>NC_087477.1:45587007-47987007 GCF_036417665.1 Passer domesticus
TATTAGGTAAGGAAGGAAGGGTCAGTGTAATTGGTTTAGCCTCCAGACATAAGTCTTTTATATAACTAATTTTCACAGCTCTTACTAGCAAATTCTGCAAAGTGGTTTCTTAAGGAAGAGGGGGAAAACTTGCCTCACTGGTAAACTGATTTGATTCCAGAATTACTGACTTATTGAGATAAAAATGAAAACTTTTATGTGTCACTCTTTGATTAAAAATTCCCAAGATAAATCAAAAGTAAGAATCATCTAATAATTAGATGGATTAATGAAATGCTAAAATAACTGTTTTGCAGTGGAATGTCAGCCTGTCTCTGTGGCACTTACAGAATCTCAGCCCATTTAGTGCTTTACAATTTCCAGCTGAAAGTTTGTTTTCATTTTGCTGTTATTTACAGTTCTTTATGTGAAACATAACAAATCTGATGTGAATTGTCTTTGTTGTAAGTTAGATAGTCATACTCTGGTGATGATTTCAGTAGCATGTATGTGTTTTCTGTTTAGGCTGGATTTACACTGGCTCATCAAGTGCTGGGGTTGGTTGTATTTTCCTTCAAGTTCAAAGCCTTCCTCATGAAGGTTTTTATTCAATTATGAGGTTCTATTGTCTAAAATGAAAATGGTTGTAGAGGTAGTTCCCACTGCAAATCTTCTGCATCTTTTGTCTAGTTACAATGTTCAGATTGGACAGCTTTCCTATCTGACTCTCTGTTTTCCAGATTAAAATGCATTAACTGTGGAGTGAGTTAAAAAACTAATCTTGGCCAATTTAGCAAGAAATGCCCAAAGTACTTAAGGTGTTTTGCAGACCTCTTAAGCTGAGTGGATGCAGCAGCTGACTGGAATTCCCGGAGAGAAAAGCCATGTGACTGTTACCTTGAAAGCAAGACATGTCCAAAAAATCTAAGTGGTATTAATTTTCATGTCCACATTTCCAATTATTTGACCTGTGTGTTTTGGGAAAAAACTCTTGCAACCCTTTGTTGAGCAATTGTTTCTTTAAGCATTTGCGTTTGCCTTGACGTCTTGGCTTATTCAGGGAGCCTGCTTTGGGAATGAGCTCATCAAAAGCCATGGTATCTGGAAGCCAGACTTCCATTAAGTGTGCCTGAGGACACTACGTGGGCTGTGAAGCAGTATGGAGAGTTTTGAACCTTTTTCCAATACGATTCTTAAAAACACCCACCTTGTTGAGCTGGTGGTGGTAATGGTTATGCTCTCAAAGTGAAAGAGGCATTCAGGATTATCTTAAAAATCTCATTGGCAATCATTGGCAATCTTTGATCTTAGTGCCTTAAACACAAGAGAGAAAAGGATGAAACAAAAAAAAAACCAAACCAAACCTCCTGCCCACCAACACAGAGAGTTTCTTTTTTTCAGTATCCAAATATATGGCTGTTTTCTCAAGTATAAAAATTCTTTTATGTTTTTGTATGTGTAGTACAGTAATAGATAGAAACAAAAGTTTATTGAAAGTACATCATGCTGATGTTGCATGCTGAATTCCCTCTCCCTCAACCTAAGCAATGGCTGTGTTTATGCCGCACAGAAAGCGAAACTGGCCTTGTTCTGAAGAGGCACAGTCAGCATGCTTGCTAATTCTGTCGGTGGAAGGAAATCAAAATGCAAAGAAAAATAATTAGAGATGGTAAAAATAACAAAATATTAAATTTTTGCTCAAGTTGTGATGTGATATGGATGAATTAGGTGAAAAGAGCAATTTTTTTCTTGCTTGCTTTTTTATTTCCTCTCTAAGAAACCACATATGAGGTCTGCTGGTAGCTGAAATATCTGTAGGATTATGAAAAATTTGAGAAGAGGAGATAATTTGAGTATTTGTAAAGCTCTAGGTAATTAAACTACTTTGAATCTGTTGAAGACAGAGTAGTGAGTATACAAACATTTCTCATTGCATTTCAGAACTCTCTTCTGGTATCTTGTACAGATTCATTGCAATAATTAGATGAGAAAGAAGCAGTTGCCATTGCAGCCAACTACTGTTGAGAAATTAAACAAAAGTCTGGGGAAGATGAGATAACCTGGCAAGGGAGCTCGGGGTTTAGGAAGAAGTTTCTGGTGGATGATAAGGCAGTGATATTGCAAACTCAAGAAGGAAAAAAAAGTGGGTTTAAATTTGCAATAGATTATTATATGGGAAGGATAAAGGTTGGGAGATATTTGAGAAGGGAACAACAGAGGTAGTGAGTTTAGGGGTGGAGGAGGTACTAGCTGAGGAGGGAAAATGGAGACCAGATTTTCAAGGCAGAGAAAGAACTTGGGAACTTAGACCAACAACAAATTCAAGATTAGAGGCAGCAGTGTAAGCACAGATCTGACAAGATGATGAAGGGAAGAAGGGGCAGCCTGTGCTCATTCTGGCATGTGCTGAGCTCTTCTGGCAAACCTGCCATGCTGGTTTGTGAAACAAAGCATGGCGCAGCATCGAGGGTTTGGGGATGGGTAAGTGTCAGCTCCTGGTACGCTGATCCTCAAAGAATGCAGTCACAATATTAGCTATTAATATTATCACTTCTGTGAAGGACTGCGTGCAGCAAACAAGCTCGGGAGGAAGCCAGGGTAGCAACCCTTCAGGTAGCAGAGTGCGGAGCTGCCTAACTCAAGCAAACGCCTCTTCAGACAGATCTTGTTTGCACTTCAACTGGCTTCTGATGTTGCTCGAGGCTGTATCCTACTGAACTTGAATTGTGTAAGGCAAAAAAAAAAAAAAGTGGAAAATCTCCAATTCAGAGTGCTGAGAGAGCGTTTACAGGAAGTGGTTAATGGGAGTGCAAGGTCTGGTGATTAAAAAGCTTGCTGCAGCCTCTTGTCTTTGATCTTACCACGCTGCTTGTCCCCATCGATCATTCCAATTTATTGCCCTATCTATGCACATTTGCTCTTTGTGGGACTATTTACACAGTCCATCCTCATCAGATTATCAGGTGATTTACGCCCTGTCCACACAAAACCAATTCACAATGGGTGATCCCATTGATGTGCAAGTGGGTTTTATACAATTCAGTTGTCACAGAAGTAAATTGCACTGCCATAAGCTCACAGGTTTATAGTGTGTGTGTGCACAAATGTGGATTAAGGGGTTGGCAGAATATCAATTATATTGATGTGGATTGCTATACAGAGCAAACTTTCAAAATACAAAGAAATTTAGATAGGAAATATTCCAAGTACTATTTTGCAGCATGATGACCCAGACCAAAACTATACTGAAGCAGATCGTTCCATGGTTTAAAAAACATCTAAATCAGAATATTTTTTAATTGTTAAAAAAAAAAGGAAAAAAACTAAGGAAGTTGTTTAACATTTGGAGTACTGACTTCCCCCCTTCCTCCCCCTCCACCCAACAACTTATAAATAGGGGGAAAATACCTGAAAATATATTATTTTTCAGTAAAGGAATAATTTAGATGAAACACTACAGTAAAAGCATTGTTCCTATTCTCTGCACCCACAAAACTTGAATACTACTAACATACTTCTAAATTTCTCAAGAGCTTAAACTACTATTTAAGTGAAAACTACTATTTTTTTAGTGAAAAGAATCAAGGCCTAAGAGAGGACTCAAAAGAAGTATTGCTGTTACAAGTAAGATAAGGAAATTAAAAAAAAAAAAAAAAAACACAAAAAAAACCCAAAAAGCCACAGAATAACACATGTAGTCACATCAGGGCATCTGCAGTTACCTTTGCCCCTATTTGGATATTGGGGGATGAAGAGCAGCTCTGGAAGCCAGTGGCTGGTGATGGGGATGGCTGGTGGAAGCAGTACTGTCACTTTTCTGTCTCTGGTGTGCTTGTGCTGCTCAGGAGAAAATTTTCTTTTCTGCATTTGAGGGAGGTGCTTCCATGTTTTGTTTTTACATCTACCTGGAAATTGAGAAGAATCTCCCTACCTGGTTTTCTGTTTGCATGGGTACTGCTGTTTAAACCTTGAGGTCTGGTTCATGTGTTTTAAAGCTACTTTGATTCTTTTAATATTGAGTCTTATATTCAAAAGAAGGAGCAATAATGATTAAAAATTAAGTATGGTATGCTGAAAGCAACAAGGTTGAAATGTGATTTCTTTGACACATCAGTTCAGGTTACTTTACCAGACACCCCAGCAACTGGGTACTGATGTTGGATTGGATTAAGCTGATTGATTTTGTGTTTGGGAATTAATGATAAAGATGTAAACATCAGCTCCAATGGTACTATTATGAAATATTCTATGTCATTGCCTCCCTTAGGCAGTGTTCCAACTTATAAAAACAGGGAGTGAGCTATAGGCATTTAGCAGTTGCTAAACTGCTAAACTGGGTGTTTAGCTAGATTTTGAATGAATGCGCAATATTTTGCTCTTTATTTAGTACTCTAGCTCCTAATTTTTTTCCAATAAAAAATATGGGAGGGCAAAAAACCTGCATCTTATAAACTACCAGGAGTAGGATCCTGGCTTTCACGGAGCAGTCTCCAGTAGGAGAAAATAAATTTTCTAATAATGGCATTGCACTTTGTTTCTGTAGACAGCAAATTCAAAGAACACTTAGAGTAAATATTGAGCCATACAATAAGTCTCTTGGGATAGACATTTATTTGAGTCCTGAATGATGTATCACTCTAATAAAGTCAAAGTCAGACAGAACTGAATAAAGGATATCCTTCACCTGCTGCTTGGCCTGTGGCACATCTAGGAGATGAAGTAGTGGATTACATTCACACAGCTAGTGAAAGGTCTTAACAAATGAGAGAATATGCTAAAGAGATAGGGCAGTAGGTCTTGTTTCAATAAGAAACCAACTGTTCCCAAAGTGCTCCTTTTTTTGGGGTCCCTTCCCCCTACGATTAATCCGTATTTGAGACTGTTGACCCAAGTGATCGTTCCCAAATGATTGTCTTTGCTTCCGCTCTGCTTAGTCACTATTATTCTACAGCTGAGGCTCTCTGCTTTCCTCAGGCAGTTCCACTTGTTCTGCTTGTCTCAATAGCTGTTTTTAGAAGACGTGTCTTTAATTAAGCTCAAGAGGAGTTAAACTAAAAATTCCAAGAAAGGTTTTACCACAAAGAATGAAGAACTGCTAAAGTTTAAATGTTGAAACATTTTGGCAGAGATAATAAAGTATGTTCATTACATTTGCTAGGAAGGGGAGACTGGAATGCCACACGCTGAACAATTGCAAAGATTTAACACTTGGGTATAAGAACATTTTAGAAATAAATGTATAAGGTGGTGATTTTCCAAGTGGGACTGAAAGTTAAATTAAAATCAGATCAAGATGCATGAAAAGGTATTGCATACCATTTTAGACTGGTGTTTTGTGATACGCTGACATTATTTTGGCAATACGAAAAGTATCACTTTTATAAGTGAGTTCACACTGCCCTAGTAATTTCAGCCACGGAGCTACAACAACATAACTGGTGAAGAAAGATGAATGTGATTGATTGGATAGAGTGCATGGATTAATAAGTGTCAGAGCAGAGAAAAAATATGCAATGAAGAGAAACGGGGCATGGGAGGAGAAGGAAAACAGGTGTTGTGGCTTACTAGAAGGTTTATGGAATTTGGCACAGAGTATTATCCCATATTTAGTGAAGCTGATGGCAAAGCTCCCGTTAACTTTAATCATCCAGAATCCAGACATTTCCCAGGGTATCCAGAAAAAAAAAAAAATATTGTAGAGGGGCAAAATAATAATGAAAAAATGGGAACTTGGACAACAGCAACAATGCAAGCTTGTCAGGAGCCAGCCAAGAGAGAACGGTGATTTATTAATAATAATCTTATGCTTTCTTATTGACCAACTGAATGCAACTACAAACAAAGGTAGAACTGCTTTGAAAAATTCCTGTTCTGTTCTCTGCATCTAACTAAATAAATGTCCAAATTTTAACTCTTGTGAATTACCGTGGCTCAGAACAATATGTCTGTTATTGTTGGTGGACTGTGATGATTTATAAAAATCCTCAGTTATTCTGTTATATTTAAACAGGGTTGGTGGGGCACACTACAAGATATCTGTTTTGAATGCTACCATTTCAGTAGGAGAATTCATGCTCAAACCACAGTTCTCTGTCTGTTCAGAGAATGTGTCTTAAGCTGTTCAATTTGCCATATTGGTGAATATGTGTCCACGATATTTTTAGCCTGAGAGTACCTGGCTGTAAATAAGCTATGTACATTATGCAGAAGGGAGGAAATCTCAAAAATAGGTTCAAAAGATGCTAACCTGATCTGTACTTATATTATCACACTAATTTTTTTCAGTAGAAAAATCTGGATCACAGAAAAAATGGAAATTAAAAGTGTTCTGATTAAGACATTATAAAGCAAGTTTCTTGATGCTATCTTGAGATATGGAACTATTTAAAGGAAGACTTTATGAACAGCAGAAAAAGTGGTGTGGTCTTCATTGTTATTATGTGGTATAGTCTCATTCAGTGGTATATACCATTTTCTTTATTGGATTGCATGATTCTAGATTCAGTGATCCATGACCAGAAAAGGTCTTGGATTAATTTACTTCTAAAATTCAATTGCCTGCAGTCACAGCACAATGAACTGTCTATAATTATGTTTGAGTAGTGCTTGGACAGAGGAAACAAGATTTTTTTAATGAATGGATTTTTAATTCTGAGCAGCAGTTCCCAGAGTTTTTTTCATGGGCTGTACCTAATAGTTTGGACTTAGAATAAGAGCCTTATAATAAAAATAATCTGTGCCATAGTAACTTTTTGTTCCAAGTCAGTTACAGGATGTTTGTATGCAAGGGAGAATCCAGCACCATTACTGAATGAATCATTGAGAGGGACTAATGCAGCTGAATTTTCTAACAGTTAATTCAGGCAATATAACTTTCTGTCGCTGGCACCTGGCTTTGCTCTCCATCAGAGAGCAGTCGGTGGATGCCAGGCCTACTCCATAAATCCAGTTTCAGAATATACGTGGGAAGAACTTTCCTATGAAGCTCAGTTGCTGTCATAGCCAAACACTTCTGTCTGGGGTGGTACCAGCAGCCCTGGCCTCCCTCTCCTGTATCAGAGAGATGGCCACTGGGCTTTCTTGACTGGCTGTTCTTGGTTTGCAGGTCATGCATCAGGCAGAATATCTGTTATCTCTGTTAGCAGCTCTGGGAAGGACTTGGTGGCTGCAGGAGTTGTGTTAAGCAGCAGGTTCTGCTGAGATCCACAACTGAAAGTTTCATGTATAAACACCATAACAAGAATTTGAAGGTTGCAGTTTTGGCAGCCTTGACATTTCAGTAGAGATAATTTAGTGTTAATTATGATTTAATTATTTTCTATCTTAGAACTTGCAGTGTAGTAAAATCACTTGATCCAGCTTGAGGAGCAAGAAAACTACAGTATTAATCATTACAAATGTGCATATATTTTACATTAATATGTGTTCAGGATCAATGATTATATATGTTTGTAAAATTATAAGCGTTATTATCCAGTTATTTCTCTGCATCTGAAAAGCTGGTACCTTTTGACTTAGATGTTGAAACCCAAAGTCCTCCAGTTATCATCATCTTTAAAGCATGTTAATTACATATACTTCTGTCTTATTCTGTCCCTGGCTTTTACATGCCCATTCACTTAAATTCCTTATGTTGTCAAAATGCCCAATATTAGGCATAGATTTTATAGGCTGTTTTCATATAGGGAGATCATGTATTTATGTAACCAAAGAGGAATGAAAAGCAAAGACCATAAACAGTGCCCACGAGAATCTTGTTGAAGCTGTATTTGCAAAGCAGATGAAGAGCGCTGGCATGGGAGGATCTGCCCAGGTAGCCAAGCAGAGCACTGAGTTTGTGAGAAAGTGGGCACTGGTGTAGGGCAATATCTTGAAGGACAAACCTATTAACAGAGATGATTATTTTTATATCAATGAAAATCTTAGCATTTACTTATTCTGTTAATTTTTTCTATGCAGTATGAACTACATAGATCTATAATTTAGATAGATACATCCATCTTTAAATCTCCTTAAATGCCACTTTTCTATCTGTTACATTTGTTAAGAACTTGACCTCATTAATGATGACAGAAACTTCAGTTAGCTGAGTGTATGCCAGTACTGACCAAGAGACTGATGATGAATTTTTCTGGGATTTGAATGACACCTAAATAATGGATCATAAAGGTATGGATCATATTGTCAGTGTCTGAGACTGTGTGTCTGGATGCTTGATTACAAAGCTGACTGTCCCCAGAATATTCTATGGTCTAGCACTGGAATGCTCAGCATGATAAGACAGTTGAAAATTCTGAAAAATCCAATCAAGTATGGATTATGAGTTTAATACCATGTTTCATTTTACTAGTGTCTGATTTAAATCTGTAGGTCTGTAGAACTTAACTTATGAAAGTTCCTCTGATGAAATATCATTAATCTGCAGCACTCAGAATAGATATGTGAATATAGGTTTTAATTTAGTGTTGGGAGGAAAAGTCTTTTGAATGTAGTGAAGCAGTGACTTTCATGGGATTTTGAGGAACACTTTAAAGTATTTCTGCGTAACTTCTCAAAAAAACTGGCAAGAAAGCTTCAGAAAGTTTGTCTCATTTGAATCTTCTAAAACGTCACTTTGGTATTGATGTCTACCTGTATGGAACCAAAGTGGTTTCCTCTCTCTATAGTAAGTAAAAAGGTTAAAAATTGACATGCCACTCATTTAAAAATGGCTTAATTAATGTGCTTCTGACATAAAGTGTGTAAGTAATTTGGGACAATGTACTATCTTCCCTTGCCCAGGAACACACTGGAAAATGTGCTGATGGCAGGTGTAACAGTCTGCTATTTAGAAAGTGCTGCTCAAACACTTTGTCTTGTCTCTACTTCTCCATTTGGAAGTAAATGTGCTGTTCCTTCTCTGTCTGCCTCAGACCTTATTTCGCTGACCATAGTTGAAAAACCGCATCCAATACCCTGAAATGGCATTAAAGAGTGATACCTGTTACTCTGATGTAGCAGTAAGTGTACCTTGTATTCAAGATTTATGTCAGGGAAACCTTGATTTCAGGCAATCATTTAAATCTTTAGTATGAATGTGTATGATCGAAAAAACATTTTTGCTTTATATCACCTATATCACCATGCCTCATTCCATCCTGCTGTAAGGATTAACATGTAACATCTAGATTCAGGGAATTATTTCATGATATTGCAGATAGTTGTGTATGGAATTAACAGTGTTCATATAAAAATGTTAAATATGAGTCCCTGTGTGTTGTAATTGTGCTCAACAGTGAGCTATTTTTCTTTTGCTGTACAATTAATCTACTAGCAAGTCATAGATTCACAAACATGCCTCTTGTTAGAATTATTATTCTTAAAGTCTTCAATTTAGATGTAGGATCTTTTCTTCTAGGAGAAGCCAGTATAGCAGAAAATGCAGTCTTCAAGGGAGTGAAATATACAAGTCACAAAAAAGCAGAAGGGAGAAAGAAGTATTATTCTAATCTCAGTATTAAGTACATAAAGAACCAATCTACTGAAACTGAATGACTTGCCTCAATGTAATCCAATTTTTTTGGTAGTAAAGCCAAGAAGATGATTTTGATTTCCCTAATGCTTAACCCCACCCTTCCTTCACAATATTCATTATTATAAAACAATCCCTAAATCCTGTTCATATCAAGTGAGAGCAAAAGAAATCTTTGCATCTTGACAGAGACATGCTATTAATTTGCAAAGAATGCCCAAAGGTTTGACAGCACAAATCCTGCAATACCTGATAGCATATGGATGTGTTACTTGTCCCCAGGGTCTTTGATACAGGGATTAAGGGTTTTTTAAAAAGTCTTCTTTTACCTACATGTAGAATGCTATCTATATATTAAAATGTTCAATCTGCTTACTCATTATTGGCAAGAGAAACAAATATTGAAACTTCTTCTGGCAAATCTCCATCCCTAAATCTGCTGCACATAGCTGTTCTAAAGTTTCCATTTTTCTCCAGAGTAGGCACAGTCACTCTTTGTCCTCTGCAGAGCAGATCAGTGCACAGGGAAATCTCATCTCAGTCCCAGTACAACTTGACTCCTGTGGTGTTTCAGTACTTCATTCTGGCCATCTGTGTCTAACTGCTTCAGCAACTTTCCTCTTAGTATTGTCATTAAGCATTTTCTGCACGCAGGCTTTGCACTTGGAAATGAGCAATGTTGTGTTAATCTAATTCTAGTGAATCAGCTAGACTGTGTAAATTTGCAGGGACATGTTGTTTGGACCAGAATACATATTTCCTCTCCCCCCCCCCCCGCCATTTCCTATTTTCCTTTTTTTTTTTCTTATTGCTACTGGTCTTCTAGCCACTTTCTGTTCAGATATCTGTCCTATTGCCCATCACTAGTTACTTTACTCTGAAAATAAACCCTGACTTCCTCAGGAACATAGTGCCTCTTTATAACTGAAAATTGTTCAGTTATTAAGGGCAGTTATCAGGCCTTCTTGATTCTAAGACATGATGCAAAGACATTTAGGCAAGAGGAAGGGTTCACAAAGCAGTTCAGTTTTAGGTATTGATCTTGGTTTCCTGTCACCTGCTGAATATTATATACATAATATCCAGTGGTGTAAGAATATAAATGGGCTTTTGAAGAAAAGATGCTTCTTTTCTAGAGACTTTTCTACTGCCATTCTGCAAAGGTGTGCTGTTTTTCTCATTAGAGATCTTTAAAATAAAGCACAAAAGCAACACAAACCAAAATAAAAGCCGACAACATAATTCGTGTTAAAAAAAATAAAAAAAAGTGAGATTTCATCTTTCCAATTAATAGTGAATAACAATCAGATGTCTGTTAGTGATGGGATGCCTGTTTCATTAGCTATTCTTCACAGCAAACAGATGCTTCCTACCATAAAACAGTTAACATCTAAATAGATGATGAAAAATGAGCAGATATGGCAGTCAGGAAACACAAAGAAACTTGTTGAGCTGCAGTAAAAGAGGGGAAAGATGGGAGTGGGTATTTCAGTAAAGAAATCTGACAGCTTCTGCGCAGACCGAGGTATCAATTGGATCAGGCTGACAAGGGCAACAGGGAACAGAGGGCTTTTGGGCATAGTGCCTTTACATTTGCAGTGCTACAGGGTCCTGGAAATAGTTCCAAGTGCAAGATACATCCACTTCTGGCAAGTCAATGTTCCATCTTCTTTGTATTATAAAACATATTTTCCTGTTTGTTGGCTTTGAGTTCAACAGAGGGAGCCTTAACAATTCAGGAACCATAAATCCATCTCTTTTTGAGCTTGTGAAGCCTGGTCCAAGGAAAAACACCACAGTGAATGTGTTCACACATTTTTTCCCCCCGTTGGCTCTGGAGCACACTGTATTTTGCAGGATGACTGCAGAAATGCAGAACAAGTGGCCCACTGCCACAGCTGCAAGGACAAGTGGAGTCATCCCAGTGATGATGAAGATTGTTGTTGTCATACAGCCCTGCTGTCACATGGATGTTTCCAGCAGCTGGCTGGGCTGGAAGCTGTAGTTTTGTGTCTTTTTATCACTAGTACAGTTCCAGAAGCTTGTTTCCTGGTTACTTAAGGAAAAAAGTTTTGTTCCTATCTGTTGCCTTTTGTTGTCTTACTGACAGCTTTCCATTGCTCAGTTGTGTGAGTAGGTTGGTCAGCTGCACATTTTTTACTTGTCTACTTTTTATGCACACGAGTTAATTCAAGTAAAATGTTTACTGGGATTTTTTGACTGACTGTGGTGCACAGATATTGCTTATTATTGCTGCCCTTTTGTAGTTGGCAGTGACAGAGACCCCTGTATTAGGGAGCAAAAAATTCTTAGCCTCATTTAATATCTCCAATGTGTAATAAGCTACATAGCCCTACTGAGTAGAAATAACTTGCTTAACAAAAATAAAGGGAAAGAAATGGCAGCATGAGAAATGCAGGTCATTATGAACAGCTGAGATTTGCACAGCAGTGATTTAATCTGAACAAGACTGTTCCTATTAAAAAAAAAATCCTCTTGGATGAGTGGAAGAATCCTCCCTGATTCCACTACATGTTGGATGAGGACATTTGTAGATGAAACTTTATAAAGTTGTACCTTGAGCATTCTTTGAATCTCCCAGAATAGGAATTTAATTTAATTATTTTAAAATTATCTTTCATGTTGTATGAATTTGCATATTTTTCTTTACTCTGAGAATGAATGCAAGTGTCAGAAAACTAAATTTGTGGTAATGGGTGCTCCACAGCAGCTGAAAGTCCTTGGGTGAAGGACTCCAACTGCTGGCTTGTGCTGTGGTCTGGCACCTGTGAGCCAAGTGTGGTGAGAGCCTTGGATAATGAGGGAGGTTGATGAATGTAGGATAGTTTGACATCTTTTTTTTTTTTTTTTCATAACAGCACAGCAGTTCTGAAAATACACAAAAACATTCTAAATGTTTATCTCAGGTTGTCAGATTTATTATTCTTTTAGGTTATTGCAGATGGCAAATTCATTTTAATCTTACTTTTTAATGTTCTGTACATTTGTTTGTAAATTCCTTTACTTTAGAAACATCTGTATTTTGTTTTCCCTAGTATTATTAAAGTTACATCAGATTTGCACTCAGAATATCATTATGTGCAGCAGTGCCACCAGATTAAAGAGATTATTATGGTTATGAACTCCCTATATATTTAGTTCTCAGTTCTGTGCCAGTCTGTGAGCTGCCTGAGTGGATCTGATTTGCAGCATGGCTGTTTTCTACAATATGCAGATGATTAAGGCCTATAATTAACTAATGATTTATACAGCAATTTGACAAAACCTTTTTTGCTCTCATTGTCTACTCTCAACAGAAACATTTCTCTACCTTCAGAGAAATTTCTGCTCCTGTCTCCTCTAAACCTCAGCTATGAAACATCTTTTAATTTATAAAGCAACTTAGCATTCCTCTTTGTAGTGGTGGAGGTGGCTGTGCAAACTTCACAGCTCGGCATGGAGCATGAGGGGAAGTACAAACTTTAAAAGCCACTAGGTCAAAAAAGAGCTTTTTGCAGCTATCCTCCAAGTGCAGCCAGCAGCAGTGGCAGCCAGCCATCCTCTGCAGAGTAAGGCTATAAACATGGCTTTTGAGGGCAGAACAACCCATCATTTCTGAAGTAACTGTACATGTAACATCTCCTTTAAGTGACAACCCGAAACAATGATAGTGTTTAGGAACAATGCTTTGTTAAGAGTAAGTGATGCTGGAATAAGGGGACCGCAGCCGCCCTTGACTTTCTGACAGCCTGGGAGCCAGTGAGGAAGTGCAGATGGAGCCAGTCTGCATCAACCTCTTCACACTCACTTCTTTTTCATTTCAAAGAGCAGGAAAATATTGAGCAGTGCCAAAGTCCAAATGAGCCACTCTGCATACAATAGGAAAAATTGTAGAGCACTGAAGACCACCTTAGATGTGAGTTCAAAAGAAAAATGTGTATACACATCTTTCATGTATTGCTGATTCTCTTCCTTTAAATCCCCACTATGAATTTTCCAGGAAAATGTGGAACAAACAACAAAGAGAAAGTTCTCTGATTTATGTTCTATTCTAGACGGAAGAAGAGAATATTGGAAAATATTCAGAGTGTTGTTTAGAAAATGGGGGCACATCTCAGAAAAGGGAATTTAAAGCCTATCAGTCTCCTTTTTAAATCAGTGGCAAACTTCCAAGTAGCTTCAGAGAAAGATTCAGCATTTAGAAAACAGACTATGAACATATTTTTTAGCTTATTCTGTCCACCTCCCCTTTTAAATGACTGAAAACATAAACCATGTTTAATGCAGATGGTTCTCACTGGTAATATGAAATGCATCCAGTTGTGTTCTAACTACACTGACAATACCAGAAGCTACAATACCACCCTATCCCCCCAAAAAAATTATAATAACTATGACAAATAAGTTTCAACCATTAGAAGTAAAAAAGAAAGCTTGTATCTTCAGTCAGAGGAAAGGCTTAGAAGAAAAACTGATTATAAGAAAACAGTATAAAGGGTAAGAAAACTGAGCTTAAAACCAGAGACCATCTGTGAGAACAGAAAATACCTGAAGATCAAATTTCTTGGGACAAATAAAATCTTTTAAATCAAAGGAGATGTGCTCATTGTTTTCAGTGGCTTTGAATTCAGGCTTTAAATTGGATTGAAATTATTATGCCAGAGAGCCTGCAGCAGTAAAGGTCTAAAACTAGGTTTTTGCAAGCTGATGGCCTGCTATGTGTAAGGAAGTCATGGGGCAAGTCAACAAATCAGGAGAAAGTTGTATTTATCCTGACTATTGAATTATATTTTATATTTTGGTCTTCAGACTGTTTTGTCACACCTTTGTACTTCCTCAGCATTAACTGAAAATATATTTGTCATTCTTAACAGTTGGGGGAAAATTGAATTCCATCTGTTTCTTCCATAGTAAGTAACAGGAATGAAGGCCTTAACAAAGAACTCCCCCTTGCTAAACACCACATCAATGCTATTTGTGGTGAAATTCTAGCTTAATGTATTTGGGCCCAGAAAAACTGCTTTCCTATGCAGAAGTCCATATGATCAGACAGCAGTGACAGATGATCATCCAATCTGGTCAAAAACACACAGCCATTTCTGCTGTGTAACAGCTTTTGGAGTCTTTACTGGTACATCAAGGCAATTTTAGTAGGATAAGTTTTATATGGAAAGTTGTATGAATGAGAATTCCAGGTCTTTCTAATGAGCACTTTAATTGTGGCACAGTCATCCAGAAATCTCTATAGGTTTAATAAAATGTTTCTCATTCTTTCATAGATAGACTCTTTCAGATTTTTCTATCCAACTTTTTTTTTCTTGTTTTGTTTTATTGTGCTTACTCCTGATCTGCAAGATAAGTAAAAAATGTTTTCTGCAAGGACCTGAATGTTAGAATTTGTATGTTGAAGCCTATCTGTAATTACAAACTCTATCTAATAGAACAGTCAATTCTATTACTTGGATATAGATAGCAGGGTAATACAGAAAATTAACCCAGAGAAACTGTAGTCATAGGCATTGAATACTCACAGCCCTAGTGACCCCTGGGGCCAGGGAAAAGTAGATCTGGGGTATATCAAAGTGAAGACAAAGGAAATGGGTAGTGAATATTGTACTAAAATATTTTTGTATGTCTGATCTAACTGAGGAGAATGTGAGGTGAATCTCTTCAGCCACCCTACATCTGCTTACTGTCTTTTTATTCAAGATTATTCCCTAATTTATGAAGAGATAGGCACATGTTCCCTGACAGTTTGTTCTGAGTGGTCCTAGAAATGGATGCAGAGTCTGTAGAGTCTGAAAGCAAGCATTGGCTGTCCCTCTGGACACAGAAGCCACCAGTTCAGCTCTTGTGTCCCAGTCATTCCCCAGTCACTGCCAGAGATACACAGCAATTTCTAGGAGCAAATAACTCTGCTGCTAGAGATGTTTGTCATTGCCACAGATAAAACAGAAACTTGAGCAAACTTGAGCTGAATATGGTTGTTCCTGACCAAAGGAACTAAAAGGTGGAGTCCAGGAGTTCTGCACTAAGCTGTTTTATTCTTTTCCTGAGAAAATAATGGGTTGGAAACTATCACGTATTAATAGTTTTCATTATATTTCCTTTCCATGTCCCTCTTATATGTCCTTTCTGCCTAGTTAATGACTTCACATGCAATTACAATCTCAAAGTGCAGGTCACCATGTTCAAAATGTTACACCCGTTTCTGGCAACAGCCTCATAAATAGCCTGGAGCATATGCTTCCTGTATCGTCCCCCTCTCTTGGGGACAGAGGCTGTTACTGCTGATAACAGATCAGCTCCTTGGTGATTCATGGGAATTAAAGGCCAATACAACCTGAAACATTTCTATCTCCCCCAGCCTTACCAGATGATACTGTGTCCTCACTCAGGACTTCCTGGAATGGTGTGGTCACCACCTCCTGATGCTCTCTGGCGTGAGTGAAGTCTTCAATGCCCTTGGGCAAAATGACTTTACTTTTTGGAACAGAATTTTATTTTCTACAGCAGTAGTTTTCACTGATTCCATGGAAACTACTTGCAGGACCTTGTCTATTTTTCACTTGCATTTATGGGCAATTTGCTATTCAGCATTGAGATTATTTTTGCATTCAAATGTTTTTTCTCTGTGACTGTATATTAGAAAAAATCATTAACAAACTGACTTCTAAAAGTCAGAAAGGTGATTAAAAATAGTCTAATCTGAAGACTTAGATCCTCTGCTACCGTCTGCTCCTTAGATAAATTGTTCTGCAGATCAAGAGTAGTGAAGGAAAATGCTGTATTTAGAACATTTGAAGCTCATGGAACATGAAGGGCTCATTGGCTGAACTAGCAAATGCTTTTTCAGACAGATTTCACCTATGTCAGTCCTGCACAGTGTGTTTTGTGGATCCTTCACAGCTGGAACTGGGTATTACAATGAAAATTTCTTTTAACTTTTGTCAGAATCTCTCACATTCAGGGCAAACAACCCTTTAAAGCCACCTTTGTTACAACTGGAACTTAATAATGCAAAACAAACCAAATTTCAGCCTAAAGCATATTGCAGATCTCTTTTTCACCTATTTCACCTATTTTCACCTACAAAGCTGTATTGTTTAAAGCTCTGCTCTACATGCAAAAAAAAAAAAAAGAAAAAAAAAGAAAAAAATTATCTGAATGAGCAAGCATGAGTTTGCTCTTGAAAAGATACTAAACAAAAAAAACCTTAACAAAAACATAATCAGAAAATCATTCCAATACTGTGCTTGAGAACATTCTCCCACTTTAGAGACAACCTAGATATCCAGTTTGAGAATCTAATCAATCATTAATTATGGTTTTCAAGCAGAACTGGTACAACATCCCTGCATTTCTCAGTCGATTTAATTGAATGATCAGCCTCACCTTCTGAAATCCAAGGGTCATTTCACAGCATGTTGCCAGGATGGTTTCTATTTACAGTTCTCTCACTCAGTGTGTGTGTGTGTATGTATGTATATATATATATATATGTATGTATTTTAAAGTTAAGTAGACTGAAAAGTAAAACTTCAGTGAAGACAGTGTTTGAAGGGTCTGTGACTAGCTCTTCTGGAATTGCTTGAAGTCCATATTTTTTGTAGCTGATTTGTCTGTGGTTTTCTCCCATTCTCACAAGCACATCTGTGTAGTTGTCTGCCTGCTCTGGATTTGAAATAACATGTATTTCAAACTCCAAAAGAAATGGGTGGAGTCCGAAGTTGTGTAGCTTTTAAATAAAAACGTCAGGTCATCAGTAAATTTGTTGTACCTAAGAAAATATCTGTGCCTGAGGCGCAAAGTAACTCTTTGCCATATCTTTCCATGCCTTATGGATTTGATTTTATTCAAAGATGTCTGCAGAATGGAAAAAAAAAATCAAAACCAAAGCAGCCCAGGAAACTCAGCACTGAAGTAATTAAGGTTGTTGAGAATTACTATCACATTCTTGGTGTTTTGCTGATTAATTGAAAGACCTCAGTGTGTCCAATGACACAATAAATTTAGCAGATCTAGGAATGACTTTCTGAGCAGGATATGCTAATGTCAGGGTTATTTTCCACCTTTCTCTAAGAGTGATCCTACATGCTGCGTTATTTTTAGAATGTAGCCTGTTGATAAAAAGCTCAGTAAAGATGGCCTTTAAAGAAGCCAGGATGATTCTTTTCCCCTCACAGAACAGACTCCACAGCCTCCCCTTTGAAATCCCAACTGAAAGCAGGCATTCCTGCCCCTTGATGTTAAAGGGTGCTACTCCACAAAGAGAGAAGTTACTATCTGACTCAGTACTGTCACTTTTGGTTTCCGAAGGATTATAGGAAACATTACATCTATTTCTTTGTAGTTATTTTTCCACTGTCTTCTTTGTCCTACTGGTTTTTAGGTCTTTCATGACAAGACAGCTGATTTGCCCACACGTGCTTCTGGGGCAGGGAATAATAAAGCCCGGCACACCCTCCCATCACTTAATTTAAAAGTAAGCTTTAAAGAAGCAAAAATAACCAGCAGGCTTTCTGCAGTGCATTAGTGGGATTATTTGCTTGTTTTTTTAATGTCTATTTAAATACCTTCCCTGATAACCTGCAGTGGGAGGGATTTGAAGCCCTACCTCAACATCTATTGAGGTACCAAATGGGACAATGCATCCTTTTGGAGGAGCAGCAGTGCAGGTGTCTGGCTGTTGAGAAGGGCTCACAATCCATGGGCTGTCAGACCAGCAGCAGGAGGCACCAGCCCAGGGTTGCACTGTAAGTCAGGGTAGGGAGGAATCTTCTGTGAGGCTGCTGGGGTGAAATGGGCTCTGTGGAGCAGCCCTGCAGCTTCATAGGAAGTAAGGAGAGGAAGATAGGAGGATTATTTGGCAATTACCATTCAGTCTGATCTTGAAAGAATCTAATTATGCAAGTTAGTTCAAGCATTCCACAAGATGCATGAGCATTCAGCACCTCAACATGTCAGGACCAGAAATGGGGAGAAAAGGGAAATGATTGCTCCTTGTGACTGCCAAATCTCTGTATTTGTACAATCTAGCACCTAATAAATAGCAAGCGATGTCCTTGTAACAGTTAATAAACTATAAACATTCATTTAAATGTTTTCTAATCTAAATGCGATGATTAGTTGTTGGTTTGTGGTTTTTGTTTTTCTTTTAAAAAATGTAACATACACTCATTTGTTAAAATCTTGATGGAAGTAGGAACAGTTTCTGCTTATGTCCTTAGGGAAATTGGCCCGTCAATTTTCAGCTCCTATAAAAGGGGATAGAAGAGAGTTCCCAAGGACTAGACTTGAGCAGATTGTGGAGGTCCATCCCATCCTACTTAATGCAGTTCAGATGTAGGAGTTTCCACCTACTCCAAAAGATGATTAGCTTCTAGTGATTTTCCATCACTAGCATAATTTTTAATGCTGTGCAATGTCTGTCTGCAATCCAATGGTTCTGGTGAAAACAGTGACACAGATCGTATATACCAGTGTATGTGTGCACTAGAAATTTTTTTCTATCTCTGTCTTGACCTCCCTCCTCCAGAACTGAGTTTCCAGACACACCCAAATGTACATTGATCCTTATAAAAACCCAAGCAATTATATTTAAAGGAATACAGAATACTTGTTCTATTTTTATCTGACTCTGTCACAGATGGTGGGGGTATAATAGTCTTTGAGGAACTGTGGTGTGACTCATTCCAGTAAGAAGATTTGTAATCCCAGGCTGTGTATCTTGTTAGTTAATTTGGAGTACAGGAACAAAGTTTCATCAAAAGTTTGTAGGAGCAAAGTGATTTGTCTCCCTTAGGCACCCAGCTAAGTGAAATTTCCAAATGTGAAATTGGAGAGAGTATAAAGTGCATGTGACAGCACTCAAAGCATTTGTTTGCCTCTCTATGCCTATGATGTAAAGTTACCACAGTTTTTGTTGCCTTAAATTGATTGTAAAATGTTGCTGTCACAGAGTTTTGGGGTTTCTTTACAATATTTCCAATATGCTAGTTCATATTACTTTAATGCAATTTAATCTCTTCCTTGGATCTAATGATATGCCTGTGTTATGTTTTTTGTTTGGATCAAACATATCCTCTCAAAGGGAATTTTCTGGTCATCCTCTCCTTTTCCTGCATTTAGGTTTGCATTTGGGAGTATATGAGTCAGGATGTGTTGATTGGCCACTGTAAGCACCCCAAAGCCCACACAGCTCCATGGCAGGCCCTCTGTCCAGATCCCCTGTGCTGACTCAGGTGTTCACAGCACTGGGCGGTATCCTGGGGCAGTGCTCTGTTCTCTGTAACCACTGAGGGCTCAGTCTGGGCGGCTGTGCACAGCTCCCGGTTCATTTACAGCATCTCCCTTTGTGCCAGGGTGGAAGAATGAGGTGTCAGGCTGTGAGTGAGCCAGCGCTGTGCCGCACACAGCGTGCTCTTCCCAGCCGGCGCTGCTCTGTGTGCCCGTGGCACGGTGACTGCTGCCGGGATGGCCAGTGTCCTAGCTCCCCTATCTCAGCAGCAAGCTATTCCACTTGCAGAACACCCAATCGCTCATTTGCCTTCATGAGTAGGACACTGTGAGAAAATTGCTAAGTGAAGTTCTGTTGGTAAATGTGAATGTTTTTTCTTTCCGTGTACATTAGATTAATTTCACCATTTCTATCTTTTTATAACCTCCATAACATTCAGTTTTGCAAGTAGTCTCCCAAGTACTGTGTTAGCATCTATCTGAAAAACTGCTGGCAATATCCCCAAAGTTTTCTCTCCCATCTCCTCTGTGAGTCCTCAGTATTGAATGTGAACATGGAAGGTGGTGCAGATAAAAAATAGAGAAGGGAGAATGTGAATATGTAAGAATTGATAAAATGAGCATTGCCAAAGTCCTCCGCAGAATGACAAAGTGAAGAAGCTTGGTAGAAATGAGGACTGAGAGGTTCCTTTGAGTTTTTTCTCCTTTGTTATACTCCTGTTGGTGTCACTCTGAGGTATTTTGGGGAAGCCTCTTTGTAATTCTGGACCAGGGGAACAGACTGAGTGACCAGCCACTTTACTGGCTTGCTGTGTGACCTTCTATTGTTTTACTCCTGTGTCACAATATTCTTCCCTCCCTAGAGTTTGTTGAAAAAATAAAATTTTATTAAAGGATTCCTGAACTGTAGCTAACATTTGCAAAGGATTTTGCTTCACACAAAAAAGCAGTCTAATGGCACCATGACATGACACTTATTACATGGCTTTATGCATTTTTTATTTTTCTACAAATAGCTTTTTGGCTCAACCAAAAGGAGTGCTGGATGAAAAAATTCAGTGTCAGCAACTTCATATCCTCTCTATTGCTTTATTTACTTACTTCTTGAAAAATCTCACTTGTGTTCTTAATTTTACTGGGCACTTGCTGATCAGTTTTCTCATCACAGCAAGACAAATTGCTCTCTGCAGACATTATTTTCACATTCGTTGGTGGCAGGGGAGGAACCATGTGGGTTTATCAGATTGGCAGATGTGATCTAGAAGAACTTCAGTTTGACTTCACAATCTCTATTTTCCAATTACTCTTTTATGCTTTCTTAACTGGTCTTTTAAAGAGCTGGATTCTGTCTTGTTTGTTTATAGAATAAATAAAACTAAGAGAAAAATAATCTGGCATGAGACTCTGCTCTGCTTGGTGCTGCTGTATGGAGCAGTGAGGATTGGTACAGTGCTGTCAGAGCATCTCACAGAGAGGATGTTGTATCCCATTGCCTCTGGGATGCAGAAACACTCTGCAAAAGTCATCAGATGATCTTCAAAGTATCAACAGCAAGGTCATTAAAGACCTGCCAAGTGCAATGTCTGTTGGACTCTAGAAAACAAAACACTATTTCAGGACTAATGGAAATTTCCACGAAACAGGCGGGATGTGACAAAAAGCCCTGCACCCACCCAACCCTTAAAAACATTGCAGGTTATAAGGTAAATGTATTAATAATGCTTTGTGGACCTATAGGAGGCTTTCCACAAAAAGAGTATAAGATGATGTTAAGTATGTGATGCCTGAAATATAGAAAAGAATTGGGTTTTTTTAAATGCAAAATTATATTTACATATGTATGTCAAGTTTTTATTGCATATCATATTTCAAGTGAATTCCCTTTATTTAAAATGTTGCTGCAGCAAAGAAAAAAGTAAGAACAATCACAGGGCTTGGTTCTCCAGTAGAAAAAAAGTTTGGTAAACCAATAGTTGTCCTTTGCTTAATGAGAAGCTAAGCAGAATATTTGTCAGCTCTGCTGGTGTAAGGGATTCAGAAGCAGTGTAGCCAAGGAACATAAGGAAGAGTGACCTTGGTATCTTTAAATATTTCTTTGTTTTTCTTCTCTGTTTTGGTGAAGCTGTGCTAATTTGGGGAATTTGTCTTATTGTGATCCAAATGATAAATTATGTACTAGCAAAAGCTGCAAAACAGAAATGAAATACTTTTGAAGTTGTTCAAATTATTTTTAATACAGTTTGGAACATTTTTCTTAGTAGTTTTACCCTAAAGAATAAATCTTGAATATGATTAAGTTGAAGAGACACTTTAAATCCAGATTAAATAACAGTTTGTTTGTTCTACTTATTCTCATCTGTCTTTGTCTTTTTTTTTTGTTGTTGTTGTTTGCTTTGGGTTTGTAGGGGGATTTTTTTTGCCTTTTTTATGCTGATTTTTTTTCATGTTTTCTTCTTTTATCTTACAAATTTATTCCTCTTTCACCATATTCTTTCTTTTCTTAATTTAATTTTACCTGAGAACTCCTGAAACATAACTATTATAATTGTTTTACCTTTTAAACTCTCTTTAAAAATAATTTATTAATGTGTACCTATGTAGAATATATAGAATTATGCCCATATATCTAGTTCTGATTAGTGAAAAATTAAATATTCCCTTTTTATATGATCTAATAGAACAGGAAGAGTTAATTGACAGACTGTAAGAGATTCAAGCAGAGGATTTGTAAATACCTGCAATTTGCCTAGCAGGAAAAACTGTGGATTTTTTTTTAATATTGGGAGCATTGGATATTATTACAGCAGAATCTCTCTTCTTCTGTGACCAGTGGCAGAAGTCGAGGAAATGGTGTGATGCTGAGTCAGGGGAGGTTTAGGTTAGGTATCAGGAGAAGCTTCTTGTGCAGAAGATGATTGGGCACTGGAACAGGGTCCCCAGGGAAGTGGTCACAGTGCCAAGCCTGTCTGAGTTCAAGAAGTGTTTGGACAGTGCTCTCAGGCACATGGTGTGACTCCTGGGGATGGTCCTGTGCACTTGGACTCAATGATCCTGATGCACTCCTTCCAACTCAGCATATTCTACGAAAATGATAAAGCTAATGTCTCCCTTTAAATGGACTGAAAAAGAGTTATTATTTATGAGTCAGCTTTGCTTCAATGCATGGAAAAATACTGGAACTAAAAATTAAGCTAAGTATTTGTAGGTACTTTGAAAAAGGAGAGTAGCAAAAGGAGTCAATACAGACCTGTCAAAAATACATTAAATCTAATTAATTTCCACTCAGGATTGGCTAATACCCCTTGTCAGTAGAGGAAAGGTATTACATATGGTTACATTAAGGCTGTAGATATTTTCATAAGCAAAAGAGATACGGTCTAGACACAAGATGAATCATTAGAGGATGAATTCAGACTCAAAGACTATACTCAGCAGTTTTGTGCAGTACACTATCAACCCTTTTAATTATCTATCTCGATAGTAGGTTAGGGAGTGTTCTCATCATCTTTGTAAGAAGCATCCTCCTGGGAGAGACAGCAAGCACTTTCAGGCAGGGTTGGACTTTGCGATAAGATTTCTGTTAGATTTTAGCAAAATGTGATGGCTACTCAGAAGGTTAAATAAGTACTGGGATAGATTCTTGGAAAGGGCTTTCATTACTAAGGGCCCGAATAGCTAAGTTAGAGAAGTGTCTACTTGCCATGAACTTCTGACATGCACTTTGATCCTGCTTGGTGGAGGTAGAGAGTGAAATGAATGACCTTTTAGCTTCCCTTCCAGCTTTGTTTTCAGATTTTATGATAAGAATATAGATTCCAGAGCAGAAAGATAGCTTTATATTTCAGCCAGTGGAGAATGTTCTGAAGAGCCAAAATTCACATTTTGAAAGTAGGCACATGTGAAGTGTATTTGACAAGATCCAAGGAAATTTAAAGATGGGCACATGCAACCTTTAGAAGACCTCTATCTCCTTTTTCTCTAATGTGCTAGCAATTAGGGTAACTTCGCCATAATACCATAGTATTGTCTGATTTATGGAGTGGCTGATGTTTTCCAAAGATCTTTCCTCCTCCCCTTCAACTATAAAAATGGCTCCCCTGGAGGTTTTTGATTAACATGGAACAAAGAAATATAATTTCACTTGTGAGGATATTTTTGTGGTACTAGAAATTTTCTCAAGACTGTGAACTTTATGGGGAGTGTTTAACAACATAGATTCCACCTATTTTCCCACATTTGCTTTATAATATCAAGCCTGAGTTTAAAAAAACTTAAGCATTTCCACTGAACATTTTCTCTAGTAAAACCCTATTAAAACCATATTTTTGAAACAGAAATTACAGTATGACCAAAACAGTTGGAATGTTCCCACTAAGGCATATCTGCAGTACTTGATAGTTATTGGCATTTTAGATTTATGGAGGGCCAGCTGCGAGACATTCACAAAACAGAATTTTGATTTATTTATTATTAATAACAAGCAGAAGTTTGCATTGAAAAACAAATTGCACAATGTGACAAGCTAAGGAAATGAGTAAATTCCTTGTGCCAATCGTGTGATTGTGCATTTGCATAATGAATTCATTTTCCCATAAATGGTCAGAAAAAGGCTTATCCCCCACATACAAAATATTTCATGCTTTGATTTTTTTAACATTTTTATGATGAATAGACATGGTTGCATGGCTTAAATGCAACTTTAAGCATATATCAGAAATTAGTTTTGTTGGTTGCTGGTAATCTGCTGTCAGAAGGCCATCAGCTTATCCATGTGATCTTTGGCTTTGAAAAATACATTATTTTTCTCTTTTCAGATATGCATGGCTAATTATTGTATAATTGCTTACAGAACTAGCAGGGGAACTACTGAAATTAATTATGTTTTTCAAGACAGCTTGCCAGCTCATACACAGATATTGACACCCATCCAGTTTCCCACTCATAGGGAGTTTCCTTTCTATTTATTAGTGGTATTCTACCAAATATCTACCTGACTCCTCCTTCAGATTTATCTACACATTTAGCAATACTATTTTAATAAATCATAATTCAGTTTCTCTTTTAATACATCTTCGGTTAGGATGAAAGATTGTAGCATTTGATAATGTCCTTGTAATAGTCGGTTTCTGTCAAGGGAAGATGTTACTGCTGGCAGTGTGATAAAGCAAATAGTTTATTAATTATGTGTAAATCCAGTTCATTTAGGGAGGAGCCATTTGGGAGACCAAAGTACCCACAGGTTTCTGGTTTCAGATTTATCTAAGTGGTTGTGTGTTTTTTGGTTTTTTTTTGTTGGTTTTTTTTTTTTTTTTTTTTTTTTTTTTTTAATTGAAGGAGAAGATCTATCTGATCTAGTGTAATTCCACAAACTGCCAGGGGCCCAAACTATATATTATTGAACCTAAAAAGTAGATTCCATTGTTTGACTGTAGTTTAAATTCTGAGGCAATATGTAAAAAAATCATCAGCATATTTACATACAAGTCATATGAACAATAGAGCTGGACTATATATTCAAATTGTCTAGTTTATTAGAACATGGTGTTTAAAATTGTGAGATCACAGAATAATAATATCAATTTATGATTGCAAATTTGTAATGAATAAAAAATTGTTATTGATATGCAGTAGGATTTAAAATGGTACTATTTTCTGCAGGCACTTACTCCAAACTGTAGTAAGTCTGCTTCCTTATCATTGCTGTTCAATGACATTTTGTTAATCTTTTGTTATGCTTCTGGTTGAATTTTAGATTAAAAAGTAGGAGCCGTGGTGATATTGCTCATGTTAATGACATGGCTCTCAGTGATGCCAATAAATCCATACCCCATTATACTCACATTTCTGTTTCAGGTCCCATGGGTATGTGTGATATTGCATAGGTAGTGATCTCACATAAGTCTGCTTGTTAATTATGGAAATGTAAATTTAGAGTATAAAATCACCTTCGATTATAAAATTTAATAAAATAAAAAAATACCTATTTGAAAAAAGTAAATTAGATCTACAATCTACAGGACCTTCTTTTCAAAATCAGAAATCTAATATGGCTTTCTACATATGAAACTGAATCAGCAAAAGAATGAACCCGTGCTCATTCTGACTCATGTCCAAAACCATTTCAGTGAATCAAATGCACCTGTTGAGACATTCAACAGTGACCTTTGGCTCACACTCTGCCTGATGCCTATAAGGGTTGAGATATGTAAAATAGGTGAATATATTTGAAGGGCCATCAGGTTAGAAAATCATCATCCTATGTGGTTATCAACCAGCTATCAATTTCTCACTTGTGTGGTCTTTAAGTCTCTAAAACCCTCATGGATGTGGCATGAAAGATGCAGAGCTTTCCTTTCTGAGTGTTTCAGCAAAATGCTTAAATTGGGTAAAGCTGCAAAATAATATCTGACAGTTTTGAAGCCCATTTAAAAAATCCATATCAGTTTTTGTTATTCATTTGCATGACAGCAGTCAAGGCTATTTACTGTAACATGGACAGAAAAATCAAATTTCATTTAAAAATGAATGCTGACTGTTCAATAAAGCAGGTAAAGTAAATTGATCTCTATAGGATACTTTTAGTGAGAACTCCTGAAAGTTAAGTAAACAGAACAGTCATAAACATGCAGTTTTGCCTGGTTTTCAAAATTCAAGATCCCTGTTTTTTGGGAAAATGTACCAGGAATACTCTAGTGAAAATCATGTTCCTATTTCAGGATTATTTTTTTTAAGTCCTCAATGTAAAGTGCTGATCATGCTTTCTTTCATCTACCAAATCTCTGAACTTGTTTAACTATGAACAAATCAAGATGTCATTTCTGATAGAACTGAGAATTTCCTGACAGCTCATTTGTCTGCCAATAATAAAATCTGATCTTTCTCATATGGGCCAGATTCCTCACTGTGGATCAAATGAAAATGAAAAGCATGTGATGATGCTGGCTTTTCAAAGATAAAATAATGATCAAAATCCTGACAGATATTTATTATAATAAGCTTTCTTTTCTGAAGCAATATTAATAGTTGCATGAATCAGAGTTATTTCTCTAAAGAAGGTTCTGGTCTACTTCCACCTCCCTTGAGATTTTGAGAAGTTAAACATGCCTCTCTCTTGCTATTTTTCTTCATTCCCTGTCTTGGAAGAAACTGCTCTCAAACAGGTCTGTATTCTTTCTATGCCAGAAGAAAAAAAATATACTTCTTCAGGGAACATCTTGAGGTATTTGGAAACCTACCTTTGCAGACTCACTTCACTCTGGGTGAAGAATAGCTGGATGAAAACTACTTGTTTGGATATTATGGTAACCTACAATAAGATAAATACAATAAGAATACATTATCACCTTATATATACTAAAAATATCATTCAGAAATTTTGTTCAGATAGGTAACAAAGTGAAAAGAAACCCCACCATTATGATCTACTTAGTAACAGATCAAACCAAAAAGATGTCTCAGGAGGTCTGGTTCTCTGATAGCAGCTTTCTGGCTGTTAAGCATCGCAATTCTATCTTATTCTGTGACTGCTTTCCACAGAGGTATCCCACTCCCTGGGAAATGTGAAATGTGCTTGCTTTTATAGGCAGATCCTTTCTTTGAGCCTTCCAGGGATTCCATTCATATTTAGATTTTCTTTTGTGTTTATCTCTAAATTTTTGGTGGAAGGTTTCGATATATTTCTCATTAAATTACTAGGAGTCTGTCCTTTGCATGTAAAAGTCATGTCTGCATCCTACGTATTTGACTAGCTTGCAGGTGACTGTGCTTGGAAGGCAGGCCTGATGATCTTGTCAGTGTCTGAAAGTATCCTCTCTTTCAAGGAAATACTGATGTGAGGCTTTGGTTGGTTACTGGAATCATGCAGACAGGATTCTTCACTTTGCTATCATCGCAGATGTGGTTACAGCTTTTTTGTGGATGTGTTATAAAACAGGTCCACAAAATAGTTCAGGTTAAGAGTAAACTCCCCAAGGTCTTATTATTCAACAGCATAATTTATTTTTAAACTATGTCCCCTGCAAAGGACCTGAAACTTGTAATTGAAAACCTGTATATTGTAAAAAATACTTCATATACACCTCTAGATGAGGTTAATGTATACAAACACAACACGATCTTAACTGAGCCTAAACATATCAGTAATTAAACGTTGCAGAATTGTAACATGTATGAGGCAGCTACAGTTAAAATCTATATTGGAAAAAAGTTATTCTTGGAAAATATTCTTTGCAATAAATTCTACCAGTGATTATCTCTGTGCTGTAAATCTAAGATGTCTGAATACACAAGAGACTGCATATCAAACAAATATGCATAAAATATAAATAATATTCAGTTCTTATTAATTTGGTTTTTTTCTGTTTGTTTTTGAGCATCAATGGACCTTTCATCTGGATATATAAATAAGAGGAAGAATGAAATCAATGTGCTGATAAGAAATCCCCTATCAAATTGCTTTCAGAGCTTTCATAAGCTTTCTGCAGCGTTTTGGTGTGGATGAGTAGTTTTCTAGTTTTTTTTTTCTTTTTTTTTTCCTGGTACACCCACATATCTAGTTCTGTCCAGCTTCCAAATCTTGTGCAGTCTCAGAATAACATCAAATCAATACAGATCCAATACTCTTGCTTTTGCCTCAACAGTAAAAACCTAATGGTGCTGACAGCTTTTGAAAAGCTTTCCAGTTGGCCAAATGTGGAATAAATTATCCTTAAAAAGAAGTAGAAGTCTTTTCCAGCTATGCTATTATTGTAGTATATTCCATCAACAATACCTATAAGTGTTTAATAATACATTACAGCATTACAGGCTAATGGGGGATATTACCTTTAGTACAGAAAAACTGGTACATTTTATCCTTTTTTTCTCTAAGAAAATTACTCCTCAAAGCAGGAACTGTTGACTTTCTATTGCAGCTTCAAACACTGAGCCTTTAAGAAATAAACAAATTTAATGTAAAATGTGTGTGTAATTTCCTTAGAAACCAATTTAGGGAAAAAAGGAGTGTAACATTTTGTTCCATTTTCTTAACACAGGTGCTAGCTGTGACCTTTTTTTCAGGAGGGTTCTTAAGTATGTGTCTCACTTGAATTCTGTAAATCTACAGATGCTGGTATGACTTCTCATGTACGAGCATGATACACACATGTCCTAAGGGATGCTCTTTTGCAAGGAGAAAAAAAAAAATCTCGTATCTTGTTTCTGCGTCCCTGTCCTATTTCTACTTTGCAAATGTCCTTGCCTTTTTATCCTCCTCCCCACAGATTTGATTTCTTATCCTCTGCCCTTCTGGTACTTATTTATCCATTTCCTTCTCCAGACAAATCACTACACACGTTTTGGTGATCAGAGATGTCAGATGCAAAATGAGTTTGACCAATATCTATTACCTCATTAACGCCCACAACCCTCCTGTGCTGCTGCATCTTCAGCAGTGCCAACACTCTTGTTTGTAGAGTTGTGTAGTGAAACACCTGGGGATGAAAAAGATTTAGTAGGTGTTATTTAACAAATTCTGTTCTGAGGTTACTCATCTGGCTCACTGTGCAGGCTCGGCTGAGGCTGGTGTGCACAAGTGAGTCGCAGTTAACTGCAGTGCAGCACCACAGAGCAGTGGAAGCAAAAGGGCAAGCGTCAGGGCTACCACAGGACAGTGCTCAGGATGGCATTTCTGACAGTGCTTTATATCTCAGATAAGGCTGAGGACAACACTGCTCTAAGAAATGAACACTGCCTGATTTCCAGATGAGAAGTTGAAAAGTCTGTGGGATAACTAGTGATATAACTGGGGACAGCTTGACCTCTTCAGTTTAGGAGGAAACTGCCTGTACAGCAGTCAAAATTCAAAAGGTCGTGTCTACTGATGATCATAAATAGTTTAAAAATATTATTAAATTCATAGGAATGCAATCTATAAACAATTGGAGTTTGCTTGTTTATAATGTCTTTAAACTTTTTCCTATAAAAAGTTGAGATGCATGTTGTACTTATAAAACAGTTTTAGAGATTTTGAGTCAAGCCTTGATACTGCGATTCCAAGGTACAGAATTGCATTGAAAAATCTGGAGGGCCGTCAGAGATATTGTAGATCTCATAAAAGGGGAGCACTATCATGCAATGTGACTCTTTAAACATGCAGATTTTGTTCCTACAGTTTTTGTACTTTTTTTTCTGATGGTATAGCGAGTCCATCTCTGTGTGCCTAAAGAAATTCACCTGAAGCTTTTATTAGTAGTACTGTCTGCACTGGAGCAAGATGGAAATTTCTTAAGTCTAAATTTTGAGAGTAAAACTCCCCAGATAGTTATATAAAAAAAATATAAAAAGGGATTGTTACTGTTAAGAATCAGAAACTTTTCCCACCAAATGTACGATAATTTCTTTTAACAGAAGAGGAATTTTATTATTTGTATGTTATCAACAAAACAATTATTTTCAAACTTGTATTTAGTTTGGATGTTTAGAAAGGAAAACAAACAGTCACTGGATCAAGTATTTATTCTGGCCAATTTTCAGCTAACTTCATTCTGTGTACTTTTTTAAATAAGAAAAGGATTTTTGCAGATACTGTGTTTTGTGGTTTTAAGTGCTCTTGGCAGGAAGGATAGGTATAGAAAGGACATTCTGTATGGAGCTATTTGCTCTCAGATTTTACCATTTCTTCTCAAGAGCTAGGTGTACAGATTGGGAGTGCAAAAAGAATAGAAGGAAATCAACCAAAACCCCCCACAGACACACAACAAAAATGCTCTAACAAGATTGTTTGTGGGGACATGTCTGACTGCAATTAGCACATGGCTATTGTTCTTTGTCAGTTAGTGGATGGAGAACGTTTAATTTCCACTTACCTAACATTGCTTTACTTTTGGTTTGCAACAAGACCATGGCAATACTTGACAAGATTAAAACTCACCTGAGTAATTGCAGCCTATTAGCAAGGTTAAAAGGGCAATGAGAAGGAGAGTCAGAGAAATGAAAAGCATCAGTGGTGTTTTAGTACCAAGAAAGGATGGGAAACTGCAAGAAATTTACAGTGAAACTGCAGTATAGCCAGGAAGATGAGGGCAATATTCTTTCTCTTTTCCCTTATCTAGGGTGAATATAATTCTTTTTTCCAAGATGTTTTTTTCTTCTTTTCATTTTAGAAAAATGTTGTTTGTTGCACAAACCTCCACAGAAATATTGAATACCTTATACCAGTTAATCTAATTTGAAAGATATTACCCTGTATGGTATGATACACTAGAATATGCCATACTCCTACATTACACATAACTGGAACACCTAAGACCTCAGAGCAAGAGAAGTCAATGACTTTCCTAATATCAAATATGAAAACCTTGCTTCTTTGGTATTTTAGTAAAAGGGACTTCCTAGACCCTTGGGAGTTTTTGATTATTTGGCCCTTCTTGCCTATGAAACCCAGCCTGGGAGTAACATTTCATTAGTAATGAATGACTGTGATGGCTGACATTAGTAGAAGAAAAGAGAAATGGGTAATGTGGAGGTATTTTTTAAAGTTCCCATTGCTGTGGTTATATATCATTATCACCTAAAGAGAATCATAAGTGCAGAGCTCGCTTTGGTTCTGTGTTTCTGTTGCAGTTGGAATCTCTTGTTTGTAGATAAGTGACCCTAATAACTGTGAACACAGAGCAGATGCCCCAAGGTGCCCTGTCCTTTTGGCATGCAGAAGGATGTCCTCTAATCAGTGAGCTCTAATTATACCCAAGTGTTAGGGGCAAAAGACTGCTAGCTGAGATGCATAGAGGTCCAAAGAACAGAAGATTTTAACTCTGTAATGAATCAATTTTAAAATTACCATATTTGAGATTTTCAAGTTTGGAACTAAATTTTTGTCCTGTCTTCGGATTTATGAAGAGTTCTGTTTTTACCGAGTGTATCTGCATACTTTCTCCTGAAGAACACAAGTTTAGTTCAATAAGCTAGCTATTTCTGAATAGCAAAATGTATCAGTTTCCCCCACCATTTCTAATTTTTTCCATTGTTCAAAGATTGCCACAAATTAGCATAATCTTATAGGTGATGATATTAAGGACACAAAATATTTCTTTAGTGTTGTGTTTTACTTATTTGTTCTACCGTTTCCATAGTTAAGGATTACACCACTTATTCTTCCTGATGGCAAAAACATTCATTTATTATTTACTGGGGATGGTGTTTTGCAGCAAGGATGCATGAAATTGAAAAGATTAGCATCTGAGGGAAGACTACCTGTACCTATTTAACTATCAGCCTGGAAATGACTGGAGCTGTTTATAATTTGTTGAAATACTTGGAAAAAAATTTGGTTCAACCTTTTTTATTATTATTTAGTTGAAAAAAAAAGAGCTCTGAACCAAACAAAACAAACTCCTTTTGACTAGCAACAAAAAAATGGTGATTAATGAAAAATAGGAAAAGGAAAGGAAATATAACTGGAGAGCTGGAAGCAGAGAGCTAGAAAAGCTGGAACAGAAGCAGTTTCTGAATGTTCTTGTGAAATTCTCTCAGTTCCAGCTTTCCACCCAGATATTTAGCAGAAATGTGATCACATTGTATTTGTTAAGACATATGCTTGCTATTTTCCCTCATCCTTTTTATCTGCCCAACTGTTGATAGGAAGTACAACCTCTGTACTTGGTGCTAAAGTGAAGTTGCAGATCTAGCTGATGTTTAGTTTGGTGCTGATGGCTGCCTTCCATTTCCCCCAATGAGACTTCTCACTGTTCTGATAAATTATAGTTGTTGCCAATGGACCTTTTCCTTCCCTTTCTTCAGCACTGCAATCCAGCTGTCTACTGAGTACAGGGAAAATAGCTGACTGCCCAAGGTTAAAGCAAGGACATTTTTCTCTTGCTGGAAAGCTGACAGTGAGCAGCATAACTCTGCCTGAAGAAAAGGGCTTACCCAAAACACTCCTATTAAAATATCTTTTCATTCCACTTGACATTCATGCATCTACTGGTGGTGGTTATTGAATAACTAAATCCAAGGCAACCATTTTAAATCAAATTAACTCTAGCGGAAACTCAAAATTTTACGGACATTTTTGACATTGCTTTAAGGCATGTGCGTGCCTTCACCAGCAGCCTGTTAGACACCATTTTGTTTCAGGAAAGAAAGTTTCTGTTTAAGATGTGTAGAATCAAGTATCTTCTATATAATTTGTATGTCACCTTAAAGAAAAATCTGAGATTGATGCTGTTGAAATAATTCTGAAATTTGATTCCTAACCTATCATCTAATCTGCACTCAGCTGGAAGTTCTTGTCATGAAAGGTCAAACCTCAGTGCACCAGAAATTCAGTTTAACAGTGACTAGCAATGCAATTAGATATGGAATTCTAAAACTTCAGTACCTCAAGACACTGACAAGTATCTTGTGAGTTGCAAGGAAGTCTTTAAAATAAAAAAAAAATTAAAATTATTTAAGTAAGAAAGAAAATTAAGGGTCACTTTATACTCGTCCGGTGTTATTTCTGTCAGTGAATTTCTGGATCCTAAGCACGTGCTATAGATGTTGTCAATCTTAGAGTTTTGTCAAGAAAGCAGTAAATATCCTCTAAATGTCAGAGCAATCAAGAGCCAAAGGAAAGACTCCAGCTGATTCCTCACAGAGCTGAAAGTAAGAATAGCCTCTCTTTGTGCTACTGGTTCAACTACACCCTGCTGCTGGTCAGTTTAATGTTAAGCTTCATTGATCTGCAGTCAGAACTTTCTGCTGAAGATCAAGAGAGCCAAGAAAGATTAACTTTCCAACATTGTCATAAAGCTTTCCTGCACCAGACATATGGGAGCAAGTTGCTTTAAAATTTAGTTCTGTTAATGACCTTCCAATGAGTTTTTTCATCTGAGATCTAAAAACATCTGCCAGAGCCCAACCACAAGTGTTCACAATCTCACACAACATTTTAAATTCTGTTAATAAAAATGCCAAAATGAAATAACATTTGAGCTTAACTTCACTACTGTAATATGCAGAAAGCAGGTGAAAAGCTAATTCAAAAAGAGAAAAGCATAAATGTAAATAAAAGAGTTTTAGCATGGGATTCAAGAGTATGTCATTAGTGAAAAAAGGTATTAATATGGAACAAGGCCAGAGCAATTCAGATTTTTTTGCAGTGGCTTAGCATGAGGTTGATTGAAAGATTAGAATCCACATCAAATTGAAATTTGACCCTAAACTTATTCTTTAACTGTTGTCTGTGGTATTTACTTGCTAGTGCTAGACCTGAATTCAATTCCAGGTGACACATCAGTTGTAAAGGTGCTCCTGCAAATATAGTATTTGAAAAGTATTTCACAAATTTAGAAAGTAAATCAAAATAGCAGACCAGTATAATTTTGTGTGATTGAATTTTTCTCAGATTGTACGTTACTGAAATTGAAGGATGATGAAGGTGATGGTGGAAGACTGGCCGTTACCTTTACATTGAACAATAAATGTTTCGTTTACAGGTTGAATTGTAGTCTTATAGGGCTTCAAATTCTTGCCAGAGAAAAAACCACTAACCTACATGTTTCATGAAGAACTGACATTTATTAATGTTTTAAAATCAAAGCTGATTGTTCAAAAATCTCTAAACAATGCTCTGTACACAGGGATCATGTTATGAGCAATCTTTCTGCCAGAAAAGGATTGGTTTTTCTCATGCTCTTGACATTATTTGGGACTGACTCTTCATTGGGGATCTATTTCCCTAATCTCTGTTCATTTCAAATTTCTATTAAGAATTAAAAAATGATGAAGTATCTTTATCCTCCAGTTTCAGTGAACAGTGGGCTAAGCACTAACAGTTGTTACACTTGCGTAGATGCTGCTGGATCATACTCATGTTTCCGTCTGATTTTAAATAGTAAATCCAAAAAATGTAACACAGTAGAACCTTTACAATTAAAATGGAGTTCCTGTTGTATCTCATTATCATATTTCTTGGCTGAGTTTTTGAAAGATAAGCCCATTTAAGTCAGATGAGGTTAAAGACTGAACTATAGCAGGAGAGCTGTATGTGACTCTGCAGTATGATGTTCTCCTTTGCCCCATAGCTATCCATCTCCACTTAAATGCATGCAGTTCACATTTGTTACCATGAAAATGTGAATAAATGTTAAGTATTGCTTTATTTCCCTTGCTTGAGGCTCAGCAAGCATATCACATTGTCACATGCCACTTTTCCTGACCTTGTATCCTGGAGACCTTTGAACATCTTAATGGCTAAGCATGAATGATGAACAGCAAGAAGTTGGGCAGTCAAGAATCAAATGCCTCTGAAAATAACACTGTTATAGACAGTGAATTATCTTCATTTAGTACCATTGCTACTGGTTTTCTGTAAACCAGCTGTTGGCAGTTTTATGTAATCAAAGATTTTTGAGTAATGAGCATGTTAATAGAGTTGAGCACATAGCAAAATTACTAGGTATACTATATTTTAGAAATTCAATTACTAAAAAATAATTGTGATGAATCCTTATATCATGAGAGAGGCATAAAATACTAGTGAATCTGGCTGCTGGCAGTGAGTTGTGACCCATGTACAGCTAGATCTGGCCTTGAATGTGGGTAACTACCTTAAAATTTGAATTTCAGTTTAAGAATTTAAAAGCTCAGTAGGTGATTTCTGTCTCCTAGAGAAAGAGCACAAAATAGGACATGAACAACAAAATTTCTTGTCTGTTTTCTACCTGTAAGAGAAGAACTCTTTCCTCAAATGGGAAAAGCCCAGTGGAAAGAACATGTTGAAGTGATTATGGTTTAAGCCATTTCTCCCTGCAGCCTTCTTAAAGATTGAAGTGCTCAGTATTAAGTAGTGTTGCTGTTATATATATATTCTCAATAGGATTAATTACTGTAGGTTCATAACATCATTTAGATTGGAAAAGAACACTAACATGGTCCAACAGTTAATTGATGTGAAGTGTAAATTTTTTACATTAAATTCTTATTGCTAGAAACCTTAAACATATTAGGGTTATGTAATTAGAGAATTTCATTGCAGAAACAGCAAGTACATTCAAGAAACATTTATTTCTTTGTGCACTGAATGCAAGTTAATATACAGCAAAATGCTACTCAAAGCCAGTGTGATTTGCTAATATAATTAATTTAGTATCTTATTAGAAAGGTAAAATTCTGGATAAATAAAGATATACTTTTTGTACCTTTTTATACCTTTATATTTTCATGTGTATAAAGTTCCTTAAGAAACCCAAGAATGAAAAAAAAGAACCAGTTACTCAGTGGTGCATTTTTTGTATTTCTTCTCTGTATTCAGTACAAGGTAATAAAAGGGCTTATGAAATGTCCTTCTTGTTTTAAGTCTCAGACACTGTAGAAAAAGTAGAACAATTGAAGACATTGGAACATAGATTTTGACAAGTCAAAATCTAAGTTTCATTTTTACTTGAAAAGAAATGTATTTCAATATGATCATATGCGCTGGTTTACTTAAAAATCATTGCATTTTTTATATACTTCATCACATAAAAAAATCTAATATTTATTAAAGGTATGTGTATGGATAAAATCAACAATTGTATTATTCAGACTGTTCAGAGAGAGCCCAAGTCAAAAGTGTTAAATGAGTTCATGCTTCCTTTTCAAATACCTTTTCCACAGCTTTTTGTGGTGTTCACGCAGCTCTACTCTGGACCTTAAGGCTGCTGCTCATGCCTTAGCTTTATTTAGCCTCTTCAAAAGAAGTGAGGGGAGAAGATCAGACTTTTCTGCTGAGAGTATAGGCTTTTTTCATCTTGCTACCTTTGACAGAATTCACAGGAAGAGTCCAAGATGGTGAGGGAAAGGTTCTTTTGAAATTTCTGGGTAACATCTCCTGTGTTGTTATCTTGTTCTTTCATCCCAGACACTTTTATTTTCAACGTGAATAACTGTCACAATAAATAATCTTCACAGGTTTCATAGAGCATTATTTGCTCTATTGAATCTTCTCAATGATTTTGATTCAAATATCAAAAACTCTTCACAGAGGCGGGAAAACCTTTTCATTCCCAGACCAGGGAAACAATTTTGCTGGTATAGCAATGCAGTCAGCTCTGCTATAGAAAAGAATGCAGTTCTTCCATCGCTATGCTGGGGAAAAAAAAAAAATCCAAGTAATTGTTGTCGTTCTTACGGCTGTGGTTTCTCTTCCATGGTTCTGTTTCAATCTCTGTGACCTTGCAGCTGCTGCAGCCATGTTGCTTTGTCTCAGCAATGGGGCCTTAACATTTTTTCCCTTTATGCTGTGAAGACCGTGACCCATTGACTTGTTATGATTTTTTAAAAGCTCTCCATAGAATTTAATCCAGTTGTTCACATCTGGAAAGTAGAAACATAACTGCCTGATTTTTTTATTTTTTTAAGCTTGGGGAATGGGGAGGGGAGGAGAGGTAAAGGAAAGGATCAGGATTTGGATTTTAATCACTTCTACTTCTTTCTGAACTAGCTCTATTGATTTGTAGAAATTGAACCCACACAGAAGGAGAGGCCCAGTTTTATTCTTCAGACAGTCAAAGTCTAACTTTTCTGTATAAAAATCTTAATAGCAACACGTAATTATGCAGCAGCCAGCTAAAGAAAATACTTCCACATTAAAACATGCCTTTATCCAGTTTAAATGCAAACTTCAGGTTACTAGGGATTTCTGTTGGTTGGAATAGGCTTTACAGGTATTTGCATTCCAGTCAGTCAGATTCTTCCATTTTACTCTGAATGGATTCAGATAGGTAACACAAAAAAAAAGGTTTGACTTTTTTTTTGTTGTTGGTTCTAGTTTTTAATATTTTTAAAAATATCATTCGTTCATTTAGCACTTTTCCAATCTGTTCTCCAAGCCCAGCACACATTTCTTGTGAGAGAATTAGTTGCAGTGGGAACTAGTGACCTGAACAGCAAGCTCACATATTTTTACAATCTGGATGTTTTCACTGTGCTAATTTGAATATAAGACTTGTGAATGCGTGATTGTTTATCTGTGTGCAGCAGTACATGACACCACCACATGCTTCTCCAAGTATTACAAAAAACAGAAACAAGAGGGAGAAAAATGATTAACAAAGGAGTAATCTGTGTTTAGTAATGGGATCTATAAGCTGAAGCAACCTATAAATCTACAATGTTGACGAAAGTTTATTTATTGCTGGGCAGTTAATGTAACTAGTAATGATCTGGGCAGTAGTTTTCATACTGAGGCAGTAAGAAAATTAGGTGCTTTTACTGGCAAAAATCCTGGATCACTAGGGAATTATACAATGAGATCTGGGAAATTTAACATTTTCTTGGTAGTGTAGGGGTAGTGGAGTTAGCCTGGGAAAACGCAAGTCAACATAAATTTTCTAGTGAAAGAAAAATTTGTGATACAACATAGAGATTAGTGCTCATGCGTGGCTTGAACTTTGACCTGTGGCCTGTGATAAGAAGGGACAGGATTTATTTAGCTGCAATGATGGTATTAATTTCTGTATAATTAAATGTGGTAATAGCTACATGAATCCATTTGATTCTGAGCACCAGGAAAGCAGAAGAATGCTGAAGGAATTCCTTAAGTAGTAAAGGGAATGGTCAAATCTAAGGGTATTTGTAGACAGAGCTAGGTGTCAGATACTGTAAAATCAGTACAGCTGCATGAAGAACACCACAGTGAAAGAGAGAATATTCTCTTCTATTGTACTATTGAAATTTTCATCATCAGGTTCATTGTGAGTTTTCCTCAGCCACCTAATTCTCTGAAAATGAATGAGTTATTTCTTAGCAGTAATAAAGTGGCATAACTTAAAGAAGTGAAAATAAACTGAAGGAAAAAGGCAATATTTCCAAAGGTTTTGGTAAATGAATAAATGCAGCCATTACAAGCATCTTTGTACAACAGGATGTCCATTAAGCAAATCAACACTTTATCCTTTGTATTTTGCCAATTTATTAATTATCATAATTTCACAAGTCAATCATCTTGACTTTTTACACTTTTGAGGTAAGATTGCTCAACACATTTTCCACTTGATGGTTTATACAAGTTCTGACCTTGAAATCTTCAACTTGTTTTACATTTTACATTGTATGCATACTAAAATGAATAATTATGAAATATAATGATTAAGAGCTGATTAATGTGTCATAATGGCTGATTCTAACTCTTTCTAGGAAACCAGTTCTATATGTATTTAATTAATTCTTAATATTTTATCTTCTGATTATTTCAAAGATTTCTCTCTTAATAATTAATTTGTTCTGAAGATAAGAAAATGTATGGATTACTTGGAGTTCCTCTTAGGGAAAAAGTACTATATAAAAACTATTTTCAGGGCCAGACACCTTGATCTTATGCTGCTTGTGCCTGAGCTATAAATAAGGAAATATGTAGATTCACTGTTTATTCAGGAAATCCAAATATTATTATTATAAAGGGGGAATAGAAAAAAATTTGGAAAAGATACTTAAAGTAAATGGAAGGAAATGAAAAGCCGAAGGGGTTTTTGGTGTGTTTTTTTTTTTTTTCTTTTTTTTTTTTTTCTTTTAAATAAAAATATTTTTGTTCTCTTGTGAAAAAAAATGCATAAATTTCATATGAAGCAGTGTGTTCTACATGTTAACATTGCTAGGTAGTAATATACAATCTATTTGGACAAGAAAATATCAGAAATTGTGTTTCCAACCTCGCATTTCAAAACTGTGTAAGGTTTTTAAACATATTTTTGTTCTGGCACTGTTCACCTTTTCCAGTAAGCTGGACATCAAAAGTACTGTATCTGCATAAACATGAGAAGTATAAGGAAAATATTTTAATTCCCTTTAAAGAAATCAATAAAAAGTGGGTTGTGGATATGTTTGAATATATCTTAGTGAGTTTCAATTATGTGTGAGTATATCTTACTGGGAATATGGATTAATTTGAGAGCACATTTCTCAAGTGTATCATCTGCTATTTTTAGATTGTGCCTTTATTAATGGGAAATTTGCTGAGTGAAGATTTTTAACAGAGCTTATATAAAACAGCCAAAGGAGACCCCTGTTCACTTACCAGTGGTGTAAATAGCAGGTTTAGTTTTTTGGGGTTGATTTGGTTTTGTTTTTTTTTTTCCTTCACTGGCTGGATCAGCTCATATATGTGGTATGTAGAGTAATGCAATAAAACTACAGGTGTGGTCAGAGGTATCTCTGAAATGTCAGATGGTTTTATTCAGATAGGAATAAATTTCGAAGTATTAAAGGTAGAAGTATTTCTCCTAGAGCCAAGTTTGTGAATAGCCATTGTATCCTTAGTGGTTTGAATACTTTAAATTTTGAAGGAAATGAAAAATATTATCAGAATTTGATGTCTTGGTTTATCAGTACTTTTTCATATCAGCAAATTCAGGTTTAGTAAATTGGTTGTGCTTAATAATAGCATAGAAATCACCTACATAATTTCTGAGTTAAGAGGATAAGAGTGAGCTGTGCTGCTCTTTGCAAAAGCTGTGAATTTGCTTTCTGTGCATTAGGAGCAAAAGCAACAAAAGTTTAGCATCATATCTGTGGTATGATCTTGAGCAATTTTGCTTATTTCAGGTAGTTCTAGGCTATTCCTCTCTAAATAGAAAAGGGCATTGTAATTTCATTGATATGGAGTTAGGAAAATTCGGTTGTCTGGGAAAGTGTTTTGTGCTGCTTTTGGTTTTGCTCAAAAATAGTTAGGAATGGCCAATTCTAAAGGGAAAGGGTGTGTATTCTTTTATCCAGGATTGTAATTTAAAAAAAAATAATTAATAAAGGAATAAGTTAATAAGTGTTTTATTCAATACACCATTGTAAAGTTAAAAATTAAATTCTAATCTAAAGTCTATAAAAGCAAGCACACATCAGAGATTCAGTCCTACAGATGAAAACTCCTATTACTGAAATGAGCAAAACTGAAATAATTGTGGCTAGTGTTACGGCATCTTTTTGCCCTTTTGGGGTTTCTAAAATAAAGAAAAGACTTGTGCAAGAATTTTTGTATAAAACTCTAACCACAATTTAAAAGATGTTCATGACTCACACTGACGTTTTCCTCTCACATGTGTTATGACTGTGACTTAGATGAACAAACTCAGATGTAGTATCTGAGTGAAAAATAGGGAAAGTGGCCAGCAAGGCAGGGGCTTGGACCATCAGTGGGAATTGTCTTTCTGTCACTTCTCAAGGAAGATGAGTTTTGATTTTGATTTTGAACATGTCACAACCCCTTCGGAATGGTCCAGCTTACTTTAAAAACCAAAGAACTTTACTATAAAAGTATTATATTGTCTTACTGTCTCCTGAGTTTTTATCAGTTTTGTGATTTTTAGATTTTTAACTATGAGGTCGAGGATTGGCAAGGGTTGGGGAGTGGTTAGTTTGCTTTGTTTGGTTTCAAATAAAATATCTTGGTTTGAATACCCACTTCCTGAAGATGTTTGCAAAATACTAATCATTGTCACAACGTGGAAACCAACAGGCAGGAAACTCCGCTGTGAGGATCCTTCAGCCAGAGAAGGTGCTGAGCACTACCTAGAGCTCTTCTCTGGCTGGGAATGGAAGTGTTTCTGCAGCACAGAAACAGGGGGAATATTTCTTTTAATAAATGGAAGAACTTGCAGGAAACAAAATGACATCTGCGTCTTTTCGGTACTGCTGTTGCATATACAACAGCTGACAGTTCTCCAAAAAGTGAGGCAAATGTTTCAGAAATCTCACTGTAAATTTTATCTGCTCATTTAATTCATGTTCCATCCATAAATGAAGTGAGTCCTTCCAGTCTGCGGTTCTCCCATGACTAGATAAATAACAATAAAAGAATTAAAAACAGTGTTGCCCTGGGGACAGTAAGTCTCTCAAGATTATTAGTTTGTGTTTTTACTGTGTCAGCAAGGATGTAGATTTGTAAATATCCCAGACTACCCAAAAGGGCAATAAGTTATTCCCCTTTTGTTGTTTTCTTACGTAATATACTTCCTTATTTTCATAGAGGAGGAAATATAATGCTGAGAACCAGTGCTAGAAGTTGCCTACTCAGAGTCTTTCTCATAAATATGAGTGAGTCAGAAGCTGCCAATTTGTTCAGGAAAAGCTATGTAAGACTAGCACACAGAGATGAAAGAAATATATTTTTCTTAAGGATGCCTTGTACTACCAGAGTTTTAAAGGCTGATTAATTATAAAGGTCAGAAGTTAATCTTTGTTTTCAGGATAAAAACTCTGCTTTGGGAAAAAACTTGAGTCATTTACTGTCAATAGTGACAGCTTGGATTATGTTCATTTATAGCTTGTATTCTGCCATATATTGTCATGCTATTATATTGAAATGACAGTGTCACAGGAAAGCATGCGTAACAAAGTCTGTGCTAAAGGATGTAGGTATCATTGAGCAGTCATTAAAGTCAAAAAGAGTTCTACTGTTAATGCCAGTGAAGGTATGATTTCCACCCACCCTATCTCTAGACCACTGCCAGTCTTAAAATGATGCATTGGCCTGGGGTTTCCAGTAAAACCTTTTGTAACTAACTCCTCCTTTGTGTGTCTTGTTTCTGCCATCATCTTAGCTGTTACTATCCAGGAAGCTTTTCAGCTGACTGGCTGCTGAAATGCTGCCTAGTGCCTCTGGGACTCTGTGCACTCAGTTTGGTTCCCTAAACTTCCCTATTTGGTGCCATATGGACTGCCATGATGTATGTGAAGCACTTGTGCAAGAGATAGAGAAGGAAGATGAAAGAATTTGAGATTTCAGTTCAATGAGCCCTTGGTTACACTGTGGCTAGTTTACAAGGATATTAAAACACCATCCCACAAAAAAAAAAAAAAAAAAAAGCCAACCAACCCCCCAGTAAAAGGCAGTTTCAGAAAATTCTTTGTATTTTATTCTCTTTTTCTGATTTAGCATCTTTGAAGTATTTGTTTTGAAAGCATAATTTGTTTTTTAAATGAACACTAATTATTGCAAATAAAATGGGGCTGAAATTCTATACATAATATTGAAGTTATGGAAGACACTTTTTTTTAATGCACTTCAAAAAATATTTACTTTGTTTCAGTCTGACCACATCTCCTGCATTGTATTCATTAGTTCAGGGCCTGAATTAACATAAATTCATCCTCTTTTCAACCCTTGACTTTGCCACAAAAATACTATTGCAGGATTTCTTTCAGAGTAATTCTCTTACAACTCCTTCCAATGTGAAGGACTGGTGGGATTTAAAACACTGTTTTCCTTTGCATCTTGTCAAGTTTGAAGGGCATAGTCTGAGCCAGAGCAGTGCCTATTGTGTTGTCAGGCCTCTGAATCCTACCCAGTCTTGTATTACTGATCTTGGCTCTGGCAAGCAGATGTGGATTCCAGGGCCTGCCAGGTAGTTGAATATTAAAACCAAATCCTCAAGAGGTATTGAGGGTCTAATCTTCAACATTAGCTCCCACTCAGCTCTGAGTGCTTGGGCTTTAACTGGATGGGATGAGGAGTCCTCTCAGGAAGTGAATGGCATGCCAGAATAGGTCTGCTCTGGATAATGGTATTTCCTCACACTTTATGGCCTTGGTGTGAAGTTCTGATGCCATTTGGTAATAACTTTGCCTTCCACTGACCCAGCTCTAGATTTGGTCTTATTTCTTTTCTTGAAACTGGAGCTCTGTCAGGTTTTCTATACTTTTCATATAGAAACTTTTGTCAGCCTTTTGCCAAGATAAATAATTCTCTTAGGGAACATAAATTGAAATATTTTCATCTCCTCTGACTCTAAACGATCTACTGATCTGTTTATCTAATCAGCCTATTTTCTTTCTTATCTATTGTGCTGACATCTGAATTTTCATCTCTTATGTGATAGATTAAACTTAAACAACTGCCCTCCAACACTTCAGTATTCTCTCAAACTTCCCTCTCTGTTTTTAACCTACAAGAGATGTTTCAACAGTGGACTTTAAAATGATCCCAGACTGACTTATATTATTTTTTGATTCAAACTTCAGTTTTCAAAACTAATGCCCATTTAGAGGGAATTCTCTCTCTAGTAAATATCTCTAAAAATCAAGTTACATTTAGGTCACTGCTTTCAACTGGTGATACCATTCTGTAGAAGTGCCAGAGTTATTAAATATTGTGTTCAGATATTTGTATTTAAAATCAGTCTTCTTATCAATTTTATTTGCAAAAATCAGAAATAAAGCACTCAATTCAGTCTTGTGGTGTGACACAAAATTAGAAATTCACACACAAAAAAACCCCAAAAACCAAAACAAAAAGAAAAGCAAAAAAGTTTACAGTATGAACATTGTTTTGTTACTGTAGTTTTACTACACATTATTCATACTTTCTCAACTTAGTTAATGGGCAAGAGAAGGAACTTGGAGTTACAGTCCAGTAGGTACAATTGTTCTTATTGTCTATTTCTTACTGTGTGGAGTGTTTTATTTATTATGTTAGAACTGTTAGGTTCCTGCTTTCTGACTACTTAGCTGTGCCCTGTGTGAGTAATCTGTAGGATTTCTCCCCTACAGGTTGTTCACATAGGTAAACAGAGTTTAATCCTCTGAAGTGCTAGAATCCCATTGTATTCAGAAGTTTTCTGACATTGTGGGCTTTTTTCTGATTTTATTTTTCCAAAGAAGTAAAATATCTTTGTGAGAAAAGGATAGTTCTGTGATTGGTGTACTGTAAACCACTGTGATTGGTCTAACCTCTGTAATATGTTCCTACACCATCCTCCAAAGCCAAATTTGTTTGGGTGGTTGTTTTTGTTTTTGTTTTTTTTTTTTTTGGGGGGGGGAGTTTAATTATTTTTTAATTAAGAAGTAGATCTTCTGATTAGACAGAGAACCAGATAAGGGCTTTGCATCTTTTTTTTCCTAAGTTTTCTATAACAGCTCTATATGACTCTATATCCTGCCTCCTAGTCCCTCAGAAAAGGGAGAATCAATTCACTGAGGCAGTGGTAAAAACTTCAAAGAATGAGTTCCTAGCACAACTGAACTGAGAACTTGATTCATGGTTGAAATAGTTCAGTCATGGCCTGGATACTGGCATCTGTATTTACTATTCTTAGAGTGCCTGTATATAGCTTTTCTATATGAAACAGAATTAGTATTATGTGCAGGATTAATGTTTGTAAGAAATGATGAGATTAAAGTTGCCATGGAGCTAAAAATTGTTTTGAGTATATTTAAGTCCTGATTTTTATTTTTTTCCCATTGGATATGACTGAATTTCCCTACTAGACTGAAACTAGGTCAATGAACAGATAATTTATTTGCATAAGTATTTTCTAATTATTTGCATAAGTATTTTCTTGTTTATCAAAATATATATTAATGAGATTTTGATATGTTCGGCCAATTTCCATTGGCTACTAGATTTGCACAGTTATCTATTATGTGTATAGAAAAGAAGGAGCAGATCTTGCGAGGTGCTGTATGGTGTAATATTTCCTTGACACCAGTAAAGGTCAGCATTTTCATTGCCTCCCAGGATTGTAATGGAATATATGAAAATATTTTATTGCTCCGTTTTAATATTTATGGTTTTGCCTTTCATGCATGGGATTTGAAACCACACTACAAAGCAACAATGTAATGTGAAACTTTCAAGAGGTTGATTTTTGTGTTGAAGGCATTGTAGTGTTCCTGCTGAAAAAAGTGGTAATGGACTTCAATTAGTATTTGGGCTGCAAAGAAACAGAATTATTCTTCTAAATCTAGATGACTCATAAAAAATATACAGTCCAATGAGTTTTTATTGGTTGTTGGCCACAGAACTTAATTTTTCCCTGGATCAGATCTATGCTGGCTTTTTGATAGTTTTTGTTAATAGTCTTTAACAGTTCAGCTTAATCTAATTTTGATGTTTAATATTCCTTTGTTTAAACAGTATCTCATTTTAAGAAAAATATTTTAAAGGGCATAATTGCACTCTCAGGTTTACATTAACATCTTGTGAAATAAGACACGTGTTAAATTAGTATTGCTCAGAAATTAACTATTACCACGAGACCTCTGTGTTTCCTTATGTTTAACCACTAAAATGGTGAAAGTGGAGAAAATTTCTAACTTCCACCTCTTCTCAACAACACAGAAGTGTTGGCTGCACTTTCAGCCAACCTTATGCCATTTAACAAAAACTGAAGAGAGATACGATGTTTACTGCAATTAATAGCAGATTGAAATAATTTCCTGTAGAAAAGCTACTCGTGAAAGCAGACTCCATCTTCAAAAGCACTGAATCAAATCCCCTCCTGTCCAGCTCTTAGGATTTCTTCCTGGAATGTCCCTGCACCCTATGATAAAAATCCAAAGACTGAGATATATGAAGTTTTTTGTCTGGCCACTAAGTTATCCATTAGCTTATTTGTTACTGGCTACAAATTTACATTCAGAGCATAGAACAAAATCATAGAACAGTTTGTGTTGGAAGGGATTTTTAAAGTCCAAAACCCCTGCAGTGAGCAGGGCCATCTTCAACCACATCAGGTTGCTCAGAGCACTGTCCAGATTGACCTTGGATGTTTCCAGGGATGGACATCTACTACCTCCCTGGGCAACCCATTCCAGTGTTTCATCACCCTCACTGTAGAGAAACGTATTCCTTATACCTATTCTAAAGCAACCCCATCTTCATTTTAAAAGTATCCCTTGTCCTTTTAGCAAGGCAGACCTTCCTAAGTTTTGTCCCCTTAGTAATTGTATAGTATTTTATCCAGCAACTGACCAAACCTTAGTAATTTTATAATATTTTATCCAGCAACTGACCAAACCTTACCTGCCAAACCTGCCTTCTCTCCTTCCCTTTCTTCCTATCCCCTAAACTAATGTTTTTTTTCCCGGATGTTAGAAAATATTTCTGTTATTGGAGGAGAGTTTTGGAGTACAATCAAAACCAAATAGAAAATATTGAAACTACTTTAGCTTTTTCCAACAGATGTTTCAATGTTCTGCCTGAAATCACAAAGGAACTTAAGTGCCATTCACAAGGTGAGGCATAAGGCATAAGATGTGTCTATATCCTTTAAATTCTTAGGCAGTATACAGACCAAAGTAGATATCTAAATACAAGTGTGAGAAAGGTGTTCCAATCTCCAGATTTTAGAGTAATAAGATATTGCTGTTTCTTCTATTAGTAGTAGTCCTCCACTATTCAGTGATGTAGAATTTGAATTTACTTTCTGAGAATATTATCTTTCAATATTTTAACTGCTTCAATTCAAACCTGAGTTAATGATGAACATTGTACCCTTTCCAGAGGCTATGTTGCTAGTGAAAGAGGTATTATCCTGCCCTTTATCTTCACCTGATTTTTTTGGGGAAGAGAATTATGCTAATGTTTCTTTGTGTGTTTGCAGCAAAATAGAAAGAACATGCAATCTGGGATCTCTTTTGTATATAAACACAGTCAATATTTTCCTTATACATTGTGGGAAAAGTAGATGACTTACAAGGAAATTTTTTTCCAAATTTCTATGAAATAAGTACTTTCAAATAAAGTTGTATTGTTTGTTATCTCATGTACGTGATATTATGTTTTAAATTGGAGAAAGAAAGGTAATAGCAAACTCATAGCAGACCTTTTAAACATGCAGAACAATAGTAGAAGGATCCTGTGCTTTTTATTTGAGCTTCTTGAAGAGGTCAGTATTTATAAAGCGGACTAAATGCTCCTCTGGCAAGGACAATTTTCCCTTTATTTTTGGCTTCTCTTGTTTCTTTAGCTGGTATCAGACCTTGAAGGTGCATCTTTAATAACTCTTCTCCACAGGTGCTCAGTGCAGTTCACAAGCAATTTGGCACTGCAGTATTTCAACGAGGGCTGCAATTGATGGGAATAATGTTCAAAGAGGCCTGCTTCCCCAAAGAATTGCGTGTCACATATTCTGGTGTGAGATGCAGGCCCCTCAAACCCTGCCCTGCTCCTTAGCCACAGATCAAGGACAGACAAGAAGAGAGTAGGTGTTATAACACACTTAGGGTAAGGGTCTGTAGAACATAGAAAGTTATATGTCAGAGTAAAGTGTAATTTTTGTAGTTTTATAGGGGTGTCTTCAACACTTTGACTTATGGTATTAGCATAGTAGAGTTATTCAGTGTGACTAATATTTTATTCTACATTCTAATTTACAGCTTCTTATCAGTCTCCTGACAAAGGCATGTTTCAAACTTATTTCTTTAGGTAAGAAGCATAAGCAGGTACTTAAGTCTTGTACTGACACTGAAGTATGGAAGGGTATTAGTATTAATGTTTAAGAGATAAAAATCACTGAATTTTCCTATCTGATTTGCTCAATAGAACATGTCACACAGAACAAAATACTAATTTTCCATGTTACTTTTGCAAAGCTCTTGTTTTAAGTATTACTGACTCAAATGTATGACAAAGAAATTGTCATGAATACTCTCTTGCTAAACAGACTATGCTCTCTGTGAGTTCAAAGGCTAAACTATTGCCAGAATGAAATTTAAACTTGTCTCTGCTAAACATCTGTGCTCTCAGAGTTACCAGTGATGTGTCCCTTTGACCTGTTTCATTTGAACTTTGCTGGAAATGAATTTTCAAACTACTAAATCTAACTTCAGGGTGTGAATCACTACTGGGTGATGATAGGTAATTGAATGATGAACTCACAAGGGGCATGAGAGTACCGGAGTTCGTATGTTCTCAAATGAAAGAACAAAAAAAGTTAGGGTTGCAAGTTAGGGATGGGTGAGGGTGGAGTTTCTCTTTATTATAAAGAAAGCAGATTTTGCAGTGTTTTTGTTTTATGACAGTTAATTTTTATATCAACGGTGAAGTTTTTTTATGCGTCTTGTATTAATATAAGTGATGATAACACAGAAACATAGTGGGTGGATGAAACATTCTTATTTATAGCAGGCAAATACACCTCTCTAAGCAGATTTTTTGAGCAGAACAAGCATGAATGTATTCTGCTGTAGCAGGACTTGTAACACTCCAGAATCCTTAAGACTTCTGGATGGCCTGACCTGGGAGAGGGTAATCCTTGCCCACAGGCTACTAGGCAGCTCATCAGTTTTTGTGTATTTAGTGGTGAAAATAGCAGAGTGTGGGATAGACTGTGTGATACACACATACACATTTTGAAAAGATGAGCTCTACTAGTTCTGCTGTTTTTATTTCTATGTGAAAGAGGCAGGATTTGCTTCTGTGCTGATGAAATCTGCTTGTAAAATCATTCTTACTAGAACCATCCAGTTCTACCAATGAAACTGGTTTCTCCTGTATTTTCTGAAACTTGGAAATACTCATCAGCCTTGGGTTTCCCCAAGGTTATTGTAGCTGTGTCAAGTTTTCCTCTTGGTAGCAGTCCTACCTACACAACGGTTTCGCTGGTGTTTCGAAAGAGAGAACCTATCTGCTGTATGTGTTTGCAATCCTGTTTCCATCTGAAATTACTTGTGTTAATTATTTTTTTTTCCTGATGTGATTGCCAGTCTTCTGCTGGGAACGCATGGTAAGTGTGTTTCTGTGTAGATGTAGGTCCTTAAGCAAAGTGTGTATTGCTCCACAGGGAGCCAGACGGGTGAGAAGCGGGTGAGGTTTATTGTTGCAGTGAACTATACTAATGGGGATTCAAAACATAGAGGAAAAGGACACTTTGGGATTCATTCAACAACATGCATAACCTTGGCACAGATCCCAGTGTATCGGTGTTGAACTGAATAAAACAAATATTGGATTGCTGAACAGAGCTTTCTGAAGTGTCTTGCATGTGTTTCTGCTTTACATGGTAAATATTTGTAGATCTGTTTTTAGTTAATATTATTGACACAGATTAGGTGAGGAAAAGAGACCCAAACTCAAAAAACATTCAGAAGCTTGCTTAAACTATTAGTTTATCCCTTCTAATGCTCTGTGATACTACTTCAGTATGTATTTATTTCTGTGGAAATACCAGAGTGTCTGATATGTGTTTCCTAACCATACCATGTTTAATAGCACTTCTGAGACAAAAGCTTACTGTATGATTGATATCATATTTTTACTGAAGACACAATGAAAAACAAGGAAGAAAAAGTATGAAAACCCTTAGTACAACTTTGAAACTTATTTCTTTTATGTTGTATTGCATAATTAGAAGAAAAGGAGCATAAGAAACTATGTCCTGTCTTCTAATTAAAAAAAAAAAAATATTCCACTGAACACCCTTTTTAGAGCTCTTCTTCTTTCTCCCTGCCCCCCTGAAGAAGTTCACTGCACCCTGGCTCCCTAAATATTAAGGTCAGTGCAGGTTTCCCATTATGGAAGCCCATCTGTACAGATTTTTAATCAGTAACTGTGTTCTTTCCTAATTGAGGCAAAATGGCTTCAGCAGCACCTCCCTCTCTGTTACCTTTTCCCACACAGGCATGCTGGGCTGCAATAGCATTTGGCACTTTTTTCAGATGTTTTTCCCTAATTACATGCGCCTGTTTTCTTTCTCATGTTAGCCTCTGTGAGAATGGCTTACAACCATGTTTATAGAAACAATGCTTTGTAGAAAAGACCCAAAAATATTGCAGATGTTATGTTACTAATTTATGAGCTGCTGTTGTGAATTTGGAGGTAGAGTTTTATTAAGAGCACTTGTGCAAATAGTCATGGTTGATGATATGAGTGCTGAAGCATGGTGTCTTCAAAGACTCTAAATGTAAATGGCACTGCTCATCCTGTCGCTGCAGACTGTCCTTGGTAGCTTGGGCAGCATATGGTTTTAAAATTTCCTTATCATGGACACTAAGCTGGCTAATTGAAACACTCCAGCTCTTCTGCAAGGACAGAAGAAAATTACCTCAAGCACTAAGTAGAGACCAACATTTGGTGTGTCCTGCCCTACTTTGCTCAGCAGCCTCTGCGCCGCTGTGGAAATAGTGCTGCTGGAGCAGTAGTCCTACCTGGACACCAGTGCCATAGTTCACAGGGAGTTTTTCAGAACAGAGAAGTAGACACCCCTTCTCTGCCTCTGGGCTTGCTCTGCAGCAGCTGTTGTTGATAAGAAATTCCTGTGTTCTTGGAGGTCGAGCAGGCATTACAGGTGGTGGATGGATCTCCCTGGAGGGATGTACACAAGAGTGCCGTTGAAACACGACCCCTCCATTACAGTACCTCCTGTCTGAGAGTCTAAAAGTGATCCCTTTCCAATCTTATTTTTAAACATGCAGTCAATGCATGAGCTGGCCAGCAAGCTGCCAGGCTATGTTTCTCTTCAACTGCATCCTTACATCTAAGAAAAAAAAAAAATCAAACCCCATCTGATTTTATGAGAAATCAAAACCATCTTCTTTGAATACACTTCTTTCCCTACTGAGATTATCAGGACAAATATATTGTAGATGGAAACTATATTAGAAGGTGCTCATATAAGAGTAAATATTAAACATAAATCGTATTTCTCTTTCCATTTTTCTAAAGCTGCTAACGAGAAATACCTGCTAAGCTGCCCTGATGTTACATTCAGAATTCTTTATTCTATATTGATATTTGATAAATGTTGCTTTCTGAGGTTTAGAATCTAGAAACCTACTGTCCTGGGAGAAGGGCAGGTTTCTGGAACACAAGAGGAAGCAAGAAATCACAGGGAAGTGTGGCTATGGAGTAGAAGACAGAGCTCATGAGGAGAAACAAACAAGGTAGGCATTTGTGGCAATCTATACACATTCACAACACCTGACCTTGTCAAACTGTGATCTCTTTAGTGAAAAACTTGCTGAAATGAAAACTAATTCTAAACATTAGTTAGATGCGTGTGATATTGCACCTTTAAAAGATGAATATTTACTGTTTTGTAAGTTGATTACTCTTTTAATGTGCGTTCAGCACACCAGACAGGGCATAGTAATGGTTTCTAGCCCTACTCAAGCTGTTATTATTGGCATATTCTTTCACCAGTACGTAATCACTTTGGCAAACAGAGTGTGGCCGACAGTGATTCTGGCTGATGGGTGTAGAAAAAGTTCATTGGCTAGTTAAAACCTGTCAAAATTTCCTGTACACATAATTTGGCTGGGAGGGTTTAAAAAATTGCTCTGTAATAGATCCTTTTGCATCAAGCCATGCATGACTTTGTGTTATTTACAATTAAAACCAAGTCATTTGGGATCTGAAATATCATGTTTCCTGATTCAACTTGTATTTGTGTCTACACAGGTCTGATGATTATTATTATTATTTTTAATTTCATAGATATAAGTTTTCATTTTGATTGAAATTTTGTCTAAAACCCACTCCCAGGAAAAGGAAGTAATACTGATTTTCCTATTCTTTGTTTTTTCTTCTTTAAAACAAAATTCAAAGTAGCTAAGATCAAATGTGAGACCTTTGGAAATTTTCTTTCCAACTCACTAAGGAGGCCATTCGTAGAAAAGTGTTAGTAAAACAGAAGTTATGAGAGGAACAGTTTTCTCATTGTAGTACCTTCCCTCAAAAGGGACAACAGTGAAAAGCAGCATCCTTTTGTATGACAAGCAAGAAATAGACCCCTTCCTTCCCTGGTTCCTGTGGCTCCAGAGCAGCACTGGAGATCCTTATCTGCACCTCAGCTGGGCCAGGACTGAGCAGTGTTGCTTTCAGTGGGCTGCCCAGGACAGTCAGGGCTGAAGGATGTGTTGGAGGTGTGTGTTTTTAGGTCCTGCTCCCTGCAGAGACTGACAAGGCTGTGGGAGGGCCCAGGGAGTCTCTGAAAGCCTCATTTTATACGCACAGGATCCAGCCTTATTGGCTCTGGTGCTTTGGCCATCAGCTTTCTCATAAATTGTTTCAGAGGAGTGGAATGACAGGAAGGTGGCTTTCTACCAATTGGAAAAAAAAATTATTTCTGATTCCGTGGTGAAATAGCCAGAGAGCTCTGTGTTCCAGGCCTTGCTGTTGGTGTGTGGACCTCTAGGCTCAACACAAATGCTCATAGGTTATGACAAGCTACATCTCTGCCACAGGAATTCTTGGAAATTTTGAGCTGTACCCCACTGCTGACTGATATCCCTTGGCCTCCATGTGGCCTTGCAGCTTCAGACTTGCACCAGTCTTGCTGAAGCTGTCTGTGTGTGCCAGCTCTGCTGATGTCTTCTCATTCTGCCACTTGGAAATGTTCCTAGAAGGAAACCTCTAGATGCAGGTAGGGCCTGTTGTGCAGGATTTTGGTCTCTGGAAGCCGTGACAGGAGGGTGTGCGAGGAGAAGGAGCCTGGTGGATGGCTCTTTTGGCTGTGTTCTGTTGCACTGGGACATGAAGGACCCAGCATGTTTTCTGACACACTGACATATTAATTTTGGGCAGGCTGGGAAAAAGAAATTGCAGCAGGTTGTGTTGACATCTTCTGTATGTTGGACATATGTAGGACATCAGCATATCTTGTTAGTACCTGGTTTTCCTTAACATGCTACCTCTGCATTTCCCCTTAGAGTGGAGATCAGGCAAAAAGGAATGGAAACAAGCGTAAGTGATAATCTACCATGGCAGTGTAAATGCAGCTCAAAGCTACTGCAGCAGTTCAACAAATGTAGGCACAGGCAGCAGCTGTACAGTGGTCCAGGTTAGCACCTGGAGAATTCTTCCTGGTTCTTTTTGTTTTGCATTAGATGCTTAGGAAAATTTCCTTATCAGGTTACTGAACTGATTTTCACCTGCCATTTTGTCTTAAACTGGAACAAATGTCAGGGAAATCAGCCTGACAGTAAGCATCTGATCCCCCAGCAGTTTAGCAGTGCCTGTGGGGAGTCACAGGTAGCTGTATGTGCCATGCAGGAGCACCAGAACACGCTCCTGGTATCAAAACGGCTCAGAGAATCTTCCATCATACAGCATTGTGCAGTGCAGATATACCCCAATTATCTAGGCCAGGGCAGGCAGTCCCACTTCCAATGTTCAGTAAATCTGTCCCTCTGTGTTTTGACCAGTGCAGAAGTGGTTAAAACACTGTGAGTCTTTTGGGGTTTATTGAAGTATTTAATTTTATAAAGTGTGCTCACTGAAGGCAGGTTTTGCTGTCATCGCTACAGATGCACATCTCATCACTGCATCACTGCAGTGATGCTCTTGGGACTTGTGTCTGAACACTTTGTCCTTGCATTCCTAAACAGAGAGGCAAGAAGTTTAAAAACCCCTCATTCACATCTTAATGTATTTAGACTCCTTAATACCATATTTTTAACGATATCACATATGAAATGAATACATTGTGACACTTTGTGTTTGTGTATTCCCAAGCTTTGAACACACTTGGAGCTAACCTTGCACTTCAGCATCCAATCCATTTAAAATATATTTCACAGTCTTATTTTCTTTCATCAGAATCATCTAGCTGCTGCTTGAGGCATTTATAAATTATTCGTAGAAGCACATACAAAAATTATATTGGATCAATATTCACAAACCAGCAAGGTTTCAAATAACATGTAGGCATTTTGCTCTAAGCTATTAAAGTCTGTTCCAGTTTTGAAATAACTATTACTTTTAAATCCTTATAAATCTGTGGGAAATTATAATATTGATCCTTTTATTTTTGTCTTGCTGCACATTCAATTCGTATCCTACAGAGTGCACTATATAACTTTTCCTAAAGTAAACAGGACAGGATCATCTATACAGAAAAGAACTGTAATATATGGCATGTATAAAATAGCTTTATAGTTGGACAATGATTAAAAATAAAATGTGCATTGAACCAATCTCATATTTCTGTGTTCCTACACACTGTCAAGAATACCTAAGAAATGTGCTTATCAAGGATTGACGGAGTATTACACAAACATTGACTTTTTATTGCAACTTCAATCTGGATTTATGCCTGAAAACCTCTGCTATATTGTTATTTTGAGTAATGAGAGGCATTTATAATGCACTGAAGCATGAACAAATTTTAAAGGCAACTGTTATATCTCTCTGAGGTCTTTAGCATGCTGAGAGCCTGCAGTTGAAGTCTTCCAGGCCCAAGGATTTCTATGATAGCTACATTTCAGATTTTTTAATATATGAATTAGGGATTTATATTTTTTTTACTCTGTTGGGACATATTTTAAGCACTTCCAGTCATTATGAAAATGGTCTGGGATTCGAGGTTAATTCAGATCCAGATTCATAGTTTCCTGAATTATACACATATGCACAAAAAGAAGGTAATCTAGAAGGAAACCAGGTACATTTATGATCAGACCTGTCTGTTTTTCACAGGAATTTTGTTGGAAAGACATATTCCTGGGAGGTAGTTAATTTTCAAGTAAGTAGCATTCTTGTTTAGGGCAACATTCTGTCAAAAAATGTAGAGCTGTCATCACCAGGTTTGCTGCCATGCTTAGAAATGGCTGGTGAAGAAATGACTGGTGAATTCTCAACATTACTCTGTAGGTGATGTTACTGTTTTCCTTTGCAAAATGAGTTAAGCACTGCCACAGACAAAAGCTTCAGTCTTCTTTACAGCAGCCTGCTGGGACAGCTGAGTCCCCTCTCTAGCTCACGTGCGTGCATTTGGAAAACACAATTTTCCCCACATCTGCTACAGGGAAGACAAGCATGTTGTTAGGCATTTAGCTCATAATTTGATAATTGTTTGAGCAGAAGAGGTAGATCATGGCTTACTCTTCCTCTTCCAATCAGTATAAATCGTTCCAGCGATGCTGATGGCTTTGTATCCTATAGCATGAAATGTTTTTAAAATTTAAATCTAAGAGCAAGTGCTGTCCCCTTTTAATACAGTTCTCATTTTTAATGACAGAATTCTGGACAGAAACAAGAAGTAGTGTTGCTTTAATTTGGGCTGAGACTGGAAAGATAGAACAGTATTTTACTTTTCTTGGTAATTCTATTATCAGCTCATATGATGACTATATATGCGTTTTTCCTCAGCAGCTTTACTAATGCCTTGACAAATTGAAATTATTTACACCAAAAATTATCTATGTTACTAGGCCTTTAGGTTTGAACATATATAATTTTTGTTTATATACGCTTGGGCACTTGTGATGTTCAAAAAAAAATAATGCATCTGCAATGGTATGCAAGTGGCACATCCATATGCAGTGTCACAGCAGAGGAAGTGTCAGAATTCCCTGAGCTCACTTTTGAACAAATCCCAGCATAAACCTTTCATTGCAGAGCAGACCGGTCACAAACTGAAGTTCTCTATTGGATTCCTGTAAAAAAGGCATGATGGCTTTCTGCACTGAAAAATCAAATGCCTGGAAGTTGGACTGTGCTCAATTTCCAAGCCAAAGAATGTAGGGACTTTCTTAATTGCCAGTATTGCAACTGAGGCAAGTGCCTAAAATTCAGGAAGAGTCATAAAGATGCTGCCCTTAGAATTAAAACAGAGACTATTTAATGTACAACTAGAAGGAAAAAATTATTTTTGTTGGAGTTAAGGAAACATTATTTGGCCTTTTTTCATCTCATTAGTTAAGCAAGCGAGAAGTAAAAATTCAAAGTGTGAATGGATCAAGCACTGTTTGATTAACTACTTGACTGACTAGTATCTTCACAGATTAGCACTGCATTTTCACACTGATACAGACATCATTTTCAATTTTGTTGGTGTATGTGGTTGAATTTCACAGGACTATTTTCCTGATAGGAATAGATAAGGAATAATTCAGACTAAATAGGATGTATTTGATAAAAGAACTGCATTTTTTTCAGGGCATAGCAGAGGTTTATTTTTTGGAAATATCTTGATAAACACCACTTTTAATTCTATTTTTAATGGGAAACTTCAGTAGAATGTACCTTATTTTTTTTAAGCCCTGTGTTTTCAGTTTTAGCTTTTATTTTCCCTTTCTTCCCTCATTAAAAGAAGAAGGAATTATGTCATCTGGGATTGTTGTGTATATGTTGCCTTTTATTTTGATTTTTCAGATCTTTGCCAAGCTTAGAAAAATAATTATGGGAAAGAGTGAAAAAAACCCCACATTTGAAACTTTGCCATTGTGTACTGAAAATATGGAGAGATTTTTGAAAAGACAAAGGGAAGGGGAAAATATGAGCATTATTCATTTTCTTGTAGCTAGAATCAAAGCAATGGGAGTACAACACAAATTTAAGTCTGATATTTAAACATTTGTGTTTCCAATGTTTTGTAGCTTCTTGAAAGCTGTTGTTTGAAAAATAGTACCCAGCTTTAAAATTTGCAAGTATTTTCTAAATAGTTTTGCAATAACTTCATGAGTTCTAGATGAACCATTTTAAGGTCATAAGGTATGAGATTAACTTGGTCACCTTGTCATTGTTACCAGGTTCAATTCTTCAAAGACCAGAAAGTACTCAGCAGTGCCCACGCAGTAAAGTAGCTCCATTTTTATCAATTAAGCTATAGAAATCTATCCCTGCTGCTGATCTGACCTACATTTAGTGCCTGTCACTAGCAGTTAGGAACAGGTTTTATTCCTGTTACTACTGAAGAACCTCACAGTAAAATTAAATCTGTTGTAACTTAGAACACCCAAGAAATTAAATTACTCATGTGATGGAAAACTTAGCTGAGTAATGGCTTATGAACCATGAAATAAATTATATTTGGTTTCGTAGCAGGACACAACAAAGTGATAAGTAATTGAAATTTATTTCTGCCAGACAGTCTCAAAAATTTTGAAGACACTTTTTTTTTTTTCTGATGAGTGAAGACCACAATATACTGTGTAACTTGTCCATGTCTCTTTTTAAGCAGCCTATTAATGTGGTGGGTGTACTAACACTTGGTACAGCTTTTGAAGTGGTGTTAGCTGCTTAGTTGAGATGAGAAAAGCTTTTTCAGTTTCTTATTTTATTTCACAAAATGTAAATTATTTTCTCTGAGGAATCAGGGACTTCTGTGTTTTGTTTATCATGGAGTTATTTTGCTCATAGACTGATGATTTTTTTTTGTTTCATTTCTAAAGTTCATACCTAGTCTTAAAATTCTTTCCACAGTTAAGTGTTGCAATGTAGAGTATTAGAACTGTAGCATATTGTTAGGGACTTAAATAACAAATGAATGTGCAGTGATCAATATTGACCACTTATGTTGTGCTTAGTTTTGACTAGAAGAAAATTCTCCCTTAAGACATTCAGAAGTGGAAATGCTACTGACATCTTTGGCCTTTCCATTGGATTTTTAAGACATATGGATCAAAAGTTGAAAGCAGCCACAAAACTCATGCAAAATGGCAACACTTTTCACAGAATTTCAATACAAGTAATCCTTATTTGTTCCTGAAAAATTCACCAGGGCCATCTTTCCATGCAGAGCTAGCTCCACCACAGTGTAAGAGCTGTATTCTGTATACTTTAACTCCACCCCACACCGAAGTCCCCGAGTACTGTATTCTTTGGCTGTCATTCAGTATCCAGAAGCCAAATCATCTGTGTTTGTGTAACTTGGTAAAAGAGAATTTTTAAAGTCTATTCAGTTTAAGGGAGCTTCTGCTTCTAGGTCAGACAGACAATAACTCTTCTCTTTACTATAAAGACTTACATGCTGAATCAGTAATTCTAGGCCATCTGAACAATAATATCTGAACATTATGGTATCATTTATGTATTCCCAAGGAACTAAAATGATTGCTTGAAGAATGTTTTTTAGGCAGTTTTTCCCTGAATAATTCTCCCTTGAAAATTTGAGGCCACATAAATGAATTGCACATGTAAAGTCTTGGATTCACATGTCAGCTTATCTGAGCAAGCACTTAAATCTTGGTTCACTCTCCAACAATCAATAACAAATGTAAGAATTCATTTGTCACCCCAGGTGTCTCAGGAAAAAGTGTGCCTATCTCTCTGAAATACTAAACAACTCTTTTTTGTACTAACTTTCTGTAAGTAATAAGCGTGTATATGACTATTTCAACAATAAATTGCTGGCACTTCTACTTTAAAACTTCATGTTTAATGCAACTCAAGTGTTTATATCTTGCATACAATAGATGGTCATTTCTCCCAGTCAGAAATGTCTGGGTTATTCTTGCTCTACACAGGAGACGAGTCTTAAACTCCAAAGAATTCAAATTTTTTTATCAGTTATTCCCTACCATGCCCGTCTGACATGTGATCAGGTTATGAAGTATAAAACCAAGATTTAAAAGGTGATAAGAAGATAACTGTATACATGTTATTGAGAAAGATTTTCCATGGATTATATTTCACTTAGCCTTAAAATCTGCCTCTGACTGAACAAGGAACAGCAGAGCTTCTGGATTTTAAGGCTGCAAGCAACCCTGAGCCATATTTTTCAGTACAATGGAGATCCATCAGCTGTTGGTATTTAAAGCACAGGTCTCAAGTTTGTCTGCTTAAAAATGGGCACCCAAAAGGTCACTAGAAAATAAGTAAAATTTATTCTGAAAGTTCTACCATCTATGTCTGGGGGGGGGGAAAAAGGCAACAAACAAGCATCATGGATCTTGCAGACTTGTTGAGCAATGCAGAGTAGATTTTCTGATCTTCTAATTTTCGTTAAGATTTTGTTCAGATGGTTTTAGATTGAACTGTATGGATGCCATGATTCTTCTACTTTCTGCTAGAAATTAGCCAGAAGTTCCAAGAAAAGTTGGTTTTGAAAGCATCTAGCATGCATGGTCTTCCCTAAAGGAAAGTTGTTATGCACTCTGGCTATCCAACTATCTGCATTAATAGTTCTATCAAACTGGAATTCTTGTGTGGTTTATCTCTGTGAACTTTTCAATGGCCAGTAGCAAATCCTGAAATCTTTCACTTCAAGTCTCATTCAAGAAGAATTTGCAGCAACATCCATTGCCAAGCAGGAATTCTTGCCCACCAGAGATACAGAGCTGCAGGCTAGTCTGGGATTTTTCAGAGTCTGTATCCTATATTTGCAACAGATAGCTTCAAGTAAAATAACCTGTTAAAAATCAAAGAAAACAAGCAGGGAAGAAGGAATGGCTGGGCTGCTCAAGAGTCAGAACCCAGGAGTAGCCTGAGCCGTGGTTTTCTTGGGGCCTGCCCTAAATCCAGTTTCTCTTAATTTTTCAGAATAAAACACCTTAATCCTGGAAAGTTCTTGGGGTTTTTAGGATTATTTGGGGTTTTTTGTTTTGGTTAATTGATCGGTTTTTAAAATTGGTCTTCAATTTTTCCTCTGAGAAAATTTCCAGCTATGACATCTGAGTAGTAAATTAAATTTTGGTGATGTATTAGGTCCAGTATTGACTAGAAGCCATTTTTTTAAAAATATTCTCTAAATGTTGATATTCTGTAAATTGGTGTCCACAAGAGTGTTACCAAATGCTTGATCCCACACAGAAAGATGGAAAATCACTGACTTAGAAGTAGCAGTCACCCAGGTATTTGTGATCATATTTTATGCAGATCAGTTTATATATTTGCAATTTTAAAAGTAACAGTTTCCCAAAATTTTATGCCTTGTTGCTGTAAGTGACAAGGACTAGGAATTCAAAAGAGAAAATATTCATGGAACCTGGTGTCTATTTAGACAACCCATAAGAAGCGCAAAAAGACATGAAGAAATTGTGCTGGGCAGAAAATAATCTGGTTGTAAGAAAGTGTTAGAACAGTACTGCAAAACAAAAAAGAACAAAAAGTAGAACAAAATGAACAAAAAGCTAAGTGTTCTGGTGAATTTAAATAATTAGTGTCAATGACTGTAACTTAGAAGTTTAAAAGTGTGTCTAACAAGAAATTTAAACCCAGAGTCATACCAAGACAATCAGAAAATATTTAAAAGACAAAGAAAAAAAAGGCAGGAATTCAATTTCTAGATGCAGGTATTAAAATCAAGGATCATCAATGCAAAAATACACTCAATAGTTATTCCTATTCTGTATTTAGAACTAAGTTTCAGTATCAAAAATTTATAGAATAGAATTACATTTAAAAATATTTTGAAGCTTACTTCCTGGGGTAAAGGGAAGAATAAAACAGTATCTGTTTCCCCCACCACCCTCTCCACCCCTCAATCAATAATTAAGTAACTAACTCTCAAAAACATTAAAAAAGCTCATAGAGTCATATGAGAAACCAGTAATGTTTGTTGGGGGCTTTTTTTTGCAAACCTTATAAATTAATAGACTATTGTATGGTTTATCCTTTAGTCTAGTGCCAGATTCTCTTTATCTATTTCTTTTTTAGGTGAAGTTATTCTAAGGAAATTTTATTGAGAACTACAAAACATTTTATGGTTATAGCTATCCCATCCATTGAGGGATATTGCTCCACGTGGTTGAGGGACTGATGAGTTGGATAGGTCAGTTTCATGATCGTCTCTGTGCTTGATCATCTTTGAATAATTTTCATATTAAGTTATTATTCTGTTCTAGGAATATTTTAGGGGTGGGGAGTGGGGAAGTTTAATTTGTTTGGTCTGAAGCTGGAGAATTTTCTACATCATTTCAGAACTGAGACATTGATTTCCATTGGCCAGTGGACTGTAAGCAGTTAGCAGACGTCAGATCACAAACCCCTAATAAAAGATGTGGAAGTGCTAAATTGGCCGAGATTGAGATGAAGTCACTGTGTTTAATTGAAGCTTTGCCATAACATCCTTACAGTCCGTGATCAAACATATCCCAGTGCATTATACAGCTGCTCAAATATATCACTGCTTAGACTGCAGTATGTTTTTATTGGAATCAGCCCATCCAAATACCCTTTCTAGGGGTAGCATTTTACACAAATTATGTTAATTTCTTCCATGAGCTGTTAGGCTGGAAGTGAAGTCTTCTGTAGGAGAAATAAATATGATCTAAGATCTCCAGTTCTATTTATTCCATCTCAGTCAGGTAAAATTAAAATATGTTTATTACATTACTGAATAAAACAAAACAGCTTTAGAAATATCCACGCCACAGGAGTCTTCTCTCCATTTTCTAGACATTTCATCCAGAAATATCTCTGCTATATTGTGCTTAGGTCCTGACCTTCTTATTTTTTATAATAAAAGTATGTTCTTGCCATTGACCCTCTATTCAGCATGAAGAACTACTGCTAAACCTTATTGCTACTGTAAAAGGCTTCTTTTCATGCCGGCATGCCATGTCTTTTTGAGCCACTGAGATGTACTCTGTAATCCTTCATGGCTCGTGCTTTATCACCAGAAATAAAACTGAAACAGCTCTTCACCTAGTTTTGTCTGATAAATTTGTCTGTATTCTGCTGAGGTGAAGAAATGACAAGTTTTAGGTGAAGACACTATATTGAGAAGTATAAGCTGGTAACACCATTTATATTTGGTCATTAAAAGATTGTGAAGAGCTATTTTCATGGTGACAATAAGAATGAAATTGGACATTGGGATTGTCATGAGCTGGTAGGCAGAAGACCTCAAAGTTGCTGTCATGGAGGAGAAACAACCTAAAGAGAATATTCTGCCTTGCTTGTAAATGTTCACTAGGGACAGTAATGCAGTGCAGGCAGCTGTGTGTCATCCACAGCTTTGGCTGGCTCTGTGTGGAGCCTGCGAGTGTGATGGATCCATGGCCATCACCTATAGTGGTGATTTGTGTTTTGTGGGTGGCTTGAAAACTGCAGCTTGCCCAAGTAGGATTTGTGATTGGTTATGATTTTGGAATGCTTCCAAGGCACCTTACAGCTGCACTCCAGATAATTGTCAATTCTGTGTTGTGTCAGTCACAGGTTTTATACAGTATGGTGTTATGTGCCACTGCTTCACCATAAGTAAGGTGTAGAAAGTTGTAGGACAGAAGAAGGAGTATTATTTGGTTTAACTTGGGAAATGCTTACAGGAATTCTGTTGCTGCATATATCATAGTGAGGAATATAAAATACTAAAATATAGGTGCAGAAGACTTGCCTGAGCGTGGCCAGCTTCCTAGGTCAAAAATTTACCTGTAAACAGAAACATTGCCAGCATGGATGTGCCTGTTATCCGCATGCAGGGCTGGACTATGGGAACACTGAAGGCAGTAAAGCCTTTTCCAATGGTAGGAGATATATGTTCTTCCACAAAAAAAACTACTGTAAAGCATTTTGCTGCAGATAGGCATCTTATCAAATGCTTAGATAGGATTTCAGACATAAATTGCTTTCATAAAGGTAACTGTGCTCAAACAAACATATATGATTTTTTTAAAGGCTAGAAATACATTGACACAAGAGAATGTTTGGTTGGTTATTTAAGAAGGAAGTTATTTTGTTGTCTTAGCTACCACTGTAGAATACAGAAAGTGGTATGATCTAGCTGGTTTAATATTCCACTTTAAGAACTTTCCAACAGAGTCCCTTCCTGCCCAATGCACTCAGCTGCGGTTCCCCGGGGTTTGTTTGATTCATAGTTACAATTGCTTCTCTGACGTGCATCACGTCCCTGGCCATAGGAAGCTTTGGCATTAACAGGTACAATTCCTTCTGAAGCACATGAGATATCCACTCAAGCTGAGAGCTGGGTTTTACTCCTGAACTGTAATAGAACAAAAAGTTCCCCCTACAGTGCGTCTGAGAACACATCACGTCTTGAATCTTTGTTTGCCTTATAACTAGAAATTGTCTTTGCAGCTTGCTGTGAATATGTTAATATGGCACAGGCATGGAATTGCAAAGACTTTGTGTGCTATCTTCACTGCTGCTTGGCTTTGATGGTTTTACACACATTATTACTTTAACAATTTTATCTTGTGTATTTGCCCTTGAATTTGACGTTAATGTATACAACATTTGTTGTGGCTTTTTGTCCCAGATGAGGAAAATTTTTGTTACAGAACAAGAAGAAACACCACAATTTCTTAAAAAAATATAACTTGGCTTTGATCCAGTTAAAAAAACCAACAACAAAAAGCTGCTGTCTTTATTAGCAAACCCAAGGGGACCATTAAATTGTCACTGATGCCCAGATGAAAACATTTGCTTTGCACTCAAGTTATTTTAAATCAGTATAAAATTTAAATTTAAAAAAGATGTGTCTGGAAAAAACTTGTTGAACTGATGTTTTATTTAGATATTCCATATCTCTTACTGAATAGAGATACTCTGTATAAATTATACTTGTGGAAAATAGTTTATTTTGTCTCTACGCTCTTTTGCATTTAGGACATAGAATAAAATCAGTAGCAGATCCCCTGCAAAATACCTGTTGCAACAGGACTGTGGTTTATTTTCTACCAGGCTACCAATCAGTACCTTCAGGATTTAAAAACACATTTCTAACTTTAAAATGGTGTTTAAATAATTATAAATAATTTATGAAGTCATCAGGCTTTCAATTTAGCATTAGGAACTCAAAATTGTGCTTCTGAGAAAGTGACCTCAATATAAATTGGACCAGAAAGAGCTAGAAGGAGAAATTCTCTGGGAACAAAAGACATAAAGTAGGGAACTTTCTTGCAGAGCCAATTGCAACAAAGCCCCTAAAACAGGCTAACGAAGTTCACTAGATGAAAAAAATCCAAACCAGAAAATCCCCCCAACCACTAAAATAAGTAACCATTAAGCATAGAATACCTCTAATATTTTCAATACTAGTTACTTGCCTTCTAGCTGCAGAATATATTGCTTGTCCTATTCTCCATTCTTTGTCTAGAGCATCTCAGTTTTTGCCTTTTTTCTATAAACTCTTCAGGCTGCTATTTGTACATAATAATTTTTAGACCATCTTTGCTTCACTGGGCCATTTCTCCCAAATGTGCTCTCCTGTCATTCTGATGGTCTCAAGGACTCTGCAAACGTGTTCATATCCAATGAAATTTTTTTCCTCAGAAATTTCTTTCAGCCTGTTATCATGATAAACTTAACTAGAAGGATGGGCAGGCAAGGGGTTTTATTTTATCGCTTTGTTAATGTCAATCAAACATCCAGTCTAGGCTACTGAAGATAGTACTATTTTTCTTCTTTCTCTGTTTTTCTCTTGAAATTTGTAGGACTCTGCACTATAATCCCAACACTGATCACAGATGTATTCAATAGCAGTCATGGGCAAGGTTGGTGAGTAGATGCCCATTACAAAACTATTAGTGGGGATTTTCACTTTTTTGTGTTTCAGTACAGAAGCTGAGTCTCTGTGTTGTAACTAAAGATCAGCTAGGTACAAGACAGATTTTAAAACTGGCTGCAGAGAATTGTGTCTAAAGGGTCTCAATGTTTTAGATGTTTAGCTCTTGTTTGATCTAATATCATATAAACAAGTAATTCCTATAAGAGATGACAAATTTTAATTAAATTACAGCATATTCCTGAGTGCAAACCCATGATTTTAAGTTATTGTCCAAGCAAAACTGTGGGCCTTAAAATGTAGGTCAGAAAGCACTAAAATCTTCTCTTCTGATAGATTGATATGGAAGGGCAATTGGAACAGAAAGGTCGTGTCCTGCTCCCACCTCAGGGACTTACTCTTGTTGCCTTGCCTTGGAGATGGATGTGGTTAGGAATGTCCTATTTTATAAGCTCAGACCTTCTCTCAGTTTCAAGAGACAGTTATTGTGAAAACTGGTAAATAATGCACATTTGTTTTGAACATGTAGAGCTCTACTGGAAAATAATTCAGCCATCATAGATAATTATTTTACATGATGACACATTTCCAGGGATAATTCCATGATGCTTGGTACATCTTCTTAAGTGCTTGGGCTTGTAAGTGGTGAAGATATTTCACAGAGTACACATTGTATGTGGTATTTCTTGGATAGAAAAATTAAGTTTCCTTTGTTCTGGATGAATCACCTGTTCCTAATTTCTAATAAGAGTTTTTGAGGAAAAGTTTCGTTTGAAATTATATCTTAATAAATTAATAAATCTTGAGAAAATGTAGATAAATTCTGCCTTTTATTTAAAAAAAACCCAACTTCTATCTAGTGTGATTTTCCAGAGGAAACTGAACCCAGATGTAGAACATCCATGTTCTGCATGATTGTTTTTCATTATGGCCTTTGATGGCTAAATGGGATTTTTCTTTTGGTGATTACTACAGCCAACATTTGAAATTAATTTTTTCAAATGAACAAGTAGCTATTGTTATGTTCAAATTCTTGTGTGGTCAAACCCTTCTCCTGAATAAACTCTGTTTAAATTTCTGTCACTTTTTTATGAGCATTGGATCTCTGTAGGGCTATCTTTGATGAAAAACTAAAAACAACCCATGGGTCTTATTTTTAGTCAAGGAATCACTTCACACATGAGTTAGATCTCTTTTTCCAAACAAACATTTACTACGAATGCATGTTAAAACAACTCTTGTGAATATAAATGTGTTTTGAATAATTATACTTTCATTGGGTAGAGTTAAACCACATTCCGTAAGTGAAAGGAACTTCTCCAGTAGCAAAGGCACAACATTCAGTCAGCAGAACTGGGCCTGAATAAGATTTTTTAAAAGGCACCTGCAAGTTAAGATGCATTTCTCCTATTGCATGTGACCAATCCAGATCTGTGAGCAAAAATTGCTAGATAAGCATTGGCTTATATTAGGTCACACTGCATTGTTTTGCTACTGTCAAAAATTAACTATTTTGCAACATCTGACAGTTTCTTTCCTTAGTCTAATCACATTTATTTGTCAGAAGGTAGAGGTCTACCAGCACTTTTCAAGACACACCTTTCAGTTGCATTGTAACAAAGATGGTGGCAAACACTAAAGCTGACAAACTGTCTTCATTCAATAAATTAATTAATTTCTTCTTTTTTTTTACTGTTATCCAGTTATTTGGCTAAAACATAAAGAACTGGCTCAAAAATAGTTTCTAATATATATTAAAATTCTGTAACTCTTAGGCTTTTACACATTTTCTTTTTTTGTAAACCAGTGGACTAAAATAATATTGATCTGAACACTAACACTTTCATGCATGGGTCCTTACACTGCAAAGGCTTTCAGAAGTTATCCAGCTTGCAAGAGGGAGTTTACAGGCCACTTAGAAGAGAAGTTAGCAGAGTTGTTTGATGTTGTGTCAGAACATCTGGGTTTTGCACCAACATAACACTGTCATATGGAAGCAGTACATTTCCTTAAACGGGCTTTTGGCTTTGTTTTATGGAATGCTTGTTACAGAATTTATAGAGGATAGTAAACATAAAAGATCTTTACTCTGAAGCTTACTATAAAAACTTCTGTATGGTTTATTTCACTGTGTAAATTTATTTTCTTCTCAAGTGCTTTTAAAGCAACAACATTGTGAAACTCTGCATTCAGACATTAATTAGAATTTTAAAAAATATCATTGACTATCAAAGTTGTAGATTGTCCACTGAGTTTTTTCATTTGTAATAAGAGGGTCTTAGGAGTGAGTTTTTTTCAGAAGTCATGCAAGTTCATCATCAGAGCATGGTCAGAAGATAAGTTTTCCCAGTGACCTGGACTTGCTGTCACAGTAGGAGCAAACATTATATTGTAACTGAAGGCACACTGCCCAAGTCCAAATCTAAAGTCAGACTATAAGGAACAAGTGAACAAAGAAATAATTAAGAAATCCTAATGCAAGTTTGCTGGCAGATTCCTTTTTCTGAAATGTCAGAACTAAATGGCACTTTTTTACTTTGTCTCTTTTTTTCATCTTTCTCCCTGCTGTCTAACTATAGTGAGCTTGTAAATATATTAAAAAAAATATACTAATTCAGGTATGCTGCCCCCTAGATAATGTCATGTTTTTGAGGGCTTTCCCTGAAAGTAGGAAAGGTTGCTCCCTTCACATTTCTCTAGCTCAGAGAAAAGAATGAAATAAAATTTTTACTGTTCTTAATGAGCAACATAATATTTGGATAATTCATATTTTAGAGGCAATCTGTATCAGTCTTGCAGTATTACTTGTGTATACAGTAAAGTGGACACTTAAAAGTCATTTGAGGCTGAAAATCAGAGTGCAGCATAACCAGCCAGTGAAGGTGGCAAAACGTGACTTTCATTTAGACTAGGGAGAGCTTGTTCAGCTCCTTGATTTGCTTTATAGGCATCTGGTTTTCATCTTTCAGTTTCTTCTTTTATTTTTAAAAGTAAGTTTTAAATGCCACCTTTGTTGTGTGTAAGTGGAAGGTTCTGGATTGCCCTTGTTAGGGTCTTACACTATTTTTTGCCTGTCTGGGGAAAAAAAAAGATTTTTCTGTTTGTTTGTTAGTTTGTTTCAGGCTGACCTAGGATGTTTTCAGTTTTCTACCCAAACATTAGAAGTTCTTTCCAAACCTGCCACAAAGCCCAAGCCTTCTTTGTGTAACTTTACACCAGAACAGAAGTGTGAGCCAGTTTGCTTGGACCATATTCCCATGGACAGCCTGCTATTTTTCAACTATCTTCACATCAAACAAAACCAGGAACAAAAGAAAGATATTTTTTCTCTTTTAATTCCAACAAAGATAGAAGAAGGGCAAATTAAATTCATGTGTGTTGAAGAGCTAAAATGAGGGGAGAGGTAAATAGTCCTCCAAATTGGCACAGATTAGAAACAAGGTATTTTAACAAAATTATATATTTAACCATAGAGTTTCTTTAAGCTTCCTGCTGATTAGAATTTCAGATTCAGCAAGGCTCAAGGTCTTGCTGAAGAAATGGGGTTTCTTTTGTGCTGTCTGTGACAACAGAAAACATGAGTATTACTGACAAGGAATTATTATAGAGATAGCTCATCATTTTAAATGTAAGAGAGGAAGTAAATCATGGTCATATGTATCATTTGTCTTGCTTGGAATTATCTCTATCATGTTGGAAGTTTTTATTCGGAAGTCTGTGTTGACTCTCATGATTAGGGACAGGAATCCTACAGCTGACAGGAAAGTGACCTATAAATAATGGCCCATGATGGACTTGTCATATAGTCACTAAATGAAATATTCTAGTACCCATTTCCTTTGTCTTGTTTCTCAGTTTCCGTCTTGTTTAAGGTTATTTCTCTTGACATATCCCACTAGCTCTCTGGAAGGAGTAGGTTTTGGTTTTTTTTTGTTGTAAATGTATCGCATTTTCATCAGAAAAGTATCACTGGAAATATTATTGGAATTATTTTTTTGTGAACAAGAACTTCACTTGAGTATTATTGAATATACAGTTGATAACAGATTTCCAAATAAAAAATAAATAACTTTTTTTTAAAAAAAGTAAAGGTTTATAATTACATGGATACCAATAATTTATAAAATAGGATTAGGATTGGCTTACAAAGCAGTATGAAATCTGGATTTTTGGGCAAATGAAAGTGTAACAGTTTAATAACAATATAATTGTACAACACATCAAATACACTATAGTAATAATCTACATGCATTCTCTTACTACCATGCAGTAGCAATAGCTGTAGAAAATCAGTGACCTCATGATACCAGCCCATTTATACTCTGAGTCAATAAAAAATACCAATATTCCAGCAAGGAATACATTATTTTATTGAATTTACAAATGGTGAAAAATGTGCATATGGAATGATAACGTCATGTAGCATATGTGCTCTAACTTTGCATCATAATTTGTGTGGTCATGTCTCTAATGATAAGAACCTGATGCTTCTGACAGTTGCAAAAAGGATCTGTGCTAAATCTGTCCTCAAAAAGGGGACATTCCTGTTATTGAGGTGGAGAAAGATGTTAGCAGAGAAGAATCCTGCCTCCACTCTAGCTCATGTGAATTTTACCTTTCAATTCATTGAGTCCAGGGTTTCACCCCAAACTTGTACTTCAGGTGTCCTTTATTTACTCATGAGTAGAGAGACAAGCAGAAACAGCCATGCCAAATGTGCTTGGTTAGCTTTCAGCAAGCCTGCCAGGAGTGAACTCCCGTTGCAACACAGTTCAGTCAGTGTTGCACACACCACACTGGCAGCTGACAGTGCTTAAAAGTCTACAACAGTACACTGCATGAAAGAAGAGCCATAAATGTGGGGTGGGACACCTATATTTCTGCAAAACTTGCAGAAACTTTATGCTGGCAAATAAATTAGGCTTTGCTTAATAAAAAGTAGTAACTCAGTTGTTTTGACCTTTGTTTTGGTTTATAAGATTATGACAGCTACAAAAAAAAAAAAAAAAGATCATATGACAGCAAGACCCTCATTGTTGTGTCTGCCAGTCTCACCTTCCCTCTCTTTTGAAGTCAAGCTGATTTACTACAGGAACAGGAATAATAAATGTGTCTAAGTGGCTTAGTGGACCAGATATTTCCACTTGAGATTATGCTTGGTTGATGGAATAAATTACTTGTGGTTTTTCTCTAGTTAAACCTAGAGGATAAATTTTATCTCATTTATAACTGTGATCATTGTGTTTTAGTAACTCAATACATACACTGCTTAGTCATACTGAGTTCAAGCTTTTGAGTCTACATCGTTTTCTAGAGTAGAAAACAGGCTGTGATCTGTGCCATGACCATTACTTGTGAAGTCTGTGAGACAACTGGAGTGACTAACATAGTTCTTGGAAGACTACTCATATGTGCAAGCTGTACTCATGATTTAATTTGCTTTATCAAGGTTGCACATCTGCTCATTAAAATGTCACTTCTTGTCCAAGCTGGAAATGATGTTTTTCTACTGCAGAGCTGCAGTTCTTCTACTCATTTGTCTAGTCACACACTAATCACAAAAAGAGGAATCACAGTTCATAACTGGAGATGGAGCTATTCCACTCCTATTTCCCTTTTGTTTAGTAAGCTTCAACAGTTGAGAAGATAACAGCAACAGATGCTTGCAACAGTGCTAATAGTAAAAGCCCTACAAGTACCAAAAATCAACTTGCTGTTACTTTCTTTCTCTAATCAGCTCTACAAAACAGTCTTGGAGAAACACAAAGAAAGTACAATAGTTGAAAGAAAGTTGATATAAACACAAGGTAGTTGATACAAAACAGACTGACATTAAATATGTAAAATAAGGAAAACAGTGTTTTCATACTTGCACTGCGAGAGTTTGAGTTAATGGCCATAATTGTATTAGATGGAGTCAGCTACATTTCAGTCAAACTCTCCATTGTGGGCCCTATTTACATACTCATTTGCAGTAAAAAAGTGTAGATTCCACGCTGTGATCTGAATGGACTGAATAACATATTAGTATTGGAAAAAAATTACTAATATTGAAATAAGTTATGATTGCTCTGTGATGGCAAAAGATTGAAAACACATCAATATTCCTAATGTACTAAGTGTGTCCTTTCAGATTGTTCAGGTATCAGCTGGACAACTAAAGGAGCCCACTGCATTCATTGCCTGTTTTTTGTCTCCTCATCCTTGTGTAAAACAAACCTCTTCACAACATAACCACCAGCTTGCTGTAGTGAAAGCATCCTAAATGTGTAGATTCTTATCCAGATAGCTAGGTAATACTGAGAGAATATAATGTGAATATATATATGAGTAAACATATATAATGAATGATATATTATTAATTGAGAGCCTATAGGAAATAAATCATTGCATGCATAATTAAATCTGTAAAAAGCCTTTCATCTAAACAAAAATAGGTGCAAATAAGGCCTTTGGATTTTTCACTGTTTGCCTAGTTGAGAAGACTTGAATGTGTGGAAGTTTGGGCTCTTTAGCTTTCAGGATAATTGCAAGCAATTAATTTTAATTGAGGATATTTCTATAAGCGGGATCTCAAAGTTATATAGGAATTATATAGGTATTGTATAGGCTTGTTGTCCATCTATTAGTAAATAGCACATTATGTTTACTTTTTCTAGTTATGGCTGGCTATTTATTTCCTTATTTGCTCATATGCATTTTATAATAGGATTAAAAAAATCCATTTTGTATGCTTAGTTAGGAAATCTGAGATCCTGAACCATTTCTCAGACTCCCTGAAATGCATTTAAAAACACATCTGGTAAAGTGTTCGATGTGAGTAGCACACCAGGAACATGTAGATTTTCAATGATGCCAGAAGTAGAGTTTTGATTTCTTGGTCTTAGCATTTCACAGTTTGTTTATATCAGCAGCAAACATTTGTTTGCAAAAAAACCCTTTCTTTTCCAGATGTGAGTTTGAAGGTGGCATCCAAACAAAAGATTTGAAATGCTGTGCCTTTTTAGCGAGACAATTTTAACGGATGATTTTCTGATTAACTTCCAGCACTTACTTTTGCATAATTCTTTAGTTCTAATATACTTGAATGAATAGTAGCCTGCAGAGTAATGTCAAATAAACACATATTTCAAACAAGAGCAGGGGGAAGTGTAATTTTCTACGCAGTTACAGGCTGACCATATATTCAGAAGAGGTATTTGGCAGGAGTGCGATTCAATAAGTTCTGAATAGCCACTACCCGCTGTTTTACTACATCCCCTACACAGGGCTGCATCGAGGACCTGCAAAGTCTACAATTGCAAATGGGACTTAAATTCCAGGGTGGTAGGAGTCCAATATTTGACCTCAGCAGGAGAACTACAAAGCTAGCAATGGCCAAGGAAGAAACAGAACTCTAATCAAGACTGAATTAATGCTGACGTGATGATTTGAAACCCAACATGAAAAATAGAACAACAGCAGATCTGCCCGTATATGGTCTGATATTGCCACCCAGCCTGAATTGCTGTTGAGAGCTTGTAATTTATTGCACGAGCATGCCTGATTGCTGTCATTGTGCCAGAGGTTTGATACTCCTGAAATCTGAATGGGGAAGGAGAGTAGATCATATCTGAAAATAAACTATGAAATTAAAATTTCTGTGGCAGAGGCTTGATTACCATATCTTCAGATAAGCAGCTGGAGGTTACTGAGTATGAATTTCATAAGGATCATATGGTGCTATTAATACTCAGCATTTTTTTCTGTAAATCTATACAATGAAACTGAGCATTTTTTTCTCTACCTCATGGCTTTAGAAACCAAACCGTACAAGTATAGGGACAGATTTTGCATGAAAAAGGAGTTTGAATTCCAATTCCCTCTTGTGGCAGAAACCCAAGTCCACACAGGACTTGATTTAGAGAAAAACTAAAACAAAATAAAACCACTGGAAATTCTTTAATGGATTACAATTGGATTTGAAACAGACCACTCTCAGCTGCATCAGAGAGGCATAACAGAGCCTCTCTATGTCCTCCAGCTAGTGACCAAAGCAAAACAGTGCAGCAGTAACAGCTTCAGACAGCTACGATTTAAATCAAAGGTCTGATCTTCTGCTGATTTTCATCCTTTCCACACTCACTGAATCAGAGACTCACTGAATCAGAATGGGTATGCTCAGAAGGGACCAGAGTGCCTCATCTGGTCCAGCATTGCAGAGAATAATTACATTACTGTGGGCCTATAGGCTGATTGCATTGAAACAAACACCTTGTTAAAATTTGTATTACCAGCTGTTCTCCTTGTATGTCTCAATTTTAAGACAGTAGCCAATGAAACTGTCATTTTGGCTCTCATCACTTGGGGTTCTAGCTCAGTGTAAGGCCATCTCCAGTCTTCAGGCACTGTTAGAAGTACTTTCTTTTAAAACAAACTTCCATGAAATCACTTCTGTGTCTACAGGTTCCAGAACCTCGACACTGTGTTGCTGACATTTTAGGCTTTGGCAATACAGTAAAACAATTACATTAGGTGGGGTTTCCCTTCTACTTTAGAGATCTTGAGCACAGCTTCTTCCATCCTGACAGCAGCCACTTGACATTCAAAGCATACTAGGGGCAGATAATGTACTAAGAACAATGACAAATTAATCCAAAAACATTTTAGAAAAGCAATGAATAACAGGCTTTAATTGCTACAGCCATGTTGGTCAAAAAATTCCCTAAATCTACTAAATCTATATTCAACCACACCCTAGCCAGTTGTTTCAAGACTGCAGGACCAAGCCCATTAGTACTGGCGCCTCTATTTATATTTTTACAGTAGTACATGGTTCAATTTATATGTTAGTTTATTTATGCCCAAATATGTAATAGAATTACAACTGACATGGCATACATGGTTTAATATTGAGTAGGCTATATTGAAATCAGGGAGGCATTTGAGGTGCAACATGCTATTTAGATAAGCTAGAAGAGAAAGTCCAAATTAAAAAATACAATGAAAAATGTTTATCTCGAATTTATTTTCAAACTCTTTGTAATAGTTTGGTTGTTTTGTCTCCCTTCATGGCTCATAAGAACGACATCTGTTCTTACTGATAACCTGCAAACTGCACATCTGCTATCAGAATTTCATATCAGATACCTTCTGTCTTCATCATGGCTTGCTTGTTTATATGCTTAAGGTGCTGTATTTGTTACTGAATATGTAAGCTCTTTGAAGCAGCTATTTTTGCAAGATCTTGAAGTGACCTGGCTCTGGACTTCAGGCCTCCTACTCTGTCTCTGTCTAATTATATCTGTATTAGTATGTTTGTGGGTGTTTGTAAATATATATAATAAATTTATAAGCAAGTTGCTGGAGCTGAGTTGTAAGAAAATATAAGTAAAATTAATTTAAGTCAGTTTTGCATCCCTAAGTTGGTCTGACTTAGAGCATACATGGGGCTTAAAGCCCGTGTCTTATTGAAATTTGACTGTTCTTCATCTACAGCAGGTGGTACAAAGAAAAACAATCCTTAGTGTACTTTAGCTTTGGGCTGTCTATTTCCAGAGAGATCCATAAACTTTGCAAAACAGATGGCTATACTGACAGCTTGCCAGAAGCCTCGGGACCACACTTAGTCTAAATAGAAACATGAACAAAATCACTATTTATTTCTACTCGTGACACGTCTAGTAACTGAATTAAACTGAACTGCTGCTGTTTAAACCTAAGAGTGATTTTATTATAAAAAGGTGGGGGTAAGTGCTGATGACAGTCCTAGTTTAAAACCTTTCCAGGTAGTATCTTAGATAACCATTTCTTGATAAATAAATAAAAAGGGACCTTAGTAGAAGCCATTTAATCAAGCATGCTGGCAATGCTTGCTTCGGTTCTCTGAAGGGAGGAAATGGGATTTCCTGGCGTGGTGTGCCAATGTGAAATGCATTACATGCTACTGAGGGAGCTCCTGGCCCACCCAGTGCCAGGAGGCTCATTTAACAGTTTTGCTAACGTGGTTTTCGGTGCAAGATACCCTGCTTCTTGAGCTCATTAACCTCTGCTGTGTTCTGAATACATGGGGTACAGGCAAAAATAAGCTGCAAGCAGTGGTGTATACCAGCTATGTCTAAGATCAACAACTTTTCCTATATTCAGTGAGAGTCAAGCAAAAATCAGAGGATGCAGTCAGCAACCCTTGCTTTCTATAGCATTCTGCTGACATTCAAATGTAGAAAGTTTTTTTTATTTCATCTTCAGACTTTGAGCTCTCCATCCAACCTTGAATATCACCAGGAAGAAATGCCACCTAAGTCTGAGAGGAACATAGAGCAGGACATAACATATTGTAGCTGCAGTTCTTAGCAGGTTTTTGAGCAGCTGCTGAAACTGAAGGAATCAAATGTCTATCAAACAAATACAGCAACACAGACCAAAAAGTTTTGTGCTAGTAGGAGGCTGAGTACACTTTGTATCATACATTTTACTCCTTCTGCTTTCCCTCTTGTTCAAACAGCAGGACTTCAGGGCAAACAGCCAAGACAGATTCAGCCCTTTGCTGAGGATGATTCCACAAGCCTGACATCCTTCCACAGGCACAAGGCTATGCCTTTGCAGAATACAGCTTGATTGACACTTCAGTGTGATGACTCATAAAGTCAATATTTGGATGCTATGTTGCATGAAAAAATGAAGATTCCCTCCTAGTGTCTTCTGAGCTGCATAGAGCCTCAAGTGCAGTCTGACCCGGAGCTGACCTTAGGAGCTGGCAGTAGAGGTTCCTGGTTGCTCTATTAGGCAGTGCAGGGATCTGTTTGTAGGGTGAGGTTTGGGGCTCCTGTGCAAAGTACTGTTGGAAAAGGGGGTCTTTTCTGAACTCGTTCTTTAGCTTCAAAATCCACGTGTAGAGATTTATCTTTTAATGACTGATGGGATTTGCAAGGAATCCCTTTGCTGTCATCCTGGACATACTTGCAGTCCTGGCAGGCTAAAGTACTGTTGGCTGCAGGGATGGAGTTCATGATAAGCACCTGATTTTCCAGTATACCACACAGCTTAGAGAGCTGCTTTCCCCCTCAGTCTCAGTATTATGGATGGTCCTCCTGAAGATGAGATAAAGTATCTCTGAGCAGTCCTCTTGTTAGGTGGGTGCCTGGGCCTGCATCAGAGAAGCCTTATTACTGTGGTGCCAAGAACTGATTGGGCTGGGAGTTATCTACCAGATTTTACAACTGCTATCTAGTAGATAATAATTCCTGTCACAAGTGCTGTGACCCCTTAGCTCCCACTGCCCTCTAAGCTCTATAAGTTTTATTGTTAAGGGATTTCCAGCCCATCCCTATTCATTACCTTGGAAACATAAAGAGAAGCATTACTGAAAATGTCTAATAATGAATTTAGCCTAAGCACCCTGCTGGGAGGTAGAGGAACATTATTATCCCCATTTTACAGTTGAAGAATAAGTTGCAGAGTTCAAAGCTGTCCACCAGATCTCCTTCTGCCAAGTCTGTTCTGCCTATATGACTAGGCTATTAACTTGAATTCCTCTTCTGACCACTAATACAACAGAATCAATTGCAAGATAGGTGGTCTCTCATGTAATCAGATTTGAAACCTTTGAGGCTTACTCCAAATTAAAAACAACAGTTTAAATCCTGCCCATAAACTTGCTAGCATTTGCTACAGGTTTCTGCAGCATCGCTTTAATAGACTCTCTCTGTAAAGCACTGATTATCAGAAGGCAGAATGCAGCTGCCAGTGCTTAGTAAGTATATAATCTCATATGCAGCTTCCTTGCAAATCCCAGAACAACAGTTTTACGTGTCTGAGAGCCATGTTCTTCTCACTCTTTCACAACAGAGATGAAAAAGTGGGTATCTCAGTTTTCCACGTAGCTACAGCTATGCTTGTTTTAAGCATTGAGAAATCAAGGTGTTGGCTTTAAAATAATGAGATTTTAGACAGATACAGTTCACTGAACCTCTCCTAGTTTTGTGTGAGGAGGATTCATGTTTTTAATATTTCTTCAAGAGCAAAAGAACTTCAGGTTCTGTGGGGTTCTTCAATGTAGGAGAAAATATTTGTATAATCTCTTGAATCCTATTGCGTGGATTTCAGCAAACCAGCACAAATCTGGTAAAGCTGAAAGATATGGAAAAATCTTTCTTGCAAGTACCTTAAATTCTGAGGTGGTTGTCACAGAAAACCAGATGTTGCCAGTGGCTTAGAAATTAAGAAAATATCTCATATGGGAGAATGAAACAAATAAAATCCCATTTTAGCTGAAACTTTTTGGTAAATTATAAGTCAAGTAAGGTAAATTCAAAGAAATCTTGATTCTATGTGCTGAAGCAATGAATACTACTTAGAAGGAAAATACTGAAGGAAATGTTATTTTGTACAGTTTTAGTCTATGTAATACTTGTCTGTTAACTCAGATAAAACAAACTGAAGTAATAATATTGTAATCTGGTAAGGAAGCAATGTGGAAAAGACATTTTGAGAGGATTGAAAAGAAAAATTCTATTTGGAGCCCATGCCCATGTGAAAAGAAGTAGCAAAAGGACTCGAAATATAAAGGTGAACCAGACTTCAGCATGGCAACCAACACCAGTTATGCAAGTCAAAGATCCGCAAAAGGAAATGCACTGGATGCAGTTTGGGTAATGTTCATCATGAACAAAAAGGACAATTATACCACTCACTCAGATGCATATTTTTTAGCTCTAAGTAGGTGCAGTTTCAGTGAAAGATGAGTAGGCTTTCCTATAAAATAGAGGCTTTAGTATGACAGAGAAATGCAAGAAAACACTTAGAAGATACACAGGTAGATTAAAATTCAGGACACAAGTAGGAACACTGCCTCTAGAAGAGTACATGAAACACTTTGGACTAGTTATTAGCTTAGGAGACACACAGGAAGGTGGGAATGATGAGCAAATCCAAGGCTGGATTAGAAGTCCATAAAACCTTTGATCTCATGGAAGGAGGGGTGTGTATTAGAGTGGAAGACAAATGTGGTGCATGAAGAGCCTTTGATAGAGTTTTCTTGGAAAGAGAGTCATAATCAAGAAGAGAACAGAAGTATTCAAGCTTTCCATGCATTAATTACTGGAGGAAAATGAATTATGGAAACATTAATAAAAAAGAGGAACATTTCTAAGGAAGGGCGCTGAGGATAAGGCAAATGCCACTTAACTGTGTATGCTTGATAAACCTGCAGAATTCTGGTAGGTACTATTTGAAGAAACAAGATCCAAGGATGTACCTTGTTTCTTCAAATAGTACCTATCATCACTTACTAGATTTTTTGGTTTTTCACTGTCGCTTGAACAACAAGGTGTTTCAAAGGGATTTACTGAAAAAAATAAAATTCAAGGCACTAGAAGAACAGTTTATCAGTGACAGGGAAAAATGTAAAGTGGTAGAAAGATGGATTATTTTGGAAGGAATTTGAGGTGCTGCATAAACAACAAATCCAGGGTGCACTTATAAGAAAAATTAAAACTCTGAGTTGTATGGTTAAAGCTGGCAAAAGGCAGGGATTCTGTGGCTATCTAAAAAGGTACCGTGACAAGCTATGCAAAAAAACCCTGAAAAAAGTGCTTACTGTCCTTTCTCAAAAAAGTAACCTGAGTGTGCTATTTGGAATAGATATCCAGAGTACATGAGAAACAATTTTTAATAAACAGTTTCAGAGATGACAGTTAATTAAGCTGCAGCCAGGAAGGATGTGGAATAATGGCATAATGAACCTTATTCTATTACACTTGTGCTGTTGGCTAGGTCCAGGAAGAATGCTTAAAATGGGAGGCACTGGAAAGCCTTAGGAAACATGAAACTTGTCCCAAACTATTCCTTGCTAAATCAATAGGTCTCAGGGTTTGTATACAAGTGTTAGAATAGCCTATTGCAGCTGTGGACTTGCCTGTGAAGAAAACCACTGGTTAGGCCAAGTATTTATTTGAACTGTGCTTCTTTAAAAATCTTGAATACCGTGCTTGAGGGATTTGAACTCCTGGTTAGGAATGAGAGCATAGATGGAGTGGATGGGGGCAAGACTGAAACTTTGGAACAATGAGACAACTATTTTGTTTTTCTTTAGAGTAATTTACCAAACTCCTATACATTGCAAGTGGAACTGTATTTTTCTCCAGCTTTCTGGTGACATAGCAGAAATGTGCCAGGATCATGCTAGGTCTTGAATGGACCTAGGAGCAGCTGGGCAATATTTGTAACCCTGGTCCATGGGCAAACACTGCTCAGGGGTAAAGGACTTGTTCTAGAGAGGCACATCCCACCTAAAATAGAAGCTTCTGCTGTTTCAATATTTGCGGGTCATAACTATTTCTAGTGTTACAGTCCTAAAGAGATACCCAGGAGATAGAAGGTGCTGAGCTAGAGATAGGTTGCTAGTTAGAAAAGTCAAGGAACTGTTGTCATTTCCTGTGTTTACAGAGCAGTATACCTTATGTATAAATTCTACATTCATGGCATGAAATGTGAGGAAGTTGATGGCGCTGGCTGGAAGCCAGAAGTGCTGTTCTTGCTCCTCCATGGCAACAATTACACCAGCCCAGTGAATAAATGTTCAATTAAATATTAGAAACTTAGCACAACAACTCAGTGTCTCCATGACTTTATGCCAAATTCAGGGTAAGAGTTGGTAGCAATGCCTTCCCCTAACTATCTTGCTGCCAGGTTCTCTAGTGGGAGCTTTTCTCAGTCCCTCCAGCATGAGATCTTTAAATCTGCTTTAAAGCTGTAAGTACTAAGAGATACATGTGGCCAGGTTGGATAGGGCACTTGTTTAAGTGCCTCTCTAGATGGCCAGTCATTTGGACAAACAAGAGTGCTATTTTCTGTAAAGAACAAGGGCAGCTGCAACCACTACAGTCACCAGGACGGGCCAAAGCAAGATCCCCTCCTCCAAAGGTGAACATTGAATCCTGCTCATCACTCAGATTCAGAGTATTTATTTTGGCTTATCTCATCCAATACATTATCCAATTTACTGCTTTTTGTTCCATAAATATATTTCCTCTAAAACCAAAGCCTTTCTGGCTGAAAATTGTCCACATGTTAGATCCAAACTGACTAGTCATTTGGGATGAGCAAAACTACACCTTCTTGGTAAATGAGCTGTTTGTCAAAGTTGCCTACTTAGATGTAGCAGAGAATGTCTTATTTATGGTTTCATTTACAAAGGCAATAATCATGACCTCCACCACATTGCTGCTCATGAGGCAAAGGTCCTTGCTCATGTTGTGTGGCAATCACAGCATGGCTTTCAAAGATATTTCCTTGAAAGCTGTGTCTAGCAAATAAGTTCCTTCAAGCATTTGCAATCTAAAGGGACAGACCAATGCCAAAAGTGGAGAGTGCCAGTCTTTATTTGCACTCTACTGCAGAAGCTGTGAGCCTCTGATTATAGCTATAAGCTGTTCATCTGTAAGCCTGCTGATAGCAGGGAGCTTGGTGCACTGTGGAAGCTGAACTAGGAGAAATGACGATGCACACTGGCAGAAGATACACAGTGAAAGGACTGAAAGCTCAGGGGGGAAATTATCACATATGGAGTCAAGAGCAGAGCTGAGAATCTGGCACTTGAGGGAAAGCCTAAATGAATTGTGAAAGTCTCCTACAGTAAAGGATGCAGCTGTCTTATGCTATCCACCTAATGTTCCATCTCCTGGAGCAAAAGATCCTAAATGAATGATGCCAAATTTGTTCTCCTTGCATGTAGAACACAATGTGTAGAACACTCATAAAATGGAATCTATCCAGTATTTCTCTTTCTGAATGTCTTATGTTAGTCTTCCTCAGACTTCCTTTAGTCTTCCCTGGGGAAAGTTGTCCATTTGCCAATGTCAGCCTCACCAACACAGTTATACACACAGGTTAGGTCCACCAGTATCTCTTATAGTTTTTAGGTGGGAATAAAAAAAAATCAAACTATTGATAATGCATATTCTATCCTTCCTAATAGCTTCAAGATCTCCTGTTTCCAAAATAGCAATACCAGTTAAAACTGGACTTTGGATAAGTCATTAACAGGACTACAGATGGGCCACTTCATTCATTTGATAGGGAGACTAAAGGAGAGTGATTTTCATGCAGGTGGGGGTACTCTTCACAATATTGATTCAACTGCTTTATATGCTGGTAACTCTGGGTATTCCTGCCGTTGTCAAGACAGAACATTTGCAGTAATGCATATGGTATTCTAAAAATTAGCAGGTTATTAAACAGAGATAAAGTATTGTCTGAAACTTGTAAGAGAAATAGACCATGTGTTCATGCTAGTAAATATTATCCTGAATTATGTCTAAACTCTTGGTTAGTGCTTGGCTCAAAATGAGGGGAGGATGATCTTAAATGTGAATGCAAATATGGTTGCCTACAGTAAGGGCTTTCTCTCAGCTTTGAAAATTCACCCCTTTCTTAAAAAAAATAAATAAGAAAGAAAAAACTCTTGACTGGGTTTGGATTTATTGAATGACTTATTCAGTGATGACATAACATCTATTATTGATATAGATTTTAATTTTATGCATCTAATTTATTGCTGCTCAGTCTCCTCTCTCTTGACCATGCCCACACAGTTTAGATATATTGAGGGTATAAAAGTAAAAATGCTGTGCATCAGAGGCTGTCATCTCCAATTTGTTTCTTATGCAGATAGCTAGGTAGCAAATTTTGTGAGTAAATAGCACATTAATTTATCATCTTTGGTACTTGAGAACCCCCACATAATACATATATTTGGCATTAGTGCCACTTTTCATTAAGACCCCCAGGGTCTTGAAGTCTGTGGAAACTGAACACTCATGATAGAACCATTAAATTAATAGCAGAAAGAAAAACTCTATATACTTTCAATTCTTTTTACAAGTCTGCTTGTTTTAAGAGAAGGGTTGGCCAGAAAACAAGAATTCTATTTGCAAAACTATTTGAGGTTTAAAATATACAACAATTTTGCCGTGGAACATTCACATGACCTTTTAGAATTTCTTATAAGTATTGATTCATTCTGGCATAACTAATTTCTTGGGCAGAAAACTTTTCTTAGACTGTGGGGGATTTTATACTCAAGGTTTCTTTCCTCCAGTGTATAGTGTTTTTTCTATCAGTCTTAATATTGGTATTGAATAGAAAAATACATAAAATGGATAAGATAGTACAGCTCTTACAGAACAGAAAGCATTGAGCCGGGTAGAAGAGGAGTCTGAAGCCTGACTCTTCCAGAATCCCTTCAAGTGGTCAGGCTCTTAATTTGGTTTTGGCCAGCCAGTTCATTCTGGACTGGAAAAATAAAAATAGCCAATAGTGCTGACACAGAAACCCGAATGATGATTTGATAAATCATCAATATACTAAGAATTTTTGATGCTCTTGCAAACCTGGAATTGGTTGTCTTCTGAAATCACAGTTAAGCAAGATCTAAGAAACTGTTAGGGCTTGAATGATTTTTTTAAAAAAAAATCAGTATGTTTTCTTTCCTGTTTAACGTGCCTTGAAAAATACAGAGGACATAATCCTTGTCCAAGCACAAGACTTGTAACTACCACTATTCAAAATCAGAAATTAAATTAAACTATGCTTCTAAAGTCAGTAAGCACATCACCCAAGGCTAATAAAATCCTTCCCTTCCTTGCTACACTTAATGAGGATTTCTTTCTAATTATTGTCTGGTGTAAGTTAATTGCTGAGTGTGTGAGGAAAGAAAAAAACTACTTAGAAATTACAAACTGCATTAAGTTTATAGCTTATAAATCCTTTTAAACACACTGTAAACATTCAGTATCCAAAGTGCTGATGTCTTCTGGAAAATTCTCTTCCTCAAAGAAAAATAAAAAATAATACTATTAGTCCTTAATTGTGGGTGTGGAATACTTTGCAGTTTTGGCTCTGACCTGAACTCCATTACACCTAGTGATACTCATGCACTGACATATGGATACACCCTCACATCAGCATCCTATTTCTATTTGGCCCAGTTAAGTCTTAGAAAAACAAATATTTCTAAACCAGCATAATTTTCTTTGGTTCTGGCATGAAATAACTGAGCCACAGCATCTGATGTTGCTCTGCTTTCCCTGCCTTGCCCATGTCAAGCGCCAGTCTTCCACATGTTTTCGTGACACAGTCTTGTAGGAGTCAGCAGAGTGCTGTATAGACTTTGGCCCAAACAGCTGGATGACTGACTGGATCTGCTCACTGACTTCAAATCACATGTTATCAGTGAAACCTTTGCTGCTGTGCTTCCTTTCATTGTGTCCTTAAGCTGACCATTTCCTGTTCATGTCCTTTAAGCAGAGAATATGCAGAAGATCAGGGTCAGCCCCGACGCTGCAAACGCTTCACTTATGGTTTGGGAAGATAAAAGTGTTATTTTAATAGGGTTTGAACAAACATAAAAGTTGCCTACACTTCTTTTTTTTTCCTAATCAGTCACACTGAACTGATCATAAAAATTGCCTACCTCATCAATTTTTAGCCAATATTGAACTGATTTTTTTTAAGCATGGCGTGTAGTTACAGCTGGATACATGTAAGCTACTGCAATCTGGTGGAGAAACCAGAGTGTTTTTAAATGACCCTACACCGTAACCTAAGCCAAGTAAATATAATGATTCACCCCGGGAAGATAAATTATTGCCTGGAAAAATGCCAAAGCATTTTAATTTGTAACTCCAACATGTCTCTCTTGGAACCCATTGCAGGGTGTCTGGGATACAAAGTTATTTTCCAAATTGTTATATAACTTCATAATTCATTGTGAGGTTTTTTCCCCTTTCTCATCCAGCATACATATACATATGCTTAATTTAGACAAAAAGTTTGCTTTAAATAGCAACCTGAAAGTCTTCTGCTATAACACCATCGGGGGAAAATTACCTTAGTTGTGATTATCAGTAACATTCAAGATTTTAAATTAGAGCTGCAGCAGGTGTCAGGGGGCTACTTGTCACCACAGCTTGGAAATGTGACAAATTGTCAGAGCTGGTTGGATGTCCTAGGCTGTTATTAGCCATCTGTTTGCAGCTCTGGGAGGGTCAGCTGCCTGGACTTGACCAATGCCACCCCTCAATTACAGAATTTACAGTTTCAGCCCATTTAGAGCTGATTTTGTTTACTGTTTATAAAAGAAAGATGCATCACATGGTGCTGGGCAGGCTTGTTTGTGGGATTTTGTGGGAATTGTGGTATACAATTTAGGATTCAACTGCCGAAGTGTCCCTTGGGCACAAAGTGGGTGTGACTCTGTGCCTCTGGGCCCTGCTCTGGGTACCTTCTCTTCTGACATGTCAGGACTTTCAGCTGGGAAGGAGAAGTTACCGTTTGCCTGTTTATGTTCATTGTATGCCATCCTTACAGCAACCACACTCAGGGTTACTATTGCAAAGTCCCTTCTCAGCTCCTGGTGCTTTCAAGAGCTCATTTGTTCCTGCAATAGTTCCCAGAGAAGTCACTCACTTTTCTGAAATTTAAAAGTTCAGTGGCTAAAAAAGGTTTAAAAACTGTTGTGTCCCATTCCTTTAGCAGAATACTAAAGTTTCATAATGATCCTACCATTTCCAAGACCAAATAAATACTTTAAAACAGAATAGTAAGAGCTGTATTTTGATAGCTGCAGCAGGTGTTCCTTTTTTTTCTCCAAAACATGTTTGAAAACACTCTATAGCTAATTGGAGTTACCCTGCGAGCCAAAGGAAGTTGTGATAACGTTAATAAAAAATAAATTATTTTATTGCATTTTATACTTTGTTAACTATCTAAAATATTTAATTATATTCATCAGAATAGAAAGATATTAATGATTCCACTTATGTTTTTAAAAATTTCTTTGTGTACTAACATGTATGAAGAAATTAATGGTAGACTTAAAATCCTGAAAAATTATATAAATTATATTTTACTGTGCTGGAAGAGAAAAAAAGTTCAGTATATTTGGTTCTTGCTTTCTGTGCTATTAGTTTTTCACTTGGGAAGAAATATGGGCAATGAAAATGGGCTAATAAATTTTACCTTCTTCTATTGTTTATAATATAATTTGCTTATTAAATAATAAAATAGACAGGAACATGTACTGTGTCTTGGAATGTTAGTCAGACTTGCTCTGACACCTCTTTGCCATAACTGGCCTGCACCACAGTTTAAAGTAGCTATCATGAACTGAGTCTTTAGTGTCACCTCGTCCTTCTATAATCATAGCATTTACAGTTCTGTCAGGGTATACTAATGCAATATGAACTGACATGTGCCCCATAGTTTTCTTGGAAGATCAGGCAAGAAAAAGCCCTTCTGTTCAGGAATTGTATGGGACACATTCCTAGAACAAGCCTGCATCTCTCCTCCTACTTGTACTATGGTGCACCTCTGGATATCAGAGCCATGAAAGCCTTATAAATCAATAAAATAACAGTTTATATGTTTTGTATATGATGTGTATCAAAATATAACATGGGCAATTCTGACTACAGAGAGTATAGTTCCACTGAGAGCTTTTGCTAAGATCATGCTGTAAATCAAGAGTGGCTTGTACAGTTTAAAGAATATTCAGCTAGCATCCAAGATCCTTAACTAAAGTTACCAAGGTTTTACTTCAACAGAGAATGGATTAGACCTATATTGTGTGTGCATGTGTGCCTCTGCACATGTCCTACCTATCTCTCAGTGCAATTCTTGGGTTTGTGAAACTATACGCAGGATTTGGTGATCCTTTCTTTAGGACTTGAAACAAAGATTTCTTTGAAGTGGCTTTTTTTTTTTTTTTTCCTCACTGAAGTAACTAATTTCCCATCTTTCCACCTTTAGCATTTCACAGAAAGAGGTGTTGGGAAATTTCCATTAGCCTGCACTATTTGTCTGTGGTAACAGAATATGACTACTATGTTATCACATATCAGGCCAGGCAGGTTTTCCTTGGATGGTAAGGTGAGGAAATGCAGCTCAATGAAATTTTAGGAAAAATCAATTGCCAAAGAAAGTTAGGGACAGGATGACAGGTAATAGTTCTAGACTGAAAGAGGGTAGATTTAAATTAGATGTTAGGAAGAAATTCTTTGTGAGAGTGGTGAGGCACCAGGACAGGCTGCCCAGAGAAGCTGTGGATGGCCCTTCCCTGGCAGTGTTTAAGGCAGGGCTGGATGGGGCTCTGAGAAACCCTTCTACTGGGACATGCCCATGGCAGGGGGCTTTGGAGCTAGATGATCTTTAAGGTCTACTCCAACTCAAACCATTCTGAGGTTTTATGATTCTAGGATAAATTCTCAACAAAATTCTATAATTTTGCAGTAATATGTTCTAGAGCTTTTTACTAATATATGGAAGTGAATTACAGCTTATGCCTCAAATACATTGTCTTATCTAGGTACTCTCCATCTATTCTAAACAGCAATGGAGATACATATAAAGTACATAGTATTCAGAGTTTATGCCTTTATATCTTGGCTCTTCCCAGGGAAAACAAGGAGGAAATAATTTTATACTAAAGTGGCAAAGTATCAAAAGAAACAACAAATGAATTTTCACTTGTATGACACTTGCTAAGAAGTTGACATTGAATCAGTCTACATAATCTGCCTGTGTAACTCTCATTTAGATTCAAAAAATTTCCTTAAATTGTAGAAAAGCTGCTTTCAGTGCAAAGGAGACAAGTAATGAGTGTGTCACACAAAACAAGTATCTGTCTTCTTGCCTCGCTGGGTATTGTGGTATATATATAGTATTTGTTAATTCCCAGGGCTACATGGACATGCACTCAAAATCAGTATGACTGCTCAGAACTGTAATTGGATGGATTTTTTTCTTGATTTCTAAACTAAGAAAACACTTCCAGGGAAAGAGAAAATTGTATATAAGAACAGAGGTGGGAGAGAGGTTCATCTTACGTGTGTGTGTGTGTGTGTGTGTGTGTGTCTGTGTGTGTCTGTTAAATTCGGTGCCTTTCATTTAAAACTGAAAACTAAAGAAGTGGGGTTTTTGTTGTTGTTATGTAGCAAATAAAAATTTGTCTGGTTTTAAAGATCTGGTTAGTAAAAGATTTTGACTTAATTGGAGCAAGGAGTGTCCAAAGTTGTCTTTTGTCTGTGGAAGGATAACTAATTTGTAATACACTCTCTCCTCAAAGGGAGCAGATTTATATTTCCTAGCAATAGTGGAATGTCTGGACCACAGAATGAGTCTTAAAAAACCCTGTTTTGAAGAAATCTCTGCCAATACTGGATTGTCACAGTAATGTTTCTTTTTCCTTCTGTTTTTCATGCATTATTTGGGAGGACCACACAGCATAGGGAGCCGTGGTGTACCATAACTGCTACTGAAATAACTGCAGTCTGAGAAACTGTGAGTACAAGGAAATAGAAGATATTTGGGTTGGAACTACTGAGGATTTATGCCCCAAAGGCTGCAGAAATGTTTATGTTTGTTTACATTTTAATAACAGTGGGTTTCCAGTTTCTGCTGTGATCAAGTATTTTAACTGGATGGATGCTCATAGGATGCTACCAGTCACTGGTTATGCTTAAACATTATCCAAACACAGCCAATTAAGTACCTGTTACTGCTTGTTCCTTTTATTTGCAAAAAACATAGCTTGGTCTGCTAGGAGTCCATAGATATAAACACCAAATTTTAAGGCTTTTACTCTAAGTTTGGAGTTTTTAGAGAGTAGAACAAATTTTGTTTTAAATAGTAATACTGTTTTTAATGCAAATCTAAGTGTGGGATACTTTTCTGGAGAACAGATAAGTTTCATTATTAACAACAATAAAGACCCCATCAATCAAATTCAGCATACTAGAAACCAATGAAGAACAAAACTACAACAGCATCAGACCATGCCAACAGTATTAGGCACTAATTGGCCTAATTTCTATGTTATGACATTAATTACAACTTGGCTGTGTCTGTCAGGTTGGGCTGAACAAATACTAAACTGGCATGACTGAAATATCTGCTAGAAACTTATTTGGCTTTCTATTATTTTTAACTGTTGAGTTCACAGAAATATAAAAGTCAAGAGTAGAAGCTCACATTTCGTAGTTGCATTCTCTGTTTCAAGTAAGATCCACGTTGAATGTTTTAAAGTTTATTAACATCTGTCAATAAATTGTACTCTCAATTTTGACTACAGTGTAATAAATCAGTGAACAAAGTAAGGTAATATAGATGTCTCGATGTGGTGACTATGCTTAGAAGGGTATTTACATATGAATAGGTCAATCTTTATGCAAAAACGTACTTTGAGCTGCACAAATTATTCACAAGTGCATTTTATGAATTGAACCTCATTACTGTAAATGATACTGACCCAAAGGCACTTCACATTGAATTTTGCTCTCATACCCTTATATATACATATATTAAAAAATTGTTATATTTAGCAATTTCATATGGCAATTAAGACTTTAAACACTGGCAGCACTTCAGGTCTATGTATATTTCAGAGCTATGTGTGTTGTGCTACTCTTACATGATGAGGAAGCTATTTCAGTGCTGGATGTCTGTCTCTTCATGACTTTGAGCTGAGGCATTCTCTTTATGCAAACGCACACTCTTTTGTTCTCCTTTTGCAGCCTAATTACATGCTGCAGTCTTCTCCCCAAATACCTAATTTCACTGAAATTGTTAGTAATTCTATCATGACATATGCAGATATATTGGGGAAAATACACTGAATGTTTGGAATGTCCTTGTTAGTGAACTGGAAAACTGATGTCAAATTTATCTTTTGAAAAGTGTGAATTGTGAGTTTAAAGTGTAAAAAAGGATGGTTTAAACAGTTTATTTAATTCAAGTCCCTTGAACCAGTTCCAGTCATCTTGTCATTTTTTAAATCTTTGCTAAGATTAAAAGGTTTTCATTAAGAAATGCACTGGGCAAATTTTGCTCAAACTGTCAATAGCAGCAGCTGCTTTTCCTTTATGAATTATCTGTAAGGACAGACACATTTGGGAGCTTTCAACAGAGGAGAAAACGTATTACTTGCTATAGTGGCAAGTTTTCCATTTCACTATGTAGCACCACTTAAGGGTCATCCTGTCCCCTTCCAGAGCCACGTTTGCACAAGAATTATTTAATGCAAAATAACAGGACAGGGAATTCTGTGTTCCTGCTTTGTCTGAGTGCAGTGTAGCAGATGAAGTAAGAGTGTACTGGGTGACTAGACGACTCTCCCTGAAGACAGAAAGTAATCTCTGGACCAGTTATGGATTATAGGCCACAAACTACTGAACAAAGGATGTATTTGAGCTGTTCATTTCAGCCAAGATTTAAGATTTCTCTCTGTTTCAGCTAACTCTTTGCTGCTTAATATTTGTGGTCAGTGACCAGATGACTGAAGAAGGAAAATCAGAGGTTTGAGAAAGCCCTAATGAACATTCCTAGGCGTGAGCCTTTGTACAAGTACTCATGAGACTTCTTGTTTTCCTCAAGCATTTTGGCTAAAAAAAATACTCACATGTTTTCTGAAAATAAATACAAAAGGTCATAAATACCACTGAGGTGAATTCATGGTTTTACTGTAATACATATCTCTGAGTACTTACTTTGCAGTATTCACCCATGTCTGAGTAGTAACAAGGGAACTCTTGGAATGCAAATGTTCTTTATCAGCTGGGAAACAAGAAAAAAAAATCTATGTTATACACAGCATCATGCCTCTAGATCTGAATCTGCCACACATGCGAAAACACAGAATAAAAGTAAAATTGTGGAAGTAAAATTTCATTGTGCCTGGGAAAGGCTGAAGTAAAACACCATTAAAAGTAAATCAGATTTAAACTGTGCAAAAAACTTGCTGTATAGACTGCTAAATGCTACTGAGGGACTCGATGTGTTACAGCTGCAGATGTTGATTTGTAATAATAGGCCATGTAAATGTTCTTCTAGGGACAAATACACTGTAGAACTAAAATATGACTAAGTTAAAAAAAATATTATATAGTACAGTTATTTGTTTACAGTAGAAGTCTCAAATCTGCAAGGAAAATTATTAGAGAGGTATACTTAACCTAACATTGCTGATGTATGCAATCTTAGAAAATGATCTTCAGAAGTGTTAATTTTAATAGAACTACTGCTATTCACTAGTTCTTATGTATATTTTAAATGATTCATCACAGTCCTGCAAGCAGAGCAGGCAAATAGGAGCTCTGGGGACTCACTGAACCTCATGACTGAACAGTGAACACCCAGTTTTTCTTCATTCTGTCAGATGTTTTGTACAGAATGCTGAGCTGCTTCTAAAAATTAAATTAAATGGGAATTTCAGAAAGCCTGGATTTTTAAAATCAACTTACATTTCATAAGAGGCTGTTAATAAATGTATGTGTTATCCTTTAAATACTTTTATGTATAAATGGGTATTATTTTCTTCCCATTTTAAAAGAGAAACGAAAATGTAGAATTTGCTTAAAAGATCTGACTTGCTTTACAGAGGTCCAGAATGACTGTTGTTCTTTTATCCTCAATAAAAGAGAAGTTAATTAGATTCTTTTTAAAACAGAGTAAATTAATATCTGTAGAAAATATTTGACATGATGTAGAAAATGGGTGATTCCATAGCAAGACATGGGAGAAAGGGTGCTAGGCACAGAAATTATTATTCTCAGAAAAAACCTGTTGTTGAAGTTTTCAAAAACTGACACATTATGGCATTCTTTCAGCTGTAGGAATATACTGCTCATGGATGCATTTTCTGAATCTTTCCTTAAAATTTCTATTGAGTTGGAAAGACTGAAAGTTAAAATCATCAGGGTGACAAGGAGACAATGATTTACACCTTGTACTCAGATAAGAACAAAATAACCATTTCCCTTTGGCATTCTTGCCATTTTTTGTTACTTCACTTATAGCACGGGACATTCTTATTTGAACACCCTTTTAACACTACTTACTATGTCCTTCAACGCGTGCACCAGTGATATCAAAAGTTCATTGTTTTAGAAACTTTTTATTAGGATTCATAGCCTTTGAGCTTTGTATTGTTATCTGCCAAAACAAAATGACAATCAAATAATTCTGCCACCTCTTTTTTTCTGTCCTTCCACTTTTTTTCAACTTCCTTGCTTTTCATTATTACTGTACTCTGAAACGACATTATCACAGTGGAACATAAACAAAAGATTAGGTATCTCATCTGGATTAGCTTCACGGCCTCTCTCCTTTTCACCCCCAAAAGCTCGATGACCTGCTAAAATATGATATCAGCTGCGTTTTCTTTGGCTAGCTTGGTTCACTTGACTTGACACCAGCAAGATCAAACTACTGCAGACTGTCAGCATAAGGGATATCCTTTGAAAAACAGAAGTTTTTCTTCCTTAAGGTCAGACTTTTTTCCTAACTCCTTTCTCCTTTGTATTTTGGATTCCCCTTCCCATCTTCACAGAATGAAAATAAGTCTTTGTAAAGCTACAGTTGCAGTATTGCTCTATAAAGCAGCAATTATATATTTAATATTCCAGCAGAAATTAAAGACCTATTCCAATGATAAAAAGCAAGTAATGTTTTTCCTCTGTCTTAAAAATCAGATCTAAAAATTAAGCAAATTTTACTTTCCAATTTGCAGATGTTTAAGCAACTGAAAGATAACTCCTGAAAATTATGCTTGTTTCAGATTCTGATATTAATATTACTTTCTTCTAAACTTCATTGTACAGAGGAAAGAACGAAATAATTTTGAAATATTACCCTACTAATAGAGCTAAGAATATGAGCATGGAAAAACTCTTCTCAGTGGAAGATGAGACTGTTCTTTACTAGGTGAAAATGTGTAATTGCATGACACTGTCTTTACATGCACATTCAGAAAAAAATTGTTTGCATGGTTAATGATTATACTTGCTGTGATAATGACCAGTACAGTAAAGTTCTGTCCTTCCATCAAGGATACCATCTTCCCCCATTACAGACATGTGTCTGAATATTCCATTTGGTCCCAAGGGCATCATGAATTCTGAGCAGGGTATGGTTTTCCATTTGATTCATTCGTTCTGCTGCTGCAATTGCTCTGATATCAAAGGATTTTAGGGAACAGCTTAGCTTATGAAAGCTGACTATGATGAATGTTTTCAAACCTCTTCCACAAGTCTTGTGGAAGGAGAGGAATTATGACCTAGTAATTTCTTTTTCTTAATTAATCTGGAAATGAAACTGTGTGTCTGTAGAGCTTGGAACTCTGTAATGGTAAAATATGAGAGTTGATGAAATGAAGATAGCACTACAGTTCACAAATTCAGGGTTGAAAGAATCCAAATTAAAAATGGAGGTTGAATAGGAGGTTGAAGCAGCTTTTGCTGCTTCAGGCAATTCACATAGATTTCATGCAGCTGCATAGATTGAGTAGGAACCCAATGACTACTGAAAATGGAATATTTCTGGTTGAGCTTTCCTGGGTGAATGCAGAAACCCATTTCTACATAGTGCTATTTTCATTGTTCTGAAAGATACACCAGCTTTATCTGTATGCTTTGCTACTGTATGGGAGACTAAGCTGGATACAAAAGGAAGACCTATATATAAACATGGAGCCTGAAAAGCTCAGCAGGGTATCAAAGAATAAGTTGACCCACTAATAAGAAAGGGGTATGAATTCTATAGCTGTGTGTCTATGAAATCTGTTCAGTGAACTGTGTTTATGACACTATTGTGTAATGGTTATGAAATATTCAAGTCCTAGCCTTTAGAAATATTATAGTTTACTGAAAAATAACTTCGAAATAGCAGTTATTTTAGATTGGTAGATAGCAAGACAGATGGAAACAATATTGCTATAAAAGAAATGTCAATCATAAAAATAGAATACAAAGAACTGCAATATATACATATAAAAAAATATGTACATACTATCTGTGTGCCTACATCCTGTGCAACTCCAGAGGTAATGTTATATGATCCCAGTTTTTGCTTATAGGAGACTTTTTAAATTTATGATGACATTTCTCAAAGATATTATCGGTACTTAGGTATGAGGCTTGGGGATTGCAGGTGTAAGTTTGATATTTTACAGTATATGAAATTACAGTGAATTGCGGTCAGTGAGAAGCTCCAACTTCTGACTGCATTTCTGCAACACTGTTCTAACAGTGTCACTTTGTGACAAGAGCCTATGCACACTAGGAAGGAAAAAACTGGGCAAAAGCTAATAGTTACTGGGGCTGCCAAAAACCCCAGTTAACAAAGGCTTCTGCCTCAAAGCCACAGCACTGACAGGCAGACACCAGTGGTCATCTGGCAAATGTCATGGGCTGTGTCCCTTGTTCTGTCTCCTGATCCTTTACCTGTAGCTCCATTTGTAGGGTCCATTTCTCTCCAGCTCCTGCTGTGGACCACTAGGCTGGCTTTGCTTCGTGCTCATGTACCCTTTCTTAGCAATTCCCAGTGTTGTGCCTATTTTCCCCCTTGCCTGCCTTTGGGTTGTGCTCTTGACTCACTCTTCTGGGGTATGTGGACTCGCTCCTTTAAGCTCTGGCAGTAACCTTGTTTTGCCTTCTCCCTCAGTGTTCCAGCTCAGCTGTCTGTGCAGCTGTGTCTGACCCTTCAGTTACCTGTAAGCATCCCATGCTTAGGCACCAGGCCTCCCTGGCCATGTACTGCTGCAAAAAGCTCTGTCCTCTCCATGAATGTCAAAACTAATCTTGAGCTCACGCCTCAGTGGCTCACTCTCACAATAAAAGAAGATTTAACACAGGTAACTAGCATGTGATGGGAGCCCCAAAGAACAACTTTGCATTTGTTTTTCTCAAATAAAACAAAACAAAACAAATTTGCTGTGTTTCATCAAAGCTGGGGCACAGCCTGACTACAGAAAGGAGCTGGAGTCAGACAATCCACTCTGCTCAGCACTGAGAGTCCTCATGTTGCCCAAGCAGATGGAATATGTGCTTCTCTGCACAATATGTCATTGTGAGCAGGAATTTCCATCATTATAAATGCAATTTAAAATGCATTTCCATATTAAATTCATTGCCAAAAGTTGTATTAGAGATGTTTGTTTCCCCTCGTGCAGGCTTTTCAGACACATCTTTCTCGTTCTGAGATAACCAATACTGCTAGTGTATAATGAACTTGCACTTTGCTAGTCATATCATCATAGCTAATACAATAAACATTGAAGTGGCTTGGATTGATTACAGTATGCTGCATGCACAAAACCCAACATATTCAGGGAATAATATACTTTTAAGAGATTCTGTCTATTCAGTGTATCTGCTGAAGAGCCCACTGAGCCAACGACTGCTAACATAATGTACTTCTCAGTTTTTATTTTTATGGTGTATTTTATTTTATTTTATGACCTAGTGAGCAGCATCCCTCTCCACAGGTGTGGAGGGTTGGAACTAGGTGATCTCTAAGGTCCCATCCAACTCGGGCCATTCTGTGATTCTGTATGTTTATAGGATTTTTTATTTTTAGTCTCTATAAATTTACAGAGAAGCAGAGTGACTGGTAAGAGGGATAGCAAATCTCCCTATTGTAGGCTACTGCTTCTTAATCTGGTCCTGGAAATGAACTTCAAGAGGAGAAAATCCCTGCTGTGAGCCAGCAGCTGTGGTGTGAGTCATGTATACTTTTCCAGGTCAGTTGGACTTGTACCACAGTTGTACAAGACCTAAAGAAGGTAATATTTTGATTATTAACATGTTCATATAGGGAACTTTGAAAGTAAACCAAAAAGAGAGTCACACATTCATTTATGTTGCCCATATGAAATGATGGTCTGGCATAATTTGGTCAGCAGTTGCATTGTAGAGCAACTCAGTCAAAATATTAATTTGGAGTCTTTATGAAGACTATTATGAAGTAGTTCAGATTTGGGGAAAATTTTTTTCATTAAATTGCTCTTGGGTAGTAAAAGCTAGAGCTCTCACAATAAACAATCACAAAAACAGAGGTAAATTTCACTTCATTTTTTCATAAACTATTAGAGTTGAGATCTTAGCTTCAAGAAATTTTTGATTACAGATGACGCAGACAGACATGTTTTTCAATGTGAAAATGCAATCCATAATCTACATAACTTTTGAGATAGCAGCACCTGTGGGAGAGTGATCCTCTACAGACTAATAGTAATAAAACCTTTCTCACATGGGGAGAATTGTAAACAGTGAGAAAAACTGACAGAGGCATAAACATGGTTGGGGGTTTGATCTGTGGGGAGTACTCTAAAACATGGAGCAGAGGCTATTCATAAATATAATATAATATAATAAAAAATATTATATCTGTTGTGGACACATGATATTCTGTTCTCCCTTAAAACTTGATTGGACCTGAGTTTTCACCTTCACTTGACCAGAAAAGATACTTTGATAAGGAAAAAATATAAATTACTATTTCTTATATCCCTGGCATTCTCAGATACTTGGAGAATGAGCACAGTGGTTCACATGAAAAAAGTAAGGCAGAAAAAAGGAAATCAAGTTTTTGCTTTATCTTTGATTTTTGTGGCACTGGGTCCTTAAAATAAGCCTTCTCACAGCCATCCCTAGAAGAGGACGAGAAAAAGTAGTAACCATGCCACATAGTTACTGGTGTATTTCTAATTAAAAAAATATAGCAAGGGCCCCAAGTGGCTTGTTGATTGGCCTGGCTGCTGATCACCCTAGAGGTGATCAACCCATATCCTTCTCCCCTTTTCAGCCAAGTCTGTTATGGCCACAGAAAACAATGCTGAAGACACAACTTCTAAAAATATAATTCTGTCACAAAGGCAGATGTTTCATTTGTTCCATTGAGCAACTGTTAGCTTGATCCATTTTATTAAAAGAATGGAACATAAAAAAGGAGTAGCTTCCTGGATGATAGTTATGTCAGGCTCTGATGAAGCCTCTTATTTTCCAAAAATACCTTACAGCTGAGCAGATTCTGAAGCTTTTAGATTAATAATATATATATATATATTAAAGGTCAACTTCATAGTATTCATGGCATTTGGATCATGTAAGTAGATAAAGGGAAGGAAGAGAATCCCATTTGAAGTAAAAGTACTTTTAAAAAACGCAATAGGGTCTAGGAACATTGTACTTACTAAGCATGAAATAATCAAAATGACAAATAGATATTTGGCATGGTACTGGTTTAATGCAGTTTCTCTTTATTTTTAAGTTCTCAAACTTCATATGCAAAACTCATGTACCTGTAAAATTTGTGGATAAGGAAATGTTTCTGATGCAAAGTGCTTTCAAGAATGACTATAAAAATTTTACTCATGCAGTCATAAGAATAGTATCACAATTTATGCAGTAATTAGCACAAGTTTTAATAATATTACAAGTCTAGTTGTATTGCAGATGCTTTTATGCACAAAGTGTTAGTATCATCCAGTTACACAGACTTATAAATTATTTTTTTCAAGTATAAAATGAAATAAACCTCATTTCTTGCTGTCCTTTACTACGCCCATAGGTAAAAGGGAACATGTATTTGTCATTATAATAATTTTCATTTCTTAGCCATATGGACGCTCCAGAACCTTTATTGCAGACAGATCTGGCCTGTTGCTGCATGCTGGAGAGCCTTCTGTCTAAACCATTTTCCCCTTGAGCATACTGTTGTGTCAGCTGTGCAACTGTTCAAGACTGGTGCTTGGCCTCAACGTGCTTCCTCTTTCTCCCTTGTCATCCTTGAACACGTTCCTGAGGAAAACCCAGTTACCAGCAGTACAATTTCACTTGCACCATGCTACCAGATCTAATCCTGAATAGCTCACTTGCCAGTTTTGCCTGGTGGGGGGATACCAATGGGTTGTGAAAAGCCAATTTCCTGCTCTTGGGGCTCTTGACTGTCTGACCCTGGTCTCCTGTGTCAGGCTGCACCCCTGCAGGCCCTAGTGCACCCAGGCAGCACAGTGAAGGTGTTCATGTTACAGGGCTGTAGGAGTACTTATAGTTCTATTTACTGAACAGGTTTTCTGGTAAACCTTTTGCTGCATTTAGAAAAGATGAAAAGAGCAGGCAAGTTTAATCTAGCTACAAGCAGCATATATTACCTGACGATGCTTTACTGTGGTTTCTGAGCGTAAGAGAAAAGCCAAGGAGGATGAATACAAAGTTTTGAAAGAGCTGAAGAGTCATTCTTGCCTTCAATTCTGCACCATTTTCTAATGGTGCTTTTTCTTTTTCATCTGCATTACGGAATCTTTATAATTAGAGGCAATTTCTTAATGCTTAAAAGAAGTGGGAAAATAATGTTCAGAGGAAGAAGCAAGTGTGTTTTAAGGTTCTCCTCTGGTGAAGGTAGGAAAAGACAGGTTCAGGATTTGGAAATGTCAAACAAAATCTGTGCATGCAGGGCTAAAAATTAAGGAGTATTATAAAATATTGGTTAGAGATTTTAAAGATTCCACTGTTCTGATACTGAACATATATGCATGCTTTGAAAGTAGGGATTCATTACTTGTGAAAAATTTTCTTTTTCCTCAATATCACTCCCTCTAATAGGTCTACAAGAGATATCTTCAAGAACTTCCATTTTGAAATTTAACAAGGGGAAATAATCTTGCCAAGAAGATTTCCATTTCTAAGTGTTAGTGTCCCAGCATGGCCAGTCCATTGTGGTCAGCCTTGTGGCCAGCCTTCTTTCTCTTTCTTCCCCCGTTTCCTTTCTATTGTGGAAGAACACAATAGAAACTTCACAAAGAGGAAAATACTTGTAGCATTTAGGGTGGACCAAACACTAATACAAAGACCAAAGAGGACATTCATCCAAATAGCAAGATATAAAAATTATGTCTTAACTAAAAATAACTATGCTTCTCCTAGATGTACCATGTAGGTAGTCTATGCTAATTATTTTCCCCAAATTAAGTTATTAATTATAAATAATCACTGATACTCTAAAAATATTTGAAAAATTAGCAATGTGGCAGGCTGATGTTTATGATACTGTTTGAACTTCTACCTTTCTTTCCCCTTTTTTCCACTTTTCTTTTCCCTTTTTTATTACTTTCATCACAGATTGCACCCAGGCACCAAACACTGGAAAAATATTCTCCCAGAAGCAATAATGTAAGATGTGTGCTGAAAGCCTCCTTTTCCCAGCAGCTTTGCTAACTGTTTTCCAGATGCCTTTGCTCAGTCTAATCAAGGAGTTTGGGTAATGTGGAAACACATTGCAGATGACTGCAACAACTGGCTAAAGATATTTTGCTAAACTGCTTAGTATTTTCAAGGTACTTAGTTCTTAAAAGTAAAAACCATATTAATCAGGACAAAACCATGTCAATCAACTCTGGAATTAATTTGCTGATTCTAAAGAATGCATGAGCATTGAACACTTTGATAAAGGGCACTTACAGAAACCTCTTTTGGGACATGCTTTAGATTTTGGTACTACAATGCTTTGCTCAGTCTTTACTCCTTATGTAAGAGTGCGTGTTAGCCTCTAATGGAGTGTGAAATCTCACTGACTGTACAAGTAATGAGGATTCCATCACCTGGAACAAAGGCAGGGCTCCTTGCAGCAAGGATATGTCAGCAGTGTAGGAAGAAGACATGGATGTTATTTGGCACAGTCAGGGTAGCTGCAGGGAACTCTGAGCTGTCTAGGTCACAAGAAGAACAATAGTATTTCTATAGGTAAACAAGACCTTCATCTCTTTCCAGCTAATGACAGAATTATTTTGTTTCACTGGCAATGTTTATATGGGGAGATTAGCACAGTCATTCTCATCTATTCATGTACACTCCTATAAGTTTTGTTCATTTGTTGGTAAACAGCTGGATTGTCCCATTGTAGTTACCATTCTGTGAAAGAACATGTGTGAGTCAATTAGAAGAAGCTTTGTAAACCTCAGCTCCTGTTGCTGTAATCCAAACAGCAAAAATACTGGGTTTAGAAGTAATAGTGAGTCAACATTTCAATAATTTATTTTGTCATTCTTTTTTCTCTTCCCTGTAGAGAAGGTGTATGCCTTTCTGGTTCCCTGTGCCTTCTAACAAGGATCCTAGGAAAAAAGAAAACTGTGTAAATAAATACCTTTTTAGAAAAAATCATAGGGAGCCCATCAACATATCTTTCAGCAACGCAATGGCCATCAGATCTGCTTCAATCAGGCACTGATTTTCATTCCCTACTTCAAAATATTTTCACCATTTTTCCCTTTTGTTTACAGATCAGGCTAAATTTAATTTTTTTGCCTTTGCAAACCATTAAAATTTAAAAATAATTTTAATATAACCTTGACTAACACAATTATATGCAGAACAGTGTCAAATTTTAGGACTGTTGCATTCAAAAGCTGAAACTTTCAGGAATTGAGTATTAACTAAGTACAGATTGCTTAGCGAAAAAGAAAAGGACTTCAGGAGAGCAGCTGGTTTTGGTCTGATGTCTATATATTTTTCATAGTTTGCAGAAAATATTTTATTGGGCTTTTTCTGCTGTAAGACTTTTGTAGGTGGGCAGCTGACAAATGGATAGAGCAAAAAGACTCATGCAGTGTCAGAACTGAGCTGACTCGTCTGCTGAACCACTATGAGCTCATTACATAGCACAGTGTCAAAGCTATGGTATAATTTAAGAACAAATGTGAAAGGAAGATGTGAAATACGTAGAAAATTGAACACTGAAGTTATCAAAATAAATGCTGAAAATTAACTGTCTTTTAATTAAAGACAGAGAATAAAATGTGCCAGAGATGTGACAAAATGTACAGCAGGAATAGCACTAAAATGAAAACTTTCTTTAGCATCTCAGGTTTAATACTTGGCATAGGTTTTGTAAATTAATTTGACTTGCAAAAGTCAAAACTTGTAGATTAAATTTTAAAAAGCATTTGTTTGGTGGGTGTAAATATATTAAGAGGGGTCAATAAACCCTTTTATCATTGTGAGTGCATTATCAGGCAAACCTATATTGCCTCATGCTGTGATAGGAAAGCAGATAAGGCCTTTGCCATCTGTTCTGAAGGTCCTGAGTTTAATTCTCCATGGGAGTTAGTACATGATGCTGGTAGGAGGGGAGGTATTCATTTGGGAAACTGTTTATCTTTCCTTTAGAGAAAAAACATTTTAAAAATAATATTATTTTAATCAGAACAGATATCAACTAATTTCTCTGCTTTTTTGAGGTTTACAGTGAACTTTAAGTAAACAATTCTTGTAGGAAATAAATGACTATAGAAGACAGGGATATTTATCAAAAGTGGACTTTTATTTTATGGTTTAAAAGCAATTTACAAATATCCTGTTTGCATTATATCCATCTTCACAAATTTTATGTGTACTACTTTCTAGAACTTAACGTTGTCACGATGATTAAAATCCATTCACACAAAATTAATAATATTCCGATGTCTGAAAGAGAAAGAGCAAATTTGTGATATACAGCATCTGGTCTCTCTTCTTTTATTTTCTTGTTTTACTTTTTTCCCCAAGTAGCAAACAAGTTTTCAGCCTATTGGTCAGAAGATAAGTTCTTTACCTCTGGTACTTTTCTTCCAAATAACAAACAAAAACAGGACACTCTACTCATTGAGTATTTTCTTTCTTGTCCTTCCCTACCAAAGACATTTTAAACAGATGATCACAGATGTCAGTCACACAGAGCTACCGCCTGCTGACTTCAAGTCATATGAGAGTTCACTTAAATCTATGCCAAAGACCCTGCTTTCTAATTGTATTTCCACCTTCATAACTGTGTGCAGAGATGTATCTTTATGAAATATATGCATGTGATAAAGATTTTGCACACAGATTCAAGGCGTTGGCTCTGGCTGGATGTTTCAGAGGCTTTTTTACAACAACATCCTTTTATAGCCAAAGTTAACAAAGGCAGAAAGCCTCTTCAATACAAAGTGAAGCTGAGTTTGTAACAACTGGTTCTCTCTACTGTGCTGTCTGAGAGCTTCATGACTTTTGCTTCTGGGATTGATTATGGGGGGAAGTGGTAATGGTATATGAGCTTATAAGTGATTCTGTCTTGCATATTGATCTTCTCTGACTAGACATGTTCACAAGAGAGGCAGGAAAATGATGTGGATGTGTTCTTGGAGGAACAGGAGATGCAGTTGCAGAGTTACACAGCTGTTTTGTTCAAGCTGGGAATACAGAGATCAAAGGAGCTCTGCACTATTAAATGGGCTCTCTGGAGAGAGGGAAAGAGACAGTGAGGATAGAGGGATGCAAATAGGAATTATGGGTCTGCTGTTCTTGCTGACGAGGCAGATGTGAGATATGGATGTAGGGCCCATGGGATGCAACATAAAGCAATTGCAGTGTTTCCCCAGCTTCTGGGGAATAGTAAGACATAGGGAATGATAGGAATAGGTGGTGGGCTGTTTTAAAATTCTTTTTTCTTGGAGATACTTCTAATTATGCTTTGATCCAAGGAGGCTGCCAGGTACCAATGGCATAGCTCCTACAGGGACCAGAATCCATAAGCCACCACTGCTGTTCCAGCTGGCAGTGGTGGGAGCTGTCTGCAGGTAAAGCTTTGCTTTAGGGTGGATTGACTCTACAATTACACCCCCAGGGAAGCGACAGCTCTGCTTATGAGGCAGGGAAAGTGAAGTTATTTGACACTGTTCTCTAGTGGCACTAGAGAGTTTTTCTTTCAGGAAGCAGTGAGACAGAATTGCTGCAGAGAGACCTAAAATGGGAGATCCAAAATCTCACATTGTATGTACATAGGTAGCAATCTGTTTTCCTTATACTACACTTTTCATTAAGAAATTCTGTCTATTTTCTAGTTTCATGTGTACAGAGTGGCTGAAAATCATTACTTTAACAAGACAATATAAAGCTCTTAGAATTACTTTTCCAGGTGTGTTTTAAATAAAGTAACTTTTTATTATGATCTCTACTGGTTCTGATCATAAATAAGGTATAATAGTTTGGTGATTGTAATAGTATTCAGGTTCACAAATTTACACAAATATTTTGTTTCCACCTTTGAAAAGATCCAGATCTTTACAGTTAAAAGGCATAAATTGAAATAAAGGACCAATGACCTTATAGTCTGACAGCAGGATCTGTTCTTGTAATCAGAAATTACTTTGAATAGAAAGACCTTTCAGAAGCCAAAAAATCATAAATGTTTTGGTTCCCATCTGGGTTTAAAGTCATGGGATTTATAATTCTAACTTAAGTGCTTATAAAAATGTTGCCCTTGTGTATTAAAAAATGCAACAAAGGTCCAAATGCACTCAAGTTTAGATATGCCCCTAAGTTTCTTTGATTTCAAGGCAAATTGAGAGCCTAGAGGTTTATGAAAATTAATTTAAACACCTAGTTCAGCTCAAAAGCTAAGCCTGAGTTTCAGTCTTGTGACATAACTCTGTATAGAATTAATGCAAATACTGTGGATCTGGACCTCTGGGCTGTTTCACCTCTATAACATTAATTACTGGTCAATATTAAATGTAGTTTATTTTGAGATGACACAGCTATCATCGCTACTGGGATTTTATTTTCTAGAAAATTTGCTTTTTACTTTTTTTCAGAGTAATTAAGTGATTCTTTAAAGTGAACCGGACAAGAAACATGATAGAATTACTTAAAATTACTTAAAAATATTTAAGTAATTTACAATTTTCTAAACATCTTCTATAATTGGGTTTTGAGCCTGGATCACTTCTGTTATGTGCTCTGCCAGTATGGAACTTCTTGAATTAAATAAATGGCAGTAATTTAATTTGCAATATATTTCAATATAGTATTACTGTAACATGAGATTGAAAAGCTGTAATGTAATTTGTGTAATTCAAGAAAAAAACAATTACTTAAATTAGATTGCCAAGCACCTGTACTTACGTTGCTTATCTTTGCTTGTCCTTTGCTAAGGAATGTAAAGAATAAGGTGCCAGAAGGAAATGGTGCTGGTGTGTGTAGTGTACCTGTGTGTGTACACATTTGCAGACACGCTAATAAATGGATTTATTTATGCTTTCTTCCATGGCTGGTGAGTGTGGAAGCAGGATGTGCTGTAACTAAACAAAACCACAGCTGTCTGAAGGTGAGATGAGCAGACCAACTGTGCAGTTTGGATGTGGAAGGACTCAGAAGTTTTCATATTAAAATTTTCTTAGAAATTACTTTGAATAAGAAAGCACATAGTGATTGCAAGAACCTTTGCTGATCAATTTTAGGGCAGGGTTTTCTGAAATAGGTATTATCAGTTGTTATTCTTATATCCAAACTCATAAATTGGATAATATTAATATAGCATAAATATGGGAAATATTTTCAGTTATAATGAAATTTTCTGACACATCCAAATTGTTTTGACTGCACACATAAGAAAGCTGGCTTGAGATGCTCAAGAAAGAGGTGGTTCTCCTGTATGTCTGAGTGCTAGCATGCCTACTTGGGGTACATGAAAAGAGCCCACATTCCTCTCTCAGCCTGGTAAGAGAGTTTTCTCACCTTCCAAGCAATGGCCTTAAGCCTGGGGCTGCCAGGCATTCTGAAATGGAGATCTTCTGGGAAGATACCAGGCTGATGGAAGGAATGATCCTATAGCTCTGTTACAGTATGAATAATACCTTATAAAAATGAAGCATCTTATCTGTTTCAGTTCTGTGTGTTAGGATTGACGTCAGGCCATTTGTCCTTCTGTTCCCTAGCTCATCTTGCATGACCTTTTGAATAACAGCAGAAGAATATTGGTACTGCTCCAGTATTCTGACGTTGACTCAAGTTATTAAAAAGTCTCAGAAAATAAAAACAATCAGTTGAAATCCTCTCAGATTCTCTTCTGGGAGTCCTATGTGGAATTTAAAAAGATTTAACTCTAGATTGCATAACATTTTTCTATATATTCTGTAGTAACTAGCCCGCTCTGTAAAAGTTCATTCTTCCTTAAAGATCAAGTATCTCATCCTTCTTTCCAGATAGAAAACAGCACTGCACAGCATAAGTCTTTCAATTACCTGCACTAGTAAATATTTTATTTTTGCTTTAGTCATTGCCAAGTACATATACTTTCTTGATCTTCTCAGTTTTCTTCGTCAGTTTTGCCTAGGTCATTAATTTTATGTACTATATTTCTCTTGTTGTAAACATGGTACTTTCTAAATCACATTGGAGTAGCTGTGTAAAGAGGAATGGAAACTGCCTGATAACCTGATGGTTGCAATATCCTACTGGGAGAGAGGGGCCTTTTTCCAAGTCAGTGTGACCGAGCATGTGAGCCGCGAGTAACCTTTGGCTCTCAGATAGAGCCAGAGCCATTTCCGGACGCGCTGGTGAGCCTTCTCCCCAGCTAACCTCTGCCCAAGTCCCAGCATGTAGAGCAGAAGGCCCAACAGAGGGGTTTTGGCTGGCAATCACTGTGATTTTTGAACTGGAAACCTACCTGGAAGCTGAACCCTCCTTCCTTCTGATGGTCATTTGCAAGATGTTGCCTGACATGAATAGTGGCGGAGTGGGGCTTTGTCCTTCCCAGATTCCCTCCCTCAGCCTGCCCTCCCCCTCAGTCCCTGTGCCCTTCTCATGCAAAGGGACCAACATGTTTATAGCTAACTTCCTCTGCGCTATTCTGTTTTACACAATAGGTCACTGAGGAGTTTTGGATTTACTGGAAATAATGCACACATTTGAACATGCCATTTGCTAGAGAGGATTGTCAGTACGTTCATGTCTTTACCCATGCTCAAACCAAAGAGAGGAAAAAATCTCATTCCATGTTTTCCATGTAAGCTCTGGTTGCTATTGATTACTGTGCAGATGAAATGTACCCTGGTGTCAGCCTCTTTATCCAAATCACTTTATTTTTCTCCCTCTTACGGCTACAGAAAAAAATCAAGGCAGGAATACCCAAAATAAAAGCGGAATGAGTGCATATCATACAAGACCCAAAAAAAGTAGTGTTTTCAGAGCTAACAGCAATTTTAATGGTCTTCTAGAAACAGGCATCAATAGTATATGATAAAGCCAGAGATAGGGTTTCATTTGATTAGATCAGTAAGTGCTTTGAAAGCATGGAAGAGACATTAAATGAATGTAGTTCTATTATACAGCTGGCTTTATAAAATGGCTTTGTAGTTTATTGGTTTGTGACATGTGGCCCACTTCTGGCACTTCTTTGGATGTTCCAGGGATCTGTACTCCCTGATACTTATCAAGTATCCTCATGTATTAATGACAGTTTGTGTTGTTTTGGGATGGAGCAGATTGAGAGAGGACCACAACACAGCTTGTGTTAAATAGGAGGAACCAGTCCAGAAAAAAATAGTTGTTGGATATGAAATAAAAGTCATCAAAAGAAACCTTATACAATAAGGTTTTAGAGATCCATAGTTAAATGGACAAGAATGCAAAACTCTCTGGCCTTATCAATCAAGGAACTGTATTATGGAAGTTGTCTCAGCATATACTTCTGCCAGAAAAAAAATAAACCTAAATCTACTATGTATTGTCGAGCTGTTTTATTTTCAGGTTTGCTGTTAGGATTTATTCTAAGTTTAGAATTTCATTATTCTCTTTTTATTGCTTGGCACAGTGAAGGGTCGAGGTGCTTGCACTGAAAAGTTCTGATGTCTAGTTGCTAGGATACTGCTTTTTTCAAATCTTTTATCAAGTAAAATAGAATATAATGCTGTTTGTTTTTTTCTAACATAGATTTTGCATCAAAACACAGCCATGAAAACTGGTAAAGATTTGTATAAATCCTCCTTTTTTATTGTCTTGCTAAAGCTCTCTTAGCAGTTCAAACCCAGTACCTGAGCACAAAGCAATCACTACATTTAAATCAAAAGTCAGTGGTTTGTTGCTATTTATATTTGGCAGACTACTTTCAATATCTGAGACACAATTTCATCTATTCTGTTTTTACATACTAGAATTTTCTATAACTCAAATGTGCACTGTATATGTCTACTTCCTTCTTAACCTACGACAATGTCCCAGAGTTACATTTCAAAATTTGCTAAATACTCACTGATCTCAGAAGAAGGAGCTTATAATTTGTGTTCATTTAAAATATATTTATAATATGAAAGAAAATTGTTTAATTAATTTAAATGCATAAGATGAGTTGAAGTGGTGAATTAAATGTTAAATGTTTTTGCAATTATCAAAGTATTTATAAACAAGCATGACCATAATATAAAATCTCATATGCTTAAAGATAAATCAAGAGAGTTGAATCTGAAAATCACAGAATGGTTGGGGTAGGAAGGGCCCTCAAAGATCCTCTCATTTCAATGCCCCCTGCCACGGACAGGGACACTTTCCACTATCTCAGGTTGCTCAAAACCCCATCCAACCTGCCTTGGACACTTCTGGGAGTGGGGCATCCAGAACTTCTTTGGGAAACTTGTTCCAGTGCCTCACCATTGCCACTGTAAAAAATGTCATGCTTATAACTATCTAAATATACCTTCTTTCAGCTTAAAACTCTTGCCCCTTGTGTTGTCACTGCAGGCCCTGGTAAAAGTCACCATCTGTCACAAAATTTCCATGAGCCTGTTCTTCTCCAGGTTAAGCAACTCCATCTCTCTCAGCTTTTCTTCACAGGAGAGGTGTGTGCTCCCTTCCTCTGGTCATATTTATGGCCCTCCTCTGGAATTGCCACTAAAAGAATTTTACTTTCTGCCAAGCTCTCCACCCCATTTCATTCTGATTTATACATCACTAAAATATGTTCTCTGCTTTATGCATAATTAAATGTTTGAACAGTTTCAATGTTGTATTTAATTTGAGTTTGTGTGAGTGTTTTCTAACTAGAATTATAGTTCAGTTACATCAAAATTCTCCCAAGAACAGCCTCTGCACCAGAAAAACAGCAGTTCTTCAGGCATTTTAGTCCTACTTTGTATTATCAGCGGAATCTTTTAGCAAAACCAGCAGAGATGAAGCTGTTCATTCTTGCTCTAGGCCAAATCTTGGCTGCTCCAAATCTGTTACACCATATTAATGAACTCACCTCACATGCTGAATGTTTTTGAAAAGTCTGTATAAAGGGTTCTGTTTAGCACTGGCCAAATGAATTACTAAATGCATATTTATGAATTTTGATCATCTTCTCACTTAGAAAGCCCAGAGTGCTTTGCTCTGTATCTTGGGCTTCAGTGAAAATATATATAAATATGTCACTAGATTGGAAACAGTTCACTGGAATAATGAAGACATAAAAACGCAATGATAAGCATACTTATCTAACCAGCATAATTTATTTTATGTAAGCAGTCAAATCCTGCATCTCTAACAGCTTGTTTTAACATCTGAATTAAGGTTGGATTTTCTAGCACTTGGATAGCTGTCCAAGTACAAGCACATAAGTCATGACACCACTTTGTTCACTCCATGGTCCGTAAAGCATTTAGACCATGTTAGCAGGGAACCGTATCTAAGCTTGTAAATCCTGCTTGGATGTGCTTCACAGAGAGGTTGAGAGGGTCAGCTTCTGAATCTCTGAAGAATTTTGGGACAATAAAATCTAGTGCAGTGCTTGTCAGAGAGTGAGTGAACTAGTTCATGACTGTCTGCATCTGACTGTACAGGGACAGATCAGTGATAACAGCAGGGGTGAAGTCAGCAGAGCACCCTGGTGCTACACCCATTGCTCTAAGATGATATTGGTGCAATTTCTTGTTATAACAGGTAAACATAGTTTTTTTTTGGTGTAACTGATTCCAGCAATGATTCTGTACTGCTCTGAATGCTCAGAGGGTCTGAAGTCCAGTGTTGCATGGCATCTATAAGCCCAATGAAGTTCTTCCACACTGAGAGTTTTCTGTCTGCTCTGCCAACAGCTTTTGGTTCCTAAACAAGGAAAAGGAACGAGAACACAACTGAGACTGTGACCTGCTACCTTTTGTGTCAGAAATTATCCAGTATAGGATGGTGCTTTCTCGTGTGAAATCTTAAAAAACAGGTGCTCTGGCAAAACTCATGAAAGAGCACTCTAAGATGCCCTAAGGTTCAAGTGATTATGGAACATTTTTTCACCATCAGTACCACACTGATTTATTGTGTTGCTGTGCTACTCACCACTTGTTCTTCACCCTAGAAAAACTTAGAAATTGTTCTTGGAACTGGAGCTCCAAGCATATGTGATGGAAAAAACTCCATGAGAGAGGAACAAAAGGTTTTACAGACTTTTCGCTCCATTCACTCTTGTTCCCAACATTAATGAGTTCAACTAGAGTTGAGGAACTTGTTCAGTACTGCAGTCCCCAGAAGTTTATATTTCAACAAACATACAATATGAACAAAGGAGACAAAAAGAACAGAGCAAGGAAGGATATGGCTTCAAACAAATGAAGCCAATATAAGTCAAAATACAACTAAAGAAAGAGAGGAAGAGTAAATCCTTTAAATAAGTGATACTAACCACAAAGCCCCAAATGAATATGGGGAAAAAAAAAAAAGAACAAATAGGAATTATTCATAGAAGCTCACACCCTCCTCTGGAGCCTGCAAACAACTGAACATGCTGAGGCACTGAAGGCCCTTCTATTCCTAGTTTTAACCACAGCACCGAACATAACATTTCTCATGCCCTGAGTGCACTAACTGGCATTAGGGTCCCATAGCATGCTCACCTGGGATCCCCACCCACACACCCTCTGCCTAGAGGCCCTGGAGCTCCATAAAGCTCAGACCTGAGACTTCAGTCCCTTATAGAGCTGTGTTGGGTCTATCTGTCTGCCTGTCCATCCCTTGCTGGACCTTGAACTTGCATTGCAGGTAGTTGCTTAGTTCTATCCCCTCAGTTTCCTGCTGCAGCCTTCACTCAAGCCTTGTCTCCACCTGCTCCCTGCTGGAGTGCCCGATGGGCCCTGTGCCCAGGACCTCTTCTGCTGTGTTGGTGTGCTGTGGGGCTGGGCCTGTGCTGGGGTTGCCCTGGGCTCCTGCTCCTGCAGAGCAGCGCTGCCTGTGCAGCTGCCTGGCAGCACTGGTGTGCCGAGAAAGAAAACGTGAGCATCTGAAATCTGTTTCTCTGCAGCTTCAAAACAAAGTGCTTTCCAGATCTAGAATTTCAGGGAGGAGGGATGTTTTTTCAAAATCGTCTCTTGCTGTGGGATGGCTCTCAGGTCTTGCAGAAGATCCAGCTCTCAGGAATGGTCAAAGACTAATAAATGCTTGAGTTTCAGGCTTTTACCTTCCAAATGAGCTATACATGTACCAGAGACTTGTGCTGTGGGAGGGGAATGGAATGACCATTCTGTGTCCAATCTGACAGAGCACTCAGAAGAGAAATGACAGAGAACAAGGTCTGTAGGATCTCTGTGTTTATCAGGTAGACCTGGGGAATATGAAGACACTCATCAGCATCCTTCTGGAGTGAGGAAGTGACCTGGTGGGAATCAGGATTTGAAAATAATTTAATCTGCCAGAATTACATTAAAATAGAAATATCTTTGGAAAACATGAACATTAATGGATAGGCAGATTGAGAATAGAATGTTCAACAAAAGGAGCTGTGTTGTTTTTCACTCCAGTTGGATCCACTGATAATTCTCCTTGCATGCCATAAAGCAGTAGTTACTATGGTTCCATGGGGATATTTTTTTTTTTTGTTTGGAGGTTTTGGTTATTTTAAAATGTCTTTGCTCATAACTATTGATTTAGAAAACAAAAACCTCTTAATCACTCAAGAGTTAAGAAACAGAATTAAGACTGTTGAGGCCATTATAGTTCAATCCCTGTGTACATTATGAGATAGTCTTTAATTACATGATCTCATCCTTTGTTTTCCCACAGGAATGCCTCATTCAGTGTGCAGGATGAACAGTGCTTGGAATGAATCAGCACAACACAGTGAAAGAGTCTGTTGTTTGCAAGACTCATCTCAGTTTTGTTGAGGAAGTTGGGATATGTGTTCCAAATGAGTTGGGATGTCAAGGAAAGAAAGGATGGTCTTGTAGCTGAGGAAACTGTGTGTTGCCCTGGAGAATGAGTTTCTGCCACTGTCTTTGCTAAAAAGATCCTGTGAGGTACTGTCTTGGGAGAGAAAAAGCAAAACACCTAATTTCCTGAGAAATCTGAGGGCATGTGTCCACATTCTGTACTATCAATATGAAAAAAAGTGTTGAATCCTGTGATTGCTTCTTCTTGCGCTTAAGGGAAAACGTAATGTGCAATCATTAACAGCTGTTTTGCAAGGTAGTCATATAAATGTATCTTGTGCTTTCAGTATACACCATATTCTACATTCATTATAGCTACTTGAAGTATTAATAGCAGTTATCTGTATGCACATATCTAACATTTAGTCAACTGTTAAATAGAAAACTAGAAAAAGTCACTAGGAGTAAGTTAGTCTTTGGTATATAAGGATATGAAATAGTGCAAACTACCAAACATATTAATTTCAGGTTTCCTAATTGATTATAACAATGGGCATTTATCTTTGATACTCACATCTATATCCTACTAGAGTAGCTTCAAACTCTCTGAAGGACTTGTTTTCTTTTACAATGTTTTGAAATAATCTGTTTTCGTTTCATTGTAAGGGATTATTTTAAAATCACAGCCAAAATTAAAGTGGTGCACCAGCTTTCAAGAATTCAATTTGCATCTGGTCTGTTCTCAATGTATCTCACTGTGATTATTACCCTGTCCATTTCAACACCTGCTTTTAGCCACTGCTACAATGATGTGGTCAGAATTAATTTTTCCTCATTCTAGAACAAAGTAGAAGTAATCCAGTTGGCCTCTGTTCCTGTGTAACTAGGTTTTATCATGAAGGGTCTAATCAATGAAGAGTGGGATCCACATTGCACTTAAAAGTTGCACTGCAAGCTCCAGTCTGCCCAGATGAATTACTACTAAAATGTGAATATGATTTTTCTTCAAATCATAGTATCATAAGAACAAATTTTTTTTTCCTCCTTATCTCTGACATCTTCAAACTCTGTCCCTTTCAGCAATACAAACAGGGTCTTTATGTCATAGCTCATAAGAGAATTTCCACCTTCCTACAATATTATTGGTTTCTAGTCTTCATGCTTTGAAGTCACTGAACTGAAAACCACTTTGTTGTTTTACAATGGAAAATCAGCCTGAGGTTCCCAAAATTTTATTCTTATTTTCTAAGTGATTGATTATTTAGCAAATACTCCCATTAACTCTTCACTAATTACATGACAAAATGTAATCTACATGGCAACACATTGGTAATCTAAAGATATTTCCTTGCACATGAGCATTTATCCAATTTGTCATTACTCTGCATTTTTAGCAGTTTGTTTTAAGGATTTGAATGTTTAAACACTTCCAAAAATTTTAGTAAGGATTTGGATTTTGGATTGACAGCAAACAATAAAGGAAAAGGTAACAAAAAGTGAGATCAATTTGATAGTTCTGCTGGATTCTAATATATTTTAAAGCCATAGCATGTTATCTTGCTTTTGAAGTAGTTATTCATCATAGAAGCTACACAAAATCATAAACTTGTATTGGATGTTTTTACTTTTCATCTACAGCAATTAACCTTAGTTGGGGATAATAAAGACTGAGCTCTCTGAGAATATCCCAGGGTTGAGGAGGGTCCAGATGTGGCTGTGACTGTGAGTGTGGCAGTGTGTGTACTCAGCACGGGGGGACAGAGCAATATCTCTGACACTGCAGCACAAGCAGCCCGAGCCACAGAGGAGTCAATCCAGCTGAGTAAGGGAGGCTTCCAGCCAGGGGTATTCTCAACAAAGCAAAGCTCTGCTGCGTGCCACATTGTAAGATGTAGCTTAAATCTTAAACTTCTCCAAAACAAGGATATTGGATTTAGAGGGTAGAGAATGACTTAGAGAAGGCCAGTTAAGTCATAGAGCTTATTCTGTTGATTTCCTGCTTATGTACAAAAAGCTGTGAATCTTCCAGTAGTCTTCTGAATCTTATGTTAGAAAATTACAGCCTGGAAAAAAAAAAGGTGTGGGGGGGAGCATTTCTGCCTCATCTCCAAATTCTCTTATTAAGAATAATAGCTATGGGCCATTTCCAAATGGTCAGAGCCATCTGTTTCCTTAAAACTTTCTTTGGATGAACTCTGAGAAGTGTTACTTTGATTTTTCCTATATCCTGTATCAACTATAGCAATCTGATGTCATTCAGGTGGAGGCCAGTATTTCTAAATCTGTCATGACAATGGGACTGTGTTGAAATAAATTAATTCAAAAATAATAATTAACCTTTTTGTCCCATTGTTACCCAGAGATGTATAAACGCAGATACTGTGACAGATCAGGTGACATCAGCTTTTCCTTAACACTAATATTAGTACTTAGCCTGGGGATATAGAAAGTTCTGTGCAATTCACTGCCTTCTTTCTGAATGATCAAATCTCTTTGTATAAGAAGGGCTATAAATACTCTCTTTGTTTACTCTGCAGCCCAAGGGCAAATCTGTGATAGAGACAAGATTCTGCAGCCACAGAGTTATAGAGAACTCAGCATTCTACTGTGCCATTAATAGGAGCTTCTAAGTACTTTTGAGATGACCTAAAAATAAGTCAGTGTAGCTCTACAGTTTTATGGACAAATTTATTAGGGACATGGTGGGAGGGGGCCAGAGAAGACAAAAAGTTATATGTAAACAAATCTTTAGAAGCAACATTTTCTAAAGGGCGTGTGTTATGGAAATATATAGGTAAAACCTGCACTTAAGTAAATGCCCAATGTGAAAACCTCATCTAAATTAAATTCCCTAACTCAAAAACATTGGTTGTGAGCCAGCCAGTGCTGAGAATCAAGCACCATCTAATCAAGGTGCTTTTCAGTTGTAGTGAAGAAGGATAAATCCAGTAAAAATAGGTTCTGAGACTATCACTGCAAAAAACCCACAAATTCTCATCTGTTCCATTTCACTTAGACAAACTGAGACTGCCCACAATCAATGGCAGTTAGTAGCACTTGATTTATCAATAGATAAAAGTACAGCAGCAGGTTCAAACCTGTAATGTAAATGAAATATTGGGCTACTACTCAGGCCTCCCTGGGACACAGATTCTACCACATTCTTAGACCAAGCAGACAGGTCATATGTTCTCTTTTGAACTCTCTTTGAAAAGTAGCTGGGATTTCTTCCTTTATTATTCTTTCTGAGCAGTGGTGTCAGACTCTCTTTACCAGATTTAATGTCATTCTTGAGCAGTTTGTAGACCTTTTTTCTTGTGTTGATTTTTTCTTATGTAGTAATTTGTTTCCCACTACTCTTACAGGAACCTAACACATCCCTTCAAATAATTCTGAAGTGCTCTCTTAATAGTCTCCTGGAAAAAAAGGCTCTCCATTCCTTTTCTAAAAATAATGGAATATATGCATCATTTCAAGTAATGTTCATTGAGCTTATAATAATGTAATCGATGTTTCTTTTTTTAAATTGAAAATACCTTCCCTCATAAATGCTTGGATTGTGTTTCTCTTTCATGGGTACAGGAGGTTGATAATAATTTTGTTTGACTATTTAATTAATATCATTCTTCAATCACTCTTTATGCCTGAGATCCCAGAAACAATGCTTGTTGTTATGCTTTATTTATGACCTTGTACTTCATACAATTCATTTTCATCCAATTACTATTACTTTGGTCTCCAAGGTCATTCACTTCTAGTATGGTAGTACAATTCTCTTCTGCATGGATAATTCATCTCAATGATGTATTATCAGCAGATCTCAGCAGTAGATTTTCTTTTGTGTGATGAGTTTATGAATGAAAGTATTAAATAATACTTGCCTTATAGTGGCTTTCTGAGAATTCCACTAGAAAATCAAAAGAACGTTTTTGGGTCCACTTTACCATCTGTGTAAAGAAGGTAGACTCACAATTTGTTTAGCATTTATTTAACCAACATTTGAGAAACATTTGCAAAGCTTATATGAACTTTGTGTTTGCATCTATACAGTTGATATTTGTTTGAAAAATAACTAAAATAAAAAAGTTTTAAAACTTCGAATGAGTGTATAGGAAAACAATGTAGGTTTTTGCTGTACCTTTATTTTCGTAGTGAATCTTTTAGTCTGACTTACGTGGCAGAAAAACTGGCAGTGCAAAAGTTCGTTTTTATGTGGAAAATGACAAGTCTGCATGTCTTCTTTCTTTGAGAAGAAAAAAATACAGTTCTCTATAACAATATAAAGCAATGCTGACACCTACAGAGAATGTATGTAAATATCAACTTACAATTTGCATTCTTTGTGAGAATTTCCAGAATTCTTTGGTTAAAGAACAAATGACTTACAGAAAGTTTTTATAAGGATTCAGAAAAAAAATAGATCTTTATTTTCTGCTTAGATCAGTGTTCAGTAAATAAGATACACAAATCTGAACATAAACTATATGCTTTAAAAATGATACAATTTAAGTAATGTACACCTTCAATTACATAAAAATATTTTTAAACAAATTGATTTGTGCAGCAGTGAAGGAGCCAATAGCCTTGAACCAAGCCACCAGCCTGATGTGCATTGCTGGACAGAATCAGGTTTACTGTTTCTGATAGACTGTTTGCCCTCCCCTCTCAGTGTGACACAGCAGGATTATATTGGTATTTAGAGGGTTTGCAGCCTCTCTGCTCAGCCAAACCGTTCTGCAAAAGCTCCTGTGTAGTAGGTTGCCCATATGTGGGGCAAAGTTAAAGAAAAATTAGCCCAGCAGATTTGAGGAGAGATTTTGTAGAAGAGACACAACTCTTTTACTGACTATTTGTTCATTGATGTACTATTATGGGTTATGCAAGCTGTGATATTCACCACGCTGCTGCAGAAAGGTGAACTCCTTTCTTTCCTTTGAAGTATATAATAGAAAGGTGTTTTGACTACATAAAAGAAGTATAACTAACAATGAATTCTCCACACTAGTAATTTTCTCAGAGGCAATACATAGGCTTGACAGTATGTTGCTTAAAGTGGTGATTTAGCAAAGTGAGCAATGGATAGGAGGCACTAAACCATGTAAAAGAAACTTCGGAAAAATAGGAGATGGCAGTTGTAGGCTTGTCTAACATTCATATTATTCATGCTCCCATTATGCAAACCGCGAAAATTTCAACTCTGAAAGAAAATCGTTTGAGTGAGTTCAAAGTAGGCTTTTAAATCTGGGTTGCTGAAGATCTTTAACTTTTAGTTTTGGTTGTAAGCAGATGAAAACTTCTGGGAAGACTGACTAGAAGGCTTGAATTTGAGCTTAGTGGGTTTTAGAAAGCTAAGAATCAGAAGATGATTCTATTCATCAAAGGCAAGCCATAATTATTTTGATGTAAAACACTGAATAAACCCCCCTCATTCTGGCCTCTACTGCTTCTTTAGAAATGAATATATCACAAGAGATTAATATGTGTCTTTGAAAACCAGGTGCATTTCATATCCTGGAATCTCTTAATCTGACAGATAACAGTACTTCTCCAGTAAGACAGTCAAGATCTTCCCACGAAAAAGTGATATTATGTGTATTATAATTTCTATTGGATAATCACACTATTAAAGTTCTGGCATGTTTATTTTTAGCATTAGGTAAAATTGTTTGCATGCTTTATTGTTAATTGTAGGAACTGAAACAGCAGACTCCCCCCTTTCCTACTGTAGCTGTGGCGCTACAAATGTGTGTACAGTATGTCTCTGTACAGAACAAAGTTTGATATTTACACATTTGATTACTGAATGTATGTTCAAGCACACATTCTGATCCAACTTGATCTTAGCTGAAGGAACAGAACCAAGTTGAGAAATACCCTTTCCTCTTCAATAATTGCATGTTTACATTTTCAGCTTTTCATTCATGTATGTGTTTAGAACAGAACCAATCATTGTTTTAAACTCCATTGTTCTGGGGGATCTGAGCATGATGACAAGAGCATAAAGCTTAGCTTGCAAATTTGCACGCTGTGAGATTAACTTCTCGCCAATGTTTTCCTAGCACCAGCGGGCAAACAAATACATTTCCCTACTGATCGTTGCTATTTGCAAAGGCTTAGGCCTTACATGCGGATAATTAGGTAGAAGTGGAGCCGGCAGTTTTCTCCTTCTTTCTTTCCTGGGATGGCATGTAGAAGATGAGTCCTGTCTCTCGCCTCTCCCGCCACTACCTTGAGAGTTTACAGCAGCTTTCTGTGAAGTTGCCACACAATCAGCGCATTGTTTCGAAGCAAGCAAAGGCAAGGCGTTATGATGTTTTCAGAGCAGCTTTCAGCCAGTTTACGGGGGAAACGGAAATCCCTGGGGAGATGTTTTGCCCGCGACCTGGAAATAGCCGGTGCCTGGCGGGAGCCCGGCGGCGCTGGCGGCCCGGGGCGGGGGCAGGGGCGGCCCGGCTCTCACTAGGGGTCGCAGGATGCCAAAAAATCACTGCTTGCTCCCAGGGCAGGGATGCCACCACACGTCTGCACCTCACCTCCAATGCCATCGCTTGCAAGCTTGGGATTCTTGGGAAAACACGCGCATTGTCGGGACGGTGTCGGGCCGTGCGCTGCCCTCTCTCCGGGTGGTCCTGGTTCCTTGCTAAATCCGAGCTTTGCCCAGGACAGGAGGGTTGGGTCTGGGAACATGATCCATCTACTTACTATTAACTGCATGTGGTGGGTAATCTGTAAGAAAGGCCTATCTCTGGGACAGGTGAGATTATTTTTGTTGCAGACCTTAACCTGGACATTAACAGCAGACTTGGTCAGGGAGTGTTTTCTGTATTATGCTCAGCTGAAAATTAATAATAAATTTTATTTATAAGTGCTAGTCTGTTCTTTCACACAGAATCCTTGCTTGTGGCATTTTATCACTTCTCTGGCTAACTACCTGATTAACTCAATTATGTGTACGCTGTCTGAAGAACTAGTGTAGCCTACTTCAACATGATTCCTTGTTATGGTTCTGATACCAAAATATAATCACAGATTGGGTTTCAGAGGAGAGCTTCCTCATCTGGTTTGCCACTGCTTTTTAAGCCAAACTCAGATATACTCCAATTTCTTTATTTCCCCAACAAACAGATACTCTGTTCCTGTGGTGACACTGACGATGGAAGTTACAGAAAGGAACATAAACAAGTGATAATAACCAAAGACTCAAATTTACTGATGGAGACACTTGGCAAACTGATCTGTTCAGTAAAGTGAATGGAACTCGGACAGGAGTAGAGAACTTGTTACAAATACATCAAGCAGCTGTATTAAAATCAAATGAAACACAAATATTAAAAATATTCAATAGTTTGACATTTGACACCAAAGAAATAAATACTTATAAAGATTAAAATAAACCGACAGTATCAATTTCTATAGAGAGCTGAGTGACAAAGTAATGGGTTTTGGCATATTTGTGACAGGTTACAGGAACATAAAACAGAGAGAAGAAAACAGGTTTAAGTAGGAGGAAAAGTAGTAGTAGGGAGTTTCCCACAAAATGAAGGCTGCTTGAATAATTTAGAAGTCATGATCTCTTGCTTTAATGTAAATTAGTCTTAAACCAGGAATATTTCTGACTGTTTTCACTGCTAGCATTTTGTGCAGTTTTTCTGCAATGTCTGTCCTGCAAACTGCTACTCATGTCACTCAATGAAAAAGAGGATCCATGCAGATACAAATTTGGCTATGGTATATGAAGGTAGGGAGTTTTTTAGATGTTGGAAATTAAGTGCAGTTTTTATATGGTAAGTGCAATTCTTTAACAAATAAAATACACACGCACACACATACTTAAAAAAATAAATCTTACCTGTTGTGCAGTTCTACATAATAATAAATGGGAATACAAATGTACGCCTTGATTCTTATGCTGTGTACTCGAGGATTCTGAATTGTTCATGTATTCAATGTTTTAAGCCTGTACTCATAAAGTAAGGGCTTCAGTGACTAATTTGACAAGGGCATTCCTGCCAGCACATGGGAAACACAAACTTAGATGTCTGGAGAATGTATAATAAATCTGACTCTTCAGCAAATCCTCACTGCTCTTGCAGTGAGAATGGATTCTGTTAAATGCAACACAGAACTGTGCATGCACAAGTGGTGCCTGGACCTCTTTCACCCTTTCCTTGGAAAGATAAAAATTTTATGTAAATGCTGGTTCCAGATTCTGGAATTAATTTTGGAAGTGCTTTGGTCTCAGACTTTAGTTTGGGTGCTTTATATTGAGTATTCATAGATATGTGCCCCCAATTGACAATAGCTATCTCTAGTCAGTCATCTGTGACATCTCTAGTATTGCAAATTATATAGCTTCGAGGTGGGGGTGGGGGGGCAAAAAATGAACTGCAAGAGCTTAGTACTGTAATCATGCTGAAGGAAAATGATACTAAAATGGCTGCAAGTTAAGCTGAAATTGTAAAACATATGTGTATTCCACATATATGTGTGCAATTATGGTGAAATATATATTATTTACAGCAAATATTGATTGTGCCTGCACAAAACTATCACCGTAGTAAGTGAAAGAGCATTCAGCTTTAGAATACAATATAATCCCTGAATTCTCCAGACGAGGCTATTAATTATTGCTGCATGGTGCATCAGTGCCTTCTTTCAAAAGAAGCTCTTGCTGGAAAATGATCTATTGTAGTAAAGGAGAATTGACAATAAGCAGAGTGCAAATAATTTTGGATAGGGCTGGATAATGTGTATGAAATTAAATTAGTTTTGCCATAGACATTTATGATCTTATGATACTGAAGATAAGAAGAAGATGGCAAGTTAGACACCTTAGGTATATGAGCTTTTTTTTTTTTTCCCAATAGCTGTACCATAAAATTCACTGGGTATTTTACTACCTGTAGTAATGAGAAATATATGTTAGACATTGTTAAAAAAGATAAAAGTTCTCTTCTGTTTAGAGAATTTTATAAGTATTGCCACAGCTAAAACAATGCTGATAACTACAGGACAATATTTCTGTCATTGATAGTGCTTGTATCATAGTTTCATGCTGGTTGATAGACCTTATTTATCTTCAGTGAGCCAGAGTTAGAAGAATACTTGTGTCTACATAGACACCCAATTAGGGCAAGGTTCCTCTGTTTGCTTGGATTCCTTACCTCCAGTGTCACTGTTACATGTTTTCTGCCGTAACTGCCAGAGATGTTATAAATGATAAATTACAATGCAAACTAAACCAGAGGTTTTTCATCTGAGTGGCTCATGGCTCAAAACAGTGACTCCTGTTCGTCAAGGTGCTGAGCTGCTTCATCTTCCAGAAATGAATGGAAGATCAAAATGCTCAGCAGTCACTCAAGATCAGGCTCATTAGAGGCTTTCTTCTGTCGAAAATCACCCACTGACTCCCAGGTATGTGACAGTATGCTGAACACTGGAGGGTAAGATTAACCCTGTACACCTAGTCAGTCTAATAACAAACGTCACTTCTAACAGCAACATTTGTTCATAGAAGAACAGGTCTGGGAGTAGTACTATCATTTTTATATTTTATTACACTTAGATTATCATAGAATTGCCAAAGAAACTATTCATCAGTTACCAGTGTCTAGAGTGATGACTGATAAGTGACCCCGATCAGCTCTGATACAAATCAAACGCAAATTTGCTGTCAACTTTGACAAGGAGCAGCATCTAACAAAGCTGGGAATTGGATCCGCAATGATTTATCAACTTGTAAACATAAACTGCAAACTTCAAACCAAACAGCTTTTAGCTATTGTTTTCAGGGGCTGGGGGGGTGTTGGTTTTTTGGGGGTGGGGTGTTGTGGGGTTTTTTTTGTTTTGTTTTTTGTTTGGTTTTTGTTTGTTTGTTTATTTTATGTTAGACAATAAAGTAAACCAAACAAAATCAAGTTAGCAAACATTTAGATGCCAGTTTTTCATCTGGCAACCTCTATCTATCTTCTGAAGAACTGCAGGCTAAGCTCTGCTAAGCTCAAAACTCATAGACTTTGTTTTTTTAATTAAGAGAAGGTCAGGATGCCTCCTAATACTTGGAATTCAGCTGTTTTCAGACAAGTGAATATTTAATATGACCTCTTATACTAACCTCCTATCTTTGAACATTGCTTTAACAATTAAGCTCTTCTGGCCCTGTGTTTAAATAGCTGTCCACAGCTACTGCAAATTGATTTATTGCTTGATGAGGATCAGGGATGCTGAGCAAACACAGAACAGTTTCTCATTTAAGTAGTGCACCAGTGGTTTTGTTGTTGTTGCTTGATTACTTGTTTTAACATCAGTATGTGCTATCAATGTGGTTTTGCTCACTGCAGCTTTTAGAGGATTAAAAATGGAGAGAATGTAAAACAAATCATGTTATAAACACAGTCTGGTTTGCTATCTAATATTAAATTTTCTTGACAATCTCTGCTGGTAGATATTTTTTAAGTTGCTTATACACCTTTGCTTAATTGTGAAGATTTGACATGATATTTTCCATGCTAGTGTCAGCTATGAGCTGATTTTCACTTTTAATTTCTTCATCAATCTTTCTTTCAGAATGTTAGCCTAAATTATCAAGGTATTTGAAAATGAAACATGGAAATAGATGAGTTTGATCCTAATAGAAAATCACAGCAGTATTTTTGGAAGCTTCAGTATGCTCAGCCTGCAGGAAATGTAAAAGTTAAATATTGAGCAGAATAGAAAGAAGGAGAATATCCATCCTTATGTAAAGAGATATATCCTTTTTTTCCCTGTTAACATTGGTATGGACTTACACATGACCACAGCCAGCCTTGAATAGATGCAGTTTTAACAGCTCCCCTACCCGATTGTGCCGCCTGCACGTGATCATTTTGAGCAGTGCCTTGCTTGGACCTGTAACTTAATTGAGGAGAAGCTGTAATTCCAGATGCTTAATCCACCTCAGCCATACCTGTGGGATGGGGAGGGGAAGGTTGTCTCACTTGAATAAATGGGAGGAAGAACTCATTTTGCAGCATGGTAGAGCCAGCACAAAGCTCCTGAAAAAAATATGGGGTGTGATCAGGAGACATCAGCAGTGGGAATGATAGACGTATTTTGGGACAACAAAATTCTTTGTGTGAGGAAACTGTCCTGAGAAGTAACAGAGTGAACAGTTAGATGGAAGGTAGCAAACAAGAAAAAACTGCCTCAACAGCAATGTAAGGACTGGAGTGAGGACTTTCCCTCTGCAACTGGGAAATATGGTCAAGGAGCAAGACCAGCTTTGTGGTGCACACCTGGAGTAAAGAATAGACAAGGAGGGTGGATGTCAACATAACTAAAAGTTAAATCAGGTGAGAAGACAGTACAGAAAGATCAACTAGGTAAAGGGAATGAAAACAAAACAACAGCAAAACAACAACAAAAGAACTCTGCCTAGCTAAAGATGAATCGGAGACTGAGAAGTCCCAGAATGAGATTAAAGAAAAGTGCAACTAGGGCAGCTGGAACTGGGATGAGAATCAAACACTAGCATTAACTAGATAAGAAAAACAAAAGTGGGATCAGCCAAGACTGAAGAGAGAATGAAGACAGGTTTGAAATAAAAAGCAAAAATAAGGCAAAGCATGGAATGGGAAGCAAGCAGATGGGAGCGTGCTATTTAAAAACACCCTCTCCCAGAGTTTGGAAGAGATCCCAGCATTCTCTCTTCTGCTGTGAAATGCAGTGGTGAACAGAGAAACATCTTTTCAAATGCTGGGCCAAACACAGCATGACATATTCATGCTAACAGGTAATGTGTTGAGGAGCAGAAGATTCAAAGCAATGGATGAATTATGTGGGTATTATTAATGATGGGGCTGTTTCTGGCAGGAGTCTGGCTGTGTTTATTCTACAAACTGAAGGAAGCATTGAAGAAAAAGAATTATGGGAAGACAAGCGGTGTCAAAAGTCTTGAGAGCTGAGCAGTTTAAAGCTCGTGTCTTAGCTCTTGTCTCTGCCACAGAGTTCCTTGATAGAGCTGGTTCAAGGCTTTTAAATTACACTTCTTGATAATTTGCTTCTCATTTTCAGATGCTTGAAGACTCCAGGATTTCATTAGAGGTAGTCACTGACTAAAATTACTATAACTGAAAGCAGTGGGAACCAGGCCTTGAAGAAATAAGTTTTTCTATAGAACCAAGTCCTGACAGGTCTACAAGATATCAAACCAGGTAATCTGTAACTGTTTCTCAAATGTAATATTCATATCCTGTCACAATATCCCCTCATCTGAGAGGTGTAGTATAAAACTAAAATAGTTAATATTTTTGAAGCCCATGAATACTGTAGCAACAAGCTCCATAAAATGCTCATGAGGAAATTAATAACTCTGTATGCAGAATAGGATCTGAATAAATGCGTAATGAATAAAGCATGGGGCATGCTTTCTAAAGTAAAACAGAAAACATAACATTGAAGGGCATTTTGTTAATTAAGCACAGAGGTTTGTAGGAAAAAGTTACATGTGAACATGCAGTGAGCAACTTTCATAATATATGAGTACATGTAGGGGAGAAGGGAGAAGTATGGTTTCTCTGCTGTTCTGATCATGAGTGCTTGATTTTTAACTTCAAAAGTTTAATTTTAGTTTACATGGTTCACTCAGTGTAGTGTTATGATTGTGTATGTGCATGTTTGTTACTGTAGACACTTGATTTGTCACAATGTGCTTTCAGCTTCAGTATTTCCCTACGGAATGACCACTTGGAGAGTGGGAAAATACTTAAACATAACTACAGCTGTCTCAGAAGTCCTCTAGGTACCTCAGAGTGAATATGTTTATCAGGAGATAAGGCAGGAAGGTAACCAGCTTCTGCACAGCTTCTCTGTTTTAGCCTCCTGAAAAGTCCCATGAGTCCTGGTCCCAAGGAGCTGACCCACCACGGTCTTCAGCCTTCAAAGCCTTAGGCATGTGCTGAGCTTGATGTTTGTGAATAAGCCCATTGTGTCCACCCACCTAAAACTCCACACTAGATGGAGGCCTAAGCAGCAGACAGATAGCCAAAGAATGAGGAGGAGGTGTGAGCAATGATGTTTCATATGTGGTTTTTTTTAGTTCTGTGATTGTGTTTGTCTTTCGTACATACTTGTCCTTTTTTTTAAAGTTTTTTTGGTTTTGGTTGTTTCTTTTTTGTGTAGGAAGAGCTGAAAAGCCCCCAGCTCTCTCGATTAGAAAAAAATAACAATAAACAAATAGATATAGAAATATCATCACCACTTTTAACATAACTACATTTACCATTATCTCTGTCCTTGTAATATACCCACAAATCAGGAAATTTAAAAGAGAAGGGAAAATGGCTTTGTTGTTGCTGTTGTTGTGTTCCTTTGGTTGGTTTCCTTCCAGCTTAAGCATTCTGTCTTCCTGGCTATGTATTCGTTTCTTTGGAAACGGCTGTAGGATGGATTTTTGATTGACTGTGTTGTCAGATGGATTATCAGAGTTGTGAGCTTTTTGGAATGGTAGACATGAATGTGTGATAAGGAAAAAATATTTTTTACTTAAAATGTTTCAAAAATTTGCATCATGAAAGGAATAGGTTGAATAATTAACAGGTTACTTAGGGAAAAAGTTTTTTTTTAATGTGGAACAGTTTGGTTACTAGGAAAAAATTCTTTTAATATAAAGAAAGCTTTTTACTATTGTGACTGATGGGAATATTAATACCTAAGCAATGTTGAATAGTTTCTGCAGAGCTGCAATGCATATTTTAAAGAGTAATTCCAATGTGTAGCTGCTCTGGGTTACAAGCAGAAAACAGCTTTTACCCTGACATATACACACATTTGTTACAGCACTCATGTGTCCAGATTTCTGCATGACTCCCATCTAGCATTTCTGGGTTTGTTTCCTGCTTTAGTCAGGGCTCTGCAAGGCCAGCTGTCCTCAGGGCTGTGAGTGCTTGGTGCTGCTCTGCCTGTGCTGGGGATGCTGAGGTCGGGGGCAGATTGAGGCTGAAGGTGACGTCAGTGCCTACCTTGCTGGGAGAGTTAATCTCCCGCTGCAGAGGCTCTAATAATCTCATCACTTGGGAGACTGGCATGCTGAGGATTGCATGTTGCACATTCCTCTTCTTGGGCTGTAAAGCAATCAGCAAAACCAGTGTTTCTAAAGCTCTGTTGACAAACATGTGCTTGCTAGACAGAGATTGTTCTTTTTTTAGGGTGGAGGTGCAAAGGCACAGGAAAGAAAATTAACTTTTAAAAGGTGTGTATTTTATATAATATATTTTATATTTTAAAAGGTGTTACTATGAAGCAAAGTAACAAAACAAGGTTAGGGGATCCACTTTTTCAAATGAGCATGCAATTAGTAATACTGCAAAATAAGCTGCCTCCTTTGTGGGCTTAAAAAATAACAGAAACCATATTTCAGATTGGATTGGGCTGGTTTCTTTAGCAAAACACAGCCGACAAAAGCATGACACTGCAAACAGAGGTAGTCATCAGCCCTGACACTGCTCTGAGGGACTGACAGAAAGTGTCTCTGATAACTTCCTTGGAGTCAGTTCCAAGTGTCTGAGACGGTCAGTCATAGAAAGTATATTGAGAAAAAGAGGAAAAGAGCAGGCCACAAGTTTCTCAGGCTTTTCTTTCATCTGGTAGGTGATGCTTTTTGGGGGCTTTATGAAACACAGCAAACAACTTCTGGGACAAAGATTGCCTAGTGAAGGCTGTACCTTTTCAATGGCAGCTACCCATTCCTTGGCTTTCAAGTTTGCAGCACAAAGACTGAGTTAGGAGCAATGTAGACACAACCTGCATGCCAAAAATACAAGGAAGCACATGGATGCTTCAAAGACACTGACGCTACTCGGTGCCAGACTTCTTAATATTGTTAAACACCTATTAGCTCTGTCTTAACCGACCTTTCCAGTTTTAATGTTATGACCTGCCGAGAGTGCCTATCTATAGCAGCACGAACCCTTCATTCGCCGGACGGCAGGGGCAGAAACAGAGAGTCTGGGTAGGCACCACAGGTTTCGTCATTCCAAAGGAGGCTTTGCACCTTGCCCCCACCCGACCCCCGTATTTTGGGGGCAGCTGAGACTTGACAGCGGCGATAGGAAGTTGTTTCCCTTCCCTCCCTCTCTCGATAGCTGCGATAGCACAGTGTGCCCACCCGGAGTTTTGGTAAGCGCTGTCGGCGTGCCCCCCGCCCCCGCCGCACCTGGAGCGGCCCGCGGGGCCGGGGCGCGCCGCCGGCGCTGCCTGCGCTCCTGGCACAGCCGGGGGAAGGGACTGTCTCCGGATTTCCACCCCTGCCACAGAGGGAAGGCTACCGGGAAGTGCTGCGGGGAGAGCGAGCCTGTGCGGGCTTGGACGTGAGAGAAAGACGCAGCCACTTCTTCGCGGCAGCTCTTTCAAAAGTCCGTGTTAAATGTGACACCCCGGCGAAATGGGAGCAGAAGAAACACCCCTCTACCCGCCCCTCGTCGTCCCCCCCGCCCTTTTCCATGGAAACTCCTAAAAGGAGGAGGAGTAGAGTTCGCTACGGAAAAGTCTCACCTTGGTCTGAAACAGTTTCAGGCGTTCCTGCAGGATCGGAGCTGCCCGTCTCGGGGGAGGGGAGGAGGCAGGCAGGGAGATCTTTAGCTACCTATACATGTATATATATTTGTTTCCCCGTTTGATCTTATTTTATTCCAGCAGCACGTATCTCTGCCCCTCCTCCCCCTCCCTCTCCAGGTTGATCGGCTGAAATGAGGCTTTGCGCGCTGATCCCTTCTCGGGCTTTAAAACAAAACCCGGCCCCGCGCAGCCGGCGGCAGCTCGGGGCGCCTCGGCGCTGAAGCGCGGCGGGGCCGGGCCAGGCGAGGCAGGACACCGCGGAGCGGGGCGGTGGCTCCCGCGGAAACTTCGCTTGGAAAATAAACCTCCACCACTTTCCTGGAGATCCACGTGAGAGCAGGAAAGCCCGACTGCAAGATCTCTGCGCTGCTGCTGCATGCTGCAATTTTACTTTTTGTTTGCCTTGATTATTTTTTTTTTCTGTTTGTTTGTTTGTTCTTACTTTCATTTTGGAACCGGCTCCCAGCTGCTTGGCTGAACTTCTGGAGACCAGTGGACCTTTTATAATGCCTTCTTCTGTTTTAAACAAACTGTGGGCTCTTAAACTTTTCTCTTTCCCCCTCCCCCTCGCTCCTTAACCCCCACCCTTCAGCTCATGGGGCTAACACTGCAAAGCAGCAGCAGCAGAGGGGGAAATATACAGACACTGATTTATTTTCCTGTCTCCTAAATTGTAGTTAATTCTTCTCATCGTCCTCCTCAGCACCCATTTTCTCGCGCTTTTTTGGCTGCCGGGTGTCGATCTGTGCATTGTTTTATCTGATCTCGATCCTTTTGTTGTTGTTGTTTAAATGCCATGCACTGCTTATCTAGAGAGAAAGCTATATGGAGATAGAGGCGTATAGTGAATGCGCGTGTGTTTCCATAAGACACACTATCAAGGGAGCAGATCAGAAGCAGCCCGGATCCTGACCCTGACTGTATGAATAAGTAAGCAGGATGCTGACGACTGTGTGTTAGTTGCCTGTAAGGTTTTCGTAAGTTAAAGGGGGACGGAGGAGGGGGGACAGGACAGAGACAGAGCTTAGAGTGTTTGTGCAGAGGGGGGCGAAACTCTGACACTTTGCTCCTTCCAGTATAGCTGCTGCCTCCCATCAGTAGAGCTCCGCGGTTTGCTGTAGTGCACCCCACCTCCCTCTCCCTCCTCCCCGCTCCCTTTTCTTCCCTTCCTCCTTTTTTTTTCCCTTTTTTTTTTTTCCCCTCTCCCCGAGGTAGTTTGCTGATGTGCAGCCCGGATCCATCTTCTGGCAGCATCAGCGGGACCGGGGTCGGCGGCGCGGCGGTCGGCGGGCGCGCAGCGGGGCGCGGGCCGGGCGCGGAGCGGGACGCGGGCAGCAGCAGCCGCCGCCTCCTCCTCCGCGGGAAGTTTGGCTGGGTTTTGACAGAGGCGAGGGGAAGCCCTGACAGACAGGATCTCCCGGACTGAGTCCACCCCCTGCGCCCACCCACACACCCAGCGACTTTTCCCCGGCGAGGGGGCAGGGGGGGCAGCGGCGCTCATGCTCCTCACTCTGTGTCGCACCCGTCTGACTGGGGCTACCTAGGGAGCACCGTCTCTTGGAAGAGCCTCCAGGTGGAGAAGGAAAAAAATACCAACCTCCCCCAAAACCTATGGTTTCTCCATCCCTTACCCTCCTTTACCAAGCCGGCGTGGACAGCAGAGCCGGCCGCCTAGCTCACCCTCGCCCTGCTCGCCACCTCTCCGCCCGAGGGAGGATGAAGATGCTTTGCTGGAGGATGGCACTGTGGCTGGCCGGGTGGACTGTCTGCGGGAAGCCTTCTTCCTGCTCTGGCCTTGATTATGACTACACTTACGATTTCACTGAAGAGGATAAAGCCGAGGCGATAGATTATAAGGATCCTTGCAAAGCTGGTAAGTGACTTCCCCGTCTAATGCAGCTCCCCGCCCCCTCCCCAGATGGTGACTTTGTCTCGGCTTTATTTACGCGGGGTGCGTGTGGGGGGAGTCCCGGGCTCACCTGCTCCCTCCCGGGGCAGCGGCGGCGAGCGCAGCCGGAGCCCTGCATCCAGTCGCCTCAGCAGGGCACGGTACCCAGGACCTGCTTTTCTGGGACTTCCCACTTACTTCCCTACGGTCTCCGGCTGGGCTGGGGAGAGGCGCGGCGGCGGGCAGGGCTGGACCGGCCGCCACCGCTCCGCGGCCCCGGGGGCGTCGTGCGGCCGAGGAGCCCTCGGGTCAGGGCGCCGCCGGAGCCGCGGAAGTTGCAGAGAGCATTTCGGCAGGGCTCGAAGGTGTCAGAGGCGGGACTGCGCCCCGCAGCACCAGCCGGCAACACGGAGCGGCCGGGCCGGGCTCCGCCGGAGGGTGGCGGCTTCTCCCGGGGCCCTGCCCGCCCCCGCGGCCGGAGCGGGTGCCGCCTCCGCCTGCCTCTCGCCTTGTTCCAGCCCAACCTGTCGCTCCTCGGCCGGGCACCCCTTGCCTTGGGCCGGGGCGAGCTCTCGGCGCCGGCCGCCCCAGGGATGTGGATGCGATGAGTGCGGCTCCCGAGCGGGAGGGCTGCGCGGGGGCGGTGACTGTCTGCCGGGGTTTCAGCCCACGCGTCCCGCTCCCAGAGCCCGCCTGGTGCTGCTGCGGGCTGGTGTTCCACAGCGTGTGCCCTGTGCGGGCTCGGTGCCTGACAGATCCCTTTCCACACTGTGCGGGAAGAGCTGGGGTACAGCTTCTTCTCTCTTTGTACAGTGGTTTTCTAGAACGTTTATCCTACTGATTTAGGACTGCAGCCTCTCTAATGCCAGATACAATTCTTCACCCGTTAAAGTTATCAGTAACAAGAACTGGCCTCAGGAACCGGGTTCACTGGTATTTCAGTAGGCATGTGTATCTCAGTGATGCTTTTTTATCAACAACAGTGGTTTGTCCATTCCCAACAGTTTTATTGTTGAACAAGTGCTCAAGTTTTCTAGCAGCCTCCTTTACATTAATTAGTTATTTTGTATTCTGAAAACTAGTTCAGCCAAAGGTTGTGTTCTCTATATCTGTGTGGTTTTCTTTAATTTATTGAAGAGAATGTGGTGTACATATATGCCAAATATGCAGACGCTCTGTTTTTCTAATCACAAAAATATTTTGTTCTTAAGTGTGAATTGTTAGGTCTGACTTGCGTACTACTGAAGAATGTTCAAGTTCAAAAAGAACAGAAGCAACTGCAATCAAAACATTATTTTTTTCCTCAATTAACACTCACAAATAAGTAACTGGTCATTGTTAACCTAAACTCTTTTCTTCTGGTCTGTAATTATTTAAGAAGATTCATATGCATCATTTCATATAATGAGAAATGCCTATTTACTCTCAGTTTGCTGTGGGATTCTTGTTTCATAGTGGGAATAATTAGCAATTATAATTCATGATACTAAGTGTTTTGAGGTTATGCATGAGAGAAAGACAACAGTAGGAGACTGCAATTTGATCTGCATTGCCAATTCTCTGCCATCACTTTGTTTTGCCTAGAGAAAGAAGTATTTGTTTGGAAAATTTGGCCCATGGAAACATTTTATTGAAGTTCTTACTTGTGCTGCTTCACAAGTATAGGGAGCTTAGGTACTACAGGGACAAGAGATAGGTAGGTGTGTGAAGAGTTACCTCTGTGTAGTTCCTCTTAGTCTTAAAAGCTGCCACTTTGAGGATGTCTATCCAGTAAAAAAAACTATATTTTTTTGTTTGCTTCTTAGTGTGTGGTAGTTCTTCAGAAATAAAAATGTGCCTCAATGCTGCACACTGAGTGTGTACCATGTACCCATCATTTTTAGTAAAAAATTGAAAGCGCTATATATCAATGAAACTGATCCTCTAAGAGTATTTCCCAATTTACTTTTCCTGCTAGACCTTCCTTGAAGGTTCCATTAATCTCAGCCTGTAAAGTGCCTGATCAAAGATGCTGGGAGCGGTGGGTGCTCAACCTCTTTTAGCAGCACAGCCCAAGTGTGTGTTCTCCCCAGGTCAGCTCTTATCATCTGGGGTGGGTTTTGGGCTCCCAGGAGTAAATTTACTGATCTCTGCCATTAGGATGGGTTCCACAGTGAGACCCTAATGAAGGACAAAGCCAGGCTTCACCTCAGGGGTGTGAGACGTTCACACTCAAATTTGTGTGTCACTCTGTGCGCAAGGTAACGGGATAAAATAAGGGCATTCTTGCTGAGATAACACTCAAGGTATGCAAGCTTTGTAGATATAATTAACACCTGCTTTTACTGCATCTTGAGGGCTTGCAGCTGAGCCTGTAAAAGTGGTTGTTTTTTTTTTTTTCCAAGCTGTTCAGGCTGGTCAGTTGGGTCAGTGCTTTCTGTTAGGAACCAGATAGAAGTGAGTTTCTGCAGCTTAGCAAACATCCAAAGTCATTTATGGTTTTACCTAGTTCAAAAACTTCAGTGATACCCATGCAAATCTTAGACATGTTAGAATAATTTGACCTACCCCCAAATATGCTGATGCAAGATTGTTTCACCTGTATTTTAGAAGTTATTTGCATTCAAATTTTCTCCAGTGAGTAGTGTTTGTGGCTTAGTTTTTTACTGCACAGACTACGATTGCACTCTTGTGAGAGAAAGCTCTGCACATGAGGCATGAGATCCATAGCTAGATGAAGTTATAATTCTGTATATCCTTATAGATGCCTATTCCATTGAATAAATGTTCTCTTGGTAGGTTCCTTTCTCCCTGTTTTATTGTGAAAAAACTGAAGGAATTTACCAGAAACACAATGTGAAAGCCTCTGAGGGGTTATTTATGAGTATTCTGTGGGGTTTTTTTATGGGTGCTATATGTGTGTTTTAACTTTTTCACAAGGAATCACACTGTTGCTTTGACTTAAAACTCCCAGGAGCAGCACAGTGCAGGATGCTATAGAGGCTGAAAAGTACATTTTCTTACAATATTTTCAGCTTTTTGAAAAATCTACAGATAACAGATGTCTGTCAGATGCCCTGTAGAACTAGGAGGTGTTTCTGGAGCTGATGTTGCAAAATAAACCAGCAGTTATTTTATGCGGCAACCCCAAAGTACAGTCTCAGAAAAGCCAGCACATTGAGAGCCCTGGAGCTTCAGGGAAAAGAAGGGCCTGGAGAAATGTTATGATGCTGTTGGGGAGACAGCCATTGGAAGGAAGCTGTTGACATTGTGCAGAAGAACTTGATGAGCTGTGTGGTTTCCCGTAGGTTTGAATGCGGACCTTTAACCTGTGTGTGAATTTTGGGTCACGCTACTCCTCCTTACAACAAGAATCCTGGCACACTGTAACAGCGGGATGTGATGTAACACAGTTTCTGTGCTTCTGATGTCTCGGATGCTTCCTTGTGTCTCTCTGCAGGATATTGCCCTCAGTGTTTACCGTTGTGAGTTCAAGTGTAAGGCATTCTTAGTTCATCTTCAAGATCTAATTTGCCAGAAGATGTGAAACTGGGAACGCCATACTCTAAGGGCCTAGATCAGCATTTGTATAATCAGATATCATTCCAAAGAAGAAAATGCTGAGTTAGATTTCAAGGGGCATCATCAGACTTTTCAGATTGCAGCATGCACCTGCATTTATTTGTGGATTCCTGAAGTTTTTATTTTTTTTTCCCATTCTTACGACAGTTTATGACTTATTCAGGATATCTGCTGAGAAACACAGAGAGTGAGATGGCTAGAAAAATAATTTCCCATCCTGTGATACTTGTTCATAGCCTGCACTTAGTTGATATTCAAGGTTTTTTGAAGGCTTTTGTTTTGTCTTCTCAACAACTTTGTTTTCCTGAAACAAAGCAAAGCAAAAAAAGTGGGTGTACTCTGGTGTGGTCTTCCAATTAAAATACCATGAACTGTGGGAGATTAGGCAAGAAATCTTCATTCTGTTGTATAGCTACAGTGCTGAGGTCTGTTTCAGCCTCTGGACAGCTGACTGTCCTCAGATAAGTCTTTTAGCATTTCTTCTGTGAGGTATTTCACTTCCTAAAACAAATGTTAAAGGTTTTGGAAATAAGCTTGAAGTTGAGTCCCTTGGGCTATTATTATTCCCTTTTCTGGGCCTGTTTTTTGGGGTTTTTTTTACACTAGAAATTTTGTCTTGTACCAGGAGAAGCTCTCCCAAAGAAAATGTCATTGAAAATTTTACAGTTTTCAGTGGAGTTAGTTTGGATTATTCCCCCTGCCAAAACTCAGTTAATTGGAATTTTCTTTGCTTTCAAATGATGCATGAATTGCTCTTTTTTTCCCTCAGTGAAGCTAGATAAAAATATCAAAAAAATATTGTAAACAAGCAATTAAATTTACAGTTTTATACCTTGAAACTTGGTTAGCATGCACTTATTTGACTAAGAACAAAGTCTGTATGCATGCATGCCTGCCTGGTTGAGAATTAGAGAAAATTAAGACAGACTGTCCTTACATGTTCATTTCTCCCTCCTGCAAGAATCTAAGGAACTAGTTTGTTTACTTTGCACTTTTATAAATAATAATAAAGAAGTCTGGACTGTATGTAGCAGGGAAGTTACTATTTCCCACATCACTGAAGCATCCAACCTAATAATATATTTTATTTGTAAAATAGCTGAACAGGAAAGATTGATGGTTAATGTTGCTTACAATTATTATGCATTGTCATCTGTAACTGCAATCTAACTATTGCTTCCTGATGTTGTAGCAGCAGCTTTCTATACTGCTGCATTTTTATGTTAGTTTCCCTCTTGTGCTCTGGGATGTGTGTTCAGTTGTAAGCATTCTAATTGTGCATTCTGGTAATAGGAGAATTCTTAGAGCCTCTGATTCTGTATTTTGAATCTGTTGTATGATTTAGGTAATCAAGATCTTTTGTATTTATAGTTCAGTCATGTAGTAGACTCTTAAAGCTATATTGTGCAGTTTGTACTAATATAGAGGTTGTGCTGCTAATATCACTTGCCAGATTGACAGAACTGTGACTGTTCATGTAGTAAATGCATAGTGTAGGCAGCTGAAAGAGAAACAAGCTTTCCTGAATAGTCTTCCTAACTGGTTTCCATCGTGCTGTGGATAAACTTATAGGGCAAATAAGACTACTGACAAATTTAGTTTTTAAATATTTTTCCCCCCAGAATTCTCCACCATTACTTTATCTTTTATGTCCTTAAATGTGGTATCTCAACACCTTTGAAGGAGATTTGTGAGAACATAAAGTTCTTTTCCTCCTCAGCTTCATTGAAAAGATTAACTCAATATGAAACTCTGGGAAAACTACATTAAATGAATATGTTTTATGTTCTGTCTTTGTGAATGTCCTTCCACACCAAAGGCTCAATTTCATGTCCAGACCACTTTCCATAGGTGTCTGTTTCTGAATATATATCCGGTGTGTCGACCTGCAAGGAGCAGTATTACATCACTGCAAAACAAGTCTAATTGACAAATCTAATTGAGCTTGGAATCGAGTCCCCAAGGCAAACTCTGAAACATTCACCACACCTGGATATCTGCATTATGTCATTCTGATTACCCCTCTGGACAATAGGGTTGATAGGCTTACTACATAATTTCATTCACTTCTTTTTGGAGAGAAAGTCCTGTCTGTGGTGCATAGTGGTGACAGATGGTCTGTAAAATGGAAGAGCTGTAAGATTGGAGAGTCAACTTCTGGTTTTCACAAGCCCAGTGGACCTTCTGAAGAGGAAGACTTCTTTTTTCCCTTTCTGGATGCATTATAGTAGTCTAAATTTTATAACAGTGAATGAACAATAGAAGAAATCTCTAGTCTTTGTTTAGACAAGATGTATTTATGCTTAAACTGAAATAGCTTTTTATAGTCTGGCTTTCAACTTAAGAAAAATATTCTAGTATTTATTTTTTTGTTTTTAAATGTATCTGTCGAAAAGATAAATTCTGAGAGCAGTGTTACAGAGCAAAACTAAGTTTTGGCCTTTCAAAGCTTTCAGTTGGATGAGCAGCATTTCATGGGGTTTTTCAGAGTTTTCTCAGCCTCTTTAGGACCTTTCTAACCTCCTTGTTTCAGTCATTATTGGATGCAGTCCATACCCCCCATTCTTAACCAGAAGCAAGCTCTCCCCACCTCCCTACTACATCTCTTCAGAGTAACAGAACTGAAAGTGTGACTAGAGAAATCTTTGTGTATTTTTAGTTCTGTCTTGTCAGGATATTTTTCTTGGCTGAGAAATAATGGCCAATCTGTTAATGTGTTTTAATGCATATTCATTCTTTGTGTCTGCTGTGTATCTTCTACTTCTTTTCTTATAATTTCTTTCATTGTTACTATGGCAAGTTTTCTTGCTTCTGGATTCCCCCTCCACTGAATGCACTTTTCGCTTGTTTTTCAGCTTTTCCTTATGCTGCCTGACTGGTCTTCTACTCCTCCCTGTTTTCTTCCCTCAATGTGTTATTCTCTTGCTTACAATTATCAGTTATTCCCTCCAAATAGAACTTCTAGCTCATCATCAGGCTTTCTGTAAGATTGTCCTCTAGTGCTTTGATAGTTCTGCAGCAGAGAAACTGGGCACCTGTGAGCACAGCTGGAAACGAGGAGGAGGAGAAAGATGAGTGGGCTGTGTGTGACCAGCATGTTCTCAGAGGCCTCGTGCTGGATGCTCAGTGGGCTGCAATGATCTGTTAGGCACTGTACAGCCAATCCTGAAATATTCAGCTACAAATGTTTATGCAGAAAGCATACGTGAACCTTCTTTCTCTGTTGGGCTCCTGTACCTAAATATCAAGATTTGATGTGCAGACAGTCCCTTGCTGACCAACAGGAGCAGGAGTACTCTAAGCACTTGAAGTGCAGAGGTTGTATAAATAGCAGCACAGGTTGAGCAGGGAAGTGTGAAGGTGGAGGCTGTGCTGGGGACATACGCAGAGTGCCGGTGTGCGACCCATGTGAGTGACTGCTCCTGCAGGCTGCTGCAGAGGCAGCTCCCACTCAGACAGACACTCTCAGATGGCTTTTTTACTTTTGGCTTTTTGGGGGGAGTTATGTCTGAGTAATGGCCTGCAAGTGCAAATATTGAGTGACAATAAGTATCAGGTGTTTGAAAATATTTGAGCACAATCAGATAGCTCTTAAAGCGCAATAATGCTCCAAAATGTAGGTTTGTGGGTTTTCTCTTCAATATTACAAAACAGAGATTCTCAAGACCAAAGTGCCTAAAAATCAATATTATTCTAAAATAACTCCTATTTTTTTCTTGAGTTGTGTGAAATACGATGCCTAATAGGATATGCAGTGTTTATTAAACCAGTTTCTTTGCTATATATACTCTAATGATAAAAAGGTCCATCAATAATTGACTAGAATTGATTTTGAAACTTTTTCCTTCATTTTGATGGTCATAAGTGACGCCTGATCAGGAAATAAGCAGCAAAATCAGGGCACAAAATTGCAAAGGATGTATTTTTATTTCAAAATTCATTTTCAGTGCATTTAAATCTGGCTTTGGAAATTCTCTGTCTTGCTGTCCTTGTGAATTTCAAGTCTTTTTCTACAGAAACTGAATGACAGAGACACATTGCTTCATTTGAAAGGTGCCAGTACCTCTCCTGTCACATTGTGATTCTTGGTTATTGTAAATTGTACAGTGGAACTCAAGTATCAGCTCTTGTAGGAAGTGAGGGGACAACAACATCAGCCAGGGAGTTGTATCAAAATAGTTGCACAGATGAATAACATTGTTCTCATGCTGGTAGCAGCAGTTAAATATATTCCTAATAACAAGTTTAATCATTATCAAACAAAAATAAATCCATTTTATTGGTGTCTGATGTTTTAATAGGTGCTATTTAGGTGCATTCTTGCTGTCATGAGCATTGTAGCACTAAAGACCTTCAACACCTTTCCACTTTCCCAAAAGTGGATAAGAATTTTGCTTAGGGCTCAATGATTGTCCAGAGTGGTCAAAAGGCAGAATTTCTGATGTTTCCAGATGATGTATTCAGATAAGCAAAGAAAAGAATTTCAGATGGTTCTTATATAATATCAAGATTTATTTAAACAGTTTACTTGCAGAGTGAATTATATTTGCTTTCATAAGGAGTAGTTTGAGAACAACTCTGCGGGTGTGAGAACATGACGATGAACTGCCCAATTTCTCCATCTGGTAAAATGTCCTTAAATTTATAACAAATTAGCATACATCTTCTTTTTCACTTGTACTTGCTTTTTTCCCTTACTCAACATTACTCTTAAAATTGTGCTCTTACTTCAGCTTTATTTGTAGGTGAGTTATCCCACACTAGTTTACAACTGTTTCCATACTTATGCTTCTGTCCTTCATCCCTTGTGTAAATGTATAGACAAATGGATAAATTAGATATCTTGTGTTCAGGCAGCATGCTTAGCCCTTTTCTAATGAAGAGCATAGTATGTTTCCATGAAAAATTGCCAGCACCATGTTGAAGGCATGTTACCCATTTTTTATGACCTTCATTTTAGTACCAGCATCTTTGATATGTCCATCAGCCCATCCTTTTGTCATAATATAAACTACTCAGTCTTTAACTATGGAACTCTTCAAGACTAGTGATTCAGGACTGAGTTGTGGAATCCTTTTTCTGTTGTTGCTGATATGCCATAATTGCATTATCTTCTGATAACTTACAGATATTAATTTTTTATACTTGGAAAGGAAATTGTGAAAGAAAAACCCACAATAAACCCTTAGATAAAAGACAGTAATTCAGCCTGTACATTGCTAAGGAACCAGGCTTGCATGGGTGTTTAATTCACTCAAGGTTGCATTATTGGAAAAATTGTTTCATGAAAACAGGGTAAAAAGATATTCAAGTTATCAAAGAGGAAAATGAAAGAGAAAGAACATGATAAACATGAACAATTTCAGAAAGTATACAGAATTATAAAATAGAAGATATTTGCTTCTACTTCTGTTAGTCTGTTTAATTCTGATGTGGAAAATTCAAAACAGAGACTAGGAGACGTGGGGATTTCATACAACTATTTTTTCTATTGAAATCTGCTAAAGGATTCCATGGAGTCAGTATTTGGATATATGATATGACATTTACATAGGTAGCAGGGGTATCTGGAGGGCTGATATTTAGTAATGGTAGCAATAGTGATTTTCAAGTGGATATATACCTCAGTCTTCAGAGTTTAAGCCAGTATTTAGTAGCTTGAAACAGGGATGAACCCCAATATGTGGCAAGATTATGCCTGTCTACCTACTGCAAATTCTTGTTTCTTTCTGTGAAGCAGCTGGTGGTGACTGCTGTCAAAGACAGGACCTTGGATATGATCCAGTGTTGCAGTTCCTTTGTTCCTCAGCCCTCCCTAAGTGCTATTTCAAAAACTCATGTCTTGTAGCATGCCTAAAAGATAAATGCAATTTAGCTATTTTGGGATGTGAATGAATTTCAAAGCTCAATATCACTGAAAACTCATTGACCAACTGTAGCTGATGAAAATGAATGTATGCAGGCATACAAGAATAAAACTGCATTTAGCTATGTTTATAGCCTGTTTGGGTCCAGTGGAGCACTTGTACACATTTTTCTGTAAACCACATGTATGCGCACACTCACCTGACTACCTAAGGAGCTACCACTGAAATATAGATACCTGTAGAACTATCTCTAGAGGCTCTTTGAAGTCATGTGTACAGATTGTGTGGCTGCTTTTCTTCTTTTTGCTTTTCCCACACTTATAAATGCCAAGGTAACTTGTGTGTAAATCTGACCTAGAGGCCATTGGACTCAGTGTGTGTGTTTCCAGCTACTTTAGAGATAATGTTTATAGGTGCATAAGTAATAAGCAGAGCTGACTAATTAACTTCTGTGTACTTGGGCTATGGCTTACTTATATGCATGTGCTCACATGCTTTGCAGGCACATCAATGAAGGCAGTTGGATTTTTGCCCCAGTTTCTGTAGTTGTCATCACTAACACAAGAGTATCATGAAATCTTGCATTCAGTGACCTTGTGATTACAGGTTCTTTCTTGCTGGACTGGGGTGTGAAAAAATCCAGCAGCTTGAAGAGCATCTGATTTTCTCTTTTTTTCCCTTTAAAAGAAGCTGCAGGATAAGACTGGATTTTGATTACTGCAACAATTTCTCAACCTTTAGAGATAGGTTTCTTCTTGTCATAGCTGAATACTCTATTAATTGGGCAATCTAATAAATGGCTCAAGATGCTGATAAACATGATGGTTGCAGTTGCATATACAGTTCCTTATCTGTATAATTTCAAGAAATGTAAAGTCAAAGATAAGAAGCCATTTGTTACAAAATACAGCAGGCATGTGAAACTGGTGTCAATCACGTACCATTAGGTGAAATTTGACAAGCCCTGAAGTCTTCAATCACAATCAAAGCACTGAAATCTTTCAGTGATTTGCAATATCCCCAAATTAACACATTTTTTTTAATGCAGAGGCTGCTAGGAGATAAAGAGATCTTGGAAAACTAGGAGGAATAGGTGTACTAATGTTCCCATTTATTTATTAAATTGAAGAATTAGTTAATGGCAAAATAAGAAGGGAGCAGAAAGTATTTTTTTTCCCACAGCTGTGTGTAGTTTGGATGGATTGGAAAAGCTCTAGATTGCTTGTATAGAAATAAGTAACCTTACAACATAGCCTAACTCTGTGCAAATCTTGCGTTTAACCTCATAGTTTGTTACTTTTGTGTTTTGGAAACTTCTGTTTTCTTTCTGATGTTGTTTCTTCAGAGTGTTGAACTTAAATCATGGCCAGAGTGAGAACTGCAGGTGATAAATGAGTCTAGATTTGACTGAGGATTCTAGTTGAAGAAAGTTCTTGGCTTTACTTATGGAGTTTTCTGGAGTTACTTGGTAAAGGAAAGAAGTAAGGAGAAAAATCTTTCCCCTTCATGAAAAGATTCATTTTATAAAGTTTTTTGATCCTTTGATCACTAAATTGCAGGAGCAATAGAGAGCAGGGAGAGTAGGAGAGGAGTTTCCTGTTTTTTTTCCCCCAGTTTTTTTATTTGCATTCTTGAGGATGAAATCTTTTCACACATAAAATTCAGGTGAAAATACAGAAACCTAGTCCAATCCTTTTGGATGTTTTCATTCATAATACCTTTAATTTGAAAGAAGCTGAATTAAATATGAATTGTAGTGCTGATGGATCACAGTCAGTGTGTCTACACAAGTGAAGCATGAGTAAAGAGAATTTATAACATACGCTTCCTTTTGCATTATGGAAGAGAGCCAAACACAAAGATGCCTCCTAGATCAGTAATGTGTTTATGGATATATGCAGAACTTTTAGCTAAAGCTAAAGTTTTAGGGAGAAATGCAAGCTATTCTGTGGTGCTTTAAATCAAAAAAGTGGAGAGCCAGATAAAGTCATGACAATCTGTATCAACTTGAACAAAATTAATTTTTCTTGGCTATTTTTTTGAGATATTTAATAACATGTCTTAGATTTATTTGGTCTGTGGTATGGCATTCCATCACATATAATGTTTTTTTACTGATTTATTGATCTAGACATTCTAAGTTCAGGTTTGTGTAAGAAATTGAATAATTTCCTGAATTACTCACGCTTATAATCAAGTCTTTCCAAATATTTTGTTTGTCTTTCCTAATTATGAACAAGGTCAGACTAAATAACAGCCACAAGGAAAAAAAAATAGTAATCCTTAATTCTAACTACATAATCTTATAGAAGAAAAAAATTATTTGACCCTTGGTCTCTGCTCACATAATCTGGCTTGTCTTCATTGACCTAAAGTATCCTAGGTTTTATCAATGGAGAAATGTTCTTCCAACAAGCAGATGATGTGTCACCAAAATTAGCAAAGACCTAGATGAGATTTTGGATGCACTTGCAACTGCTAATGAGAAAAGTTAACATTCCCATTCTTTGTGTGATTCCTCAATTGTGATTCCTTTTATGCTGATATGGAAATAAGCCCTTTGTACAGCTGGCTGTCCATTGGAAAGGACAATGTGCAAGATTTGCTCCTGCACTAATGGAGCTACAGGGATTCCTTGTTCCCCAGGGCACACACTGCATCTTTCCTTTCTGCTCTCTTTGGCATCACTTCTGGATTTAGTTTCCCTCCCTGCTTGTTGCATGAGGACTCACAGGTATCTGTGTTTAAGGCTGGAGAGGTGTTTAGAGAAATCATAGAGAATGGGTTATTTGCCAGGCAAAGCCAGGTAATCTGGTAAAACTGAGATGCTAATGATAGGTAAATTATCCTGTACTGAGCCTTCTGCAGCCACAGAGGATTTCGAGCTGAAATTTCTGTGAGGGCTTTTTTTCTGCAGATCAAACTGCTCTCTGTAGTTTACCTGCTGCTAAAGTAGTGACTTTTAATTAATATTACACATATTGAAATTCCTGGTGGTATTTTGTTCCAAACTGTTGTTCAGTTAAATATGGATTAATTGTTCTTGTACAGTTCTTCTGGTTTTGCTTTTGGACACTGCTGTGGATTGTTCAGTACCTGGTAAAATGCCTTGGCTTATAAAGATTTTGGGTCAGGGAGTTTGTTACACTTTTTCTTTCAGTGAGATTGGTGTAAGAAAAAGTAGCTGCCATCCTTGTAAACTTTGAATTTCATCTCTTTGGACTAGCATAGCGTCCTGCTGTGGGATACAGCAGATCCAGCAGGTGGGATGTGGAAGAACCGTGCAACAATGATGTCTTACAGACCCTGGGTTGTGGTGGATGGGCCGTGATGTGGACTGTACAGCAGGGAGCTGTGCTCTGGGCAGGGACCCACAGCAGTCAGTGAAGGTGCTGTGTTTTGGGGTTTCTTTCCCTTTATGATAAATTAGTATTTTCATTTTTATGTGACTTTTGTGTCTGGCACATTTATGTATGAGTACTAAATGATTTATGTGCTGCAACCTATAAGGCTGAACTCTTCACTCAGGCTGTTCTTCCTCTTAGGATCTCTTGTTACTTCTAATGAGATGAATGGTATGGTGGCAATGACCTTAATGAAGTCAGAATTTAAGGCTGAAGAAAAATTGTATTTTTTTTACCGAACTTTACTGGAGGTATATTTTTTTCAACAATCCAGTGGAGTCAAGAGGTAGCTGGGTAATTATGGTGTAACTGGGTTTTTTTGTTTTTTGTTTTGTTTTCATATATATATATATATATATATATACACATATATGCAGCCATTGCAATGGGAGAATCTTTTTAAAGTGAATTCCAAAGCATAATCAGCTGTTTTAAAGCAAACAAAGAGTTGTTGTTAATACACAGTAAGAGGCAGATAATCCACGTAGTTTAACCAGGCTCTTTGATTTGGGTGCAAAGAAAAACTAATTTTAAAAGCTTCTGTTGTCGTTCCCCCTTTACAGTAGGAAATTATATGGAGAGAAGATGTTGTAGCAAGGGGGAGCATAGAGGAACTGTTCTGTGCTGCGAGCCAAAGGACATCATTAGGAACACTCCTATTATCTGGAAGCCTGACTTCCTGTCTCAGTTTCCTCGTGGGTCTCAATGAATGGCAGAAGAAATGGAACACTTTCCTGCTTGGCCAAAAACTCTGCTAAATTACTCCTTTGGCTGGATGCCACACCATGCTCTGGAATAAATCCTGCAGCTCCCCCCTGAGTCTGGAGGGTACTTGCTATAGTTCCTTGGGGCTGGTGGAGTGAATTTTAGGAAGTCCAGGAATACTGTAATGCTTCAGGTGTCCTTCTGTATATCTTGAAAAATTCTTTTTGTGATAGAGACCAAGAGTGCATTGACTTTTTATTAATTTAAGCTTCCATAGGATGTTAAAGAACTGCAAGTAAGTATGTTAGGATTTTCATATTTGGTAAATGATTTTACTACAATGAAAACAGTGTAGCATGCCTTGTAAAATCTACCAGAAACATGTAAAATAAGAGGCTTTTAGACATGCATTCAACTAATTTTCTGGTTTTTTTCCCTACACAGTTTTAGCACATCAACTTGTGTTTATGTGCCAAAGTCATTTTATTACTTTTATTCCAAAAAGTATATATAAAAATAAGGTAGTAAAAATTTTTGTACATAGAATAAAACAAATTTCAGACATGTTATTAGGTGTGGTAGATGATGCATCTTCTATGCATAGAGAGGAGTTTACAGAATTTAAAAAAAAATTATTTCTGGTCTTTGGTATGTTTCTTTTACATGCATATTAGCCCCCAAAACTTTCATTATCTTCTCTTAGCTCTGATTTTAATTAAAACTGCAGCACCAAACTTTTGATTCAATTGTTACTGTCAGTTTCTCTACTTTCTATTTTAACTACATTTGGCAAGTAAGAACCTTGCAGCTGACTCAAAGGAAACTTGGCGAAATATACACCATTTCCCAATAGCCTTTCTCTATAACAGAAGATATATGGGACAGTGTTTAATAAATTTTGTCTTGTTTTGCATCCAAGAAGAAAAATATTCTTAATTCTCTGGAGCAGGGAAATGCTTACCATAGTTAGTGTTCTGTATGTGTCATCTTTCAAGGGTGACAAGCAGCTGTCCAGATGGAAATGTTGGGCATACTCAGAAAAAAGTACAAAAAATAGTTAATGCTACTGGTGTATTTCAACCAGAAAATATTGATTGGGTTCTGGTTTGTTTCGTTTGTTTTGTTTTGCCTTGTTTTTTTCGCTTGCTGGTTTGTCTCATAGTTTTTACTGTGTGTTCCTTGTTCAGGTTTTCCTGAATTTACTCTGCATGACTTTCATGGTGTACCAGCACAGAGGGTGATGTGAAGCCACGCTTCTGCCACTGAAACAGCTGTCAGCTTCATCTGTGGGGATGCAATTGTGCCATACAAGCTTGATGCTGAGGTCCCTGTTTTTTTTCCCAAGGCAGCAGAAGGGCTGGATTATGCCCACCATGCCAACCCATCCTGTAGTCTGTCTTCAGACCCCTTTGTATAGGCGGCTAAATGCTTTCTAACATTTCTTTTTAAAGCCCTTGGCTGACAATCAGTGCTCCCAGCCTTGACACCTTTGCATTCTGAGACTTGGCACTGGTGGAGGCATAGTGGATGGACTTTTCTATCTGTTGGCTACAGGAGGAAAGCAGAGAATTCCCTTTTTTATGGCAGTTGATTGATATTAAGGTCATGATTTTGAAAGCTGAAAGGTCGGGAGACCTCATTTTCTCCCATTGCTTCCCCTCCCTGAGCAGCAATAAAACCTTGTTCATTCTGTTGCACCTAAGAGTTCTCTCACAGATGTCCTTTCCCTATCTCCTCCTGACTCAGAGGAAGAAGGAGAGACTTCTGTGCCTGCCCACAGTTTTCAGAGAGTCACTGCTAAGATGCCACCAAAAGTTCCTCATCCTTTGCACTCATGACAGAAAATGTAAGATTTCAACTAACACAGTGGAGAAACATTGATTTGTATTGTTAACATGAGTGTATCTCAGTGTCTGTAGTTAAGAATTTCGGGTTATTTAAAAAAAACAAACAAACCCCACTCTGCTTCATAAGAGGATTTTTTGAGCTCCAAGGAGAGAGAACAGTAAAGGTGCAGAAGGCAATGTAAATACATATTTCCAAATTCTTTAGATTCTGTATTTATTTTAAGTCACTGTATTTGTATTTTTGTGCGAGAGGAATTCCTCTCACCTTCTGTGGTCTAAATCAATTCCTATAGTTAAATGTAGATGTTCTTTCTGAGAAAAAAATATAAGCTAGCAAATTCTGCTATTATCCTTCTAAAAGGACAGAAATTGGCTCAACTATTAATATTATTTTCATCCTGACTTCTGAAGTAAGGATGTAGATCCAGTATTGAAGGTTTATCTTTTAAGGACTCAAGTGTATTTATGTTTTACCACTATTGCATATCATCATATTATTTAGCTGTTTAATATCTCTATTCACTATGTAACATTTGTCTAAGGATTTTATATCACATTAATAATTTACCCCAGGGAGCTTTGCTTTCCCGAGTTTCTTGTGTTTTACCTTTTTTTTTTTTCCTCAAAGAGTTCTTTGAGATAAAGTTTGCACAGAGTTTCTTCCTGATGTTTTGCTGACACTAATGTGGCAGAAAGTAGGTCTTTAGTAGACAAAGGGTACTGCCAGTTTGAGAGGGAGTAGTGCTTCTTTATGTAGACTGGCCTATAGATTGATTTGGTGTGGATATAGCTAGTAATAAAATGCAGTGTTGGTGCACCCAGTGGTGTGACTGTGAGGAAAGCTTGCCAGTGCCTTGCTTGTAGGTATAAACTGAGCTAAAAATATTCCCAAAGAGGACTGCCTGAAGGAGATTTTTAAAGTTTGCCCTGACTAGATCTGTCAAGTTTCTGTTCAACAGCAAAGCTAGAAGAATAGCAAGAAACTGGATAATTCTAAAATTCTTATTCCAGTTGTTGCTTATATAAACGACGTTTTGTTTAAATTCTTATGTACTTAGGTAGCTGTGGCAGTTTGAATTTTTTTAGATCATCAGCTTAGACTTGCGATACTTATTGTACTAAAACATTAGCCAGTCTTGGTTATAAAATGTCTGCTTCATTTGTGCTGTCAAAATCAATGTAATGTGGTTACAAAGCAAGACTTCACTTTCAGTCAGCTCTATAAGGTCAGTTAAACTGAGGCTGCTGGCACATCTAGCTGCAGTTTATGTTGACACAGAAACAGTTTGATAGATCAACTGTAACTCGAAGAAGTGCATGAACTTGGGTTTTAATTGTGAAGGTTTAGTGTAATTTGGTAATGTAAATGAAAAATATGAACTTGCTGTCATTATGTGTTCTATGTAAAATTTTATGGAAGCGTTTGCCAGCCACTTCACTGGTTTACACAACACACTAAAATTAAATTTAGAGAAGTAAAATCTATAGGGGGGACACTTGGTATTTGAAGATGACTTGCTTTAAAAGCTTACTGATCTATGCAATATGCACATTTTTTCCTGGAAACAAAATATGTCTTTGTTTCAAACCATTTACTCTATGTGCAGAAATGTCTGTGGTATAGGAGCTCGTGTTATTACAAGACAAGCCATTCCAGGATGAACTGCAAGTACTGGTGAAAATGTTCATACAGGTAGAAAGGACATAAATTACTTGGTCGCCTGAATACTCTGTTTCAATGTTCCAAGCTCGATTGGTCTGTTCAGTGTGGAGAAGAGGAGACGGAGGGGAGGCCTCACTGCAGTTACGGCTTCCTTGTGAGGGGAAGGCCAGGCAGGTCTCTTCTCTTGGTCACCACTGACAGAACCCGAGGCAATGGCTTGAACTTGTGTCAGAATAGGTTTAGGTCGGTTTAGGAAAAGCTTTCTCACCCAGAGGGAGGGTGGGCACTGGTACAGGGAAGTGGTCAGAGCACCAGGCCTGGACAGTGGTCTCAGATACGTGGTGTGGTTCTTAGGGTGTTCCTGTGCCGCACCAGGAGTTGGACTTGGCCTTTGTGAGTCCCTTCCAGCTCTGATTCTGCAAAAAACACTTCCAGCTGCATTGTGTGAAGCAAGGTAACCAGTGAAACAGCTGGCTGCTTCTGTATCATATCTGTCATTTAGGGTCTTGCTCTCAGATCTAGCTGTGTGTCTTGGCTTTCAGCAGCAGCAAGCAACATGCCTGTGCTGCCTGCTGCCAGTGCCCCATGAAAATACCACTCTCTGGGGACTCCAGTTCCCTGATATAAAGAGGTAAAGATGGAGTAAGAAGAAATCACAATAAATCTGAGGCTTCGTGGCAACTCTGAAGGTTTGGCAGTGTGGAAAGCAGTTCCTGTTGCTCGGCCTCTTAAAGCTTGAGCATGGAAAAGAGGTGTGGACTGAGTAACAGGCTGGGATGAGCTGTAGGAGGGTGAGAAGCTGGATGGCAGAGGGAAAACTCTCTTCTCCCTCCCTGGCAGAGGGAAAATGAAATGATGCCTTTGCTGTGCAGTTGCTGGGTAATTCCTAGAAAAGCTAGAATTCATTATAGCCCAGTTAAATGGTTCCACACACAGTTGCTTCCTCTTTTTGCATGTCAGGGACAGGTTGTGGTACAAATGGCATATTCTAAAGCATACGGGTCCTTTAAGGTTTAATCACTTTTCCAGACAGTTTTATGTTCAAATTTGAGTGTTACAGCTCCTCAGTTTCAAAGACTTTTTTTTTCCACATTGGTCCTCTTCCTTTTCCGTTCAGGATAATATGTAGTTGACAAACAATAAATATTTTATTTAATTTTTAAAAAAATTATTAAAAGGCTCTTGTCTATGTACAGAGCCTTTTTAGGTTTGTCTGTTAAAATGCTTAACAGAGGTATTTAATGAATTTCAGGATTTCTGTCTCCTCCTCTTTTAGAGGGATATTGCTGGAACACAATCTTTTAAATTTGCTTTTGGTGACTGAAAATTTGGATGGATCAATTTTGTTTGTTTCTTTTCTAGTTAGACACATTCATTCCTGAACAGTCTCTGAAAGCTTTTATTGCCCTCTCAGCCCATCACAGACATCCTTCCCAGGAGTGCACCTCATGGAGTCAGGCTGTTGTGCACCAGTAGTCTGGAACCAGGCATCACCTTTCAGTTTGCCCAAGATACAGTTTTATTAATGGAAACAGCAACAAATAAAAGCTTGAACCCTGACTTCTGAATAATCAGGTAAAGTTTCTTTAGTGTAGGTCTGACCTTTGCCTTCCATCAGCACAAAAAACACCCTGAGAAGCAATAACAAAAAAATAACTTTCTTCTTACAAACCACATTCACCTTTGTGAAACAGAATTGCTGTGTAGCATCTCCTATCTATCCAGTATTATTTTGTTTTCCAGTGGACTTCCCTTCTAAGGCTTGCAAGTTATAAGGTTGTCTCTGGTTTTGTTCAATATATTTAGAAAAGTTCCCATTATGTTTTTTCTTTTCTTTTATTGTTTATACTGGCTAGAAGAACAAAACTAAAACTTCCATCTCAGGTTGGAGCATAATTTGGTGTGATTGCTCAGCTTCTGATCTCACTACCAAAAACGTCTTCTTTTAGGAGTTGATAAAAAAATATTTGGCTCTGTTTCACCTCAGTCACTCTTGGCAGCTCTTCATCTGCTCTTCTGGGGTTTCCATCTGCTCTTTTATGCTGCAGTTTCTTCTTCAGGCCCCAGTTCAGCAGCAACAATTGCAAATAAGTGAAAACATCACTGATTTTTCTGAGGGTATGAGGTTGGATGCAGGTGCTATTCTGCATCTCTGGCAGAATCTTCCAGGATTTTATCTCATTGCTAAAAGGGAGAATATGGCAAATCCTGAGGCTTTGAGTATTCCTTTGTTCTTCCTCCCTCACAGGTGTCTAGAGATTTATCCTGGAGCTGTATACACTACTTAAACCTGAAACCAACAAATCGGTGAAATTAAATACGTTGCAAGGCCTAAGGAAAATTTTTTTTTTATCTAATGAACTTTTCAAATTGAAGTCTTCTTAGTTACAGAAAAAGTGTATAAATTCATGTGAAATTAGATTTATTAAAAAGCTTGTGTTAAGTTTTTCCCCAGTAACTTATACTTGTTCTGTTATTTAAGCACTTTTAACATTAAAAAAATTCACAACTCATAATAGGGGTTATTGATGCTGAATAATCATTTGCTCTCAAGTGATTAAGCTGCTAACCAGCACTCAATGTTATATTAAAAAAAAAAAAATCACACTTATATATGACTGTCTGCTTACTTACGTATTTCACTTTCAAATGTGTTTGCCATTTCACAGTGTTTTTCACCTCTTATCCATGGATTTTTTTTTTTTTTACAGAAAGCACAATCGAAATTTCCTTCATCATCTAGCTGGTGAAAATGTAATTGTAGTTGTGTAGTGCTGGTGAACCAAAAGGCATATCATTATAGCCAAACCCCTATATTCGTTACTTGTAGGAGACAGCTTGTCTGACTTAATGTAAAGCTTAATCAGAAGGTTTAGAAGGGAAAGTAACAGAAGAAAAAAGACCTGAGTAGTGAATACATGCATAATTAATTGATTCATTCAGTGCTTTCCTTGTATTTTTTTTTCACTTGCTCTTGCAATGTACATTTTGTCATACTGAGAATTTAATTAATGGTAGGGAAAAAAAAGGCAATAGTCCTGTGTCAACCTAGCACTGACATTTATGACAGACTCCTATTGAGTTAGCAGGGCTTTTTTTTCCTATAGAATGCTGACAACTTATCATGTAAAAGCTTTTTAATAACTTTAACAGTGAAAAAGATTATTGAACAAAAAAGTGGTTTAATAAAAATCTTTATCCATTTACTGAAGCATGCCTTCTACACAAGCTCTCGGTTTCATTCAAACAACTATTCTATATATTCCACTAGTACTTTTTGCTGTCTCAGAACTATTGGGTAAACTAGAGATATGTACAGCAGAAGTGTGTTTGACAGTTTTTTTTTTTTTTTGTTTAAATTTTATCTTGCTTTCACTTTCAAAAATAACCATCGATAGAAGTGTTTTCCGTTGACCACTGAAATGAGAATGTAATATTCAGCTGCCTGTACTGGAGAGGAAGTTGAGGGAGCCTAGAACATCTGAACTTAAATAAAGAGTGAATTTACTAATGCATGTTGGCAAATCAGTTTTCATGGTGTTTTCAGGCACAGTGATGTGATCCTGGTGGACAAAACCAGGAGGAGAAATGCTGCACTGATTCATCTTTCATTCCTCACCCCCAAATCTTCCTAAGTCAGCTTTTAGTGTTTCCTACTAGCTCTGACAGTTGAAGGCAGGTGGTTTTTTCTTTCCCACTGTACCTTGGGATAGCTGCTGGATGAACCAGGACCACAACTGGGAGCACTGCATCAGCACTCAACAGAGTTTGCAGACCTGATGGCTGCTGCTGTGAGCCTCTGAGCCAGTGCAATCTCCTGTTTTTCTCTCTCTAGTGCACCTTGCTGGCTAAGGATACTTTCTGTCTTCTGTCCACTTTAGAGTGTAAGAAGGCACCTGGTATTTGGAGTCTGCCTGGGAAGCTGCCTCTGTTATTCTTTCCAAAAACAGAAGGGGAGAATTGATTCATCCTTTATCACAGGGGAAGCTTGTTCCCTGCTTTAAGCCCTGAGGGTTTAAATTAAACTTGGCAAGACTTGATGTGCCCTTAGTCACAAGAATCTGTTAGATAGCCCTACTACATAATCTTCTGTATTCAGACATGACCTGGTTTTCTCACAGTTGGTTCTGCAATAAACAGATTAATGCAGGCAGGTGCTTACTATTACTGCCTGTTAAGTCCTTAAAAACTCCTTCCTGCTGATGTCACTATCCCTAAGGGCCTGGTGGATGATCTGTTGCCTGCATGGTCATGAGGAACTGCTAGCAGGTAGGGAAATTGTCATGGGGTACCTTTCCCATGATGGTGGCAGGGAAGAAGAAGTGGAACAAAAAAGATTATTTTCTCTTTCTTGTTTTTTGGAGAGTCTATGGAAGTGATAGGGTTTTGGAGCTCCTGAAGAGTCAGGATCCTGAAGAACTATTTGTGAGTCAGGAAGATGTTTTTGAGGAAGGCACTTGTATAAAGGCTGACTGGCTTGTATGGGGTGAAATAATACAAGCAATGTGGTAGAATGGTGTGGTAGTGAGGCAGAAGCTCTGGCCAGATGTCCATTTACTACTTCACTTTTAGTCTTAGCTTAAAAGCTTGGGAGAAATTTTACTACTGGTTTCTAAACAGCCAGAAATGGTTCTTTTTTTTTTTTAACTTGTAAGTAAGGAATTGTCCTAAATACTTTTGTTCTGACATAGTATAAAAATTTATGGTGGTCAGCATCACTGTTTGTAACATACTGGGTGTCACTGGATTGCAGTGTAAATCACTATAGGTGTACATAGTGAGTCAAAATACATTGTGAGGCGGGTGGTAATGTGTGTCAGTGGAGTCGTTTGGGCTTTCTTTTGGTCATTTCAACTAACTTTGTGGTCAGACAGCTGCTACTTATAACTTCACAGTTAGGTCTGACTTGAGTCTAAGAAATTCAATGTAGTGGATGAAAGAACAATTTTGAGGAGATGATTGCTGAGATGAGCTTTGAAGGCTCAAAGGGAGAAGAACAGCTTTCCAGTGGCTCTGTTTTTTGATGTGGAGTACATTGTCTACAATCTTATCCTAGTTATTTATTCTACTTTATGCATGCCATTACAGGGATAAAAATAGGACCTTTAAAAAATGGTTTTGTTTCTATAGCACCTGAGAGCTTCAAATGAAATGTGTCTTGCACTCCATCTGGAAAAATGATCTCTTGCAAATTCTATATTTGTATAGATGGATGTTTGGCCTGATGATCATCTTTGGTGACTCAGTGCATAAACCAATATGTTGCTGTTGACAAAAATGGAAATTCTGGCTAGAATATTTCTTCCAGGGACTCTGTTAGGATTTGGCCTCATAAGCTCAAATGATATTTACCATTCTTGTGGCAGTATTCCAACACTAGTTCTAGGTGGAAAACAAAACTTCCATGAAAGATGTCAGTTCCTGTATACTTTATTCCAGAAGTTCCCAGTTCCACTGCTGTCTGAAAATACAGAGTGATGCTTTCTAAGATGCTCAGGTCAGTGAAATAGTGAGTGAATAGAGCTGTTTTATAAGTCATGTTGGTCTTGTGGGCAGGTGTATTGGCTGCAAAACAAAAAGGAAAAGACAGACAAGTTTCTCAGTAACAGTGTGTTTCCATGAAACTGATGCTAATAGTTTTTCCATTGGTTTAATGAAGTAAATGCAGCTCACAAATGCTGTGGTTTTCTGCTTTTGTATGTTTATCTCTTTAGAAAGATGCATTATGCAAGTTGCAGTGTAGGGTTTGGATACTTTCCTTTACGTCCTTCCATAAGTGGGATATTTATCCAATATTCTTGAAATCACTGTGAGTTGCTCATTTATTTTCCTCCTAGTTTCTCAGAACCCCCTCCTCCCAGTCTTCCTTAGCTTGACAACCAGCTTTTCACAATCAAGAAAACCCTTTTTAACTACACAAAAGACACAAAATATTGTCACAAAAGAAAAAAAAATGCTACATATATTAAATCAATTGTGAAAGCAAGAAAATCTTACTGTTTATCCCCTTGGCCTGTTGAAGGCATGATGTGCTGTTTGTCTGTAGAGCACCTTGCCCATCTGTGGGAAGTGATCAGGTCAAATATTTAAATAGTAGTCCAGATTCTTGAGTTTTTTACTCTGGCAGTAAATGAAATGAACATTTGCTCATGTTAAAAGCTAAATGAGTATTTCAGAGCAATAATAAGGTGATGGAAAATACCCAAATATGCTAGTACTGAAGAGATGTAGAAGATCAGTGCCAAACCCTGGATCAAACTGAACGCCCACAACCACAGCTGACACCAGAGGTGGGTGTGGAGTTCAGGGAAGAGCCAAAAATGAACTGGGATTTTTACCTCCACCAAAAGAACTGTAGTTTGCCCATGTGGAAATCACACAGGAGGTGAGGAATCCTCTACTAGCTTTTAAAAATATTTAATGCAGAAGTTTGTTGATTTCCTCATGTGGAAGGGGTAGTTGCAGAAAACAAGATGATTTCCCAGTCACACCAGGAATGTATTGGTGGAATGGTATCTCTGACCTCTCTCAGTTGATGTAGGATAACTGCCAAAGTAGGAAAACCTGGAAAAAATTGTTAAATCCTTTGATAACGCTGTCCATTGTCCCAGATATCTTAATTTTTGAGTTGGCTACACGTTCCCTTCTTCTGATGCAACTCCATTCTGGAAATGAAGACAAATGAGGCAGCCATGACACAGAAAACAGTTCACATACTTAATGGTTTAATAGTTTAGAAGAAAAATGTGGGACTTTTGCCTAGGTTTTTTTAAATGTTCAATTTTCCTCTAGACCCAGATCAAGTATGGCTCTGTACTAGAAGCTGTCTTGCTACTGGAAATTGGAGGCAATTAAGGCACCAATGTACTCTCATAATAATTGTCATGATCTGATATAGCAAGAAGAATTGGCATTTGTGCCCATTAACTTGTGCAGGTGCTAAACTGCATTTTATGTGTGTCTTTACACTCAAATCGGTGTTCTGTCTCCTGTATGAAGAAAGGAGCTTCCCCTCTGCTGTTAGGCATTCTAGATGTCTTTTATTGATTACCAAGGAAGGTGAGGTGAAAGGGGAAAATTTAAAAGCATGAGAAAAAAAATCTGTGAGAAAACAGGAAGGTATAGGAAAAAAGGGAGAGAAAAGTCTTCCTTTTATCTTTATTGATCTGGATGTGAAAAGTCAAGCAAGTGAATAGAACAGTAAGGGGAAAAACAATAGATTAACAAACCCATCTCTCATATTTTACACAAGTGTAAAATCTGAAGAAGCTATTAAAAGAACTGGAAAGGAGGTTATAGAGCATCCTGAAAGCAAACCACGGTGAGATTCAAATGCCTAAGAATCTTAAAAAGGAGGTGTGTGTAGAGGTCTCTACAAGCTGCCCTGGGTTATCCAGCAGCTGGTGAGAATAGTGTTAAGTGTTGCAGGAGGAGAGGGGAAGCCACAGCTGCATGCCCTGGGCACAAGGACTGTCAAGCACCTGTCAGCAGAGGAAGTGAGGTGGGGCCCTGCCTGACTGAATTATGGTTTTCTCCCAAGGCACTGTAAGAGGCATGTACACTGTCATCCACACAGGCTTCTATTCTATGGAAAAAGGCAAGCGCTACTGGAGGAAAGTTCATTATGCAGATTGCTTGTGTGTGAAGTTTCCTTTCACAGAGATATTCTTTTGTTTTGCTTAGGCATAGACTGTGGTAAATCCCTTTTGCTAAATGTAAATTATTTTCTGAGTAATGCCTTCATTTTCATTTTCTGTGTGTGTATTCATGTGGTGCTGCATAGATTTTGGAAAAAAATATTAGCCTGTCTAGCCTTGGCTAGTGTAGTGGTGTAATAGGTATCCACTTCTTCTACACACAGACTAGTTAAAAATCTCATCTTCCTTGTCATGCAAATACAACTATCCTAAGAGCTGTTAGCATGAAGCAAGCTGCTTAGGAGGGAGTAATCAAACAAAGGCTTGTGTACCTAATCTGCAGCTCGTTTTGGATTCCTGGTCCATCAAGCTTCTCTCAGTATCCTCGAAGCCCCTTTTCAAGGGGCTGCTGTAACACAAAGGCCTTGTGTACACAAGAAAAGTGTAGTGATTAAATCTCTGAAGCTTAGAGATCAGTTTAAACAAGGCATTGCCTTCTTTAGACATTGTTTCTTCAATTTAAGAGCACCTCGTGGTAATGTTTCCAAGTTAAATCAACAGAAAACATTCTTAAAGCAAAGAACTCCAGCAAACCTGTGTGTAAACAGCATTAATTAGTCTAATCAGTTGCTAAAACAATGTTCTCAGATACAATTGAAGCGTCTTCTATGAAGTTTCTTTTCCTTAATGCTTTATTGAAAACACAGTAGGAAATTATGGATTGAGATAGGTTTGTTAGCTTTACCTTGATAGAACAAGCAAGGATAGATCTGGCATGAAAGAGGAGATTGCCAGCCCACCTCCTCCTTACCTGTCAGTGGTGCCAAGTGCTGAATCCCTCTTTGTGCATTTATGTACTGAAGGGCTCTGTAGAGGATGGTGGGAAGACAAAGCATCTTAAAAGTTGATGGCAATGATAATAAACTGGTTGCCACTTGCTGGCTTTAGATGAGAGAAGAAGTAGTACATAATCAAATGTTATTTTAGCTTCCATAGTTTGGTAATTTATTGTTTTTTCCCTAATGTGAAGCACTAGGTCATTATAGTTAAATCACAGTGACATCATACAGAGCTTATTTTCTGATGGGGAAGATTTTTCTGAAGTAGGATTTATGAAGAAATGTTTATTTTTGTCTACCCAGCTGAATTAAAAAGTGTCTCTTACCAAGTATGTATGAAGATTTGCATTTTTTAGATATCAAATTTACCACAAGCATTTAGTTTTATGAGTTTTTTAGATTTTAGACTATATGAGCCATAAAACACATATTGAAAAATCTTTGGTGTCATTTGTGAGATGCAATTCTCAGCTGAGCTTTATAATATCTGGTTATATACCTGCTTACCATTTAGGACATACAGAGGTTTTTTGGGGGAGGGGGGATAAGCCAAGAGAAAGACTAACTGAATGCTACGGTTGAGGTGACCTGATTTGGCAGAGTAGAGAAGAAGATAACATAGATAGTGATTCTACTGAAATTTAAATTAGTTTGGTTTTGGATCGAATTAAATGCTTTGTAAAGAGTGGATTTCAGAATTGAGATATTTTGAAAGCATGCTGACTAAACATGGATCTGAGCTTCTGTTTAGGTGTTTGATTTCTATCAGCAGTGCTTCCATGTGTGGAATGAGAGAAAATCTGAATAAGGCAGAGTGTGTGAAATGTTAATGAGGCTGAATTAGTTATACACACTCAAAGGAAGATTGGAGAAAGCAGCTGAAATATTTAATTACTAAAGCAACTCATTGTAAAAACTCTAAGTATGTGCTTTAAGTTAAATCTGTTATTCTGTAGGTATGAGAAAGAAGTCTACTTCTTTTGATTACATGGGTGCTTTCAATAAGCCCCTTAATTTTTACAGTGAAGACTTTTGTTTGTCAAACACTTTTTGATCCAGTTTAGCTGACAAAACAGAAGTTTTTGCTGTGAATAAAGGCCTAGTGAGATAAGATGTTGCAAAAGTCTCTGTTCCTAACCACTTTAAGTGAAGCTCGTAGTTGTATGTTTGCTAAGCTTGTGCTTGTGGCCCTTCTCTCACTTGCTCTGCAGCTGTAGTCAAATTATCAAAGCAGCAAAGGTGGGTTTGGTGAGTGCTTTTAAATTGAAGTGGTAGGCGTGGTCGGGTTCCTTTGACTTTCTAAGTGTTATCAATGAAGATAAGCGATTTTTGTCTTGTGGGCACTTAGCAAAAGTCAATAAATAAAGCTTCTGTTGACATCCTTGGCCAGTTCCATTGGATGTTCTTGTAACTAAATATTTGCAGGAACACAATTTATCTCACTACTTTAGTTGGATGTGCAGGGTTTGGTTCGAAGAGAGATTACACATCCCTCTCTGCATTGTGTTTCTCAAATCAAGCTTGAAGTCATCTTTGTTTTGGAACCACTGATTAACAGCGTATGGAATAAATTTTGCAGTTAGTGGGAATGTAAAGTAAATATTTACATGACCAAATTTTAATTTGACTTTGTAGGTGTGAAATTTGTGCTTTATAGCTATACATAGAGCTCAATCTATTTGTATATTTAGAGGATAAAAATAAAATCAGTTTATATTAATATGTGTAAATGTCACCCTTGTAATCCTTAATTTTTTTTTCCTTGGTTGCGTTTTTCTGGCTTTTTTTTTTTTTAAGAACAAACTAGACAAAGTTGTTATTGTTAAGTGGGTTGGAGGTAACTACTAATCATAGAATCTTAGAATATCTTGGGTTAGAAGGGACTTTAAAGCTCATATAGTTTCAAACTTCCTGCTGTAGTCAGGAATGCCACCCATTAGTTCAAATTGCTCAGGGACCAGTGCAACTAAATTAAAGGATGAATATTAAAATATGAAATTAGAAATGGTTTTAAAATTGTCTGTCTTTCAAATGTCACTGAAGGTGCATCTCAGAAGGATCTGGCCCTTTCTGTGTCACATCTGTATACCACTCAAATTAGGCATTCACTGAGGAGTATGTTTGAAAGAATTGGTAAATAGGCTAGTGGGTGAATTTTTTCTCATGGATACACATGATGGATTTTGATACTGATAATCCATACATGTGATTTCTAAGAATATTTTTCAGATTTAGAATTGCCATCAGCTGATGGCAATTGTGTGTCTTACAGGAGAAATTGTTTACACTCAGGAAAATAAATACATTTTACCTTTTCGTGAATTTGGATAAATGTATTCTGTAAATTATGTTTTGTTTTTCTTCACATATAATTGTCTCCTAAATACCAGCTGGCAGAGAAGTTGCCTTTTGCAGAACAGATGATTTTTTCACAGCAGTTACTTGATTCATTCCATAGCTGTCATTTTTTCAAGGAACAGATCAAACAAACATTCCTAAAAGTAAGGATTTTCTTCTTGACCCTTATCAACACTGAGTTTGAAATGATGGAAACTTTCAGAGCTTTTTTGTTGTTTTCCTTTGGATTTTTGTTCTTTGTGTTTTGGCTAACTCATGTCTTTATTTTAATTCTCTTGTTCCTGGAGCAGCGAGGATGCCTTGTTGTTTTGAGGGACTAGAGATTATACCTAGCTTTCCTGATTTTGGGGTTACTTTTCATTAAATGTTAGTCCCTTTGTCAGTTATGCACTGGTCTATTTGCCTTTCAACTTGGTTCTTTCTTTTCAGGGATTTACAATATTATCGAGTTAAGGATTCTCACAGTAGATGGTAATGGAGAAATACAGTTAAGTAAGTTTGTTTAAGAGTGCTGATTAAGTAAATGTTTTTAAGACTATTGCCTTAAGGCACTGTGTAAAGAAGTTTCATTTTACTTCTTTTAGCTCTAAATGTAGTTTTATTGAACTCTGTTGTTTGTTAAGCACTAGGTTTTTCCTACCTGATATGCTTAAGAAAAAAATGTGATATCTTCATTGTTCTTAATAAAATGGATTCCTAAATTGTAAGAGGATTAAGCATTTTAGCTTCTGGCCTTTGCACTTAATTGCAGAATACCTTTCTGGAGAGAAAAAAAAGAGACCAACAACCAGTGTTTTATGTTCTGGCTTGAAGTACTTCATTCCTGGAGATAGTTTCCAGGTAAATGAAATGGTCTTATCTACAACGTGTCATTTAAAAATCTGTTTTCCATTAGTGGGATAGTGAATGATTCTTCCTTATAATTAGGCAAATTGTAATTTAGTGGGTAGGTTAAGTTATTCTCTAAATTAAAGTAATTGAAGTGTTGGCAATTAAGAGTTGGTGTGATATCATAAATTACATGTGATCTTGCTTTTTGTCCAAGGACCTCAATGACTTTTCTAAATGCTGAGCAGTGTTCCTTTGAAAACATATAGCACATTTTTTGGAAAAATACGGTCTAGTACCCAGAGATATCAAAGGAGTCTATTAAGTCTCATAAAAAATACTCTTGTCTCTGAAGCCTTGCTTAAACTTTGGCATAATGCTGCTGTTCAGACCCTTTTTTAGAAGTCTTGAGAACTGAAGAAAATGCAGTTTTTATCATCTTTCAGCTTCATAATGAGTCCCAATGTTGTTTTGGGGACAAACTGATGATTTGTGTAGTCTTTTTGGCTCAAAGTATGAAAATAGGGCATGGGCTGTGCTGTGTTCTACTGAAGTGATGGGTTTTATGGAAGAGATGAAGGATGTATGTGGGCATGCATTGCCTGCCCTGGGGCGTGTCAGGGGAGACCAGGCAGCCTCTCAGGAGCTGAGCTGGTGGGATCTGAACGTTTGCAGTTTTGCTTGGAAGTGGTCTCTAGAGTGAACACTTAGGGGCATGCTTAAATTTTGTCAGGAAAACAGCAAGTTGGAGCAATTTGAAACAGTGAGGGAATGACAGGGAGAATGGATAATGACATGCCCCATGCTCATATTTATTTGCTTTGATCCCCTTTTTACTTACCAATCAATGTAAGACCAAGAGAGCACTATTTCTTCATGTCTCTGAAACCACTGGAATAATTGGTAAAAGTCTTGACAGGCTCTTAGAACAAACTTTTCTAATGTACAGAGTTTTCTATATGGCTTAATTAATTTCAGAATTAAATCAAGATATGGGCTTAAAATAGAAACTACACTGAACTTTGCTTTACAGCAGTTACAGAAATCAGAATAAAAGTAGTTAAATTAACTGTGGTACTTTTTTATACTTAGTATTTTTTCAAGTTTGTAATTGTTTGGTCTTTAACTTTTGTATAATTAGTCTAAGAATCTACAGGGAAGATTCTATCCCATGTGGAACTTTTTTGCCAAAATTACTAATTACCTAAGTAAGTGGTAATTACATAGTCCCCTGTGCAAATTATGTCTTAATCTTTTGATGGAGATTAAGACATAATTTTGGCAAGCATGCTTGAATTTTCAGGCTGCTGTGTAGTAATAATAAATGAAGCTATTGATTTGTCTCCTGAGTTTAAGTACACTGTTAGGTTAACATTTCAAATCCTAGAAACATCATTTAAATAGACAAAACAGAGGTAACTTGTATCTTGAAATGTGCAGAATTGTTTTATAGGAACTTAATGCAGTGATATTTTTTGAACTCAAACCCAGTATTTTAGGGTGTTTTATATCTTAATTTTAAAAATCACCTGCTCCTGTATATATAGCTTGTGTTTTCTGATTTGCACGCATGCCACACTTGCCTGAAGATCAGTTACATTGCCACTTGTGCCTTCACTGGAGAATGTAATCATGCTGCAAGAACAAATAAGGCACAACACTGCATCCATTTTCTCTGTTGCATATGAAAAATGCTGGGGAGGAAATGTGGTAAAGCATTATTAACAATCAAGACAGAATTTATCTCCCTTAAGGCCAGCCTTGTAAAAGTCAGGTGTTTAGTTTAATCTGGTCATCTCTCATCCTGCTGTGATGAGTTGAAGAGAGATGTGGCATTATCAGTCAGTCACTGGGCCTATGTTAGATGTCTGCATTAGGCATGGGTGCATGGCCTGGGCCTGAAATACCTGTTTTTATCTTTCTTCTTGCTGGAAAAGTGAGTATAGATGTGTATGATCCAGTGAGCTACACTTTGGATACTCTTGGATTTGGAGGGAATAGCTGAACTTCCCAAGTAAGTGATCAGATATTCTATTTAATTAAAGTTGTTTATGCAACTGCCTGTTTACCTAGTGAATTCACATAACTGGTATTTGATTTTATTCTACATGGACAGATACTTTTTTTTGGTCTCAGTTTTCCTTGTAAAGGACAACAGTTTGGAAGCACATTATCTGTGCACTGGATGTTTCTTCACTTTGCAGGCATGGTGACCCCTTTTTTTTTCCCACTAGTTTTCACTTTTCCCTGTTTTTGCATGTTTGATTTGCCTTGATATTTTTACATTGAAGAATGGGCTACAAGATATAGAAATGGTGTTGGGGCACTCTTTCCAAAGATTTCCTGGTCTGTAAAATGTCCAGTTTGAGAGTCAAGTCTTTCATTAATGGTTGAGATAAACTATTGTAAAACTAGATGGGTACTTTGAAATTTATCCAGTTACTGGAATTCACACAAATGGAGAGGAGATGTTCAAATAGATCTTCTGAGGCATACCTGAATGTTCCCTTTTTTCATCTACTTTCTGTTGAGTGGTTTAGCATTCAACTTAGAGACTTTCAGAGGGTATTCTTAAGTCAGTGGGAGTGAGGCCTGGCTGATGTGTTTCAAAATCACACTCGCTTATAAAGAATAAATATATTCTATTTTAGAAACAAATAATGCTCTTAAAGAAAACATTACAAATTTATTCCTCACTTGCATTCCTTTGTATTATGTATTTCTTCTGGCTCTAACACTAGCTTTGTCCTCATAGCAAAAGTAAACATATGGGAAAAGCTAAACACTTTCTTGCTTACAAAGAAGGTAAACAAGCACTTCTTTTCATGAAAATAGCCAATGTTTTATTTTAAAGAAGAGATAACCCAAGACTTTTCAAAAAAAAGTAGTGCAACTCATCCTGAGAAGCAGATGGGAAGCAAAGAGCTCTTTGAAACAGCTGATAGCATGTTAAAGTCTGTAAGGTGGTGTGGCTGGTGAGGTGGACTTGTGGGATAGGCCACTTTTTATTCAGGAGAAGTAACAGCAGTATGGTAGTTCTAAAACCTGCTTTACTAAACCATAGAAAGCAAGTAATAGGCAAAACTGTATATTATTCATTTGTGGTTAGTGAGTGCTCAGATATTGCAAATAACCGTATTGTGTAGGAAAATAACTATTGTGTAGCAAATAACAGTAAATTTGGAAAAAAGGCTTCCTCAGTGTATCCATGCCAGCCTTACATAACATGGACATTAACTTTTCTATGAAACTTGCTTTTCTATATAGTTGCTTTTGATGTTGCTTTTTGGAAGTTAGCTTTTGATCCACACTTAATACTATTTTTGTGTAATAGGTAGTGACTACTGTTTTCCTTGGTTTCAATTTTATTTTGGATTCAAGAAAGATGATAATTTGTATAACTGATCAAGTATGTATTTTAATATTTTCAAATAATTCAAGAAACAGAGTATTCACTTCCAAAGTTTCAGAATAAAGAGTTGATGGAAGCACCAAACTGAGGCACAAAATCAAAATTGTGTAGAAAAAAAAGTTTGCACAAAAATGTTAGGACATAGTGAAAGTTGAGGAAAAGCTACGTGTCAGTTGGATGTTACTGCTTTCAGTCCTCTGGGCTTTCATAGCTATATGCCTGCCTGTCTGTTCTTCCATTCACCAATTACTTGGAACACAAGTATTGCTCTGGGCAACAAAGACAAATCTGCAAAATCTGTATGAGTCTACAAACACTGTGTAAATCACCAACTATACTTCATAGTTAGCATTTAGAAGAGAGCAAGCCAAGGACAGGAATTGTGCTTATATTCGTGGCTTAAATAAATTGCAAATTTTTTTTTTTTTGACTTTGCTTAGAAAATTTTTCAAGCTATCAAGTAGATATAATCAAGTAAGTAGGAACGAACCCACCCCATTTCCTCAGACTTCTGTACAAAAATTCTCCTTGGTAAAATATTAATTACACTGTGGTTCCAGGCTAGATACACAAAAGGTGTAAATAATAAATTTCTCACTGTAGCTCTGTTTTTTCTTATCTTTATAGGTGTTAGGGAGTGAAGCAGAGCATGAAGTGCCCTACATGGCAATTCTAAGCTGTTGTGATGAAGATTCTGCTGAACATGCCAAAAAACCTCCCAATTATTTATAGTGTTAACATGTGTATTGGTTAGTGCAGGCTGAGCTTCACAAATGCACATCATGTAAGCTTTCTCATAGTTAAGCAGTAATGTCTGCTAATCATGACAGGTTTTAGACTGGATTTTAGCTACTGATTTCAGAACAAGGTTGGTCTTTGATGCTGAAGAGATCTCTCTTGAACTGTCACCTGTCCTAGTCTGTGTTTTGGCATTTGTCCGTTTTACCCTCTCTGCCTTATTGCAGAGTTAAAGAATGGGGGCCACAATCCTCAAATGCAAATTCCTACAACTGCCATAATTTTATAATTGGAGAGTATTACTACACACAGCTGTAGATTTGATATTGTCTTTGGTATTTTAAGATTATTTTGACTGTTGCTGGAGGATGGGATAGAGAAAAGCTATTACATTGCAAATCTTTGAAATTTGGAGGGGAAAAGGCCCTGAAGCTAAAAACCCACTTTTTTTTTTTTTGTAATTCCCATCCAATTTTATTCAGATTTAGTTGAATTTAAACAGTTCAGTTTAGACACCCAATTTCCCTTCAGTTGATTTTTTTCTTGGAAACTGGTTTCAGCCTGCCAAATCAGTGTCTGAACGTGGCTGTTCCAGGGCGAGGGTCCCAGGCTGCCACAAAAGCACTAGACTACATTATGCTGGGAACTGACAGAACAAAATGATTTTGAGTGAAGCAAGTTAGTGAAGTCCTTCCTCCTATCCTGAGCCCCATCAGCCTCTCAGAATGCCTCCTGGGAGAAAAGGTTCTCACAATTGCTGGGAAACTTGGAGAAGCAGACAGCCTGGCCAGGCTATCTCCATTAAACCATAGTCTCTTTCCCTCCTTTGGGGGCACAAATATGTGGCACAGATCCCACCTCCAGAGTGGGAGCAAAGAGTGGGATAAATGGAGCCATGGCTCTCCTGACTGACGTAGGAGGTAGGACTCGGCTCCATGAGCCATCTCCCTCTCTGGGATAAGGCCTTCCTCTATTGCAAGGTAACTTCCTGCATCTCAGCTGACAAAAGTCTGCTGTAATTTCAGGCTGAAACCTGTGATGATGGGTGCATGGTCCTTGTTGCTGGCCCTGCTAGAAATTGACTTCCACTTTTTAAGGCAATAGCCAGGAAATTACTTTAAAATAATTATCTGTTTTGTAACTATACATAATAGAAGCACATTATGACACAATCCTCGATGTTGCAAATTATTTAGTTTTCAAAAATAATGCTACAATAGAAAAGAATGAAAATGTCTGTATATCTGTTATGTCTAAATTGAGATTCTTTTGCTGTAGAGGTTTTTTTCCCCTAATCATAGTACATCATAATACAAGGCCCCAAAACAGAAAGCACAGTGCAGTACTTTATTTTACCTTTCTTTTAAGGGATTAATTTATGTGAAATATCATGGGAGAGATGGAAGAGTTTCAGCTCCTCCAAAGGGTTTGTTTCAAGTGTGCACTGTCAATGAAGTTTAGGTACAAGGAAAACTAAGCATTACCATGAAGACTGCTGTATTTGCAAAACAGCCTTAGTGTTAGATATATCTGTTTCTTGAATTCATTAGTTAAGGTCTTTTGGCAGAAAACTCTTATGAGTTTTACTAGTGAGATAGTCTTACATTTTATAGTGGTGAAATGTATAACAATGGCTAGATACTTATCATCTTTACAGACGATTGTTTTAATGAGTTACACTATCGCTTTCTTTTCAGAAAGAGTAGTTTTTAAATTCAGTTTTCTCTAAATGAAAGGTCATCTGAACATACAGTTCAGATTAATTTTTCTTCCAAACAAAATACCATTAAATTTTAGTATTGCCGGGTATTCCTGTCCATGTTATTGTGAGGAAAGACACGATGTGAATATTTGGCTGTCAGCTTATCTGATACTATCTTTTCTATTAAAGAGCAGAATGCACATTGCCAACCTTTTGTTATCTAGTTTCCCGACTGCAGCACAGTGTCGAGTTCTGCCAAACTGGCTTACGTTTATTAAGTGCTCACCATGGACTTTAGTTATCTTTTCCTGGTAGTCTGCATCCTGCCACTTTAGCTGTAAATGTCACACACTCTTCTTCATTCATGTTTCCTACTAAGAGTTAGTTTTATTGAAATTGTGTGCAGAAATATGCAAGCGGGCAGGGGAGAAAAATTAAATTTGTTCTAGCCATAGGTGCTGCTGAAAAGACTTCTGTAGGGAAGAGGTAAAAAATACTGTTCTTGTTGGCTGTACCCTGTCTGGTGAGTGGAAAAATGGGAAAAGACCCATAAAAAATGTCCAAATGTAGAAGATTAAAAAAATTTATTCTGATACCTTAAAGCATAATTCGTGTGAACTAGTCTTTTTTCTGTGTTTGCATAGCATGTACCAAAATTTAACTTTCATATTTTAACTCAGGTATTGATTTTTAAGATGTAATCTTTCCCTATAATTAAAGAGAGGACAGAAATAATAGAACAGAAGTCAGTATACAAAATGCTAAAAATTTGTTACCATTTAACTAGTTGCAGGATATGCTCCTTTTAAGTATCTGATCTGCTGACAGATTGAAACTATACTGCAAAGTACATCAAACCAACTCCTTGGTACATCTGAATTACACTTCACTATAAGTCTCACCAGACAAGAGTGTTTTGCTTTTTAGGACATTTTACCGCAAGTAAAATCTTGTTATACATCTACAAAGAAGATATTATGTAAGGTTAGAACAAAATGTTATTTTGTCCCAAACCAAGTGAAGTACAATTTTCAAAATGTTTCCATAGCAGGGAAGAAATTCCATGTACTCAGAGGGGGAAAAAAAACAAACCCCAGAACATCTTATTGTGAAATCAAACTGCCTTTACATTATCCTGAAGAATGTAAAAATCATAATATTCCATGGCACAGCATACCTACATGTGACAACAGTGTGCTTTTGATTGTTACAGAAGCAAGGAGTGTAGGAGGCAAGTGTTGGAAAAGATGTGTACATGGCTGCACACTAATGTACCCTAGCTGATATTTATTGGTAATAAATGAAGCATTTATCTCCAGTAGCTACCTATCCCTAAGTATTTGTTATGTTTTGAAACTTGTTCAACATTTTTTCTTTTGTCTGATGTTTTTTTTTATGGTGACACAAATTTCTGATAAGGATTTTCTTTTTTTTTTCCCCTCCAAACCTAAGCTACCTTCTCTTTCAAGCTAATCAGACCAAAGGCTCATTTTTTCTCTTTTTCCTGCCAAGTGTAGACATGAGATTTTTGCTTTGTTTTAGTAATTCTCTGCTGAAGATGAGGGTGCTTCTGGGAGTTGCAATTTCAGTAAATACCTTCTTCACTGGTGCGTTGTTAATATCGTTTGTACAGTGCTCCATGTTAAATTTCACCTCATTGATTATCATAATACAGAATTGCCTCAGAAGTTTAGTTTTGCCCCAGTGGAAAATACCAAAGATTCCATTCCTGAAAACTGCTTTTGCTTCACTGACAGATGACTTTGCCAGATCAAATAGGATGATAGGAAAAACACAAGATCAGAACTGTTCATTTATCTGTCCATCATGATTTTTGCTTTTCAGATAACTTTACCACAAGTCAAATCTTGTTATGTGTCTTTTTTTTCTAATTACCTTAAACTCAAGGATCATGAGATTACTGTGAATCTTTACTGTCATTTCCTGCGCCATTCAGAAAAATAATGTATATTTCTGTCAAGGCATCTGAACCAACTCAAACCAGATGTTAAGAATTTGTCCTGTCATTTCAATTCAGAATTTATATAGGTTTTTTAGGGTATTTTGTAGATCCAAAGTAGAAAGAGCTGGGAAGCATGCTGATTGTAACATGCAAAATTACTCCAGCTGGTACCAAAGGGTGGTCTGAAGTGGCACAGCCACGTCTTGGTGGCCGCAGCTTTTGTTGTCAGCTGTAGAATGCTCACTCACTATCTGCTTGCCACAAATACCCTGAAAAGTTTTTGAAGTGAAGTTCTTCTGCAAAACATCAGGCATCAAGGACAGCCAAAAGAAGCCAGACCCATGAAACACAGACTGTCTTGTTAATGTGTTTGTACTGACCTCTCACAGAGCAGTGAGAAGGAAAATGTTATGTCAGTATGTGTGTGTCAATTAAAGCATCATATGAAAACTGCCTTTTGTGACTGCTGGGATGAATTTTCTACGTTTGTTAAATATTATACCGTTCTACAGGAAGTTTACTTATAAGGTATGGACGGTAGAGAGCAGGTTTTCTGAAAGCACTGGAAAGTGTATTTTTGACTTTAAAAGAAAAACAATGGTGTGAAATTTATCCTGTGAAAGAGATAAATAATTTTTCACGGTCTTCAGAGATGAAGCTTATTAGAGCTCTCTGTTATTTTTATTGCTTATACCAGATATGTTTTACATACAGCTTTCTTGAAATTGAGATAATTTGCAGTTCTGGAACTTGATGTTATCATCTTTGTTTAAGAAACTACTTAACTTTTGTTGGCTGCTACTTCTGATAAACTCATATAAGAGTGATTTTGTTTTTTCATTGTCTCTTTTCCAGATACTGTGTCTGTCCTGCCTCCAAGGAGAGGCTTTACTTTTCTGTGGGATCTGTAGGGCAATGACAGTTGTTTCTCTTACCTTTATACTCGGGGATTGGAGTTCAGTAACCATAAAATGAGCATTTTGAATTGGTAATTCACTTATTGTAACCATCACATCAAGCAGTTATACTTTTGACTGCCTATTCCAATTCTGTCTAGTCCCTTGCTTTCTATTATCTTAAGGTGGCAAAGGGTGTATTTGCAACTCACTTTTTTTAGAGTGTGGATGAGCTACAGATAAAAATTAGTGGAGTATGATTAATAAAGTTAATGATCATTGCCACACTGTAAATGCCTTCCCAGCTCCAGCATGCCTTATTCCATAACAGTGTGTTCTGTCCAGTTTGATCTGTCCCATTATCAGCTTCTGTTTTCTTTGCCATTTGTCAGTGAAACTAAGAAGTCACACAGTGAATAAGCTTCTTTTTACTATTTTAATGTGATAAAATAATTTAACATTTTTTTCTGTTACATTTTATATATAATGACTTCCTCAGGTCTCTCATTATACCTTGAAAAATCATTTGCCCTTATCCCTTATGAACCTGTTCCAGCCTGTCTGTATTCTGTTGAGAGAGCATACATGAAAGCTGAACTGTCCTGCTAATGGCCTACTAAGTTTGTTTGCCAGGTGAAATATCTACTGTTCTTTTATACCATTTGTCTGCTAAAATAGCTTACAGTTCTTGGGCCACAATGTTGCCCTGAAACTCATGTTTGCCTGGTTGTTCACCATTCTGCTAATTCCATGTTGCATTGATAAGTGGGCCATTAGCAATTTCTCTTGTTTCTGTACAGCTGCATCCCCAGTGAACTCTGGCCTTTTTCCCAGCTCTCTCCCTTGTTGTTTTCCATTGCTTGCCAACTTGATAAGATACCGAGCAGGTTCTGTTTGATCCACGTGCCTAATATTTCCTTGATGAGGTGGACAGAGCTATGAACACCGAAAGGGTGGCCTCATGTCAGTCAAGGCATGCTCTGCTTCTTGGCTGCTGTTAAACCAAGCTGTTGATTTTTAGGCTGTATGCCATGTAAACTCACAATCCTTTTGGGGAATTTGTGTTTTCTGGGATACATCTGCTTCCTATAATGTGATCTATATTCTTCACAGGTACGTGCACCTGTGTGCACCTGTTCTGAATGTATGAGTTTTCTAAAATGTGCCCAGGTTAGCTGTTAGCTCTTGGTTTGGACAATTGTGATTTCAGTTTAGCTAGAGGTCCAGGTCACTCTGCATTTAGGACTTGTCTCTCTCATTGTACACAGTTACTGTAGACCCATGTTAAATGCTGACTTTTTCAGCATTTAGTATTAGAGTAATTATTTTTATCTTTGAGTGTAAAGTTTTGCTGATAGGCATGATGCCAGCTGGAGTCAACTTTTCTCTAAAAGTCCACTTATCTTCATTTCTTTGCTAGTAATTTTAAGCTGTCTGCATCTTGCTGTACAGTAAGACTTCAATATTTTTTTATATTGTTATTAGTATTACTAGTATTGAAGGATGCTATCAGTTAAATGCTCGTACAGAATTTTATTTATGGTAGGAATTCCAGTGATACTGTCACAAAATTTTACTCTTTGGCTTGATGTATTTTAAATGCTTAGAGCAGGAATGGTCTCTACATTTGTATTTGTGATATTGGTTTATGAAAATTGAGTGGTAGCGCAAACTTATTTTTTAAAAAATAGATCTAAAGCCAAGTAAGAAAGGTCAGCTTCAAATTGAAAGACTCACAGAAAAAGTTTTCAGTAGAAACAGTGAAAGAAATGTACTGTTTTCAAAGTGGTTCTCGGTAAGTTATGGGAAGGTTCTTGCAATAGTTGGTGTGCCAGCAGGGATCTGAGTTTAGTAGCCCAACCAGCTGCATATTTCTGTTAACAGAAAGTGAATTTCAAAGTGAAATCTTTTTTGTATTTCTAAGTACTATGTCATTAAAACAGTGAACTTCTGGGTATTCCATGAAAAATTTGGTAGAATATATGGTTGAACTTTTATTTTGGACACTATTATACAGGGAAATTGAGAGTAACATGGAAAGGAGAATAAAATATGTATTGTTCATAAACTAGGTTATAGTATTTTATAATTTCTACTTCTACTCACTCATTGTTTATGTTTTGCAATTTAAATAAAAGAAAATTTCAATATGACAGATTAACCAAAAATAGTGACTTTGATTTTAGTTCTATTTTTGAAACATGGAGAATGGGAAAAATCCATTTACCAAATGGAAAGCAATGTAATTATTAGAAAGAAAGGTTATTTTCATACTCCCATACTGGAACTGATACTAAATTCCAAACTTGAAAATACCGTATTTGTTGATCTAGTGACAATAGTCAGGCAGATGATGTTTTTGTGGTGGCACATGAAGCTTTGCTGGGACTGGGAGCTATGGGTGCTCTTTAAAGAGCAAGCAGTGCAATGCTTCAGGAGAGTGAGATGCTGTGCAAACCCTGCCAGGTGGGGATGGGTTGGCTGTCATGATCAGCTCAGCAGTAGTTAGCAGTGCTCTTGTTCAGCACAGGCTAGGGAACCAGCAATGGCTGCTGCATTTTGCCTTTCAGATTTTTTGTTAGAACTGAAAGATCACTGTGGAGTTAGCAGAGTACCTTATTTCCTTGAGGTGTTTGCCTTATTTTATCAAGATAACTTATTTCAGTGCAAATCCAATAAATGCCTCTTGAGATATCACAGATTGACAAAAATAGGTGGGATCAATCAAGTAACTCAGGCGTAGAACTGGGAACAGAAATATTTGTTTTAGTAACTCGGAAGCTTTTTGGTGTTTTCTTCCAAATGAACTGTTGCAGGTGGAGTAGCACTGATATGCATTTTCTAAGTTTTCCTTTTAATCTCCTAAGATCCATAATACATAGATTTTTAATTTACTATATTTTCTCAAGATTTATAGGAACCTTGCAATCCTTTCTATGCAGTCTTGAGCTCTAAGGTTCTAGCTTGCTTTCTCTAGGTCACAGAAACGTGAAGTACCCTTTGTCAATGCCAAACAAGCATTCAGAAAAAAAATCCAACCCTAAATCCCTCCTGCCAATTTCAGCTCTGATGCCTTAAGTTGCAGAATGCTTTCCTGTCCTGACAGATGTTCCTCCCATGTTTTATGAAAACAGATGAAGTCATTTTAGCACATGAAGATGTCTTCTGTTCTCAACCTTTGTGTCAGGTCACTTTATGCTCTCTGAATTGTCCCTTGTGCATTCATGATTTTCTAACGCATTCCTCAAAGTTAAAAGCATTTGGGATGCCACAAAGACAGTTTTATGGTATATGCACAACCCAAAGCTATGCTTCTTACTTTTGTCTGCCATGAAAAGAACAATTAAGTCCTGTTAGTACAGGATTTTTCTTTTTTCAACTGTGTCTTGTAGATTACATGACCATTTTCTGTTTATCCCCATTCTGCCTTATATCTTTTTTTTTGGTATTTGTTAGTTCTAAGATTAATATGTCAGTCCTTCAGTTGAAAATGAGCATGACGTTTCTAAAAGATTCTGGTGATATATTTCTACTGATTGTACTAAAAAGCTGACTCTCTTTAAATATAGTTCTTTTTTCTTGTTCAGATATAGAAAGAAATGTACTTTCAGAACTAGTACAAGAACAATTTATAAATCATAAATGTCACTCATTTTCACAGTAGGGAAGGTGCTTCTACTTGACACTTTTATAGATTAGTTTTTATATGCCATTTGTATGATTTGTCCACATGAATGTATTTATACCAGTAGTAGTCATGTTATGATAATTTTTTTTTCTTTTTGGGATCTGAGTTTTTGGGAATATCTAGTAACTGAATAACTTATGATTTTCACAAGAGGGCTGTGATAGTACAGCTCTCTAATAACAGAAACAGTATTCATGCTACCAATCCACAATCTGAGCTCTTGTCTTCCTAAAAGAGCTTCCAACAGATCAGTTTTTATAAAATGACAGTCTGTGGATATTTTAGCTCCTAACAGAAAATTTAAAGTATTCATTTCCACACACAGGGAATTACCCAGGATCATTTACCTGAAATTTTATCTGTCCCAAAATGCTCTGTATTGTTTGAGCACTCTCATATTCAAAGACCAATGCCATAAAGAGCTCTGCTTTAGAGCACAGGCTCAACAAATCCTCCTGTTTTGTTCTTTATTAGGAATGCTATTTTCAGTTACTCTTGTATTAACTTGGGGAAACACAAGTATGTGTACTGACACAATTTGTACGTGAGAAACGTGGATGTGGAGGATTACGATTTACAGAGCAGAATTCATATAAGAAGAGATAGCTGGTAGAAGAAAGCATGTTTTGTATGCCTGGCTTTTTTTTCCTCCCACGTGTGGAACACCCGTCTCTCAAATATTTACAGGAGTATGCCTTTTGATAATATAGGATTTGTCTGCAGAGTTAAAAGAAGAGTCCAAGAGTTAAATGAAAGTGGTTTTTAAACACAGTAATAATACATGTGGTCTGCCTAAGAGCTAAGTGATGCAGTAGCATGTTTTCTGACTGCTCTTTACTTGGTCAAGTGCTTTTCTTTGGTTTTCTACATATTCATATTTATTTCTGAATTGTTTGCAATGAAAGTATAAAAGAATAAAGAAGGAAGATCACCTGGGTGTTAAAGAATCTACTACAGTTCTCCATTTCTAAAATGTTACTAGTCAAGGAAATTTGAAATATTAGACCCTTAATGCCATAGGCTAAACAGCAGTCCTCTGAAAAGGTTAATATTTAATTTGGCATATTTGCTCTGAATGTTAGCTATATTAAATATTTGTGTTTTCTCTGAGCTTGAAAGAAGCTTAGTATTTTCAGCATCTTGTGTAATTCCTATTTTCAGAGATATATTAAGAGGTTATTTAAGGTCACCACTGTGTTGCTGTCAAAAGACACAGCTCTCATAGCCAGCAGACCATGCTAGCCCAGGGTGAGCTGGCTAGAAACATCATGTTTGGCTCATGTACTTTGTTTCAGCTGCTGAATTGTACTGAAAGACATCTGAAAATACTCTGAGAATAATTTAGGCAGCAACATCTTTATTAATTAAGAAACAAATCCATTTAAAAAAAAATTAAATACTTAGTATCTCCCTTCTCTGTGTTCATGCAAACAGCAGCTGCAATTAAGGCTGTTGTAGCTGAAAGAGGAGAAGCAGTGTCGGCGAGTGGGATGGCAAATGGACCCTGGTACGCTGTTCCTGCTAACATATGGGCTGCTATTAGAAAGGAGCAGAAGAAATCTGGTGGTGAGCAGTACATAAGGAGCTGCAATGGCTTAATGAAGGCAAGAAGAGAAGAATAATTGACATGGAGAACAAGTCAGGATCTGTTATTTGAATTGGCCCTTCGGTGTTTCAGTTTGACATGCAAGCTTTAATGCCCTATACAATGAGGATCAGCATGAGGCTGACTTATGGAAATAGAAAGCCTCACCAAGATATAACTTTTGCTTTCTTTTAAAATTTGTGAAATTCTTGAACCTTCACATAGCTACCATTTTACACCACAGAATGGTCTGTACTTAAATTCACGGGACTCAGGTGTTTCTCACCATAGGATTGATTTTAATCTTATTTTGCTTGTGATGCATCAGCCTGATAATCAGCTGCAAACAAGTAAGAAACTGTAAGTCCTTATGAAAATCCCACTGCAAATTTGCACAATTAACCTAATCAATTTGTGGCAGCCTGGGGGTGGCAATAGTGGTTGCAGCCTCACAAATCTGGGGATAAATACAGTCTTGCAAATAAATTATAGGCACAGGAGAAAGCTGAAGTTGTGTATTTTTTTATTGTCCTCTCCCCTGCCTCCCCCGCTTGAGTTCTGTGGATGACTCTTGAATTACCACCATGCCAAAAACTAGGAAATGAGTAAGTGTGGACTCAGTGCCATAATTCTCTTCAGAATGGGGCGGGGATTCTGCTGGCTTGCAGCACAGTACTTGCAAAAGGCTAATACTCTTTACTGGTTAGAAACAAGGATTTAAAAAAGCTTTTAGCAGTTATGTTGGATAGTGCTTTTCAAGAGCAAACAAATAAATGCATAGATGAAATGAGGTTTCATTGTTTCCATCAAGAGACAAAATATTACAAGGATGGAATAAATTCTGTCTCAAGTGTTCTCATGGCTAAAATTGCTCAAAATAATAAGCTATGGAAGAATCAGATGTATCAAATATTAAATTCTACTTAATAACTTGGTATGAGGTGTTGGACAACATCAATACTTTTCCACTGTACATTTACTGTCATTTCACTAACTCTGAGGCTAATTTTTCACTTTCTCTTTTACTTGCTGTGTCCAAAAAATAATCAGCAGCTGTACCGAGTCTCCATGGGAAAATAAAACCCAACCACTTAAATTACAAATGTGGGGGGAGGGAGAGGGAGGAAACAGTATTCAGAAGCAAGCAAGGAAAATAGTTGTGATGCATGAGACTCATCATTTCTATTTTAAACGATTACATGAATTGGATGATACAGAGTTAAAGAATCAGGCTTCAACTTTTTAGCTTTATTGTCTAAAATTTGTACTCTGGTAAGAAATAAATGTGGTAGGAGACAGCTACTGAAAATGAAGACAGCAATGTAGAATTGCCTTGGTCCAATACCCAGAACTGACTGTTTTAAGCACTGGATCACTGCCAAAAAAAACAACATTAAGAGCTATTTAGTCTCTTTCCTTGTCTTTTTCACAGAGCCAAGTCACAGAATGATGTGCTAAAATATGAGATGGAGTGACTTAAGTGAGGTTCATGACAAAAATGATGGAAACAGGAAGCTGCAGCTGATAATGAAAATCACTTCTGAAACTATAATAGGGGTTTATTTACATACGGTTAAATAATTCTCCATGTTTAAATATAAGATGATGCAAATGGAGCAATATTTATTTCATGTGGTATGATGACAACCTTGATCCTGAATGCCAGATAATCCCTTAGATATGCACTTTCCTTTCTGTGCCATTTGGCTTTCTGTATAAATCTTTGGTTGCATTTAATGATTATTCAGGATTTTCTGGTTTCGAGGTACTGCTTTAGCCTACTTGGGATTTTATGTCTGTGAGAAAATGAACATTATTTTCAGTTCTCATAGATGGGGAAAAGGTACAGAAGGGGAGGAGTTCCACATATATCAGGGCTGCTTTATTGTAACATTATTGTGATGTGCTTATGTTCTAATGACAAGTTATAAAGAAAGTGTTGCTGTGGCTTCTTATTGTCATAGCAGAACAAAATTACTACGGGAGTTCTCTCCCTAATTACTGAGTTCCTTATCCATTCTACTCCATAGTAACAACCTGTAACACTAGAGGAAAGATGTTATGGTTGTGGAATTTCTTGAAGACTGGTATTGCCAGATCCAGATAGCTTATCTGAGTAGTTATTCCTTTTTTAGATTTTTTTAAAATTATGTTTCCTCTCTCCAGACTGCTGCTGCTGCTTCCCCCTCAGGGTTGCTGTGCAGTGCTTGTGCTCTGCTGGCTTTGGCCATGATTCTGCTGTTCTTGTACCAGGATTCTCTTGGGGGAACCATTCATATCTGACGTGCCCGGATGTTGTGGAAGAAGAAAGAATCCAGGGAAATATGCTTACAAAGGTGTATGACAAGAAACTACTACTCTCCTGTAGTGTATATACATTTAATCCTTCATTTTATCAGAAACCGTAATTTTTAACATAATTTTGTAACTTAGTGTCACTGAAAGGTTGGGATGGTAAATCTGATTTGCCCCATACCAGCAGTAGTCTATTTATGTATAAATGTTTTATTAATTTTGTTCTTCATCTTTGAAAGGGATTTTATTATCTCAAATCCTTCCAATTCATTCCATGGAATGATTTGGAAAGTACCTTTTTTCTTTTTTGAAGTCTGCAGATTGGAAAAGCATATAAAAGATTTTACCTCTATCTTTTTAGCTACTTAAACTAATCTTTTTGACTTGTGCCATGCATTATCTGTTAGCTTGTAATTCACTTGGTTTGGTGCTGATACTCTGTTTTCTTGGTGTTTGAATGAAAATGTCTAAGACTTGAATCTTTGAGGAGGCCTTGTAGCAGCTGCTGTGTCTGTCTCAGCCCTAACAGCTGTTTCATGTAGGTGGCACACGCAGACTGACAACTTTCTTTCCATCAAGTACTTTTCTCCATTCATCTATATGTGGCTTATTTTTCAAGTTATCAATTTCTCTATTCTCTAAGTAACTGAAATAATTAAGATCTGGTCTTAATTTCAGCAGAAATTAGTTTTTTCTTTCCAGTCTTAAGTGTTTGAGTTGTCAATATTTTAAAAGAAGATTTCACTTTGAGAGTGATAATTTTGCCTCTTAGAGGCTTTTTTTTTTCCTATTGTAAGAAAGCATAGCCATATAATTAATTTTGTAGATCTTGACCCTAAGGCTATCCAGGGTAATGGAGTTTCAAAGTAACATGAAGGTGACTATTATAGAATCTTAGTGGTCACAAGGACGATCTGGGGTAATTATGACTGTTGTGATAATATAGATCTGAATTTGCCCCCTGGTGTATTTTTCTAGCCTCCTTAATAAGGCTAGCTATAGCAGGAGAAGTCAGTGACTGGGAACAGCAAAAAAACCCCTCATGACCTGTCAACCTTCTTTTCCTATGCCAAAAATCACAGTCAGTTATCACCAAATAGAAGTTCAGCTAATATTGCTGCAATGATTTCTGCTAAGAGTGATGAGCAACTTTCCCAGAAGATGGAGAATTGTTTTCTCCACTCTGCTGTTCAGTGGCAGAAATGATTTCTTGTATGTGGTGTCACATAAAGCAGTTCAGCCTTTGCTGTGGTAACAAACATTATCTGTGATTGCCCTATATTTTTGGCACTCATGGATCTTCCCAAGAGTCACTGATTTCTTGCTATGGCTTTCCTTTCAAAGTGGTTAATATCTGCTCTGAAGAAAGCCTTGTGTTTTAATTTATTTTTTATTATGCTCCAAACTGTTTCTGCTTACTAAAAACTTGAAATAGTAGAAAACTATAATAAGACATATTAATAGTAGGATGGATAAGTGGGTCTCCTTGAGGTGATTTCTCTGTAGCTTCGTTTTGCCACTATCTGGCCTGAGGCAGTTATGAGTGCTGAAGAAAGTTCTCTGTGTAGCTGCTTGTTTTGCCAACAGTGCAGGCACCTTTACTGTTTGCTGAGCAGTGTCCTCTGTGTCCAGTTTAGTGGTTAACCCATTATATGAGGAATCTATTTTACCAGCTACAAAGTGTGTGTGGTGTTGATGATGATCATCCACAAAAAAAGAACATAGTTTCTGACAGCCAGGAAGCTTGCCAGGTTGAGCAGCTTAACCAAGAACAGAACCTTTCACAGAGTAGCTGTTGCAATATTGAAGAGCCTGTCCTCAAAACACACTGTAGTAAGTTTAGGAGTAAAATATGTCCTTTTACCTAAGATTGCAACTTCTGTCAGAATTGTCTGCTTTTTTGAAGTTTTTATTTTTATTTTACTGATTTTAAAGAAATATGAAAATTGTCACTAAAAACAAAGCAGAAGGAAATTGGAATTGAAAAAAATCACTATTTTGAAATTAAGAACAAAATAAAAACTGGAATTAACTCCGAGTAAAAGGACATCTGTAAATTGAGACTTAGCTGTGCAATGAAGATGCATATTTAGTAAATTAGTGTGCCCTTTCAAAAAGATCAAGCTCTACAAGTGAATGTTCTACTTGGATAAAGGGTGTCACAGTTATTCCATTTTCCTCACGAGTATTGCTCTATATCAGGTGTTTCCTGCTTTGAAAAAATCAGGGCGTGCTGCAGTGCTGTGTGCCTCTCACCCCATGGCACACCTGCCCTGTGATGTGACTGCCGTGCTCCTGGAAAGGCTGTCTGGAATGAGTTGACTCTATAGGATGGTCAGTGGCTTTCCAGCAATTTCTCTTCTCCTGCCTTTGGCTCTACAGTTTTGTGTTCCCAATGAGGTCCTTCCTGGTTGTTTTTCTGCCCTAGTCAGGTCAGTTGGTAGTCCCTTCCTGGAAATAGTGTGGGGTGGCTATGGGGAAATGCTGCATACCTCAGATGGGGCTCCATAAGTGTAACTTGGGAGCAGCAATAGGGAGTTAGTTCCCTGTTAGTTGTCCTGTCTTGTTTTAATGATTTCTAAGAAAAGTATATTGTACCTGAATATCCCAATAGGGATGTCGCCTTGCCAATATCTTCCCTATAAATGTGAACACATGGTTGAAGGAAGGAAGGAAGCCAAAAGTGTGCATGGGGAACACTGGGAAGTTTTCTAGGGGTGGATGACATGAGACATTGGTGAGTTGCAGGTAATGCTGTCAACATGGAAATAGTGTCATAAAAGAAGTGAATTGCATTAAAATGAGTTCTGAGGCTACATCACTACCACATAAAAGCTAGCTGATTTCTGGATAGCTTTGTGTGTCCATGTGAGCTGTTGTCAAGGGATGTCACATTCAAAAGTATGGAGGAATGAATTTCTAACTGGTGTACAGTCTGGAGATGTTTAAAGTATTCAGTCATCATTATTTTCTTTTTTGATAGAAGTGGAAATGATACATTGCTTAGGGAAGATTTTCTGATTATGAGTTTGAAATATAGAATTGTTATGAGTGTTGATGAACTTGCTATTTTATATAATTTATGTGGAAACATGGGAGCAGCCTATCAGAGGTGTTATGTCCCTTTTCAGGTGTGCCTGTGTGAGCTTTTTCAAGTATATTAGCTATTTCAGTATACATCTGTTATTTCTGTGACAATTGCTTAGAGTTGTGCAGATTTGGAAAGCATGCTGAAAATCATGAAATAGCTAAATTTTGATTTGTCTTTGAAAATAGGCTACTTTGGTCTTCTATTTCAGGCTGTTTTGCTTAACTTCCCTTTTCTGTCATATTTTTGTCCAATAAAAAGGCAAATTGATTTGGATAATTATTTAACACTTGATTAAATTAACTTTCTTTGAAAGTTTTGCGGGCTCTGTATGGCAACATGGGAATTTATTGCACAGTTACAACTGAAGGTAGTACTTGTGATGAACAATGATAAAAAGAGTTCAGTGTATGGTGTACAGTGTTATGCTCATAGTTATACACAAGATCTTTTGCTGTTTATTTGCCCTGTATTGTTCTCAGTTTGATAATTTCTAAAAAAAAGTGTATTGCACCTGAGAGTCTTGGAAAGACTGAAATAATTTGAAGACACTGGTAATACAGAATAAGGTTAGTTACAGTATTGTATGTTGCTGTCCTTGTAATGAGGTAAAATTGTCTTTACTTAGTTAGCTTTAATCTTTCCATTTTCTGTTCAGATTTAGAGGCAGTTATGTAAGTTGTGAACGGATTGTATGGAATAGAGTGACTCACCAAGCTAGAACATAGTGCTCATAGCTGTGTTGTTACAGGGAAGCGCTCAATGACTCAGCTACAGAAGAGTCTGCTAATTAGAACTGCTATGCATGTGGATTTAGATGAATATCTGCCCGGAAGCTGTCCAGCATGCTTTCTGGCACCTCCTACTGCATGAATTACTGGGCAAGCTTTGCTTTGTGTTGGGCCTATCACCTTTAAGGATGTTAAAGGAGCTCTTCAGATTTCCTTGTTATGCCTTGTAGTTTCCTATTTATTTAATGTTTTTTGTTGTCCATTCTTAGTAGCTTCTGCAATGGGGAGAAGCACAAACTTTATGTGCATTGCCCTCCTAGTAGCATACCAAATTTTGAGGCTTTGCTTTTGAAATGTCTTCTAGTATTGCCTTAATCCTTTCATTGGTATCTTCTCAGTATAGGAGTAATCCCCCTGTCAAAATTCTGTGTCTGTTCACAGGACAAGGTCACAGTTTACATCTCGGTTTGGGAACGTCTCAGTTGAACATGTTTCTAGCCTGAGGAGTCATCAGACCAAATCAGGTCCTGGGAATGGTTTCTGGGTGGTGTTGGTCTCTGCTGGGTAGCTGAGTGCTCCTGATCTACCTCAGGGTCAAGTTGGTTTTCTTTAGAGACAAACACTAGCAATCCCAACTTACTTGCATTTTATATTGTTACTAATATTGGTATGAATGCTAGCAGGAATATATTTTATTAAAAAATGGCTGCTTATGATTTGAGTTTTAAAAAGCAAAATTGTAGGAGGAATTATGATGAAGGTTGAAGTAGATAATTTTGTTATTGCAATTATAAGAACATACTCCTTTCTATATTTTGCAGACTTACATGTTAATTGATGTTTCAAATCCTAGAATAAGCCATACTACTATGTATTGCAGCCCTTTGTATTTAGCAAATAATTTCTTTCTTCCAGACATCTTGAAAGTTGTGAAAGATGTTTTTATTGTCACTGTATATGCTCGTTGACTCATACCATGTGTGTACATCTATAAACATAAAATAGTTCAAATATCTTTTTTGAAAATTATACAGCCTACTTATTTTCCTGTTTGTTTTGTGCTTGTGAGCTAATTGGCTACAGGTTGCAAACTTGGCTGATTTCGTGGCAGTGTTTTGTCTTTATAAGACCTTTTAGAAGGGGCTGTTTAACTGAGAGCTTTTGAGTTGTGTGGAAGCAGAACTGCATCTGCTGGTTAAGTGTCTTCTCTATTTTAACAGCTGTACAAAAATCCTTCTCCACTGTTACAGAAAAACATCCCTTTGCTGCATAACCAGGTTTTGTCTACCTTTTAGAAACAGATGTGTGTATTTTCTCTGTTGAATTTGTTTAAGTGCATCATGTTGTGGCCATATAAAACATATGAACATAGAAACCAAAAACTACCTGGCATGAAATCTGGTATGATAGAGTATTGTCTTTATCAAGTATTGGACAAAAAGGTCCATTTTGTTTTTTCTTAAGAACCTTTATATAATAAAATATATTTGAAATACTTTTTCTCTGCAATTAATACTGTCTCAGATATTCAACAGATATTTCTTAAGTTCATTGGCAGTCTTGCATTTTTCAAAATAAACAAAAAAGCTATCTCTAATATGAAGTCTTTGTGATCACTGAATAAATAGGTAGGATAAGAGATAATATGACACAGTAGAGGTACATTGAGTTCTGTTTGGATCACTTTAAAAGTTTTTCTATCCATTTGTTTTAATTTTGTTTCCTTGCCTAGTCAATTGATTATCAGATTCTTAATTTTCCAGATGAAACATATGAATTAAATATGTGTGAAAAATGAGTGAACAGCTGAACTGATCAAGTCTGTCAGAAGTTCCTTAGAGGGAGTTACTAAAGCTCTTAATCCTAATGCTCTTAGCAAAGCCTTTAACATCATGCCTTGCATACCCAAACAATCCTTTGCTAGCTTTCTGTAATGTTAACATTGGTTTGTGACATGATGAAGTATATGGAGTGACTTCTTCAGATGGTTTCAGGCCATAAAAACTTTAAGGCAGGAGATAAAACTGTGGTCTTCTCTTGTTACAATATTTTGACACTTAAACTGGCATTCCCAAAAATTAAAGGATACTTTTAATAGTTATGGGGAATAATTTTTAAACCTGTTTGATAATTCTGTTGGGATTGTGCTTTAGGCTTTGAAGGGGCAGAATTAATATTCAGTGCAGGCCTTTAATTGGAAAAAAGGTGAAATTTTAGAGAACAGTTATCAGCTCCCTTTTTGTCTCAGTTGATGATTGCTTGGACTACATTGAAATTAAAGAACATCCAGTTAACTGTTGTTTCTTTTGCTAGGTAAAGTTAAATTAATTCAGAAGATCAGAGATGTAGTTCAGTAGAAATAAAGTAACACTTATTAAATTGTTGCTAAAGTCAAATGAGATCATTTTATCAAGGTTTCTGTGTTTGGCATGTTTATTGCGTTCTGCAAAACAGAATTGCCTTGAGTAAAATGAGCCAGTGGTTTGAAGAAAGTTCCAAACTTTCCATTGTATTTTAATAAAATAATCTTATCTATTTCTAATGTTAGTGGTTACTCATATTTCTTTAGTATGCCAGAGAGTATGGCTGCTATTAGTCACATACTTTACTTGTTTATGCTTATGTGACACTTGTATCAGGACTTAGTATTATATTACTGTGGTTATATTATTGGTAAACTCAACCTGGTCCTTGGTTGCTAATCAAAAACTAGGTAATGCTCCAGATGTTTAACAAAAGTAGCTTTCTTTTCCTTTTAAGGCAACAAAGTTGCTACACACTGCCTAACAGTGTATTTTACATGTGTACATACCAGTTCCATACCTTTATGTCAGACAAATTCACACAGATTAGTATTTCTGTCTGTATTTTCATCTTTAAGTGAATGTTACCACAATGAAGTGGCAAAAGTGATAAAAATGCATCACCAGGACTAGGTGATAGATCACTAGGGCAGACATTTTCCAGTTTTTTCGCACTCTGTTGTCAGTAGGAAGTTGGATTTGCCTTGGGTTTTCCTATTCATACATCAGAATTACAGAAACCAAAGTGATTTCTGGTGATGCATTTGTCTGTGGGCTCTCTTTTGCATCATTCATTGTTAATTTGGAATCTTCCTATTAACTCTCAATATCACCAGGAAAGAAAAATGGCCTTGCTGCTAAGCTTTAGCACTTCACTGAGTTTTGTGTGGGCAGTCTGTGTGACTTCTGCTAGGGCACCTTGTGTCTCTATGGACAGAAATGTAATAGTTTCTTCATTTTACAACTTTGTTCTGGTTGTTCAAGTTTTTAATCTGTCTTTGTGCTTATACAGAGGTCCCTATTATGAATGGCATTCAAGAGAAAACTCCTGAAGATGCTTATAGAAGTAAATAATATTTAGCTCAACCAGATGGAGACTACTGACTTTCTTCTTTCACTGTTCAAAACCCTGATAATTCGAGATTTTTTTTCCTAGAGCTTAAGGGAAAAGATACACAAACATCTTGACGTGTCACTGGCTTTGTGTCTTGATGGATGTGATGGTAAAACCATCCCTGGTGAGAAGAGGTTAGCTAGAGGAATAATGTCCCCAGTGTGTCCAACGTGAGCATGAGAACAGTGATCCTTGGGAGGACAGTATTCCACAATGTGCTAGACTGAACAGTTTCAGTAATTGTCTCAAGTGCTTGTGGTTTCCAAGAACTGTTATCTTGTGAAAAAAAAAGTTAGTGGATATATTAATATTTAGAGGAGATATAAAATGTTGGTTGTGTTTTGAATTGAAAAGGTTCATTTTTAATTTCACTAATAATTTCATTATTAACACTGTGTAGATGATCTGGTGGTGTTTTAAAGGTATTTTACAAGGCAAGCTAAAGGCATATTCAGCATAATTTCTGATCATAGCCTTTTGTTCAGGAAAAATCACATAAGTTGGAGGAGGCAATACAATATCTTGGAGTTATTTAAAAATACCTATCTTTTAAGTAAAAATTCTTTTATAAAGTGGGTTTAATTCAACACCAATGAATGTGAGCATCATATTCTGAGAAATGGGTAACTTTTGCAGCAACATATAACTACTTTGAAGAATGGTCTTTAAAGTGCAATATAAGAAACAGATGAAGTGTAATACAAGAAACAGATGAAGAAGAATGCAATTAACAGTAAAAGAATACAATTAACAATGATGTTTAGGATCAATTTGAATGGAGGAAGATCGGAGAGATTGCTTTGGTAACAGCTGGACTTTGGACTAGGGTTTACTTGTGTGGAAGTGAAGAAAGTTTGCTGTAGAGCTGTGTGACAAACAACCAAGCAGTTATTGAGGTCTCCCTCAATGGGGGAAAGAAGGAATGGAGTTGAAGATGACACTGAGATTGAATCCAGGGATTTTGTGACTCTGAGGGAACAGGAAAAGGAAGAATTTGGATAAAGATGATAAAAAAACCACTTTCAGCTCCTGTTAATTGGTACTTGCTCTGTTGACTTCATTCCCAGCAATGGAGAATATGGATGTTTTCAGCTTTAATGCTAAGTTTAAATTGGCAGGGAGATCTCAGGATAAAATCTCAGCAAAAATAGGTGGAGATCCCGAATTTCTGGAAGTGGGATTGTATCATGATCCACTGAGTTGTAGAGGCAGCTTAGGGAAGATGAGTTACCTGTGAAAAAGAAAAAAAACTAAAAGAAAAAGCAAAGAGAGAAGAGGAAATCCACCAAAAAGGCCAAAGCAAGGTTAAAAAGAGATTGGAGCTTTGAAAAGTAAAGAATTTGAAAGCATCCTAATTGTGAGATTAATTATAAAAGGAAAGCATAGAAATAAACTGGGAGGAAAATAAACTGAGAAAAGAAAAACCCTTTATTTTTTAACAGAAAACAGGTTTAATTATCTGAGCAAAACGTAATATAGAAAGCAACTGAAACATAATAAAAACTCCTTCAAATAATCACTATTTTTTGAAAGGTGTTAGGAAACATAAAGGTTCTGTTTTCTCAGAAATGTATCTATTTTACTTTATAGTTTAAATATTCACATCCCAGGGTTTTTTCTGCTTTGTTCTATTTACATAGAGAAAACTACGTGCTACAAAAGTATTAATGGAATGGCTCTAGATTTAAGTTACTGCATTTAGGTAATGTACAAAGAAACCAAATAGACTAAGACTTGGGAAAAAAATTTGGAATTTTACTGGGTAGTTTTGTTTCTTTCTTCATATAAAAATATTGATCAGTAAGGAAATATATATGATGTAAATATATGTTTGTCATATACTTGCCCAAAGGTTGTAATCATGGCGTTATATTATTCAGATTGGCTTTATTGTCCAAATAATTCTTTAATTAAATTAAGCTCTTTTTTATTTAAAGCTGTCTTTTGGGGAGATATTGCCTTAGATGATGAAGACTTAAAAATCTTTCAAATTGACAGGACGATTGACCTCACGCAGCACTCCAACGAAAGACTTGGCCATAACACAGGTATGCTATTTCAAACTTGTTTTAATTTATTTTTCCTGTAAGTTAAATCTGTGCAGAAGGCAGTCTGTGTTTTAAATGTGGAAAGTCAGTATAATGTCTTGGATAACATTAGTTTACACTTAGAAAAGTTATTAAACAAAAGCTATAGATTCACATTAGGGAAAAGAGAAGCAAAACATTTAATTTTATTCCAGCATTTCTGTTTAAAAATGTCTTGTTGAATTGAGGAGCAGAAACTGGTAGGAAGATTAGAGTCTACTCTGCAGGTGGTCATGTGGGAAAGGAAATTGTACAAAGCTTTGATTTCATCACTGAAAGTTCCTGATAGTAGAGCCCAAACACACTATGGAGAACGTATGTGGTATCCTGGAGGCAAAATTGGAAGCCTCACATTGCAACCCCTCTTTTTGCTTTTTTTTCTTTACTGTTTCATCCAGTTCTGTACCCAGACCTAGAGGAAACACTAGAATGTGTTAGTCATCCTTGCTAGATATGCCTTGTCTAAAAAACCAACTATTTATTTGACATGTTAATGCACGTTTCTGTGCTATTGTTAACATACAATGCATTAGCACCAGAAGCTGCAATCTGATTAACAGAGGCAGCTGGGTATTCAGACAGATAGATAAAGAGATTTTTTTAATGTGTAAATGTCTGTTTGCAAGAGAGAAAACATAATCCATGCCTAAATGGATGTCTGTCTAATGTCTAAAAATATTTATGCTTTCAGGCTGTGATTTGTAAATTGAAAACTGAGAATTTGTAAACTTTCAGGTTATGATACAAAAAAAGCCAACTTACTGAGAAAAAGTCTGGAAAAAAATATCACTAGAAAATGTCAAATTTTATTAGTGAAATTTGTTTTCTGTTAAGCATGTTTTATGTGTGCCTAAACTGAGCTACCATAACTTATTCCTGATATGTGGAAAAAAGTTTTCAGACCAAAGAAGCAATTTTGAATTTAAGCTTTCAATATTGATATATTTAAAAATATTTTTATTCATTCTAGGTAGATGCTGTGATTAGAGTATTTTTATGACAACTTGAAAATTTATTTTATCTCCTTTTACATCCATTTGTTTTTCCAAAACAGGGAAACTTTTGATCATATCTAGATCTGGATTGGATCTGAAAATATGAATGGAATTAGTGGTCTTTCTGCTCTCCTCTGCTGCAAACAAATAGTTTTAATTGCCTTTGAAGATAACTCGGGCACTAATTTTGTTGAAAAAATGTAGGACAACATTGGTCATTTCCCCTTAAAGTGGATCCAGTCAAGTGATTTCTTTGGCTTGCTGACTCCTGCTTCTTTTTGCTTTTCTACTTTTTCTTAACTGCAAAGCTACTATTATTTTTTAATTTTCACACAAAATTATGCATTTCTAAGCGTTTTTAAAACCATATTTAGTTTTCTTTCTCATGTGTTTTGTGACACGCAGGTTATTTTTTCTTGTGGATGGTACCCTATTCAGGATATTGAACCACCCTCTTAAGTATTGTTAATGCATTTGCACCAGTTTTTCTACCTTTATTGCACAACAAGAGTCAATGAAATTGTGATGATCAGTGGGACTAAACTTTGGAGAACAAACTCTTCTAAGTTAATGACTTCATAACTGCTCTCAGTGAACCCTCAACATTCTTGATCTTTCCAAAAAGCATTAGAGAAGTCAATTGTACACTTCACATATGCAATTAATTTTTCTAAATTTACAACATTCTTGATGTGTAAACTAGGAATTGTGTGCTCATCTCCCCTAATTCCAAAAGAGCAAATGGCCAACTAGCTCATTAGTATCAGGTAGCAACTAGAAAAGGAATAAAAGCAATGCTATATATCTGTGATCTAGAAAACAAAATTTAGTCTTAGTTACAGACACGATGGCAATGAATTGTAAATGATTTCTGAGCACTTTCTGTTGTAGATTGTCACAGACTAAAGGTGACATCAGGTGGAAGGATTTGATACTTGGTTGTAAACCATCAAGATGAAGTGGCGGAGTCACAGTTATTGCAACTCTAATTAAAATCCTGAGGCTCACGGGCTGTGATTCACATTATGTGACTGCTCCTTTTCATGAGGATTATCTGCCTGGATTTGTGAGCTTCTTGGAGTATGGCTCTGTCATTTTATTTTTCATTTTGTACAATGTCATTTTGTAGAATGCATAATCACTGTAAACAGAAAAAAGACCCCAGTAAAGCTGATAACATTTATGTGTATAGTTTTAGAAGTCCAAACTGCCAAAAGTGCCCTCCTTATCCTGCCTGAATTATGAGAAGATGCAGCAAATAGGAATTAAAACTTTTTTAGTCTATATGGTTTGGCAAGGCTGCATGTTAGACAGCATAGAGACAGCTTAGTTAAGAGAGAGACTTTTTCTTTGGTTTTTTTTTCACTAAATGAAATACACAGACTGCAATAAGACAGAAGAGTGTTTTGTGGTTTCTTTTCCCCCTAAAAATATAGTATAAAACTTAAGTAGCTAATGGATTCTTCAGGGGTTTTCTGTTGTTTTACAGCTGGTGCTTATAATGATTTTTAAAATATTTATTTGGAATGCTTAGCTATAAGCCCTATTTTATAAGATTAATGTGAACATGAGAGACAATTACAGTAATGATGATCAATGTTCTATCCTCTGCACTTTATGTTATAGTTACTCTGTAACTTGTTGGAAAGGAATATGTTGATCTATTACCTCATCTATTTAAAATGTTTTTAAAAATTTGGAAAATTTTTCTCAAGGGAGCCAGCAACTATGTGACAGCATAATGCAAATAATTAGGCACATTGTTATTCACTGAGCAGCCACACACTCACTTGCCTTATATGGAATTTTCTCATCTGTAATATTAATTGAAGTTGCTGTTTAAAAAAAAATTTCTGCATAGATATTGTAAATTTTTATAGAAATTTGGGAAAGGCCTTTTTAGTGGTGTTGGAGGTATCAATGGTCTGGATTTTTCTATATTTTTACTTTTTCAGTTGTTCAAGTAGTTTACAAACTCTCTTGTCCTATAACAAGCAGTGACTTGTAAAATACAACTTACTGCAAACCTGTAAAATCACAAAACTTTCAGAACAATTCTGAATTGTTTAATTGACTCATGTAATGTAGTCAGTGTTTGAAAAGCTGCTTGTAGCTACAAAAGGTTCATGTGTGAAAGGGGTATGTAGCAAACCCAGATGCAGTAAACCCAAAAATGTGTTTTATTTCTGTAAATGGCATGGTAAATGGTAAAATAAACTACTGTATAAATAAACTTCCTATCTTAGGCTTTCATTGACTGCTGTAATCACATAGACATATATACATATATACCTGCCAGGTCTTAGTGCAATATACACTAGCATGAGATGTTTCAAGGCTTTAAAAGTACACTGACATCTCTATTTGCATGCTAGCAAAGAAAAACAAATATTTAATGGCAAAATCAACCATATTAAGTTTTGCTGGGTTGGTTTGTTTGTTTGTTTTCTGATGAAACTTTGGCTGTTTGGTTTTTCTGCTTCCCCTCCCTTGAAATGAGAAAATTTTGGAATGCATTCAGGAAATTTCTTTGAGAGTAACCCTTTTAACTGCCAGTCAATATGGCTCTGAGGATGTCAAGGTCACCAGGAAGAAAAAAGCTCCAAATAATAATTAGATGATGTAATTGTCATGACTTGCCTGAATAACAAAGACATGTTGGCTTACATTCATGGAATGCATATTAGAAAAAAATTCAGCTCATCATGTGTTTTTATTGCATTGTCAAGTGTACTTGAAATGTTTTTATGGAAATTATCAAAGAATATGAAGCTTCCTTTAGGATGCCTCTCTAGGCAAATATGGTTGCTGTATGTGTAAAATTCCACAGTTTTAACTTTTGAAAATGCCTTTCTTTTTTTTCCTTCTTTTTAAAGGTGGCTTTGGAGAGCATGGAATGTCAAAAAAACGCAGTGCCCTCTATCAGCTTATAGAGAGGATAAGAAGATTTGGCTCTGGTATTTTCACTGTTTAAATTAGCAAGTTGCCTGATGTGATAGTGTATCATGAACATTAATGATGATAGTACTTTAACACTTTAAAGCCTTTCTGTGTTACTATCGGCATAAACAAATTACAAAATTATTAGCGCAAAAAATAGTAATGAGGAGATTAGCTCTTTTTGCCATTTTCTTAGAGTTCTTCTTCCAGCATGAAATCTGAAAGCTAAACCACATAGTTTTAAATGTTATATTAAAAATTCCTTAACTTTGTTTTATGACTGTGTTCACAGTTGTGGGCTTAATACAGTGTCTTTTCACTGCAAGTAAACTATTCTGCAAAGCTGCTAATTTAGTTTGTTTCCTACTTTTTTCTGGCTCCAGGTGGGGTATCCTGATGATTCATGCTGTGAAGCATTTGTGGTGTGTTGTGCTGAACAAGCATATTTCTATATTAATCATACTCTTGTCAGTATGAATGTTAGTTGAGCAGCACATAGAAGTGGAATCCCCCCTTACTCTGTCTGAGTTTACGCTCTATATTTGATGCAAGAAGACATGACTTTAATGTTGTGTGAAACCTCACTTCAAAAAGGAAATTATGTGCAACTCCATTGTAATTGCACCACATTGTGTTAATCAGAGCACGGTAACTGCCTTTGCAGAGGTGCTTTGATATATAATCTTTACTCTTTAAAGGAGAATTAAAATTTTAGTGTTGCATAAATTCTTGTCATCTTTTGGGTACAGTTCAGAATAAATTTCTTGCTTAGACCTCTAAAGAGCACCAAAAAAAATAATTTGTAATGTCAACACATCTAAACAAACGTGTGATGTGGTTCAGTAATGACTGAATACTAAGTGTAAAAATAGTTTTTGGTCAAGTGTCTGCCTATACTGTAGACACTTTGTGTGTAATTTGTTGTGTAATTCTCATTTACATGCCCATTTAATTACAAAGATGAGTCATTTGCTTTACCTGTTTTTGGTTGTATTTTTTTAAACCCTGTGATTTTCTGTATAATTCGTGGTACAATTCAAGTTGCATGTCGGTTGTCACAAAGGCAGGCTTTTCTTCCCAAGTATCAGAGCTTCCTCACTGCCTTGTGCTGTAGCTTCTTCCTTGTCTTCCTATTGCTGCTCTCTCAGCCTTGGGGCTACGCCAACATTCCTTACCATGACTCTGCCCTGGAATCCTCCCTGATTCTGACATGGTCATTAACACTTAAGTGCAGCTGGTACCACAGGGGATTCTCACAGAGGGAAAATGTAATCTTCCACCAGGAATGAGACAAAAGGCTTCAACGGCACTGAGTACAATTTGTTAACTAATTTTTGAGGGATCCATTTTGATCAATTGGCCAGATCTATAAACTAACTTATAAATTGTTCAGCACCTGTTCTGGTGTCCAAGTCCTTGTCTAACTACCCTTTTCCTTTTCTGTTCTCACAGCAGGTTTCAGCTGATTTAGAAAGATTTTCCTGTAATGGGGTGAATGGTGGTAGTATCCCTGAAAATGGTAGACACTTTTTTTCTCTTGTAAAGAAATTCCAGCCAAGAGTAAAACCTACCCATGGGGTTCCAAATGTTAGTTTATGAAAAATGTATGATTTCTTACTGTCCAGTGCTCTAGAGATAGTCATTGTGCTTGCTTTATCCAGATCATACAATAAAAATAAACGGGATAGTGAATGTCTTGATTAGTTTGAGTCTGTCCAAAGTCTGACTCCTTTGCTGGAAAAATCCTAATTTATTAAAAAAAAAAAAAAAACAGGCCAAAACAAAAACCAGAGAAAATTAAATGCAAAAGACACCACCAAAACCACAGGGAGTGTTATTTCTTAAGTATTTTTATTTAGTGAGAAAATGTAGTTGCACTTACGCAATGCACATTCCAGTTGATAAACATATGTGCAAGATTGTTACTCTAGATATATTAAAAAAAATGAAGATTCAGACTTCATGTCTTTCTCAGAAAACTATGTAATAATAGACTGTCACATAACAGCCATGTCCTACTTTGAAAGGGTATAAAGAAATCTGAGTTTGACTGGCTAGAAAAGAATTGCTCCCCTTTTTCATGTGTGTGTGATCTCATTTAGTGTTTTAATTACCATTGCAGGTTTTGAGCAAAATAATACATCTAAAGGAAGACCTACTGCAAAATTGTCAGGGAAAAATGAGAAAAACCGATTTCCCAGAGCTGCTACATCACGAACAGAAAGAATATGGCCAGGTGGTGTCATTCCATATGTAATAGGTGGAAATTTCACTGGTAAGCTTTGTGCTTTTCATGAAAAGAGGAAAAATAATTTTTAAAAATTGCCTTTTTTTTTTTTTAATTTTTAAAAGTGAAGACATGCTATGGAAGTGAGTAGAAGGGTTTTTTTGGAACAGGCCTGAAAATATTAGTCATACTTAATTATTTTCAAAGGCAAGCTACATAATAAAAAATGTATAGCAACATTTTAGAGAGGGAAAGCTCTATTTCTTTACCTAATATTTCTTGTTGCACATGTGTTTGCATGAGCCTAAGTAATGGAATGTCAAGGAATTTTTTTTAATACAGTATGTTTAGCACAAGAATATCTTTGATTTAACTGGTGTGACATGTATTCCTCTAAACTGATTTCACTTAACAAACTGACTCAAATGTGTTTTGTCATTCCTCAGTTTGGTTTTCAGATGGGTACACACAGACACTGTACATAACAAAAGAAAGACTGGCTGCCCTACATAAAAAATTCTTAGCAGAAAACTGTAAAAAAAGTTAAAACATTAGTTATCCTTGAAAAATGTAAATAGATCAATATCAATGTGGATGTAAGAGATAATTTAAAACAAAAGCAGAGCAAGGAAAGCAAAAAGATAATGGAAAATATATTAAATAGCATCTTATTTATTGTATATGATAATACAGGAATCTAAAAGAAATATGCAAATGCTCACACATTGTATATGGAGAAGCCAGAGTGATTCCTTTCAAACTGACAGCTACAGTCAGGCTTTCAGTTTGGGTATTTACATAGTACTGTGCCAGATATGACCTTTGCTTTAGGATTACTGTCTTCTGAAATAACTGTAGTAAATGAAATGAAAGGACCATATTAAAGATATTGCCTTTTTCATAATGAAAGATAAATTCTAAAGTGTAGAAAAAATGTCTTAAAGATAAAAGAAAAGGGCAAGATGGGATGGAATAACCTTTATTTATTAGAATCTGATGTGATTTCAACTTGTTATTTCTACAGAGTTTTAGGTTTTGTTGTCTGTAAGTTTTAACAAGGTTAGATTTTCTTTTCGTTTAATTATCCTATGTTTTAACTTGCAAGGTGAGTGTATTTCTGCTAGCACATTCTTGCCAAATAATACTGTTTGTAGATTTTCAGCTCAGAAGCAATACAGATATATTCTCACATGTTGCCTCCAGGTCACTAAACCTTGTCTTTTGTCACACAATGAAATTACATTGCTCTGCTCTCTGAAGTTGTGTTCTGGAGAGTTGGCCTGGATGATTGTGTATCTAGGGGATAGTTCTGACCCTTTCTGAATGTATTTCTCATTTTAAAATAAAATATCTAGGTCTACTTTTACCAAATTCTGAATTTCCCACTTTTGTTGGATCATTTGGTTTCTGAGAGATTTTGATGAAAAGAAAATCTCTTTTCATTGAAGGGGAGACTGGTCCCTGTTTACGACATCCTTATTTTAATCAAATGTTTTTAGCAGTATGCTTGTTTGCATGGCTTAGATTAAACTGGTGTCCAGACTTTAAAGCTCTAGCATTTTAATTTTTTTTTTCTTTCTACTAGATATATAGCTGTGATGTAAAGTTAATCAATTGTGCTTGTTCTTTTCCTTCCTGTAGTTTTTTTTTTTCTTCCCCCAGTGTGGTTCACTTGATAGTTTCATCTGGGAAATTGCTTAGTGAATGTTGTGCTGGTGCAGGCACATAAGCAACGCTGTATATCTTCTGCTGTCTTCCTCTGGTGTAATGTCGTGATCTTTATTGCAGATTTTATATTTACTGGGGTGTGTCAGGCAGTGTTAGCCCCCTTGCAGGCACATCTGTTATGACGAACTGATGGCCTGAGCATCCCTTTAGCTGGAATCTTGCCATACATGGGAGTACAGGGACACACAGGGCTTTGTGATTCAGTAACTACTTCCAGGCCCATATTCCTGGTGTTGGTTGTAAGAAGGAAGGTGCAGTCAGAAGAACGCTGTGCTTTCATCTGCTGCGATTGCTGTTGCAGGCACGCAGCGCGCCATGTTCAAGCAGGCCATGCGGCACTGGGAGAAGTACACCTGCGTCACCTTCATCGAGCGCAGCGACGAGGAGAGCTACATTGTCTTCACCTACAGACCCTGTGGGTAAGTGTGCACCTGTGGGAGCACACAGTGCTGCTCTCAGCCTTTGGCTCTCAGCCACGTCTGTCAGCTTTGCACCCATAAGGGAGTATGAACTTCACAGGAAAATCAGTACTTACTGCATTTCAGTGATGCACATGTTCTGCCTGGCTTTTAAGTTCATTGAAACAAGTATGTGTTGTACCTTTGTAAAGTTGCACCTCTTTGGTCTATTTCTAGATAAATTTATCTTAATATATACACGTATAGATATAAGACTTTTTTTGCTTTCTGTCATACTTCCAATATTCATGTGTGTTGTACTAAAGGTGTTTCAGGTTTATCATTTTTAGCTTTCTCCATGTCACATGTTTACTGCTGAATTAAATATGGACATCTACCCCACATCCCTTTTCCAGTTAAATTGTTGTTTGTTGTAATTTTAACTCTTGTATTGCTAGACTACCCTTGCCCAGATTTGTTTAGTCACCAAATTTATGGCCATTTTGCAGATTCCTTCTTCTGGCTCACTGATGTGTAAAAGTGAACAGAACAGGTTTTATTGCTCAGGAGTGCAGCTTTCCATTAATCACCGTGTTCCATCTAACAGATATTACTGCTCACAAATGCCTCTGTCAGCTATATTTGCTATTTATTCCACTCAGCATTCTTAATTTTATATGGTGCTTAGTGAGCGCACGGTGCTCATTTCCCAAGAAGAGCGCACACTGCTTGTGGAAATTCTGTACTTCTGACAGTCACCTCCTGTTTGAGTTGTAGGCTCTGCAGTGAACAGCTTTCTATCTTACTGCCTTCCTGATCATTGAGCCCTTTGCATGTCTACTTTTGAATCATAATATGATAGGGTAGTGAAAAAAGGTTTTTGGGACCTACTTGTATTGTAGGAATGATCCTGGATGTATTTAATTTATAGCCTCTGAAATTACATGTAGAATTATCTGTTTGAAGCACCAGTGTATTTTCCTTAAGGTATAGGATAGCATAATAAAATCTACTCCTAGGCTACTTTTGAAGGTATGAAAATGCAATGCCTTTGCCCCTGAAAGTCTCTTAGCCTCATATCCTTGCAGCAGGAGAGCTTATTCTGTGGTTTCCTGTCATGTTCTTGTGGCACTGTAGGTTTGCTGTAGACCCCCCCTTAGAAACAGTGCCAAATGAAATGGACTTTTGTTCTGAGCCATCATGGGCATTATTTTAGTTAAAGACATCCCTGAGATAGGATTCACCCATTAAGTAAGATTCAGGGATACTGACACACAGCTGGAAGAAAAATGGAAAGCAGAGAATAATCACAATGGCTCCCTTGCACTCACAGAGTCAAAAAGCAATTTAAACAGAAGAGTGTAAAAAGTGTAAGTGTTTTCAGGCAGTTTAGAAAGAGATCTATGGGGGTATCTGCCAAATGTAAATCCTACAACTTCAAAATGCTCAAAGCCAAATGACAAAAAAATCTCTCCGACAAAGAACTGTTCCCTAGGCTGCTTGATGTTTCATGAGATGAAATCACTTCAGGAGAAGGCAGGATTATAACCAGTTTTAACCAGAAGTTTGGAATATACTCAGCATCCACCCCCAAAGTCTGTATTGCTCTTTGTCATTAATGTTGTTCAATTGAAGGGTACTTTGCAAAATACAAATGATTTACCAGGGCTGTAACAAGTTTAAAATAAAACCAAAGAAGAGTGTGGCTATGAAAAGTCTATCATTGATGAAATGAAGCCAGGCCAAACAGAAGGGATGGCTGAATGATTTTTCTGTGGGACCACAAGTTGTTTCAGGAAGACCCAGATAATAGGGACTTGCGTTCTCTGGGTGAGCAGGAACTGTGCACTACCCACCAGCATCCAGTGCTGACGCAGGATTTTCCACGGAAAGAGCCCAGACTGAAGTGACACCAAACCAACTGCAAACACTTTCTGCTGCATGGCCAGTCGCATTGAAACTGATCTTCAGTTCTTTCCCATGGCACCCTGCTGTGTTGGTTTGTTAGCACATTGTGTCAGTATTGTTTGTACTACCATGGCAGCTAACATTCACAGATGGTGGAGACTTTATTGTACTTAGCGCTGTTGAAATTAAAAGCTAAATGATAAACCCTGCCCCAAAGAGCACACAGTCAAAACATAACACATTAAATGAAACAAAGTGGATAGTCATATATGTGGAAATTCAGGTGGCAGTATCTACAAAAGTCTCATATGACAGCATTAGCACACTAGCAAGTGAAGTGTTGCTGAGCCTTTGTAAACAATAAGGATATTTTGGAGTGTAATGCATCACATCTTGAAACAGTTCATGGGAAGATCATCCCAGAAGGGCAGTGATTAAAAAAGCATATTTGAAATATAGCAGCTGGTTATAAGAGATACATGACTTCCTTAAAGTTGAGAGCTTCCATATCAGCAAGGAACAAGAGATAAGTTTTGATTATCATGGACCCATAGGGATTGCAAGGGATCTCAGAAAGATGTCTAATGTATTCTTAAGACAGAAAGAGTTATTTCTATATCATTGCTGATATATGCTTATCTAACTTGGTTCTAAAAACCTGCAGAAATGAGTATTTCACAGCCTTTTAGGAATTGTGTTGCTTCTGCATCCTTAATATAAGAATTGTAGGAATTTCGGGCAGCATGTTTTGTCATAGCTAAACAAGGTATTTCTTATTGCAATTAAAGGGCTTTAACTTTTTTCCCTATGCTCATAGAAAATAAATTCCTTTTACTTTTTGAAGAAATCTCTTTTATAGTTTGATACTGTTACTAAATCCCCCTCTGCTCTATATTCTTGTGGGCTAGAAAACACCAATTCATTTAATCTTTCCTGGTGAATAGTGTTTTCTAGGCCTTTAATCACACTGCTCATTGAGATTCTTTTTAGCTAGTCCATATCATTCTTGAAATTGCTAGCCCCAAAACTAGGGCATATTTGTCCACATGAGTTGTCACTTCTGCTGAGCCAGTGCAAGAGTACTTGTAGCCTCCCTGTCCTCTTAGGTACCTAAGCACAGTGCCTCCCTGTTTCTCAACAGCTGCCATGCTCAGCACATGGTTTGTTGGGATGTTATTCCAAAAAAGAGCCAGAGCTCTTTCCACAACACAGATACCCCTTCATTGCTTTCAGTCTTTACCAGGTTTTGCACATCTCAAGATGTCAAGTAATTCTGTATTTCCTCCAGATCTCTTGTATAATTTCCTAAAGTTGCTTGTCTTCATGGCATTTAGCAGTGCTTTCTATGACTGCAAGCTTAAAATGTGTCTTCTCTGTCCAACTTCATGTAATATTCCAATCAGCTTTATATCCCACTTGATAGCAACTTCTCTGGTTTGCTTATGGACAGTTCGAAAAAAATGTCAAAACTTTACAGCCACATCCCTTCTTCCCATGAGAATAATTTAATCTGCTGAAGTCATAAGCTGAAATTGTTTTTTATCATGTCTGGTTTATTTAACCTGAGTTTGATAACAGTTAAGTATTAAAATATGGTTTAATAATATAGTTGAATCACTAACTCACTACTTTGAAATTTTCTAATTAGTGATTGTCATTTGTATCCATAAGCTGCAGATGTGAAAATAAGAATATTGTATTAAGATACTAGTGTTTGTGATTATACTATCAGGCAGTGTACACTGGCATTTATACCAGTTACAGCAAGTATTTATGCATCTAGTTGATTAAGGCAAATAAAACTCTGATGGGTAACAGATTCAAAACACTCTTTGCTCACTTCTGCTTCTCTATCCTTGTGTTTCTTCCTATCAAATTGGAAGGGCCCAAAGACTCAGTCAGTGCACTTCTCTGCATGCAAAGCCAAAAAAGGGTCAGCATATTGGGATGGCATCTAGTCACTATGTGTTAATAAATATTATTGAGTAGAAGATCAAACTTCTTTTTGCATAGTAGAACAAAAAAGAAAGGAACAATTATTCATTTTGTTCTGGTAGATCAGCATGCCTTTGTTCTTAATTTGTTCTCCATTAAACAATTTTAAACATAAAATTCAGATGACTTATTGCAATCGCTACTGTATCCTCTTGTTTAAGTATTTGACAGATCCATTTGAGATACAGGAAAATAAAATCTCTTTCATATGCTTCTCCAAACATTGTAGAGTGAATAGATGAATATTTTAACCTCTTTGAACTTGCCAGTGTGTTAAAAAGGCATTGCAGGCAAGTTTTAAAGTTGATGAAACAGGTAAATTCATTGTCTGAGGTGCACCTTTGTAGCATACTTCAGCTGAAGAACATGTTATAAAAGGCTCTCACTCTTATAAAATGAGAAGAAATCAGAGTTGTGCTAAATAATCTGTGCGTGGGGGAGGGCTGACTCATGCTCTCAGGAGTTAAATAACCCTGGCAGCTGGCACGGCTTCCCTGCTGGCTGTGGTGTGGCTCCTGTGTGCAGGCAGGGTGTGATCAAGGCACAGGTTGCTACAGTCTAGAGCATGGTGTGCTGACACAAACGGTGAGGGGTGATTTATATAAAAACATTGGGATAGGCAGCTGTTAGCTGAGGAATGCTGGCTGTAGTATTGGGGTGGCCATCTCCAATGATCAGATGAAGATGCAGGAGACACTTCTGCCATCACAAGGAGCCCTTTTAGGGCAGTGACTCAGAACATTTAGTAACCACGGTTGTATCTCGATTCCTGACAAAACGCAAATTCATCAAGCCAGGAAATAGCCAGTATCTCCTTTGTGTAGATGGAGTTATATCTGTGACTGAAAGAGGTGTTTTCACCAAGAAAAACACTCTGCTTCCTGAGTGAGATTCTGTTTGGAAATTTTGTGAACCTCTTTTTCTTGCTTTGTGTAACATACAGGTGGTTATACACAATCCTAGTATGCTTAGGAAATTCACTCACACCTTCATACAGTCTGTGTCATGGCAAGCTGATGTCGTGGTCTATGATTTTTGTATTGTCACATTTTCAAGGGTGCGGCTTTTTTAAAAAAAGACAACATTGACCCTACCTGCTTCTCTCTTCCTTTGTATCGAGTATTTTTGACAGTAGTTATGAAATAATATTACTTAAAAGAATTAAAAGCACTTATTGTTCCATTCATTTCACTTTCTCCATGTCATTTGTTTCTCATTGCTCACTATCATTGATCAGCTAGACTGATTAAATAGAATTAGAGATTCATAAATAGTTACTGTCTCCGAATGCTGTCTGGTGCAATAAAGATTAAAGAGATGAGCTTTAAAACCTGCCAGTTGATTCAATTTAAGGGGTGTGACAAGTGCTCATACAGCAGAGAGGTCTTGTTTTTTTTTTTTTTTTGTCAAACACACCTGGAGTCAAACCCATAATATTACAAGTTAATGTACTTCATAGATTTTTTTTAAATTTTAGTTTTTCTTATTCTTTGTCTCAGTGCAATTGTTGCAGTAAATTGTTGTAGCCTAATTGGATGTATCTGGTGTTCTTGACAAGACATTGAACCTAACAAATCCTAATGACCCTTTGTAAGTGTGAACTGCTGCTGTTATTTTAAGACTTGGTGTTAATTCTGTTTTCCTTGGCATGTAAAGAAACACTAAATAAATGTCTTTATATTTTCTAGGGAGTACTTGAAATCTGTCAAGTAACCAGTGTAAGGGAACTCTCACCCTCTGGCTGCTTACTTTTTAGGAGCAGGTTAGCATTAAAAAAATAATTCCCAATATGTTGGGGTTTAGATGTACAGTGTTAGACAACCTAGAGGAATATTATGTTAAAGATTGCAATTAATTTTTTTCTTCTGAAAAAAAGCCTTCTTTAAGATCTGTTAGATGAGGTGCCCTACGTCATTAAACACATTTGAGAATGCTGTTTTTCTTTTTCATACTGTAAGAGTAAAATGTCAAATTATTTTATCAGACACCTAAAAATCTACCTGATTTATGAAATACCACTAAAAGCTTTCAGAGGTGATCTAAAACACAGTCTTAAAAAGTTAGAATTTCATTTGGTCCAAAAGAAGTAAGAAGGACGGGAAGAGAAACAGTAGTTAAAATTTTGTTTTATTATTTTGCCTGTGTTGTCAATGGTGTCAATAAAACCAAAGCAGAAGATGTCACAGAAGGTACTAATTATAATAATTTCTCCATTTTTCCTTTATATCTGTTCGTCTCCAGTGTCACTCTGGAAAAAAAACTATATTCAATATATAGAGAAATTTTATTCAATATAGAGAAAATTTTTGGTAACCAAATATGTGTTTTCTAGCAGAAGCATGTAATGTATATGAAGTCAACAAAATAGGCATGTTAAAACTATTGAAAATAGTCTACGATTTTAAGTCTCAATAGCCTATTGATTTGTTTTAAGCCATAAGTAATCATTAATGTTCATTAATTTCTACATTACAATTTTTCTCTGTAGAGTTTCCACACAGTGGCAAACATGAAGGCTCTGCAGAAATGTTTAAACTCTTTTAAACAAAAGGATTCTTTCTGCGTTTTCACAATTATATGTGCTTATCCTAACTCTGTTCTCATCAATCCCTTGCTCCGCAATCATGTGTTGTATTAAGATCATAAATGTTTTTAACTACAAATTAAATTCCAGGACTTAAACAAATGTGTTTAAATGTGTTGTCTATTCAAGGTGATTTTGCAGGATTATAGGTGAATGGAAAACTAGGTTAAAATTGGTTGCATGGTTGGGTTTGAAGGATTGTGGTAAATGGATTGGACTCAAGCTGTGACTGAAAGTGCAGTATCATGGGCTTATTCTGCGACCTGTCATTATTAACATTTCTATCCATGACCCACAAGGAGATGAGGGTGCACGTTGCCATCAGACCATTGCTTATTTTCATTCTTTGCTGAAAGCAAGTTCCTGTGTCATTCTGTAGAATGACTGAATAGACTGTCATGATAATGAGAATTGTTGATCAATGTTAACATCTTTTAAGACCTTGAATAATATAAAAAAGCCCCACTCGTGTATTTTGAATAATCAACTGTTTGTGTAGAAAATCTACTTTGTGAGACATCTGAAATTACATTGTGCGTTTAACTGTTGAATCTTTATATACTGTTTGCTCAAGTTTTAACTGAATTTGCTATGTGGTTTGTAGACATATATATAAAAACTTTCATCTGTGTTTGTATTTCAATTACAGATGCTGTTCTTACGTGGGTCGAAGGGGAAATGGTCCTCAGGCTATATCTATTGGCAAAAACTGTGATAAATTTGGCATAGTTGTCCATGAGTTGGGTCATGTGATAGGTTTTTGGCATGAACATACACGACCAGACCGTGATGACCATGTCACCATTATTAGAGAGAACATCCAACCTGGTGAGATATTCTGACAAGTATTTTTGAAAGAAAAACTCATGTGTTTGTTTTTGGTGTTTCCTTCATCTGCTCCACTCTGTTGGAACTGAGTGCTGAATAGCTGAAATAGCAATTATACCTGCTATTCTTCTTACCTTGACTGATCTCAAATTGATTCATAAAATACTGAAATTATAGTATAATATTTTCCAAAGGTCTGGCCAAGTAGCAAGCCATTAAAATAGAATGCTAGAAGGAGCAAAATAACAATTATGCTCATAAACTTTGAAAGAAGCCACTGCTCTTAAGGCTCTTTAAAAGTCATATTTCTGTGCTTGAGGAAAGGCATTTCTCTTGTAGTCTTTAGTGAATGACACGTAGAAATATGTCTGTTGCTGCTCAAGAGGCTTTGGCCTGGGGGGGAAGGTGAAGGACACTGAATTTGTGGCAGACAGGCACACGTCCTGCAGTTTACACTTTGTTCACCTCACTCTCTACAGAACATGCAGATTTAGTCAGTGACCTTGTTGTTGAGATAAAGCATCTGAGGAACTTGAGAACTTTAAACTGTGACTGTCAGCTTTTTGCCACCCTAACTGTTTGTGCCCTTGCTTGTGCAATGATAGCTTGGAGTATTTTTCTGTTTTTTTAGAAAATATTTTCAAATATTTGTGATATGATGCATCTTTGCCACTTCATCTAGGACTTGGAAGGAGACTGGCAGCTGATACACACTCCCTTAAGTCTCTAAAGTCCTGAAATGGCAGGCATGTTTGAGCCTTGTCTCAATGTAATATTGACTTGTGCAGATGCCATAAGAGATCCTCCTCTTTTCTTTTACTGTGATGAGAAGATAGCTGGACCACCATCCTCAGCAGTATGCTCTCCCTTCCAGTTGTGTCTCTGGTTTCTGACTGAAACTGCTTCTTGTGTTGTGGCATGAGCTTGAGGATCACTAAATGGGATCAGGAAGCCTTAACCACTGACACATTTGGTTTTTGTTATATTATGCAGCTTATGTTGGTTAAAATGTTAATGTCACTGCAGGGTCTTTTTGCAAGACTCCAGTGGGAATATGAACTGGAGTAAGGGGTGCTTTGTATTGCTGATGTACTGATTAGGTCAAAGAACTTAGGGTATGGAATTAAGAACTAAGTATAATTCCTTTTCTCCTGCTCTGCTTTTGTTAATTTGCAACAGCTGAATCTTGAAAATGTGACTTTGTAGTGTCTGCATTGCATGAAGCTTCACAGAGAAAACTTCAGACTTTGTTGAAGCCGAGTCTCCAGTATCCAGTAGTTTAGTGCTGGATTTAGTATCCAGTTAGACACTTATTATCCAGCCTAATGAATGAGGTCAGTTCTTCTGGATCCATTGCTGTCAAAATGATTTCTTTTAGGAATTGGAATCAAACCAGGAATTTGTATGGACTGTATGTGAAGCACATCATGATGTGTGGGGCCTTAATGTGTTAGTTGCATGAAACTAGTCTTTCTAAATCCAAATATACAAATTTGATGTGTTTCAGAAGATGTCTGCCCTATCAGTTAAGAGGGCTTAATAAAATCACACACTTCCTCCCAAATTGCAAAGATTCGTGAATGTCAGTGAGTAATTAGGTTAGGATCTTTGTGGTTTTCTTTTTGTGTTTGGTTTTTATCTTTACTGAAAAAGATATTAAAGAATCTATAATTATCAATCATTTGTAGGTCAGGAATATAACTTTTTGAAGATGGAGCCTGGAGAGGTGAACTCCCTGGGGGAACCATATGACTTTGACAGCATTATGCACTATGCCAGGAACACCTTCTCAAGGTTGGAGTCTCAGGTTATACCTTTTGACTTTTAATTCTCTTCCTGTCTGTGAATGCTAAAAACTATGCTTTTTGAAGTATTTTTAAATCCCTTAAAATGTCTCTTGCGGTATAATATTCCTACAGCAGTCAAAGCACAGCTTGTTTATTTTAAGTCAAAATAATTTAATTATATTTGAAAATGCATTTCTCTTCTGTTCAGTTTCAAAGGAGCCTTTTGATCTTGCCTTGGTTCTTTAGATTTTCAGACAAGATAAACTGGAAACATCATTTTATATGATACTCACTTTCTTTTTGTGTTCACAAAAATTTGAATTTAGAAAAATCAAATGAGTGAAACGGCTAGGAATGTTATGTGTAACGTGATCTGTTTTCTAAAAGAAAAATAAATCTCCTTTGATGCATAGAGTTTCATAACTATGGTTATGCAGGTAGAGCACAGGTTATTTGGACATTTACCACACAAGCCACAGCCAAGTCCTTTTGCGAAGGACTTCAGTCAAGCCTTTATAACAGAGGCTGCAGCCTCCTCTCTATATTTGCACAGATTGTTACTGTCATCAAAAACTTATAGTAAAGACGTCTGCTGGTTTTGCTCTGTCCTGTTGCAGGCTGATCCTTTCTCAGCTCCTTAGTAACTCATTGGGCTCTCTCTGAAAGGGTGCAGGGTTGTGGGGAGCTGTACAACGAGCTGGTCCCACAGGTCAGCCCTACCCTGGAGAAGAAGTGAAGGAGGCATTCATCCAGTCTCCTTTTACATTTCATCAGCTAATTATTCTCCAAAAATACCAGAGTAATGTAAAATTAAAAGAAACCTCACAAAAATACCCAACAAAAAGTTTTAGTTTGGAAATATATATGCTTGGGTGGGATATTTTTTGTTGGTTTGGTTTGGTTTTTTTTTATGTGTGGGTTTTTTTTTTTGTGGGGTTTTTTTTGGTGTTTTTTTTGTGGGTTTTTTTTCTTTTTTTTTTTGTTGGTGTTAGTTTGGTTTGGTTTTTTTAAAATATTTTTCCAATTCGTGCATTTTAAGGAAAAAAAACTAGACAATCTGACACTTCAATATAAACTGAGGGCCAGTAAAACCTCACCAGCCTTTGCAAATTTGTTTGGCTTGTTCTCTCAATATAAATTCTATTATTATATAAAAATTCAACCAAAGGCTCTATTACTCAGCATACACATAATTCACCCCTGGAAGAGCATGGGAATGAGCCACATGAGGTAGCTGTTAGTCATATTGCTTAATCCAGTTACACATACCATTACCTTAAGGAAGAGATTATAAGAACCTGTATAAAATAGAGTAATTGAACAAGACAGAACCCCCCCCAAGTCCTAGGGCAATGACAACATCGAGGTAATTTGATTTATTGGCCCTGATTTCACCACTTTCCAAGCTGGCAAAAAGTGATAGTGCCATGAATAGGCATGCCCTGCCCCAAGGTACAAGGGCTTGTTACTTCATACTGTCTAAAAATAGCCAGCAGAGCCCTGAGGTTGGGTATTGATTTGCACTAATTCATCCTGCAAGCGTGAGTGATGCCCAGTGAGGCATATTACCAGCTGTTTGTTGGACTTTGCTCACCCAGATAAGTAGTAGGAATCACAAAACATCATAAAGTTCTTGTCATGCACAATGATTTTGTTCATGCTGTACTTAAACTTACAGTATGTTCCTTTTCTAAAGTGCTAAGGCATTCAGGAGAGGATTGTTTTCCAAGTTTTTCCATGTATGAAAAGCATCAGTTTGACGTTGTGCTGAAATTGAAGGGAAAATAGTATTATAATTTACAGATGTAATCACTTTCTAAAGAGTAATGTGCCTTTGTTCTAGAAAATAAAAAATGCCATATGTAGTTTATTTCAGTGTTTAGGTTAACATCCTGAGATTATTCTGTCTTTACAAAATTTCTAGTGATGCCTCAAAAAATCCAACTGAATAAAGAGAGCAATGTATCTGCAATGCTCAAAATGCTTCATCAATTATAATTTAAAAACCAATATGTGTTTATAAATAGTATTCCTAACTACAAGGATCCTTGCCATTCATTAATTTTTGGACCTATATTATGTCTGAAAGTACTAGTTTTACTTTTCAATAAAACCCCTACAGGTACACAGGTGATTATAAAAAATTAAATAAAAAGAGACTATACAAACGTATTCTTCTGGTAACTGCTATTTTATGGGGTTTGAAGGCTTTTAAATTCTGCAATATGATAATACAATGTAGTTTTGTATCTTACTCTATTAAAATTTGAGAATCGCAAAATGTTTTAGACCATATTTAAAATCTGGGAAATTTTGAATAAACTGCACATTTGGAACAAGTGTGCTTCTCTGTGATGTCTTGTCATTTAAGGTTAATGTCACTAAAATCACATATGGTAAGTTGATATATTTTATTGTGAGGCAAGTAAAGGCTGCCAAGTAAGCATTTCTGTTTTGCAAATGTCAGCAGCTAGCATGGAGTTAAATGTCTTACAACACTTGACAGAATCATGATTGGCAAGTGTATTTGACTTTACCTGCTCTTACATGTAAGTCAGACTATAGGATTTCTTATAAAATCTTTGTTAGAAACAGGAGCTTTGTGATTAAGAATTTTTTGCTAGAGATTAACTTATGTATTTTAATGAAATTTTATGGTTTTTTCCAATATATCAATAGCTTAATGGCAGTGTCTTTGTGTAGTCTTAATGCACAAGGATGTAGATATTCTTCCTCTTTTTTAGCAGAAATATAGAACCTGATATGTTAATTAATGTACTGAGAGAAGATTCTTTTCTGGTAACTTTGCATAAAGTTTGCCATCCTGAGGAATTTTATGGCATGTTGTCTCTTTAAAGTTCGGTATCTTACCCTCTTATTTATACCAAATGTAAAAACCAGATTTACAAAACAAGTCTACATTCATGGAACTCAGACAGTTTTATGAGAGAAACCTGATAGGGGTTTTTGGGGTCTATTTTTATTTTTATTTTTTTTAGGGGCATGTTTCTGGATACCATTCTCCCTTCCCGTGATGACAATGGTATACGACCTGCCATTGGCCAGCGTACCCGGCTAAGTAAAGGAGATATTGCACAGGCAAGAAAGCTGTATAGATGTCCAGGTATTGCACCACAAACAAACAAAAACCACATACTAGCAACTGTTTGAATTGTTGTTCAAGAGGAATGATAAACTTTTTGAGTCAGCTGCTCAGTATTCTCTTTCTGTGTTGGCAACTGACATAGGCTGCTGAGGAATCGAATCCTAAAAAAAAACCTTATGGACAAGGTCACTGGAATGCAAAGCACCTAAGGACAGATGAACTGTATGAAACAACATGACATTTCAATCTGCTTTCCTTAGCTGTTCAACAACTAGAAAAATATGTTTAATATCATTTCTAGTTTGCATACTGGCTGGAGTCTTTTATTTGAATTCGAGCTGAGTGCAGAGGGAGCAAAATGAATTATTGTACTTGGCTGTGAATCCATTATGTTTTTTTAAAATGTGTCAATGAAAGAAGAGAGGACAACCAAATTGTAAACTCTTTTGTGGATGAGATGCTTAGATCTTTCTACAAAATTTCTATAGTTTTAACAGATACTTTTAAAATCTAAATATCTTCCACCTAATTCTGTCATCCTATAATTTGAATGCATATTAATTTTTATCTCAAAATAGTGTTGTTGAGTTGCTGTCTGTCTCAGAGACATCAGTGGCAAGCCTGGAGTAACCCAGAGTCAACCCTATGGTTCATGTTCTCTAATGCTCTTTCTCCACTAAGTGCTGCCAGAATGGTGGAGATCTCAAAGGAAAATGTTTTAATCTCCTTGCTCTAATTACTGCTGCTACCACTGTAAACCTTTGGTGTCAACCAAAGTTCAGAAGTGCCATCTCTCACTCAGAATTTACCAGCAAGATCCTTGTGGGAGGCTGGACATCCCAGCTCTGTGCCACTTAGGTTTACAGCCATACTGCTCATGGGTATGAATGACATCTCAGGAACTGTTTTAACTTAGATACATTGCCACTTTTAACTAACTGATCAACACAAAAGCACTAAAGAAAACAATCTGTTCAAGTAATGGAGTTGCTTCAAGTTGGTAGCAGCGGCACTGAGATCTACTGAAGATCTAGGGATTCTGATGTGCATTTGGTGTCCACTGTACAGCTGAAATGTGCTTTTCCCTTGTGCTGTAAGCATCTTGAATCATACTCTTGTATATACTGAGAACAGGCACAGAGATTCTGGGCCTGCCAGAGCAGAAACCACTTAAACACCTTTTCTTTAACAACTGTTCCTTTGGGAACAATTTCTGCTCTTTCCTTTCGATACAGAAAGTACTTTAATAATGACACACTTGGCAGCAGTATTTCTAATGAAAACATACAGAGAGCAACCACTTCATGAATAAAAAGAATACATATATATTTTATAAAAGACAAGTTTTGGAGGAAAATATATAAAAGTAAAACTGCTGGGCATATAGGTAGCATCTCATGATCATATTGACTTAAGAAAAAAAAAGGAAAGAAATTATAAACTAGTCAATTTAGTATGTATATAATACTCTAATATGCAGTTTCAAAACTGTAAAAGAGGCAATGTACATTTAGAGCTAATGTTCAAGCAGTTGTTCAGAGAAAATATCCTTTTCATATATGTTACGAAAAGGTACGGAGAGTTATAATTTCTTTCAGTGTCATGAAAGTCTTGTTGAAAGTTCATTTCACAGTATTGTAACACCACTGTGGTTGTTCAGTAGCGGTTTGTACTTGAAAAGTAAGATTATTTTTGCAGCACCAGTGAACATGGGTCACATGAACAATGAAAATGAATGGTAGTTGAAGGATTATGCTCCTTTTTTGGCATCCAGCTTTGCAAAATTTGGGATAAAACATATTGGCTTTCCAGCCTTGATTAGATGAGCCATGCCATAAAAGAAAGTGAGTTTTAAGAGAGAGAAAAAGGCAGAAGTTTTTTCTACAAATATTAAATAGCTTGCTATTTAAAATGTTATTTTTTTTGTTAATATTTTTAATAGAAGCTGCATAGCTGAATAACACAACCCAGACTGAATCCAATAAAGAAAGCAAATCTCTGAAAATTGTGCAGTACTTCTAATAAATTCTCAAGCAAATAGTGAAACTGAAAATTCAGACAGACAAAGTTTTGGTTTTATGCAAAGAATCAAGTGATCATTGTAGTTCATAGTAGTAAAATCCATGACACTGTGTTGGTATTGGAGGTAAGTTTTATTTCCTATTTCAGACAATAGATATTAATCCTGATGCCTGCTTATAATCAAACAGCCATGAATATTTCAGTCCTTAATATCTACATTGTTTCATGCATTCATTTGTGCTGCCTTAAATACAATGCAATGAAAATACAGAAAACAATTACTTAATCAGCATTTTCCAGAGACCCGCACTTCTACGATAAAGGATTTTATAGTATTGTATGTGTTTTGTTTGAAGTTCTGACTATTTCTGCAAACAGTTGCAGGCCCAAGTCCTTTTCTGGAGCCCCTGAACATGAAGTTGAGCTCGGGGTTGGTGGAAAATACAGGTGATCCTCACAGCAGGGAAGAAGCTGAGCCTTCCAGGCTGTTTTAGATAGTCAGGACAGTCAGGGTGATTATTCAGGAAGGCACGTACTGACCAAGAAACAGTTTTGAGACTGGTGAAGCCAGAGTGAGATTTGATAACCTGCCTTTCAGCAGCAGGGTAAGTGCCAGGTCTCTAAAATGTAGCAACAGAAATTTAGGTTTGTTTTTAACTTTTCCTTAGGATTTTTGTAAAACAAAAACATAATTTCTGATAGGGATCTGTTACATTTTGAAACTGAATTATATTGTGATGTGATGGAATAATAAGGGGAAAGAAAACAACTAAGTTGAAATCCTTTCTCTGCTAATCTGATTTTGAATTTTGAGCGTCTTGGTATTTGAGAATAAAACTTGAATTTCAAGGTTGGATGTATTAAGATAGTCCAGTTGCGTGATAAAATGTGTTTTCTTCTAGCTGTTAAAATTTTAACACAGGTCTGCCTCTATAGTTTTATATAGAAATTATAGTTGTTTATATGTAGCTTAATAGGAGGAGAAGAATAAGAAAGGAAAATTATAGAGACGGATACTATATGCCAAAAGAAGAAAAAAAAGTGTGTAGAGTGGGACTGCATAGTGGACAGGAAAGTCTCAGACTGGTGGGAGAAATCTATTTAGAGGAAGAGAAGGTGGATGGATGAAGTTGAGCAAATTTACAGCTTGCCTGAGTCTGTGACAGTATGTGTGGAAAGGAGCAGACGAAGGCTGAAGCCTGTCTCTTTTTTGTGCTGTTCTCACTGTTCCTCAGGCTTAACTTGCTGCCATCCCTATTAGATTTGAAAACAATGTTCACCTTCAAAAGTCAGCCTTTGTTTTCTGTAGAAGGAGAATTAGGGGTTTTAGATTAAGGCAGTTGCCTAACAAGTGTCCTATAAATTCCTTATAAAAAGGAACCAAGTCAATAGTAAGACCCTGAGTTGCAGTAAACTGATTTAAGTTTTTGATTTGACAAGAACATCATCAGCAGTAGATACTTTTAGGGCTCTGTGGCAGCTTTATATGCCATATATGTATAGTTGTACAGACCTGTGTCTAAGTGTTAAAGAACTTTAAAAAAAGGGTAAACTCAAATTAGCCATAAGTGATATTATGCATTTGCTAGTGCTATGTACAAGGGAATGAGACTTGGTTCCCTAAGTGTCCTGGAGGATCTGGGCTTCATCATTTGCAGATTTCACAGTAATCCTTGATGGGACATGACTGTGTGTGTAGGCCAGCCCAGAGAGGTGTCATACACAGGCTGGGTAATTAAACACTGCTGCAGAGTACACTGGTGGGAATTGCTTTGTATAAGCACATAATCTACTGCTGCCTACACCCAGTGCTAATCTTTACAAGGAGAAGCAAAAATAGTTTCCCTCTCCTAATCATGGAAAGTCTTATTAGATGTCTAACCTTCTCAAGCTGAAAAGCAGAGGAGAGTGGCTTTTATGGCTAGAGTATGTGTGTGGGGAAAGCTAAAGTGGCATCTCTGCAAGTGGTCTAGCCTAGTAAAATTTATATAAGGCATGATGTTTGAAAGGAGGGAAAAAGCATCAGAGAAAACCTTGGCAAATGTTAATGATTAACAAAGGAATAAAAATGTACAAATGCTTTTTAAAACATTGTAAAGCATTGCTATTTAAAGCATATAAGCTTGAAGTTGTAATTGATATCTTCTGACTTGGAATACACTAAAATAAGTATGAAATGAAATTTAAAGAAGTGGCCCTTACCACTCGTTTTACTTCCACATTTCTTTCCCAAAGTGGATTTCATTACTCATGGACCATTAAAAAGTAAAAAAAAAAATTGTAATATTCTGTCTTATAAGCCTAGTCATGACTACTGCTGTTACTACAGTCCAAATACTAAGAAAACTTTGCATTCTCTAGTGATAGAACTTTAACTGTTTCCCGTTGCCTAGAAATGTGCTTTTCAACAAGAAATTCCCAAATATCGCCCTGTCTACTACGGCTTTGGAAAACAGCCTAGAGCTCAGATCCCACAGAAAATTAATTCAACTATTGATTGGTATAAGCTGTTCCTGTTATAGCTCCCTTGAGTAATCAAGAATTTACAATTAAAAGATAAATATGGCAAAACACATGAAGCCCAATGTATTTCGTAAATTCTGATTGTGTTAATTCTTAGTAGAAGCTGTCTACTTACAAGTTTTCTTATGCTTCTGTTAAATTTAGAGATATTTCTGAAAATAGTTCTAATTTGATAGAGAGCTCCCAAGAATTTAATAAGGATAGGAGGTAAATTTTCATATTAAATGGCTTTATTCTGTAATTCCTGGGGGAAAAAGGTGTTACATGATGTCTTTTGCAGCTTAAAAGCCATTGTTTTAGGTCTATGCCTATCTTCTGTATATGGAGCATGGAATGTTCCAACATAGACTTAATGAAACCATGAATAAGAGGAAGAATAACAGAGGGCTCTAAAAGGGGTGAGAGGAATACTTGGATTCTTGTGGATGTCTCATCTTAAGGCCCTACTGTCCTCTACTCCAACAATTTCACTGTTGGCTTTTTCTGAAGTGCTTTACTTATGTACTGTAAGCTATGGCACTGCTCACCAGCTCTGGAGTAATCTAGTACAGGACTCTGCAGCTTAAATAACTTTGCATTCATTGTTGTACTAAAAATAAATTGTGGTTAATAACAGATATAGCCTTTTCATTGAAAGTTCATTGAACATTTTGCGTTGTGCAGAAATGTCGCTTTCTGCAGCTGCCTGCAATTTTTAAAAGATAAAACCACATTTTTTAAATGAAGGGAGGAATTTTTTTTTTTTTCATGTTTAATTCCTAAAGGGCACAGTGGTGGTGGCTTCCGCTGTTACACTTCTTGGGAGCCATGCCACTCTTTCCTTTCTCTTCTCATCATGATAACCATTTGAGTGTCAGAGAGCATATTTGATGCCTTGAAAATAATTTACACTTGATACAATAGTGTAGTTGTCCAATGACATCTTAGATACATTCTAACAAAACAGCTTTACATCTGTGTTGTCTGTCTTTGTCACAGGCAATCCTTTCCTTTGTCCTCTTTTATTTAAAGATTTTCCAGAACATTTATAATTCATTGATATTTTGATGACACCTGCTGGCAGTGGTAATTTGAAAGCACTGCAGATCTGATTACACTGTTAGTCATGAGATAATAGCAAATTCATGTCTTGTATCACACCTGCAAAATCGGGGTGAAAAAATTTGATTAAGGTCAAAAAAGATGACTGACTAAGGTGCAACATCCTACCAAAATCAGTTTTAATGGTGGATAGTGGCAGTAATTTCCAGTGTTATATTTTAGTGTGATGATGATTTATTAGCCAGGATCTAGCAGCGTGATTGACAGGTGAGAGAAGTTTGCTAAAAGCTTCAGTAATAAAGAATATAAAAGCCTTTGGTATTTTAAGACTTTAAATTTGCTTTGCTTTTATTACTCATATGTCTACAAATCACTCTTGCTAAGAGACTTTGTCAAATATAGGATTTAGTTTTCTATACCAACATAAATAATTGAGTTTAGGTCAGATCAGTTTTTCATGTGGGTAAAGAAATAATTTAAGTGAAACCACTGAAAACATTTCAGTGTGATGCAAGTCATGTGTGCTAGCATTTCTTTTAGTTCTTAAAGGATGTCTAACTTTTTTGTTTAATTACCAAAAGAGTTCTATGTATAATATTGCAGTTGATTGACAGCAATGATATTTTTAAGTCTGCCATAATTTTGGTTATGTCAGCAGACAACACACAAATGAAATAGTTCATGGAATAAAAACATCCTGCATAAAAGGGGATGAATGTCAGACTGGTTTAAAATCATGGCTTTTAATAAATTGTAAACTAACTAGTTTATTTTCCATTCTGCATCTGCAGTGAGTTAAATGTATTGTGAGTAGATATTGGAAAGATGCATTTTTCTCTGTTAGGCGCATTAAATTTTATGTTTCTACTGTAATTGTTTCTTTCAGCCTGTGGAGAAACACTGCAGGAATCTACAGGCAACTTTTCTTCTCCTGGGTTTCCAAATGGTTATCCTTCCTACACACACTGCATATGGAGAATCTCTGTGACCCCGGGAGAGAAGGTATTTTAATGTTTCTTTAGCTAGACACAGATACTATTTTCAAAGTAAAATGTTGTGATTATTTAGCTTTTTGTTTAAGTTTAAAAGATGCATATTAATTGAAAATAATGGTGTGTCATAAAAAATGGAACCATGGACTATGTACAGTTGACTTTATTTTGATTTGTGGTATCAGAACCATATCATCAATCCAATGGATGTACTTGTGAAATAAAGACATAATTTCAATCTGCTGTATGCTGGCAGCATGAACTCCCTTTAAAACTGGCTCCCAGTTCAATTTATGGTTCAGTATAAGAGTAGGAGAGGTGATTCAGACTCCTGAATGGTCTGTTTTCCAGCATGGGCTGGGACAAGCAGACTGAGCTGTATGGGGCTGTTAGCTGGGCTGTGGTTAAGTTCTTAGTGTTCATTAAGATGTTTCTAAAATGAAACGACAATAACATGAGTAAAGAATATGTCATTGTAGGTGTTCCTTGGTATTGGTTCTAGTGTTTTACTTTCTGGGGATCAATGTTATGGGAAAAAGTGGGCTCAGTGAGAGTAGTTTGGAGAGAGAAGTGTGCCCAGTGTGCCATCCTAGTGAAAGTAAAACCTGTCCTTCTTGTGTACACCTTCTAAATGTGCTAGCTAAATCTCATTTTAATTTATTGGCTCAAATATTGGGCTGCTTCAAAACATATAAGGATAGAGGGAGTGATAAAAAGCTTCATCTGAGACAAAATATGCAGAAAAAAGGATGTGAGTTTCCTTACGTGAAGCAGTGGCTAGTATCAAGCAGTCAAGTACTAAAGACTAAAATACAAAATCCAAAGACTGAAATATAGAATCTAACAGATTCAGTACTGGCAAGTTCAAATAGGAAGACCCAGCACTTGCCCCCAGATAGTTCAGTAATTTGTCTCAGAAATCTCCCACTATGTATGAATTGGACATTCTTTTCTCCTGATTTTATTACTTTGTTCCATGTTTCTTTCAGGTCAGGATCCTGGTAGACAGCAAGAATATATACTCTTGTTGTTCTAATAGCTCCTGAGAAGCTGTAAGGGCATTTGCTACTGTGGGGAATGAAAGAAAAGTCATTTGGAGAGTGTTTGCCCTCCTCTGGACAAGAGCCAGAGACAGGAGGAAAACTAAACACTCTCTGCTAGGAGGAAAAGGGTGGCTCAGCAGGTTGTCAGGGGAAAAAAATAAAGAGATGAATAAGACAATGTTTGTGCAAAAGATGAAAATTATTCTAGATAGTTAATTTATGTCCCCATTATTTGTGTTGCATTTTAGACATGACTGTGATATCAACAAAAATGGCTTAAGTTTTTTTCCAGTTCCATTAAAAAAAACAATAAAAAAGTGTGTTCATCTACAATTATTTGCTCTTGAAAAAATTCTAACATCTGAGTTGATGTTTAAGTATTTATAGCATACTCCAACTTTGTGTAAGCCTATCTATAGGCACCACTGTAATATTAATATGTTTGTAATATAACAAAAAAAAAAAATAGTCTTGAGTTTGTGACCACCACTGAGACTGCATTATACTGGACAAAATTTTAATGGGGGAAAGCCCCTGTGTTGAAGTCAGCAACATGAGAGGACTGGCTCCTCTCCCAATTTACTCCTTTACCTTTTACTTTTGAGACTAAAGACTACATGGTGAACTGTAGCTGTAAAAGCTGTACTCAGTATATCTATACACAGAAAATCTTGGAGGATGGTGTTATTGATGCTATATGCTCCCAGCCAGGGAGAATCCTGCCTTCTGGTGTGTAGAAATTTTATTGGCATAGGGAGAGTTGCAGCTGTGCCAGTGTTTTATTTGAATCTGCCTTTTTCAATAGGTTACATTACTTTTCAGTTTCCTTAATGTTTTACATGAAAGATAAAATAGGCCAGGAAAATCCTTGATTGATATGGGTAAAAAAATGCCACCTGCAAAAACCTTGATTTGTATTACTGGTATTTGTTGTATATTTTATGCTTTCTTATCTCAGGCAGTAGGAGGTATGGTATATTCTCTTGGAAGCTGCAGTTGCACAATCAAATCTGCTGTGTAATCAATAATTCTTTAATTGTGCTGATAAATACCCATTGATTGTTTTTCCTGGGAAGCCTCTCAGCCATCCTGTCCCCTTGAACAAGCTCTGCCTTGTCTGTAGCTCTATTTAGTACTTCGCAGAATAGCAAATTGGAATCTTAAATATATTCAAACTTGTTTGGTTCATGACCAGAAATCATGCTGTGACAGTCTGGGGGTTCTGCCTATGTACAACTATTGAATTCTGGTCAGTGTTAAGAAATTGCTGCATCATCAAATACCTTGGCATGTCAGAGTGAGAAAAGGCTCTGAAGGTTATTTCATGTACTTGCAAAAGCAGAGGCCATTGAGGAGGCTCATTAAATTTTAACCATTTGAATTTAGATAGCAGCACTTTGAGACATTGACGTGATCACAGCTAAGTGAAACCATACATTTCCCACCCCTGTCCTGGCAATTAAGGTTTGGAAAAAGGTGAATTTCCAAACAAAAACCAGAGAAGAAATCTGATGTTTCAGCTGTGTCGTGGAAAAAACGGAAACTTGTGGTTAGACTGGTGAGAGACCTCCAGGCTCTAAGGAGCTGAAGCAGTGGAGGAGGTATAGCTTGTGGCTTCTGTAGCTTGCTTCCAGCAGAGCCAGCTGGGTTAGTGTAAGCAGCTATCTGCATCTCATCAGGGCAAAGAAAAAGGGCTCCCCCTTTTGAACCCCTCTGACTGCACAGATGGGGGGGTAAAGTTGGCATGGCTGGGAAAGGACCAGAATGATGAGGGCAGCAGGCTTTCCAAGCAGTATGGCTAAATACAAACAGAGATAGCTACTTCTGAGAAATAAGAAGATAGGAGTTTAGAGGGAATCTGAACTGCCAAGTGGATGATTTGAGGAGAACAAAAGTTTTGTAAGTTGGTGTGGTCTCTTTATTTGAAGGAAGAGTTGAGGAAGAAAAATTCTGCTAAGGACAGAGAAGTTCTCTGTGAATGAGAGAATGATCTCCCTGCCACCCTCTGGAGTAGATTCAAATAGAATTTGGAAATGTATTAAAAAACTGAAGCAGAGTAAAGCATATGAATGTTTTTACTTTTAGCTAGCTCTTCATATTTCTCATGGTAAATAGGTGGTTTTGGAATTCTGGCAATATTTGTGCATTTATTTCTTCAGTACATCTTCCCGAAGGACTGCCTGAGTAATAAAGCCAGAATGTCCTGTGGGTTAAATATCCATGAAAGGGTGCATGAAACTGAGAAGTTTGAGATAGAACTAATCCATTTTATGACTTAAATGTCTGGGTTCATTTTTCCAGTTATGGTGTTAAAATTTTTTCCTTACATCTGGACTAAGGGTAAATTCCTCTCCTTTCAACTGACAGCTGCTCCATAGGCTGCCATGGAGATGTATTTTTGAAGTGTTAGGTACCTGCTCCTGTGCAGCAATTTGTGTTTGTTTTATAATGGCAGGGTTCAATTGCGAGTTTCTAGGATCAAAGCTAAGATAATAGCAATTCTATGCTCAAATGTGAATAGAGAAGAATTTAAATTAGTTTGAAATATTTATTTATGTACACTGAGGAACTGATTCTGAAGAACATGAATTGTTTTTCCAAGTATACCTAAATCCAATAAAAAGGTATTCATTTGAAATAATTTCATAATACAAAATATTAATAACTTTTAATCTGCTTATTTGGATTTATTCCTGTAATTGCAGGACATGATGCTAAGACTATCCCAGTCAGTCAAGGTTTGAACAGTAGCTATTGTGTCAGTGTGTGATCAGGAAAAATCCTATTCCTGTGTTAAAAGTGTAAGTTTATGGCAGTTTAGGATAAATATTTCTAAAACAGGGATAATGTAATTTAGTATAAGGGTAGTCCTTATAGTAAGTATTGAAAAAATGAAAATATGTTTACAGATAGTCTCAATAACACTTGGAGTCCAAGTTCACAAGTTCTAGAAATGTGCAGATTTCAGATTTCTGTATAAAAAGCTTTGTTATAGTTTCATTATGAATCATTAAAGGACTGTATACTCTTTTTTATTAGTGAACTTTCTTTCAGCATTACTGTCCAACATTTTCAACGTTTATGTGTCTGAAAGTAAAATGTCTTGTCAAAGCAATAGTTGGAGAAGCACAAACCAAACTAAAACAATTATTTAATTTTTTTTTTATTTGCAGCTGATTATAGTCAGTGCTAGTTATATCCAAAATGTAATGGAAGAGGAATTGGCAGTAGAATTATCAAGTAACATACTTAAAATTATGTTACTCTAATATTTTACCTAATTAGTATTCTCAGATTTTTACTTCAGTGAAAAACTCCTTGAGCAATTAAATGTGAGTAGATTGTCTTGAATTTTTGCAAATATATAAGATTAAATAAAATAAAGTTTTCATGTTCCCAGTAAATTTGTACTTAGTCAAAGAAATAATTGAGGAGAGGATAATTAGATGTCTGAATAGTTGGAATTCCATTACAGGTGACCTCTCTGGCTTCAGTTCTTCAGAATGTTGTCGAGATTGTTTTTCTCTTATTTACCACACGTGATTTATTTAGGCTTCTCATCTGATTGCAGATCGTTTTAAACTTTACCACCATGGACCTTTACAAGAGCAGTCTCTGTTGGTACGACTATATTGAAGTAAGAGATGGCTACTGGAGAAAATCCTCTCTGCTTGGTATGCAACTGTTAAACGCTGCACCGTCCACTGCACCACACTCATTGGGCTCAGTGGACCTGCTGTTGAACCCACTACAAACTTCTTGGGTTTCAGGTGTCTGGAATGGATCTAAACTTGGGGATGGGAAAAAAAAAACAACATCTAAATGGCCTTGACTTCAAGCCTCAAGCCTTCCTTTTGCTGCAGCTTGCCATTATTCAGCTGCAAGGGTGGAAAGATGACAACTACAAAACGTGCAAGATTTTGCTTTGCTTATGGATATTGAATTATGAAGCTGCCATAGGTTGTTTTTTTTTTTTTTTTTCCCACAGAAATAGGGAGGAAGTTTACAGACAAATCTGTAGAGCATATGATGGGAAATTCATAGGTCATGTGATGAGAACATGCACCTGCTGTAGAGCTGTTCTTATGAGCTCTGTGCTTGTACCTTTAAGATTTGGGACAGATCACTTCTCTTTGTTCCTTGTGTGTCCTTCCCTGCTCTTGCAGACCAGAGAAATGCAAAGCAATAGAGACTTAAGCCTGGGTTGCAATGCAGTCATCCTTTTTTAATTTAGAAGGTTGGTGGGAAGATTTCACCTCCCATAATGCTACTGCCCAGATACAGAGGACAGCTCTCTAAGAGGAATACCTATTTTTTTGGCCTTGAGCAGTAAATAAAGAGGAAACAGTTAAGACCAGACAGTAATTATCCCCTTCTTGTGTTCTCTATCAACTAGAAAAACAGAAGCTTTACCTATCTAGGCAGACTTTAAGAGGGTAATGTAGAATAGGTCACTTAGATGTTGCTTTTTAAATCTCTTTGGCCCTTAGACACAATGAGCTGTATTACTGTGACCTGCATTTGTTCCCTTCTTAAGATTAGTACTCACTTTCCCCTTCCAAAATGCATGCGTTTGTATGTACATAAACAACCTCTAACAATATTTTTTTTCATTAATTCCCCTAAGGTTTTATGCTTAGACTTGTGAGCCTGACTGCAATAAAAAGTTCTGAAAGCTTTATAATAAAATCTTTGTGTGTTAGGTCCTGATCTGCAGAAACAGATGTGCTTAACCATAAGCGTATGAATAGTTCCACTGACTTGGTTCTGCTACTTCTGCCTATAATGTTAAACACTTGTATAAATGTTTGCAGCATTTGGCTTCAGAGGCGGCAGAAAATGCAGTTACTGGTTGCATGTTTTTAGGCAGGTTTTGTGGTGACAAACTGCCAGAAGTGCTCACATCCACCGACAGCAGGATGTGGATTGAGTTCCGCAGCAGCAGCAACTGGGTTGGGAAGGGTTTTGCAGCAGTTTATGAAGGTAAGCCTCTTATAGCATTAAAAATAATTTGGTTATTGGGAAAAAATAATATTAACCAGATACCTTTTAAAATTAATCATCCCCACCAAAACTAACATATGAAATCAGTATTTTATCACCAAGAGATAGTAGGTGCTAAATTACTAGACAGGGCATTTTGAAACTCCTCCCATGACTGAATTTCAGCTGAGCTCTTTTTCAGGGGAAATCACTGATAATAATCATAAAGATTTTTACCGGTCTTTATTTACTAAGTATGCATGTTCTTGTGCTTAGTGTTTGCAAAGATTTCTGTGTGTACTTTCTGTTGATCCTTCAGAAAAATCTGTCTTATATTTTCCATATACTCTGGGAATAGTTAACAAAGGCACCCATGCACATTGGGTGTATTAGCAAGTCAACACTCACCTGTTTAAAATAGAACCTGTACTTTTCATGAAAATATTTTTTAATTTATATTAGCTGTTTCTTCAAACTGAATGGAAGCTTGAAGTGATAAACTGCTGGTTAAAATGCATAGATCATTATAAAATATGAGATTTTGCTTTCATTTGTCTCTTTCTAAAGGTTAGTAAATATCAATTAAGAATGTTTATGAAGTATACTTCAAGGGTGAACAAAAATTTAATTATTTTGACCCTTTAAATATATTCTGTAAAATGTATAGATTCAGATTATCCATAATTACAAATTCATCCTCAACACTGTAGACATGTTTAGAGCTATTAGAAATGCTAAGTTATATTTGCTAGCTAAAGTACATATAATGGTTTAAATCAATTGTGTTTTCAATAATTTATTCTTGGTTTAAGTATTGTCCAGAACAATTTTATTATTAGTTTTGAAAATGGGAGCATATAATGTCACTTTGGGCATGGGGAAATTATAGAAAATGTCATTATTGACAGTAAAATGTTATGCTTTTATCAGCTATTTGTGGAGGTGAAATCCACAAAAATGAAGGCCAGATCCAGTCTCCCAATTATCCTGATGACTACAGACCAATGAAGGAATGTGTGTGGAAAATAACAGTGTCAGAAAACTACAATGTAGGATTAACCTTTCAAGCATTTGAGGTAAAGCCTTTTAACTAATCTCAGACAAGCATCTAGTGGCTGAGTGATAGTGAAATTTAAAGAAATATTTATTAAACCTGTGAATGAATTTAAGAGTTCCCTATGAATAATTAACTCCATAATCTATGAAAGTTTCTCTTCCCCAGAAATTATCAAAATGATAGGTTTTTTATGTTATCTCTAATATTTGAATTAGAATATTAAAATTACTGAAGATAGTCACATTTTACCAAGTGCATAATATAGCTCAGCAAGGTTACATCAATATTCTGTTAAATAACCAGGACCTTTGATTTTTGCTAAATCTTATTGTCAAAAATGAATGTGTGACTGGAGAAAAAACCACTGTTTCTTTGGCTTCTGCTTTGAAAAGGAAACAAACATAAAACTGATATTCAGATCAAAAACCTATATTTAGTGAGGAAAGAAAAGAGATGTGGTAAGTCGTCATAGGTGTATGTTTTTAGTATACATCACACTGTGTATAGCATTTTTAAACTGTGGTAGACTATTACATAAAAATAAAAAGTGGTATTTAATGTCTGTTTTATTCCTACACAATACACCACCTTGAACTCCGTGGATAAATTTAGCAGTATACTTTGAGTTAATTTGTTTTATTTGAATATACTTCAGCAATAAGGGCATGAAGAATGTTTTTTAAAAATCTAGAATTTTTGCCTTTATGTTGTACATAGATCTTAATACAGGTATAGGAAACAGAGCTGTAATTTCCAACCTGACGCTTTAGTCTTGCAGACAAACTTCAGGGTTATGGCACATTTTTGCAGTGACTGGTAGAAAGATTTGAGTATGAGACACTAAGGGACTGGGAATTTATCAGCAATTATGAATGTAAAATATCAAAGTTTTAATATTTTCATAGATTCTACTTAATTTCTCGTTTTTTTAAATCCTGAATTAATGTCAGTTCTAATGCAGACAAGATCAGCTTCCCCTGGTCTTCTGAGCTGCATGATCTGGCTCAAGTTCACTTACCATAGTGTGTTAGTCTCTTTATTTAAGACCTGTTGAAAATTAATGTTTTGAGTACCTTTTATATAATTTACTGACTAGATATGGAGCTTTTCTAGTCTGCCATTGGTGCTCAGCATTTATTAACGTGATGACAAAGGAAATGGTCCTATTTCTCTGCAAAAGAGATTCGCTGCAATATTTGGTTTGGATGCAGTTGATCAGCAGTGGTCTGCATGTGCTTGAACTGACCGCAGTTCAGTATCATTACTGGGAGAATCAAACATCTCTCCCTATCTTTCAGGAACTTTTTCTAATCACCAAGTTAGGGACTATTTACGAGTGTGAAGATGGCATGCTTATGCCTCACCATTCAGGAAATAACCAGAACCAAAGGACCAACAAACAAGAGAACGTTTTAGTAGACAAGAGATTAATGCCTCCGGAAGAAATGTCCAGTTTTTCCTCCAGACTGTTTAGTATTATGGCACTCTCTAGAGGTGAGACATGTGGACTAACACCTCATAAGAAGAAAGAGGAAATTGAGCAGAAATGTAGTCAGAGGACAGTCTCAAGTTGGGGCTTATACTTCATATGTTATGGAAAGAAAAAAAAAATTCCAACAGTAGGGACTTGAAATACTTCTCCAGGGAGAGTCTGAGCTGTAATTCCACAGTGGCAAGATGCCCTTGAGCACCAAATTAGACACCCCAGACAGGCACAAGACTGCTATATCTGTCTTTGTGGCATCTCTTACTGGCTCACCCACTGGGCTCCCTGCTGAGGATGGGAGTTACTTTGGGAACTGCTCTGCAGTGCCTGGACCTTCACCACTGATTTGTATTTCTGCTCCCAGCTCTTGAAGGTAGGTGTTCTGGTTTTTGGTATGGAGTCCCTCTCTGGACTGAATCTTTGGTGCACTGCCCAGTAAAACAAAAAGTTGCTTAAAAATCACTGTTCTTGGTGCCAGCTGAGATAGAAAAAAGTAAATGTCAGGCCAGAGAGTTATTGCAGTGTGTTTGTGAGAAAATTACTTCTCTGTCTTCTGAAAGGTACAGTTAAGTAAGAGGAATTCTCATTATCCCTATGTAATACTAGGAAAAAAAACTGTATAAATAACCTCCATTCTGAAATGAAAGCACTAGGGAAACTGAGAATTTCAAACTGTATCAATGAGTCATCTTGTTTTGCCTGCTGTGGGCAACACATTTTCCACTGAGTGCAGGATTACACTTTCTTATTTGGCTGCTATAATTTCCACTGTCTGTGTGAAAGTAGAGATGTTGGGACTGGGAACTCCATCTTTTTCATTGTTACAGTCACCTTTATAATATTGTTCTTTGAAAATTAGAAGGTTTTTTTCCTAAGTTTATTTGCTTTTTTATTTAAGACCTTTTTTTGGCACACAGTCTCACCAGCTTAAAAAATCCCAAGGGTTTGTAGAGCAGATTCATATTAATCTTCCTCGTTTGAGTGACCTTGTTAAACTCTGTGCAGATAGCAATAATTTAAATCATTTTTACATAAATCAGGGAATAAAATTTATCTGAACTTCTGATTTTACTAGGCATGTATTCCACCTTTTATGACTGATGTCTAAAACCCGAGGCAGATATGTTTACCTGTATTGCAGTTTGATGTTGTGAAAAAAATTAACAATGGCAACAAATAAAGATTTTTACTGCAAGAGAATTACTCCCAGATTTGCTCTTCATATCCTTATCTCTCCATTTTTTTTCTTTTATTTTTCATTTTTTTCTGTTGGAAGAGTGCTATAAGACAAAGGTACTCTGGATGTGTATTTGTTTGTTTTTATGTCGGTATTTCTGTGGGTTTTTTTGTTTGGTTGATTTGTTGTTGTTTTTCTAAACTTGAAAGTATCTATGAGGCCTTTTCTTTTTTGAGTAGGGATGTAGAGAATGTCTCTGGTTTGCCATTTCTCTGGGAGATTTCCTAGTGTTTTCCTGCTCTTCTGTGCCTGTTTTAGTAATTTTTCTGACATTTTCTCAACTTAGTTCTCTGATGCCATTTAAATTCTAGGTTTCCTCCAAGGCCTTCAGGAGCTGAGGTTATCCTTCAGTTTCCTATAGGAAATGCACTTTTCTGTAAAAAAAATTTAGATATGATTTCTTTTTAAAAATTACTAATATTCTGCATCTTTCTTTTCATCAACATGTAATATAATGTAAATATCTTGTGACATTTTAGTGCTCCAGTAAACAAGACTTATGGGACCAGTCCTGTTACAGCCAAACTCACCAGGGGTCCTTTCATTAACTGGAAGAGGTTTTCCTCAATGAACAAATAGGAAGTAGGAAGAATAAGAAAGACAGAAAATACAGGAGGAATAAGAGACTATTGCAAGTGTGATAGACCTTTGTATGGTAGTGTTCCCAGATGATAGTACCAGGTAATCTTAAAAACTAAGGTTCAGAGAAAAACTCCACATTTTATAATTTTTTTTTTTCATTGATTACCAAGTACCAGTTATTTCTCAAAACCACAATCCTTATCTGTTAGGTAACATATAGGTGTAACACTTTAATCCCTTAATATTGATAGTACTGGCATCACTTGCACTAGTAGTGAACTAAATATTAGTGGATATGGTAGAACAGCCATGTTTCAAATGGGTTTTTTTGACTCAATAGCACTTTGCAAGTTGGTTGATTCTTATAGACATAGAAAGTTTAGAAACTTACCCCTAAATTAAATGTATTTTAGCTGTTCTCTTCTGCCCAAAATAACGTGATCCTCAGAAAAGAAATTACTAATTCACCTAAATGGAAATTTGGCGCATGTAACTCAGAGCCACACTGGGCTGGTGGATAATCATAATTTCCATATTGCCCATAAAAAATGGAAACATGGAAAAAACTGATGTTAATTAAATGTCTTGAGTACTGAAATGACCACAGATGTGTGGGGAAAATGCACAATTCTTTCACTGATATTGGTGAGCTTTGTACCAGTTCATCTCTTGATTTTTACTGAGATAACAAGGCAGATTTTTTTTTTTTTCAAATTGGAATATGATGTCATTAATTTATTCTTTAGATGAATGAAAATTTGGAATTGGTATTGTCAAAAACTTACCAGTGCTCATGCACTGCATTAGTTGTATACAATTGCCACTAAAATCAGCAATAGGTGGTTGCATCCCAAATCTTCCTGGCTTTCCTCACTCATTCCCAAACTGTCCCAAAGCAATTCCTGACCAAAAATCTAGACAGTTGCAGTAAATGGCAATATGGTTTGTGACTGAGGAGTGGGTGGGAGAAAATTATGAATGTTAATGTCTGGAGAACTGGGAAGTTGGAAAGAAGACAGAGAAATGTGTGTAAGTGCCATATTTTCATGCCACTAAAATGGCACAAAATCAAATAGTTCCTTCCCCCCAGTTTTCCCTTCTATATCAGAAATCTTAATGTGCTAAGTGGAAGCTCCTTAGTCTGTGGTGATTCCTGAGCTTCACGTTGGTCGTCATGCACAAGTAGAGCAGAGAACCAGTTGATACTTCTGCTTACTGTGAAGTTTTGGTGCAAGAAAAACTCTCTGGAGATCAAATGTAGATTTTTCTGGGTTTAGTTTAGACTTCTTTATTGATTTAATGGAACGTGGATATGCTGAATTAGATTTGAGGCTTTCTCCAACCCTTCTACCTGACTGTGATCCTGTCACCCTCCCCATCCTCTCCATCCCTAAACTTGCCTCTCCCAATTCAGCCAGGTCCTTGAACAAGAGTGTTCTTTTAGGAATTATTTTTGAATACTTGGATCTAGTTAATTCTTTTATAAATAAGACTGAGCGATGTGAAGTATTCCAGCAGTAAAATGACCCAGCTCAAGCGGGTTTTTAATTCTGTTGAGAAGGACACACTCTCAATAGAGACAGGTATCATAAATTAACTAGCTTTTGGACAAGGTCATATTTGGGCTGCTACTGCTTTCCTCTCTGGTGCAATTCCCATTCTGATCAACTCTGCAAATACCATTATGTAAAAAGCACAAGCCTCACTACTCAAGCAGACATGCAAACATGCCCACTCACTCATATTAGTCTGTGTTTGAATGTCATCCAGCAGAAAGTTTAAATGGAAAGGGAACTTTTCAGTTGGTCTGGTTTCAGTACAATGAAGATTCACTCATAGGCCCAGAAAATCAAAAGAGGACACCTGAAATCAGGAATTGTGCAAGAGAAACTGGACCCATCAGCCGCAGAAAAATTAGTTTATTTTTGTTCTCTGTTCTGACAGAGGACAAAAATAATTTTTTTTTTTAATAAACTAATTTTTAAGTAGTCTTAAGACTACTTAAGAGCTGATCATTTTAGATGTGTTTGGATCTAATTTTTCAGATGCATCAAATTCCTTATGCACCACAATTTTTTACCTTTATCCTGCAACATCTGTGAACAGTGACAAATGCAAAATTTTGCTCTGCCTTGAGGATCAAGGGAGATTCTAAAAATCTTATCATATTGTTGAAAATTGAGCTTTTTAATATGCTAAAATGGTGAATATTTCTGACCTGTTTAGTTACTGAGCCATTAATCTTCTTTAGTTGAGTGTACATGAGAAAAGAGGACTTGAGATGAGAATAGAAGTTAACAGAACACTAGAAAGCTTAGAGGTGAGCATGTCTTTTTTAGTTTTTTCCCAGTTAGGTTGTTGTGTCCTTAGTAACATTTCTTTCTTTATTTTTATTTTTTTTTTTTGTGTAGAAAACAAGTATAGTTAAAATCCATTCAGTGATGTTCATTCATCTTTCTGCTGCTGGAACCCTAAACAGAGACCTGAACTTTGAAAAATTTAAATTCTTTTTATTATCTGACTGATGTATCAAGTGTCAAGTTCAGGTAGGTCATTTTGAAAATTATGTTTTACAGATTGAAAGACATGACAACTGTGCATATGACTACTTGGAAATCCGAGATGGAACAAATGAGAACAGTCCTTTGATTGGTCACTTTTGTGGATATGACAAGCCAGAAGACATTAGATCTACCTCTAATACCCTGTGGATGAAGTTTGTTTCTGATGGAACTGTTAACAAAGCAGGGTTTGCAGCTAACTTTTTTAAAGGTAAGTGTTAAAACGTATTTTGGGAGTTATGAACAGCTTATCACTTCTTCTTGGACTAGAAAATTATGAAGGGCCATGAAAAATATTTCTCAATCTTTTTTTACTACTAGACTGAATAGAATAATTTTTCCTGGGCATACAATTTATTCAAAACAAAACAACAGAGATTTTTGAATCTCCTAGTAAAATGTGTCCAAAGAATGAACATATTCAGCACAACTTTCTACTGTCTTCAGGTTCAGTTAATCAACTTAGTTCTGAAACATATCTAATTTTTTTAAAATGGCACATTTTTTTACATTGTGTTATCAAATATAAACAGTGTAATTGCAAATGGCTTTTTTTTTTCCTTTTCAAGTTTTTTTTTCTTTTCTTTGCCTAAGTCTTGTCAGTTTTTTTCTAATCTGTTTTCTGGATTAGTCTTCTTTATCAATTTATTACTCTCTGTAAGGAGGGAAGAAAACCAAAAAAATCACATCAAAAATCATATTGAGCAATAACCTTATAGTTTTCCTTCAGCTATGCGTGTTTTTTGGGGAGAAGGAGGGTGAAATACAGTTGCATGAATGCCTGAAGCATTTGATGCATGGAAAGTTTGTGATTTGCACACGGTGCTGCCGGTGGCACAGTTAAAGCCACTGGCAGTGTTGTGGCCATGATGACACCTGGAATACAGGTCATGCCACGAGGAAAACCTTTTGCTCTTTTTTAAAGAAACCATGGCTTTTCTAATTGTAACTGATAGCTTTCATTGTAGACAATTATAACTTTGAAGGCTATAGGCATGAGAGTAGGAGCTCTTATTTTTTTCCCTGAGAAATTACTTGTCCTGGTGTAAGAAAACAATATTCCAGCATCTGAAGAATATTTCAGTAATGAATCTCATGGGTATATTTCAGAGTTAGTAGAGAGAACACACAATTCCTTTCCCTCCCCCAGCCCTGATTCATCTTGTTCTTTTTAATATCAGTAGAATAAAAACCTAGGATTTGAGGATTCTGTTAATCTGTTTTTGAGTATGAATTCAGGATAATGTACAGATTGATTCTGAGGGAGATAAAGTGCCCTTCAAGTGACCCTACTGTGGATTTTCAATGTTTCCTTCAATACTTAGTACAATCTTTAGATTATAGCTGCCTGAATTACTGTATGCTGCACAAAAAGTGCTTATAAATTAGTTCTGCAGCTGTTAGTGGATATTGTTAAAATAAAATAAATAAAAAAAAAAACACAACCAAAAACAAAACCACACTCCACAAAGGAAAGATTTTTATTTTCTCCATTGCAGGTCTCCTTAGCGTTTGAAAATCCTCTAGTCAGCAACCACAGTGGTTTATGTAGTGCATCTTATAATGGCATGCATACAGCTTTCTGGGTTACTATTGATCCAGAAGTTACAGCTGAGGAAGGTTATTATTTAACATATTTTTGCATTCTTGCCTGTCTTGGCAGAGGAAGATGAATGTGCCAAACCTGACAATGGTGGCTGTGAGCAGCGCTGTGTAAATACCCTGGGCAGTTACCAGTGCGCCTGCGACCCTGGCTATGAACTTGGTCCTGACAAGAAGAGTTGTGAAGGTACAGTGTACTGGTGTCTTATAGGCTCTTAAAGCTCTCGGAGTGCCATGGCCTGACTGAAATGCTACACATTTCTTAGGCTCTGTCTGAGCAGCATGAGATCTCTGGAATCCAACCCAGAAAACCAGTGCTGTCCTTTTAGTAGTGATGCCAGAGCCATGTTTGTCCTCTGTCTGTCAGCAATTTAATTTTGCAGATTTTGCTGTTTGTCAATCAGGAATGGTGCAAAGTAGGACTTCATAGCACTTGTTACACTATTCATACTCACTAAAGCAAAGTCTCTCAAGGGGACAATTACCAGCAGAGTTTCTCAGAATCAGAGTGTTTAACAAGCCCTCTGACCACCTCTGACTGGGATGTGCCTGGGAAGCTGGCAGGTCTTGAAGAGCAAGGTCCTCTATTTTAGCTCGAAGCTCAGAGGAATCCTCCCCTCTCCTAGTCACACTGTGGGCTTTTCTTACTTTTCAGGCTGAGCAAAGCATGTTCACATAATCATTTGGAGAAAAAAGAAAGAGATAAACAGAAGTCTGTGTAAATATAGTACTGAACTGAGATAAGATTTTGCATTCTAGGAATATTTCATATCAAAGGAAAGAACCATAAGCTCTTGATCATTACGCACCAACTATTGTTTGATTTTTATTCATAGACACCCATAAACCAAAGGATAGCACAAATTTATTCTTAGCTCATCTGTATGACTAGTGAATGGATTTTGAAAATTGGGGTGCTTGGAGTCCTGGTTTTCTTCTCATGCAATTCACTGGTCTCTCTTTTTCCTAATTTCCTGGCTTTAATTCATTATTATTCACAGTTTGGAGTAGTTTTGCCTAGTTTCTTTGCAATTCTTTCTTGTTATTTTGGTTTTGGATCTGTGGGACTGGTTTGGGTTTTTTTGTTTGTTGTATGTTTGTGTGAGCTTGTGCAAGTCCTAGATTAAAGGCATGTTAGATTGTGGGTCTCATGAAGTTGGTTGGGGTTTTTTTGGTTGTTTTTCCTCCCTCCCCAACCTTTAGTAAAGAGAACATTGGAAAAACAATTTATTTGGATGTCTGCACAGGTAGACAATAAGAAAATGAGTTTAATCAAAGGAGGGGCCATGAAGACAGAGGTTTGATCTCTGGGCTTTTTGATGATCAGCCCAAATTTACATAAGGAATTGAGCTTTGTCTGCTTGCTGACTCAAGTCAGAATATTAGAGAAGTCTTTCAGAAGACTCTTCTCTCTGCCTCTGAAAAATAGAAAAGAGATACGCTGCTGGCACTCAAACAGTAAAGCAACTCTGTCAAAAGAAGTCACTCTAAGCGCTGCCGTGCAGTGTAGAGCAAAAACCCTGAGCTATCCCTAGAAGTGTATGTGTTTGTTACAGTTGAGGTGGCACTCACTGTACTTAGATAGTACTTGGAACTGCTTAATCAAAATTACTGTGTAAGTTTGGGCCTCTGAGAGGTGAGCTTGCTGTATTAATTCACATATGAGTAGAAGCCTGTAGTCAGAAACTTTGCCTTATACTTCACTGCAGTGTTGACATGCACAGAAATTTACTTTATGATCTTCTAATCCAAGTCTCTACCAATGGCAGCATATTAGAAAGGGTCAAGATTTTGTTTTTTCACTATTTCCACATTTCCCACCCTTGCCTCAAAGATCAATAGAGCAATGTTCAGAAGCAGCAATTGAAATCTGGCAGTAGTTTCTCTGACCCAGATTGGATCATTTGAGGGGACAGCTTGTGTCATCTGGGTGCAGTCTCTAAACTTATGTCTGGTCTTTTTTGATACGCTGAGGTGTGACCCAGGGTCTTAGTCCACCCATTCCCATCAGATTACTTTTATATGTATACCAAGAAGTGTGCTGCATGGAAAACTAGGGACCAGGAGAAACACTGATGTGTGTTGGAGTTGACAAAATGAGCCTTGACATAGTAACTGGTGAATTCTCCCAGCTGTGTTAGATGGAGTAGATGCAGTATGTGAGATCATCGGCTAGACTGCAATAGCCAGTTTTTAAAGCATTCAGTGTTAGCAGAGAGCAGTTGAGTAGAGCTCTCTCCTTCAGCTCTTTGGAAAGAGATTTGTGGATGATTTCCAGTGCTGTCACAGTGCTGTAATGGTTATCAATGTAGCAGAGTGTGATTGAGAGCTTCTCTAAATCCCTTTACTTTCCTTAAAAAAAAAAAGAAATTGCACAGATGGAAAAGATTAATGAGTTTATCCTTTGCTAGTTGAACTGCATTCAAGAACGCAGCACAGTATTTTTCTGTTTTATGGAGGTGATTATTTGGCGTATACTTGGAAATAAGAGGCATTTTCTCTTTTAATTGAACATCCATGATTCAGCAAAAGTAATTGTGACTGAAGTGTACGTAACTGCTCTTCCAAAGAAGTTCCCCTATCTAGTAGGCTATGGGAGGTATATACAGTGTGGGGACAGGTAGGGCTGATTCTCCATCAATAATCAAGGAGAGAAGCACATCTTAAAAATCCCTCTGTCAGAAGAGGGGTGGTCAAGGTCTTGGGGAGGGCAGTGAGGTCAGAGGACTTGCATGGGAAAGGCTGTTAGAGAATAACCAGAGTCTCTGGAGGGAGGGGAAAAGAATGAATATGATAACGCCTTGTGTAGTCCTGAAACTTATCTTGGCCCACAAACCTGTAAGCTGTTCAAGATAGAGGCTGTCTCTTTCCCTTTGTTTGCACCAAGCATGATAAAGCAAGATTCTGATTAGTCTGTCTGGGCATTGCAGCATATAAGTAATGAGAGGACTGATTCTTCTCCGTGTGCTTCTGTTTATAGTAAAACACACTGTCAGTCAAGAAATGATGTTCTCTTTTAATTTTACAGCTGCTTGTGGAGGACTCCTGACAAAGTTAAATGGGACTATAACCACACCAGGGTGGCCAAAAGAGTATCCTCCAAACAAAAACTGCGTGTGGCAGGTGGTTGCCCCAACGCAATACCGAATTTCAATGAAGTTTGAGTTTTTTGAGTTAGAAGGGAATGAAGTAAGTAACCATGAACAAAGAGCTGCACAATCTGTTATACTCTAAGTGGTTTCACAAGCATTTGAAAATAGATACTGTCTTATAGAACCCTTGCTGACCTTTCATATGCTGACAATAAGCATGGATATTCTTGTTTTCGTTTTGGGACTGTTTCTGGATTCCTTCAAAACAAACATGGAAAGAATAGCTCTCTTTTACCTATCATCTAAATGTATATGTATTACAAGAAATTTAAAAAAAAAAAGTTCTCTGCTGAGTCTCAGCTGACTTTTTTATCAACAAAATAAAACAGAGCAAATGGGGCTGAAGCATATTGGAAAGAATTCAAGAGAAGAAAATCTGGAGAAACCAAATCATCTTTACAGACTGACTACAAAGAATACACATAAGCTGTGGTTAGTGATGGAGTGAGGGAGCATTTAAATCACAAGTATCTTACTGGGGGAATACTTTGAAATGAGCAGTACCAGAAATAACTCCCAATAGAACAGCAGCAGTTTTTGAGCTGGGCAACCCCCAGAGGCATGGGGGATCTTGTGCCCAGGTGGGAGGAGGAACAGGGCACAGCCCTCCATGTGCTAAAGGATGCCTCTTACAGCTTTAAACAAAGTGGGTGTTGCAGTGCTTTTTGGATGAGAAGCACTACAATGTGGGTTTCAACATCCTTTTCAGCTTTTGTTCTGCTTTGTAGGCAATTCTCTCTCATATCATTGAATTCTCTCATCACACTCCAGTCATAACATGCTGTAACCACTGAGTTTATATGCACATTCTTTACATGGCATTAAGAACACAAATCCCAGGATGTTACTTCTGACATTTCTATTTATTTCTAAATAAATTTGTAGCAATGTAGTATAAAGATGGCCTGCCTTTTGGGCAGAGGTATTGGAAGGGACAAAAGCCGGAGTTTGATTTGTAACTAAGAACCAAACCAGCCATGCCTCCTCCAAAATACCTCAATATTATTTTCAGAGGCAGCAATGTCAGATTTTTATTCCCCTATAATTTTTGGAGTGGGTTCTCAAGTCCATGAAATTCTGATTTTCAATGATATATACGTTGCATTCATGTCCTGTAATCATTATGACTAGAAGTGCAAGAGAAGTAATAAAAGCTTAAAAGTCCCAAGGAATTAAAATTTAATTACCATTTGAACAAGTAATAAAAACCTTTTTCTTGTGCTTTCTTGGTACATGGGCAAGATTTGCAAGGAAAACATCTGGCATGTAATGAAGTTAAATCACTTCTCTAAGGTCATAAAAGACATTCAACATAAGCAGACAGAAAAATTCTAAATGTGTTTCAACGATCAGAACTGGCGTTTGATCATCTCATGTGCTACTAAATCTTGGCTTCATACTGTTAAATAGTAGCACTGAGGATAGATCCTGTGAAAATCAGAAGAAACATATAATATCTGGAAAATTCTGATATATTGTATAAGTGCAGACGTTAAATGTACACATTTATCAAGTACTCTTTTTTTCATTTGTTATCAGAGGATTTCTTTGTAAATTTATTTTATTTGCTGTAGGTCCTCCATTTACGACCAAGTTTAATATGTCTTTTACACTATTACCAATTAATATTTTACATTCACATTGTGCAGTTTAACTTGTAATTTTTTTTCAGTGCAGTGTAGTAGGAAGGATGTTAGATCTATCTGAAATTATATTTGATTTCTGATCTAAACCTAGGCAACCATAAAAACTCACCACTATAATATTGCTGGAATTATTGGGATTTATCAATGTAGTGAGCTATATTTGAAAATCACATGCACTATCAGAAATATGTCTTACAGTTAGTATAGATGAACATGTGGCAATAACTCAAGTTTTATGAATCTTTGTGTTCTCTATACTGTACAGAAAGAGTTTCAACTGAATTAGTCAATTTTCAACTCTTCCACATGTGAAAATCCTTCCTGTAACAATAAAAGTTTTATCTACATCTTCAGTGTATTATATTAAAACCAAATGGAAATTATGACAACTTTTCATAGAGAGAGAACAACAAAGGCCAAAACATCCTTTTCTGTTGTTCCCTTCCAGGTCCCCTGACACTTTTTTTGACTAGAAATTGCAATTTTTCAGATACAGCTTGGATTTAATGGATCAATATGAGCTCTGTATGAATCCTGCTGGCCAATGTTCTCGTTTAAGCTATTAATTGCAGACAACTGGTACATTTTTGATTAAACGATTGATAGTTGAGCCTAAGAAGCTTAGAAGTTTTTGGCTGGATGGCTTTAAGTTGACCAAGGGATTATGCATTGAAAGTATTATCATTAGAACTAGGCCTTGCATAAGGCTTTTTTATTGCATGACTTTATTTTTAACCTTTTAATGAAAATGGCATGAATCCTGTTCCAAATTATAGCTATGCTACTGTTGGTGAGAGTTGCATGGTTTTAATAGTGGAAAGTTACATATTTGGAAATAAATGAATATGTCTTAAATATGTAATGATGAAAACTTACCTCATAAGTTTATAGGTGAAAATTAATATTTTAAAAAAATCTTTGAGATGCATGCAGTAGAACGTTTGTGGGTTTGGGGTATGTGGTTTATAGCACAAAGATAGGTATAATTTTTAGATGAACATTTCTAGATTTTAGTTTACTGTCAGTGGAATATTGGCTTTTTAAATAAAGTGGAAATGCTTCTAAGCATCTTGAAATTTAGATATTAAACACAGGTCAGCATCTATAAAAATATGAGTTGGAACATAATTCATAGTATAGCTATGTGTTAGTGACCTTAAAGCATGCTTACCTATAATCAACAAATGTAAGAATTTACAAATGCTTTCAGAATTGGGAGGCAGTGAAGAAGGATATTAGTCATTTATTATTCAGCAGCAATGTATATACCAATCAGAATTCTGGCATTTGTAAACAGCTTCATGCTTTTATTTTGATTAGCCAAATATTTTTTCTTTCTTTCTTTTGTCAGGTTTGCAAGTACGATTACGTGGAGATTCGCAGTGGCCTTTCTTCTGATTCCAAGCTCCACGGTAAATTCTGCGGTACAGAAGTGCCTGAAGTCATCACCTCTCAGTACAACAACATGCGCATTGAGTTCCGGTCTGACAACACTGTCTCAAAAAAAGGCTTCAAGGCACACTTCTTCTCAGGTATGGAACAGTACCCTTGTGTACCTGTAAGTGTCTCTAGGTGTTCACTGGCTAGGTAGAGTGACCACGACTTTGGTATGAAAATGAGTGGTTTCTTTGCTCATGGTTTTCCTGGTAGCTTTGAAATAGTTTTATTTGCATAAACATAAACCACGCTCCTGTCTTAAAATACCATTCAGAATTGTAATGTCTGTAGAAAATATACGGAACATATCTTTATGTACTTAAATAACAGCAGAAGCAAGAAAACTTTGTGAGATACAGAGGACAAAAGAAAATTTACTGTATTTTTACATTTTTATTAGATTTCTTTTATCCCAAGTTTTGTTGCTATTTTTTTCAAATCCCAGTTGTAAAGTGATATGAATTGCACACTGTGTACTCTTGTATTTTTTTCCACTCAAGTCTCTTAATATATTCCATTTGTTGGGAAATTACCACTTTGTGGTACAACATTTGTTTAACATTATGGCTACATCTGTGCCAAACTTTGCACTTCTTAATGTTTTGCAGAAGAACAGGGTTTAAGAGCTTGATCTTGCAGAAAAAAACCTGTGTCTTTTTATTTATGAGTGTAATTTACTGAGGGAGATCAGAGCAGTGGAGGTTTATATCATATGAGGACTTATACTGTTGAATAAAGTTACACATGAGTGAAGCTTCAGATGTGAGGAAATATTTGTTCAACAGTGGCCTCTGCAATTACCCACTGAGAGTGGAATATAGAAATCTAGCTCTGGCAGGAGACCACTTGGTGTTTGTTGCAAAAGTTTGCTTTGTGTTTTCCCTGTGTATTTACACACATACATAGGGATAGGTAACTTACCTTGTGTAAAATAACAAAAAACACCAGTCCCATCTGCCCACCTCCCTAAACCAGATGTCAAACAGAAGAATTTGGGAGTTGAATTGTGCCCCAGATTTTTAATAGCAATGAAAAATCTGAATCTGGAGAATCCTGATTGCACTTACCATGTAGTAAAGTATGCTACCATTATTAGCTATTATTTGCTTAAAATATTTTATCAAAACTGAAATGAAATTGTATTTAATTGGTTACTGCTAATAGCTAATGATTATAATATGTATAAATATGCTAATAAGAATCTGTATAATATGTAAGGGATGTGGTTTGGAAAGTGAAAAAATATCTACCAAGATATTTATATACCAACAGTTTAGACTTTCAGTATTTTCTTATTATTACTGTTTTGATGCTTTTATTAAGCAACAATGAAAGATGGAAAGAGGTATTTTGTCCCATACAAAGACATAACAAACATTTTATCTCTTTTAAGTATAACTCTTTCCTAGTAATCACATTCCTTTGGTCATAATGTTCCAAAGATCCATCTTTACCCATAGTAACACTCTTTACTTTTAAATTTATTATTTAGCAAGAAGCATTCAAGGTTTGCTCGTTATTTGTAGTAAATATATATTTGCATCCAACAGAGCTTCCTTCTAGAAGCACACAACTTGTCATTTTGTATTGGTCTAGTTGTGCCAGCAGGAACTGTTGCATTGACTTTTACAGGACTATATATTGACATGTTCAAGGTCTAAAGACTGCAAATGAAGTTTGTTAAATCTTTTTAAGATCTTACAGATATTTCAGATAAGACTGGCAGTAATAGTGTAGTAATTTATATAAGCTCCACGGTTCAGAAATTGTGTTTCCTAGACATCCTGATCATTTATACATCTGTAGTCAGTTAAATTTTGGTTTTCGTTAAAGTAATAGTTCATCTTCACATATTTATTTATTTATTTATTTTGCTCAAGTGACTTTAAATGAGTGGGTTCCACCAATGCTGTACCTTGGAGAAAGACTAGACTAAAGGTCATGGATTACAAAGCACCATGTTGTAATTCTTCAGAAGTTGTTTCCCTTGTATATTTCAGTTCTGAATGAAATGTCCTTATCTTTCCCTCACAAGGTAATTGCAAAAAGAAATGTTTATGATGCCATAGATCACAGAATAAATTCTTTAGTCAGGGATAAGTTTGAACTAATGTGGTTTTTAATTAATAGAAATGTGTGATGTGTCCTAGATATAGTATATATCTAATCCCTTAAAAAAATATAGTTTGCTATAAAAAGCCTTTGAATCTGTAAGTATGTAAATTTACTGAGTGCTTCATAATGCATTCCTGCCAGCATTTCATATGAGTTCAAATATCTGAATATAATATGAGTATTTTACTTTTATTCTTTCTCAACTATCTTCCATTTGTTCTAATTTCTAGCAGATTCCATTCTTCTATGTCATCTGGCTTTCCCTGTTTGACAGTTTTCTGATTAAAACAAATTTTGTAATGCTTGAGAAAAATCAAATTTCTGAACTTAAAGTATCTAAAAAGAATATACCTCCAAATAATTAATCAGACATCTTAGGACTGTCAGAAAACACTGCTACTTTCTTATCTCTGAATTCCTTAATATGGGCATAATATGCTACTAATCTGTCAATGAAGAACAGATTTGAGACTTCAAGTATTTTGACTTTTGGGAGTTGATTACATAATTTTTCAGCTGATGAAATGCTGGGGATTTTTTGCCTGTTTATATGTATATTGTTTTTTAGAATACAATAATTTTAGAATGATATCTGGGTAGAAATACTTTGACACTTGATTGCACGCATTTACCAATTTTATTAATTGAATCACAATGGATGTGTAAGCATTTAAAGACATAAATAATGAAAAAAATGTAATGAGTAAAACACTGCATCTTGCACTATATTCACCAGTAAAGGCATGTGCAATGCTCAGCAAGAGAGAAAGGTGGATAAGTTAAATTAGTGTGAGGATTAGGAACTGAAAAATGTTTCTCAAGCATAGCCAAAGAACTACTCTTTTCTTCAGCAACTCTTTTGGTGGTGAATTCTGCACCACAGCCAGAGATGAGAAAGCATGGCCCAGCTCCAGCTCAGACGACAGAAAGCAGTTTTTGGGTGGTTGAAACCTGCTGTGATAAACTGTGAAAGCAAACAGTGACATAGGGCAACAGATGACCGGCATTAGGAAGGTATTTATGTTGATACAAGACAACATGTAATTATATTTTTGGCTGTAAAATAGCGTTAACAGCCAGACAGGTGCTACTGGAAAGTGAGAATTTTTTTTTTTCAGCTATCTGTGACATTTACATTTGATGGGACAGTTCTGAAGAAAGCTCAGTTAGGAGTCTCTGCAGGGATCTAGCTGAACTACAGAGACTCTATTATAGATTTATAATCAAGTTTCTCCAATAAAGAGAGGAAACTAGGGGGTGACTATATATTATTTTTAAAAAGCTTTTATTAAAACTTATTGGAATTGGATATTAGGCTTCTAAAGAAAAAAGTTCCAATAATTAGTTTTTTTATTCTTCTCCCTCTGTTTTCCATCTATCTTCCTCTGTCTCCCACTTGTGTTAGAAGACCAAGACCTAGGAGTAAGTCCCTGCAGGATTCAGCACCCACTACTGGGTCTGTAAGACTAGAAGAAAGTGTTAAATTATTTCAAAAAGATAACAATAGTATATATAATATAAATTTATAAATAAATTTTATATATAAAATATATAATATATATTTAAATAGCCTTTTATTTTCTGTGATCTTTCTGAAAAAATGACCTAAGGATTAGTCATAGTTTGTCATTAAACTGCTTCCATTTATCATAAGTTTCAGACTTCAGTGTTTTAAATAAACATGATTGATTCTTTGTATAAACATTCAAAATATACATGAGTTTTGATATAATGTAGAAATGAGATTTGTTGGGACATCTTTTCTTGGGTGGTGACTCATTGAGCAGTTGAAAAAGAGAAAGCTAGAATGTTTCTAGCCTGCAACAAAAACTCATCTCTGGTGCCATTCTGGTACATTTTTTTCCACAGACAAGAAAGCTGTCTGCAAAGAGAAAATTTTTGTTTTTGAATCTTGCAAGGACTTGGTACAGGTCCCTTCAGGCGAGTACGTATTACTCACAGACTGGTGGCCTTTGAGGGTCTCAGAGGTACGACCGTTTGTCCTCAGAATGATTCAATCTATTATTTTCTTGAGAATGGATCTTTCCTTCTTCTGAAGTACTGAAATGAGAGAAGAAAGAAAGTATCTGTTTAAAATTGGGGGTACTTTTTTCCATCTGTCAGCATAACAAATGGCTTTGTTTTTATATGGCAAAACATTTGTTCTTGTAACTAATACAGACTAATTGTTTTTTTTTTTTTTTCTTCACAAATTTTTAAACTGGGCAATCAATTTGACAGAAAGTCTGTTCTCAATTATGAAGTGTGAGGAAGGCTTGTTCAACAGTTGCATCCTTGATTAACTATGTACAAGTAATTATTATAGTTCAAATGTGTTTCAAAATTTCTCCTTTCTACCTTCTGTCCATTATTTTATTTCTGAGGACATCCAACATGGGACCATTTGCTTATGCACTTTTCTCTTAAGAGATGATTTTACAGAATATAAGAATATCCAATATTCATATACTTTTCAGTGTTTTCATAGAGTTTGGTGGATGATGAAAATGAACAGGACTTTTATTTATTTAGAATTTGTGTACCTACTCTGTACTTGAAAGCCTAACTTGAATGCATTTTGAGCTTGCCTTCCTTTAATTTTCTTATTCTGAGGGAAAATTACAAACTAGTGCTTAGGAGGGAATTATTGAAGACTTTTGTTCATAATAGTTCTAATTTCTCAGTTGCTTGCTACTGTTCTTCACTTGCAACGTGGAATTAATTTATGATAGTGCTTGTTTTTGCAAAATTATTACTTTGGTTTGGAATTGCATAGATTTGCTACCTCAGTTAGGGACTCACTTTGCAAGGTGCATAAATAGTGTATTGTGAAACTTCTGTGCTTCCTTTCATCATCAAAATGACAAGTAGTATCTCTTTGAATGTATAGTTCCAAGAGGTACCTATGTTTTCAATTGTTTCTTAACCTTCAGATCTGTTCACATTAGCAGAAAGCTTCCAAAAACTTTCAGTGCAAACAGATTTGAGAGTTACAGTGCAAAATGCAGTGAATACTTGGGTTTGACTTGCAGAATTTACCTATAAATGCACATTATCATCTTGTATAATAAGTAGAAGCTGATTTTTATGGAAAGACCTGCAAGTCAACAGGTCCAGTGCTGAATATATTTTGGCAGAGGAAGATGACCTGAATGCAATTGCCATGCAAACTTCCTTTGTTGTGCATCAGTAAGGGCAGGGAAAAAATGCATGAGTAAGACAATGAAAAGAGACTTAAATTATCCATGGTGGCTTTCAGTCTATAGAAATTTTTGCTGTACCTGCTGAAGTGTGAAATATCACATTGCCTTGTTTGGAGATAATGTTAACTATTGCTTTCCAAGGTAAATAAGACTGAAGGGGGTAAATGGTCTGCATTCCAACCCACAAAAACCAGACCTCTGGGATGACCAAAATTCCTTTGCTCTTTTTCCTCCTTTCTTTTGCATGTTGAAATGGCACATTTAGTAAAATACAGGGGAGGTTTAATATGTGTTTGTTTATGTATGTACATAAACACACACACACATATATATACATATATTTTTATATCTAAGAATGTATACATATGTGTGTGTGTACATTTATAGTTATATACATGTGCACACATATATGCATGTATGTGTATATACATGTCAGGAGCAGTCTGCCTCTTTTAAAGGGACCAGCCTCACCTAAAGCAAGAACAGCTGAATGACATAGAAGTGTGGCAGCAGAGGCCTCTTGCTACAATGACAGCCTGTTAATCTAGTTTGGCTTTTTTCCATGCAATGAATTTGTAGCTGTTTAATGCAGGTCATATTTCCTCCACTACTCTCTGCTTTATTTCTAACACACTAAAAGCTCTTTTGAAGGATTATATGTTAATAAACAGAGCTGCGTGCTACATTGTAGCTCTTGAACTAACTAATGCCAAATTCTTTTTTTTTTCTTTCAATGAAATGTTTTTCTTTTTGTGATGGTCTATAATGTCCAGATTCATTAAAAATAAAGCACACTGTCCCTCTGCTGGGAAAAAAAGCCCAACTTATTAGAAAACTTTGTGAAATCTTTCTCTTCTTACATGTTTAATGTGTAGAAATTGAAGTCTTTTTTTGATCTAGGTGTTGCTATCAAGATAGCACTGTTAAATTATGGACTTTGCACAAAGCTAGAATAATTTGTGTTGTCCATAAACTACACTACCATTATTTACTAAGACTGGATATTTATGAAACTTTTACCAGCTAGACCACTTGAAAGAAAAAAAAGCTGGTAAATCTCTTACCTCCTTTGTTCTAGCTTATTTGTTTTACTAGTGTTCTTCTCCCTTAGGAACTAATGCTCAATTCCTAGAAAGATGAGACAGACTCTTTGGGCCACAGTGCAAGGCTGCAGGCTGAGCAAAGAGTGACCTAAACCAAGGCATCACAAAAGTGCCTTACTGGGAAGAATGACTGTGCTGTAACTTATCCTGCTCTGGCCTTAGGCTCTGTGCTCCTCTTGGTAGCAAGGTCTGCTGGGAGCTCAGGTGTGCTCACCCGAGCTTGTTGTGTATTTTGTAGACAAGGATGAGTGCTCGAAGGACAACGGTGGCTGCCAGCACGAGTGCATCAACACAGTAGGAAGCTACGTCTGCCAGTGCCGGAACGGGTTTGTGCTACACGAAAATAAACATGACTGCAAGGAAGGTGAGCAGGAAGGCAGTGGAGTGGTTGGTTACACAACTGTCTTGCAGAAAGCTTTTTGCAGCTCTCCTTTCAAACAAATGAAAGGAAAAAAGAGTTCTTGGTAATGGGATTTTAGACATTTGGGCGTCTCTCCCTTTTCCCATCCCCTCCATCCCCAGCATTTGTCCACAGGAATGAAGTTTGGAAAACTTGGGATCATTGGCACAGAGTGCTACTTTCAATAATTCTGTGAAGTGTAGAATATTTAAAGCTCTGCTGAAGTATTCATCTAAGGCTGTATTAAACACAGGGGTAGGGTTTCTGGAGAGAAGCCTGGTAAAGTTATGATTAGCCACTATCAGTAGCAGTTAGTTTCCTCACAGCCAGGCTGAAACCATATCTACTCTTTCTGGGTTTGTTTTAGGCAACATATTTAGACAATCTAAGTTCCAGTCAGAGCCCTATGCATCTTTCTTCCACTTGGCTCTCTCTTGAGGGGTGGCTACCTTCAAGAAAACAATAGGCTTTGGGACTTAAGTAGAATTTAAATTCTCTGCAAATGAACCTCAAGTGTGCAATATCATGAGAGCTGCTGTAATGTCTCAGTGTTTTCTAGCATGGATTTAATCTGAGAATAAAGATATGCCCTTAGTGAATCATTTGCATTTTTACTGGTTTTGGAATGCTATTTGCCTACTCTAAAAGTTTTTTCAAATAATTCTCTGATATTTAGAAAGCAAATTGAGATTGTTAAAAGTAAATACACAAATACCTTCTTTTAGTTCTGGGTGCTAATGGTTTAGTTGCAAAGTCAGTGATTAAGATGTTCTTTGTACATACTCACAGTTTAGTCTTAGCTGTTCTCACATTGTGTATATGTTTACCTAGAAACTGTGGTTTACAAGTCAAATTGATTGCTCTGTAGCTGCAGTAAAAATTACCAAGAAGAGAATAAAATAAATTGTTTGAGAAATTTCTTTTGAAGTTGTACTAGTGAGATTTTCGTATGGATTTACACACTTAGTTATATGTAGGATGGGGGGAATGGGAAACTACTTCATTAACTTTAAATATTTATCTTATGTTTATTCCTGTATAAGGCTTTTTCTGAAAAAAAGCCATCCATTGTAAACAACAGCGTATGTTTCACAACAATCCACAAAGAAAGATGCTGGGTTAATGCTCTAAAGCACATGCCTGAGGGGAAGCACATTCCTGAGCACTCTGAAAAGCATGCTTACCTGTCTTCCTTAAGATCCTTTCCACTTAGCGGCTGCCCTGACAAAAAATAGTACTTTTTGGACTAGTTCTGAATGCTGACCCCCAGACTAACTGATGCTATCCCTATTGGCACAGCTGAGTGTGAACAGAAGATCCACAGTCCCAATGGCATCATCACGAGTCCCAACTGGCCTGACAAGTATCCCAGCAGGAAGGAGTGCACGTGGGAAATCAGTGCCACCCCTGGGCAGAGGGTCAAACTGGTGAGTCTCTGCCTTCCCTTGCTTTTCAGCTTTCCTTCCATCAAATCAGCTTCTCAAATGACTGCTCAATGATATGAAACTGTTACTAAACTTTACTGTCAGTTTGCATCCCAGAGGTAAACTGTTGTAAAAACTTGCTGAATACTGTCCGTTTCTGGCCAACAGGGACTACTCAATGACATAGAGTTGTGATTTAAGTTTATGGTGATTGGAAATACTCTGTACAGTGAAGGCAGGAGGAAGGCTTTCCTCCTGTCAGACTTTACTATATCATTGTTGCAACTCATAAAACTTGTGCAAAGTTTTGGCAAATATGGCAGAAGCCATTTACACAAATTCCAATATATAGAAAAAGCAAAATTTTGAGTTATGAACAGTCCTCTACACACACCTTTTCCTGTTCTGTTTTTTTTGAGGAGGAAAAAAGATACAAAACCCCTGAGAATCTGGATTTCTCATTTAAAAGTGGTTTCAAATTTTAACATAAGTAGAAGAGCAGCCTGGAGTAGATTTGTGAATTTGGTGTCCAGCTGGCTGAGGACAGTGCTGGTGTCCAAAGACAGGCCTAACAGAGTTTAGATAGCTTTGCAGGTTTACTGAGGTTATGTGGCCTCTGCATGAGGCCAAAGGCACGGTCCAGCCAATAGCATTTTTGCTTTGAGCTCAGTCCCAGCATTTCTTCAACAGATTACTTGCAGGACAGCCACAACAAAAGCTGGCCTTACATATATTTAACATTCATAAATTGATTTTTCAACTGTTTTGGAGCAAATAAAGTTAAGGAGAGAGATGCCTCTGTTTCAGAGGTAGAAGCAATAGCCAGTACTCATGCAGGGATGAAAAGTGTATTCCAGTCTCATAGCTGCTGAGCTTAGCAAACCCTAACCCCTTGTCCTGGTTTTGGCTGGGGTAGAATTAATTTTATTCACAGTGGCTGTATAGGTCTGTGTTTTGGATTTGTGCTGAACAATGATGATAATAGAGATGTTTTTATTAATGCTAAGCAGGGCTTACACAGAACCAAGGCTTTTTCTGATGGCGAGGAAGTTGGGGGAGGAGGTTGGGGGGAGACACAGCCAGGACAGGTGGCCCAAACTGACCACAGGGATATTCCAGACTATATGACATCATGCTCAGGATATCAAACCAGGGGAAGAAGGAGGAAGGGGTTGGTATTTGGAGTGATGGTGGGACCCATGTGATGGCCAAACACCTGCCTGCCCATGGGAACCAGTGAATTCATTCCTTGTTTTGCTTTACTTGTGTGTGCAGCTTTTGCTTTCCCTATTACAATGTCTTTATCTCAGTTTTCTCTCTTTCACACTTCCAATTCTCTCTCCAGTCCTACTGGTGGGGCAGTGAGCAAGCAGCTGTGTGGGGCTTGGCTGCTGCCTGGGTTTAAACCACTCCTGTTACTGGTGCTGATGTGGGATTGTGTATTCATCCCTGTTTGCCAAAAGTAAAACAGTTGAACTGTACTAGAGCAAATGGTGGAGAATGAGTGGTGTGCATGCTCTGTCCATTCCAAGGGTGAAAAAATAGCTTTCTAATTCAGGCAGCCTTCCTACTGCTACTTCTGAGCAAGTATTCTTCATACTGGCTGAATAAACTAAAGCAGCCAGGTATAGGCACGTTACTGTAAAAGCTTTTCCATTACTAATACCCACAGCAGGGAAAATTCCAACATTTAGATATCTTCAGCAAAATATTCCATGGTCTACTTTACAAAGAAAAGGTTTGGGTTTTTTTTTTTTTTTTTAATTGGCTTTTGCCAGTGGAACTGGAAAAATAGACAGAATTTTACTAGATAGAATTTTCAACAATACCTCCATGTTTTAGAGTCTGAGATCTGCTCTTCTGTGCAAACCAGTAGGGTCATTTACTAAATTCTGTGTGTACAATATTTTTAAGCTGTGCAGAACAGCAAGGTCCCATATCAATATTATTAATACCATAATTCCACATTGGATGATTATTTTTTTTTCTTTTACACTGTGTTTAAGTTTAATTTTCATGGTTTTCTTGTTCAAACTGAAGAAGTGAATTGGTTACTTCATGGTAACAAACCACAAGAATTGTGAGGCTGTGCTTTCTTTTTGAGAGGGGTGTGTGGAGAGAAACTCCTCTTTTATTGTGATTGCCCTCACTCTGCTAATCGTTGAAAAGTGTCTTCCTGAATGGGCTGAATTCAAGTATTTGATGCAATTAAGAAGCCTATGAAAAAAAAAAAAAGGGTATGCACTTCAGAACTTTTAAATGAAACATGTAGATAAAGATGGCTTTGAAAATGTACATAGCAGAGAGAGTGACTAACATGAGCTAATCAGCCGGATGTTTATAAGAGACAGACTTAAGTGTCCCATCCAGGCAGCTGTCCATGAGTGCCACCAACATATCTACTCGGTTTAGTGGTGTAGATAGAAAGAACTGGATGGTCAGAAGCTGTATGTAACATTTCTGAGCACCACTCCCACTAAGGAGACAAATCACATGGAGTTAAAATAGTCATGGTGGGGTAGGAATTCAAAAGTATTTGTCCCAGGAAGAGAGGGTGTGATTTAATTATACTACCAGCTTTATTAGATCATCTGTGAACTCTGTTGGCAGCAACTATTCAGTTATGTTTAAAGGAAATTTGTGTCAGTTCTCCTCTTTCAAACCTGCAAGGAACTGTCTGACCTTTAAAAAAACTGAGGCTGTCTTTGGGTATTTTAAAATGTCAGACATTTTGAGATTTTAAAGGACTATGCGCTTTAAGATCTGATTTTCCTTTAAAAACCAAGTTCCTTGCATTCTCTTTGGAATTGCTGGAATAGATTGCTATACCCACAACAGATTTAGGACTTTTCCTGGTCATGTTTGAGGGACCCAATATAACATGTACTGTGCTTCTGCAGGCTTGGGAATCCCAGTGAGAAGTCAAATACTAAAAATAATAGGTGTGCCTTATAGTTCATAATGAGATATGCTTCCTGGAGAGGGTTGGTTTTGTTGGGGGCTTTTTCATGCTGGTGAGAAGTGAACAAAACAGATCTAATTTTCCTCTTAAAAAAAAGAATTTCTGCAAGCTGCTCTTGGATCATGCCTATTGCTCCCATTAATTCCAAGTTGGCTTGACTCAACACTGTGTTTAACTAACTCCCTTACTGAGACTTAGTCTCTCAGCTTTCTGGGGTTTTCTTAATCCATCAGATTTTATTTTGGTATAAATGACAACACATAGTTGGCATCATAAAAGTAGGATGGCTGACCACAATTTAAGAGCAGCAGGAGTGATTGCTGTACAGCTGTTTTCATTGCCTCTGCATTTCAGTCCCTTAATGTAAACCCCAAATTTTCACTGTGAAATGAACCTGTATCCATTGTATCACACAGCTCTTTACATAAAATAAGTGTTATTCTGAATGTTGAAGTTCTCTGGGAAAAAAAAAACACCTTTGTGTTAGTTCTTTAGGTCAGCTTTTAATGTAAATTACCATTGCATTTCACACTTTCAGGGTTCCACAAGTGATTTGGTAGGTCAGATTTGTTTTGTGTACCAGAGAGAAGACTTAATTGTGATATTTGCTCAGCATTTGATAGTCCAGTTCTATTCCTTTTAATTATTGTTTCTTAATCCTATTCTGTTTGGGTTATGGGGTTTTGTTTGAGGCCTTCTGGGTGTTTTTTTTATAAACAGTCAGCTACATGACTACTCATGAAAGCATGTGTACTTGGTGGTTTTATGCTGTTTTGTTGACAAAATTGATTTTGAATTCCACCTTAAATTATGGCTTACTCTGCACAAAATTCATAAAGATGTATATTGCCTTCACAGTGTTTACATGGGGAGAAATTACCATACTAAGCTTCAGGGTTGTTGAAATTCAGCCCTGGTCAAAAAGTCTTATCTGAAAAACCATAGATGTCCCCTTGAAATAAGTTTGTTTGTATCATTCTAGTCTTGGAAGACAGTTTTCCAAATCTGAAATGCCGGTATTAGTTGTATATGTGTTAACAGTTTCTGTCAGGCATGGCATACACTTTTTGGAAATGCCTGAAGTTTGTTCTGACAAACGTTTAACACAGTTTTGTTGTTTTTCACAATGCTTTTTCTAGCAAAAAATGTGACCTTAGCATGAAGGGTGAAGCCTGAGACATCATTAAGTTGTAAGAATAAAAAAATTAGATTTCTATATACTAGATTAGAAAATATAACTTCATGCATAAACCTTCATGTGGAAAAGTCATTCTCAGAGGCTTTAGTTGCAATGTGAGACAGTTTTTAGAAAAGGGCAGGGGGAGAGCCATTATGCTTTGCAGATGTTTCAATCAATCCTCAACAATGCAAAGAACAGTAACTTCTGACTTTTTGCTGTTTTGAATGCTCTGTGAAATTTGGAATAATCCTAAAATCAGTGCAAATTCAGCAGAAAGGCAGCAGTATTGTAGATTTAATATTCTCTTACAGATAGCAGCTGATATAAAGATGCTAATGCCTTTCTGTATGAAGGATGATGGACCCTTGAAGTTCCTAACTTTTATTCCAATAAAATTTCAATAAAATCAATATGTTACTCAAATCTACAGGCTTGTAGAAGCAGTAATGTTAAAAGTTAAAATGTCATTTTAACTGTATCCTTGTATTCTATAACATATGGACATATGTACCATGTAAATACAGTCCCACAATGGGTAATTTTACTTTTCTTTCCCCTAGACATTCAATGAATTTGAAATAGAACAACATCAAGAATGTGCTTATGACCACTTGGAAGTGTTTGATGGTGAAAGTGAAAAATCGCCAATCCTGGGACGCTTATGTGGCAACAAAATACCAGATCCTCTCATTGCTACTGGAAACAAAATGTTCCTCCGCTTCATTTCTGATGCTTCAGTTCAAAGAAAAGGCTTCCAAGCAACTCACTCTACAGGTCAGAGACCAGGGTGTGCTTTTTACTAATAACTTATCCACTGCTCTTTAGTGGTAGATAGGCAGATTTTTTTTTTCTTTTTGTAGGAATAGAGTGAGTTCACAGATGTAACAACTGTATCTAATGAAGCCTTGAGCCCAGTAGGAAAAGTCTGAGATGACAGAAAGTATTCTCTAATATTTTAGATATTCCTTTCTCCCTGTCTCTCTCTCTCATAGGTGAGAATTTAAAGGGTGTTGAAACAGAGTCAAATAAGAAATGAGGTTCCTCAGGATTCATGACTTGAGATATAAAAGATTGAATATCTTTTCACTGTATTTGTAATAACAACACTTAACTGGGACATGTGATGCACCTTCATTATTTTCCTCTTGTAATTTAAACAAAAATCTGGTTTTCATGTAAACAGATATTTCTTTCCTGTAGTGCTTAAAATGAAAGACAAACCAAAGAAAAATAAGAAAAAAAAAACATTAAAGACTTTCTTAGGACCTTTAGAGTATAATGTTCTTCATATTTACCATTCAATTTTCTTGTTTGGCAGAAGTCACTGAAGTTGGAAACAGTGGTTTGTAATTGCATTTATAGAGTTTTTGGGACATTTTCAGTGTATAGATTTGTCCCCTGACATTGCTTGGCTTACAGTGGCCTCTAGTGCTGAAGCTCTGAACATCCAGTGCCTGCAGTAAAACAAGGGGATTTGGGGTTTTTTTGACCTTTATTTTAATCTTCAATTGCAATGTCTGTATTTACTTTCCAGATTTCATTCTTATTTATCCAGTCAATAAATAATTCATAAAATATTTGATAAATATATATATACTAGAAGATAAATTTTAAGGACAGGTAATAGTTATAATAAAATTATCAAGATAATGAATTTTATTCCATTGTAATAAAATTTAATAATAAATAATAATATAATAATATTATTGTAATATTACAAGGTTAATAGGTTAATGTAATATGATCTTACCCAAAGCATCCATCAAGTTGATGTGTAATGCTCAGCTAAAAAATCCTCATATATATCAATGCTGTCATTTTGTCTTTTTTTCCTTCTGATTTGTTCCAAATAATTCAAAATCTTTGGTAATTTAATTTTCCTTCCAGAGAAAGACAGTAAACAACAGTATATGAAATCTTTGTGATCTGAGCCTTGAAAGTGAAAAGTTTAGCTACCTGTAATTCAGTTTGTTTTTCTTGTGGAAAATCCTGTTTTACAAGCATGTAATGTTTTGTGTTCCCTACTACAGTAACATTTTCCCTGAGATAAAAAATTCAATAGGCATTTTTAATAACCTCAGGGTATATAGTTAAAGGTCAGGACTCTTGCTAGATCAGGTGTTGTAGAACTTCTGTCTCATTTATTGTCCTCACTTTCAGTTTGCAGAACTGGAGCAGTCAGAATGTGAACAAAATTCAGATGTATACTTCCTAAATTCTAAAGATTTCAAGTTTTTTAATGACTTGCTTAGTTTTTTATGTATCTTAAATATGAAAACATCTATAGCATGGACAAGCATGTGTTCTTCTGAGAAACCAAGAAAAATAAAATCAGTTTTTAAGAATGCTATTAAAAAAATACAAAGTTACCTTAAGAGAGGACATTTATTTTAGCTGCTGTTGCACGGACTGCTCCCTGAGATGAACCCTCATCTCTGGCCTGTGCTTGGAGGTGGTGTTTCAATGAGGGACAGCTCAGGTCTCACAGTCTGCTCCTCCAGCCTTGAGCCAAACACAGACTCTCCGTGAGAATTCTGTGAGAATCTCACCCCTGTGCTCTGGGCACGTGTGAATGAACAGATGCCTAACAAGAGTATGGGCAGAGGATTGTATCCTTTAGTTCATCTTTTCTAGGAAAAAATGATTTATGGTGTGCAATGGAAGTAGACAAGGTTGTGTTTGATCCTGTATACCTTTGCAGACAGACAGGGAGAGCTGAGGAAGCTGCTCCCGTCACTTTTAACATGTTGGCAGAGCTCACTCACTGAAAGGACTGATCTAACACCACAGCAGCGAATGACTAGCTGAATTCTCTGCCCAGAGCTGTCTCTGCTGCTGCATTCCTGGCATCTTTATGACTTAGTGGCCCCTTATTATTCCAGTGGATGCTGTCAACGATGATTTCCCTTTCCCTTTTTGGCTTGAAGCGCTATCTGATTTCCAAATTTCCATTTAATATTTCAGAAAACAGGGTAAAAATGTTGCAGCAAATACAGTAAAGCTTAAAAAAACCCCAACTGGATAGAAAGGCTTCCTTGGGTGGAGCAAAACTTATAAAATGCTGTTTTGAAAGTGCAACACAGTTTTAGAAGGAGATGCTGTCATATTTTCCCCTCTCAGAAAAGGCATAACCCATTCAAGAGGAATTCATAAAAATGCTCCTGATAGAACATTAAACATCATTGCTCAGGGAGTGATCTGTCTGCCCTAACTCAGGCATCTAGTTCTCTTCTGGACAGCTTCATTTATGGTGCCTGGCCTGCCGCCACTGCTTTAGGAGGTTGCAGACCTACTGTAGGTCCTATTCGTATCTATCAGTGCTGGGAGGATATCAAACACATTTGGATATCTCAGATGTCACTCAGTTTAGAGGCCTGTGTTCCTTCCAAAGTAGCTGTAATAATTCAGTATGGGAGTGCTGAATCAAGTTTATAATCTTGTTTCATTAGTTCAGATGGTGTGGGTTTCAGCGTTTCCCAATTGTCTGGCCTGTTAAACAGGAAACTACTGCTTGATTTGTTCTTATGTTTGTAAGAAGCCTAAAAGTCCCCAGAAAGGTCATGAAACATGAGAGGGTTTTTGTGCCTTAGATGGTCTAGAAAGAATTTTTCACTGCAGCTACAAGATCACCATGGTTTTAGAAGTTGGACATAATTCCTTACAGTCAGAAGCAAACACCCTGCCTACAGCAGGGCAGCTGTGCCTGCACAATGGAAACCACAATGGCTCTGGTACCAAGGCAGAGCAAGCAGTGCTGCGTGGCTCTGCTCTATCCTCTGCCTGTCCCACGTGTCCCAGTGCAGAAGCTCATTGTGCAGGCTGGATGTAGGCTTCTGAAACTACAGCTTAATTCTTAAGAAATTTAAAATTTGGCTTGTAATTTCTGTTCTAAATTATGAGTCTATAATCTGTGAGAGAAAGGGAGGGGAGCAGGAATTGCCATTTTATGTGGTTGGATGTCTACAACTTTCCTTTAAGCTCCTGTCCTCTGCAGCAAGCAGAGGGAAAGAATGCAGACAGTTCATTAAATGTTTTCTTGTTTGCAGCTGTTTGGTGTCTGAGGCAGTGAGATGTTCCTAATGTTGGCAGGAGTCCAGACAAACAAAAAATAAACCCAAAACAACCCCCTCTCCACTCAACAAACACCCCCCCCCAAAAAAAAAAACCCAAAAAAACCAAATGAAATTCAGAATAGGGAGAAAACCCAGTAAATTAGAATATCGATGGGAAATAACTGTTTGAATGATCTTTCTTGCTGATGTTTTATCATGTGCTCTTATTTGTTCTTTAAGAACAAAAAAATTGAAATTTCTGAGATTGAACTGATAATGCATAATGGGTTGAACTGATAATGCATAATGGATTACTTATAAATTATGTTTCCTGGTTTTATTGCTTCATTTATTGCTTAAGAAAAAGACCCACTCTTTTTAAGAAGTAAGGATTTGGTCATTACCATTATTAACTCTTAGCTGAAATGTGGCTTCTCACAATATAATAGTGCAATTGATTATGTTTAGGGTGGGTGGCGTCCATGAAGTAAAATTCAAAGTGTCTGTTCATCAAAACTTTGAAAGATTGGAATCTTGCTCTTTGTTTCAATAATATGTAGATATTTTTAAATGCAGGTAAAATTATCTGTTTATTTACAAAAATTAAATCTAAACTTGTGATTCTCAGTATTTTGTTCAAGCTCATTTGCACTTGATGTTTTTATCAAGTGCTGCAAGAGATGAATTGTTCTTGATGAGAAACCAAACCAAAATTATTCTGTTTGCACTGAAATCTTCATACATGTAAAGTAATAAAACCTGCACCCACCTTTTGCAAATATTATGCATTTTGGAAACAATTTTCATCTGTTCTTCATTGGGTTCTAATAACACTTTTACATATTTGTTTTACACCTTATTCACCTATGCACCAAAGCTAATTCATATTTAAATTCTGAACTCTGAGCAGTTATAAACAAGCTCTAAAGCCCCACATCCAATTTATCAACTGCTTACAAATAGAGATTTATGCTAAAATAATGGTTGTGACAAAAGGCACAGATCTCCTGCCAAAGGCTTACCTCAAGAACAGGCTCTCAGCTACAAGCCTTTTCTCTGGTAGCAGCAGCTTTCTCCTGGCCTGCTCTGTTAGAGAGAAAGGCCTGCTCATGAACTACACAGCAGACAAGCAAGCTTTGCAGTGGTGTTTAGTATTGAGCTGGCTCTCCAATTGCCAGTTATGGTTAAAGCTGACACTACCGTGAAACAAAAGAGCCTTGATTCAATCACTGACTACAAGTGTGCTGGAGCTGATCTTCCTCTGTCACTCGCACATGGTGTCATTAACTCCTGTGGAAGCATCACTACTGAAATGTGGGTACCTTACAGCAACTGACTTGCTGGCCACAGGAACCTTTCCAGTGCCTACCAAAAGATGTCATACTGCTTAAGCCACATTCCTTTGGTCTTCCCTGTCTTTGTCTTTCACTTGAAAATTATGAACTATGTTCACATGTCTCTAGTTGTAAAAGAAAATTTATATAAGAAAACTCAGAATGATGGAGTTCTATTCATACTGTGTGGTACTTCTTTCTCAGCTTGTTTGATTAACCTGCTTGTGACATAAAAATGCACTCGGCCTGAATGAGACTGGGCATCTATGAAAAAAAACCTACAAATTTGCACTGAATAAGTTTCTTCATCTTTTTTTCCCTCCATTTAGAGTGTGGTGGTCGTTTGAAAGCTGAACTCAAGCCCAAGGACCTGTACTCACATGCTCAGTTTGGTGATAACAACTACCCGGTTCAGGCAGACTGCGACTGGCTGCTGGTGGCCGAGCGCGGCGCTCGCGTCGAGTTAATGTTCCAGACTTTCGAGGTCGAGGAAGAGGCAGACTGTGGCTATGATTACGTGGAGCTTTTTGATGGTCATGATAAGACAGCAGTGAGACTTGGTCGATTTTGTGGATCTGGGGTAAGTAAATAGGTAGAGACTTTTTTTTTTTTATTTCTACAAAAAAGAATAAGAAAGGCAGGGCAGAGGAAGGTAAGGGTCATGAGATTCAGTTACTACACCTTATAGTAAAGGTACTAGATTATCTGCCTCATATTTTAATCACACACTTGAAATATTTTCATCAATTAATACTCTTACCTATTTTTTGACCAAAGTATTGTAGTATTATGTTAAGCTTTAAGTAGCTTGCATTGGCACGTTTATCAGCACACAAAGAAAAGTTATCAGTTTTTTCCTTATATAGAGGGAAATCACCAGTGTTGAAAATTATTACATTAAAGTTCTTTGAATTGGAAATAAGCCACATTTTAAAGTAGGAGGGGCAGCTGGGAAGTATTTATAGTATGGTCATCAACTTTTAAATCTGATTTTAGGAAAAAAAAAGTGCTCCTAACTTGGGTGATTAATATGGGCCTTAAGAAATCTATGAAATCCTATATGCATTCTGGCACATTTTAACTGTAAGACATAGAAGAAAATTGGCCAGTGACACCCTGAAAATGCTGTATCCTATTTCTCATTTTAGACTTGCGTGGGTCTGCTGGCTGCCTGCCTTGGGAAAACTGATGCAATGATCCCACAAGTCCTCATCAATTCTTTATATGTGTGCTAGTGCAAGCACACTTTTGTACATATACTCTTTGGCTAGATAAAAATCTTCAAAGACTACATAAGATGACAGGAGTTCTTAAGTAATTTTGTGTCACTTTTTTCAGCCTCTGAGCTGGATCAAACATCTTAGTAATTCAGACAAATTACCTGTAAACTGGCTTAAATCCATTTAGTGCATTTTTGAACACTAATTAATGATGCACAAAAGGCCTTGAGCTGTAGGGAATGTATTTTAAGGGAAATGCTATAACTGAGTCTAAAATCTACTAATTTACACAAAACAATATTTTTCTTTGGAAGTTATCTTATTTTACAAGTAGAAGGGCAGTGAACAAGAAAATGGGCTGAATTATTGTCTTCTTTTGGGGGATTGGGGTGGAATGGTTGAGCATTGGTGGTGGTTTGGTTCTGATAAGATGTAAATGAATGGCTTCAGATGCCACATAGGATAAATACAATTAAATAGAAAAGCTATTGAAAATAAAAAGCAAAACGATCCAAACTGGAGTGGGAAAAATATGTATGTTAGTACATATTACCACCTTCTCAAATTTTGAAGGAGAATTTGGTAGTTTAGCTGATACTTCTGATCAATGTGCTTCAGTAATAAAACAGGACATCATAAGGGCTGTTAAGAATAAGATAGAAAATAGGTATTGGCCTCTGTTGTTTATCTAAATTTAAAATATTGTATATGGTCCTGCCCTGTCACTTTCTTTCTGCAGCAGAACTAGAGAAAAAACTAGGAGTTAGGTTATTTCCTCAGTCTGCCTCTAGCCTATAACTGAGAGCACAATGAGATAGAACTGTTCTGCCTGATGATGTCAGATGGCATTCATTGACACAGTGGAATTACAGGATGAGGTGTAGCAGGAAAAGAGAAATATTCATAAGGAGAAAAATAGTGTATGAATACAGAGTGGACAGATAACTCTTTTTCTTTTTATTAATTTATTTCAGCCACCAGAAGAAATTTATTCAGCAGGAGAATCTCTTTTACTTCACTTTCACACTGATGATACAATCAACAAGAAAGGATTTCATATACGATACAGAAGTATAAAATATCCAGATAGTGTGCACACCAAAAAATAACACAAGAACCTCTATGCCGGAAAAGAAGAGTGAGAAAGAACGCACAGTGAAAAGGAAGACATGTAATTTTTTTTTTTAAACTGACATTATTAGCACAAATGATTAATATAAGTTCAGTTGAAATGCTGACTTATGATACCAGGGACTGAAATAAAAGAAGAGAATCACCTACCCCAGTGGAATAGTCAAGATGGTGATGTGCAGGCTTCATACGTGACTGTCTCTGCAGAGCTTGTTAAAGGACTTGACATGCAGGGAGAATAGAAAAGCTTTTGTTCATGGTCCAGTATGTGCTAGAACTACGTGTGGATTCAATCAGTTTCATTCAGGGGAAGTGACCCTCTAGATCATTCCTCCTTCTGACAATTGTATGGTGTCTAGAAGGAAAAGAAGCTCTTTTAGGTCACACACTCAAAAAACTCTCCTTCTACCTAGTTGCTTTGACTTTGAATCCTGCATATGGTATGTACAATGACTTGAAAGAAGATTTTAAATGGGAAGGCCTTCCTGCATTGCTCTGTATTTTTTACAAATTCACCTGTCATATCAGGTTATCAGTGTTTTGAAACTGGAAAAGTCCTACTTCTGAACATAACTGATCTATAGAGTGTTTTGTTTTACTAATGACTGAGAAGTCTGAACTGTTACATCAGTCATCACTAGTGACCACTCACTATCTGATGGAATTTTAATGGTGTAAGCATCTGAAAATGTTTGGTTTACTGGTTAAGTAAGCTATCTCTGATGATGTGCTCTTATTTTGCACTGAATATAGAAAGAGACTGAAATGAAAACCTGTCCTGAATCAAAATCTGTATCCACGAGAAAGAGAAATGGTCAAGGATCATCTGAAGCTCCTACTGAATTCTTTTTCAGCAGTTAATTTCAGCAGTACAAATAAAGCTGCTAAGCTTTATTTCTTTGGACCTTTTTGTGAATGAGCTGTTTGCCTGATTCAGTTACTCAGAAATGAAGCTGCAGTAGTGTCCAAAAGAGAAGTTTCCCAAAGAGGTTTTTGTTAGTTTTTTTTTTTTTTTTCCTAAGAGTAAGACTATCCACAATGGTGGAAAAAACAAAACAACAGACCCAGGATTTTTTTGATAGCAAGTGTGAATTCCTATGGTGCTATTCCATAAACATTAAAAAAAAAAAAAACAACAAGAAGTTTTAGACTTTTGAGCCAACAGTTTGCAGATCATGAATGTCTCACTATACCTGGCTGCATCTTGAGAGGGAAGGCTTTACTGCTCTGATGGAAAGTGGGTTGCAATGGCAGTGCTATTCCTGTGGAACAACTACTATTATTGCCTTAGAAACCTCGCACACAATCAGACAGATCTTCCTGTAGATACGCTCCTAATCTGATAAATAATTTGACAACTCAAGCATCTTAGCATACACTAACAAAAGGATCTTCAAGCAAAAGCCCCATACAGAGAGAGATCATCTGCTGTAAATACAGAGACCTGCTTTTGATGTAGAGATATGTTACATTTAGAACTGAGATATTCTATGTGCTTTAGGCCATACATGGCTCTAGTCATAATGTATATGCATTATGTAAGTATTGTATGAATGAGTGCTCCAGGAGAGTGAGAAGTATTGTATGGGTGAATATGGATTTGTTTCTTTATGTGCCAAGTTCTATCAGGACCCTGTTTGACTGTAGCAACTTTTCTTTAAAGGCTTCATAGACAGATAACAAGGACTTCTAGTTTGCAAGAATCAAGTTTAAATGAAGTATTATGTTTCACTTACAAGAAATATTATTTTGATATCCTTTGATGTAAGTTGCTACTCAAATTAGCTTAGTTTTTGTTTCCTTCTATGAACATACATTGGCACTAATAAATCTGACCTTTTTTATAAAAATAAAAAGTGAATGTCTGTATAGGTCTCTTTGCTTGTTTTAACAGCCCTGTTATTACTCATATATATATGTTTTTGTTTTTAGATAGCTGATGTGGGTGAAGTTAAAAAACTTAATAATTTCTGGTTTTTTATAATGCTGCTCCACTGTCTTTTTGGCTCATTTTTCAGATTGTTTGATCAAGAAATTAACTACAAACATTTTCTCCATGGTTTTTTTACTGCAAAGTTCAGGCAGAGATATTACTAAAGTTAAAAAAAAAAAAAAAGTGTATTCTTGATGTTACATAATTTATCAGCTGGGTGGAATTCCAGTGCTTGAATTTCTGAAAGGAAAGCAAGCAGCAGCAGAAGCATTGTCTCCTTGGCATGGTTAATCAAAAGGAACTGGGAAAGTCTGAGGCTGAGAGCAAATGCAAGTTTCCATGCTATCTTATTTTCCACTTTTCTGTTCTCATCTCCCCATAATATTATCTCTCTCTCTCTGTTTGCTAAAGTCTTCATTTTCTCTAAATTTGGCTTTCTTATTCCCCTCAGGATTACTTTAATAACCACAGGGTTGAGCCAAGATCATTACTTTTTGGAAAGGTTTCATTTGTTGTTGTTGATTCATACAGGCCCCTTATAAATCCTGCTGTCCTGTATTAAATAGTACAGCAGGAGTGGATGGAGAAGAGGTTGGACTGGGGGCAACACGTTATGGTGTATTTCCAAAACCCTGTGGAAGGTGATTCTTTATGGTCATGTCAAAGTATTGCTTTTGAGCACAGCATTGCTGGGATTTTTTCACATGGAATATGTAAAAGCTAGAAGAGAGTACTTGCCATAACTTTAAATACAAAGTTTGATTTTACTTCTCTGATTGGTTATTCCTTTGTAGATCTCATATACTTCAGAGTGGTGAAAATGCAGAAAGTGTTCTTAATGATTATCTTGCTGATAAATGGACCATGTGGGTTCTATCTTCTCACTGGCCATGATCCTAGTCAGTGCCTCGTGGTCCTATCAGATGCTATTAAAAACACAGCTATTTACAAGTCCTAGGAGGTTTTTCCTGATGTAATGAAAAATGACATATGCAGTGAACTCCTCCCTTATAGGGGAAGTATGCCTTATAACTAACCTAACAATAAGAAAATAATGAAAAAATAATTTATTTTTATTTTTGAAATTGAGAAAAGCAGTGTGGCTTGTCCTTATGTGCAGTTCCAGCTTTGAGATCTAGTTACAGTGCATTTACTGGCAACATTCCCATCAGGGTGAAGATGATACTTGTTCTGCTTCCTATTTGACACAAACTTTTTTGACTGTGGCAAAGTCACTGGATTTAAATTACTTTTTCTGGAGCATATAATGAAGTTTTCTTCTCAACTACATAAAGAGCTTCTGATGTGCTGAGTATTATTTTTTAATGTTAATTTCAACGTAAAGTGTTATTTTCATAGAATGTACTGGTCTGCATGGCTGACAGGCTCTTGGAGAATTTAAGTCTGTGGCAGACCAAATCCTGTGATCAATATCACACTCAGATAAGAGGGAAGGTAAGGGATGTTTGTGAGAAGCTTTCCTTGTGTCCTTAAAAAAACCCTAAACAAACAAAAGAGAGAAAAAGGTTAAAAAGAGTAAAAGTCACCAGTGAAAGCAGTTAAAATGGTTGCCTTACATACAAGCTGTGGAGGTCAAGCTAAAGTGAGTAAAGCAAGGTAAGTGCACACACAGCAGATTTTCTGTTCTTTGCTGGCCTTTTGTTATAGTCTACAACTTATTTGAGTAATATTGCCTTGCTGTGAGACCCATGAAATCGCGAGTTGACCTAAGCATGGGTGAGAGCCAAATCATGTCCTTAACACAATATTGCAGCGTTACTTTTTCATTTAAAGCAGATTGCTTTTGAACCACTGTAAAAATTAAATTCATTGGATGAATCCACCTGGAGAATCAGTTTTGCACTTTTGCTATGCTGTCGGGGTGCAAGTGGCACACCCAGTTTGTTCTAACAGAGGAAATTGTTGTTGACCTCACAGGCTGTGTGTGTGCTGCACCACCACAGAGAGTGGTCACTGCTGAAGATCACTGGAACTTGTATAATTAAATGGTTATGTTCTGCCAAAATGTACAGATCTCGGAGTTTAGAGACCTGATATGTTATGCATTTTCAGGAAAGTATTCAATCTTAAAATAGACCTGGCCAGTAACCAGAGGAGAATTTTGCTTTGACTTCAGGTCTGAAGTTGGGTCCAAATGAATAATAGGAGGAATGGTTTATATCATGTTAACATACCTGATTGTACAGATTGGCAGAGCCTTACCAAAGGACTTGCTCTGATTTCTGTTTTATCATTGCTGATTGTGATTCAGTTATTAATTAGTCAGTCAAAAAAAAAGAGGAGCCAGGACAAAGTGCCTGAAAAAGCAAAATATTAAGCTATCACAGATACAACTACATTACATTAAAGAAAAAGGTCTCTGAAGTCAGCATTGTTACTGATATATTATTTTTTCAACGCATCCTTCATATTCTTTAAAAATGCTTTATGATGTATTGCTTTCACCTACCTAGGGAACAGTTAGATGACTAATTGCATTGGTTAGTGAATTTTTCAAACAGAGAACTGAAGACAACCTAAGAAATGTCTTGCTTTGGTTCCTAATCACGTATATCTAGAATAACTACCCATTTGTGAGAGGGAGTAACACTGGGCTATAGCTCTTACAGGTTGAGGTTTTTTTTTCCCCTCTAGCACTATCAAGTTTTTCTGCTCTAAACTGTATACTTGGGACAACATTTTAATGTTACTCTGCTTGATTTTAATTCAATTAATCAAAATAATAAGCAGCTGCTTAATATTTTTTCATAGAATTGGGATGAATGAGGTCTGATTAAAACAAAAATAACAAAGGAAAATGCATTTTGAAAGTTAGAAAATGTTCTCCTTTCCCCTGATTTTTCATTCTGAGTTCACAAAGAAAACAAGCTATGGCAGTGGCAAAAAATATTTACGGTGCAGTGGTATCGGGTGGATGGCAAAAGGAAACATTAGCAAGGCTTGAGTCTCTCTATTTGGATCCCATTTCTGAAATTGTTTTCCCTGGTTTTTATTTGTAACCTATCAAATCTCATATAAAGCAAGATTAAGTGATATGACAGACGACAGGGTTTTTGTGTGTATGAATGTCTTCAATGTCCATCAGTTGTAGTAATTCTTCCTGTATTGTTACAACTACTGGACAGGATCCTTGAATCTATGCATGTATGTTAGAGGGTGTTTACTGTATGATAGCAACATCTGAAATACAAGGAATGCTCATAATCATTAGGAATATAAAATCTTTCAGAGCATGTTCAATGACCTTTCTCTCCTTCCACAGTAATGTTTTCTAGGGACATGTCAGGTAAGTGTCTACACAATGAAATACAATGAAAGGAAGTTATAGCAAAAAAGGAAAGATGAAAAAGACATTTGGGCTTGAATATGGCATGTCATTCATGGAGTAGAATCAGATTGTTTAGAACATGTTACAAGAATATATGTGGGAGTGAAAAAATGAATCTGAACGTACAATATTAAAGCTGAGTGTCAGGAGACCTCTTTAGTGTTAGAGACAGAATAGTTTCCCAGGGATGATAGTCCCATCTCTCAAATATCAGGAGCCATATCATACAGAGTGTTGTCTAATGGAGAGAGAGCAATACCCAAAGGTGCCTTTCAGTTATGAAACTCTGCTCAAATATGTGCAAAACATTTGCAATATGTTCAATTAATTTAATAGTAATAGAAATAGACTTTTGTAATAGAAAGTACTGTAGCTAGTGAAGATGAAAACACTTCTATTACAATAGATAGGATACAATGATGAGTCACATCTGCAACCTTGAGTAATTATCTTCAGTAATAATTCTCTTGTCGAATATTAACATATAGCAGGTGTTGACAATTATTGAGATACCTGTACGGAATTGATGTTCTGAAGAGCTGCATGGACAAAAGCTGACTTCTTTGAGACATCTTTACTAATATGCTTGCCTTTCTTACATTGTTGCTGTTTCTTCTGATGGTCATGAGACAAACAGTTTTAATTACTAAAATCCAGAGCCTTGACTATGCTATATAGCGAGAGCTGAAAATATTACCTCTTGACCTTTAATTAATTGCTTGAAAATTCTTATTGTTATTATGTCAGCAAAGGCAGAGTTATCATGAAGATATTGAATAAAACGTCTTTGGAATATTTCTAGGTAATTACAGTAGTAACTCTATCCAATTAATGTGAAACTTCCTTGAGATTGCTGCACCATTGACATAATACTTTTTAAAATGTGTATTTTAGAGCAGATAAATCCTGAATTTTCTTAGTCAGTTTATCCTGTAGGTCATAAAATTACGTTAGTGTTAATTTTAGTTTACAACTGTTTAAAGTATGGGCTGATTCATGATCTCATTGGAATGAGTTGTTTTTTGTTGGCTTTATTTTTAATGCTATAAAGGAAGATTTTAACATTTGGGAAATTTAGTGAGGGCTAAATGAATTTAGTGTGTGGTAACCCACCATCATGCCTATTAATTGTGAGAGAGGGAGAGACGCAAGCAGGGAGGGGCAGCTCTCAGTGTCGTTTCCACAAAATCTGTCTCCAATTCTCTATTGCAAAGGGCATGTTAGTGTTACATTTATGTATAGCCACAATGAAAGTTCTGCTGAGAATTTTTCAAAATACTTTTTTTTCAGGAAGCCTTGAGAAAATATTGATTCAAATTAGAATAGCTGTATGAATAAAAATCAGACTTTTATTTTTTTTCTCTTTAATTTATTTTAGAAGCATTGATTCCAAGTCTTTCTCAGTGTTGGTTTAGCAGAACTTGGAATGAAAGGCTGTTGGGTCTGCCTTTGTAAAAGTTCCTTGGCCTGAGGATCTCCTTTCCTAAAGAGACAGGCAGAGAAGATGGTTAGTTCTCCCCTTGAAAAGACAGTTGGCGATCCATGCAGTTGATGGTTTTTACCCAAAAAACCTTGGATTGTTTGTTGGATTGTGTATCTCACTGGAAACAATGGAAAAAAAAACCACTTAGAAATATAAATTGGATTAAATTTGTTTACTTTATACTGAGACTACTTAACCAAAGTCAACCGGTAGCAAAGACATTTGTCAGAAGTAAGGTTACGGATGTGCAGTTGACTCTCTTTCTTTCCTTGAGAACAGCATATATCCTGTCTTCTGAGAAGCCACAAATTCACTGCTTTTATTTAAAATCTTAAAACCAATGACATTGCAAGTGCAAGTTGGAGAAAAAAAGGTTTTGAATCTCTAAGCTTCAGTTGCTAAAAACAATTTGACATTGTCACAATGTGCCTTCATAAGGAACTCCTGAATCTGAAAACACCATTTGACTACAGTGTACAATGACTGAGGAAGGACAGAAAAACTGAAATGTGGTGATAAAATACAGTGGTGTTATTGCTTCTGTGCATAAGGGAAGACCTTTATTTTTTTTTTTTATTTTTACTTTTGGTCATGATCTTCATAGAAGTTTGCATATGAATACAGAAAATACCCCAAATGTGTCCTTTAAAATCCCTTATTCTGTCTAAAGTTGTTGAATGAAGAACAGCTGTTTGCATCCTAAGTGAGATTGATTGTTTCAAGTGAAAGAAAAAAAAGTCTCTGGAAGTAGTGTTCAAATGAAAAATGTATGCTATTGCCAACATCCTCTGTGCTTGATGTCCTTCCAAAAAGGAGGAGTACAGTTGCCTGTTATGGCACTTCATTAAATACTGTGTTATGATACAAGTCACCTGAGGAATACTTCAGAATTTGTTGTTCTGTTTCCCACTTCATTTATTCAAAGTGTAAGAAACACAGTGGAAATCAGACATGAGCTTGTAGCAAAATTTATGGTAGAATAACATCAGGATTGCATTTTGAAATGTATCCCTGGCATGAACAGAAGAGTTCTGAAAGAGACCTACAGTTACCCCAGCCTACATTCACATCTTGTCTGTTTTGTATTTTGTCATATTTCTTCACTGAACTGAATTCCCACCCAGAAAATCATTTATCAAGATGCTTTTTAAAAGTTGGTTTCATCTTTCCCACTGGAAATTTCTTTTGAGAGAAATTGTCTCTTCTAGACAATCATAATTAACTGTTCTTTAATTGGGCGTGAAGAAGGGAGAGACTTTGTTTATACTCATTTCAGCTAAATCTTAGTGGCTAGCATGGCATAGTTTGTGGCATTGTTTCTTTTGATTATTCCCTTATGGTCTCTGAAATAAATTGTGAGTGCTTTGAAGAGGATATGTTGGATTGACTGAGTATGAGTGAGTTTTATGTTCGTTAGCTGACTTCTCTTATTTTATTAAAGTGCAGAAATTTCCATTCTATCCCTGCATGTCTCAAATATATTTCAGTGCAAAAGTAGCTCACCAACTATTATTTCATTTTCTAGCATGCCTCTGCCTGCACAGAAGTGCAAATTGTAAATGGCCAGTCTCACTATCTTGTTTGTAAGATAAAGGCCCTGATACGCAGAGTCTCCAGTCACCAGACAGTCACTAAGAAGAAGCAAAGATTACATAAAGAACAGCATTTAAAAGATAATCTTTCAGCAGGTTTTTGTAAGGAAAAATAAAAAGGCCAAATAAAGAAATGGAAAATTAATCTAGGGGTGAAATTTAATAAATACAGGAGGAAATGGAAAATAGCAGACCTTGCTTTCTTAAACTGGTCCTTTTCTGTTGTAAAGAATATGTGCATGGCGGGACAAAACCAAGGCTAAGAAAAATGTGAAGAGGTTTGTGGTGGGTTTAGCTACAATGGAGTTAATTTTCTTCAGAGTAGCTGTCTTTTGGATTTGTTGTGGAAACAGTATTGATGACACAGGGATGTTTTTGTTACTGCTAAGCAGGACTTGCACAGAGTCAATGCCTTTTCTGCTCCTCGCCCCACCCAGCCAGTGAGGAGGCTGGGCGTGTACCAGGAGCTGAGAGGGGACGCAGCTGGAACAGCTGATCCCAGTTGACCAAAGGGATATTCCCTACTATAAGACATCATGCTCAGCAGTAAAAGCTGGGAGAAGAAGGAAGGGGAGGACATTTGCGGTGATGGCTTTTCAATTCTGCACCAAGTGCACATTTAATGCAAAATGGAGGTAGAAATGGTGGTTGTGGCCAGGCACTCCACAAAAGCTTCAGGGACATTTATAGAGGTAAAAACATTTCACTGAGGTTTCTTTAAATGTCAGTCATGTTGTTATTTTTCACATTTTTCTACTGATCACAATATATCACCTAACTGTATTTGGCTTAGATTGGTGGATGAATAGCAAACCTTTCCAGTTTTGAAACAAACTTTATTATCACTTTTTTTTTCTTTTTTTGTTCTGTTCAGAATGGGTTTAGTGCCTTTTACCTTTTTCCATTTTTATGAAATTTACAGACTATAGCACTCTTCTCATGGCCTGTGCCAGGACCATGTGTCATTCATTTGGGATCACGTGGTCAACATAGGTAACGTCTAGTCTGATTTATAGAGCTGATGATTGCTATTAATAAGCATCAGACTTCTTCAGTAACTATTGCTTGCTGCATACCATAGGAGGGCCTAATGGCCATATCCAGCCAATCTGTGTTTTTCCAAGGTCCTTCATCCTACAACCCTATCCAAAATACCTGTATGTGACTCAAAAAAAGAGATGGTATCAAGTCATTAATTAAAAATTGTAAGAAAATTTGTTCCCACAACCAAAGTGATTTGAAATAACTTCATTATATGCTGCAAAAAATGCAAATAACAAAGATACAACTTTTTTTTTCCTGAAATGCTATTAGCTTTTACTATTTTATGTGATGGATTTAACCCAAGATGATGTGGAATTTTGAATTTTTTGCTGTCCCCTCAGAAGGCATACCATGTCTCAGAATAGATAGACACATATACAAAAATGGGATAAAGTAGTTGTTGTGACATCTATGGAAGTAAGAAATGCAACAAAACCTTCCACTGGATTCCATATTTTTCATATCTACTGCAAAATAAATCACCACCAGCTTTTTTTTAGAATTTTCTTTGACAAATGCTGGACAGAGATGCCTCCTGTGCTTTCTACCACTGCACATTTGTCTTTAAAGCTCCTATCAGAAGGGAAAATATTTTTTGTTTGTATGTTGAGAAATGTAAATAAATGTAAATAAAAGCGGTCATGTAGGTTTGGGGGTTGTTGGATTTCAAACATTTTATTTCCTACCAGGCAAAATTTTAGGAATATTTCTAATTTTCTATGTTTCAGCCTATCAGTTCACTCTGCCTTTTTCCCAAAATGCAGTTTATCCATTTATATCTCTACAAGCAAAAACATTTTTCTTACTGGAAGCTAGTCTGTCTTTCCTCCAATTTCACTTGCGTATCGTTTTCAAGGAAGACATATTTTTATCTGAAAAGCAGTCTTTTCTAATCTGAATTTAGAGCACTTTATGATTTAGCAATTTTCTTTTCTCCTGTCTTAAATATTTATTTAATCTGAAGATTTATTAATGTTATGACTTTTATTCTTAAGCCTGCACTTAACTTGGACTGCAAAAGGTCCTTCTGCTTTTCTCATTTCCTCTAAATTCAAAGATAGTCCATATTTCTTATAAATCTACTTCCTTATTTATCTGCCTATCAATCATTATGTCTCTTGGGACCACTAGGAAATCAGGTCTTTTTAGCTCTCTGTACAGCTTAAGTAATGAAGTTCTGCTCTGGAGTTGTGCAGGTCAGAATTTGACCCTTGCAGTTTATCACCCAACATCCTTCCGGAATGAAAAGACTTTAGCACCATTTATCTACTTATTTTTAACACACAGATCAAAGTTAATATAAGGCATCTCTGAAATTTAATATAATCTTTAAGTCCTAAAGGAAAAAAGATGGCAAGTCATTTGCAGAAGGCACTTAGAAATGTATTAAGTAGACTCAAAGTGAAATACATACTCAACTGAGACAATAATCTTCCTTTTGTTGGAAGGAACTCTTCTCCTCCTGTATCCCATTCCCTTACAATTCCTTAAATAAGTTTTTATACAAGTGCTATTGGCTGTATGTGGACAGGGCACTGGAATGATCTTGGGGTATCAGTGATGTGGAGGAACAAGGCTGAGGTGGGAAGGGTTGTTTGAAGTTCTCCGTCATTAATGGGAAGGTGAGAAGTTGTCATTACGCCCTTGCAATGGTTTGGACTTCTCATTCAAACTCGCCTTTGTTTACTGGCTATCCTTGCAGGGGGTTGGGAGAGAAAGAAGCAGAGCAGTGCCTTTATTATGGTGGATGCAAGAAGTGAATGGGATTGATGCAGCCTCTTTTCCTGCTGCACAGGGAGGGGACCATTCAAAGCAGAAAATGGCGAGAAACTTCACGTGGTTTTAGCTGTGGAGCATCACCTCAGTTTCTTGCTGCCTTTCTGCATCTGGCACAAATGAAAACTCATATACCCATATACCATTCTAGGGCCCCAGAAACCTGTCAGGAAATGGGGCTAAAAGGTACAAACCCCTAGCAGTTATATAAATCAACACCTTCAGCAGTGTATTTGGAAGAAAGAAGGAGAAAGTCATGTCCCAGGGAGGGAAGGGATTTGAAGGGCCATATGGTAAGGATCCGAAGGGCTGTGCAGCTCAATCCAAGTAGGGAATTTGCAAGTTCACTCAAAATCCTTTGCCAAAATAAAGTAAAACAATGTTGACTTTTGTGGTTTAGGCCACTTACCAGAGTGCTATGCTCCAAGGTAAGGAATTTTAATTTCTAGAGGGATTTGTGATTGTATCTCATCTTAATTTTCTTCAATGTTTTGGGATAATGAATTTGCACTAATTAACTGCAATTTGCTATCATCTAAATTAGTAGATAGGATGAGTTGTCTTTTGCTTTCTGCATGTTAGTCCAGCATCTAAATAAACTCTTTTCTCTTTAGGATTACATTGTGGGTTTGGTGCCCAGCATGAAGAGAAATTTTTGTCCCCACATTCCTGCTTAAAAGTAATTGCTCCCTTTTCCGCTGGTGAGATATCAAGTGGACAAACCTTCATTTTATTGTCATTTCCACCTAGTCCTTTGGACTCTAATGACTACAGGAAGGGGTACACAACTCTGCTGGCCAGCAGCCTGTAGGGCTCCTTCTGCTGATGTATTTGGATAAATATGAAAGGAAGAGAGAGAGGGTATTATGAATCACATCCCCACAGGAAAAGGCAAATGAATTACAAGACTCAAGGACATCAGTTACTGAGTTAAACATCTGTTTACACCAACGCACAAAGGAGCAACCTTGGCTCATGCTCCTATAGGGTCAGGGTGTGAAGACAATTGATTTTCTTCTGTAGCATGAGATGAGCAAATGAACACATCTAATGTTCTTGGCTGGATGTTCTGTTCGGATATGCAGAGAAAAGTCTTGTCAGGAGAAAAGAATGATATAAACAAGGATTAAGCTGTTCAAGAGTGTTCTTCATTTATAAAGAATTGAGAACACCAGCACAGATAAACCTTGTTGCACTGTTGCTGCCTTCTTAGACAATGCCCTTGCTATCCTAGTGAAGTGCTCTCCAGTCCTTCTAGTATCTTCTCTCCTTTGATGTCTCAAAGCATCCTACACTACCACTCATTAAAGGGAAATCCTTTTCAGAAATGGATTTTGGGTTTTGGCCTTACTCCTAGGCAAAGTGAAAATAATATGATTTTTTTTTTAATGAATCATATTTGTAAACAGGATGATTGAGATCTATTTGAGATTATTTTCCTCTGGAAGGTGTTGATGACCACAGTCACAGGCCTGCCATAAAGAAAAAGTATTGATACACCAGTACTTATTGCTCTTATTTCAGCTGCAGATTACCCTCAGAATATAAAACTAAGTCAATGTTTACCTTTGCATTGCAGTCAAGTAACTTCTGTAATGAAACACTCTGAAAATCTCCCTACTTGTGTGCTCTGGTAACAGGAATTGCTCCTTTGATGTGCTACCCTAAAAGCAAATACAAGTCTTCCTATCACCTTCACCTTGTGTAGCACAGTGGCAGGAAATATTTCCGTTACACCTGCAGTATTGCCTGAGCAGGTAAACATCTCAACACTATGAGCTGTATAACACAATAAATAGATGAAGAAAAGACCCACAACTGACTTAAAGTCAAATTCCAAGAAATAATGTCTTCCAAATACACACTTTTTGATGTTCTTTTGATAGCAGATATTTATTGTCTTATAAAATGGAGTTGGTCAGGGAGATAACCAGTCTTGCATAAATTGTTTTGTGGTGATGTGGGTTTTGCACATTAAGTCTGATCTAGACAATGGCACAACTTTACTACTCATTCTGTAGACACAAATTAGATCAGTGGGACTCTCCCAGAAATCATCCATGAAGTTAGAGGAAAAGCCATCTGTAAATGATTCATTTCAAAATAGATAAATACACTGCATTAATGTGGAGGCTTTCAGTGGGATTTAGGTCACTCCATGATAGCAACGCTGGTTTCCCTTTTGTTCTCAGTGGAAGTAATATGAATTTTACCATTGAATCAGTGCAAAAGAGTGAGTTTATGAATAAACGTGAAAACACATTTGCAGGCATCTTCAGGTGTGCAGTCTCTTAATGTTTTTCTTGTGTGTTTGTAAACAGGATAGTAGACTGAAGTACAAGTTTATAAACCTTGGCCTGAGGTATGTAATTTTCTTTTTATAAACATCTCTTTGGCTACTGAAGAATAACCTAGGTAATTGTAACAAAAGGACTTGGAAATTTGGTCCCTCCATCTGTTAACCACTTAACTCATAATCCTGTGTGTAATGCTATTACAAATGCATAAACAATCACTTCAGCCTTAAACTGCATGCACTCCTTAAACAATTTAGGAATATATTACTTCCCTAGCAGTGACTGTGGCTTACAAAACCATACAGAGCTGCAGCTTCCTATTTCTCTTCCTTACATATGCTGACAGCTTTCAGATAATAAATACTTTGTTGTCATCTCTGAAGCAGCCAGCATTAAAATGAATAGTGACTTCCCACTTCTCCGTGTGCGGCTGTATTGGACAAGCTCCAAATGGCCTGGATGCCCTGCTGTTCATGTCTAATTGTTTTCTGTGGGGAAAGCAGTTTACTGAGGGCATTTCAGGAAAGGGGAGCCAGCAGCCAGTGGCTCAATGGCTTTTACACTAGACGACAGCATGAAGATGAGCTAGCAGTGTTGGCTGGGTTAAGAATTACTAAATATTGTGATCAGCTGCTGCAAGCATGAAAGGGATAGAAGGGCTGTTGCAAATAAGATAAAAACATAATTTCAGATTAACCCCTCTCCCCCTCCTCCAAATCAAAAAGTGTTTCTCATATTTACCTAGGGTTTTTTATGTCTTTGAAAATATGATGGTGATGGATTAGAAATAAAGCAGTGAATGTCTGTACTGAAATAATTTGATACACATCAAGTATTTCAGTTCTGGTTTCAATCTCACTTTGTGTCTCTTAGGTAGGAGAAAGTAAAGAAGGTAATTTATTTTAAGCTTATTTTTGGTTTTTCATTTGAGACTACATTTGGATAGAATTTACCCAGGGGATGAAAATGCTTATGAGTTATATGGTGTTTTTATTAATCATTTAAATCTACCTTAAATATGTCCAATACTAGAGAAGAAGTTAAATTTTAAAATGCAATTCTATCTGCAATTACTTAGCTGTTGGTTCTGGTTAGTATATACCTAACATTTCAGAAGTAGCAGACCGCATCAGCTTCACCCCATTTTTATCCTACTATTCTATTCTTCTGCATGAAGAAAACAACTCTTGCTCTTTTTTCACCTCCTAGTTGGTTTTCAGCTTGAGCAAATGAGTTATTGAACTGTAATAACCAGATAGCAGAAGGAACTGCTGGGGCTAAAAGCTAGTTTAACACTTCAACAGCTTCTGTTTTAGGGTGATTAGTCAGTGTCTCCCCCCAACTGAGTGGCTCTGCTTCCCTCAAAGCAGTAGCAATGCACTGTTACACATACAGATATATATTTTTAATATGCAATAGCAAACTTGGAATTTTATAAGATTTGCTAAGTTAATTGATGTTGTCTTCTCTATGGAAAATACAGGCATTAAAGGGTCCCTCCTTTCTTTAATTTTAGAGCTTGTTGACTTTTAAGCACTGTAAAAGCTGTTGGTGTCCTTTGTGGGTAGTATTTTTATGGTCTAACAGGACACTGGTGCTACCATGATGCTAGCTGGAAAGCTTCAGTCTTGCTCTTCTGTTTTTAAGAGATTACCACAATTTTCACTTAGGCTTGGCAAGTTTTCTTATCATGAGGATGCTGCTTGGGTTGATGTTCTACTGAGGTGTCAGTGTCTGCATGCCTGGCAGAAAGCAGTGCTCTTTTGGTCAGTGCAGTGTTGTGTGATTTCCCTCTCCAGTGATCAGAAGGTGCTGACCTAAACCTCCTGTGCATGTGACCCAAACCACCTTCACTGCAGCCCTCCACAAGCACTGCTCATGACCTCTCCTCTGATCCCCATGTTCACATTCCTCCCTTATCCTTGGCCGTGCAGCATCCTGTGATTAATAAATTGATCTCAATTACTTACTTCTGACAGGAGTGTGTATTTTGTAACATTCTCCTGACCTTGCTAACACTTTGATCTCGTGTAAACAGTTTATCTATCAGTCACAGCTCTGTGCAGTCCCTTTTGGCCAACACTTCAGGCAAAGGTTTTATTTGAGCAGTGGGTGGTCTGAGCTATGTTCCAGTGAAACTGATACCAGTGATGCAGAAGTATACCCTAAAAGAGGTGTTGTAATAATTTAGTATGGTATAACTTCAATTTAAACATTAGTAAAATAATGATGGTATCCACAAACTAATTGAAATGCATTCTTTTTCTTAAAAGTAGAATGAAACTGATTTCCTTATGGTCTCTAGGTGATATAAAGGGAACATCTCTGTTTGTTATGCCTATTAAATCATTCCCTTATGTACCTCCAAGTCCAAAAAAAAGTGACAATATATATTTATTAGAAATTTTTGTGATAAGACAAATAATTAAGAAGCTTCCATACTGATGACTTATTAATTTTATTGGTGTTTGGCAGTCTGGATGACTAAACACCTGAGACACAGTCAGAATATGATTTTTGAGAGAGAAAGGTAATTAAAAAATTTAACAGTTTCCTAAAATGTCCAGATAATTGTAAATATTTTTAGATACCCTCTGCATGTATATCACATGCATATGTTTAAGTACATACAAAAGATTTTAGTGGAAAAGGGTAATGGAAACAAGCAGACTTCACATTTGATTCAATAACACTGAATTGCCGCCTTCCTCCTCTCCATTTGCATGTGCTTTTGGTTAAACCTCTAATTATCATGATTACAGGTCCTTTCCTATTCACTGCAAAGAACAGAAAGTGCTCATATCACGTGTGTGACTTTTTTGTTCCCCTGTGCAACCCAACACTTATTTCCTGTTCAGTTGTTCTCTGAAAAGATTTAACAGATTTCTTCATGATCTATGTTTTTCATTTAATCTTTTTTCTTATTTGGAAGGACTTTTGAAAGGATGACTTCTTTTGAGCACATCTTTCTTAGTGAAGTCTCCATCACTAAGAAGGAAACAAAACATAGCTGTGTAAGGGAAGTGAGAAGCTGTGGTGTGTGTGTCACACACTCCTGTCTCGAAGAATCGTGCTTCTGTTAGTGATTAAAGGTAACCAGCAGCCAGCCCTTCAGCAGTCCCAAACAGGCAGGGGTAGCAATTACACCCTCTTTATATTCTTCCTGGCCAGATGAGCAGAGGTAGGTGGTTGTGATGAGAAGCAGGAAAAACGGAAAGAGGTATTTAATTTTTCAAGGAGGGAAAGAGGCCATCGGGTCATTTCATGGTTTAGCAGCCTGCTCTGGATGCAGTTGAGACCCTCCATTTCAGACTTTTGCATTGACTCATGGTGTCATATAGGACTGGGGGCTGAATTCCTCTCTGTCTTTGAGACAGCTGCTCCTTTTTTCTTTGAGTTTGGAGAAGTAAAACATTGATACTATGTTTACAGCTCAGAGGAAATTCACAGTTTTGAGCTATGTGTGCTTTTATTATGACCTGAGTTGCTTTAGATAATTTTAAAATACACCCCAATAAAAGTTCTTAATGAAGGAAAGGGACATGTTTACAAGTATTGCTTCTGTGAATACTGAAGTAAATACTTTAAAAAGCAAAGAAAATGTTGATTCTTTCTGTGGTTTTTGCTCAATTTTATTTTTTTGGGAAGAGATTTGTCACATTTTTAACTTTGAGAGTGACCTTCTGTGATTTGAGTTAAAAACAAATGGAGCAGAGCAAATTACTAGGGCACCCAAGCATGTTCTCAGCTTTGCCACACTGAAACATTTGTTTGTTCTGCAGGGGTTTGGGATGACAGCCCAAAGGCTTTGTGAGATTGAGGACCATAAAAGATGGAACAGGTGGGAATGCCTCATCTTTCCCTGTAGTAGCTCTTAATGTACCACTGCTGCATCTTTGGGGCATTTTTGTAAAATATGTGCATGCCAAACAAAAGAGAAGTAATGTAGACTGTATGTCAATGAGATGGTAATACAATTACTTGTTGTAGATGATGCTGTAGTACTGCATCCATCTGCTCCTATTAAGTGAAATGAGATGTACTCCATTCTCTTTATGGTTAGATGACACCAGAAAGCAAAACCAGGCGTGTCAGAATTATTGGTTACCAGAGGCATTATTCAGATCATTCCATCTTTATTCTTCCACAACTCCATTCTTTTCTGGCTTTCTGTATACACATCATATCTCCTGAATTCTGCAGTCAAGAGCACATTGATTTAAGATAGCCCTAGGATAAATGCCCATGGGCTTTCAGCAGCCATTTAGAAATATGAGGTTTTTTAAAAAACATCTTTTAAATTCTTTGATATCGCTTCAAGTGTAACAACTGGACCACAGAGAAAAGTAATATAAGAAATCTTCCATAATGGTTTTTTATCTGAGCTAATCATAATAAATCTACAATGATAAAATTATTAATGTGGTTTTGGTACCTCTGTTGAATGAGGTTCCTCAGCTATGTGCCATATAATATTTATTACTTCTAGCTACTGTCAGGTTCTGATCACAGCAGCTTTAGTTGCTGAAGGAACAAAAGATTTGTAGCCCTACCACAAATGTAAAATCACAAATGAACGTGTTCTTAAAACAGGGGTGTGCCTGGTTTTAAATTGATGTAGATTTTAAGGTACACCTTAAAACCTTTTTTTCAGATAAACTTCCAATGATGATTCAAACCAATCTTTAAACTATGTTCTTAATGTTTTTCTGATTGCAGGTTGATGTACCTCACACCATTGGTTGGTGCATTGTACATATATAGTGTTATGTCAAGGAGTACTGAGGTGTGAGGTGCAAAATTGTTAATGAAAAACAACGTCATTCTTAATTTCGTTACCCATCTCTGCATGCCTTTTCAGTCTTGTGCTATCTGTGAAATAGCAGGTTTTTTTTTTTTTCATGTGACAGATTGAGATTGCAATAAATTAGCAAATTTCTTTCACTGGCCTGTGAAGTGCTGTGGATATGGGACTGAAAGCACAAAGTCTGAAGGGTTGCCTCACCTCACTTCACTCTGCAAACTGTTAATGGGGATGATTCCTCACTGGGGTTTATAAGTATGAGTAGAAGGTGAACCTATTTTCTTTCTATTGGAAGAGATATTAATTTTCAATTTTTCAATTCCACTTTAAAATTTTCAATTTTTCAAAAGAACCTGAGTGCAAGTTATCTAAAATATATTCCAAAATTAAATATCTCCCATAGGGATTTGTGTTTAAAAGCCCTATAAAAATTAAAATGTGAAATGAAATAGTGAAAGTTTAAGCATACTCTTTAGTTACTGCAAAGGGAGCTAGTTTAATCTGCTTCTGATCAATATAAATTAGATCTGCTTTTAATTCAATGTAAATTGAATTATATATTGCCAGACTTCTGTTGTTAACTACCCATTACGGAAAACTAGTTCCTTCTTTGTAGCCTTAAAAATTACTAAAAATCTTTGTGTGATTACCTTTAATTTTATGATGCTGTACCTCCAAAGTTATGACAGTGCAGGTGTACTGAAGTAATTTCTTAGAACAGGAAGCATTAGAAAATCATGGTCAAGAAAACAAAAAATCCGGGTTTTTTAGCTGTTGTGCACAAATGCTGTGAAAGCAGACTCATCTACCTACCACTTTTAGATCTGGGTTGTTCATACAGAGTTCAGTTGTATCATTTATACATTCTCGGTGTGTACTACAAATGTCTGTATTCTCTGTTCCATTGCAGCGTATAAAATATAAATCTACTGTGCCTGTGACCTCTTTGTGGGGAGGCTGGAAAAGAAGGTGAATATAGTATGCTGTGTATTTTACATACTTCTGTGCTGCAAATCCAAGGTCCCAGCTGAACTCCTTGTACTGGAAATCCTTTAAAAGACTTTATTAGAGCATACAGTGGTGACACTATGCAGACAACCATTTTCAATGACTGGTTGAATTTAGAGACAATTACTTTAAGTTATTGGTCTGTAAAACAGCCCTGAAAAAAAGGAAATTGTTGCAGAAACAGACTGCAATTGGAAGAACCAGGCGTCTGAAGCATCTGAAGACCTGTAATCCTCGCATAAGCATAGAGAAGAAAAAATAATATCTCTGAGACTTGGTACAGTATTTAAAGACTTGGCTCGTAACTGTAGGCCAAGACCAAACATGGAACATGAACTACAAAATGCAGTTGCCCCTCCATATCCAAGAAATTTTTTTCCCTACGAGAACAGCTCCAGCTTCAAGTCAGACAAAGTGTATTGCTGCCTCATATGCAAACCACCTTTCATGTTGCCCTTGAATAATGCAAATCAGCCAGGTGCAGGTTGCTCCGAGTCATGCAGAAGAACCGTGGGCAAAATTATACTCTTTGAAAAATATTTTGTGCCTTAGACAAACAAATGTGATACTGGCAATTCACCCACAACTGGCACTATTGCACACTCTTCAGCTTCTTGATGGGAGGCGGAGTTTACATAGGAGTTTGTAGGACATGGACCTGCTGTTGCATCAAAGCCCATAAAACCAGCTAATCTTCTGTCAAGAACTAATTCCTTCAAAAGCCTCTCTTTATTGACTGCTCAGAAATGTGGAAAAACCTTGATAAAGTGTGTTTTAATTCCCTCCAGATCATTCCAGCCAATTTTTGACTGCAGGTACAGAGAGTCCCAGTGACACCCAGCGTGGCTTCTGAGCATAGGAGGCTTCAGGGTGCACATTCCCCACAAACCTTTGAAAGTGTAGTGAATCAGACAAGTGTTATAAGAAAATACTGGATGGGAAGAGGAAGATCAGCGAGTATCTAAGAAGATGAAGACTATCCAAAAATGGAAGATAACTTCAAAGAGTATGTGAGGATGAGAGGTACACAAGAAGTAAGAAAAATAAAGCTGGTACTAATTGTATTTAAAGAAGAAAAAAGAGCAGCTCTTCAGATTTTTTTTTAAAGACTTGAAGATAATGTTTTATTTGAGTTAGGAGGTGAACAATCTGTGGAGATACTGGCAATACCAGGATGATGATGAAGGAGGAGACTGAGTACAGTAACTTGCCCCTGAGTCCACAATGAGGTGATGACAGGACTTGAGGCTGTAACTGCAACAGGAGATGAAGAAGATTTAGAGAATGGACTTGTGCCAGGCAGAGAAATCTTGCACAGTCAGCCGAGAAATCAAACTATATGTAAAAATGTGACCATAGAAATGGAAAGAAGAGATTGTGGCTGCATTCTAGGATCACAATAGAGACAGAAAATGATAAGACCAGCTTTTTTGTGGTTTTAAGGCAGTCAAATATGTAGCCTTAATCATTAACCAACATCATACTTGATGGGAGAGTCTACCTTTAAGTAAAAGTAAGTTCCGGCATAACAGGACTCAAAAAGTGAAAGCTTTAAAAAAATCAGTTATAAAAGCAAAAAAAAAAAAAAGTGAAAGCTTCAAACTCAGAAAAAACTGAGGGGCCCATGCAAGGTTTCATGGCTCCTGCTGAGCATAGTTTTAATAAGTCATGAGCAGACACAGTGGTGAATTCAGGGAGAGGACACTTGTGGTTTAATTTAAAATTTCTTTTGAGGTGAAAATTCTGGCTGAGGTGAGAGGTTCCTGCCCAGCTGGCAACCATGTGTGGGCAGGATCTGCTGTCCATAGGGGTAAGCATGTGTCACAGGCCTCCTGGAACTGTGATTTACTAGCTCTTGCTCCATTGAAAACACAAGATCTGGTTTCGGTTTGGCTTGAGACACAGCATTTTAATAACTCCAGTGGCAAACTTGTAAGAGTGTAATATGATCCTTTCAGTCAAAAATCTGCTTGATTGTATTTATCTGTGATTTTTAAGGCTGTGCTTGTTAATTTGGGTTTGCATTTGTGACAGCCCATTTGTACTCTGAGATGATGGGTAAGTATGTGATTCCTTTTTGCTATGTTATTGATATACTTCTCTCTTCTCTTGTTAATTTCCTCTCTAAATTAAGTATTTCTAATATTTTTTTGACTACAAACCTCCAGATGTCACTGAGTAATTTTTTGTTTGTCCCTTGGGCTTTTTTTGCTGCATTTCCCTGGCATTTCTTGATGTTTGGAAGAAGAATCCTCACTTGAGACTGGCTCAGGAGAAGGAAGCCAACCTTTTTGCTCCCCATAAAGTCACCACCATTTTCATGCAGGTCTTATAGGCTGTTTTGCTTTAAGATATAAGGTGGTCAAAAAGACAGTGGCAAATGAGAGATAAATCAGACTCTCCTGTCTTGCTTCCAGGTTTGAAGGATTTTACTCCACTACTGAATAATAAATATAACAGAATTCAAAACTGTTCAAAACAATTCAAAGGAATTCATTTCCTCACAATTCCTGATGGTGATTCAGTCCTTTTGGAGTTACTATATAGTAGCTGACAGAGCAATTGTGACTTTGGAAAGTCTGAAAATTTCCTTGGCATACAGACACAGAGTCAGCACCATAGTTCTGGAAAATGTTGGCTTTACTGTGCACATATTACACAGTGTATTCACACACAAATGTCCTGAAGTCTTTGGATCTACTGCACACATGCAACACAGTAGGTTATCATGTTCTCCATATTAGAGTTCCTTAAAAGAAATAGAAAAGTTCTAATTTTCTTTTTCTAGATAGATAGCCTGTCTCCTTCTTTCTTGAGCCATAAGGATCCAAAAAGTTCTTCAGCAATAAAAACTGACAGCTGTAGACAGTCAGAGATACTGCAAAAAAATGCAAATGTTTCTAGCATGAGCAAGTCACTTCATGTAGGACTGTCTTCCTTGGCAAAGTGGCCACAGTGTGAAGTGACACTAAAATCACAAGTGAGAGAAGGCAGCTATAGTATTCATTTCAGTGTAACAGGACGAGATCTATTTTGCACCTTCACCCAAGGTTGTACTTGATTCATCTCAAATAAAACTGATATTTAGCCAACAGGAGCTGAACAAATGTGATCAAAACATTTAATCCTCTGCTGTCCCACTATTAAAATGTCTCAGCATTATCATCTTCATTCTTGTTTCTTTCATGACATTTTTACAGCAAATAATAGGACAGTGTTGTCATTCTCTGCTTTCCTTATTCTAACAGAATGATTAAATAAAACTGAGCAAATGCTTCCTATTCAGACTCAGCAGCACAGTTTTGGTTTTTGTAATGCTGGTGGCAGATCATTCTGAAATTTCTGCTGGGTCTGAAATTGAGATACAATTAACTTTCTTCCATCCTTTTAAGTAGCATTATTGAATAAAATGTGAATTTTGAACAATTGATTATAAAAGCTTAGGGTCCTATTTTTTGGTATGAAAAAAAATTGAAATAGCACAATTTATTTAATGTAATTTCCCACATTTATTTCTTCTTCTTCCCCCCACCCCCCAATATTGTCAGACTTGTTATTTAAGGGGTTTTCCCCTGTATTAATATCAGATTATGTGGTCATTCTCTTAATTTTCTTATCTTCTTCAGATATCATGTAGTTGTTCTCCCTTTTCCTTTTCAAATATCTTATTTTCTCTTTTGCTTTGCTCAACAATTCTTCAGGTAACCTTCTCTATTTTTTTGACTCCCAAGGCAATATTTTCATTCTCTTGTTTATCTACGCAAATTTCTATTTAGCTTTCTCCTTTTCGTTTGAATAAGAGACATCTGAGATCAGTGACCCTGGTACAACACTGCCTGTCAGGACAGCATGGTGGGTCCCTTTTTCTTTAAGAGCACATCAGAACTAAACAAAAGTTGTGCATTTCTTCCTTTACAGTTTGTTCCTCATCTATGTCATAAGTGTTTATCTTTTTTTGACTGACCAAGACTTGAGAAATTAACATCAGTATGAGCAAATATAGCATAAAAGTTCATGGAGTAAATTTAGTTTGCAGAAATTTGACTGGCAATAACTTTTACTTCAGTATTTTAAAAAATAAAATAAGGTACCAAAGCCATTTCTGGGCCCTGCCATGCAACATTTTTGCACTAGAGGTCAGTGTTATACTTTAAATAACGGTGGTCATATAAATGCAATATAACCTCATGCTCCAAGGCTCTTAAAGTCTGTGTACGAGAAGGCGTGACCAGGAAAGTATTCAATAGCATGGTGCTTCATGAAAGTACTGTTTTGTTTCAATTTGTGTCTAAGCCACTTTTCCTGAATACTGAATGCATAACATTTCTTCTCTTTACAGCCAAAGACACTCCAACTGCTGTGGATGTGAGTGCTCTTCAAACAATTTCAGTGCAAATGCTTTTTAGTCTACAAAAGCTGATTTTTAGCAGTGGATGATGCTGAGAAATAATATAGCAATTGCCATGTTGACTAATGAGAAGTGGAAGCTCATCTTCAGCTCTCTGCTTTTTAAAAGAAAATGCAAAAGAAATGCAAAGCCATTATGCTGACTGAAATGAGTAATATCCAAGCAGATGAATACTCATACCTGGCTTCCTCTTTGACCTATCTTCTACGTTAAGGAGTAAAAACTTGGTAGATGTCAATCCAGGATGAACATTACTTCCATTATCTGAGAAACGTTATTAGATTTGTATAATGCACCATAATTAGGTTTAAAGTTGAAGTGTCTTAAGGTTCAGAGAAAAAGAAAATTTCAAGGATGTAAGCAGAGCTGCCTTTGGCTGATGTGTGCTCTCTTTGGGTTCTCCTCAGAAGGAGGAGAATGCCACCACTTTAGAGTATTTAAAACCAATACAAACAACCTCCTCTCTTTCTTTCTTTGCAGCCTGTTAGACAAGTAGATCAAATGGTATATCAGTTCTGTGAGTGACTGCTGAACAATCTCTGTACTTCTCAACAGGCAGACATCATTTTGGCATGCCAAAGCAGATGAGATAAACCAGGATTAGCTAGGTGTTGCAAGACAAAGCAACTGCAGGTTGAATTTTGGAGTAGCAAGTGGAACTACATCACACAGTCTTTGCTTACATCACAGTCTTTGCTGTCTAAAATTTCTGGCACTTCAGTATGTATAGCAGAGCCACAGCTACGTACCTCCCAGGATGCAACTCCAGAAAAGAGCTTACATTGCCTGTGCTTAGGGACAGCATCTCTGTGCGTGTATCCCACACGTGTGAGAGAGAAAGTATTTAATCAATTAAGATGTCAAATTTTCCAACAAGGTCTGAAATAGTGTTTCAGTTTATCCTGCCTTTTCTCTTTGTACACTACACTGACAGAAAATCAGGGAGAACAAGTAGTTCACATGCTGCTTGGAGCAATGTTACCCCCAAACACCTATTTAGATTTCTTACATGCTTGAGAGCCTGCATATAAAAATTGTCATTGTCTTTGTATATATGCCTTACATGACAATCTCCAATCATCATTTCTGTCTGGTTCAAATTTACCTAAGCCTTTGCATCTGCTACTTCATTATCATTCATATGTGAACTGCATTTTTAACCACTGCTAGACTTCTCCTTTAAATTTCTTTTTCCTTCCTCATTCAGCAGTTCACATGCACAGAAAACTGATCTTTAGTGTTGTTAGGTAGATATCCAAAATTATTATTTAAAAAGAGTACATAATCCTACTGAATTATTTCATAGTCATTTAATTGTTCTTTTTTTTTAAAAAGAAAATAAAGCCATTTGTACATGGAAGAAATTAATAATGCAAGAAATATTTATTTGTTTGTCTAAATGTTCAGGAAGTCTTGTCTTGTTGTCATCTGAGCAAAGGCATAGGCATTTTTAGCTTTAATGCTTTCTTATTGCAAAATCACCCAGAAAAATATAAAGACATTATCTGTTCCACCAGCTGGATAACTGAATTTGTAATATCCTTGAATGTTATCACCAGGCAATGTAGGCTCTTCTTCAGCTAAAAAAACCCACTTATTATAAAAAGCATATTGATCTAAATTATAGAAAGTATTATACTTAATTATGCTTGACTTTGTTTAAATTGGAATGACTTCTACAGTTAAGGTTTCACAATATAGACTTTTAAGAACATTTTCCATCCTTATGTGCAGTATACAGCAGAGTAACTACCTTCCTAGTGAGAAATACACACTTTTCCTACAGGTGTTATGCCATCCCGGCAATTATCCTTAACAAAAATGGGCTGCAGAGAATTAAACTCTGTCTCCTCCTTATGTGAATTCTGAACTGCATGTCTGAACCATTAGAAAAAGGCAAATCTTTCCAGGCAGACAGTCTATTATTCAGACAGCTGAGTGCATAGGCCAGAGCCAGAGGGCAAACTTTCACTTCACTAGGTCACTTATTTCATCTTTACCATATGCAGTGTTTACATAAGGAGGAGGATTTTTAAAATTACTCACAAATTTCCTATCTCGGTTGGTATGTAAGCGATTTCAATTCAAGCTGCTCCAGCAGTGCGAAAATCCATAACTAACTGCAGCAAGTTTGCAGCTCCAATATTCTGTGAGAGAGGAAACATTTTTTGTTGGTGGTTTTGCCTCTGTGTTTAGACAGTTTGATTTTCTCACTGAAAAATTTTGCCTTTATAGACTGCTAAATCTATAGCAATCTTGCAATTAGTGTAAAGATATGCAGATTTTAAGATCTGTTTTTTACCCAAATATCATACAAGCTAGATGTCCTTCTTGATTAAGTCCTGTCTTGCCCCATCTTTGCTGAGGAAAACAAGTGGGTTGTCACTGGAAGTTGCTCATACTGCTGCAGACTGTGTATGCCCTTGTGTATGTTTATTCTTTCCTTATGCCCACACACCAGATGGCTCCTGCAAGAAGCAATTGAAGGAGTTCAGTATTCTTGATCATATTTAAAACAAACCAAAGACCATAGAAAAATAAAGAACATGCTGCTGAATACTACTGATGAAGGCAAGTAAATGTGTTGCACATTGCAGTAAAGTTATTTCCAGATTGTAGTATGAAGGTGTCTGTCTCAAAAAATGTAAATTTTAAGTTGCCAAAACTCTAACTGGAATTCCTCTGTAAGAGAAGATAATAGTATCTTCCTATCAGCTTACAGTACATTTGTAGTCCAAGGCTGCTTTTGCATTACTACATAATTTAAAATATCCCTTAGGAAACTGTTGGGAAAAATTATGCCTGCTATGAAAAATGCTGACTAAACTAAATACATACATAATCTATCTATCTATCTATCTATGTACATTTTTGCCTTCGAGTAAATCTAAACTTCCATGTGAAGTATGAAAATTTTGTTAATATCTTAGATGCAGTCTTATGAGATTTTTAGGTTGGATATTTTCAGACATAAGAATACAGCAATCGTTATGATTTATTAGAAGCTATATCTGTGGGTGTTCTTCATAAGATTGATAAAATAGTTGTGCCCCTACATGAAGAGAGATAACGGGACATAGGTGATTTTGTGGAGTTATGATTGATAGCAATCATATTGCAATGATTCTTCAAAGACAACATATGCAAATAGTATTTGTGTCTTTTGTAGGTAAAAAGTAGCCACTGAGGAAGCCAGTGAAACTTAGGCATACAGTTAAACATATGCTAGAGATATGCCCCTTGTCAAATAATAATTGTTAAGGTGTGCAGTCCTGGCATGTGAATTGGCTGGCTGACTGAACCACAGGAAACTGCTGGACGTGACATGAGAAACTGCTGAGCATGAATAACAGAACAAGAGATTCACAAAATTGCTTCTAGGACCTTGAGAAAGGACAAGATTTCACAACTAGTTAAGTGGAAGTGATATGAGAGACTTCCACAGTCCACACACAATTTTAGAGAAGCACTGGAGACACTTTGGAGAGTTCACTCTTGCAAAGCCAAACACACCTAGGTGTAACTGTTTAAGTTGAGAGAAGACTTAGAGAAGGTTTAAGGCTGATGAGAGATGACCCAGCACAGAGTTATGGAGAACAGGTGGATAAAAGAAGCTAGTCTCCTGCCAGTAAGACAAGCAGCATGCTCACCAGGCTGAGCCAAACACTTGGTCACTGAGGGCCTTTCTTGCTATTGTCCTATTATTTTTCACTCTCAATACTTCCATGTGTAAGAAACACTTAAGATATCCAAGTGATAGAAACTGGAAGAGCGACCACAGGTGCCTTTACACTTTGTGCGCCTTTTTGTGTGTCTTTGTGTACCTATGTGTGCTGGTTTTGGCTGGGGTAGAGTTAATTTTATTCACAGTGGCTGGTGTGAGGGTATGGTTTGGATTTGTGCTGAGCAGAATTGATATCAGAGATGCTTTGGTTTTGTTACTGCTGAGCAGGGCTTAGACAGACCCAGGGCCTTTTCTGCTTCTTGTATGGCCATGCTGGTGAGGAAGTGGGGGTGCATGTAAGGCTGGGAGGAGACACAGCCAGAACAGGTGATCCAGAATGACCACAGGGATATTTCAGATCAAATGACATCACACTCAGGGTGGAAAGAGGGGGGAAGAAGGAGGAATGGGAGGGTATTTGGAGTGATAATTTGTCTTCTCATTAAATGTGATGGGGCCCTGTTCTCCTGGGGGTTGCTGAACACCTGCCTGCCCATGGGAAGCAGTGAATTCATTCCTTGTTTTGTTTTGCTTGTGTGCAGCTTTTGCTTTCTCTATTAAACTGTCTTAATCTCAGCCCATGAATTTTCTCCCTTTTACCCTTCCAATTCTCTTCCTGATCCCGCTGGTGAAAGAGTGAGTGGCTGTGTGGAGCTGGGCTGCTGGCTGGGGTTAAACCAGGATACCCAGTGAAGGCCAGCCCTGCCCCTGTGTGTGTATTTGTGTGTCATTTGCTAGGGAGTTTCATCCCCAGCTGGGTGGGTGAGTAGAGGTAACCTGCACCTGGAAAATCCCAAGCTCTGAGTTAGTGACCAGGGAAGGGGCTCAGTGGTTAAGCAGGGATAGGGGGTTACATGAAAGCTAGAGAGGGACTCTACAAGGGCATGTAGTGATAGGACAAGGGGAAATGGTTTTAAACTGACACAGGGTAGGTTTAGACTAGATATTAGGAAGAAATTCTTTACTATGAGGGTGATGAGTCACCAGAACAAGTAGCCCAGAGAACGCCAGGTTGGATGGTGCTTTGAGCAACCTGTTCCTAGTGGAAGTTGTCCCTGCCCATGACAAGAGGTGTTTGGACCTAGATGATCTTTAAGGTCCCTTCCAACACAAAACATTCTATAATTCTTTAATTTTGTGATTGAAAGGAATTTAAACCTTTATTATCCATAGAAAAAGTGGCAGCCTTTTGAATGTGAGAGTGAAGCTGGAGAGGTGATATCTTGGCTATCTGTGCTTACATATCTGTAAGACTGGTTTTTATGTGTGTGCTGGAAAAGGCACTGTGTTAGCCATATGAGAAAGTTAGAGCACTGAGAGTGCCTGCATCTTGCTGCTTGGCCAGACCTGCCCATGGGAAGAGCAGCCACTGCATCTGTCTGGCTGGGATAGGAGAACCTCCTGGGTTTGAGAGTACATAGGCCTTAACTGTAGTGGTCTGAGAAGGAGGGATGCCTGAGCTCCTAAAGTGCATTTGATTCAGCCACTTCCTAGCAGTCATTAAGTTTAACTTTAGATTGATGTTGAATACATCCTTACCAGGATTAGCAGCAAGAGACAAATATCAAGAACCACTTGTCATATTTCTGAGGACCCAGTAGATGTGCCTGGAAAGATAGAGGTCTCTTCCTACATAGGCAATGTTTTTGGTGCAGCTTTGCAAGACGTTACCAACTCAAAAAAAGATGGTTTTGGGATTTTTTTTCCCCATTTCATTCTGGAGGGAAGAGCTCTATGCTTAAATTATCAGTCTAGCAGAAATGGGAGGAGTACAGCAGCAAACGTTGCTGTTTCATACTATTTGAACAGCTTCTTCGGCACTTGATGATTTATATTTTGTTGTCTTGTTCTTTTTTATCTGGGTAACAGATATTTATTCCCTCTATCAGGATCCATCTGCACTAGGAAGAAAGATTATCAGTAAATGGCAGGAAGGAAGTCTACAGCTTTTAGATATGTTTGTCTGGGGATCTGAAATATCCTTTAAAGAAAAGAAAAGGAAAATGGGATCCAGAAACATGTCAGGGCCCACATTTCTCTTTACTGATCCTTTTTTGGTTTTTTTCCCCATTATTTTTCACATTTTTCATTAAGGAATTGGTTACAAACTCATGCCTATGGCAGAAGATTGAGGAGAAGAAAGGGGTGTTAAGTTACAGAACACATGCAGAGTACATGAAAAATTGAAATTATAAGGCAGCATATTTCTTTCTTGTAGCTGAAGTAGGTAAATGTGCAGGAAATTGACAATGCAGAGTAAACAGGGATTTTTTTTTTATTTTTAAAATCAAGATACCCCTTGTTTCCATTTTTCATATTTCATCTATTGTATTGGGGTTTACATTTCAGGACAATAATGGGAAATTACTAGATGTAGGGAGGGAATAAAGTGCATAACAAAGGGATCTGGACAGGCTGAATCAATGAGCAGTCATATGAGGTTCAACAATGCCAGTAGCAGCAGGTCCTGCCCTTGGGTCACCAAAAAGCCAAGCCGTACTACAGGCTTGGAAAAGAGAGGCTGGAAAGCTGCCCAGCAGAAAAGGAGCTGGGAGTGCTGGTGGACAGCAGCAGATGCCCCTGGCCTTCCTGCCCACCTGGGCACGCTGCCACCTCACCCCAGCCCCGCGGGCCCCGTTCTGCTGAGCGGCTCTCGAGCCGCTCCGCTCCAAGGCTGCAGCAGTGCACGGGGCTTTTGCAAAACAGCAACAATCCTTCCTTACCCGTGCTTCTTGCCTTCAAGAACCGCTTTTGAATGGCATTGGAACAAGCACACTGTGACACAAGTTCTGGGGATGTTTTCTTCATCTTGCTGATTATCCATCCAGCAGCTCTGCCTTCCTTAGGTTTCCAGCAGTGTCACGAGAGCTCCCACGACAAAAGGAATGAGCTCAGCTCTGTCCTGGTAAGATTGGCCATTTCTGTGTAGTTTTCCTGTGGATCCCCTGCAGTCTCTTATCTGTAAAAAGAAAGGGTGTTGTGTGAATTCCCTGCATTAAGCACAAATTGGCTCAAATCTAAAAGCTACAGTTCAGTGGTCTGCTTTCCCAAGTAATCATTTATGTCCTACATTTAAAACAGCAAAAGTCTTGCTGTCTTACAAGGACTTGAAGGCTCAGGGATTGAAGCTGTCTCTACCATGATAGCAGGAAATAGGTTTGTGGCAAAGAGGCCTCGCAGAAACAGCTGTGTGCTAAATTAGAAAAAATCAGTACCTACTTTGAATACATACCAACAACTAATCAGGCAGGAATTCATGAACTACCTGAAAGCTCTCTAAGTGTAGCGATGAGATTTTGTGTGGCAAATACATAAACAAGATCCAGGCTATCCTAACTTGAAGGCTACTTCTCCCTTAATGCTGTCTCACAGGATGTACAGCTGTATATATAAGGGTATTTTACTGCTTGCCTAAGTTTTCTATCTGCTTTTTTACTGTATCTAATTCATATTTTAAATTCTAACCACCTGCCTTTAGAGTTCCCTAAGTGTTTTAATAATTCAGTGCTGAGCCGTGGGAAATAGAAAGATTTAATTGAAAGCTCTGAATCACCTGCTACAGGAGGTGCAGGCTTTGTGCTTGGCTAATTGTCAAAGTGCTAATTGATAATGGTAATATTGTCTAAGGGGGAGGAGGCAGGGGCTCAAAAGTGGAACTGTGTGCCTTTTTCTTGTTACACTGATTAACTCTTTTTAAAGGTTGTGTATGGTGAAGAGGGAAGGAGGAGTCTCAAAGAAGAGACACAGCATTTTCCTTAATAGGTATCAAAACCAGGGAACTAAGAATTTGAAAACAATAAAATAATGGGCTTTATACTTTAAACTGGAAAAAGTGTCTGTTCTCTGAAAATTACCCACATTGAAAATGGAAATTTTTTTAATGAATTGGTAACATGCAATATATGTAATTTTAAACACAGTGCTGTAGCAAGAACATTTAGCTGAGTTAAGAAATGCTCTTGTTTAGTTCTGGAAATAGCAATGATACACAGCAAGGAGATAGATTTTCTTATGCAGAAACTTTCTACCTCATGACATAAAATAGAGTCACAAAGAAAATTATGTTTTCCTTGCAGCAGAAGCATTCAGTGCAAACAACAGCTTTCTCTTTCATCATTGTTAACCATATCATAGCAACAGCCTTTACTCTCCACTTGTAAATTTTTTAAAAGCTACCCTTAAACCTTGACCTATGATGTATCTCCTACACTGGAGATGCGTGATAAATAGCCACAGAGCTTCTTCATTAAAATCCTTAAAATTCCCCTCTGCTCACAGAAAACCTTGAACAAAATAGGTTCCTGGTATAGACGGATGATTGTTAATCCTGGTCAGTAGAATTCCATTTCTATCTAATCCAGGAATCATTTCTTTGTCTAACCAGAAAACAGAAAGTTCTGTTTCTTTGAAATGTCCATTATTTTTCACAGTACCCATCTATTATCTATTGTCTATCTGGTTTTGGAGTCTTTGTGCCTGAGACTGTTTTCCTACGTTGTGTTTGTACAGACTCTAGCACATTAGTGGGTTGGTTCTTGATGAAAGATTTTATTTATAGAGATAATATAAGTGATAAATAACAAAATAATTATGTTTCTTTATTCTGCCATTCTCTATTAATAGTGACACATAGACTGTCTTCCATCTGGGGGGACTGGGTACCCAAGGAAAAACTAGCTTTGCTATTGAAGACTGAAGAAAAGAAAGCATTAAGTACGTCAGCCTTTTTCTCATCTTCTGCCACTATGTCCCCTTGGCATCCAGTAAAGGATGGAGATTCTCCTGAGCCTTCTTTTTGTTACTCATGTATTCATGGAAACATTTTTTGTTGTCTTTCACAGCAGTAGCCAGATAAATTTCTAGATTATCTTTGGCCCTTTTAAATTTTTAACCTGTATAGCCTCACAAACATCCTTGATATTCCAAGTTACCTACCTTTTCTTCCAAAGGACATAAACTCTCCTCTTTTTTCCCTGAATTCCAGCCAGTCCAGTCTTCTTGCCTGTCAACTCATCTTTCAGCTGGGGGATGTCCTTCTCATGGGGACACCCTTCTCCTGCGCCTTAAAGATTTTATTGAAGAATATCCAGCCTTCCTGGATTCCTCTGCCTTCAGGACAGCCTCTTAAGGAACCCTGCCAGCCTTTCTTCCAAACAGACCGATGTATGCTCTCTGCAAGTCCACAATGGCTACTCTGCTACCAGAAAAATGGAACTCAAACTCTGGTTTTCTGTGCTTTTGCATTAACCTTTCCACCACAGTGCTATTCTAATACAGAGAAAAAACTCATGCAGCCTCTAACACAGATAAATCTTAGTTATTTTAATGCCCACAAAATGATTAAAAAACTCTTTTAGTAAACGCAACTGAGCTAAAGGAGAATTCTTGAAAGGAAAACACGGCTTATAAAGATGCTATCTGAACCCAGGGAAAAAATAGAGGTAGGATAAAGCAGGAGGTGAAGATGGAGAGCAGCAAAGGAAAAGGTCCTGACATGAAAGTAACTATGAAAGAAACCTTCAGCTTCTTCAGTGAAGCAATCTTCTCGGTTGAGACAAAATTGAACTATATATAGTAGTGGTGCTTCCTTAAACTTGAAGTTTCAGAGGAAAATTTAAACATAAATATATTGTGCTACTTTTTGTACTTCTGTTTTACAAAAAATTAAAATTTTTTCAAGTCCCTGGGCTCATCCAGAAAACTAAAGAAGGTAAATATTGGGCAGACTATCCTACCTTGCTGATTTTCCCAGCATACTTGTGCTGTGTCACTGGTGAGAAAGATGCCAGACAAAGGGTCCCTTATCTTACTAGTGCTTTGTTGTTTGTACCATAAATACAGCTCGTTCAGAAAAGTCATTCTAGTCCTGAAACAACTCATTTGTGAAGAAGGAATGCATGAATTTCCTTAAAAATAATTTTAAATTTTACTGCACAGCCAAGAATGGAGCTGAGCATTCAGACTACATTATGCTCGTTACCTATCATGTGACATCACTAAGCACCAAGTTAAAGTGGAAAGAGGGAATGTGCCACATTGATGTGGCCCTACAATTTCCATTGCATCTATCTGAGAGCAGTGGCAAGTTCTGAACAGAGTTAACCTAAAAGCAAAGTCAGAGCTGGGGAAGACGTACTGGGTTTGGGCTAGCAGAAGAAAGGAACATCACTCTTGCAGAACTGCAATGTTAAAGCTGATTCAGGTGAGCTCTCAGTGCAATGTCTATTCAACTGTGTCAGGCAGAGCACAGGCAGTAGGATAAAAGCTCTGAAGTGTCAGCCTTTGATGTCCAGGAGACAGACTCCCCTTTCAAGCTGAAGTATAGAACATAGATTTTGTGGTAGAACATGCAAAACTTAGTAGTCTGAGAGTGGTGATGACAGGTATTAAGCGGTGTGAGCATTGTTGAACAGTAAAATATCACTTAAACATTTTGGCTTTAAAAAAGTCTTAGAATGCAGAGTTGACATAGCATTGATATTTCTATTTATATCTATATCTATCAGAAGGAATTCTGTCCTGAATTATATAAAAAACTAAGACAAAATTAAACAATGCATGGTATTATATTATATAGCTAGATATCTATCTATCTATCTATCTATCTATCTAAATTTTAATGGAATTTGCTATTTTATATACGCAATGCATAGTTAGTATGTTTGCCCTAAGGAATTGGTTTTTTATTCCTAAAGATTTTTTTCAGGTACACATAAATGTGAAGTAATTTCATGGTAATTGTAGACCATTGAAAGTTTAATTCTACAGTACATGCTCCAGAGAGATTAGTTGTGCTGTTTTATCAGGGTCACCCCAGAATCTTGAATTGTTAGATTAGTGTAGCTTTAAATGTAATTTTCCACTTGCTGCTAGGATCAGTTTGAAAGATTCAGTTTTGTTTCTTTGTCTTATTATTTTATGAGCAGTTGAATGTCAAGCATCTCCTGGTGTCAGTAACAGGAGCTGCTCTCTTAAGTTAGTGAGAAAAGTAATGACCCCGTAAATCAATTTTTGTCTGAGTATGTACTGCTGTGTATTCATGCTGCTACCTGATTGATTCTGGTTGTGAAAGTCACTAGAGAAAATACTTAGCTGTCATTACACATTGACAGGAACAATTGCCATAAACACAAACACCCCCAAAGCCCCTAGACAGTTTTCAGAAAGCTCCTCATTCTTTAAAGGTAAAGCATTGCATTTTTAATGCTGCAACACATAAAAGCATGTCTTTTAAAACATTTCAAAGCAACCTTGTCTCCAAACTAACATGAAAGCAAGCACAGAGGTAATTTAATATGTGTGTAGATATTTGATGGTTAAAAGGTATCACTTAGAAGAGCACAAAAGCATTTTTTGGGAGCACTCATCATCAACATTCATAGGGCATAGAATGTTTCTCCTTTTAAAAAAAATATTTATGAATTCAACATTCCTGACACTAAGAACAGCAAACAAGACATTCAGTAGAGGGCAAAAGGACAGAAAGTGTGCATAGTGTTTTGTTGAAGCAATGAAAACATAGATTGCACAGAGGGCTTGATAGGAGTCTGAAGAGCATGGTAAAAATCATGTTGATGACTGAAAGCCATGGCACAAATTACATTGATTAAGAGATCATCAATGGCTTCAGTAGGGACATAAAGATGAGGAAAATTATTGTGATGATATTAAGACTCTCAGCTGCTTGTGGAACTAGAAGACCATGAAAAAATAATGCTTAATCTAGGAAAGAAGAAAGATGTTTTTGATACCAAACTACAGTTGTGCCTTTCCATGATGAAGAATTGGAGAGAGAGGGTGGAGAAAATGTATGGTGGATGGACCTGTCTTCTTGGTGATGCACTAGGTAGGAGACACCCAGAGACTTGATGAGGGAAGCGTCTGTAAGGGATGAAAAAAACTGAAGGAGAAGACAGGCCAGCACAAGTTGCTCTGCCTTTAATGATATGGTGGTCCCAGAATAGACACAGAAATATTTGTTGTCTCTGCATGCATCTGTAGGGTGGGCTGGGGGAACTAGCAGGACCTGGAACTGGTAATTGTTAATCTTTGCTCTAGAGGGCTGACAGTTCTGGTCACTTGAATTTCCAAGACTTCCCTTCACTCCCCTGGTGCTGAAGGAGAACTTTTCACAACAGAGCCTCCACTGCTGAGAGCCGCCACAGAGGCAAAGTCTGCTTTTGGGCCACATAGAAAAGGTTTGGGCTGTTAGCTGTTTCTGGAGTTCAGTAGCATCAGTTTTAAAAGAGACTCTGCAATATCCTGTAGATAGCTCATAACTATATAGAATGGAAAGAAAGCACTAAGGCAGAAATTTTTGCTGCAGTTTAGTTGCCAGTTGTAGAGATGAAGAATTAAGGGGAAGGAGAAAACTTTCACAAAAAGATTTTTTTTCCCCCTGTCATTTTGAAGTTAGTATTTTAAAATAAGCAGAGGTATTTTTTTCCTAGGAGGACAGTGAGCAAAAGAAGGGACTAGCACTAACCATCCAGATGTCTATTGCCACTGAAAAGCCACTTTTTCTTTGGAAAAGCCATAATCCCATAAGGATTCATGTGACAGAAAAAGGATGAAAAGTAACAAAGAGAGTCTATATATTTGGATTTCTTCATACAGGAACCTCATTTGGTGAATATTAAGGAGGCTAAATAAAAATTAAGGTATCATGAATTAAGACTGTTGCATGCCTTGCAACATGAATTACAATAAAATAAAGGCTTTAAAGATGTGAAATAATTTCTAATTCACTGATGCTAAGGTACGGACATAAGAGCCCTAAAAAGAAAAGCAGGAAGAATAAAGTAAGCAGAAGACTGTTTTCTCTGATTATAGCAATATAAATCCCATCTGTCTTCAGAACAAAAGTTGAAAATTTTCTTTGTATTGTTAAAATTCTTTCCGAAGAACACAGGGAAGCTTTGAACTTAGAAAGATACTTGAGTTTAGAAGCTAGAAATTCAGTGGAGTTGATCATGGCATGCACTACTTATCTTATAAAGACATCTCTGATGGTATTTGGTTCTCAATAGCAAATGACCTAGTTGAAATCTGCACCTGAAGAAATTCAGATTCAAAAGGAGGTGCAGGTTGTCAATGGTAACATTATTTTGTTTATCAACTTACCTAGAAAAGTATAATATCTTGGATGAGTGGAGTAAAAGAGTACAGTTCAGGAGTGCTGTAGCTCAGAACAGTATTCAAGAGCGTAGATCTCATTTGATTCTTGTTTGCCGTATACAACATGAAATGCAGGTTAGATGAGATGGTTTTCATTCTCCTTTTCAGCTTTAACATTTCTGACTTTACAAATGGTGGCCAGACTGGCAGCCCTGGAGCATGAGCATTTCCCTTTTTTTGCACAACAGGAACCACACAACGAGCTCCACTGCACACATAATTTGTAATAACCCCAAAAACTTCCTGTAGGGTGCAATTCTGTGGAAAAGAGGATGATTTCTTGAGATCCTGCAAGGGGACAAAAAGGTGGAGGCGTGCCAAACAAATCTGGAATACTCTCTCTCTGTGAAAGGGAATAATTTTACTAGGATTTGGACAGAGGTCTAATTCATATAGCCACTAATAGTCAGCAGATGGTAATTACTACTGGCTACTAAAAGCTAGGTCAGATTTGAGCCCAATGACCCGGAACTAAAATGCTCCATATGCCGTCACTGTGCTGTCTGGTATGCTCGCTAGTTGTAACCCTCCCACGGAAATAAGGCCTTTCCTTTCAAGAAGGAAGTTTTAATGTTCTCAGTTAGATGAAACAACTGCCTTGACATTTCTGCTCTGCCACTGGTTTTAGCACTTGCTACATGCTGTTTCTAACACTTCAGTATTAACCTTGGGCTGACCAGGGAAAACAAGACACTTTGAAAGAGAGGAAGTAATGGAAATAGTAAAGATCCTCTTAGAAGAGGACATCTCCCTAAATCCCTGTTAGCCCATGAACTAGAAATTAGGTTGGAGATTTTTTCCTTCTCACTGTGCCCTTCAAGGCCTTTTCCAAGGCCTCAGGTTAACCAGTTGTTAGCTGATATCAGTTGTCTTGGGTGGTACGTGTAATTACATATCTTTCAGTTAATTTAGGCTGAAACTATCTGGATTTAATCAGTTAGGTATAGCCTGATCAAAATCTAGACACGTAACCACATAGCCATGAGTAAAACAGCTTGCTTTTTCTGGAAAAATATGAGTATTGCTAACTATTAGGACATGCAGGACACATAGCAAATTTATATACGCAGTCATTTATATGTTCTTCATCACTACAGCATCTTGTGTTTTATATGCATACATAAAAAAATCACAGTGTTCTCAGGTATTAATTTTCTGCAGACTAAGAGTTTGAAGAAGTTGCTGTGTAGTAAGGATTGAAATGTTGCTACTTCAACTGACAATGAATAGGGAGGGAAGTTTTCTCTGTGTAGGAGATGAACCACGCCGCCTCTGTTTTTAAGTTTCCTGCCTAAAAAAACACAGTCTCTGCTGCCTTCTGTAACAGCTACAAAGTTTTAAGAAGTCCTGACCTAGGCTTAACAGTCACTCTTAATTACACTACAGCACCGAAGTCATACGTTTATTGATGAATGAGCTCTTTTCAGTCTTCTCAGGAAATGGCCCTGAACTGTTATTGTATTTATGATATGCCATATATATGATCAAGAATTTCCCTGGTAGGAAACCATGTCCTTAGCTGCAGATACAGGATTTACTTGGAATCAGATCTACTGAATGCAGGCTTTCTAAAAAACATGTATTGAACCTTATATATGATTTTGTTTCTTCTAGCTATTACTGTTAAGGAAATACCTGAAAATGCATAAGGTGCCTTCAGGACATTGCTTCTTTCTTTGACTGCTGCAGGGTAAGCACTTCCATTTTCATTATTATGGCCTATTTCCTTAAACCCCAACCTCTTAAAGAAAAACTTGTTAGCAATTACATAACAATGGTGATGCTGTATTTTATTTTTCTAATTTATTTAATTTATTTCATGTAAAGTCCTAGCTATGTGTTAATGCTTCCTTGTGTCTGTGTGGTAGCTAAATAGATAATTTTTATTTTATTTCTTTTTTTCCTTATGAAGCTCATAAAATATCAACTAAAAGGCCAATATATGCATTAATACTAAAATAATGTAATGCTGTATCAGCAGGTCTTATTTCATAAATTAAAACAAAGGAAACAATCCAAACAAAACTCTTGTGATATCAAATCATTTTTAGATAATGCTAACACAGGAGACAGAGCAAGCAAACTGCAAAATCTGCAGTTTTGTAAATGAGGAAGTCAGCAATAGAATAATAAGCCACAGAAATATTTAAAAAAAGAAGAAAAAAAGAAAACAATCAAAAAACCCCAAAACATTTTTATAGGTATATAACTCTGATTTGTGCAGAGTATATAACTCTGCACAAGAATTTAAAGTTTCCAGAAAAGTACCATAAAGACATATTTGATGATACACAAACCAGAAAAATCAAAGGTATCTGTGACTGTCAAACTAATGTGATGAAATTCCATCTTCTTTACTTGACTACCACTGCAAGCCATGTGCTACATTAATTTCCCTTGATTTCTTTTTCTCCACAAAAAACCCCCAAAAACATTACCAACCTGTACTCATTAGCAAACGAATTAGAATTGGTGGCTAAAGGATGTGCAGTTAAATGTGTCTTGGCTGAACAGTTTACGTATTTTCAAGTGATTTTAATTGATACCTATAACTATGGAGAAGGTGTATGCTGTCACACTGCTATGACATTTTGTCTACCTGCTCAGTGGTAAAATATCTGGGATAAACCCCTTATCCCACTGGCATAGAGTAGATACACTTTTGAGGATAGGACTAAGGTTTGCTTCTCTTCTAATTTGAAAACTCCCTTTGTTTTAAAAATTTTAGTTATTTAGGAATCTAGAGCAGTCTGGATTTAGCATGAAAATGTCGTGCTGGGTTTTCTTTTGTTGGAGAAAAGAAACTCTTGAATAAGACTGATTCATATATCTGATTATAATTCTTCATTGTGGCTTATCACAAGGACTCTGAATACACCATCCCAGAAACTGCTCAGACAATGTAATAATTGCATATGTGTTTTTGTGTAAGGTTGGAGGCTGTTGAAATGCAGCTCACTTTTTTAGCAGAGCTATTTGGACCTTTCTTCTTTTAGAATATTGAAGTATTATTCGCATCAATCACTAACCAACTTCAGTATTCACAGCAGTGAGTGTTCCTCCTGCTATCTGTGGCTTCACTTAGTGTCTTGTTATAAGGTACCTTGGGGCTGATGTCTCAAGCAAGTCAATTGTCAACAGTTACCATGAGCCAGAAAAACCTAAGAGCAGTAAAATAAATGGTTTGATTATTTGAAGGAAATTGAAACATACAGTCACTCAGGAAAGAATAGAGTAATTAGAAAATGTTAAAAAAGCCCTCCACCACCCAGCCCCACACATATGTCACTTTGAATGACACACAAAAGATTTTACTGAGAAGACTTTGCCTTTTCTGCTTTTTTTTTGCCTTTCTTTTATTTTCTTTTTTACAAACCAACATTTTAAATAACATTAAATCAATTAATAAAAATGTCAAAGTAATAATTTTTATATATGCACACCAAACATCAACTGAATCACAAAAGGCTTGGCTGTCAATCAACACAACTAAAACACTAATGGATATCATAATGCACAGCATATTCTTCATGTGCTACAGCTGGGTCTTGTGCATGGGCACAAATTGATAGTTAAATTAATGCTAGATTTCCAGTCTTCCACTGATGTCTTAATTCCTCATGCACACTGAGGGATAATTACTGTTTTGCATGTCAGCTCATTCCAAAGCTGCCCTGAATTCTGGGACTGGGCAAAACAAGAGGGAGAAAAAGGAGAGGGGGGTGGTGTATGCTGTGGCTTCTCTGGAACTGCAAAGGTGCTGAGTTGAAATTGGGCATCCACAATGGAAAAAATATGAACAGAGAATAATTAAAGATGGCATTTTGGGGTTACAACTGTAGAGTGTCTGTTCTAACCAAAATAAAATTAAATTAAAGCTGAAAGAAACAGCTGCACATTAAGCCCTATTTAATATTGATGCTAACTGAAGTATGGATTTGAGTGAGTCCTTCCTCAAGGTCCTTGCCTTGTATCACTGCCTTATTGTATAATAAAAAGGATTTCTAATTAAAAACATCGTGATCACTCATGTATATATTCTCACTGTACTTTGAGAAGGAAAAAAATCTTTTTCCCATTGTAAGGCTCTTTCAATGATGCCAAAATAGTTAGAAAGGCTCAGTCAAAAATTAAAGTCCCCATGAGCAAAATACCCTCTGTTTTTAAGTGGGAGAATGAATCTCTATAGTTTACTTAGATCTGATACTTTAAAAGTAGAGAATTCTGTTGAAAATCCTTTTAACCAAAGCTGTTTTCCAAGACATATTAATTTGCTCCACATGTTAGCTTGTTTTCAGAGATGCTGCTCTTTTCCATTTAGTCAGTTAATACACTTAGATGGTGAAGGATCTTCTCCTGACAGCTTTTCTTATTGAAAATCTGATATCCAGACTGTTAGCAAGAAGCATCTTGTCCAGTAGTTACTTGGTACTAAGTGGTATGTATTTAAATTAGAAGCTATTGTTTTGCAAAGACCTGCATGTACTCCCTAAAAGAAATAAAGAAGAAAACACATTGTGCTGAAAATAATAAGAGAACCTTCTTCCCTACTGCAACGAGAGGAGAGGAACTTTTTATTTAGAGTTATTGATATTGGTGTTTTAGTTGCTATTTTCTATGGGTTTCCCATCCCCCCTGTTGGTCGTCTGGTAAGACAGTGCTTTTCACAGCACAGTTTCAGGTCTGATTTGGATTGCTCTTTTACTAGATTAGTTGCTTTTGTAATGACGATGAAGAAACACTAAGTTTTACCTGCTGTAGCAGTAGTGCTTACACTAGCATTGTGCTTTCAAACCTAGTCTCTTGATCAGCCACACAACCCGTGGCTTGTTTTTGCATCAGGGAAAGGTGATTGGCTGCATAAATCTCATCTCTTCAGGGGAAAATGTGCTTGAAGTCCTGTAGGGCAAACCCAGCACATTAAAATTAGTGTTCAGTCTGCAACACCAGCCACAGCCCAAAGGTGTGTAGCTGAACTTGTCATTAGCACCATCTCTGCTCTTCTTCAGACCCAGTTCTGATGAGCTGCAGCCCCTGTTAATGTGATGTGGCTATTGCTGGCATACCAGCAACCCATGCAGATAAGAGTTGCCAAGTGAGAGATAGAAGATGCCCTTGATCAGGGAACTGCTGATGAGGTGTCTGGTACCACAAAGTGGGTGAAAAAGTCATGGCAATCTGCACATTTTTTCTCACACTATCAAAAGGAACAATAGCAAACAATTATTTCAAGTTTAGCTTAAACATTATTCAGTTATGTTAGTGGAAATCATAATGACAATATTTTTGGTTGGCATTAATGACAGGGTGTGGCCTTTGGATATTTCGGGAAAGCCAAGTAGACTTTGGACTAAGGTTAGTAAATACTGTCCTTGAAAGTGTTTCTGGACAACTGTCAGTCACATCCTTCCCTGTTCAACATTACCCTGAAATCTCTGGGATGATTATTAAGGATGGCATTGGCCGAATTTATTGGGAGAGTAAAACAGTATTTGGATTAAAATAAACTCTGAGGGTTAACTGCCTTAGGCTCTACCCAAAATACATTTCAGTACATTTGGTATATTGGAAAATGGAAAATAAGAACAGATTTCTATTAGTTCCTATGATTAAGAAAATGGACATATTATGGTGGTACAGGTTCAGAGCACACAGTCACCACATGCTTGGCTGCAGCTAGAGTGGTACATCAGTATATTTTACCATTCCCAGCTGGTGGAAAGAGTACAAGTTTCCTATACTAATTAATATTTTGTGGCAGATATTTCTGTCCTGGTAACTTCAGTAGAAGAATATAGCTCCTTACGGAGAGAATAGCCTGTCTCTAATGTTCACCGACAAATTTTTCTACCAAATCCTTCTGTCTTCTATACATGTGCAATTTCAGGACTAACAATTAATGATTTAATTTTTTTTAAAGAAGGAAATGTCATTAATGGATGTGAAAGCATTCAGTGCTACTGTGTCACCAAATACATTGTTTCAACAGTTTTCTAAAATTTTCTGGGTCTGAGGGAAATTGCTTTCTGCTTTGTGTATTATTTTCCAAGGTATCTAGATTTACATGTATTTAAAGACCTAATGAAGCTAAGAAAGAGATGAAGTAATGTGAGGTATTATTATTTTTTTTTTATTTGCCTTTTACTGTCTTTGAATTCCATTATTCCATTTTCTAGCAGTGTTCTGGATTTTTGTGCACTCATATAAAAATTATATAAATCAAAAAAATAGCCTAATGAAACAATGTAAATTTTCAGTAATGGAAGTAAGAGTAGTCAGTTTCCTGAGAATAGAGGCTGGTAGCCTAGTGCTGTGAAGATCCATTTACTTTATATAATAAATGGAGTCTTGGTCCTCTCTGCTTATCTGACTGTCTCATATTGATATGTAAAAGAGCGTTTATATGCATTTCCTCAAACATTTTGGGGAAAATAATCTCTGTTAGTATAAAATGCTTATTTAAATTTTGAAGACTTGCCCAGCTGATTTTGTCTGAGGAAATCCAAAACTATTGAAGTGTAGGGATGGAATGTTCAACAGCAGACTGGTAGACAACTAGCAGAGAGGAATGCTGACAATTTATACACTGGAAATCATGAGGGTTTTATATAGTAAGTAAAAGTTTCAATATTAGTGTGAAATAGCCGTACCACTATTCTTTTATTGTTTGTATTTTATTATTTTCTAACTAAACTTTGAGGGTGATTAGACTTAGGGGATATTTATTTTCATTGAAGGTGATCAAAATGTCCCAGTCCTCATGTTTCCTTTTCAGGCATCTTCTGTAGGAAAAATGATTTTTCTAAAGTATGTGCTTCTTGTTTGTAAAGTCTTTTAGAAGCCTTCAGACATCTGATGTTTTACAGAGCACTCTATTCACACATCTTAAAAGAGGTGTTGTGGTTTAGGTACAACTTCCATTTGTGGGATACACAGGAGGAACATGTTACTGAAAGGAATCCAGGTGGACATCTGCACTTTAATGAGAGAAAGAGGGCTTTGCTATATAGGACACTTAAGAACCCTGGAATCTGTTATAAGAGCTTTCAACTTCCTCAGCCTCCAGCTGCCATTTTACAGGTAAATGTACTTCAAAGGCACAATGAGGTCAAACAAGTGCTAGAAGCTAAAAATCCCTCAGATGTGGTTCTGCTGCTACTTGCAATTTGCTGCGTGAAATTCACTGAGTTGTTCATCTGCACTTGAAATTATTCATCCTTACCACAGAGATAAGAAAACATACAACTTCCAGCTGATGGAAATATTCCAAGACCTAATTAATTGTGCAGTCCTTTCATGAGAAAAATTGCCTTTGCATATAACGCCAAGACCCTATCTGCACCTGGAATAAGTCAGAGATGTGTACAGGAATACTTTCAAGGTAAATCAAATTAAGAGTAAGATGCTTCCATTTCAAATAACTAAGCTTTGCACTATTTTCGTGTACAGACAAGCCATATAAACATCAGTGTCCCATGTTCTATTATTATCAAATGAGCTGCAAGCAGCTATTTAGATTCAGAAACACATATATATATGGTTGAGAAACAAGCATTGAACAGTGAAGAGTAATATTGTAAAATCATATTAAGGGTGTTCAATGAGATTCCTGGAATTATACATGTGTAAGCTAAGCAAAATTCAGTCTTTTTTCAAAAGCATTACTAAGCAGCAACTGAAGGGTCCTCTGGACATTTTTGTGTGTATCATACTTGTATATGCTGTGCTTTGATTACTAAATATTTTAAACAAAAAACTGTTAGTCTGTCCTTAGGTATCTCTTTCAAAGTCCTTTCCTGAGAAAGAGGTGCCAGCAGATTTTCCTCATTAAATAATCCCAACCAAAGTGAGTCATTACATAGGATTCAGATTTCCTTCCTCTCCCTGCATTTTAGAATAGTAATACATTTTGGTAAGTGGTACAAAATATAAGTATGGTCTGCCACTGCTGGTCTCCTGAAAGCCGTTTCTGTGATAAATTGAACCTTGTATCATATCTCAGCACAGTCAATCTGTTTCACAATCTGCAATGCTTCAGTCTATCATTTATCTATTTTTACCATGGTGCTTTAGGTCCTAAGATATTCTGTGATTCTTTGTTAACATCAGTAAAGACTATAGTGACCATTAATTCAATTGAACTAGCTCCTATGTGCAAGTTTTGAGACACTGTAATTTCAAACTTTGAAGTTCCCAAAGTATGTTGCACATTTTCTGCTCCTGTTCTCTCCACCTTTCAGAAAACTATTTTTAGAAAGCAGCATTTCACCTGGAGTTTTAAAAAGTCTATGAAAAATCTTGCAAGGCTTTTTTTCTAGCTACAAAATTAATTTATTTTAAAAGTAGTATTGTTCTAGGACAATGTTCTGAAATGGTTTGAGAATGGGGAGAAATTTTTTTTCCCCCTGACTGATTTGAACTCTGAGCTTTGAAATGCAAGTCTGATTTTATATTTTTAGGTGCTAGAGGCAAATTTAAGTTGTTTACAGTTTTTGTTGTATGTGGGAACTCTTTCATGACGAGCCAGCACAACACTTGTATTTGGATGTAGCAGCACAGCATAGAGGAAACTGAGCTCCAGGGCAAAGAATGAAATGTGGTTATTTGCTCAAGAGGGCTTGATGCTGAAGGTGCTTCTGCCACCTTCATAATCTGGCAGCTGGCTCTGGCCTATATAACCTCAGAGAGGAGTTGTACCATGTATGTGAGAACTCATTTCTGTGGGCTAGTATGAAGGGGAGGGAAAGATATAGAATGCATTTGAGCATGTTTTTCCCTCTAAGAGATTTTCCTTAAAACTTAGGAGGCAGGAGAAGGAAATCTTTAATTATTATGGCCATAATGGCTGTTCTTCTCTGGTAAGAGTTTAGTGGTTGCGGCAAACACTGGGTTGCCACAGAGCAAAGAAAAATAGTGGTGCAAGAACACAAATGGCAGGGACAAAACATAAAATGCTTCTCACAAAATAGCAGTGGATTCATTTGTGAAAAAATGTACATACTCAGACCACTTTTATGTACTGTATTTTTGAGTCACTTATAATTTTTCTCTGCATCAAACTAGAGTCACCCCCTTGGCTCTTGGTGCTGTCAGCAGTTATGGTTTCTTTTACAGCAACAAGACTTTTCAATCACTCTCAGATTAAATATTAGCATTCTCTTCCTCAGAGAGTTTATATTTACTTTTGATACCAAGACAGAGACTATATCACTGATCCATGATGTCTTTACAACGACTCCAGTGGGGACTTTGACTGTCAGTAGACTACAGTGGGAGGGTCTATAAAGAATGAACAACACAGAGCCCTCATTGTTTTAGTTAATATAAGAATGAATAGATGTTGCATTAACGTATCAACAGATATGTTGCAGTAACACTGTATGTTTTTTACTGTCTATCACTGCTGTGTGGAAAAGGTAGGACTCAATATCTCCTAAATATGTAAATGTACAGCAAGGTTCAATCTCAGCAACAAAGTTGAATTGTCCAATTTCAGCACTTGCAAATGAAGGTGTCTGCTTTGTATCCTAAACAGGACTGTCCTTTCTGGAGAGTGAGCAGAAAGCAGTGGCTCTGACAGTTTAGTTCACTAGCATTTGCCTGTGGGTAGTGATCAAAAGTGACTAACATGCCAGAATGGATATTTTCTGCACCAATTTTTTGGTTTTTAGCACTTCAGGCATTTTGGGATATTTCTTCAGATGTCCTGGAAACTGGATTTTCTGTTTCACTAAAATGAACTCAGCAGTGCAGGTGCTGAAGGGGTAAATATATATACTTCATGGTTGCTCTGAAGCTGATGATAACATGCTGTAAAGTTGAAGTTAACAGATAATATTTCCAAGGGACTCTCAGCCTTGAATAAGTAGAACAAGGTATGCCCCAATCTCCTTACCTTCTAGCTAACATTTCTGCAGTTAACAACTTCATCACACAGAAATTGATGTCTGGGAAATTTGGATCTACAAGGTGTCTCATTCTGTATCAAGGAAAGGAAATAAAAATCCTTCATTATCTCTTCTCTTCCTCTCTCTACACCACCAAACACAGACAAAGCTCAAAGAAAGAAAGAAGAAAAACAACCACCACTCATTTCCTATGTTTTCTTTACATTGATTCTTTTCCCACTCTACAGTCAGGTGTACAATAAAAAAACAATGTAGGGATGTAGTGAAAATTAGGTTAGGAGTTCCTGTCCTTGCATTAATCATTATAGTGCGCAGGCAAATTTCTTATTTCCAGGTCATAGGGATGCTGCCTGCTCAGCTGATGTGGTATAACAGTTATTCTCTTCTGCTTGGCTGTGGAGACCTTGCTGCAGAAAGCTGGCCACCCACGCATGCTTTAGGGTGGTGGCATCTGTCTCTTTGTGCCAATTCTGCATATGAAAAGATATCTGCAATGCCTGTTTCAGAAAGATGTCTTTCCTTCTAACAAATCCAGCTGTATTTGTCATCATTTTGACAGAAAACCAGAAATATTTATCAAATGACATCTCAACATTGATGCTAATTAAAGGATGTTGAGAATATGAATGCAAATTCCCATTACTGTTATGTCTTATAACATCAAATCTTTACATTAAGTTACAAGGACAAATTTTTCAAAGGAAATAAAACTATTTGAAATGCAGGCATAATAATGCTAGGGCTCTTACTACCATCCAGGGAGCCACCTGTGTAGACTAAAACAGCACAACACATAGTAGACAAAAAACTTTTCTCTGAAAACCTCACTTGACCACTGCGTCTTCACAACTGATCTTCAGTCTGGCACTTGTGGGTTGATTAGAAGGGCCCATTTCTCAGTTTTACACTGATTTATTCTGTCAGGAAACAGAAAAATGTCTTTGGTCTCAGGAAGATGAAATGAAACTTGGAGTATTTTCCCTTATATTATAAAATGTGAATCACCATAATTTTGCACAGCTATATTTTCTTTCTACACAATTTGTTGCAGTTTTTTTTCTGTTCCTTTAAAATAGTTTTGAAAACTGCATTCATACCTAGGATATGAAGGATCATAGGAAAAACTTTACTAAGGTTTTTCTCTGTAGTGCTGTAAAGAAAATTCTTGCCACATTCTGTGTTGAATCATATTTAGGAGTTATAAATGAAGACAGAACTATCCATTTGAAAAATTGGACAAATAGTCATGAGGTATTATCATGAGTAATATTAATACTAGAAGTGGGGTTTTTTGTTATTCACAGAAAACAGAAATACTACTTATTTGTCTGCTTAACCACATTATGTTAGTTCCAGACAGCAAGTATGCAGTTGGCCTCTCTTTTACTTTTCCAGTGATATGTAGGACATTGGTTGAGAAAATATTAATGGGTGGAGGACCTTTATTTTATATCTGCCATGACTTCTTGGGAGGCACCTAGCATCATAGAATATAAGAGTGAACTTATCAGAGGAAAATAATTGAGTTCTAAATTAATATTTTTATAATGCCTATAATTTACCAAGATAGACTATCTGTGTTCAAAAAATGAAATTCAGCATAGCAGCTAATTCATGACCAACACAGATTCTATTACAAAGACCTATTGAAGACATTGTTATAGTGAGTTGCAGTTAACGAGTATAAATTACTTGTTTGCTAAAATAAGAGAAATAGCATTTTCAGAGGGATTAATTTCTCAATCTCAGCCCAAATCCTGGGAAGTTGCTTAACCAGAGGACAGCAGTTTCAATCCATGAGAGCTCTGGAAATACTCTCTAACTATGATGCACTATTTGTCTAGACATTGGGAGATTCTAAGTGAGAAAATGTTACCACAGATATTCTGAATATTAGATATCCATTTTATATTATTAAGGCAGTAATTTTATGTCTGTCTTAAAATTTAATTTCTATATTAGTTTTCAGATATAAATATATACGAGAATTTTATGGAAGTAATATATCTGTGACATAAAACTTCTCTGAAAGGTACTTCAAAGATCTTTCACAGACTATCCTGGCATTTTTGTTGAGCATTTCATCACATCTCCCATTCAAACAAAGACTTCTGTTTTCAGTCTGCAACAGTAACCAATCAGCAAATTACAAAACACAGAAAAGAAAGGAAACTTTGATGTAGAAAGAGTTATTGAATGGTAAATTTGTTTTCAAATAGTATTTGTTGTTCTGTGAAAAGGGAAGGGAGGTTTTCAGCTCTTCTTTTATCAGATTCCTTTTACTGCTTAAACTGTGATCTGGTTTTCCTGATTTTTCCTGGGAGGCCAATCTGAGTGTGGTGATTAAAGATGCACAATTGCTTATTATTCTCCTAAGCAACAGGTTCCACACACTGAATATTGGTACTTTAAAAAAAAATCTTCTATTTCCAGGCTTTTCTACCTTTCTGATGACTTTGGGTACTAAGACTTCTTTCAGTGCTTTTAGTGAATATGTGGAGCCAGGTTTCAGATGTTTAGCAAGCTGCATTCTACCACTTTGTCCAGATACATTTTGGGTGTAATGACAAGCCAAAGTTACTGCCATGAAATAAGGTGGCGTAATAAAATAAAGGAGTGAAGGTAAATAATATGTCACTATAAAGTTAAACACAATTTATCATGATAGTTCAGGTACAGATTAGCTAATATTTGGCATAAATTTTCACGCCACTATCAAATTGCATGCTAACCATCATTAACCAGCAGTATGCTTCAAGCTTTTCTTCATGACCAGACATAAATCTGCAGTTTTGTATCTATGTCAATATTTGTTTCTCGCATTTCTGTTATTTGAAACTCTACCTCATTTTGCATATGAATATGTTAAAAAACTACCAACTATTCAGTTTTTTAAAGTACTCATCATTTTTTCTGACTGAAACATCAAGATGACATTGAATTCTGACATTTGTGTTGTTAACTACTTTGACAAGGAAAGTGCAGCTCCTACCTTCGAAAATAAGTGATGATCCTTTATCTCAGTATTTGTGTCAGACCTTCGGATCTTACTTTAAACCAGACCAGCTGTAAATTATTGGATCATATCATTTTAGTTGAAATACAGTGGAGGAAAATGAACATATTTGCATGTCCTTTTTCAGATTAATATCTCAGCAATTTACTCTATTTAGATAGTAATTGTGATGAGAGTAGGAGGTTCTGAGTTCCACGTACTGCTAAACCAAATTCTTCAAGGAACAATTGAGGTGAACATTCCTTCAGAAGTCAATTACACAACTATTAAATTTAGTTATGGTTGTTTTCAATTACAGTTAAATTATGTTAGTGGAAAATAAGACTACAGTTGTACTCACTATTCTACGTTGTACTGAACCTGGACATGCATTTTTCAATAAAGGTTAAATATTTTTTTTCTCTAATTAGAAAACATACGAAGCAATCCAGAAATTCATACTTCAAGTTTAGAAAGCTCAGAAAAAAGGCAAGAGCCCAGTGACCAAAATCTACCAAGCACAAAAAAGGTGGTCTTAGAAAACAGTTACATAATTATTTTCATTTGCTCCTGAATTTCCTGTCCCTTGGGAAATCTTCTAGATGACTTCTTCTAGAAGCTTCTATTACAGCTTATAAATTAAGGTAAAAAGACATCCATTAATTCCTTGCAAACTGGATCATGTTCTTACTGTGTTCCTGTAAATAATAACCAGTTTTCAGATTAATCCTGTCAAGACAGGGAGGGGTACTCCAATAATGTGTCAGATTTATTATTTTGTGCTGGCCATTATCCAAATTATTGGCAGTGGCGGGAGGCAAGGGATGGGAAGGCAGTGATGGGGGTACCAGGAGAGCAGTACTTTGCTAAATACATATTTATGCCATTACAGGAAAAGTCAAATAAATTGGGGTGGATGCACTGATATGTAATGCAGAGAAGAAACAATTATGGCAGCTTAAGTTACAGTAATGTGAGTAAACCATACAGTCCATATACGTTTAGAAGTTAACCTAAAAGGAATTCAGAAAAGCTGGGAGCTGTATTAAGAAACCCTTTTCTAATTATTTCACTTTGTAGTCACATGGCCCTTATGAAATAATTACAATATTTTCATCAAATTTTAGCTGCTGGAACTAAGTTGCAGTCAACATTCTGAATGTTCTGAATGTTTTCACATAACTTGGTACTTTATATTTTAGAAATTTTAATTTAAACCAGAGAACACAGAACAAGCTTATATATAATCTTGTGTATGTTATGTACTTAATGTGGAACAGACTTTCTGAATTGCATTCTTATGTTTGATGTTTATTCCATGAAATGTTTGTTTTGCCGATGCATGAGGTCTCTGACTCAAAATCTTTTAGAGCACAAGATGACAAAACATGTTTCTCTCTAGTTTTTCAGTAGCCATCATGACCTATGTGATCAAATGCAAGAACTTGAAAGGTTGTACAACAGAATAAAGGTGAGGCTAATACTTAATGTAATCTGACTCTTTTCAGAAGAGTCTGCATGATATATCAGACAGTTGAAGCACAGAAAGCAGAAGTAACATTTCATTGTGAACATTTAGCCTTTCATTTCCAATTTTATTCCATCAAGTCGGTTTTCATTATTGATCATCAATTAAATAATCATATTAAGGACCAGCTTAATTACACTCTGAGAAAGAACTTGAGAAAATAGTTCACACATTCTCTCTTTCTGTGTGGCAAAGTAATTCTGTGTGTTTCAGAAAGCCAACTTTATCTCATGGGTGGTTCTCTAAATAGAGAATATTAACAAGGAAACTCACTAATAAAGCAGCTGAACTTTGATGGGAAACCTATGTGAGATTTAGTACTGGGCCTCATATTATTGGTACTTTGGTACTCTGATGTTTAGGTTAGAAAGTGAATAGAAATATCAGAAATATCTGTATTTTCAGAAATATCTGTAGAAAAGACCAAATCTTGATTTTACTGATACTGACATGGCCAGAAAAATATATGTGTCCCAGAATTGTCCAGAACATTTTTATAAAACTCACAGGATTTGGAAAAGAAAAGTGTCTTTTGACTATCTTATATTTTGCTTGATACCCCTTTCCTAAAAGATTCTTTCTTCTGGTTTAGGATATTATCTTTAATGAACAGCATTTGATTATCTCATCTGCTTCTAGACAGATAAAATAAAAATATCTTAGTAGATCTGTGCTCATTATTGCTTGATATTAGACATGTCTGAGAACAGCACCAGTGCTTGTTCTTGGCTCACTTTTTACAAGCTTGCAATGTACAGAGTTTACAGTGTAAGCTCTGATGCTTCCATTTAACACCATTTTACTTCAGTGAAGCCCCCTAGCAATCATTTGGCATTCTGGACTTCAGGTAACTTTTTCAAAATGTGGTTAATGTGCTGTAAAAACTGCAGAGGGGTGAGTTTTTTAAGTTGTTTCTGGTCAGTCTTGAAAGAGTTGCCGTTAAAAGAAATATCTGTGAGGAAATCACAGTCATTGTATCATACTGTGTGTGACATTAACAGTCTCTCATTAGCAGCATATATGCAGTCATAGAGATATCCATGCATATGTATTTTATTGCATGGAAGAAACCAGATAATTCTTAAATTAGTCATCTTTTTGTAATAATTCTTTATTGAAGATATTTAATGTAAGTTACCTGCTTGATAAAGATGTGCAATGACATACAGCTAGACTAAAATTTCTTCAGGGTACTGCCAAAGCACCCTGAAATACTTGGGTTTGTTCACCACATGGACAAGCAGACTAAGAATTCAATAACCTTAAATATTAATATTTATTATTTGTATGCACAACTCCTGTGATTTTTTGTGTGAGTTCTAAAATTACATTTTCCAGCTAACTTCATTTTGTAGATAAGAAAAACCATAAAGTAATGGTAAACAGAATGTCACTGTCAATTATTTGTGTCAATCACATCTTCATGGAAGCCTAGCAGGAAGACTCAGGAGGGCAAATAACATTGTGTATCAGTTCTAACTGTTTCTAATTTTCATCCTTCCCCTTAAATTTGCATTGTAATTTACATTCTCTTTCAACTCAGAGGCTCCTTTTCTTTTTGAGTGGATATCACTAAAAGGTAATAAAGAATATGTAAATCTGCTGTGCTGTTTTGTCCAAGGCTCTTGGAGTGTAGAATAAATCTAATTGTTATTACTCTTACAGTTGTACTATAAACATTTATACTGTTTACTTTAACTAAAGAAAGTTGACATGACTTACATAGATTAGTTAAGAGAATGTTCTGTACAGATCCTCCATAAGATCTGTATTGCTATCTCCCCTTCTAGACCTCATTTTACGTGTATAAAATTTAATCAAATTCTGCAGATTAAAAATTAGGCATGGATGAATCTCTTCCAAATACAAGATTCTAAAAGTTTTTCTCAAAGTAATTTTCAGTGAAGTAAACCAATGTCCTTTTCTCATTTCTTTTTCTGGGAGTTTTTTTGCATTCCTCTTTAAATTGTCTTAATTGCCTTGAAATTATCTTGCAAGCCTCATCACAAGCCTCTAGAGTGAACAGGTAAAAGGGTCTGTAAATGCTGGTTTGTTCTCAGTTTTTGCAACTCCATTACTGCATCTTTTAGAAAATATTGTGCAAAGCTGCTAACAACGGTGTGGATCTGATGTTAAAAAGAGGTTCATGATGAGATGATGATGAGCTCTAATTATGATCAGCTTTGAAGGCAAATTTCTGAAGAGGACTTTTTTGTTAACTGGATCTCCTCATGTTTGCTTCCAACTTCCAGCTATTTCTGATAGTTCTATAATGTCCATGTAGCTGCTATGTTTAATATTCAGATGCTCTTTCAGTGCCTAAGTTTCTGTCAGTAGATTCCTACTTGTCTTCTACCAGCAAGGCATTTACATGCCGGGAAATATTTAACTTTAGATGCTGTTGGGAATGTTGTATTACATCAAATAAGTGTTTCAAGAGCTTTGGTTTTTGGACCCCAGACAGTAAACCAGAAGCCTGTTTGTCCAGATGCTTGAACTGGCATTTTTCCCTTCTGCTCTGAGTTGCCCCAACTTGATTTCTGTTCAGGATTGGCAAGTTAATGGCAATGGAGTATGCCCTTAAACTAAAATGTTTATCACTATCAGCAGGCTGCAGTGTGGGACACCTACTGCAGATTCTCTTCACAGTAAAAGATGGGCCTCTTCCAATGTTCATTTCTTTCTCCTTCATTTGCCTTCCCATTCCCCTTCTAGCTCTTGGAGGGATACAATAGCCAGGCAAACTGTTTTAGCTGTCTTCCATGAAACCATTTGCAAAAAAGGAGTAAATTCCTTCTTATTGCAAAGTATAGATATGGAAATGGAGCCATGACAACACTAACTAGCAAACTTGGTGATGCCACTGCTCTAGAAAGCAGACAGGACCGTACTCGTACTGCAGCACCTTTCCGCTCCAGAATGAGTTTTCTGACAAGGTAATTAAACAGATGAGGGAAGAACCTTCATGCTGAACCAGGGACAAAAGGCACGCTTTGCAGAAATACACCATAACAGTAGAAAGTTGATTAACTGTTTTTCAGTTTCTTTTCCAGATTTCCCCTGCTGTTTTCCATCTGAAGTACACTAGTTACTATGGAAGAGTTGCTATGGAACAGTTACAGTGTCATTTACATGGGTTTAAGCATTGCGATGTCCACTGGTGCAGTAATAAGCCAATTTATTTAATGGTTAGGAGTACACAATATGTATTTGGGAAATGCAGAATTTGCGATGGTAGAATAAAATGCAAGGATGGCAAGGGTCCTACTCTTCACCTTGTAAGGGAAAACAAGTCATGATCAAATAATACTAGGAAAATTGCCTGAAATTAAATGTCAGGTAGAAATATCTACCAGATATGTGGTCCAGAACTTTTTAAACATTCTAAGTATTTTGAAAGTGTGTGTAAGTAGGGTGTCTCTTTTATATTTTATATATGTTTTTGCATGTAATCTCTTAATTTGAAAATACAGGCTGTTCAAGTTTACTTCTGCATGGAGTTTATTGTCCACATTTTTTGTTTTTACCCTCTTTTAACAATGAGATGGTTAACCTTTAAAGAATCTTCTGTTGTCTAATAGGTAATGTACAAAAAATGTTATTATTTAATTTCCAGCTTAAAAAATGGGTAAGAATTAGAGGATAATAAATTATCACCACACTAAGTTATTAAAAACAAATATGGTTAATAAATACAGTTTTAAAATCTGTGTGCTAATCATTCAATATAAAGAGGCTAAGTAGAGGATAACACCAAGTTCCACTGAAAAATTAATTTTTGAAGGAATTAATTGTATATTCATAGGACATAAAATACCACACTTAGTATCTAGGATGAGGTTTTTATTTGTGAAGGAACCTCCAGAAGTAAAGTCATTATGTCCTGTTAAGGAAAAATTGCAGGCCTTGTCATTTACATGATGAACTTTGACTTCATAAATGTTTTCAGAATTTGAGCAATTAACACAGTGAACTTTAGTCCTTGCTTCAGTTGGATAAAATGCATTTGAAATAGCAACTTATTTGCATTTCATTGGAAAGGTTACCATTTGATGACCCAGTAAATGACACAGGTCTGCTTTCCAAACTGTTGATCTCTTTCAAGTACATTAGCTTCAGATGTTCATCCATCTGTGGATTGTATTCAGCTTATTTACATTGCTGGCTTTATGTGAGGGAGGTTAGGGATATATGCAGTGCTATGCCATATGAATCAGAGAGAATGCTAAAATAAAGAATGTTTTTAAGGAATTATTAAGCTTGATAACATTTTGGAATATTAAAATCAATGTAAACTCATAGATTGCGTTTTAGACTATGTGTTTAATACAACAATTATTGTGCATACTTCGATCTGAAGTCACATCAAGCTTTTGATTTAATTTAGTCTTCCATTTAGTGTACAGTGAGCTCTTTCTCTCTAAGCACATGTATTCAATAAATTATTTTTCACTTTACTGGCTATTTCTCTGTCAGTTTTTCTCTGTTTTTTGTCAGTTGTCTTCATCATAGCCACTACTGTTTCCTCTCTCACTTCTCAACATCTCACCTTTTCCTTATGCCTTAAATGGAATTTCCAATACCTTGTTTCTCCTGCGCCTGAATATGGTCTGTATTGTTACGAGTGAAGCCCAAGATTGGTAATCCTTTCTCTCTGGAAGAACACCTTCAAGAAGAAAGACCAGTGTTAACTCTTAACTTCTGATTAGATGGCCTACAATTAACAACATTTTCTGTAGAATACCTAAGGCTCATCAAACAGTTGGTAGTCTCTCTCAGGCTGTTGCATTATTTAGAGAATAATTCTCTATTGGGACTGCACTAACAATTTTAGACTGAAAAATCTTTACATTAGGACAATTTTCATTTACGTTTTCTGTGGTACTGGTCAGGTGGCCATTAAATAAATTATAAGGATGCATGAAAAAACAGCAAACTTGTTGTAACCCAAGCTGAGTACAGCTTCATATGGAAAGTAGCTGCTCTGACTGCAGCAAGAAAAGACCATGGGATGACCTTCAGTGCTCAAATGTCAGCTAGAAAAATCACTGCAAATCTTAACACTGGAAGTCCAGGTAAGCAAATTCCAAGCAGAGCAAGGATATTCCATGACAGAACCTTGGGTTCAGACTGAATGAAAAGAAGGAGAACCCCAGTTTCTGCAATATATTGAACCACTCTGTAGATATTTGAGATAATCCATTTTATATGACTCTTTACTTGGACTATTAAATGTTTTTATATCCATTTTTCCGAATTTTTAGATGCATGTCATTTTATTAATGGATGCTGAAAAGCATTAGTGTGGTTTTTTTTTTTTGCAACAATCGAGGTATGATTGTTGAAAAATACATTTTACTTTTTAAAGAAAATACCTTTTATGACAGATTTTTTTTTTTTTGATGGACGGGAAAAGTTAAAGTTGCAAGTGGTGTCATTTCATATTTTAGGTGGAGTTTGAGTGACTTTAGTCTTTAACAAATATAGGGGCATGAAAAGTAATATGCATTTCAAAGTTAGTGAAGCAGAGTTCAGGTTTCAATTACCGTCTGGATCATTCCTTTGTTTCATGTCTCCCTGAGAGAATACACAAAGCCCCCTCAGCGTTCCTGTTCCAAAGATGTGCAGACAGTTTTTCCCTGGTGAATTATATCCAGTGCATGAACTCCTTGTATAGCAAAAGTAATTCTTCTAGTATTTTGCATTTTTTTTTATTGTACCAGATATTCTGCTACTATTTTTATCAAATGCTCAGATTTCACCTGAGAGAGATTGTGCTAAGGTTACAATGTAATTGAAAAGCTGACAGTTGATTAGGACATTTTGTAAAATCAACTATTCTGCTGGTTGCTGTGCAATACTGATATCAATCAGAATTTTATTTTGTTAGACTGGGATATCGTTAGATAAGAAAGTCTTCAACTAATTTGTTGATACTGAAGATTTCACATCTGCTACAGAATATTGCACCATCAATAGAACACATTCTTGCAACTATTAGCAGTAAAAACCACTACTGTGTTCCTTATGTGGCAGCTCTTATCTGTGCCATGTCACAGATAACATGACTTGTAATTCACTTTTATGGTGTGGCCCAGCAATTGCCAAACAATTGCCCAACAATTGCCTAACAATTGCCTGGAATCTCCTATGTTCTTTTGCAGAGCTTGAATTCCTTTTTAAATATCAAGCACAGTGCAAATAAATATACATGTACAGATAATATGTAGAAGTACTGCAAGTAACTATTAACTATGGCATATTAATTTATAGCTGTCAGTGTTTTTCTGTGTGAATTCCTTAGTCTTGCTGGATGAAGAGAAAGAAAATTCTTTTTAGCTGTAAAATCTGTACTCTAACAGTGACTCCATGTAGGAGGTTTTTATGTGTAATGCATTGACAGAGAACAATCTGCTGCAAAACACAGCTGTGCTCATTAGTGATAATGTTTTCAAAACATTGTTCCAAATAACAAAGTTGCTCAACAGATCTGAGTTATAGATTACCAGAAACTCTACATTTAGCTTTAGTGTCCTTTATTTTCTAGATCATTATTTGCTGCAGAGATGATGGGATTCATTCTCAAAGAAAGCTCTTCACTCCATGTTTAATTACCTCAGTCTGTAGTTCAATATTTAAGGCAATAGGCTTCAGCAACCCTTCTAGGAATCAAGTATTGATCTAGATATAAAACCAAGAGGCAAGTTCTTTGGTTCCTACGTTATTGCTAGAGTGTTTCAATCTTCATCTGAAGCAAGAATCTGTTTCAAAGAGGTTAGCACACTACTCTTAAGGCATTGATATCCATCAGCATGTTATATGACTAGATGAAGATATATATCAAAAGAGCAAGATTGGCTACTAGTGCATTCCTGGTAAATCCAAAAGTGAATGAGCAAGGAAGACAAAAATGGGAAGAAAATATGAAGATACTCTGAAAATGTTCCTTTTGCTTGGATTCAAAATCTTTCTCTAAATTATAGTAATGTTATTCAGTTTCCTTCTAGAAGAATAGATGGGAGAACAGCATGTATTATAAAAATTGTAAGCATGGTCAAATAGTACCAGTAAGCCCTATATTAATAGTCAAAAGCATATGCCATAATGCTGGAATGACCAAGGTGGGAAAGAACATGAAGAGATTGTTAAAATAGGTCATGACAAAAAAGATAAAAATTAATTTTGGCAATATATTAACTCCCTTTTTAATAAATATTTCTTTTTCTGTGTTTGTGTATAAGATGTCTTTAAATGGAACAGAAACCAGGGTTGTTACAGAAGAACAATTTAGGGGCTCAGACTTCTAAATTTCATTTAATATTGAATTCTGGACTTTCAAAGATATTTATACCTCAAAGATAGTATCTCTTCTTATTTCACCCTTTGGTCCTATCCAAGGTAATAAAAATGTAAATAAGTGCACAGTGCTATCACCATTTTCAGTTAGATGATTTGTAAGTCAAGAAAATCACATTAGATTGAATAACTAGTTGAAATCTTTGAATCTTTCTGTCTCAACCACAAGAAAAAAACCCCAAAATATTAAGGTAGTTCCCACTTGTTTTTTTGTGCTCATGAATTATTCCTTTTTAATACTAAATGAGTATGTAAAACCAAATGCATTCAACTCAACATTTATTTGCTATATAAAGCTTCAGCAATAATGTGTTTTCCTCTTTCATTCTACTTGAGTTGATTGAAAAGTTTTACATATTTACCAAGCTCACACTTTGCCTGAGTTAATGAATTATGCAATTAACCATGAATGCAATTTCCTGCATTTTACAGTAATAGCTTTAATTGTGAAGTGTGATGCTATATAGAGAGAGCTCATTCATAAACTACAGAACACATTAGAACAATTTCTTACATGGTTGGGTATTCTTGGGAAAACATCTCAGATGAATATGGTAATTTGTCTAATAAACTATTTCTGGGAAATTTTTATGCAAGGGTAGCATTCCTTAGCTACCATATTTTCAGAAGCATTTTCATCAAATTAAGTATGAGTAGGAAACCAATGCTATCTTTGTATGTATATTGTGAATATTCTAGTAAATTAATTTTTTCTTCCTTATGGTAGGTTTATAAATACACGTGGACATGAAGAAAGTAGCAGTGTATGATATCAGTAGATGTTTAGGCCCTATAATTCTGCTGTGAATCATTTAGTGCAGTTATCCTTAATGATGCTGAGATTATTATGCTGACAGTACTAAATTCTTTGTGTTTCAAGCTAAGAACTTAATGAGAAGGAGGTCACAAAATTGTTTATTTTGTTACTGAACAATTCTAATGCAGTAATACAATTACAAATCATTAGTATTTTAACTCACATTACATTTAGTTTGAAACAACTCTGTGACCCCTAAAAAATTAATAGCTCTGAGCACACTGTTTACACCAAGGAAGCAGAAAAACTCATGCAGAATTCAGGAGAGCAGGGAGCTAGGCCATCATGAAATGCTATGGAAAAATCTCATATTTCATGTCTTTAATTTTCTTTTCTGCAACCTTTATAACAAAATGTTCCTGTGTTAATTTTGGGCAGCCAACTTTCTTATCTTTACCTGGCTTCCATTTACTCAGAGACAGTGTATAATTTACAGCTTAGACTTCAATGGTTTACCTAATTTGCAAAGTTGCACTTGAGATTATTATCTACAGCAGGTTTCTCTTTGTATCAAAGTGCTCATATGCTCGCCTCTTAGACTGTTTTTCAACTGATCTTTGTATATTTTCTGTGATTAAGAATATTTGATTAGAAGTGGTTATAATAAATTTAGAAACATGGACACACTTGTGTTGTGCTTGGAATGGTCAAACAGCCATTTCAGAAGTGCTCCTGACACATGGGAATGTGTCAGGAGAACGTCCCAACACTGACAGTGCTGGGAACAGCCATCTCACAACATCTCGTCTTTCATCACCTGGTGTCAGTACAGACCAGCCTGCTATTCAGCTGCCCAGATGTCTGATTTGCTCTGGGGGCCTCTTGCCTCACTGAGGAACTGGACACCCTTGGCACAGTTTGGAGTCCTAAACCCCTAAAACTTGGGGTCATTCAGGATGCTCAAGACAGCCAGGAAATCTGCATGGGAGTCAGACAGATCAGTAGTGCAGACCTGCATGTTTCCAGCTGTCTCAGATGACCTTGCTTAGGTATCAGGGGAGAGCGGAGTCCAAACACCATCTCTTTGTGAAATACACAGTGGGAATTTGTGACACAGTGAATTAAAGGGCAGCTGAAGGGAAAAACTGGAAAGGGACTCTGCAAGATGGTACTTTTCTAAGACCTAGAAACCATGGATGTCCATTAGCAGGCTGCCCGCTGTTTATTTCATCCATAATGGGATCCCTGGTTATTTAGAAAGCTTTTTCCAACTGATATTTCTTTTCCCAAGCTTCAAACTTTGTTTTAATATTGTCCCTTATGTTTTAAGTTATTTTGTCTTTGTAGCATATGAATTGAGCTACAAGTACAACATTTGCATTGAAAAGAAATAAATTTTTGTCTGTTATTTTTATGCAAGTAATTTATGAAAATTCCACCTTTTTTGTTAGTTTGTTTGCTTGTTTTTAACAATATCTTGCTTTAATAATGAAGCAACAGCTTGCAGTGAATTTTCTGGTAATTTTTTGGTTATTATTTAGTGGCCTGAGGCAAGACTGAGGGTAGTAGACATTCTCCCAAAGCAGGGAGGAGCTGCAGTAATGATAAATCTTTTTGGTATTATTGCTGTTATGAGCCATTTTCAAAAGTTTATGAAGCAGACATGCAAGCCTGAAAGCACACAGATATTAAAAGTAAAATTATATATATATATATATATATATATATATATATATATATATATGCACACACATATACAGTAACCTTTTGTAAAGTCCTAATGCTTTCCAGCATACATATGAAAACAATTGCCTAACTATTTCATATTTTTTTAAATCTTAGAACATGCTTCTCTTCCTTGAGCATTAAGTATATCTCAGGTACCAGATGACTGTAGAAGAAGCCATTTTATTATTTTATCCTTTTACTTGAGGATGAATGCATGGTAAATACCCATCTTTGTTTTTCTGTAACCATTATCATTGCTTCCGCTGTCCTCTTAAGTCTGTGAAGTTGCCTAAAATCTTTCTTTATCACGGTAGCTTCGTTAAGTTTAGATTAAAGTGGGGTTTTTTTGTGGATACAGGAAAAGAGGCTGTTGAAAGAAAAGAAAAAAGTTCTGCAACCTATATGGTCTTCAATCTCTGAATAAACTAGCTTGCATGGTTCCAGTCTGAGTGACTTGTAAGGAGAAAAGTTCTGTTAACTTTGGTGCTTTTCTCCCTGTCTTTCAGACAGATGTATATCCACTTGCTCATTTGTGTGAAGTATTCCACATGGTCCACTGGTCCAGCTCTACAGTCTTTATTTTCAAAGCTGTAGGCTGTACCACACAAAAACACTTCAGACAAGAACACTTTTTAATGTATTTTTTTTAATGTACTCTTTAGTGTAAACTTTTAGTCTCAGAACCGTTCCTTGGTGAAATGATCATGTCAGTTGCTAGACTAAAATTACAAATAGAATATATTTGAGCTTCATTCATTGCAATAGGAAGTCAATGTTTAGCACATGTAAAAAGCTGTGAATCTTAAGGGAAGACAAACAAAGTCTTACTGAAACTAAGTGATGTTTTCTAAGTGGTAAGACTGGTTTGATCTGGTCTCGTATTTAGGCCCTCAGCCTAAGACATTCTAAATCCATGTTTTTAAATATGTATCCTTTCTTGTGTTTCTAAATGAAGGGTATTAGTTACACTGGTCATATTTTTGGTTCTTCTGCCTACTTCCTTTTGTTAATTACAAGAATATTGCCTATGCAGCTGTTCTGTCTCAATCTGTGTTCCCATCTTCTGATTCCGAGATCTCAACCTTAATAGTGCAGCTAGGTCATTCTCAACCCAGCTTTCTTCAGAATTCTCCTCTGTTTTTGCCCATAGCAAATATAAAATGTCTTGGTTTAAAGTATCTTATCCTTTACATCTCTAGGAAATCTTCTAGTAACAGGAATGCATTTAGTAGTAAATGCAGTAGTCAGTAACTAGGAATTTATTCTGAGCTGAAAGATTCAGTACTATAGCTATGTTTGATTACAAAATTGTGTGTTCATTTAATTGTTTTTATTCCTTTGTCTAATTCCTATGGCCAGATGGTTTATTTTAGTTCTTAACTTTTATGCATGCCTGACTAACTAAACATTGATTTCTGAAATGTTCAAACTTCCAAAATCTAAAAATACCGCCCTGCAGTGTGAAGATCATTCTTAGACATGCTCCTTTTTCTTCCTTGTCTTTGCAAATTCTCCCCTCTGTGCTTACATAATGTGGTTTTTAGAAATGTATCAGATGTTATTAGAGAAAAAAACAGCACAGGCAAAACTGAAACTGCTGAAGTCTCCAATGCTTCCAACATAGCTGATACCAGTGTAAGCTGTATTCGTTCCTTGTTGGATTGTAATGGGACCATCTCCTAATGCTACCAGGTCTGAGCCTTATGAGTACTGAGTCAGTCTGGGCTACGCCTAATTTAGATTTAGATGCTAGATTGAGGAAAACAGCCTGCTGCTGGAAGTGATTTGAACACAGTAAGCAGGGCTTGGTTGGTTACCTGTTCTACTCAGAATTTCAGTAGTCGGTTTTCCTGTAATTATTAGATTCCAAATAAACTTCCAACAAAGTACTGCAGGGAACAAGTTACCACGTGATGATATATCTTAATGCAACTGACTTTTATGATCATATATGACAGCTGAGTTACAGAGACAGATTTCTAACTAATTAAAGTAAGTTGATTAACAGGATGTTAATATTCAATACTGTTGGGACAGAAAAAAATGTACTGAATTGCTTTTAGATAAGTTACAATTTTTGTAACTGTCATATTTGCTATGAGTTGTAATATATTAAAAACAATTTTTTTCCAAAATATGGTAAAGGATGTATTTTAACAAGCCCTTCACATCTGCTGCCATGCAATGCTGATAGCATCTATCAAGAGTAAGAAAATAAAACACTTGTTAAAGAGCAAGTGTGATCAAAGGAGGTAGTTGAAACAGTCAAACTTTTAACATAGTGAGAAAAGTAAGTCCTTGTAGAGCAAAGATATGTTGGGGAAATAATGGCATACTTAAACAGATTCTGCTATTCACCTATGTTACAATTTGTGACACATCTCTCTAAGCAGGATTCTTTGAGGCAGGTGACAGCACAGGGCAAAAGATACTCAAAGATCAATGAGAAGAATGGATGTGCCTGAGAACTGGATGCTCAAGAGTGGTGAGAGTTTTAAAACATTGATAGCTTAGAAGCTTCATCCCTTAGAAGGAAACCTCAACAGTTCTTCTTATATGCTCTGGAAAAAAAAAAATGAAAAAAAGAGTATGCTCAGTCAGGAGGCAGAAGGGATCTGAAATAGGAGACATAAGAAATTAAGGATTTTTAAATGCAGGTGATGGAAATGTAGAGATCAGTTGTACCTTTCAGTTGTAGTCTGACCCACACTCCAATGTAGTGCATAGGGGACCATGGCCTTGAATGCCAGAAGCTTATAGAAGTGTTAGGGAAGGACCTTGTAACAGGAAATTATGACTTTAACATCAGCTGTGTGATAACTTGGTAGCTTAAAAAAAAGTAAATTGTTCTCATCAAACAATAGGGAATTACCTATGAATACCATAAAACTGTGAATCTAATTGGCAAGGGGCTCAGCAAAAGCATGTGGAATGCTTGCATGTTACAAAAAAACCCAACCAAACAGCTTAGAATGTGTCTATCTGAATTTTGGTTTTAATGATTATTTATGGTTACTATGGATATTAATGATTAGTGCAGGTTTTGGTAGAGAATAATAAGTGTATGCAAGATTTCATAGCATGAAAAATGGCTTTTGTAAAAGAGATGGAAATCCAAATCCATTTTTTTTTCCTCTGTATAATGGAAAGCAATCCTGGGGGTGTAAGATGGAGAAGAGATTTGACTTTTAGATTGCACTGTCATAAAGAAGACTACTCAATCCTGCATTCCAGCTTTTTTTAAGAGAAAAAATGAATTTTTGTTTTGATTGTATTGAAATCATTGTATGAGATTTCTTCCCGCCCAAAATTAAAAAAAAATAATTTCAGAAGTTGTCAGGATATAGAAGAGTCATTTTGATGATTGTTATTGCTGCAGTCATACACATGAGGACTCAAAGCACCACAACTTACAGTCAAGGTCTAGAGGGAATCTGTGTCTTACCTCTGTACAACTCCCACTCCCTTGCTATGCTTTGGATGAAAACTGCTGAAATATTTTGGTTTCCTTCTAAAGCTATAGTCACTGCAGCCTGGGGACAGCCTGCTCTCAGAAAGCAGAATATCAATTATGCTGTGCAGAAAACCTGTGTTCAAGAAGTGTAGAAGTAAAAAGAAAAGTGAACTGCAGGAGGAAGACTGAGTTACATAGCTAGAGCTAACAAGGATGGTAGAAATCCTAAAATACTTTTAAACAGTATAGAAACAAGTGCTGTAGATTCTGTAGAAGTGGTCTGTGAAGCAGACTGGTGCTAGGTCCTTTAGCACTACAACAGCTAACAATGAAAATGAAATGAAAATCCCACCAAATGAACTTCCAGGAACCGTATAGCAGTAAGATCTAGACAAAAGTGCACAGTAGCCCCATAATCTGTACACAGGCCCTTTACTGAAAGGGGCAGCAAAGTGTCAATAGAATAGCACACTGAAATGGTGACACTTCAGCCATGATTTCTCTGTTAGAATAATTCTTAGAAATAGGTCATGCATCAAATAGTGCCATTTCCTTAAGCTTATAATTTCAATATTTATGAGCTGATTTGAATCCCAAATCATAAAAAAAAAAAGAAAAAGAAAAAAAAAGAAAAAAGAAAGAAGTGCAGTTGTGCAGCTGCAGCAAACAACGTATCTGATGCATAACTAATTGCCTGGAAAGGTTCAGCTGATTTCCTTGCCTCTCCTTCCCCTTCCGCTTCATTCCCTATGCATATAAGTTGGAAGCAAAGTTTCTAAAATATAAGCAAGTCTCATAAATTCTGCTAAATGCTTACAAATCAGTTTCACTTTGAAGAAACACTAAGATACGGAAAAACACAAAATCAGTGTGAGATAACTGCCTTTAAGTTATTTTCCTGTTCCAAGAACCCTGACTTTTTTTTACATTCTGCATCAGGTCGCCTCAGGTCTTGTTTTTTTTCTTGTGGTTTATGGCCTTTTCAGTTCAGGAGGGACAATGTGCTTGGCTCTGTTTCACTTTTTTTGGTTTTGCTTTTGGTTTTCCCTGTTATGTAGCTTTAGCTGGTCCTTCTATCTTTAAAATATTGCAATATTTCTTATGTGTTTTTCATCTTCTAGGTACATTTCTCAATTTTAAAAAGCATGATTGTATCCCTGTGCAAAACACAAATTCTGTTCTTGCTTAGTTCTGCTGGAGATGGTAAAGAGGGAAAAATGGCAGCTCTAAATCACTCAAGAAATTTTTTTTATTTTAAAGAGTAGGATTTTAAATTCAGATAGTTTGAAGCTATATACAGCCTCATTTCACCAGTATTCTTGTTAGTGAAGCTTCAAAGAAAAAAGTCACTGCAGTGATCTTCTCTTAACCAGAAATATTTTGTTTCACCATGGAGTGGAAGACAAGAAAAGGTTTTATGGGGCTATTGGCAGGGATTCATGCCAATTTTCCCACCTTCTCTATTGAGAAAGACAATTTATTTAAGATAATTTAATGGATGGATGACTAGTACTTCACTGTATGAAATTTCTATAGATAAAATTCCTGAGACATTTTTTTTAGTTAAGTTTTTTTTTTGTGATTTAGTGGTTTTGTTGTTGTTTGTTTTTTAATTTAAGGATTCAAATGCACTTAGTTTTAAACATCTCTGGAAAGGTACAACTAAAGAAAGATTAGGGGGAAAGGAAACTGTTTTAGTATATTTTGCTTTCTACCTCAAGGAGATTTTGAATTGTGGAGGGAAAAGATGCTGCTGACCTTGAGGGAGCAGAAACCAAAACAGCTCTGTCACCCTGTAAGGAGAGCTAAGCTGTGAAAACAGCAAAGAAGTGCCACCAGAACAGACACACTTGATAGAAGTGTCAAAGGGTTATTAAGGGATATTCAATATTTTGTGTTCGGTGGATCTGACTGTGGACAAAGAAATGTCATGATTGCCCAAGAAGTTCACATTCCTGGAGTTTGGTGTTTCTAGGGCTCTGGGCTGCTTTGCTGAGGAAGGTATTTCTAACTTTCTCCTGAAGCAATTTCAATCCATGTTTACAGGTGCATGCTAGACAAAAGACTGTTGCTATTTTAGTTTAGTATCTTAGCACCCTGTATACAGGCTCGGGTTGTTCTGCAACAACAGATTTTTCAGACACTAAAGGAGTTGCCATGATACCCATCCAACCAGCTTACTGCACCACCTTCAAAGCTCTGCAGTCTTTCTGTGATAGAAGTTAATTTTTGGAGCTTGATGAACTTATTCCTAAAATTCTGCTGACTGTGTGAGAGATTCAGCACTTTGATTTATGCCTTGACATTTCTGTCAAAGCATACATCCTTAAACACAAAACCAATTATTGTTGATTCACTCATTTAAGGTTATTATTTTCTTATAATTTCTTTCATCTATGGCAACTTTTAAAATAATAGCATTATTTAAACACTTAATAGTCATTTAACTCTGTAGGAAAATCTCCAATATACTTGAATTTCTGATAGCATAATTTTTTCCATGACATCAGTGTTGTAATTCTTAGGTTTTACCTAGTGCTAGTGAGCTGGGTAGCCTGGGGGTTAATTAGAGTTTGAACATTAGTTAGAACCTGTTCTTATGCCAGAAGAACTTTATGCCTGTGTGCATTGTGAACATGAAAAAAAAATCTGTCTTTACACTGCTATTTTTTGATTTAAACCTTGTCTGTAGCTAATACATAAACCCAAAGCAGTCACCCAGCAGGTTTTAGTTTTGATAGCCTTCTTTGTAATGTTTTTGCAGGCATTTCCTTGAAGAAAATAAATCTATACTACCATGGATGTCAGGATTTCTGATTAATATATTCTTATGGTTAATAATATATGTTAAAAATATTGGCCGAAACAGCCAAAAATTAAATTAATTTTCTGATATGTAATCAAGAACTTTATTTTAGTTGTTTTTCAGATTATCTTCAGAAAGACTACATTTCAAGGTACGTGTATTTCAAAATCAGATGTACTCCAGTTTTGTGGTAAAGGTTTTTTTGGTTTTGTTTCTAGTTTTTAATAATGGGATTATATTCCTATCTATTGATCTAAGAAAGGAGAAATCCTTTCATAAATGTCCATCATTTAAATTATCACTCATGACTTTATGTAATTGTTCCTTAATGACAAAAATGGTATGGAGCAAGGAGGGCTGGGGGTTTTATTAGAAAAAAAACCATAAAAATGCTACAGTCCAGGCCTCTACTTATAACAATAATGCTTCTCAGAATTTTTGTTTTGGGGATTTTTGATGCAGTATTCTACAGGGACAGGAACATAAGGGCATATAAGTGGGTTAGGTTTTTCTATGGTTATAAGTTTTCTTTATGTGATGTATTGGAATTCTTTGGAATGCTGTGTTTCCAACAATTAGATTAACCAAGATCACACTTATTGTCATGCAGAAGTGATATGTCTCAGATCAGTGGATTTGTGAACTAAAGCTACGCCCTCTACTCTGAAAGTTCAGAAAAGAATTGGACCTTTTTTTCCCCCATTATATTTAAATAGAAATATTAAATTTCAAAATTGCATTGCTGCTGGCTTGGCAGAGAGTAGGAGAGGGACTCTGGGAAGGCTTAGTGTGCCACAGAGCCTACAAAGAGTTTGCAGCTTCTTTTTTCCAGAAACATATTTCTAACCTTTATTTTGACCTTATGCTCCTCACAGATCTCTTGTATCTGCATGTAAAAATCCTTTTGTTTTAAGATCTTTGACTCTCTTTAACTTGAAGGGGTTGTTATTTCTGCCTTTTGAAATTGATTTCTGTGTTTGAGGCATTGGAAACTATATTTCACTTCATCCAGAAACTAGTAAATATAAATGTTTCTATTATAGTTCTAGGAGCAAACATTGTTTATTTAAATGACTTCATTCTTCTCTGAATATAAAACAGCCCTTTAATGTTAGCTCTTTTGCATCTCTCTTGAGCAAATCTGATTTAATTTATGCTAAACATAATGGGACACCTGTGTGTGCTGGATAAAAACTACAGTATGTAATATTAGATGGAGAAATTTCACATCCTAAGCACAAAAAACAAGCAGCAAAGATCTGGAATGTCTTTTAACCTTTTTGCTGTAATTTTGTAATTAAGAGATCTCTGGGGAAAAAAAACAACCGTGTGTGACAGTTTAGTGGGTAATGGGTGACCGAAAAGAATTAAGAAGTATAAATAAAAAAATTTCTATGCTGTTTTGCCAAAGCATGAGATAATTTTTTTAACCAGTTTCTCATGTGTATTGAAGTCCATCCCATGCAGTGAAACCTAATGGATAGACTGAAATATTAAGAATAAAGTAATCGACTTCTGATTACTTTGTCAATCTCACAAGCAGTAAATTGGAAATGCCTTAAAATGTTGCACTGACTGTGTATCAAATAAAGATTATAATAGAACCATCTGGCAGTTTTTGATTTTTCAATGAGAAAGTGATCTGTGGCTTTTTTAAGAGTACAGTACTTGATATTTTAAAATATCTTAATTTAGATGGAAGAAGAAGGGATGAGTGTTAGATATGCAGGTATGGAACCAGCTACAGGTTGTGCTAATAGTGCAGTTGTTTGAAGAAAGGCATCAGTTTTAACTCCCACTTTTGGGATTTTTTAAGCCTTCACTTTTCAGGTTTTTTTTTTCTATTTTTGGGTGCATTATACTGCTGAAATTATATTCCTATATTATATATACAGAGGTACCAGAAAACACCTTAGGAGAATTATGTGTAAAAGAATGTTGATGGGATAGAATTTCACAGAATATAAGATAAAGTATGACAATATATTTAAGAGGTAAAAAAATAAACACAATTTATTTAAATTTATTAATTACCTCAACACTAAGAAAAAAAGCCTGACTTTCCCAATGCATCTGTGAAACAACAATTTGATGTAGGCTAAGAAAAATTAAATATGACCCTAAGACATACCACATGTGAAGTATCTCCACTCAAGATCAGGGACTACAGCATCTATTAATTATAGAATGAATAATTACCCTGTACCATTCATTTCTTAAGATAAAAGAAAACAAAATAATCAGCCTCTCCTACAGGGTGAAATTTAAAGCAATAGAAAACTGAGTTTGCAGAAGTATAAGGGAGGTGTCATTGCTTCTGTAACTGCTGCAAATGCATAAACATCATGAAGGCAAACAGCTATGTAAGCTCAGGAACAAAGACTGCATCAAAGTAAATAAGCATAATTATGTGAGAGCTGAAAACTGCAGAAGGTTTCTTAGCATCAGAGGGTGAGGTTGCAGCTCCAAAGAAGTGACGTAAAAGTCAAAAAGGTTATTTGTTTTTAAGGGGGAGTTGAACAAATTTACAAAAGGCAGTATGAGACATGTTGCCTGTGAAGGAAGTTGTCTGAGCTCAGTGCAAGGGAGCTGCCTTCTGATCTTGTAGCAGTGGGTTGATGCAATCCTCAAGGCTGCTGTGGACTTCTCAGAGAATAGGCTATCATAATAACACTTATGCAGTTCCAGAGGCTTAAGTGTGTCAGAAGAAAAAATGTAAGGTGTTTTAAAGTGAAAACATTTCTTGCAGATCATTTTCAGCAGAGGAGAAAGGCATAGTGAGGAAAAGACAGTTTTTCCATGTTTATACTGTTAGTTGTCTCCATTTTTTGCTATTATCACAGCTCATGCAGTCCTGTTGGTGGAGCTGGCTGTAGATGCAATTTGTATCTGTTGTTATGGTGAGTATGCAGAACACTGTATGGGGGATAAAACTGAATTTCACATAGGAAAAGGCTGTAATTGCCTCTTTCCCTACCCTCTCATCCAGAGCAAAGTTTTATTATCAGCTTCAATGAGAAACAGGTGGATACCAAGCTCATTAGAAGTGGGCTGCAAACAGCTGCTTTGGAAAGGAAATAGAGAATATAAAAAAGAATAGTGTTGTAAACAACAAACTGAAATATTGTTTGAGTGGGATCAATACATGCTGGATCCCGCAGTGCTAAGGCAAAACACAGATTTTACTTCATAAAGTTTATTAGTTCTTCATTCCTTTTTACTTCCGAGTAGTAGTAAAGGATTGATCAGTTGCACTTGGAAAGATGGACAGAAATGAGCTGGCTTGCCCCAGCTACAGCTGTGGGTGGTTGCAGCAATGAGAATAGGAATCTACTCCAGTTATGGTCAGGTCTCTCACCATCTGGCCTTTTGGCTCTGTAATGTGCTGACACTGCAGCATCTTTGTGAACCAGCTGGCAGACACTGCTTTGGCTTCCACCTTGCTCCCAGGAACAGAATCTGGCAGTTTCCAGCAGGGACAGGAAAGTGCAGAGCAACGTTCTAAAGCCATTAAGAAGTGCTAGGACAACTCAGTTTCTAACATTCCAGAGCTCTTGAGATGTAATGTTCTCACTCTACAGCTCAGCATGTATTTTCAGTGGATATGTTAAAAGAATGCTTAAATGCAAAGCTGGTGAATAAAGAAAAGGTAAATTTTCATATTAAAACACAAAGGTAAGGGTGAACCTGGAGTATGTGGAGTTTTTTTTTGGTGTGTGTGGGTTTTTGTTTCTGCTAGTAACTCTGTGTGTGTCTCAGAGAGACGCTATGGCCAAAATCATCATAGCAACTTCAGGCATCAAAAGACATGATCTTACTTTCAAGGTTCAGAGCATCTACAGTACCAGTTAACATGAAGATGAGCAGCACACTTTCAATTCCTCAGTAATAAATATCTCATGGGGATATTATAAAGCTTAGTTAAGAGTCAAATAACTTTTGTCTTTCCCCTTACTTCAAAGTAGTTTTACAATCTGTCAAGAGATTCACAGTTAGGAAATATATATTACTGATAAAATTTTATCAAATGAACCAAAAATCCAGATGACCTAGCTCAGAGTAAATTCTTGCTCCATCCTGCCCATGAACAGGATCATTAGACCGTGCTCAAGTTATGTCTCATATGGAGCTGGTCTTTGAGGTGCAGACAGGCTTGCTTACAACACACACAGCATTGTATTCAAGTACTTCAAGCTCAGTGAGAACTCTCTACAATATTCAAATACTGTTGTTCTCATTTTACAACTGAGAAAAAAATTAACAGAATTGTCCAAATTATGCAAGTATTTTTTATTTTAGACTAAAGGACAATTCTCTTCAGCCTCATCTATGTACAAATCTTCCTAATCAAGAGTAGTTCTGGTTTTAAAGGGTTTTTCAGGCCAGAACCAGTGTTAAAGTTTTATAAAGTTTCTTCTGATGGTTCTTCATTGTCAATTTAGTTGACTAATGTCACTCATTCTGTATACTTTAAATACATTGTTTATCATTAGAGGAAGTGTTTTCCTATTTCATGTTAGCTAGGCACACAATGTAAATAAAAATATTTAAATCAAATGGATCTGAAGTCTTGGAACATATTAATCTTGTTGCTCAAAAGCAGTGATCTCTTTAAGAGGCTGATATCATTCATTCGAATTTAACTCACTACTGTGAAGAAACTGAACAATATTAGAACTGATTGAAACTTCATTATATCAAAATCATAAGGATTATCCAAGGGCTGCAGCACCTGAGTTGAAGGTTGAGACTTGGAGTTGTTCAGTCTGGAGAAGAGAAGGCTCTAGGAGACCTTACAGCAGCCTTCTATTACCTAAAGGAGGCTGAAAGAGCTGGAGAGGGACTTTTCACCAGGGCATGGACTGATAGGATAAGAGGGGGACAGCCTTAAGATGAAGGAGGCTTAGTTTAAATTAGATATTAGGAATAAAACCTTTCCTGTGAGGGTGGTGAGGCACTGGAATGCGTTGCCCTGAGAAGTGATGGATGCCCCATCCCTGGAAGTGTTCGAGGCCAAGTTGGATGGGGCTTGAGCAATCTGGTCTAGTGGAAGCTGTCCCTGCCCATAGCGGGGGAGTTGGAAGGAGATAATCCTTGTGGTCCCTTCCAATGCAAACCATTCCGTGATTTTATGAAAATACTGATGTCTGTAATTCTCACATAGAATAAATTAAGATTTCTGTTGACCTTAGTGAATAAACCCTCTCTCTAGTCTTTGCTGTTTGGGATAATAAGGAATCTTATAGGCCCCACAAATTACATGCTCTAGTGGCTGATACACACTCAATATTTTGTGCTGTTACATTGGGGAAATACCTTTCTAAATAAAAACACACTGACATTCTGAAGAATGACTGAAAGGAAAAAATGCAATGTGTTATGTTTGCCATAGAAAAAAGTGGTGTCTTAATTGATGTGTGTTACGTGAGGAGGATGTTAGGAAAACACTCCAAACTGTACCATGTTTCCATAATTCAGGTAATATTGTAGATATAGTAGGAATATGAGTGCATTTCGTGGGACCTTGATGTAAATTTCTGCACAAATGTTTAAAAAGAATGTGGCATATTTATCAGAGGTCAATTCACATTAGTAAATACGATTACATTAGAACAAATTAAATGTATTTATAAGAGGAGAAGAGAGCTTTTTCTGTGACTTTTCATGAGAATTTATTTGTTATGTTGCAATAATTAACTACTGTGATGTCAAAAAATATAAAATAATGCCAAATTTTATCTGCATCTGGGCACCTAGCTACAAACAAATCTCCAGAAGCAGTGAAGAAAGCAATGAAGAAACACATGCAGAAAAATACTTCTCATTCAAAATGTCTGCTCTCACTAATGACTAAATAAATATGTTGTTACTGGTGAAACTATTGAAAAGTAAATAAGGTGGATGTAATAATCCACAGCCACTGCAGGATGTATTGAGTTATTTATTATTCATCAAAACTAGCCACAAAGTTTAAAATTAATAATTTTACCTTTTAATTGATGAAGGCTGTTCTCTTCAAGTCTGTTATCCTTTACTGGCTTATTTGCACGGAGTGACAGCTCTGAATTCTCGTGGAACATTCTTACCATAAAGTCTTAAAAAACATTAATCAACATTTTGCATAAATCAATTATTGTAATGCATTCAGTTTCACTTTTTCCTTCTAATTTCACTTTTCTCTTCTAGATTCTTTAGTTATTCAGAGATAAATGTTTCATGACAGCTTCTATTTCTTGAGTTCTGCTTTCTGTCTTTATATGATAATTGAGGCAGTTATGATGCTATTTCTGTAAAAGACTCATTTGGGTTCTCTCTCCCTCTCTCTGTATAGTTTATGTATTTATGCTTTTCCTTGTTATCATCGAGTATCTGAAATTGAGCTAATCTGTATCTAGTGGAGCTGTATACTTTATATGAGGAAATTCAGGCATTTTCAGGTATAAATCTGCACTTGACAAAACTTTTCTGCAGCTTGTTTTGGCATTGTACTCCTCAAACCCAAGAGATTCTCTAGATTTTCTTGACGATGAAACTGTTTTGAAGTCCTAAAAAGCAAGAATATTTTTACTGATCTATACCTAGAATTTTGGGCATTATGCCCAGTGAGACCGTTACCTGGAGCTCATTTATTTCTAGTCAGACCAAAATAGAAAAACAACAAAAAAAGAGTAAAGTCCACAATGCTTTCCCAAAGTATTCATAAAAGGAAAAATGAATGGTGACAAGTCTCACCAGAATCAAATCTATATCTCAGATTCTCCTCTTGCTGGAGAATTTATGAGAGATTTATATGGCTTGAGGGTCTCATGCTGCTGATAAATTATAGATGGACAGAGCACAGAAAGAGCAGCAGATATTATGTTGAGAAATTGGTTTTGTTCTCAGTGTCAAGACGCTGGGAGTGGGGTGTTGTGCTTTTTGGAGGGGATTATTTTGAATAGTCATGAGCTTTCAATAAATTTCCTGTAATTTGCAACCCTCCTCACCTTTTCATTAGATACAATTATCAGATAGAAGTATGAAAAGGTGCGCAATGTTGTGTGTTACAGGAAATGTACACAAAGGGTGTAGCTATATAGAGAGTGGAGGAAATTTCCCCTAAATTCCCATTTAGGGGAAATGGGACAAGCATGTGCTGACAAACCACCTGAGAAGTGAGAGGAGAGGGAGCAGATGTAATTGGCCCTCAGTCTCCAGTGTGCTCTGCATCCTGCATGGAACATGCTGAGAAATGTAACCGGAGGGAGCCAAAAAAGGGATTTTTGTGCAGACTAAACCCTTGCATTAAGACACCAACACTTACAGGATTTGTACATGGGGAGATAGAGAGAGGAACAGGAAGATCAAGAAAGTAAAAGAAGCAGTTTTCCTCCAAAGCACAAGTTACAGTAGGGGAAAATATATTCCCTGCTGTACTATAACTTGGGGCATAAACTAATCACAGTGTGTTTATTTTGATGTGGCATTTTTTAAATTATGTAAAAGTTTTCAAGTGAATTACAACTAAAGATTTTCCTCTCAAAAAATTATTCCTTCCCCTCACCTGCATATTTGATCACACATGTATTTCTCCTGAAATATAGTTTTGTACAAGTGAAACTATGTGTTGGTTCTTCATGTGGGTATCCTCTGAATGTTAGAAAAATTGTGACCAAACCTTCACAAAGGCCACTGAAAGTGTTTGTTGTGAGCAACATGTAGACACCCTTCTGATCCTAAAAGGGGTGCTGTAGTCATCTGCTTTCTGTTGATCTGAGAGGTATCCCAGTATTCCAAGGAAAAGGCTTATGTGAAAAGTGTTCCATGATTTAACGTTCCTAATTGTACATAAAATTCACTTTGAGATAATTGCCAGGTTCCCAAGCCCGAGCCATAGGTCTGGCTCTCAGCACTGGGCAGCTGCCCAGCAGTGCTTCTCACTGACAGTCCCTAGCTTTGACATGGCCAGGGAAAATGCACTTTGCAGGAAAGGGATGAGAGAAAGGACATCTGAAAAACTGTCCTGTAACATTCTTGGAAATGACCAATCTGATTATCTGGCCTGACTACTGGTGATGTTTGTTCAAAACAGTGAAATATTTTATATTTCTTTTGCTGCTTTTCCATCAGGATTTCCTATGGCTTCTGCAGTTCAGCAGTTGTAAGAGGTGGTAAGAAGTCCTTAGCATAATGTCTGATCTCTTTCCAGATCATTCTGTAGCAATTTTTAGCAGTCCCTGCTTTGTCTCTCAGAAGAAATTTGGAGACTGAAGAGAAATTAGAAGCATCTGAAAATGGATTGTCTTGCTCTTCCATACAGAGTAAGTTACCATTCATGAAGTCTGACAAATCACATATCTTTTATATTATTAGAAGAGTGAGTTAAACATGATTTTCAAACTGTTTTCAGTGTGTTCCTATTCTAAACATAAAAGAAAATGGGCTTGTATTCTTGTAAACATCTGGGAGAGAGAAACCCATATGCTTAGTGTACCTGAAAAAGCCATGCTGCTGCAGCTATTAAAAGAAAGATAGGGAGGGGATGTCATGTGCACATTTCACTTGTATAGTTACTATCAAAACTTATTTCTCTGTTTTTATCGAAGTGTCTCATTTAGCTGTGCAGTATACTCTTCTTTTCAAACCTATTTCTTCCTCTTCATAAAGTGATGCTAAGACTGCAATTCTAAATGCTCACTAGAAAATCCAATAAAAGAAATATTTTGGCAATTATGTACCATATTTTTTTAAAATTGCCATTTGCTAAGTAACATCATGACAAGCTGTTAACAAAATGAATTAAAGACATATGGTAGCCTTGTCATATTTAACCCATTCATCCATCATCGCATTCTGCTATCATTTGATCCATTATGTCATGTTTGTAAAGTCAGTGCAAAGTTTATATATATATACACTAATTATAATTTTATAATTTGAAGGCTCTTTACTATCCAGAGTACATTGCCCTTTTTAATACTTTCTTTGGTTCTTAAATGTTGCACATTCTGTTACTGATAAAGAAGTCAACATTTAATTTTTGGAAGTTTATGGTGTACTTAATTTGTTTGACCAGTACTGCCAAAGCCTTGGAAGTTCAAATATTTGTTATACTTGTGTAATGTGAAAAAAGCAGTAACACAGCTTAATTGATTGGTACACATTAATTGATAAAATTAACCATCTTAACCTCTTAAAATAAGCCAGAGGTAGCTGTGTTTCTTAACACACAGTCCTTTTTGCCTCCAGTAGAAAAACAAGTCTAAAACCACTGATTGCAAGAACAGAAAAGTAAATTTAGTTCCTATTTATGGACATATTAACTAGAAAAAAAAATTAAGGCAAATTAAATAATCATTGCACATAAAGTCTGACAAAATGATTTGTTTCTTGTCCTCAGTTTGGACTCAGTCATATAGATGATATTATCTACAAGAAAGCAAAACCGATATGCTGTAACTCTACCACTTTTTTTTTTAGTTTGGCTTTGAATTGCACAGATAAGAAATACGGTTTGGGGCCTCTCATTCAAAGAAGGACATTGGGGTGCTGAGGCATGTTCAGAGAAGGGCAACAGGGCTGGTGAAGGCTCTGGAGCACAGGTTTTATAAGGAGCAGCTGAGAGCCGGGATTGTTCAGTCTGGAGGAAAGGAATCTCAAAGGAGACCTTATGGCTTGGCTCTCTCCAACTGCCTGAAAGGAGGCTGTACCCAGGGCAGGAGCAGTTTCTTCTCCCAAGTAGCAAATGATAGCATAAGGGGACATGGCCTCAAGTTGGGCCAGGGAAGATTTAAATTGGATATTTGGAAATTTTCTTCACCAAAAAAAAGAAGCATTGGAACAGGCTGCCCAGGAAAGCTGTGGAGTCACTATCCCTGGAGATTTTTATAATGTGTAAATAAGTCACTTAGAGCCATGGCTTAGTGGTGGACTTGGCAGTGGCATTTATCAACTGACTTCATGATTTTAGAGGTCTTTTCCAACATAAATGACTCCATGATTCTGTACAGTGTAATTGATTCAGCACTGAAGTCAGGAATGGCAATAAAAGTACTTTTGTTTTTCTCAATACAAAAGAGATGGAAGTAATTGTAGTCTTATCATGGTACATAGTCAGTGCAAAAAAAAAAAAAAAGCTATTAAGTCTTCAGATATAAAAGATTTTGAACTTTAGAGTAAAAACAATGCACACCTCTTGCTCTGCAATTGTGTTTGTCGGGTGGCATGACTTACACATGAATGCATGCCAACTTGTGCATTTCTGCCATTGGAGCAAAGACCAAAATCAGAGCACTCTATATCTCATCAAACAGGGGTGAGCATGCTCTCCTAGTCCTTAGGACTCAGGCTGTTAGTGTCAGGCTGAGTCAAATATTTACCCACTGCCAAACACAGTTTGAAGCACCACTGACATTTGAACAAAATTAGCCACCATCTGTAGGTAAACAAAATATGAAGAATTACATTTACTTTCTTATTCTGTACTCACTGCACAAGATGTTTTAATCATGAATGCTCATGTATTTTTCTTGTACATTGTTTAAGAAACATAAGAGTAATGCAGCCTATTCCACTAGATTTATTACTAGTATTCAAATTTCCTCTGGGAAATTTATACTGGAGTCCTCTTCTAAAATCCTAACATTTATTGAATCTTGTTCTAAACAACTGCCCAGATGATTGTACATATTTAATATAGGCATATATGTACACACACCTATATATTTCTATACACTCTATATAGATGTATCTATAACTAATTTTGGAAACAAATGCATGACTAATCTCTGGTTTTCTCCCTTTAATTCTTCTTTATCTATTTTACCATCAGGAAGCTGTTGGGTTTCATTCCTGCACTTACAGACAAATATACAGACATTTGATATGAAAACGTAGAGTTAAATATCTCTTCTCTCAGTTCTGTCCCCTGGGGTATTTCTGCCAGAAAACTGGACAGCAGCACAGACAGGTCTGAGTCATTAGGGAAGAAAGATTTTCTGTACAGTCATGGACAGCCACATGAGGGAGTCTGACCTGTATCATTCTATCTACTTCAGCATAGATCATGCATTCTTTATTCAACAGCATTTAAATAATGTAGAATACATCTCTCTTCTTGTACTTGCCAGGAAAACCTCCATTTGGCATCTCTTGTTTAGAATGTAAGTAACAATCTGAACAGAAGCCAGAAGCAGGGAATGGAAGCATGGTCATTATTTTTCCCAAACCCTCCTTCCTCCTTCAAGAGAGTGGGAAAAAAAAGCACCTATCTTCTTTTTTGCTGACTGACCTCATATCTTGAATATCACACTTACTATATTGGAGAAAGAAAAATATATGAAAGTGAATTGATGTTCATTATAAACACAATAATAGATGTGCATGCAAATGGTCTAAGTCCTGCAAACACTGTGATCTGCACTATTTCCAACCTCAGGCTTTTGCTCAGCCTGGGGACTAAAGTGTCTCGGTATCATAGATGTGTGTGTAGAAAAGTAATTTTAACAAGTTTCTGTAGTAATCGAGATTTCTGCAATTCCCACAGTAACTAGGATTTTCAGGCTGGTAATGCATTTACAGACAGAAAATAAGTAGGGCATAACTGGAAAAGGCTGTGAAAATTAATACAGTGCAGTAAAATAAAAACTTTTTACATACATCTCTTCCTCTCAACTCTGCTTGCTTTGAAGATGTCAAAAGAATTTATGACTCCTTCCTCTGATCTTGTCATTCCTTCCCTTTGAATTCCCTTTACAGTACCATGTACCATGCTTTCTCCTTGCTGTTTAATCTCAGTCCTCCTGATAATCACTAAGTTGCTAGCTAAGAACATGGTTCTTACACGCTTGGTAGACACTTTTATTCTTTCTCCCATGCTGTCATTTTGGAGCTGGGGGACCATTGTGATTATAAAATATAAAGCCTCTTGCTTTGTTCCTGTGAAACTGTTTCAAAATTCCTCTTATTTGCATTGCATCCAAAAAGCAAATGAGTAGACAGGTGGGGAAGAGCAGCATTTAATTGTATGTATTTAAGGAAATTATCTAAGGCTAAATATAAGCAATATAGTTAAAAAGCTCCATGCACTTCCTTGTGAAAGCCTTCTTACATTTTGTTACTTCACTTCCTTCATGTTGATAGAATGTAATCAAGATTCCTTTTTTTATTGATCCTTTCAAAGAGAAGAAGCCCAGCAGTAAATCCTCAGCTTTAATTTGTCACGTGTGCCTTTGCAGAAAGCACCATTTATTTACACGTCTTGTGTGCATCTACCCCTGTCTGGCCCTGACCACCACTGGCTGTGTGATGACACGTCTTCCTTCCACTTCTGATGGTGCAGACGCAGGCAGTGGACTTGGAGTCAGTGCTGGGTACCCCTGGCTGTTTGATGACTTCCTGTGTTATACAACAGTCTTTCTCCTGACCTGCTGGTGAGAGAAAACAGCCTGCTTTCTGGCCAAGGGAGAGGAAAGAGCATCCTTCTTTGCCTGATTTGTCCATTTGTTTTTCCCCTTTTTTCCACCGCAGGCAGACTATTTGTTTAAGTTTTTATTTTAAAGCCCTCTAGCGAGACACAGAAAAAATAAGCAAAGTGAATATCAATGAGAAAACATCAGTTCCTATATTTTTAACCACACAAGTTTAATGTTTGATCCAGTGCGGTGGTGAGGTCTGTCTGTTCTCTGAAAGGTTATTATCTTCTACTGTTAAAATTTACAGTCACATATTAAAGAACAAAAAAGACAAACACTTCAGGAAAAGTCATATGTAAAGCCTATTATTTGTAAGTCTTTATCTTAATATTTCAAAGTTTTCACTTGTAATTACAGATTTTTGAAAATACATATTTGAGAAGAATAATTAATACAAATTGAATTAGTTATTCCTAATAAGAGTTGATGAATGATAATTAATTGACATTTAAGAAGACCAAGAAAGAAAAAAAAAAATAAAAATCAAGAGATTAATCCAGTCTTTCCGCAAAATGTTTGTTAATGATAAATACAGTCTACAGCTCACAAGAAAGTAGAACAGGAAGCAATTTTGATGTTATTGTTAAAAAATATTTTTCACTCTAAAATTCTAATATTTTCATTTAAAATTGTGACATCTGTCTTGTAAAGGGAAGACTGAAGAGTATATCTAGAAAAGATAATGTAGAATTGCAAAAACAAAAAAAAAGGGTTGGAGTTGGATGTTAATAGGCTGGAAAAATACTGTAATTGTGGCTCCTATTTTTATTTTGCTTCTCATGAACCCCAGGGTAATATTTTAAGACATAATTCTTTTTTCACAAATATTAATACACATTTTGTTACTGATTTTAAACAGAAGAAAACAAAGTTCTGTTGTAAAATTAGTGATTCAGTGGCATTTTTTCTGCTTCTCTGTTAGATCAGGCACACCATGGGATTAATGAAGACACCCAAAGAGGACAAAGCTGGTAGGTACCACATAGAGGGCTGTCAGTAAGGAAGATCTGTATTGGAAAAGGGCTATTGCTGACTGTCATCCTGGTGGGTTCTTGGGTAGATCAGGATGTTTGGTAACTATTCCTTATTAGCAATGTCAGGCCAGCATCTTACTGGGAGCGGACATGGGAAGTGACATGCTTCATTGTCTCATATCATGGCTCCCTGCCAGGAATCCTAAAGAGGATCTACCTGTTCTACACAGCCTCCTTGAAGGCAGAAGCTATTTCTCTGTCAAGATTGGACATCTGAGTGATAAGAAGGCTTTCCTGAAGTGTATATAGTCATGTTCTACATGCACTTTGTGTTAGGTATCTAGGGAAACTGCTGGGAAGTCGGCAGGAATGGGATGTTGACTGCAGCCCATGGGTGCAGTAATCTAATCCCAAGGACATGAACCTTTGCCATTCCATGTCAACTTTTGTGATGACAGAGGATGTACTCAAAAGCTGTGGCAAAATATGGCCAGGGAATTTGGGCAATTCAGTCATGCTGAAGGAAGTGGACCTTGGGGCTGTGGACTGGAGCCTGGGTAGAAGGCATCTGTGTCCTGATCCCCTTGTGGCTGAGGTGGCTTTCACAGGGGCCTTTAGGCAACATCTTCATGGAGTTACTCGGCACTTGGATAAGGATTGCAGGATTTTCTGTGAGTAAATAATTTGGGGTTTTTTTTAGGCAAAAGGGCTGCTTATTTCTATAGGCCATGGCAAAACATATTTTTTTTTCTGTTTACATAGTATTTTCATACATATGTTAATCACAGATATTATATAACATTCATGAAGTTTATCCTAGGAAGTGAGAGCAAGTGTTTATAATATTCCTCACTAATATACAGGAAGTACTCAAATTCACATATCTGGAATAATTTTTTGATAGTAAAATGGTCTTTTTACTGAATCTTTTTTATTCGCCCTATAGGATAATTTCAGTCTTTAAAGATGCCTCATTTTCTCCCTCAGTAGTCAAATTGCAGTCATATTCTGGAGTTTCCCATAGGAGAATATTTTCTCCCGTAGGATGAAAACTAAACTGATCAATGCTTTCTAAACTAGTAGAACCTCACTTAAGCTTACAGGTGAAGGACCAGGCAGGAGGAGACTTTGCTAGTCAGCCAGCTCTAGGATTGCAGAAGAAACACTCAAAGAAGCCCCTGCTGAAGGATGCATGTGGAGTGAATTTGCCTGATTTTGAGGTAGCTGATGACAAATGAATATCTGCACTCTGCAGGCATTTTCAGACTGGCTGTGGGGCTAGCAGGGAAGCAAGGAACCTGAGCAATCAGCTCACAACAGCCTCACCAGAACTAAAGGCTGTTGTTAGTCCACCTTTTTGCCAAAAAGAGAAGAACAACATATTTATCTCAGAAATAGTTTGAGTCAATATGCTTCAGCTCAGTATCCCTGAGACAAAATTTTCTGAAGATATCTGTTTGTTTTGCTATTGTGCATTAATCAGTCAGAGAAAAAAGTATTTCAGAGAAGAATAGTTATTCCCTGTCTATCCCTCCCTAGATAAAACTTTTATTTTACTTTGGTCTCTACTTTTAAAGAGCTCCACAAGAGTTAATTATAAATATCTTGAAGTACATATATTGTCATTTGAAAATTCAATCTTTTTTTGGCACTCGTTCCACTATCAAGGTATAAAATATTAACAGCATGAGCAGATTACTATTGCTTTCTTGGCTTTAAGAACATGTTTTTAATTTCTGAATAAGGGGAAGAAAACAACTGCAAGGAAAGTTGAAGGTTTCTTCCTAAAAAAAAAGAAAAAAAGGTCAAGTAAGCCATAGGAGTATCCTCATATGATTATTCTGACATTTTCTGACTCATAATCTACTGGGTGTTCATTCACCTCTTGCAACTTGAAAGTGTCCTTGAGATCTGTAACTTCATCTACATGCCAGTCTGCCAATTCTATGCTCTTTAAAGTGGAATTTTCATTTATGCCGAGAGCTGAGCTGCATGGGGAGTAAAAGTCAGGAAATATCAGAACTTTAAAGGATATAAAAGAACGGAATTGCCTTTGATTTGACACTAGAAATTAGAACTTGATCTATGCATGATCTGGGATCCATGGTGGGGGTTTGGTCCATGGGGTTCAGGCCAGTAAAATATAAGTAAGCTTTTTATTTCTGAGAAGATTATGTAATAGAAAAGGAAAGTACTTGTTTGGATTGCTTTCAGCTTTCTGAGGGGTTGCAATCTGATTGAGCAGCAGTGGCAGCTAGGGGGTTAGAGCAGAGAGAGAGTCATAAACAAGCAAGAAGTAAGGCTGTGGGTTCCTGCTGACCTTCTGTAGCCTGAGGAAGGGGGTGGGGGGGTTCTACGAAACTGAAAAACCATGATGGAAGTTTCATTTGTTCTCATCCTCTCCCTGTCAGTTTGCCTTTTGAAACAACTGCTTTCGTCACGTAGCCTGATTTAGTTGAAAAATTGAATGGCCCTACATGTAGCTCTGATTGCTCACAGGCAAATTATAAGCTTATCAACCCAAACACAGGCTGATTAATAAAATTATATTACTGCTACACATCCTCTTTCCAGAACCTGAGCTGCATTAAAATTCAGAGAAGATGAATTGGGATTGCTATCAATAGAATAAACTGCAATGCTTCTGTGAAAGCTGTTTTCAGTCTTAAATTTACGATATTGTTCCACCTTTCTAATCTTGAGAAAAGTCAGTAATGAATTTGAAGTTGTTGATTACACACTAAAATGGAACTTTTATGGCCCTCCCCCATTAAAAGTTTATCTTTTTCTTTACAAGGGCATCTTTAAGTTGCTTTCATTCTCACAGGCTTGTTGCAAAAGCCTGCTTATTGTCACTGACATAGACAGAAGGGTCATTTGATGTTTGTAATGAAGATGTGCATTTATCAAAGCAGCTTACTTGCACCTTGTTTGCAGTAGGAAGGTAAACACAGGTTTCACATATGCAAACATCCCCACCCCTGGCCTCCCATCCCCAAACAACCAAAAGTCTAGATTGTAAAATATTTATCTCTTCTGCAGTTGTCATCTGCTGGTTATAAACAAAATTGAGGTGAGCATCCACTTATATTCAAACAGTATCTGGAACAGAAGGCAGCTTTCTCAAACATTATTGATCCTAAAGGAGCCTTGCACATAGGTAAATAACTGAAAGGGTTCAAATATTTTAGTATGCTATATTTCATTTCAATAACCTTCTAAACGGCTGTCTTTACCATACCTAAGCTGCTAACCACTTTTCCTATTCAGCAGTGATAAATGAAAAGTTTAATGTAAATTTGAACACATTCAAATACCTGCATGCACACAGTGATCAAGTGTCTGAGAAATCATTTGTTCCTACCACTTAGTACAGAGGAGTATTTCATTGAAACACAGTGTCACTTTGCACAAGTAAGTGGAAGAATCAGCTATAAATATCAGTAAGGACAGTTTAAAAATAGCCTTGAGGAGTGGGTTAGGCTCACATCTGTAGTGGTATTTAAAAGATAAGTGCATGTGGTACTTAGAGCTGTGGTTTAGTGGTGCATTTGGCAGTGTTAGGTTAATGGTTGGACTCAATGATCTTAGAGGTCTTTTCCAACTTGAACATTTTAAAATATTCTATATAAATGATCATATAAAAATATGTGTGCAAATTAGTGTCTTGCACACGATATGAAGCATTAAAATTTTATGGAGCTCTGTCTGAACATGTGACTGCCGGCTCTCACCCAAGCTTGGCCTCCTTCCTTTTTCTGTACCTTCTGATCCATCACTGCTTTACTTCTAACACTACACTGCTCAAATGAGCCTCACAAAAACATGTTTGAAGAGTGAAATTACACAACTACATAGAAAACCTGAGAAGTTTTTTTGGTTCATTTTCCACATGCAGTTTTTCACATCTGGTGTATGTGGAAAGAATGATATGGTCTGTATCTTGAGTGTCTAGAAAGCTAAGAATAAATAGAAGTTGATTTTAGACTAGGGCATAATCTTTCTCTTGCCTTCTGTTGGAAAAAAAATTGCCATGAAATAATTTGAAAGATTCAGGTTCACTGGAACATTTTATCATTTACAATGTATAGCTGAACAATTTTGATGAAGCCAAAAAACATCTAGCAGACTCAAAATGTCTTAATTTTCTTAATTTGAGGTTTTTCTTCATTGAATTTTTACTTCAGTTCTAAAAACTTAACAGATAAAACAAACCTCATAACTGATACAAAATATTTTATTTTGGTTTGCTTGAAACTGCATAGAATTGTTTCTATTTTTCTCTCTGTGGTCTTTGTCAGATTTTTTGACCTTAGTTTGTTTAAATTCTAATTACATAGATGATAAAAAGTATTCTCTTGAGAAAAATGCCTAAGTTGAATGAGCACAGTATTATCTATGAAAATCTCTGAAAGACTGTAAATGATGGGGGACAAAAGGAGACAGTATCAGAATAAATGTAACTTTTTGTTGTGCTGTGTAACTTACCAGTTCTGTCCTCTAACATGAACTCTACCAAATCAGCATTCCAGAGCAGAAAAGCAGAGGAGACAGCAGTACTATAATGCCTATTGACTGAAAGAAGAGAGACTAAAGTGAATTCTTTTGTCACTTTCACAGGGAAATGCTGAGAGAGCTGGCTTGCATACCTGGACCAGCCTACACATACACAACTTACAAGGCATGAGGGTAGCCAGGCTCTTTATTCTTGTTTTTCTGCATACTACAAAGTTTTTTGAAATTGGTGAACTTGCAAATAACCTTGACTGATGTTGTCACATCCCAGTGTGATCCAGATCTTTTGTTGTCTTTGGTACTTGCATTCTGCTGAGTTGTTTTGCCCTTCCAGATCTTCACTAGCTGCAAATTTATATGACAGCCCTGTCTTGATCTGGATGGAGCTTCATAATTTAAATCAACTGAGGATCTGATAGGTTCAAGCTGGAAACTGTCATACTTCTCCTGTAAATGTTGTTAAGACCAAGAGGTCAATTTACATAAGGATACAGGATATGCATCTCATATTACAAATTTCAGGGTAGGTGTAACCTCTATGGTTTTGTTGAAAATATTTTGTCTTAAAAGTATTATATATCTGTTGCTGAGAGGGTTTTTTAAGACAATGGTATAAATATTTATACAATCTCAGTCTTTTATCTCCTGTAAGAGTTTTCAAGGGTCACTACCAAAACTTGATGAACTGGAGACTTGCACCCTCACTGCAGAGAGGCTGGTCTCTGCTTCTTGAGGGGTGACTGCTGGAGAAGTGCAGTCAGTGTTGTAGCTCCACCACCAAAGCAGCCAGGGAGAATAAGGTCCATATGGCTCATCTTTGCAAGGGCCATCTGATATTCCAAGGCTATTTTAAGGTCAGTGAAATAGACAATAAAAGGCCAGAGAGGGTGTTGGTTTAAGGAGGCAGACAGAGATCTCAGGGAATGCCATTTCACTGGCTTCATTCATCGCTTTGCTAAGAAAAATGATTTTGAGAGAAACAGAGTAGAAAAGCAGATTAATCATGAGCATTTATTAGTATCCTTAACCTTGTCCTTACTCGCATACTGTTCCTTTGAATATCTTTATATCAGTGATATGCCAAAGGCTGACTTCAATGCAAGAAAATAGTGAGGATTCGCAGAACAGTTCACTAGACACGTCAAGAGCCATAATAACAAAAATTTGAAAAATGCCATAAGATGCTGCCTTAAAAAGAACAATCATGCTTGAGAGGATAGGCTGGAACACTACTGATATCTGGTAACACTATAAACAGGAGGCAGAGGCATGAGAACTCTCTCTCAATGGGAGTGACAAAATGCTTCAAATTTGTATTACTTGTCTAGATGATTGTCCATTGACACAGTCTTCTGTTTCTTAGACAATCTCTAAAATAAAGCCATAAAACATAAATGTTGTATGGCAATGTAACATTTATAATGAATGCCAATTATTGAGGATATATATTTATTTAGTTTGAAAGAGAAAAAAGTGATCATTCATTCAGTCTGAATGACAATTAGAGATGGGCTGAAAAATCACATCTATTAACAGCAGCCTCCCTATGGTTGTCAGGAGCAATTACTGTTGGCTTGTTTTCTCTCTTTTCTTTTGTCTTTGACTTTCTTACCAGTTCTGTCCTCTAAATGCTATGAAACAAAAGGTATAATTTTCTTGTAACTCCATATTGCCCTGCAGTTCAAAAATCTAACATAAAATCACAACTTTCCATGCCCAATATAAAAAAAAAAATCCACTACTGTAATTAGTGTACTTCTGAAGAAGTTAAGAAAAGCTGGTGAAAACAGAAACAAAAAGTAGTGTTTCCAAGACAGTGGGTTGGGATTGATTGATTTCTGCTATGTATTCATGTTCAGTGTGGTCTTGTTTCTCTGTTCATTTTTCTTCCCTGCTGAAAAGATTTGCCTCTATGGCAAAACTAGTACATTTGAAGCATAATGAGAGATAAAGTGACAACTGAGAGAGTAAGAAGGAAGAGACCTGCAAGAGGCTGTAATTTAGCACATTCACATCCAAAGTTAAGGTTTGAAAATTAACGGGAAAATGATTTCGTCTTCTTTCACAAATCTTTAAGAACTTGAAATTTTTAAAAGCATATATAATACTTAGACTGTTTTTATACATCAAAAACACTTAGCAGGTCAACATTTGGGAAAGTAAACATTATGTTTTATGCTTCTTCATAGTCAACCCATAGTTTTATCTGGGGTTTTTTATGGTGCTAATGACTTTAATAATCTGAATTTAATATATGGGTTCAATGGACAGAATAACCATATTAGCATAATTAAAGTATGTGTATAATGTAAGAGCTATAATGATTGTGCAGTACCAGCCTGAGGCTAAATCTTTTTTTATTATATATGGTGTTCAAAAGACAGCACTACTTACTTCACAGTATGCAATGCTCTGCAGCTATTTCTGCATTTCATGGACAAACTCATTGATTGTTCACAAGTGCAATTCTTTTGAAAATTATTTATATGGCAGATTGCAATATTTCTACATTATTTAAATAACTAAATTTATCCAAGTGTTTCTGGAATTATAAGTTGGGTATATTCCCTTCCTTTGTAAGATGGAGCTAGTTACATAACACAGTCCCAATTCCAATGGGATACTTATTGTTACTGGTGAAATCGCCATTATATCTTGATTCAAGTACAGAGAACATACAGTAACACACACCAAGCAGGAAACAACAGTTTTTAAAATGTTAGCAGCAAAAAAAAACCCAAAAAACTTTCCCTCAGATTTTTCTAGAACCTTGTCGTTTGACTTTCCAGTTTCATGATCAATATTTTCTGTCCGCCCCTGCATAAAATAGAAAAGGCATGTAATGAGAACAGTGAAAAGTTATAAAAATTTATGTACTGATTATTATGAATATATTGCATAAAATCATCTAGAATTAAACAGTTTCTTGTGTCAAAACTGTTTTACAGTACATGAGAAAGGTCAAAAAGGCAATGACGCATTGGGAAACTGACCTGTTCTGTAACACAAGAAGTAGTTGGACCAACAAATGTTAAATAGTCCTTAGTCAAATGCATAACACTCTGTTCATATCTAATCCTCCCTTTAAGACTATCCATTTCATTCACAAAACCTTTATCTATGCATTGGTTATGTAGTTTCAAACGGGGTAAGAGAATTGGCCTTCAAGCCAAAGTTTCAAGATAAATCTCACAGAAACTTCACAAAAGCCACTCTCACAAAGTTAGAGAAAAATTAAATGTCATAAATATCTGTATCTTTTTGTCACAAAATACAAGGAAAAAAAAAATCTCAATTCTTCATTTTCAAAACTTCATTCTGAGAAGCCAGAATACTGGCAGAAATCTGGAAGGACACTTGAGGGCTGGAAGATGGCAGCAAAGGTAGAATCCACATCAGCTTTGGCAAGGGCAAGGAATGGGGACTCAGGGTGCTGGTGTGCAACCAGCTGGATAAGAGCCAGCAGTGTGCTCAGGTGACCAAGCAGGCCAGTGTCTATGTGGCCTACATGCAGAATTAGTGTGGCCAGCAGGACCAGACTGTCCCTGTACTCGGCACTGGTGAGATCCCACCTTGAATCCTATGTTCTGTTCTGGACCCTTGACTACAGGACAGTCATTGAGGTGCTGGAGCATGTCCAGACAAGGACAAGAAAGGTAGTGAAGGGTCTAGAAAAACTTGTCCTGTGAGGAGTGACTGAGGGAACTTTGGTTGCCTAATCTGGAGGAAAGGGGGCTCGGGAAACCTTGTTGCTCTCTGCAATTCTACTTCTCTACAGCCTCTATGTTGCTTCTTTCCTGAAAGGAGGCTGTATAGAGGTGGGCTTCAGTCTCTTCTGCCAAGTCTCCTGTGAAAGGATGAGAGGAAATGACATTAAGTTGCACCAGCGGAAGTTGAAAATAGATATTTGGAATTTTTTTGTCGCTGAAAGCATGGTTAGGCACTGGAATAAATTGCCCAGGGAGGTAAAGGAGTCACTGTCTCTGAAAGCATTCAAGAAGCATCTGGATGTGGTACTTGGGGATATGGTTTAGGGTTGATTATGGTGGTCCTAGGCTGAAGGCTGACTTAGGTGATCTTGAAAGTCTATTTGAATCTTGATGATTCTGTGATTTAGGCTATTTTACATCTTTGTAAATCCTTTACATCTTTGTACATCCTTACTTCAGTGTCTCTATTTCCCTGTTGACAGAAACGCATGTTTCAGTTACGTGTAGTTATCTCTATGCCTGCATAGTTTCTTGTCCACTAAATATATTTGGAATGAAAAACAAATATTTGGTAATAAAAAGAGAAATCATAGGAGAAAATAACTGCTTTTCTAGTATCTAGTAATGGATTAAGAAATCACTTTGCCATAGCTCAAGTACAATAGTCTACAATACTTATATGTAAAAAGAGAGGTAGATGTCAATTTCTCTTAGATTTTTCTTTACTATATTTTGGGGGTTTTTATTTACTTTTCTATACTTTATTTAACAGTGGATTTCAGTCTTGTATTCTCTTTAATATGACAGAAAAATACTAAATTTAATAGACTTGCCTAGAAAAGTGAGTGTTAATATCTAATATTGTCCAATTAAACCCTGCAGAAAACTACTCCCTTTTAGAGAGAAGATTTTATTTTTATTATAGAAGATTTTTTTAATTAAAGAAACACTGAGATTTCTTTTGGAAATCTTCCCTTTCTAAAGAAAAACAAATAATCTACAGATACTCTCTGTGGGGAAAAGTATCTTCTGAACATCCAAGAAAGTCAAGTCAAATTGGCTTTGTCTGAAATGTCTGTGGTAATTGTGATTAAACAGAATACTTAAAAATAGAAAGGAAGTTTGGTTTTTGGTAGAAAAACATTTAAAACACTGCACCAGCACTGTTATGAATGTCTCAATCCCTAGTCAGGGTCTGTTTATTTTTTTACTTATCTTCAATTTAGTGGGTTTTTTCTGGCCATGACTTAGCTGCTGGGGAAACTAATGGGGTGAAAAAGACTCTAGCTGGCTTTGAAAGTTTTATCTGGACAAATCTTATCCTTTCCAAAATCAATTACTACATTTTCTATTGTCTACTGAATAATACATAAGTTCCCCAAATGTAATTCCATTGATGTCTGGTGATTTCTTCATTCCTGCAAAGGAGATTTTATTTTTCACTTTAACAGCTCATGATTTATATTAGTGAATAGATTGTTTCTTAGTCCCCAAAGAGCCTTTATAAACAACGCTGGCCTCTCTGACCACACAGTTCTATCCTTATCTGTTGCTACAGCAGCACATTAACATGCTCAAACAATGGTTCATAGACACCAGTGTTGCAGCAGAAGTGCTTTTATGTGGTTTGGTTGAAAGCTTTTCTCTGAGGGATAATTATATTCCTAGACAATAAGAAGAAAGAAAACTAAATTAAGTTCATTGCAGCTACATTGAGATACAAATGAAAAAAATTATAAGAGAGACTGCTCAATAGTAGTTTGCCTCCAATAAAATGTAAATTCTGCTTCACTAAACCCCACATTTTCCATAAATTACTGACCTGTCCTATGTCAGAAGTAGAGCCTTCAGGTTTTTCAGTTTCTGGTTAACTTCTTTGGTGTCACGGGAATTTCCAAGGATATTATGTCTCTTTTTTAGGAAGAGAAGCTCTGAATAATCAGAGCGTACACACTCAACAATCAACAAAAGATTAATGCTTAGTCATTTTTCAGACTAATCAGGGAACTGGAATCAGGTGTCACAACGTTGGCGACACTGTGCTTGAACCACGCCCCAGATGATTTAGCAATATCCAAGCTAGACAGCTCACTAACTACAGTAACACCAAATGACATCAAAATAATACTGAAAACAGCATACCAAAGGGGTAAGCTAGTTGAAGAAATTCAGTGAAGATATGGGAGTGCCTTAACTCCCATCTTGCCCCAGAATTCCGGCATCTGCCTCTAGCCTGTGGGAGATCTGTACTTTCCTGCTGTGATGATTTTACAAAATAATTATTACCTGTCATACAGGCAGTACTTGCTTAAACAGCTAGAAGTGTAGTAAGACACTTTTTGTTTCTGTATATATTACCAACATAACCATGGCTGCAGCAAGGCCCATGGGGGTTTTCGCTCTTCACATAATTTTTCTGTATTAAGACTTATGATACTTATCAGATGTATTGAAATGATAACCATTTAGATCTTGTTAATAGCTCACAAGAGTGATGTTCTGTAAGAATTTAGCAGAATTATTATTTATTAAAGTGATGCAAAATCCTTGATAATGCAATTTATAAAATAGTCAAATCATTGTCCTTGAGTGGTGGGTGAAAAATAGTGTCAATAATTAAATTCGAAAGATGGCTATCGGAAAACTTAACAAGTTGGATAATTTGCAGCTCCTTGTTAAGTGAAACCCTTGATTAACATTTTCCAGTTAGCTGCCAAGAACATTTACAAGATTCATTAGAAGAGGCCATTCAGAGTAAGAATACACTGACAAACAAACTGGAGAGAGTAGCATAGAAAATTTCAATATTTACTTGCATAAAAAACAGATGCTAGCAACAATGCAGTACATTTCTGAAAAATTACAGCAGGTATGGAATAGTTTCTCCCATCAATAGATACATGCGAACACACACAGGGGAGATTATCTGGCTGTCCTTGTTGCTATAAAATATGTAAGCTTCAATAGTGGTTCACTGGAAAAAGATGATCCCAGTGCAGTTATAGACCCAGCAACATAAGAAAATAAGTAGTCTAACTTCTTGTGATTAGGTTTAGGAAGGCGATGTCCAACCTGATAATGCAATTTATGTATTATGTCCAGAATTTATCTGTCAGTGGATACATGTGTCAATGTAACTAATCTGGTTTTGAAATAAATGTTCATATAAAGCTAAAGGGAAATGTCCATTACTTCACCTCTCCCATTACTGCTTAATTTTATTAATTTCCCCTCTAACCAGATTTGCATTGATTTCATTATGAAAACCAATATTATATCCTTCCTCTACGTTTGGTTAAAAGAAAAGGATAAAACTTTTCTTGTGTTTGGGTTCAACTTGTGTTAAAATTGCAAAAAGAATCTTTGGTTTAGTTGTGCGTAGATAAACTATAATGCATTTCTGAACGTCCTCTGTCAATTATATTTTGCCTCATTCACCTGTGCCAAAGATTTAATTTTAATGAAACAATCTTCATTCACTACAACTGAAATGTTGTTTCAGTGGCTTTCTTTGAGCTAGAAGTCATAACCTTTTTGCACTGCAGACGAATGTACAGACATAGAGTGAATTGCTTGCATGATAAGGAAATGTTTCTAGTTCAGAGCCTGTCCAAAATGAGACACAAGAAAACAAGTTTTTATTCCAAAGCAAACCTAATGAAAAGAAACAAAGGGAAGATCTACTTTGCAATAGTTCCTTAGGGTTTTTTTAATGCACAGAAATAATTACTGTAGAAAAGAGTAATAGCATCATTTTGAGAGCTGCTTTACCATTCATTCCTCTGCCTATTGAAGGAGTTGAACCCAAACACAAGTTTGTTCACCACAGCCAAGTGCTTTATCTCTGGATTTTCTGAATGAGTCCAGGGCGTTGGTCTCACAAGACACCAACTGAGGCTGAGCCTTACTGATCAGAATGACACTGTTGCTGTTGTGTGACAACTTTTATTTAACTGGCCCAAGTGAGAGAGATAAATAGGAAGCCTGTACTTTTTTTTGGTAATCTTTTCTAGTTAATTACATTAATCAAAAGCAAACCTATAGTTGAATTAAAATGTTAGACAAAAAATTAAGTAAGTTAGTAAGTGATCGCATAATGGTAATAGAAAATGAAGTTTAGGCAGATTTAGGTTGAATTTAAGCCTCGCAAAATAACATGTGGTTGTTGGGGATCAGAAATTTGTGCTGTGACCAGACATGTGCTTCCTGCACTCCACTAAAATTTGTGTCTGGCCATGCAAAGTTTTTGGTATATTGTAGGGCCAATGTAAAACTGAACAGCTGAGCTGACTGCTGAAAAATGGCTTCAAAGGGTCCAGCAGTCAGAGGTGGTTCAAGAAGCTGCTGCTCTCTCAGTTGCTTGTTACGAACTCTCAACTGGCTGACCAGAGTAGCTGCGATTAGCACGTCCTGATAGTCCAGTGTGGATTCATGTCGTGGAAAAAGCTGTGAACTGCAGATGACTGTCCCAGCACCCTAGACAAGCTTTCAGGTTCTGCTAAGAAAGCCAATGCAAGACAAACACTCTCCTCCCCAGTAATAGCTGCTGCAAAGAGGCATGGTTTTCACAACAGCTGTACACAAAAACATCAGATGAGGAAATGGGAAAAAAATTAGTTATAAAAATCAACATTTGAGGGGATAAGAGTGACACATCATGTGAAAAATTTGAGTTTGATAAGGAGAGGAGAACTGAAGACAATATCTCCAAGGGCATAATTAAGAGGTTGTGAACACGACTGAAAGTCTTGTAAAACACAGCCAGAGATCCAATTTGTGAATAATTGTCATTCTCTGTGGAGAACATATGAGGCAGCATGATTTATTTCATAACAGAGCTTTTTCAAGGGTTGTTTGGAGCAGAAACTTCTCCCAACCCTACTGGAACAAGGAAAAAACACAGCTTTCTGTACTCAAAGCCATAAAGTACTGGTAAACAACACTGCGATTATTTGGACAAGAGTTGAATCTTGACTGAAGACCCTGCACACCTTGGGGTAGAGGAAGAAAATTTTCTCAGGTATGGACCCATAAATCTTTCAGATGTCTAAAGCTGATGGTTTGTGAGAAAGTCTGAAAGAGGCACTGTCTTGAGGCTGATAAAATGCAGTGACAAAGGATTCACTTCCTGTGTATCTAGGAGCTAAACCTGAACAATAATTATTTCACAGTCTTGAAAGTATCTGGTGTACTGTCCAATGAAATATGATGAAATTCAAAGAGTGAAAAAATTCTTTTTTCATTTCACAATAAGGGAGGAATCATTGACAGATCAAATAAGACAAAATGCTATGAATATATTTAGGAACTGACTGACATCTGGGAAGAATATTATGAGAAAACAAAAAAATGTGAAAAAAATAATATAATCTCTCTGAATGCTGGAAAAATGTTGACTGGTTGACTTAGTGATTAAATACTGCTTTTGCATATTTAATTTGTGGGGCTGAAATTATATTTTAAAGTCTAGAAATAGAAACACATAAATATATGAATAATTGTATAAAAGAACTTACATTTCAAGAATTTTTATCAAGACATTATTTTATTTGGTAATTATTTGATTTTAATTTAAAACTAAATTGTAATATAAAAATATGATTCCCTGAGGAATTAATATTTTATTTAAAGCAACTTCATTAAAAACTAAAATCTTCAATACAATATGCATTATGAAGATGTACTAATTGAGCAATACCTTATAGTTAGCTAAGTACGCTGAATCATATCCTAACATCAAATTATCTTCATGATATTCAGATAGTTTGATTCTACTGCTGACATTTTATGTCCTTTCTAAGTTTGGTGAGATTTTATGTCCTTTCTAAGTTTGGTGAGGTTTTTCTAATGTGAAAAAATACAGGCAATTTCATTTAGTTTCACTTTTTTATTCATTGGAAATTAGTTTGAAAAATTGCTTATAGAATAATGTGTCTTTTCCTGGGGCTTAAAAAAATAGATCTCAGAAGTAATCTGGGTTGTATTTTCTCATCTATATCTGCAATTCGTCTCCATAGCCTTAGGGTTTTTCTAAAGCTTTTGGGAATCAACTTTGATAGACTATTGTACCTCCTATAACATTTTTGTAGTTTCTGTCAATACATAATGAAAGACTGGAACTTGTTTTATCTTGCATAATTGTAAAATTAGTATTTCAGAGTTAAAAAACAACAGGACAGTTGGTATTATAAAATACAATCTACTTTCCCCTTTCAATTAGTAACAGCTATTTTTGAACAGGTTCATATATTTTTCAGGGTATGGAGTAAATAGATCATTCTCTCTTTATGAACTTTTCTGTTGAGTCAGTTTTACCTTTACTTGTGAACATGAAGATATGAATGTTCATATCTTCATGTTCACAAGTAAAGGTAAATTGTCACTGTCATCTTCAGTGACACTATTAGCAGGATGAAGAATAGCTTAGTGCTAGTGAGGATACCAAAATTAAGCTATAGACATGAATTAAAAATCTTTATCCACGGTCAGAACCACTTTTATTCTTCATGCAATCAAACTGTGCTTGAAATAAACCTGCTGACTAGCAGAAATAACTAGTAAAATCTCCTCATTAAAGAGTTGCTTATTTGCACCAGTTGCACTGAGGATATTCTAAGGGGTTTTCTGTTATGTGAGTCAAACTTGAAGCATGGCACAAGGGGATAAGAATCTATTTAAAAGACAGTCATGTATTATTTATTGTGAACTGATATTAACTATGAAATCCAACTGAAAATCTTTCTATTGATGCCTTACTACATTAGGAAATGAAGGGTTTTGTTTTCACTATGTATTAGGAGAGACCTAAAAGTACTGAGTTAACTGGAACATAGTCTGAGTGGTATTTGAACTTCAGTATCCTGCTGTAAAAAAGTATTTCAGTTTGAACTTCACTATCCAGAAAACAGAACTAAATGTCTGTCTTCCCCATGCTGTGTGAGAGCTATAAAAGATGGAGAAAAGACAGGCAGGCAGCATTCCTCTGAGGCTTCTTTTGGACATAAGCTAGGTACCTTGCTCCTCAGCGCTTGAGACCAGTGTCTCAATATGGGAAAAATGTGAAGTAGGAAAAAACTGCATTACCATGGGGAGGGTAATGCCTGAAAATTTTGAGACTCAGTTTTGAATATGAGTAACCAAGATCCAAATTAAATCACCTTTAAAATCATTTAAGAAGACAGGAAGTGGAAGATACCCCCAAATGGTGCAGAATTAATGATTCTGGAAATGCTAGTAAGCACGAGTAACTGTATTTATTGTCTTTAGAGAACAACAGAATCATGCTTGTGAACAGATGCATTACGCCTATGACTTTTTGTATTCTTATGATTCTAGGTAATCTTTAGATGAAGGTTTAACTTTTTAACTTGGAAAAGGAAAAATAACACATTTTCACCCAAGAGCTAACACATTCTTGGCTCAAAATGTTGTGTCAGATCAGATTTCACATTTCAGATAGTTCACATGGGACAGTTACTTTTATCACAAAATCTGTTTGTTTCCTTAAAATATTTTATTTTATTACCTTACAGACTATACAAGCTCTAAGATTTACTGTGACACATCCTTGTACTTTCTTCATTATGTAATCATTGCTATTTTGGCACTTGAGAAGAAAAGGATTTGCATTTATTATGTAATACTTGTGGTTTTGTTTTGCCAAGTGCCGCAGAATAAAATCACCAATTGCTCTGAGTTTAGGAGTTCATCTGTCAGTAGTGATAGTTATCACCATAACAATGTTACAATGCCACCCATAATAAACCTTCACAGTAAAGAAACCAGTATTTCATTGCCTTGGTTTAGAATATTCTTGTACATCTTTCCTCACAGTTTACTGGTGGTTGAGCTTCTCAAATTTCCATCTTTCTGTCCAGTTTTATTTTTCTTCCCAACTCCACCACAGTGGTCGTGTTTTAACAAAACCTGAAAAAACTATTCTTTATAGCAGGTGTTCTTAATTAATCTGTTTGCCAAATTAGGCTTCTTTATATGTGCATCTTAGTTTTCAATAAGGTATTTTCACCTTGAATTAACTCACTTATTTAAACATCAATTCTGTATATATTTTACATTTTAATATCATATGTAAGGATGTTTAGCATCCAGAATACTGTCTTCTAAATGGATCGTGCATGTTGGCATACTTTGAATTACACATAGCAGAAATACAATTTCTTCATCTTTTCTGGCAGGGAGGTTTTTGCGTGCTTTTTTTTCTTTCTTTATTTGTTTCTTTTTTCTTTTTTTTTCTTTTTTTTTTTTTCCTCCACTCCCTAGTGTACCTCTCTCTGGTCAGATGTTCTGTGGGAAGGTAGTTTTTGTTGTTAACCAGATGTAATGTCGGTAAATTATGGAATTACAGCAAATTTACATATGAAGAGAAAGGACACAGCATGTCTTCTTCCTGACATATTTTCTCCTGCAAAACAAGAAGGTACAAATGTAATCTTGAAGTTATACCCAGGTGATGATGAAAAATTTTGTGGGAAAGGGAGAAAGCAATAGTTCCTTTAAATAGCAAAACTCTAGATTTCCAATCATTTGTGTTTGAAAAAATATTGTATGACCTTTAAAAGAAATTATGCTGCTCTTCAAATAAGTATGCATTTTTTCTGATGGTAAGGAATAAAAGAAATTAATTGTGAATTAAAAGATCTTTTAGCACAGGTACATTATAGCTTGTTTTTATCTATATGCATGTTCTCTGTTCCTGCCCTTTCTTAATGTAAATCCTTATCTGGGGTTTATCACATTCACAGTGGTTGATATTTTACAAAGACATCCCCTGGAGCTAAACACACCTCTGAAAATCATGAAGCCTCTGCCAGTTTTTTGCCCTGCCACTTCTGAAGGAAAAAACACAAAATAAAACTTTCTACTTAGTTTAACTAATTTTAAAAATAGCAGTGTGATTCTTTTCTTTAACTCATATGAACGTAAATAGCTATGTTCTTTATGGATGCTGACTGTTGAATGAAAACATGTTCCAATGTCAAACAAAGTTCTTGTAATAAGTCATATTAAGACTTCCTGAAATTCAATTATGTTTTAATTTGATTTTAATTGTAACCATTTTTTATTGTCTCTTCATATGTGCAGGGGTTTTTTGTTCAAGCTACTTTCCATTATGTTCACTTCCATTCTTATTGGTACACTTATGGAGCAATTGTAATTTTAATCAAATAACTGTAATTTGAATAATTAAAGATTGTGCTTTAATTCCCCTGTCTTATGCAGTAAAATAGAAGGCTTATCTTGAATCACATATACTTTGAATTTAAGTAATTTAAGGCATCACTACTGTCCCACTGTGACCCCTGTCTTGTTGTTGGGTGTGAAAAGAGAGAGAGGCAGTGCCAGTAGACACTATACCCGATGCATTCCAGGACATTTACTCCAAACAGGCTGTGAGAACAGGCTGAATGCCACTGGCAGTGGTCATCTGCACAGAATTTGCAACACAGAGCTTTTCTGAGGCAGTAAAACCACCACACTGATTATGCCAGAACAAGCCAAAGAATAAATCTTATTAGGGTGAGTGTACATTTATTTTTTCAGGAGTAATATGGTCATCTGACTCTCAGCATTAACAGAATTATATGTGACTGCAAGATTAAACTAAAGACAGTCAATATTATTTGTAGTTAAAGAAAGGCACAGTGATGGCCACTAAATCATGCTGTCATCTCTGGGTCTTATACAAAATGTGTTTTGTGTGTTGGAAGGCTTGTACTTCATTAACATTTAGAATACCAACTTAACAAAGCCAACCAGTTGAATGAATATCAGAAAATGCATGTATGTATTTAAGGGCTTACGTATGTATGTTTTGTCTCTTTATTTATGTAAATAGCTAGATGGTGCCAGGCAGGCCTAGAAGTGACTGGAAGTCACACTGACTCACTGCAGAATGGAGCAAAGTGACTTTCTGCCTCCTTCACATCAGCACAAATATTCTTCCAAATTGCTGAAAGGACAGCCACCTGTATTTATGGCCCACCCCAATGACCGTCCATTCATGGATTTTTAAGCTGGTAGGCAGCCAATATCTATCTTTCTTATTTCTGGACTGGAAACCTAGCTAAATCAGCTAGCTGTGAATCAAATCTCTGATCTCAACCTCTAAATGCACTTGTCTCACCAGAAAAAAATCCAGCTGCTAATTCTCTCTCTGTACAAATCCAGTCTGTTACATAGATGCCTCTAAAGATGCAAGAATTTTAGTATGGGAGATATAAGAGTTTCAGTTCTTGAAGTGTGATTGAAATATCAAAAGGCACAAATCCTCAGGAAAAAGCTTTAACAGCTGGGTGGATATTGGGGAAGGCATTTGTGAAAGGATGTAAAACTTGTAATATTTGCTTGCAATCTTAACTGGTGATAGGACTCTTTCAAGAAAAGGAGTGACATTCTCTGTCTTCATACTCAGCATCTTTTCAAATCTGTACCACTTAGAGTAAACCTGAACTGAAATGAAAGTGCTTTTTGCAGAGACAGATTTTGGAGGATAGTTTGTATTATGCTGATTTGCAAGATATACTAAATATTTCAAGAAGATAATTCTTAAGATTGAGTAATAACATTCTCATAAACTAAGAAATATTAATCTGTTATATTCTTTGTGCTGTCTTTTTTCAGTTTAAATACCTGTGAGAGTGTTCATGGAAATGGAGTGTAGTTGTAATGACCATATGAAATTCTTAAATAGTTCAGCTGCATATTAATATATAACAAGCAACAAAAGCCATTTATTGTTGCTCATAATCTTGTGATAAAATCTTTAACATTACTGTTAACAATTAGTTCTACAAGATTCATATCCTAACATTGATTGTTCTCTTGCTATTCATATAAATCAGAGTTAAAACATGAAAAAGTCTGTGTCTAGTGAAAGTCCGGGATGATATTTTTTGGGGTGGGTTTTTTTTTTCCTCATTTACTTTATAGCTCTCATCTCTGATGAGAGATTTCAAGATTGTAATTAGATGTTATCTGAGCAGGCTGGCCTTGTACTGAAAATCTGATAAATATTCTCATTTAGGAAATCCAACATTAAAGAAGTTAGAATTTTGTTACTGCTTTTAAGAAAGCCAAAACCTATGAAAATTTGTAGTAGTAGCTGCTATTGTTGTCTGCTTTCCATGCTTCTGCTGCTCACCTGTGGCAGATTATTAGAGGCAGATTATCTTATATTTTCTACATGTAGTTATAATTAAATCACTAATAATTGAGGCCTCTTAGTTATAATATTCTGTCTTAACACAGTACTAGCTTTTCATCAATAAATTTAGTTTTGTCCTCTATGAAGATACCTCTGGTTTTATTCTGGAGTCTGCATGTGATAGAGAAGCATCACTCCTGTTGCCTCCACTCTCCCCAGTGTGACATTTGAATAGATGGAGGTCTTTAGGATTTCCTTTCTCTATCAGAGGTTTATCCATTTTCTGTTAGCTTTAATTTTAACACTATGGTCTTATGCCTATTCCTCAGTAGAACTCCAGTCCTTTTATCCTTCTAGTTTATTGGTGAGCACATCTTTCTCTTTGTCAGCCCAGCTTCCTGTATCTTCTCCATTGTGCTCTCCCATGAGCTTCACCTAAATCCCTTTGATGACACCAAGCACATTTTTCCTTTGCCATTGTACTTCTTCCTTGCATTTCTATTGATGACCTTGACTATTTCTCTGACACATTTGGAAAGCTGTAATCACACACTCTGAGAAATGCTTTGTGATTGCTGTGGTGCAGCTGCTTCTTTTTCCTCTAGCTGTCTCCAAAATCCTGAGAGGACTTTGCCCTCAGAACATGTTCATTGTTTTATGCATTTTCCCTGGAGAAAAGGACCTCAACTCAGTGCACCTGAGACAGCAAGCTTACAAAGCACTCTGTCACTCCACATGAAAATGTAGAACCACGAGGGTTGGTACAGCTGTGCTTGTATGGGCTAATAGGGCTGCCCTGGGAAAGCACCCTTGGAACTGTTTGGAATGGCTTCTGGCATAAGATAAGATATAAATGGCACTGCATAATGTCAGATAAAATGTTAGTGCAATAACTCTTCAGATTTGTGACGCCTTTTGTACCTGAAAACAAGGACAAAACGTTTTCCCTCCAATATAATCCTGTTTCTGCTGAAATTATTAATAAAATGCATGGAGTACAATGAGGAAAAAAAATAATGTGGGTTTTTTCCTTTCTTCCCTTTTCCCCCCCAATCATCATTGTTTCTTGTAGAGCATTGTTCAATACTTCAGCTGAATTCAAAGACTAGGGGCTACATAAGTTTTCAGAACAATATTAATTTCAACAGATTGGAGATTTATCGACCAAATAATGTCTTGCATAACAGTGTGTTAAGAGCAATAAAAGAATTGTCTTCATTTTGCTTCTTCTGCATTTTCAGTAAAGTTTATAATGGCATGTGCTATTAAGAAAGATGCATATTAAAATTTTATTAAGTAGTTAAGTTTTTTGCCTTTATAGATATAGAGCTACATACAGGTAGATAGAAAGGTAGATAAAATTTGAAACTTTAATCTTATAATTTGAATATAAGGTTTAGTGATTTCATTTTGCAATGTCAGCTGGAGCACACTTACAGATGGAAGTCACCACAGGTGAGCTGAAGGTGAGGTGCATCCCCCAGCTGCATTCCACAAACAACAATCATGCTGAAATCAAAGCTGAAACAGTCTAATGGTAAGAGTGGCCTGGTTTATACAATTCAGTTGAAGCCTTGTATGTTTTTTTATTTCTCTTGTTCCCTAGTGCTATGGTAGATTTCTCTGTTCACAGTGTGTAATGCTTTCCATTGCAGAGCCTGTCAGATTTCGACAAAGTCTCTGTCAAGCTCTGTGTGGTTCATGTGACAGTAAACAGAATTCCTAGCTTTGATCATAGACTTAGTGGGGTATGATAGTCAACAGCTTAAATAAAGGGAAAATCCTGCCTTGAGGGGAAAAACCCCAACACCTCACGTTTTAAAAAATAGCGTATTTGAATCCTCTCCTGGATGTGGATAGAGCTTATTTTTTTCCAAAGTGAATAAAGTGACAGTGTCTATGATGGCAGAGCTTGGTTAGGTTTTGTAGAGTCTGCATTTTTTGACAGTGGACTCATTGCTGAGAGAAATCTCTGCTCACAGCTGATGGATGGTTAATGTTCCTTTTGTTGACCAAAGCTGAGAGTTTCAGCCATGGCCTTCAGCCCAAAAAGCCTGTTAACAAAGAGGATTTTCATAAATTCTTTTGGAGAGGGGCTAGGTATAAAAAATGGAAAACAGTGGCTAGTACTGAGGCATCAACAGAAATGAAAGGGCACAGGAAAGTCATAAGATGCTGGGATGTACAACATGCTGAAACTGGGTATCCTTAAACTAGATGATATTTAGAGCCTGTCCAACCCAAACCATCCTATGATTCTCTGAAAAAGTCTGCTAGTGACAAATAGAGTAGCAAAATAACCTTACAATACTGAAGGATGTGGCAAGTAAGTACAGAAATAGAATATAGACTCATAAGGAAGGAGAGACGAGCAGGTGATCCCATGGGGTAGAACAGATGCAAAAAAAGAAACAATCTGGAGAGAAATAAGGCTGATAAATGCAGAGAAAAAAATGTGGTTATTCTTTCAGTCCACTGGTTGTAGTACCTTTCTGCAGCTGCTAACAGAGCTTGAATATAATTTCTCCCATTTTATCATCTTCTCCTTTAGAGAAGTCTAGACTTCATTAGTAATCATAAGAAAGAAGAGTGTTACAGGTGCCCAGGAATGCCATCTAGAATGAAGGAGTTAAGCAGAAATGATTGACAGTAAATCAGATGTAGGAAATTAATTGCCATGAACAGATAGAAATGGGGAACTGGAGGCTGAAAATTATACGGATGTGAGATGGAAACATATTTGTATGATATTTCAGGTGTTATAAGAATAGGCTAAGAAAAATCTTAATAACAATATTGTTGAAGCATATTTCTTAAAATAACAGAAGAAATTAAAATATGTAAGACAAGTCATAGTGCTTTGTGGAGTATTTGCTGGAATAAACACATAAAATATGAGATTTGGACTGCATGTGTATGGTGGGTTCAGTTGTGGAAATAGCTTTCTGAATAAAGAGAAGCACCAATTATGTGAAAAATTAAGAAATGAAAGGAAAATGCCAGGAAAAATATGAGGAAAAGTAATAATATTCACAAATAGTGGATATCACAAATTCACAATGACTTTAATAAAAATGAAGTAATCCTTTTCACATTTGTGAATAAACAAGTAATGATATAGAATTTTACTGAATCAATTATATTATCAATATATGGTATAAGAGAATAATTTTATAGAATTAAAAATAACATAAATTAATGTACATGTGTTGCAGTGGAAAAAGAAAATTGAATATTTAAAGCTATCTTCTCAGAATTTGCTTAAAATTATATTCAGATAAACCATCCTTAATAATTTCATAGCTGATCATTGAAGATGTTCATCATTCCAACATAGCTTAGGACTTAGAGTAGATTCAAAGAGGCACTTTGTCATACAGAGATGTTGGAACACAAGGTGATTAATTCTGAAATCCTGTTGTCAGTATCACTCAGTGCATTGGGCTTTAGACTGAGTGAGGGGTTACCTAAAATTAGAAAAAATTGGCTTTTTAGGGTACTTCAGCTAATGCCAGTCTGACTTGAAGCTGCTGCTTTCTAGGGTGGAGGTATGACTTCAAGACTGCTATGAGGTTTTCCTAAAGCTCCTGATTTAGGGAGGCAAGAGTAACCTTTCCTCTAGAAACTGAAATGGAAGAGAAATAGGCAAACTCCCTTGGCTCCTCAGTGAAGCATTTAGTGCTGTGAGCTGACTTATCAATTGCTCTTTTATAAAATTTCAACCACATTGCTCTTCTCCACAGAGTTCTACTGTTTATTCTGAAACTGGTCCTAAGAGAGGGACTAGTAGTGTCACTATTCCTCTTTTAAAATTTGTCATTACAAATGAATAAATGGTGAGATTTACTAGGGCAGAAATTGAGTAAAAATCAAAATGATTATATAGCCAAGAAGCTAAAGGTGGGAATAATATTCCAGTATAATTCCACTTTTGCAGCTTTTCCAGTGATTACATCTGTATTTATTTTTCCCACACTGAAAAAAATAATGGTGTGCCTCTATTTAAGAAAGTTGCAATTTTAAACCAGTGAAAATTACTGTAATTCTGTGTTTCTTCACAGATGTAGCCCATGGTCTAAATCTGTGCTACAAACTTGGCCAATCTGTTGCAGATATGACAGATGGACTTTGCTGGCTTTGGACTCAAGTCTGGCTCTGCCCCAAGCAAGGAGCTGCTGCTTTGCTCCCCCAGACAAAGCTGCATCACAAAAGGTTAAGAATTCACAACCTGTGTTCTTTGCTGTCCTCCACTCCAAAGTAAGTGCTCATCACCAAACCAATATCTTTTGGCTATTTGCACCTCCTACATAAGGGCTCTCTGCTTCTCCCATGGTGCTTCTCCCATGGTGCTGCATGTTTGGTAGTTTGGAAAAGGAAAGTATAGAGGAGTGAAAATATTGTCACTTTCCATATAATCTGAAATTTCATGGCTAGATGAAACTACATTTTAACCAATTTCTTGATGATGATTGAATAATTCAGTATGAAGGGCATTTCATTAACTGTAAACAAAATAATATTTTTAATATTTTAGAGGATTTCAGTTGGTCAGTTCTTAAAGAATACTTCAATTACATTGAATAAGACATAGAGGACTGTTTGCTATTAAACGCAGAAACTTGACATAAAAATCTTAACTACTTTTCAGATTTTGCCACAGATTTCTAGTTTTCCTTGGGCAAGCTGTCTATTTTTGTTGTCTAGGAAGAGCATTAGTGAAAATTTTCCTCTGTAAACAAACAGTTTAAAACACAATGCCATCTTTTTTCTGGTGCTAATCACCTGATCAAATGATTGAACTTTGCTGATACATCCCAGAGGTCTTTGGCTTTATGCCCTTGTATTTCAGTAAGAAAATTCTCTCCTCTCAACAGCCCCAGGCCCCATCCTCCAACGTGCCTTCAAAGATTTCCACAGAGATAGGAAATTCAGAATTTCTCTTTAAATCAAACAGAAAAGTGCATCTTGGCATTTTACAGCCAAGCCACAGTCACTGTTCACAGTCCAAGACATCAGGGAGTCATGCAAATGCAGATATTTTGGCATTGATCTTGTGCAAATGTGCCCTCCTTCTCAGTAGGCTTTTGGTCTTCTCTTGGTATACCAAAGAAAACTTGCATCTGTTCAGACCATGAGTAATGAAGCTCCTTATTACCACCAAAATACTAATATATAATATCAGTAAAAAATACCCCAGAGCCTTGGTGGACTAAGAGTAGAAGGAGGCATCCTTTTTTCCCAAAGCAAGGAATGCCACTTCTCCAAGAAGAGCAGTAAGTTTATACCTTGGATTCTAATCTGGAGAGTAGATTTATATTTAACATACTCCTCAGCACAGTGCACCAGTAATAGCCAGGGCACCTGGAAAGGTGTCATAGGGAAGATTCATGAAAGCTTGCAGTTTCTTACCCTGGTGTTTTTAAACATCTGTTATGACCACTGCTGAAAACAGCATCTTTCATTAGACTGACCTTTTCTCTGACCTAGCATGTCAACTATGTTACAGTTGTAAGTAATTAAGACAATTCATTTTACCTCTTGGTGTACATTTAAAACCCCAGGTTCCCTGATGGTGCTAATTTTTTCTGCTTGAATGAATTTACATGGTGAAGACATACATTTCTCCAGAAATATCTTTAGTCTTTAGCATTTTTCAGAATTTTTAAGGACCTTCAAAGCTTAGGGCTTATAATTTTGAAGTATTACAATTAAAAGTCAGTGCTCTTTTCTGTTATTTCTTTCTTGACATGTGAAATTAACTAGGGAAGTCTGGGGAGTGGAAGGCAAAACAGAGAATTTTTACAGTGTGTCAATAGAAGACAAAGCATGGCTGGGTTTGCACTTCAGATTGTGAGGGAAATACATATAATACAGAATTTATCATTTCAATTCAGTAAGTAACTTTTGCCTTTAGAATATAAGAGTGACTGTAAGATGTCCCTAGCTGAAATGCAACATTGGATCCCACAATAAAAAACATTAATTAATTAATACTGGCTATATAACTGCACAACCCTTTCAACTCCAGATGCTTTACTATAGCCGAAAAGCACTCAGTTTCATCTTATACCTACATGTGAAGTATTCATCACTTCAGAAAGACAAATAAATCTTTTTTTACACTTGTCAGTATTGACTCAAGCAATTGTCAAGTACTGTCTCTATTTTTAACCAAATACAAAGTAAAACAAAATAAAGCTAATTTGTTTATGCCAAAAGCAAGTTTGTTATACCTGACAACAGGAGTAATACAGCTGTTGCCTAAAAAAACCCCAGAGTTATTACTTCAAGAACAGACAACCTTTAAAATGTATTTGAAGTTATAAATGGCACACTTACAAATCAATGCTTTTCTTTGTTAAATGGTTAGTTTCTGAAATTCTACAGCTCTTCAAGTGTTTCTCTGTAATTTTATATTTCTCCTTGATACAATTTCAGAAGGTAATTAAATACATCTTTAATCAGGCAAGCTATGTACATGCATGCTTGACATAAGGAGACGTGCTTTGCAATAGAAGATTGAGAGTGAGTGAAATGTTCCTGTACATTATACCTGGCAGCTGCATTTTAGTGTTTGAATTTTCAGGCACAGGTTCATAATTTAGCAATCCCTAGGTTGCTGGCCCTTGTGGTTGTGTCTCCATTTACAAATGGTAATTTATTTTCTTAGCATGATACCCTGCTTTTCTTGCAGCCCTTTCTGAGGCTGTCGTGCCCCATTGGCAAGTGCATAAAGCGCTAGGACACAGATTGCCACAACTCATGCAATATCACATTCACTGGCAAGCTCTTGTAATCACTAGTTTAAAAAGGAGCTTATTTCTCTTTCAGTTTATTATGATAACATAATAAAGATGAAACATAAAGATGGAGGGAATAAATGAATGCCAAGTTAATATATTTTGCCTCACACTTGTTCATGTAAACTGAATTGCAAAAAACGGCTCAGTGTGAAATTATTTTTCTTTCCTTGTTTCCAGCAGCAGTTTTTGCCTTTCCTATATGAATGCAGTGAGGCAATTCTGAAATGTATGTGTATATCTATCTATACATGCACCTGCTAGTGCATAGTTGGAAATATTGTGTGAGAAGGTTTTTCTTTCTTTGAATTTCTGTTCTTGTTTTTTTTCTTTTGAAAACGCCTTGATAATTCTGATGTGCATTGCAAGAAAATCAATTTTATTCTGCTTTCTGAACTGTTACATTTATGTAAATAATAGCTCCATTCTCTGTCAAAGGATCAAAGGTTTCAGTCGTATCAGGAACTGTATTTTATATATCCATTGGAAGTAGTGAGATATAATAGCTCTTATGCTAATGGTAGTAGCTAAGTGAATAATAGGTTTCTTTTTTACTTCGCCTTCAGTTCAATTTAAAATACTGAAGAATATATTAGAAACTAGAGTAAGAATATGCCAGAAACAGTCTGCACAAATGAAAGATGGAAAATGGTTTTTTAGGACTTCTTAAAACTGACTAATTTCCATGTATTTCCAAATTTCAATGTCATAAACCTAAAAATTAAAGGAAAGTTTGAAACAGTAATTTCTTTAATAATATGTGCTGAAATAATTCACCTGGCAACATTATTGCTCAATCTCTGATGCCACATTTATTTTTTTCTTTGTGGATCCTGGGTCTATTTCCTCTAACAGTACTGGTCAAAGCAAAACTAGTTATTGCATGTGATAATTTCTTACATCTGCTCCTGGTGAAACTGTTCCTGATGACCTCAGAGAGTCAGCCACTCCCAGGTGGCCAGAGACTTCAATAAATCATGATGCTGAAGATACAGCGGGATTGGCTTGTTGTTAAGGAGCCCAAAATGCCATCCTGTAGCAAGCATAACAATAAATTCTGTCCTTGGAGTAGTTCATGCTTCGATTGAAGTGACCCAGCCACTGTCCTCAACATTGCAAAGCACCTGCAAGAGGACTGAGTCTCTGGTCTGAACTTCAGTGTGAGACAAAAAACCATTCCTGCACACAGCCAAGTACCCGGATTACAGATATTGGATAGCTATGAGAATCTGACACCTGAATATGTGTGGGATTGGGAATACCTGCCTGAGGCCTTCCAGGTACAGCAGGCAGGATGATTGATGGCTTTATACATCTACCTCCTGCCTTGTACTTGGGTGCTCATGCTTCAAAGGATGGATGGAGCATATGAATAGTGGGACAGATTTAAAGATGTCACTGCCTGTACAGACAAAATAATGCCTGTCTCAGTGCACCAAAGAGTGGGAAAAAGGGTTTTGTCAGGAAACAGAGCAGGCTGCTCTATTAGGAAGTGCAAGCCAGGAGCCAATAGTGACAGCCAGGCTGGAAAAGCAGGGCCCTTACCCTCAGGCTGAAGCCTCTCTCACAGTACACCAAGAAAAGAGGACAGAAAGGGTTCAATAATCAGATTCAGCTAACAGCCCAGTGATGAAGGGGCAAGTCTGTAGTGAAGAAACACCTGAGGTCAGGCCAGAATGACAAGCTAGGAAGGTAAGGAAAAAATGTATTGCCAGGCACAGCACACCTCTGATAACTCAGGCTAGAGCAAGAGACTGAGTGCAGCTGCAGCTCCTGAATTAATACTCAGGAGGTTGCATGGTTTGGCGTCCCAGCTAAGACTTCCCACAACTTCACTCTTTCTATGGTACTCAGATCTAAGCACACGCAGTTGTACTGTATCACTCTTGAAAACAGCCAAGTAAGCATCCAGAAAAGGAGAGTATAGGTAAAGAGGAGAATGACAGACAAAGACAGTTATTAACTGGTATAGGACAGACTGTGCCATTGGCAGAAATATAACTGATGTGACTCCTTGTCTCTTGGTTGCAGGTGGTGGCACTTTTTTACCTTGCCAGGCTCAACCTGCAATGCTTCTGTCAGCAGTGTTGCAGTTATTACCACAGGACTGCGGTGAAAACCTTTTAGTGAAGTGTCCAAGGTGAGTAATGGGAGAAGCTTCATGGGGTAGGAACTGAAGGACCTTATGTACCAAGTAAGAGGGCTTATGTGAAGTACAGAAGAATTTACAATATCCAGGGCAAGAGTACCTCATCATGTGAGCTAAGATGCACTTTGTGGACCTGGAGGTTTCTCCAATTTGGTCACAAGCACTGGATGGCTTTTGGCCTCAAGGGCGTGCCCGAGGGCGACACAAACATTGCCTCTCATTAGGTATTGCATCTTGGATCCTGCCTGCTGTGCAGAGTTGTCCTGTTCACTGAACTCAGCATCCCAATGGAAGTGCATCGCTTCCCCCCTAGCCAGGAGCATAAAGTTCATCATTCCTACATGACGACATACAGGTTCTAGGAGAAGCAAGAAGCCCTTTGGGGAAAACCCCTAAATTTCTAGTTCAGGAGTCTGTTTTGGGATATTACAGCACTGAACTGGTGTCAGTAGAGATGCCTCAGGGTTTTATTGTCTTAGAGTTAAATCACAGAGGCGGATACCCAAAACTGGTCCCAAAGAGGATGACAGGTTAGCTGTGGTAGGCAGAGCTCTTGAAGAAGATTGTGTTTTTAACACTACTTTTTTTTAAGGGGAGACAGAGCTGCTGTTTTCTGGGCTCTGGAGAAAGATTGGGATGGTGTGAGGGGAGGAGTTTAGAAGTGAATAATGTGCACAGTCATTGCCACATTCCAAATAAATCTAAAACAGGGATGTTATGAAACATAGAACGTAAGGAAAGAAAACACTGGGTGGAAAAAAGAGCCAATAAAACCAGTGAATAGTGGGAAACCTGAGAGAGGAATTAAAGACATGAATGTGAAAATTGTGTGAGAGAACACAATAAAATAAAAATAAGCGAAGATACAGAAAGATTAATTGAAATTTAAAGATGTTTAAAAGCTGCTTTTTCAATCAGCTTCTGAAATGTCTTTGAATTAATTAATGGCAAAATTATTTGCTGCAGAGAGTGCTGTCTAGGGGAATATGGTTGGTAGAACATTTACTAGTGTTTATCATTTTGTACGACAGCCATATCAGTTCTGTCATCAATTAAATTACTGTGCACTTTAGTGGCACAGTACTTTCTGGAATCAGGAGCAATGCCTAGTCCTGACCTGACATCTTGACGCAGTTAACATTATGGAAAATATTATTAAAGACTGATTGAAATCCTCTCTGGGTAAATCATATGAAGACATCATAGAAGGTCACACCTTTAATATGTTCAATGTTTTTCAATACCTTTCCAAAAGTACATATTAAAAGACTGCTGTGCCTCTCTATTTATGAAATTTGAAACTCACATATTTTGCTGGAGAATTAGTTGTCAAATTTTTAATTGGTCTGAAAGAATATTATTTTTTAGCCAATAAATGAAATTAAGAAAGATCAGTTTTTGGCACTGGAGATCTCTAGTTTGTCAGCGGAAAATGATGCATAGTGAAGTATTACATTATAAATTAAATCTATGAATCAAAACAACTATCTAATATTGCAGACCTATGATCAATTCCTTAAAACAATCATGTATTTAATTTTGTGTAGGCAAATGAACCAGTGGACTGGTCCATTAGTAATATTAGGCATGCGAAAATGTGTTTGCAGATTTGGAGCTTAATTATTTCCCAATTTTTGTCTTTCAATTTAAGCTTGTTGTCTAGACAACATAGGTCTTGATGGCCCTAAACTAGTATAATCTTCTTTTATTTATTCAACAAATGTCTGAAGCACTTTTAGACAAATTTAAAAAACTCTTTCTTGAGACTTTGTACTTCCATGTACATCACTGATCTTTTAGCACAATAAGAAAAAGTGACATCTCATATCTTCCATTTTAAAAACTCCACAAAATAAGATCTACATAACAATTTTGCAAATGCTAGCTTTCAGTTCTTCAAATGATTTATGCTTATGTTGATCTCACACCTGTGAGTATTTGTATAAGTGTAGAATCAAGGTAATTGGTAGGAATTTAAACCTATTTGGTAACAGACTCTACTGTCTGTGTAGCTCTCACCACAAAGCAACTTCACTTTTGATGATCTTTTGCATAATGTCCCTACTGAAAGAGTTGTTTACTTTGTTTAAATGCTAAAATGGTTAGAAGTTTTCAAAATACCTTGTTGACTGACAAGGAAAAATCATATTCTACAATCTAGGTAGAGTTGCCTGCATCAGTTTGGCAATTCTTTAATTTGTGTTTATTTATAAAAACATCACCAAACAAAAACAAGCAAAACCACAATGAAAAGCCACCAAAAAAGGCCAGTTAAATGCATGGATGAGATATTACAAACACTTTAAGCAATGTTGCAGAAAACCTTTTTTAACAAACTGAAAAGTACTTCTCACTGTACATACCACCATTGCATTAGGACTTTAAATGCTTAAAATAGCATTATTTAAACTCTCAGGCAAATCAGAAGAGTGGTTTTACAACTAAAGTGTGAAACTCCTACCTTGTTTCATACATGAAACTATTATTTTGCCTGTTAAAACAGCAGGGTAACCTGGGCCAAAAATAAATGTGACTTTTACATGTTTTTCAAAATGAAGATGTAGTCACATGTTATTGGATAGATAATCTTACATCTTTTCATTTAAGCTGGATAGCCAAATTATTTTTAGTTCGTTTAAGAGTCAAGCAGAAGCAGATACACAGAAGCAATTAATTTTGACAGCAAACCTTAAGCTTTTTATCTCAGTATTCTGTAATGCATTCCAAATTCTAAACAGCTCAAACACAAAAATGTCAAGTAGAGAGTCTAGTTTGAAATACAAATATGAAGTCTGACTTGCCTTAAGCAGTTCAGATAACATGATGTGCTGTTTCTCAGTAAGAAATGCATTCAAAAGTGTTTAGTATCATGCACACAATGCACTGCCATAGCAGTGTGTTTTGAAGGTATGCTCTGATTTTACATGCCAGGTGACTGACACGTGGGCACCTTTTCCTGTTCTTTGCCTGAATGTTTGTAGATCTTGAACTCTTGCTCCAATGTTGCCAGATGCCTTTACAGCTATTCTTAGAGAAAAATTAGTTCGGTTTTATGGTTGAATTGGGTGTTGCTTTCCTGCCCATCCCTTACCAACATTTTAATCAGGTACTGAATTAACTTTGAATTTCTGTCTGCACTTCTCTAGTTCCACTTTAAAATGAAGAAACCTTTAGGATCTTTTCATTGCTCATAAACACTTTGTCATTTCCTCTTTGTAGACAACCACAGGTTATTTTCATAGTTGTGATTTTTGTACATTTAATGCTTTTGCATTGGTATTTTCTCCTTGGTGTGGAGTCTGTATGCTTCCTTGCTAAATACTTGCTCTTTAACTTTGTGCAGTCTTTACAGCAGAGCTGTGAATCATTACAATTAACAATGACTTGAGACTACTCAGTGATGTAGATTCAAACTCAAATGGAGAAATCAGCAGCATATTTTTTTAATGCACTGGATCTTAGCAGGCATCAAGCTTCTTTGTAAAGAGATGGTACCTTCAGACATAAGAAAGAAACCTGTAAAAGCAGCAGAGATCCATAGCAAAGGATAATTAGAAACCATCACTGAACCCACTTGAAACTCAAATCCCTTGTCTGTTTATTTTTTCCTGCAATTGACACAAGAATCACATAATATGATTATAAACAGATTTGTGCATCTATTGGCTTTCCCCAGCTTTTAAATTAATAAGATACCTTTATTTTAATCAGGTTTCCTCCTTTAAAACCTTGACACTGGTGTAACTTTTTTTCTTCACTCATAAATTTATGTGTTGTGGGATGAAGAATGTGTTTTAACAATTTTCCCAAAACAGAGTGAAATTAAACTTCTCTGGGTAAAAAAAAAGGTACCAAAGGGTTACTAATTCAGCCTCACGTTGTCTCCCACAGTTGTTCAAGAGTCTTCTTGGTCCATAAATTTGTTTTATGAAGTTGCACAGACCCAGAAATTACAAAATCCACATTTTGGGGGAAAAACCCCACATTTTTCCCCCCAGTTTTGATGTTGCAGAGCGATCCCTGGGCTGCCATGTCTCCCCAGAGACCTTACAAGTTACCTGATGTAGCATGTTCAGGGACACCTAAACTTGGTAATCTTATCTACCAAATGTGTAAAATGTCAATATCCACAAGGAGTGTTCCAGTCTCTAACAGAAAGCACTGCCAGGTAAAAAAATACTTTTCAGCATGAAAAGTATGATATGCATGTCTAGGAATAGTTCAGCAGTGAAGGTACTGAAGTCTTTAATTTTATTCTACAGCCAACCAAGTTTACATCTTCATACAGACTGTTTGCCCTCTTGATTGTCATATTTCTTAATTGCTTCATATGGAAAATGAGTAATGACCTTGCTATCATTTACATCCTTGATATTTTCTCATGATTTACTGACTTCAAATTAGAGCTGAAAGTTTTCAATGTACACGAAAAACTTGTACCCTTTAGCAAAATGCTTCAGCTATGAATTTGTCAAGTAAGAGAAAACAATTTTGACAGGTTTAGACCCCTTGACCTTTTATGAATGAAAATGAACAAAACACTCAAAAGTCTGATGGAAAGGACTACAAAGGTAGGTCACTTGGTAGGTCTCAGTTGCCATTTTATGCAGTACATCTCCTTAAGAGAGCAAGGGGAATGACAAAGCCATTTGTAGACATCTGCAATTCCAGTTTCAAATTAAAGGACATATATCAATTCTATAGATCAACTGGTGGCCGTGGAAGGAAATAAGAATTCATGTTAGAACCTAGTGAGCAGAAGTAAAATGAACAGCCTGGCCAGACATGTAGGGTTGTAACAATCCATTAAGGATCATGTTAGTCTCAATAAATGAAAAATTAATTATGCACATACGTACTTACCTGTACCTAATCAATACCAAATAGTAGTTTTCAACATTTCACTAGAATTAGGACAAAGATTGTAGATTCATAAAATTGTAATAGAATTTTATTTTTTTTTTTTGGTCTGGAGTCTTTTTGTTTGGTGGTTTTTTTTTTTGCTTTCTTTTGGTTTTGTTTGGGGTTTTTTGGTACAGACATGACAGTCATATTTATACACTTAAATTTGCTACACAACAAAACAAATATGAAATTCGTGGCAGAATTTGCATCTTCAATGAACAAATTTTAAGAAGACCCCGATTCAGAAAGCCTCTAGTCCTGAAAATGAAGATTGACAGACATTTTACTCTCAGACCCCAAGTCAAGGAACCATTTACCTGGGATATGCTTTGCTGTATATTCATCTCAGTTCAGATGTATTTAAACCACAGCAAACAAATTCATAGTAATATCTGACTTTACAGACTTAGCTCATTTAAAAATAGCTTTAATATTAGAGCTGGAGAAAATGTTTACCATGGTTACCATGTTCAAATAGGGAACACTATGCATAATGGTCACTACTTTTGAAATGGAAATAGTTTAAAAGTGGTACAGGTGTGTGGTGTATTAAAAGGGAGTTGGTGCTGTACATTTGCAGGTCGTGTGCCAACTGCTTGTATTACTGATATGGAATGTAGTGTGGTGTAAATCCGTGAGAAAGGAATCTGTTTAAAATTTTGGCTCCTAAAATGAAAGTCTCAGAGAGTCTCAGAGATCTCCCAGAGCATTTGGGCCACACAAATCTGATGTTTCATATTTGCATCACAGGCTGTTATGCCCTGAGAGCTTTCTATGTTGTTTTTAATGAACAGAACAGACAAAGGCAGCACTGTAAGTCAAATTCCCCTAAAGACAATGTAACTAGGCCAGCTGACACACTGAGGCCTTGCTGAATAGAGACAAGTGCTGCTCATCCCCCTGCACATTAAAAGCTGTGTCAAATACCTAAGAGCTTTGTAATGCTCTTGCAGTCTTAATATAGCTCATGTCTGAGCATGCACTGTGTACTCGTGTTTGATGAGATGGACCCTTCAGAAGTTCCAGCTGCTGGAAGATGACATCTACTTGATTTGCAAATTCTGGTTAGTTTTCCCCAAAAGCTCCAAAACTTCATGAAATTTAGTGTACATTCAAAGAAAAAACTAGAGCCATTTCATCATAGAAAGTTTTCCTCCTGATCCTGCCTGCAAAATATCTAGTGCATGATCCTGACCCTAAAGCTGCTAGTCCCCTTCTAAGGGATTTGGGAGAAAACCAGGAGAAATGTTTGAGAGCTTGAACAGCAGACTGCTAGGGATCTCCTGTGTGTGTGTCCATGTGCTGTGTCATATGTGCATTTCTGTTTCAGCTGTCCTGAACTGATTAAGGAGTTTTCTCAGCTACCAGACAAAATTACTGCACCAGGACTAAAGATGCTGGTTCACTTCTGTAGGGAACAAAATGTGTCACTGAGACTTAGCACAGCAAATGCAGCAGAGTGCAGCAAGGAGTGTACCCCACTGAGTTCACTCTCAGAATTTCTTAAAGAGCATGTATTGTAAAAATAGAAATGTACTTTCGACTCTCCTGGGTTCTGGTGAATTCCTGAAGGGTGGGAACTGTGCTCCCATCCTGTTTGCCATCAGCTTCTTCCAAGAACATACATTCAGAGCAGGAACCCTGAAATGAGCTCCTTAATTCAAAGTGTGCCACTCTTAACAGGGCTCATGGCAACACATGGTACACCCTCAGTTGTACAGGTATGGTAATGAGCAAGGTGCTGATTTGAAATTCTGTTATGACTTGTATGATTTCAATGTAATACAAAGTGCTGAACTCCAGTTTTCATGGTCTGACCTGTGCCACACCATGGGATCACAAGCTCCTAGCTGACCCTAGATCTAAATGTACAACTTCTGCTGACAGCTGCAAAATCTGGTGCAACATATGATAGGACCAAAGACAGAGGGTAGATTTAAACCAACAGAGGGTAGGTTTAGATTAGATGTTAGGAGGAACTTCCAACACAAACCATTCTATTATTCTATAAATGCCCTTGTTAGAGCACAAGCAGTAAAAGGTAGTGAGTATGACCAATGCAACAGAAAAATCTAATTTGGTACCGTGGCAGTGACCTAACAGAGTGGTACAGAACTGAATCAATACTAAAATTCTACCTGTTTATGTATGTAATATTGCATAGAGGATATGCTTTACTAACATTTTTGGCACAATGAACCAAAGAGATTTAAACTGCAAAAATATATATTCATGATAGATATAAAAAGAAATGGGAAACTTTCTTTTAATGGCCTTGGGACAGAGCTGTAATATGAAAAACATCAGCAGGTTAGATACATTTTAGAATCCAGCATATTGCTGTGTCATGCCTTAAACAAACAATTTTAAACAATGGAGTTTAGAATCATAGAGTTGTTTGAGTTGGAAGGGATGGGGGTTTCAAGGTCTGGATCTGTTGTTGTAATTAGAAATGACTTTTTAAAATTTTGTTGTTGTTGTTGTTTTACATAAGTGGTCTATCAAGTTTACTGGGTTTCACAACCTACCCCAAAGCTCCACTTTTGTTATGCAAGCTACTGGTTATTTCCTTCTTCACCAATGTCTATTTTACAATCTTGCTAATAATCTTACAATTTTCTTCACTACCAGACTCTGATATGACAGGGCTTGTGTTCAAGTAAAGCAATTTAGAAGAGAGAAACAGCATTATTAACCTCTGACCAATGTGTAACATTAGAGTAACAAAGATATTTGTAGTTGTATTATTCTAATTTATTTCTACAGTAATGGAATTCTTAAATTTTCTCACTGACAGAGGGTAAGACCTATGCCAACATTTAGTCTGAGATTTTCAGAAAAATGGAGGATAAATTTAGGCTTTGATGTATCTTGTGACATTCCAATTCATACCCAATATTCACAGCAGTCAAAAATAGCTCCCTAGGAGTACAACAGGACAAGCTCCATAGCAGCTGTCAATATTGCATAGCCTAAATGGGCTTGGACAAGGTGACTGTTCATCACCTCCAGCTCTGCACATATTAAGACTCCTGTCAGTGAAATACACTCAATTTCACTAGGTGACAGCATGCCTCTGGTATGTCAGCAGAAAAACATGAGTATTATGTAGAGACTTTGCTCAGATTGGCATGGATTATATTTTGCCTTAATAGGTAGCTATTATTTTTATAGAGATAAATTTCTGGAAATTAGTCTTAGCAAAACAGCTCAGAGCAGACAAAAATTAGAAAGGACAATAATTTGATCAACAAAAGAGAATTATTGAAATTGGACATTTCCCTTTGACAGAACAGTCTCTGGGGATCTGGGATTATAATAATGAGGCATAGCAGTGTGAACTGTCCTTCCAACAATTCTGTGATACTTCCCTCCACGACAGTAGAAGAGCACAAGCATAAAATCACTACTCTGTACTTATCAAGAGCACCTTGACAAAGCAGTATGATACCTCAAGGGCAATGCTCCAGGGGTACATAGAGGCTCAGATTCTATCCAGAATACTGATAAACTGCACTGCTTAAATTAGAGTCCACAACTATTTTAGCGGTCAGGAAGTTTGTTGTGAAGATCTTGGCCTACACCTTGGAACAATATGAAATTCAGGAAGATTTGCCAAATTAAATGCTTGGATTAGTTACTCACCCACAGGAAAACAAGCCAGTGAAGCAGTAGTACCACAGGAGAAAAATTATTGTGGCAGATAAATAATTACCATCATTCAATAATGTAATGTTATAGCACAGAAAGAAGACATTATTCTAAGATGTCATACAAAATAGATGTTTGAAAATTTCAGAGACTGGGGAAAAAAAAGTTTTCTGGCTTTGTTCAGTACTGCAGTTGAAGAAGAGAGTCAATCTTCTGCCCAGTGAAAATCTGCTCCCTAGTTGTATGAGTGAAAAAACCTTAAACTATGTACTGAAATGTTATGGAAAAAATTATGGTAAAGCTAATCTGAAGATTTCTTAATGGGGAAACTTCTACTTTTCAGGATACAACCACAGGAGGTCTACTTCTTTGTAAGGACTGGATGATATTTTTTTATTCATGCAACAGCACTATATTAATGGGACAAGGCACTCTGTGTAATAAGGACTGAACTATAGTCCACAACAGTCACTTTCCCAGAGGGGCACACAGCAGCAATGTTTTCTAAAACCATATAGATCATCATCACAATGCATTAAATAGCTAGTGACAGACTGTTTTGTCAATAGAGAGATTATTTGTAAATAGGACAGCTGGAAGCTGACTGTTACTGAGTCAGGAGTCACAGAAAACTTCATAGTGAAAGACAAAATTAGAGTCCCTGGCTCTTAATTTAGCTCTTATTCATGAATTACATCCTAAATTGTCTTAAAAATTGAATTTAAAAATCAAATGTGACTGCTAATGGGTATCTTGTTTCATGCTGTAAATAAATTACATGAGTGTAAAAGAACAAGGTTGCAGTTTAGGTGAAAAATATGCCATGGTACAGAAAGGCTGAAGTTATCTCTAAATACTTTCAGATGACACAGATTGTTAATTGAATGAGTGTTTTGCTGCACATAATTGGCAGGACTTTTTCAGTATAATAAAAATAAAGAATTTGAGAGCTCCATAGAATGACCCCCTCTGGAGAACTGACCCAGCTTTTAAGAAATCTCTTTGGGAGTTCTTAATAATCAGTGGAAATGGGACTTTAGGGACTGACTAACTTCTCTCCTTTTAGCTATTGACAGTGTAAATGTCATGCATGCTTCAGTGACGCGTACAGAGAGTCATGCCAGGGTATGCCACACTTTCCTAATAGGAGTTAAGCACCTGGATGAGGATTGTTTTGCTTTCTCAGTCCCACAGAGAGTAATTATTGCTCACTTGCTGATCAAAATACAATCTTAAATCTGACCTCCTGGAAGTAATGGCAACACAGCCATTGTAGCTAGCATCTCCATAAATGACGTTCAGACAAGGCTGCTTCTGAATCAGGTCAGTTTTCCTTCAAGAGACAGGTCAGTCCTCATGGCATATCTCCCATGTCACTGTGTACACAATTGTGTGTGAGCATTATTCAGTATCAGATAAACAAGATACTAGCTAGAGTAAGGGGCAGTGATAAATGAATTGAGCCTGAGGGCCAGCTCCCCTCACCAGCTGCACTACAGGCAATGAAATAAAAAAAAAAATTCTTCCAAGTATTCATCAAGAGTAAGTGAAAGTTTTCATTGTTTTGCTCATTTTGCATGCTGTTGGAATAGAGATCACTTCCTACACAAGAGATTAGACAGAGATTAAGTTTCTGACATGAAGTTTCCCTCTGCTTTTAACAGGATTAGGAATCCCAGAGTCTCAGTGGATCTGCTCCATTTTGTGTGTGGCTGCAGTAAATGATGATACAAAAAAAGACTCAAGAATTTTTGTGGGACTTAAGGCACATATCAAAACCAGTTTAGGACTCCTGTCTGATATTATCATAGGCATGTTCTCAAAACATAGGTATAATTTAGATGCTGTGCTTATTTCCTATACCCAAATACAGTGGTACTGCTACTCCCATAGAGTAGGTACTCCGCCTCATCTGAAAGAATGGCTCATATTTTTTAAATCATTAGTCCCTTAGGAGTATAAACTTCATAATACCTACAGGGGTTGTTCCAGAGATATGTGTATTTCTGCTATGAAGATAATGGTTTCTGTAGTGATTGTAAGTACCTAGTACAGCTGGAACTACAAGTACCTAATTGAAAATATACTTCCTGATTAGAGATTCTCATTAGTACACAGGAATCTCAAGTGCAGTGTGTGTTGAAGCCAAGCAATGTAGTTGTGGGTTTCTTAAAAAAAAAAACCACCAAAACCAATCTTTTGAATAGTGCAGCTGTCAGGGGTTCTAGTTTCTCTGTGGTTTATGAACTGCATTTCTACAGCTCATTTTCACAACACTGCCCACGCTCATGCCAAACGGATCCTAAGTAATTGTGCTGTGTGTAACAGGCTGCACAGCTGAGGCTATTCCCACTGCAGTAGTCAGTCTACTGCATACAGGTATCACAAATTATTTCCCACTTTCTTCACAGTCAGAATGTTGTGTTCCACAGTACTGGATATTCTTTTTAAAGTTACACTTCATTAAGTGGTTAATAATCTTTTAAAAACAAAACTGCTACCTTCACATCTGTAAAGACTGCAAAAGCAGTACCACTCAGGAACTGCTGTAGGAATTAGGAGAAAGTAGTACCAAAACCAAAACGCAATAAATTTATTGTTCAATTTAATTTTTTTTTAAAGAACTGTACTGATGACACCTTTAAATAGAACATTACACTCTCTAAAACCAAGTGCAGTACATGCATATATTACTAATTTCCAACAGGTGTCTGCAAGTTTGATAGAATGAAAGAATTAAGTCTGTATTTGGTTTGGAATAAATACAAAATGCTCGTACATCCACTAATAACTCAACGACAATGGTGAGGCTCTTTTGCCATTCAAAACCAGCCAGTTATCAATGTTTGCAAATTTTCCAAAGCCTTATTCAGCTGTCTCATTAAAGAGGACATCTGCTTTCGCAAATGGTATTTAACTCTGTGCCTGAACATGTGGAAAGAAGAGTGACAGAGGGAAGGGGAGGCAAGTCCCTTGCTTTTTCTCTTCCTTCCTTCCTTTCTCTCTCTCTCTCTCTCTCTCTCTCCTTTGTACTGCTTCCCAATGTATCAGGATTAGCAATGTTCTGATGGCAGTTCACAGAGGTTATCAAAGGCAAAGGAACAGAAAGGAGAACAGGGCTCTAAAACCATGCTTACAATACACTGATAACTTCAAAAAAGCTGAAATGATGACTGGAGAAGGCAGCAGCCTTTAAATGGGATGTCTTGTCCATAACTTGTCCATGAACTACCAGTTGGTATTACACACCTAATAAGATACTTATCATACACTGTCTTCCTCACACATTTATATTAAACATATACAATTTGTTGTTTAAAATTTACACTTTTTCCTTCATTGAAGGCACTGTATGGCTCTACTGCTCAAGAAAGGCTCCTGGGAAGCTGCTTTCTTTCCAAAATCTTCATTGTTACAACCTTTAAAAACATGTCATGGGGAAATAGGCTTCTGTCTCCCCATTAGGTCTGCCTGCAGGGCTGGATGTCTTGTCAAGCTTCTCTCCATCCCTTTCCCTGGTCTGCCTTGCAACATTTATACGTGCTGAGAACATCAAGCCCATGGTATTAAAGGGTCTATGTCTCCTGGTAGAAATTAGACTTGACTGAACACCTGATACTGATGGATAGTGTGTTGTTTCACTGACACCTGACCTTGCTGTGATTGTCTAACTGTCTGCATTTTATTTCTAAAGTAGATTGGCCAAGTTTAGCTTCCTTCTGTTTTATACCTTTATACTATCTGTGTCTTTATTTAAGTACAATGAACTTCTATCAGCTATCTTCCCTTGTATACACTGGCTCACTGTGTCCAACTTATCACCTAAATATTTTATGGTAAATTAAATAAATGAAACTTAATTAGCATTTATGGGACATATCAGTCAGCAGACAACAGAATGCTCTTCTGAATCAAGTTAAACTTACCAGTGTCCTTTTGAAATTGAGGACCTCAGAACTGGATGCACTAATTCTTTCAATGGTTTCTGAAACCTTCCACAAGTGTAATGTCAGAGCTTCCTGATTAGGCATCCAATGATCAAGACTGAACCCAAAACTTCTATGCATGTAGCTTAGTTTGCAGTGTAAGTCAGGCTTGTTTAGAGAAACAGACAGCTCTACAATTTGATGTGACAATGTACACATGGCACAGACAGGGATAACTGAGCCAGTCTTATTTTAGGCTGGGTAACAATGAAACTCTATTTAGAGTTGCTTTACTTAACCATAATTAGTTGTCTTTTGAAACCATAATATGGCAGCTTCACAGCTTTTGCTAACTGAGCTGGATAAACATTTGGCTCTTCCAGTCTGACTCAATTTTGAAATTTTACTGTTAAAAATAATACTGCCACTACTAGTTTTTATGCACATTCAGTGAGGTGCAGAAATACTGTTTCAAATCACTGTGACTGTAATTTAGGGGTAGGCAGATGAAGGATTGTAGAGATGTTTTACCTACACCTTAAAACATGGCCAAAATGCCCATAAAACCTTAACACTACCTCTAAAAAATCCCATTTCTCAATCACAAAATTTTAGTATGCATAAAGAAGTTCCCTGGAAAGAACTGAGCCTTTCACCAAAGCTTTGACAAAGGTAGTCACTAAAATCAATCAAATAACTCAATCACCATGTAAATTGTATGATTAAAATAGAGAGATGTCATAGGAACTTGAGAAACTACAAATAAAGCCTTTCAGTACTTGCATTTTTTTTCTAAGTTCATTCCGTTTTGCCTTGTCTTCAATGGCTTCTTTGTTTCAGTATCTCTTTGCAATGCACAGCTCTTTTGTGTTCAGTGTGAGAGATTTACAGCTGCTATATAAGAAAGAAACACTAAAGCTGCACAAAAAAGTTCAATGTTAGAAGAAATTTGGATTTGTCTTTCAAAACTAAATCATCAGTGCAGGGGTAAGCATTAAGATCAATTATCTGATTCTATGTTGATTTTTTCATTAAATATTCAGCTCTGGACAAATCCCCTCTTGGACTCCTTCATTACAAATTCTAATTAGTGAGAAATTTAATGGCCTAAAGAGAAAGAGAATAACATTTGGTGATTGAGCTGTTGAGGGACTTATGCAATACTTACCTGTCTAACAGGATTCATGATTTCCATCTTGAAATTCTCTCTCCTCCTCCCAACAGATCTTTGTCTTGGAAAGCTGAGAAAGATCTCCATTCTTGACTGAGCTGCCTAACTTAATGATGATGTCCTGATTAAATCATCGCAGGATCCACGAAATTTTGTGTTTGCATTATCATTTACAATACTTCTTTTGCATTAAAAGACCAAAACCAGACCTTTGAGTCGATGTGTGGGGACACATCTGTGAAAAAGGAACTTAAGCTGGAGTAAGAATTATGTACAAGTTTTATACATCTCAATGACATTTACATCCCAGGCTCAGCTGTTAATGTGAAATGTCCTTGCTGTGTTTTGAAAAGAAGAACTGAAAGTGCCTCAGGTTGTTTTTTGGTTTTTAAAAATAACTGAGGTCTTCAGCTTTCAGATACAGGATGTTAGATATGAGGAGAAATGCCTCCCTCACATCCCCTCATAAGGCTCTAGGGTAAACCATTATACCTCTAATTTCCTAATTGCTTATATCCTGCTATAAATCCCTTCCTCAGGGACCTCATTTCAAGGCATACAGGAATCATGGGAATGTGATTTAGTCTGAGAAACTGGACTGTGGCTGACAGGCACCTAAAAAGTCTACATATGTAATAATGTGAAATTTGAGCAGTGAGTACTGAGCACCTTGCTTGCTTCCAAGATTAATTTCTCCTTCTTTTAATGACTATGTAGTTATTGATATACTGCTCAGCACAGGACTATAGGGTAGCTTTTGTCCTTCATGGACCCACAGAAATTAAGTCTTTTTCTGTTCTATAAAATACTGGTCTGTGGAGCAGGAAAATTTTTTCCTATAACTCTATTAAGTCTTCTTGTAAAATTTACTGTTGATTCTGAAAAGTAGTGTTACTGAAAACACTCATTTTTACTGTATAATATACTGTATTCAAAGTTGAGAACAAATGAAAATGAAATTTAAATTTGTCCTTACTGCTCTGAAAAGGTAGATATATAAAGTGTTATTAATTTTATAGCAATAAATGCATACAGTTTTCTTTTTTAAAAGATAATTAAAACTAAAATAAAGAATTATTTTCTTGGATGCATAATTTAATCAAATTTTCACGTTTTCTCTCTAATTTCTTTTGTTTCTAAAAAGAAGCTGAAACTTTAATTTGACAAACATAACATGTCTTAAAATATTCTCCTTTTTTATAATACAGTGACCATCAAAGATTTCATGAATGCAATATCACTAAACATAATAGTGCTGCTATGTATGTTTTTAATGTTATACTTAAGGAATGGAACTGCATAAGATACTACTAGTGCCACATACAGCTGACTTAATTTCAAATTATACTGACATTTAGTTAACTCTAAGTTATTCCTAGAATATGAAATATTTAGTTATATTTAGGGCCAAGATATTAACTATGTTGGTCAAATGGTGCATCAGCTTTACACGTGACCCAGACTTTCCTGTGCTTTAGAAGGAAGATAGATAATGCATATTATGCTTTGTGTATAATTTTGTGTATAATTTTCTTCATATTTATGGTAACCAGTAGATATTTGTTAGATATCTGAGAAAAATATTTTTCTTCCTTTTTTTTTTTCTGTAGGAACAAAAACATTTCATAAAAATTCAGTTTTTACTCTTGAAAATTATGATGAGCCATTTTGCAAGTACAACATCATATAAGAACTACAGTTCACATAAGTAATTTTCATATGACTCTTTTAATTTTCTTTAGTGAAAATTTATTTAAGTCTGTACAGACTTGTTTCTTACCTTAGTAACAAACAAGACTGATTATTTAAAGTAAGGTGAAATAAGAAGCCTTCTCTACTTCAAATTAAAATAGCTCCATTCTTAATGTTTCATATTTGCCTGCCAATAAAAATAAAACACATTACATTTTAATGAAATTGCTTTCAATATAACAGCAACTTTTTTGCATGCAATTACTATTGCTGCAACTAATAGATCATTAAAATATATACTGATTAAATTATATTCCTTATATATTTAGATTATATGATATAGATATTACGTAATAATATTTATATTATATATTATATTATATATTAGATAATATTTATTATATTATATTATATTTATTATATTATATTTATTTTATTATATTTATTATATTATATTATATATTAATTTCTCTTTCAGAAAATGCGATGTAGTAAGGTCACTGTCATGACCCAATCATCATCTTCTGTTTATGCCATTTAGCATTCGTTTGACTTGTTTGTACCTTCTTGCTGTCAGAGTTTAAAGCTGTTTAGCTAACCTTTCTGTGGGTATTTCAAAATGAGGAATTCAAACACACTTCATCCAAACAAAAAGGCCCTGTAGACCCATATAAGGTCAACAGAGGAAATAGAATCCCCATGAAAGCAATTCTTTCTGAAAGGCTGAGCTTACAGCAAAAGTCCTACTTCTGTTCAGTTTAGGTGCCATGCTTGGAATAAACCCTACCATTCTGAGTTGGCTTATTTAAACTGCAGATCAGTTAAGAACTTAGCCATAAAAACATACAATGGATAACTTATTAATTTTAATAATTGATTACTTAAATGCAAAAATTTATTTCATTCTTTTTAAGTATTCTTTCCATTGTTTTCAAATTAACTGAAAAACCCCAGAAGGCTCTTATTGTAGGAATATGTCAGGGAAAACCTGTAGCAGTAGATTTAATGAAATTATTTGGCTTGTTCTTTGGCCTAGGAGAAATACTGTAGCAGGAGTTTTGATAATGACTGTTCTTTTTTGAATTCACTAGTGTTTAAACGTGCCTCTGGGGCTCTGGAAACTGAATCAGTACCCAAATTAATGAAGTAACTGGACTCTGCATCTAGGATGAGATTTACCTATAGAGTTGAAGAGCTGGCCAAAGGTCTCTACTGTTTTGATGGAACTTATTCTGACCGTCTGCACTGCATTAATCTTACCTCAAAGAAAACCTCTCTGCAGTCATCACATTTCACAAGTATGTATATTTTCCTATAAAAGTAATGGATATGTCCATCAGATGTCCTTTAAACTGTACCATAAGGAAAAATGCCCCAACCAACCAACCAACCCAGTCTGTAAAAAGTGTTTCAAGTGATGGCTGCCTTCACTGTCAAAGTGACAACTGATAAAGAATGGCAATGGTATTAATAGTTTTTGCATTTGTTTGGTTTGTCTCAGTTTTCTAACACAAGAACCTTTGCTATTGTGTTGAGCAATCCACAAAAAGCTGTGGCACAGCTGTTCCAATGTGCTGCAGAATTTTATCTCTGTAGCCAAATGAAGGGCTCATCTTGGCTATGGCCAATATGATGTTTGGCTGCCTGCTTGGCCCCTGGCTGAGGCATACATTTCCCATTAAATTCCACTGATGGAAGAGAAGGCATAAAACACTCCTTTTCCCTTCATTCACTGCAAACTAGCTGAGGGCAGGACTCTGCTCACTCAGCCATGTACACTCCAGCCTAGCATGGAATTGTCTCAGCTTGATGCCATTACTTTCCATGGGTTAATAGAAAGTATTGAGTCTGTAGCTTGAAAAATACAGTTGCATTTCTAGAAATACTTTAAAATCCAATATAAACTGTATATTTTATTAGAACAGACTTGTACAAAATTCTATAGCTGACAATCACTACAGGAAAAATACTGCATAGTTGCCTAAACAAAATTTTAATCATTTTCAGAGGTATATTTACAGTGCCACTGTAAAGGTCAGAGTTGAAAGTAGGAGTAGCTTGGTCCAAAACTACCTTCAAAATAATGGACTGCAAAAGACATTATATTATGCTTCATGTGACCATGAGGAAGCAGGGAAAAAATTAGAGAAGGAAAGGAGAATCTGGAAAAAAAACTATTTCTGGAGTAAAGGAGTCCTTTGCAAAGCAAATGCTGTTCCTGTTGAGGCAACAGGAACACTTGCATTCACTGTTTTATTTAATCAAGTTCCTAGAGTTAGGTATCCTGGGAAGTAAAGAAATAAACAAAAAGTGAATAATAAGAACATGTCTTCTTTGTAGCATGAGTGTATAATATATAATTAGTGTAATAATAATAATAATGTTGTTGTATAATATTAATATTGGTGTAAATCAGAATAAAGAACTTTGGAGTAAGTTTATTTAGCAAAAAGGAAAGAAAGTGAGCATAAAAAAATAATTGTGGCCTAAGGTTTTGTTACCCTTGAAGACAACTTTAACACGTGCTCACAGGAGCATGAGAAAAAAAGATTATAAGAAGGATTTCAAGAGGAACTTAAAAGTGAACTGCAGTGGCTGTAAGCAAACACAACTATAATGAAAACGTCGTTGGAGATTTCAAAGATAAGTGTGAGAAAATCATGCATCTTGTTTTCTATGTAGTGAAACATTTTGCCATGTAACAGATATGACAGACATCTGGTCTGACAAAGTGTTTGACAGCAGCTGAAAACAAGCTGACACTTGAACTGAAGGGCAAAATAATCACCTTATCTTGCTGCTTGAGCTTGTACAAGCTTTTTATTATGTTATGGACTGAAAATTCTTGTTTGCTTGCTTGTTTGTTTTCTCAGTGAGAAATAAAGTGTGAAAAAATAGGTTAGAAGCAATGCCAAGTGCACAGGCTGTTCGGTCCTCACAGTCACATCTCATGTGGCTTTCAGGATTAGCTCTGCTTGCACTGTATGAAAGACTCAGTGCCACTGTATCAGAGCACAACCCAGGCTGCCAGCCACCATAACCCAGTACAATGAAGTAGTACTATTTACTTGTCACACCATTTTTGGAGCAATTTCTTTGGAATTGGTAGAAAAACAGTGCCTTTAATGGGACCAAGATAAAATCTTGCTGCAGTAGTTTTCATAACTAAACCCATTGCATGTTGTATGTGAGAAGATGGGTGACATTGTGAAGTAATTTCCAGGAAGCTTTTCCCCATTGAAATTCTCTAAGAATAAAATTCAAATAATGATTTTAGCTAAATTTTCTGTTTAACTTTGTGACAGAATAAGTGTCATTAAGGCAGAGTATAAACTAAGTATTACCACATCCAACTGAACAGAAAAAAAAGGTCTGATTTTCCTTTTTTCACATGAAAATGAATTGAAAAATTACACAGACACAAAAAGAATTATGGAAATGTAAAAGTTATGTAAGGTAGAGAGAATTAAAGCATTTAATTTTGATAGGGCATAGTTGTTTTGTTATTTACCCAGCCCTCAAATTGAATGCACTGGCTGTATAACCAAATAAAATTACACACTCTGCTCTCAATTTTTTTGCTAGATGCCTCCTGGATATTCGTCTTCCTGAAGTCTTGCCATGCCACCTGTTATCTGGATGTTCAAGTGCATCATGCCTTTTATCCATGATAGTAGCTTGCAATCTGCTAAGGAGTAAGCAGTCTCAATTTTCAAGAAGGTACAAGTATTTCACTTGGTTCAGTTTCTAGAAAAGGTATGGCAAGTATATATTTTTGCCTCTCTTTTCTCCATTCAAGAAAAGGGAATAATCAAACTGCTAGGAATTTTCTCTGTGTTTTGTAAATATTCCAAATGTTTTCTTCTAGTACCTATTGCTATCTAATAAAAATAAATTTGTTTTATAAAAGATATAAATACATATTCTGCACAGTTTTTCAATCCAATTCCAAACTGCAAATTGACATTGTTCCCATTCAGTTATATAATTTCTCACTATCACAAGTTTATAGCTTCCATTCAAAACACTTGCTTCGTCATGTAGCTTTAAAAAAAATATCTGATGCTTGATCTGATTTAATAACAGTGAGAACAGAGGGATGATCATATAGTTTAAGTAAGTATCCAGATAGATATCTACAATCTATGATTGTCAAAGAGACCACAAATGGATAAGCATTGCCCTGGATTACTGTAATTAATTTTCAGTGTAATTTGCAACATTCTGTGGTTGTGCTTTTCTAATGCATTTGAGCGAGAATGATAATCCTTGGGCCAGCTGGCCCATGCTCACACTTGTCAGTGAGATCAGCCTGGAGCCAGCTAGGTATCGTAATTCTTGGTCTAGGACTTCTGCAGAACCTTTCCAGCTCTTGGACACTGTTTTGTCTGAGTGGAGGTAGTGGGGTTTTCTCAGGTCAGAGTTCTCCAGATGATGATCAGGCAGAGTCACAGCCCTAACCATGGGCTTTTGTAGCCTGAGTGTGCATGTAGGTGCTTCTCTTCTGCATGTGAGCCTGCAAGGGTGGGCTGTCAGGAAGTGATGATACTGAACTTATTGTTGGAAAGGTATCTCAGACAGAAGGAGCCTGAACAATTTACACCGTGCTTATCTGCATTGTTCCTTTCGAGCAGGTCCTCTTGGGAAATAACGGAAAAGGCGGAAGGAAGCCATTCACATAGCAAGGGTGATCAGAAGGTTGAGGTATCTGTTACAAAGCAGAAAGGACACCAAATTGTTATGATAAATGCATAAGGGTAAATAATAAAATAACAGATATTTTGCTCAGTTTCAGCTGCATACAAATCTGTTATAATTTCTGTCTGGACAATTGTCTATAAATTAAAAAGAAATTATATTTTATTTAATATAGGATGGGCTCAGGTTCTTGGGAGTACATCTCAATCTGTAAGGTGACCCAGAATACATGGATCATTATTTTACTAACTCTTACTTCTGTAGATCTATCATGTCTGAAAGGTCTTTATGCATGCTTCTGAGACATAAGCTTCATAGCCTTTCAGGGGAGAGACACAGCAATTCTCCAGGGAAAAATAAAATTAAATTTAACCAAAGATAGACAGTTTTGATAGTGCTAGAAGTAAAATGCTTTTCAGCATTTTACTGTAAGCCCAAAGTGACCTCCTCTAGCAGCAAAAATAATTTTTCATTCTCATTCACTCCAAGTTGCCAGAAACAGCATTTCTATCAATTATTTTCCTTCCAGTGTTTCCTTATTGTTTTGGCTTCTTTTCTGCCATTGATTTTGAGAGAGAGGAGGAGACATATTAGACTCACACTGCCATAATTCACTGGGATTTTCACCACCAAAAAAATAGTTACAGAAAGGATTGGTAAAAATAATTGCCAAGTAATATTTGTCCATGGAGATGAGAAAGAGATTTTTCAGAGATGTGTCAGACTCCTAAATAATAACTAAGAACAGAAAACTTCACTTGTTTAAGTTAAACTGAAATACAAATCCTGGGGAATTACTGCAGCCTTGTTTGCTTTAACAATTGAGTAAAATCAAAGGCTCATCTTCCTAAATTTTCCCTAGATTGCCTTTAAATATCTACAAATAGAAAATTAGAAGTTAGGGCACAAGTTCACTATTTTTATCTTATAGCAGTTGCTTTACTTATTTCTAAAATGATTTTGTAATGACATTTCTAAGAAGCTGTTAAATGGTTGCTTTAGTGACATTAATATATACATAGAGTTGAAGAACTGGAAATCATTAATAAGTGACTGGAACAGCAGTTGAAGAAGAAAGAGCATTGAAGCAGCATTGTCTTGAGCAAAACATGATTCCTCATAATAAAAATAGAATTTATTTAAATTATGACATTGTTAGTCAATACCAGCAGTGAAAAAAAATAATTGAACACTGTTAATACCTATGTTTTCTTTCTCTTTATCAAAGATGCTAAAAGTACATTATCCACACTATTTGTGTGGCTCAGATACAAAATGTTATGGAATTTATAGGGCGGAAAATTATGCAGTAAAATGATGGAATTGTTTTTTTCTGCCTCCTGTGCTCAAGTCTGGTGCCAAGTTTTAGCTTTTAGTAATCAATTAAGCTTGAAAATGCGCTATTCATATTTCTCTGATTGCCATGTAGTTGATTTCTGCTAGTTCATTTTCAAGTAAATACTGTTGTTCTTGCATCTGTTCTGTTAAATGTTTTTGTTGTGCTGTATTTTCATGGTTCCAGGTTCCAGGTAACTGGAACCTTGATCACACTCCGAGGCTTTCTTCTAATTTTGTGAGGTTTTGGCCTTTCAAAAAGATCTAAACTGTAAGCCCAAAGTGACCTCCTCTAGCAGCAAAAATAATTTTTCATTCTCATTCACTCCAAGTTGCCAGAAACACAATTTCTATCAATTATTTTCCTTCCAGTGTTTCCTTGTTTTGGCTTATTTTCTGACATTGATTTTGAGAGAGAGGAGGAGACATATCAGAAATTGCTTTAATTCTATAAGCATGCCATTTCCTCCAGCAGGACAATTTTGTCTCAGATGGAGATATATGTTTAATGAATAGTTAGTGAAAGAGCATTTGCTTCATAGTGTCTTTAAGCAGGAGTAGAACTGTACAAAATAAATCTAGGAGAACCGGTGGACCCAACCTTTTTTCATGTCTGTCTGAATAGCACCTGACAGGGAGCCAAGAATACAACAGGAAAACACAATAATATCAGAAAAAATGTAAATATTTATTTCTTGGGGCTTTGGTCAAAGAGTTTACAGTGAACAAAAATATCTCCTCATCAAATTTATAAAGCTCAAAATAAAAGTCGAGCTGACTTGCTTGTGGTCTGTTTTTGCTGCTCACAAAGACCTGGTGTCCTTAGGAACTGGGTTGGTTTACAGAGCAGAAGACCTAGAAGAACCACAACATTACAGCAGTATGAAAAGATCTCCCATCTATGGGACTCGCTGTTACAAATGCACTTGGAAAAAGTCCGTAATTCAATGGCACTGTAATTCCAGGGAATATGACAAGGAGATCTCCCGCCTCCTAAGAACTGCTATGATGACTACTGTGAAAAAGGCAACAAGAGTTGCAGCATTGTTTTGTGCAGGAAAAAAACCAACAATTCTGTGTGAAAGTTGAATCTTTGGCTTTCAAGGCCATAAGTAATGCCATGCAGCTGAGAAAACAATTGCAATGACCCAACAATGCAGAAATAGCAATTTTTGGTTTGGTCTGTTGCCAGAGGTCCAGGGGTATCACAGGTTCTTCTACCTTTTAAGCTACTCAGTCTGCAACTTCATTATGGTTCAAATAAGGCAGAGCTGTAATTGTGGCAATGTCATATCAGAGATGTTATATTGGTTGCCCATGAATGCAGGAATCCAATCTTAACATTGCAGATTGCATTCCTCACTTATTGCAAGTAAATAATTGCTTCCTCTTCTGCACTCTGATTCTCTAAGGTCTGCTGGGACTCAGCTCTTTCTTGTAATTCTTCATTTCCCTCACTAAATGATTTTCAAATGTAGAGCATTACAGCATGCAAATACATGGAAAAAGTTCTTGTCAAATGACTATACTCACCAAGGGAAAAAGTCCACCATAAAATTGCTCTGCAGGTTACTTTATTTTTAATATTTCTCCCTGTAAATATAGTGCCCCAAGACACTGAGGCAGCTGGAAGTAATGAAATGTATTTTTCATACTCTCACTTTTCATTTCAATGTATCAAGCAGCTCCTTAAACTGCTATTTTAAACTATTATGTCTTATTTTAGAAAGCCTTTATAATAATGGTGAATAATTAGAACTCAAAGTGCTTGCTACCTGTAAATGAAAATAAATGCTTAGCCCTTCTTGGAGAAGCCATTTAAAACATTCTTTTTTAAAAGTCATCAATTTTGGTTTGTACTACTGGTTTCTTTTATTTTGCTCATAGTATATTCCCACAATTCAAAATGATGAATTCTTCAAAGTGCTACTGTAGTAGGAGTGGTGTTATGCAAAGAGAATGTATGTATGAAAGAACAGGAATATAATTTTTCATCCCTATTTTATTCTTTCTTGCTAGTAGATAAGCAGAGAAATGAATGGTCTGATGCTATTCCACCCTTACTCCCATAGCCCAAAGTTAAAAAAAAAAAAGAAAAAGAATAAAGTGCAATAAAGTGAAAATGGTCTTTAGGAGAAAGGTCACCAGGAGACAAATTATCTATTGGTAATTGAATAAATGTAGGGAGATAATAGAGAAAAGATTTTAATGTGCCATTGGCATAGCTCGCCAAACAAGCACAGACACTGTCACCTTTAGTGGAAAAAGGCTCAGATTCTGATCTGAGGAATAAGCCAGCAGGAACACACTAATCTGTTAACAATATCTGCTGGACACTGCCAAAATCCTAGGACAGATGCCATGCCCTTGGCCTCAGTGCTGTTAGTTCTGGAAGCAGGTTTTCCCACGCGTACAACCCAGAGGCCTGTGTGAAGTAATTTTTTAGGGGACAGTCAAGCATCTGATACCATGACCAAACCCAGTGCTTTTATTATTATTTATTTGACTGAATATTTTCTTCAGTCTGGGTGATTCCAGTGGCTTGTACTAGGACAGCACTAACAATTCAGAGTTTCTGGGGGAAACCTAGGCATATCCAGGAATCAACACAGTCATTCAAAGATGTATGGAAAATTAACTAAATCATAGGTTATTAACTATTAGGGGAAGTCCCCCCTATAATTCTCTACATAATAAGACACTTAACAAAATATGGTCCAACAAAAAACAGAGTGATAATCAGAGATAGCTAGCTACATAATATTTAGAGAAATTCACAAAATCTAATTTTTTAAACCTATCTAGACTAAAAGCCATGTAAGAGCCAAAAATCTGCATTTGACTTTGCTCACATATCTCTTGTCTATAGAATTGGTATCTTGGTACCATGCAACAAGTTATGAAGATTAGGAAAATAAAAATCAGGTGTGTGTTTACAATGAAAGTTATTTTAAGCTATCAAGTGAAAAACCATAGTGTGGAATGACAGCATACACAATGTTTATGATATTTGTAAGGCAAATTTAATGGCATAGTTTTGCATTTTCCATATCTTTTTTCGTTAAGAAGTTTGCAGTTAACAAATGATCAGATCATTGCTGAAGCAGAAATTCTCTTCCAAGAACCAGTGTAAGAAACATTATGCTACAGGACAGTTATGAAGCAGTGTAGAAATGGTACAGTGGTAGAAATAAAGCTGTGACTGTAAGATTTATGTTCTAATTCAGGAGAAGTTAAGGCTTGTAACAGCCAAATTAAAATAAGCACCTATGTCCAGTGCAGCATTAGACATCTAAGTTCTCCAAGCATTGAGAGGTAATTCAGAGTCTGTCTTCACCAGCTGCTGTTTCAAAGTATCTTTCCCCTCAGCTCATTAGCTTCTGTAAATCCCTTCAGTTTTTCACTTTCCTTCATTATAGGAGGTCAAATGCCAAAAAATGGTGTGTGAATTGCTTGTGGGCACTTCCATACCCATAGTTTGATGCCGCAGTGGCCAGTATTAACATGCTTAAATTCAACCGGTGACTCTTAACACCTGCTGCTCGTCTCTGGTGCTTTGTTTGTTCACACAGATGCACAACAATAAACCTAAAGAAAAAAAAATTATTTTTATATATATATATATATATATATATATATATATATATATATATTTTGGTCTTCAAAAAAGTGTGTGGCTGTGTAGGTAGGTTATCTTAACTACACTATTTTTTTCTCAAAAGGAATTCACTAGGTAAGTAGAAAGGTTTCAAAGCAGGAAAAAAGAAAACTAAAAACCATGGTAATTTGTAGCTCAATTCTGTACTCTTAGGATGACAGTCTTTTCCTAATGCAGAACACAAAAGGGATTTTTTTTTCTCCTGATCTATCTTACTGAAAAGAGCTCTGAAATAAAGAGATTTATTTTTATGGGGTGTCAAAGACACATTGTAGCTTCCCTAATGGTCCCACAGTACTTTAGCTAGACATTAAAAACACAGTTGTAGTAAGAAACTTCTCCTTTTATCAGCTTAGTTATTTATTTTAAGGTACATAGTTTAGCTCTGCTAGTCTCCTTAAAGACAAGAAAAGAATATAAAAAATAACAATATAAAAACACAGCTGCATGAAAATACACAACAAAGGCAAAAATCAGAAATGCTAGAAATGAAAGTACACCTAGAGACACTACCAGCAGTCAGTCCTACACAAAATAAGAGTGCACAGTTATTTCTCAGAAAACTATTTTGAAAGCATATTTTGTTAATGGACATTTTAAAGGATTTGCAAGTTGTTAAAGATCATGAGTAGCAATCACAGTTAGAATTACTTGTGCATTTGGAAGTAATTTCTCTACATCCTAAAATAGTTTCAATTCTCTCTAAGAATTGTATTTAACCAATTTTATACATTCACAGTAAGACATGTGATGTGAAAGTTAAAAAAAAAAATTCAATCCCCCCTGCCCAAAAATTATTGCCTTCTATATTTTCTATTAATGAAATTTACTGTGTGCAAAACATTGGATAATACTAATCTTAACAATTCTAATCTTGAAAGTTAAAAGACAATATAGATTTAGGAAAGTGAGTACTATATAAATTAGACATAAATTTGGGTTCTGGTATTGAAGTGATAAAATTTTAATATTTTAGTATTGATTTAGATAAGTTGATTAAAAAACCTTTTGTAAAAATACTTAAATGTATTTAAATATGATTTACACTTAACATTATGGGGTTTATTTTTACAAATTTTAAGAAGCATTTAGAAATCTCACTTTTTTTGTATTAAATCAGTGCAAGATTATCACAATGAGAATGCTGAACCGAAATAAGTAGGATAAAAGTAATTTCTTGTTTTCTCCTCTGCTATTACTTTTCTGTAGGCAGTTTTCTAAAAAGTGGCAAACTCAAGGTAACTTGATAATGAATGTAGGCATGTACATAAAAAGCAAGACAAAAATATTCCATGATTGCTTATAAAACTTTAGAGGTGGTAAGGTTTGGAAAATATTTTAGAAGTCTAAAATTAATTATTTCTATATTTTCCTTACGCTTAGACAAATTTCAACCCTTCTTATGAAATGATTTTTTTCTCATTCTTTGTGTAAGTGTTAATTAGGCACTTATTCACAGTTTATTGTTATGGGGAAATAACAACTAAGCAGTTTCACTGCTTCAGGAACTTTCAGCCAGTGAAAATATTACACATAAAAACTCTACAGAGAGAACATACTTATGTGCTGTACAACAGGCATTAATAGTACTGGTACCACCAGCAGCATCCAGTTTAATTCCCAAAATAGATCACATTACCATTTATTCCTCCATCCCAGATATATAGACTCAGCCTAAGACTTACAAATCAAATAGTATGTAATTTAATAAGGACTTCCAGACCCAAATCCAGTAAGATTGTTAAAAATGGAAATGTCTCATAACCTTGCTGTGACATTGTAATGACCAAAGCAGCTACACATCATTGTATTCAAACATTTAGGTGCCTTTTTCTTCTGTCATTGAATTTCCAACTATCTAATTTTAGTGGATGGGACCTGATGTGGCTATGTCAAGAGATTTTAAATAATGTCCAAATGGTATCATTTAAATGTCAAGATGTAGGATATTCACAACTAATTCTACCATTGCCCTAGACTTTTGCCAGCGTCTTATGATAAATACATGACATTCTTCAAAAATCATTGCAGCAAAGAATTGGATCATCTAGTTTCCAAGTTTCTGAGATTTGGATATACATGTTAGGTAGGAAATTTCATTATTCTGAAAACTTTCTGAGTGTATATGAAAAAGTTCATTAATGCTTTTTCTTTTTAATTGAAGATAAATTTAGTTTTCTCTAATCTGTAGATTAAGGAGATTATTGGCTCAGAGAATAAAATGGCACTTTAAAAAGAAAATAAATGAATATAAAAATAATATCAATAAGAAATATAAGAAGAGTGAGTGATCACCTTCTTTATCTCTGCAGGAAAAAAAAACTTTCCACTTCTGTCAGGCTGTTCAATTATGCAAGTGTATTATTTTTATGAAAGACATTGCTTTTTGAAAGGTGCCAGCCATGGCAGGATAATCACTTTAACAACATTCAATTTTAAGATTGGGAATACACAAGAAAATCTAAAGTTCATTTTTTTAACATAATTTATAGCTATAGATAGGAGATCTATTTTCAGAGAACAGGTTTGACAGCCATGTCCCTTATTTTTATCTGCAGTTTGGTTCATCCACTTTGATTTATGGTTACTAGTCATCATTTTTGGAAGAACATTGAACATCATCATATTACTGGGAACACACTGCTTTAATTTTGTTTTTCATCAAATGAACTAAATAATTTCTTAGTGTTATTTTGTGCAGAAAAATAGGCAGAAATAAACCTGAAAATATAAATTTCATTCATGGGAACTGAAATGAGAATGACATGATTTGGGTAGAGATTTAAGATAGCAGAAATGATACAAGACTATCAAGACCAATTTCTCCAAAGTTCCCCTTGTTCATTTGTCCTAATCAGAGAGGAAATATTGGTGTAAGTTCTTTATCACTGATGACCTTTCATCCACTTCCAGCAATAATATGCATCAAAGAAGGGAAAATACAGCAGTAGCTGAAACACAGATAATGTGATGGAAAAATACAGGCAGAGTGTGCAGTTAGATGCAAATGAATGCGGCAACTCTCTACAGGACTGAGTAGCCAACAGAGTTCTTTTATCCCACTAATCTGATGTACTGCAACACCTTTTTAGTCAAGCTTCTATTTTGGGTTAGCACTGAAGCTGTGCGCTTACTCTATAACCTTGAAACAACTGGCTATAACAATGGGCTTGGAACAACTCCAGAGAATGATCAAATCCTTAAATTCTGAAAGAGAGCCAAAATGAGACATATTTACATCCATAAGTATCCACCTACAATATCATTTTAAACAAGACTAACAGCTTATTTTGAAGTTGGACAAGAGCTAGCATGAAATGAGAGGCCAAGGACATGTATGCCACATTTGTCTGAAATAAATGCAGGCAGGCACTGCAGTCTTGCCAGGCAACGACTTTGAGGGCTCTCAGGAATTTTTGTGAAGTTAAAAGATCAGGGTTTCCCAGTGTATGGGGGAAAAAGATATCTAAATCATAAGAGGTAGTGACAAAGAGAGAGTGAAGGAGTCCTCTATCAATTCTGACTTGCCTGCCAGTTCAGAAAGAAAACTGAGCATGTAGATGTGGGACACATTTAGCCCAGGAAAGAGATGTCCCAAGAAATATTTTCCTTTCTTCCATTCTTACTCTCAGCCATACTCAGACCTTCACCCTCCTCCCTGTTCATTCTCACAAAACTATATTACTTTGGGGTACTGTACAACAAAGCACTTAGCTGATCTAAATAAATAACTGGATTTTTTTGTTGTTGTTTTTAAGCAGGGATCATTTAAATTACATTTTCTATCACAATTCCTGAAAAGTTGTACTAGTGAAACATACACAGTAATATAGTGAATAACAGCAGTTGAGAGAAACAATGGAACAGGTTGCCAAGAGAAGTGGTAGATGTTCCATCTCTGAACACATTCCAGATCAGGTTGGATGGAGCTTTGAATTACCCAATCCAGTTGATGGTGTTCTTTCTCATCACAGAAGGGTTGGACAAAATGATTTTTAAAGTCCCTTTTCAACCCAAACCGTTCTGTAATTCTGTGACTAAAAACAGAACAGGGAGTGCAGGAATTTTTCAAGCTATCTTCATTGCTGAAGGTTAAAATGCTCAATTTTTAATGTTTCCTATGCTATATGGCAGCTAGCAATAAAGAGGAAATATTTTAATAGCTTCCACAATGAAATATATATTCCAATATGGAATATATACTTGAGATAACTCTCAAGTACCAAAGTATTATTCACCCTGACCTTGGAGCAAGAAAGAGCCTGGTATTCCAATATCCATGAATACCTGAGCATAAAACCTTTGAACAAATTGACCCAAATGAAGTAAATCACAGCAGAGAAACATCAGTGCTGAAATGCATTATGTTTTAACTTTTGTACCAAATGGAGTACAGTTTGAGAATCCTTTCTCTTAATACCTGATACTGCACATAATATCACATATTTTGGAGTAGCTTCCCAAAATTTATCTCTTTACTAGGAGAAATTATTAAGGAAAAAAAATTACATGCTCCCAGTCATTAATTTTAATTTACTTCCAATTAGTTTTTCTCTGAAACAAATTTTCATCATGTGAAATAATTGTAGTATGTTGGCATTTAACCATGTCTTTAACTGCAAATTTTATAAACATAAATCATATTATCCACTATGAAATTGGACAAATTTTCTTCCTGTGAAACACAGAGTTTACATGAATCTAACAAATTGTATTTGAATAGTTTTGACTTTACAGAATTTCACTGTACAATTAAGATGAGCTTGTGAAATGAAAAATATATATTTTAAAATAGATGCTGTGTTCATAGAACAATTTAACAATGTTTCATAGGCATTCATTTAATCTGCCTAGGCAAATGTTTCTTTAAACAAAAATATATCTATTTATTTAAATACTCACACTGAGAACTACAGCATGGATGCAAACTATTACAGGAAAGAATCCTTTCATCTAATGGTAGTTACATGCAAGACAGTAGAACAAAAGTCTGGTATGAATAGTTATGACAAAATTTTTCCTGTAAAAATCCTGGGTTGCCTAGCATTAGTGCTTTAATAATTTCTGCTATGCAAGCATGAGCAATAAAAGTGTGTATGAGCAATGCAATGGGTGTTGACAACTTATGCCATGGCCACCAGTCTGTTCCCAACTTCCCTCTAGTGTCTCCATAGGGAAGCAAAATGATGTAGGGGAAAACTATCAGCCTAGTTTCCCTCCCCCTAATGTATCACTGGTTACATTTCATGCTTCTCACTCAAAGGAGCCCTTTCATATGTATGTGCGTTTTGTCCCTGAGAGGTGCAAAAGAAATGAAAGTTCCATGTTGTATTTGCCCAGGCTTTTTCTTTCATTAATTACTGCCTTCGAAAAAATGTTGATAGAACCTAATGATCTTTAGGGAAAAAAAACCAAAAAACCAAAACCAAAAGCTTTTGCTGTGTCCAAACAATTATGCTACTTATCACCACTATTACCTCCAGTAAGGAAGCCAGGCACTTGGACAGATTGCTCTGTAACGTATTTACTTTGATTAAATATCATTTAAACAAAGAAAAAGATTAAAAAAGTGATGGATGGATGCACATCTATTATATATAAATAATTCATCAGTTTCTAATCTCTAATGAAGTGATGAAATGTTCTTACTGTGAGTGGCTGGTCCTCTTTATTCTGAAATAAACCATAGTACTTGTACTTGGGTTTTCCATATGTGTATTTAAGTCTAAAAGCACAGAAGGCAGTAATAGATGGGGCAGCAATCTCGTGCTTTTTGACCTCAGTGCCCTGTAGTCTGCCTTCTTTATGATTTTTTAAGCAAAACAGTTCATTCATAAGATTTTGAGTCACTCTTCAATTCCAAAGTGTACTCCTAAGGTAAATATTTGCACGCTCCTCTATGAGTGAGCCTCAGTTTGCAGATTCCACATGAGAATAACGGGAAAGACTGTTAACATCAGCTCTATTATTTGTATTTATATTATTCAGAACTGCATGGATGATTTAGCAGAACATCTGTAGTGTCCCTAAAGCACAGAATTCATTTAGATAGCAAAAATTTCAGTTCTTCATCACAATCACAGTTTTGGATTCATCATGTGCACTCTGTGTACTGTTGCAGTTTCAAACCACAAATTTATGAGAGGAATGGAACACCTCTCCTGTGAGGAATGGCTAGGAGAGATGGAATTATTCAGCTTAGAGAAGAGAGGGCTCCCAGGAGACTTCTTTATGGCCTTCCAGTACTTTGAAGGAACTTAAAGACAGGGACAGACCTTTTCGTTATGCCTATAGCAGTAAGACAAGGGATATTCACTTTAAACTGAAAAAGGGTAGTTTCAGACTGGATATGAGGAAGAATTTTTTTACCATGTGGGTAGTAAAACACTAGAACAGGTTGTCAAGAGAAGTTGTAGATGTCCCCCTGTTCCAGGGTTGTTCCCTGGAAACAGCTCCTTGGGACTTTTTTTTTAAAGCAAGAGTCATTTGAATGATATTTTTATAGTATAATGTCCCAGACAGTTGTACTAAGTGCAACATACACAGCAATATCAATGAACAACAGTAAAGAAACTACGGTTGCTCAGAGAGAGGTGGCAGATGCCCCACCCCTGAAAACATTCCAGGTCAGGTGGAACAGGACTTGAAGCAACCTGATCTCTTTGAAGATATCCCTGCTTATTGCAAGGGGTTGAACTAGATGACTTTTAAAGGTCACTTCCAACTCAAACTACTCTAGGATTCTATGAAGTTCAGTTCAAATCAGTATGAGATGTAGTAAGATTTTGTTTATGTCTCAATCTACATGTTGTGCTGAGAAAATTTTGTTTAAGGAGCACTTGAGTAATTTTTTTTTTAAAATTGAAGATGACACCTTGTAGGTACAGGGAAAAAAAAAGAAGAAAACTAGGAAAAATCACTTTGGAAGAAACAGGAACAGTGTGTACATTGCAGATTGGGAGATGAAGGCAGAGAGAGAGGGAGAAGAAATGCAAACTTCCAAAGCCACCCACCCAAACAGCCTAACATGTACCTCACACCCTGACACCTTTTCTGAGGGACGCACAGTCAACTTAACCAACTCCTTCTAGGATTTGAACCCACATTTTCTGCCTTTGAAACCAGTACACTAAATGCTATGTAAAGAGTGGAAATCTAAAAACTAGTAATTACAACTATACTAAATGTCCATGACCTGTGTATATCAAAAGACTAAGCTCACTTAGAGAACACGATGTCAGCTTTAGATCCTCGTCAGATTTAGCTGGAAAATTATTAAGGAGCTAAGGCAGCACATTGGGTCAGTCCTGGATACATGGAAAATTAAAGGTGTAGGCTTTCAGGGAACCATGGAGATGAACTAAATGCTGCCTTGGGCATGCTGGACCCTCCAGTTTGATTTTGCAACTTATTGATGCCTTCACAACCCTTTTTGAGCTTTATATGGTTGATGTCGTCTGGACATCCTTAAGCCTCTATACTGGGATGTGACATCTTAGGAAAAATTGCCAGCTGTGTATGTATTTTCCATTAATCTCTGAATTTTTTAATCTCTGAATTACTTTTAAGAATTAGCAGAAACGAATTGGCTAAACCACTGGCATTCTTCCCTCTCGTAAAGAAAAGGCACAAAGATTCCCTGAGATTTTTGTCTTGTGTTCAGTGGAAGCTAAAGCATATTCAAGCACAGGCTTCCTCAAGTTGGCATGACTAAGGCAGACCCACTCACCTCATGTCAGCAACAGTTCTGAGACTTGTCTAGTACTGTGCCAAGAATGTGCTTAATCATTGTAACCCCTTCAGGACTTTTGTTTGTGAGATTGGGCAGATCTTTTCATTTCTTCTCTTTATTTCACCTCTGAGAGCACATATGTTGTCAAATCTGGGGGAAAGACCATTATTTCTGGGCAGAGTAAAGAGAAGCCTGCAACTAGAAAAGGGTTATAAAAGCTCACTGGCTGTGAGTAAAGCATTTACTAAAACAGTTTTCAGCAACTATACATTACTTGACCTCATAGATAACCTAACAGTTGACTGAAAATTAATCCAGAAGGAATTTATTTAGATTATGAAGACTTAGCACGTTTATAGCATTCTCAAGAGCAAAAACCAGCATCCACTGTAAAAATCCCACTAATTCCCTTCTTTAAATTAAACATTAAGATATTACAGCATGCCATTTTCAACTTGGCTTCAAAAAAACTGGCCTTCACTGTAATCATCCTACTGGTTTAAATGACTTTTTTAATGGAGAATTTTGTACACTCATGCATCACAGTGATTACTGACAATATTCAACGTGAATTAGGTTTTTGGAAGAACATTTCCTGAAAATGTGTAAATATAGGCAGTGTAAAGCCTACCAAAGTTGTCCTTATACTTTTCAAATTCGAATTTTCTATTCTCTGAGTTCCAAGGTTGTCCAAAAATGGGGCATGTTCACACCAACTTATATTCATGCCCTACTTGTAAGAAATGAAATGTTCAAAGTAGTTTAAAGTAGATAGAAACTCTACTGCTAAAGCAAACAGTGTGACCACTGGTTACAGGCACAGTTACTACCTTAGTGCATACACATATGTGGGTGCTCCTACCAGGCAGTCCCAAAAGGCTCACTTGGAAGCTTCACATTGCAAAAAGATGTGGCATTTGATGCACAGTCATTTCTTGAATGTGTAATATCTGGCTTATGTTATGATCATACTCATGTACCCACATAGAATCCCACTCTCAGATATTTATTCCTCTTCTTCCTTTACAGAGTCCGTGGATCATCCCTGCCTTGGAATCATACATGTAGCTTGTAGGTGCAAAGCACTGGAGAATATGTATGGAATAGCTCAAATCTTGAAGTTAAAATATAGGTTTTTAAAAAAGTGATATATTTTTGAAAAATTCACACTATCAGAAACTATACCAGAGACTTTAATTTCTGCAGATGTTGTGGGCGATTGAGAAGAAAATGGTTTTCTATCTTCATATTGTGATCTTCTGAGTAAAATAATCCTTTCTATTATTCAGCTGCATAGAGACAGAGGTTTCCATCTTCAGAAACACTCTTGCCTCTCCATATTTAAACCACATATTGTAATAACCACACATAATTCAATGTACATATCTGATTCAGTTCATGTGGGTCTTGGTACCCTGTGATACTGTAACACAGGCTGCATAAACCCTTTCAAAACTGTAGGCCAGAACCCGGCACTATGGTTTTATAGGTATTTAATCTTTAGAAGCATAATAGTTACAGACAAGTAGGAACTTAGTAACAGGGGAGTAAGCCAATGAATTTATAGATGTTTCACAGATTCTCAAGACATAATGATTTGTCAATCTTTCTGTCTTTCACTTGAAATATTACAATAGTTGGTTAGCAACGAGTGCAGTCAGTGGAGCATTTTTAAAGAAAATATTACTGTAGTTTGACTGTATGATAGATAGGGAAGCTAGCTCTGCACTTCAGTGTACACTAAATTCAAATGCAACAGGCTAAAATCCAAAACAGCTTAATGGGTATTAGAAAATGACCTGAGGATGGGTTGCCAGTAAAATAAAGGCAACCGTATAGCCAGTCTATGTAAACTGGAGATTTTTTCAAGTCTTCTAACACAGAAGACAGAAGAGAAATGGTGAGAGATACAAAAGCCCCATCATTTCTAGATGGACACAGTCTCAGTGCAGTCAGAGTTTTATGTGGTCTTGTTGAGTACTTTTGAGTAATTTTCTCAGATGAAGCTCTACTTTTTTACCATTACTCTTTAAATTCTGACTATATCTCTCACAACATTTATTTCTGAGGGAGTCTGCATGATTACATGCTTTGATATTTCAGGAACTACAAAACAATTGCAATGTCTACCCTGACAGCCAAAGCCTGTCCTTATGCTGAAAGAAATTATTATTTTTTCTAAAGCATCCTTTGTAAACCATCTTCACCAAAGTCATCCAAAATATTTTTCAAAGATGCAGCAGAAAATAATGCACTCATAAAGAAAACTCACATCTTCATGCTTTAAAGCAGATTATAGATGATGACTATAACATTAACAGTGTTGAAGGTATTAAGCATGGGGTTTTATAGAAATAACAAACTTTGATTTATGTATTCTTTGGCACAAATGTAATATACCAACAGAACAAAGGCAGATATAAATTGAGATAATTTACAACAAAGGTTAACCCATGTATAGATGAAGCATTATTCAGAATACCAATCCACTTGCCTAGCATATGCATTGAGTCTACATTGATTCACAGTCACACTCAAACCACATAGATTTTTTTAAGTCATCATTGACTCATTGGCTCATTATTAGATAGTGATTGCACTATCTAATTTATTTAGCTGCATTTATTAGTTCCAAATGCTGTGTTCAGCACTGTCAGTTCTATTTGGATCTCGCCTACAACAGAGAATCACAACATTTTCTGAATGGACTTAGAGGGAAAAAATATTTTCTTAGATTGCCAGAATGCTTTCCTTTATACTGATGACTATTTGCAATGACATTTTAATGTGAACTTTTTGCATCTCAAAGACAAATAATCAATAAAAGAAAAAACCATATAGAGTATTACTGAGATGAAGAGCGAAATGAACACTTTATTAAAATTGCTCTTTATAGTTTTAGATTTACATATCAATAAATACTGAGGTCTGACATTAGAAAACACTCTGAGCTGAGCTGCAGCCGCAGCATCCTGCTGTTTCCTACCCAGTCTGCACACTGACTTCATAGGAAAGGACTGTCCCAAGGGTTCTCCCAGCAAGGCTGAAGCTATTTGGGCTGTGCTCACATCTCCAGCTGTCGGGACACCAGCACTGAACCCCAGTCCCATGTGCCCTCCACCACACCTGAACCAGATTTAGAGTCATTGCCTGGCTGAGAGTCCAGCCTGGGCAACATGAAGCTCGGGACAACTGTGACGGCAGTGTAGTCAAGGGAGGTAAATTATCCATGCAGAGGTGTTAGGATGCAGTGAGATCGGGTTTTTCACATTCTTAGAATGCATTTTTTAATCTTCCTACCATGATTTATATTTTCTGATGTAAGTAAGTTGTGGACAGGTAATCCTTCCTGCAGTGCTCCTGGTACTCCTCCTACAGGTAACCTTCCAGTCAGTGTGAGAAAGAAACAACCTGATGTCAACAGTCCTACCTAAATTTAAAGACATTCGTAGTACCTGGGTTTTCTATAGCTTGCTTATTCAAAAGAGGGGATATTTTCAGAGCTTACTGCTTGGCTTTAAGGTGATTAGTAATGACCATGCTAGTGCCCAGCAAAATGGACTCCAAGGAATATTAAAAAAAAATAACAAGAGTGTTGTTTGGTAGTATCTTCATTTTTTTTCCCCTCAGAGAGCCTAAGTAGTAAAATTAGAATACTAAGTTTTTTTCAAAAAACTGCTTTTGTAATATTGAGAAAAGATTGCATAATTTCTCTGTTTTTCTTTTATAGTGCTTCAAAAATTCAAATCATCTGCCAAGATAATAATTTTACTGCAGGAAGATAGTCTATAGGTTTATTTCTGTTCACTTTGGGTTTTTTTTCAGAGTATCTTTTCTACAGATTTTAGTAGCTTATGACCAACAATTGAATAATAAAAGCAATTTTAGTTAGGTGGGCAGATGGTAAATGGATATTTCACAAATGTTAGAGTCCTTAATGAATTAAATAAGCACATAAATACACATAATTTGTTATCTTATTTCATATTGTATCAGATTTCATAGAATATTAATAATTTCTAAAGCACATTCTATTTTCCTATTTTCAAATAAGTAGGGAATCGTCACAAGTGCATTAAATAGGAAACAATAATTTAATAACTATGTGATCACAATTTGCAAATGCAGTCATATTTCGTAATTTGGCCAAGGTGGAAAGTCTTTTGCCACAGTTTCATAGAATGGGTTATATATGTAACTAAAACAGGCATAGTTCTGGCTTACTAAAAATATTATGAATATTTTATAGTAATCTTATTCAGTAATGGATTTTTAAATTTGTTAAATGAGAAGTTGTTTTTCATGCAAGGTAAAAAAAAATATATTTCCCTAAAATCCGTAAAAATGTAGGCAAATATTTCCAATATTTCCATTTAAAAATATAAACACAAAGAATGTTTAAACCCAAAGATTCAGAAGTGTAGACCAAGTCTTATGTTTCAGAGAGTGAGGTAATTGTATCTAGTTGTTTTGATTAAAGGCTTATTAAGTAGTCCTGTTAATAATGGAATCCCAAATTCACATTTGTATAGATATATCTTGATTGAAATGCTTCTTCTGTATACATACACACACAATCAAAGTCCTTTTTCAGTGTTTTCTCTATTAAAGAAAATATTTAGTTTTTAATTGCTCTTGGATTAGGTTTAACATATTTTAAAGGAATGCTTTCAGCCTCACCTTTGCCTGAAAACTACCATGACTACTGTTCTATTTTACTAACCTGTTAGTTTAATATATCATAAAATGATTGCAGAAACAGTATTTGTTCTGTTGGTTCATAAATTTTTTTTGAACATGACCTTTGCTTAGTGGTTTTGTTAAACTATCCAAAAATGTACACTCTATAGTGCATACTCTATTGCCTTCTGGATGCTTTGCTTGCATTAATGTCCCATTGCCCTTAAGTATTTCCATCACTATCATGCCGGATGGGTTTGAAAGATTCAGTTTTGTCAAAGTATTTAACACAATTTCTCCTGGGAGCTCCACTTCTGAACCATGGTAACATTGTGAGAAATCTTAGCTGCAGGAAGATGGGTAGGTTTGAGTGTGAGGTTTTTGTATTTATTCATATTACTAAGACAGAAAGGCAAAATCGAGGCAAAAGTCAAATATAGCAAACACAGTTAACCAACTTAAAAATTAATTTCAAAGGGATTAAAATTTAGGACATTCTACTTAAAACATGTTCTTAAAGGTGATGAAAAGTCCAGACCTCTTTGGAGTTAGATACTTAAAAAGATCCCCTAAAATTAAATGTATATTAATTTGGTTTATTAAAATATTGTGTATAAACTGAATCTACAACAGGATGGATTAGGTTCCCCTCTCTATCTAATTTTTCATTTACCACAAGTCTTTTGGGACCCATATGATACCACAAGTGTGAATTGCTATGACCCAAGGGATTATTTCAGGGTTAGTTTGCTTGCAGTGCCACAGACCATTGTAGTGGTACTACTGATGGAGTGACTTTTGTAAGTGGGATGAATGGAATAAGAAAGTGAAAGAACTTCTAAAGGTTATATCACTGCTAATTTCCCATTTTAAACATCAGAGTTTTGGAATAATGAGCTGCTGGGTCCACCCAATAAAAAATAAAAAAATAAAAAACAGGGATAGGGGGCAGGTTCAAGAGTTCAGTGAATTAATAGCTCCTAAAATGTTGCAGGTTCAGGGATCTGTATCCCAGAAAGTCACTCTGGTGCTCCATTATGTGGGTATGGGGAGATGGGAAGAAGATGGTGCGCCTCCAGGTGTCACAGATGCTGTGCTTGCACAGCATCCTCTTTGGAAATTTTCACAGCTGTAAGAAGAGGAGGCCTGAACCACCCAACTGTGATTTCAAAATAATCTCTGCTTGGAGAGGCAGACCATCCTAACTCTTTAATGCTGCTGAAACCTCTGGCTTCCTCTGTGTAGGTGGTAAATCATCTTCATAACCATAACTCTTTTTGCACCTGGGGAAAATTCAGCTTCATGCTCCAGGTGGACTGGACTAAGTCTTTGAGTACTTCTGTTCTTAAAAAAGTTCAGAAAAAAAAGACAATTTCCAACTTTTCCTTTGCCCTGTGAAGTCCCTGCTAATGCTTACATGGGCCAATTTGCAGAAAAGGCACACTACAAAGCTGTTTGGTCCTTTCTTGTGTGTTTGAGTGTTGATATAACAGGCTATGGCAGTGCCCATTCACCATTTTATCTTTCCACTGTTCTTTTATAGATAAGCTCCAAGGAGAAACACTCATCATCTCCTATTCCAAAACAGTTTTATCTTTGTAGCTACAAGTATATATAGGTATGTGACTGTATTTTGTATCAGCTACATCCTGCCTACTCACACAGCATGGTATCTGTTTTTACTAACCTACTAAGATATTATGACTTGGCAAGAAAATAATTTCTGGGCTAAAGTATTCATGTTTATGATGGTTAGCAGAAGACTTGAGTCAAAGAAATGTTCTAATTTTCTTATTCTGAATCTAGAAACCTATAAGCTTTTGACTCAAGTACATAGTACATGGCATTTCTGAAAAACAGGAGTCTGAGACTATGTCCATCTCATTGCACATATTGCATAATACTTAAGTTTAACTTGAGTATACTTTCCTCCTTACTTTTTAAAGTCCAAGCAAACATCAATGATGTATTTAAACACTTAGATGAGGAAGGACCAGGCTGCAACCTTGATTATTTATGTCGTTTATTTAATTATGTTCATATATGAGCTGTTTTGTACATCCTTAAATTCCTAACCCTCAGAATAAATCAAAGAGCTGACTTCTATCAGCAGCTGTCTCTTGTTTCACTTCAAAGGAACAAGTAATTCAGAGGGTGAGGAAAAGGCCAGAATTTATTCTTCTCAGTATAAAACTCCCATTTCTGTCAGTAAAAAAGAAAAAGTTAATGAAATGCCACCTTGTTACATATTCTGTCTGCTACCAATATTTTCGTAAAATGCCCATAAATCTGTTTATAGTGCATTCGGCTACCAGCCACAAGTATATGTCCTGTGAGCCATTGAAGTAATATAGGAAATATCCTGAATCACAAGTTTACAGAGCACATAGAATGTAGCTATCAGACTGTAATGGAAAAATTTGAAACTGTTTTGAATCTTTACCATCAAGAAGTCTATTGACTCTGTTTTATGGGAGGAAATAGGAGCTTTCTCAATATTCTTCTTACTCAGAATCTCACATATCTGTGATACATTGGGTGGCATTCCTGTTATGAAACTCCCTCAGACAAGCTATATTACAGCAGTAAATTCTAGATCTAGCCTACAACGTTGGAAAACATTCCTGAACAGATGGTTTCATTCAATAAAACATCAAAGTACCACAGTAAATAATGCTGTGGAATTTTTTGCCAGTCATTTTGCAGTGCCACATTAAACATTTCCAGAGGCAGCTTAAAGTGAAAGAGACAGAAACATTTGGCAATGAACAAAGTGCCATAGGGATGTTTGACTGGTGATGCTGAGACCAGAAAAAGAAATGAGTATCTGAGTGGCACTTCTTGGGATGGTTTTTGATTTGTAAAGAGCAGAGAGTGCAGGGCAGTTAGAGGTCATCTCCTCTTTCCCTTCCTCTTCCCCATTGCAAAGAACTTATGTGTCTCATGCTCTTTCCCCTGTTGACTTCTTTCTTTATGAGTTTGGAGAAGAGAAACTTGACATAATATTTGCTGACCTCACTTGAGTGTCTCCTCTATTTCGAGTCAGCGCATTCTACTGCCTGCAGGCATTAGCAGAACAGAGTGTCCTCGAAAATCAGTCAAAATCTTGAAGAACTGAATGAAACAGCACCAAAATGGAGTAAGATTGTGGAATTATCTGGCCTTGCCCATGTGTCTTAGGCTTCATATACTAAAAGTAGACTAGCTATCAGTACTTAGAGAATAGACTGTATCCAAAGAAAAAGGCAGCAAACAGAATTATCTAGTCAGTCTGACCAGCAATCCACAGGCTTCAGTGTCCTGGCAGTTAAACCAAAGAGCATGAAGCAATACATGGCAGTAAGCCTCAGGAAACAAATAAAAAATCAGTTCTTGGTTTGTAGTATCCTGCTATTGAAAGAGAAGAATGTGGGTTTTTACCTCTGAAAGTGCATTTTAGGAAGGACCACAGTTTTCAGATAATTCAGTGAATTAAGGATTAGGAGGTAACTCTACAAGAAAATATCTGTTTCTCTTTATATTATTGTAATGGGTACAGTACTGCAAAGATTAAATATGCAAGAATTTAGAAGTTGTAGGACTTCAAGCATAAAACCAAAATCAGCTAATGCAAAACATAGTAGCACTGCCTTGGAATTTTCTGAAGAAGATTTGAAATCTAAAGCTCCTTCCCATTAATATACAAGTTGAGGGAAGTTTTCTTCTCTTCCCTGTCTTCTTTGTCTCAAGGAACAGAAAAAAATTACCAGTTGCCCACTTCAACTAGCCTTGCTATGGCAGCAGCATTCACAGCTCTATCTTCTGCTGTATCTCTCTGCCATTTTTTTCACTATCATCTCCGAAAAACACAATTCAGCTGCAGCCAGAGCCACAGCAATCCCATGTCTACCTGCTTCCCAGTAGTTCCTGCACTGGATATGAATTCTCATTATGTAAGACACTCAGGCATGGGCCAAACAGCTGCTTTTTACAGAACAGCCTGTGTGAGTGAAGAACAGAGGCAAACCCAGCTCAAATGCAGAGACAGCGTGTGTCACTGTGTGACATGTCCAGGTCCCCAAGGATGTGGACATCGTGAGACCTGGAAGCTGTGGCTCCTCAGCCACGCAGTTTGCCTGGTTTCTCTCTCATCAGAATTCCAGTGGGCTAAAGATACAGAACTGTGATAAGAAGAGAACAGGCAAATAAAAGAGAAGCACAAAATGATGCAAACAATTTTTTAAGCATTCTGGCTGTATCTACCCAGGGGAAAAAAAAAAAAGAAAAAAAAGAAGAGGGAATCAGGTATAAACAGGACTTTTTTCTTCTTTATTCATGACACATTTTAATGAGATTTGAAATGAGCACAGGAAGACAGAGCAAGATAACAAGGTTATCTTCAACTCTGAATCTTCACACTATTTATGATGCTAAATTTGCAGGCTATGCTGCTCACTTACATTTCCATAAAGTAGCATAATAAAAGAAAATAGAACAACTAGATGGTAGCAATTTTTCTTCTGAATTGTCCTTTCTGAAAAAAATATATACAGTCCTCTGGGTTCTGATATTCTTTTTACCTCTGCAGAATAATGTCCCTTTTGTATTTTATTCTTTCTTTGTGCAGAGATAAAGAGAATGTATGTACATTCAGACTGCTACTCCCCTAAGTGATATGACTCATTCACACAAGCATCTGTACCCCTTAAGGGACTGACAGTGCCTTTTCCTCTTAAGTCATTAATTTTACTTTTCTGTTATACTGAAGAACTGCTAATAAAGTAACTTTTCTCAATTGATATTCAATCTCTTCTGTGCCCCTGCAGGCGTCTCTTCTTCTTCAGGACTAAAAGCACAATGTGTTGAACTCTCCCCACAGATGCCATGATGGAGGCATACATCTTCTAACATTCACTCCACCTTCTTGAAATATCATCTGTTTTGCAGATTACAAATTGGGACTAAGGGCAGGCAGTAGGGTCTGCAACAGTAAGAAGTTTTAAATGCTTCCTGCTACCATCCAACTTACACCTGTGTCTGCAATAGTACAGCTACAAGCTGGCTAGCTGTTTTCTAAAGCAATTTTCCCCTAAAGCTCTCTGCTGTAGTTATTACATAAAATCTCATGGCTTCATTTGAATTTAGATACCTTTCCTCTGTGTTCCCAAGTAAATCTTAGGAGCAGCCTTCAAGTTATGGGAAACTAGAAAAATACATTTCACCAGTTCCATGATACCATTAATATATTAAAAATAAATGAACAAATAAATGAAGGCATGCAAAGGAGAGCATGCCTTTTTAATTACATTTTTGTTCTTTGTGACTCTCATAATATTGCTAACAATTAAGTTTTCTGGGCTTTTAATGTGAGGTTGAAGAAGTTAACAGCAAAAGAGTATGGAGTCCATCATGTTTGATCCAGTTTACACTGGTATGAATTGATATCCTAAGTCTTTCCCATGTTTATTACAAATGTCAGCATTTTTAAAGGTGAGGATCAAGATAGCTAACACAAATATTAATTGATTTAACAGTAAAGGGAGATTGCAATCAGTAATGGGTGACATATTCCCTCAGCCCTTTCAGAAGAGGTGTAAAGGTAGATAATATATTACTGAAAACATGACACAGGTAATTGTAAGATTAATTGGAAATTGAGTTCTCTCATCTCTGCTGAATGGAAAACATCCCATTTGCCTTACCAGTCTTTGATCAGTATACCTGTCTTTGCAGAGACTAATAAGACAACATAAAAGCAAGTAAAAGTTCATATTTTAAGTAGTTTCTCTAGTGTTTCCGACACTTGTGAAACAAAGGGAGTACTAAATATTGATAATCATATCATTTCAAAGAGAAATAGCCATTTTTTTCTCATGTATTACTCACTTCAATTAATCCCGAGAGTAGTGCAATGTGCAGTGATTCTTTTCTGTGGAAAGTCATTTAAAGGTTTAAATAACTGAAGGTTCAGAAACTACACATATACCAGCATCAATCATCATAGCACCACTTTAAAATACCACTTTCTTTGAAATCACTGCTTGTATTAAAAATAAGGCAATAAGGTACTTACTGAATATAATGGTTTTTAAAAATATGTAAACTGTGCTGATGGGATGTATCTGATTAATGAAAACTAGGTGAATGTAAAGTTCTGAGACTGTAAAGTGGCTGTACATGTCAGTGCAATATAAGATCTGACAGCCTTTTAAACCTCAAGTGGTGAAAAAAGAGCAAGGATTAGGAGGATTTGTTGAACACAGCAGGAATATGTTTTGGTGAACTCAATCATTTTTCTGAATAATTTTTCTTCCACTGTGTAGAAAACATGCAAAGAAATATTCTAAGCATCCTACATGTCTGGTCAAAATGGACCAAGAAAAAGATCCAATACATTCTGAATGTCAGTAGCAGCGTTCCTTCCAGGCCTCTACATGTAATACTGCCCCCAAGGAACATTCCAGCTGGAACCTCTAAGACTGAAGGGAAATACCAGTTTTGTTAGCAGAGTGTACCAGCCTAGTCCACATTTTGAGGTCTTATGCTTTTCTTAAGTGGCCTTACCAAGAACATATTTTTAGGTAATCATATGGCCAAACTGAGGGTCTGCAGATGAGTTGTCAAGAGTGAATGCTTTGATCCAGCTATTTGCATCCCCTTTAAAGGCACAGATATTATTCCTACTTTCTTAGCATCAGAAATAAAATTATTGTGTTCACATGGTATGACAAAGTGAAGCCCACCAACATGCAACGTCCATGCCCATCCAAGACATATTTGGTATCTTTTTCCCAGCTTAAGTAGTAAGGCCAGCCAGCCAGGGCTGCACCACTGAACAGGTATCTCAGAGACCAGTGTTTATTGTTTGTGGTCAGTTTAGAGGAGAAAACCAGCTTCTACAACATCAGATACACTTTGTAATTATTCTGATATATACATATAAAAGAGGGCCACATGCACAGACGTCTAGTTAATGATAGTCTTTCAAGATAAGAAGCATTGTTACCTTCTGGAGGCTACCTCAATACTCATGACCTTATCAAAAAGCACTTAGATATCATCTAATAGATAGTTCAGATGGTGAATAAGGCATATTTGTGTGGATAGTGCAATAATTGGTAATTTTTCATTATATCCAGAGAACATAGACATGATGAAGAGAATAGCATGATCCCTAGAAGAACACACAAATGGTATTTCTCAAGTGAAGCTATATTAAAGCAGGGCAGCTTGTAATAACAAAACAATGACAATGAAATATAAGTGAAAAAAAAAATCACGAAATGTGTCTGGCACAAAATAATTTGGTCCCAGAGGTTCTTTTGCTTTGGAACCCAGAATAGAAAACTTCACTTAAATTTACGATCAATAATCATCAGCTATCACATACTGAAACTCATGCTAAGAAACTAGACAAAGGGCTAAAATCCAGTGTTTAGGTTTTTATTTTGCTATCCAGGCTGAAATGATCAACAATTATAACCATTAATAAACAAAGAGCTATTAGGAGGGCAGCACAAACAAATTATCTGACAGAGTTTGTTGCCTTATTCCTTCTCACATTTTTTAAATGATCTATATAAAGAGTGCTGGAAAACACTGTTCATTAGCTTGTATTGTCTTATGTGTCAAACAGATTTAGATTATTTTATTCTGCTTATAATCATTTGGCTTCCCCCAGATTTCTTTAACAGAGTTACTTTAGGATTTAATTTAGTTTAGTGGGGTTTTTTTCTAACTATGACCAATCAATAACACTTCACTTAACACATTATGTGAGCACTGCATTTTGGTACCCCTCTGTTTACAATGCAGCTTCAACTACTTGCCTTTCATTATTAATACAGCAAAGTCTAGTAGCTTATATGGTTCTTTCTTATAAACTGTGTGTGGAAAGAAGACATGAGTTAAGAAGATGCTTGCACCCTTATAGAAGTAAATATCCTTTGGCATTTTGAACCTTACTCAGTTATGTTAGATATTTAGTGCCTCTGTTGTGTTTACAGCTGAGGTGAAGAATGAGCTGGGTAAGAGTCAGTAGCACTTGAGGCATGGTAGTTCATGCATGTTCCATCCCATATTAGAGCTCCATTCTGTTAGGGGCTGTAGAAAACACCTGTGGTAGTCACCCTCTTATGAAGGGTTTTCAGACTGCCAGCTGAGAAAAGAGGGAAGTATTACTGCACTTTTGGGAACAACAAGCATTGGAAGATAAAAGCTAAAAATCATAATTGACCTCAAATCATATTTCCCCGAGGAAAGAATCAGGCAGAAATTCTTCCCTTATCACTAGCTGAGCTGGCTCCCAACTGTCAGGGTCAGGTCAGGTGAACTTCGTCACCATCAGATAGCCAAATATTGGCTTACACAGATTGCTGGTAAATGTAAAGACACTTCAGTGAGCTCTTCATTGAGGCACAACATAACAATTCCCAGTAAGATACCAATTGGTAAATTTTATTTCTACTTCTAAATTTCACAAAGATATGCATCTTTTCTCTATGTAGTGTTTATGCTCTATACCTCAGAACCAGAAGTCTTAACAAAACCACCATCACATAGCTAACAAGAAAGAGAAGGTAAGCTGACTTGACAGACACAAACTATTGAACCTTTAATTTTGTAAATGTAGATTAGAAATTATATCAGCCCAGATATGCTGGAACCACTACTGCAAGCTACAGCTATGTCCAGTTTTCCTTTCTTCTGTCAGGAAGGATGGTGAGTTTTGAACAAAAGCACAGGAGGAAAGGAAAAGGAAGAGTATGTGTGCATGTGTGTGTGAGAAACAGACTTCCAAACTCTCAAGCTCTCTAGTGCCTTTATAGAGCACTGCAGCTATCAGCAATTTACCCTTGGAAAAGGAGCTGTCAAGTAAATGTCTTCCTATTCACACCATGTGGTAGGTAAAAATCCTGAGCTGATCCGTGCCTCATGATTGCGCAGACAGGTCTCTTCCCTGCAATCAGCGTTGCTGAAAAACTGATTTTTGTGGTAGTGCCAATCTGATGGTACTAAAATAAAATCTCCTAGACCCTCTGACAATAAAAAATTATCTAAGTGAAAGGAAAAAAGAGTATGAAAAGAATTATAGACTTCTACTTACCTTTAAAATTGTAGAAACATTTTTTCCCAGTAAGTAAATAGTCCTTTTTATTTTTGCTTTCATTAAGCATACTTTGGAGGACTATGATGTTCTTTACCACAGCAGACCACATTGCATCAGCTGCTTCTGAAGAAGACAAAAAGCCTTATCAAGGGAATGTGGAATAGAAGACAGTCAAAGTGAAATCAGGTTAAAGTGTCATTCACATTATTGAATCAAATGCTAACAGAATATTGACATATTCTGCAACCTTTGACCTTTTTAGATTTTCATCTAAAATGAACAATGTCCATGTCTTCTGGGTAGAAAATATTCAGTTATGGGTATGCTACTGAGTGGTGATATCTGTACAGAAATGTAGGAGATATTTCTTCCTTCTTGTTTTCTTTGGCTCGAACACTGCTGTTCCAATTTGTGATGTTGCATTGTGCTTGGCCAAGTGGAGATACGATACAAACCTGGCTACTGCAAGTTATAGAGTGGGATAGCTGTTCCCTTATGTAGCATTTTCTTAATAACTTCACTGCATCAACCTGTGAACAAAACATCAGCTAGTCCCTTATAATTATCACCTCCCTTCCATTTGTAACTCTCCTCTAGTTTTCCATGTTAAAACATGGAATAAATAATTTATTCTGAGGTACATTTTAATATGGAAGGGTTAACTAAATTTACATCCCATCTCATCACATTTAAATTTATAATGAATGATAATTAGTGAGTAAAAGAGGTAAACATTCTAAAAAAATTAAAGAACCATGATTCTTGAAAAGCACCATGAACTTCACAGGAGAAAAATTCAAATAATAATTAAAAAAAAAACATCTCCTTCTAATCCTTGAGGTTTTTAAAGATGAAGTCAGTATAAGTTTTCCTCCTACTTAGAGTATCAGTGCTGGAGGAGAGGAAATAAGTCTCCTGCTTTCACTTACCAGAGACTTTGTACTGAAAGATAGCACCTTTGATATCATTATATATTGAAAATGTGGGAGCAAGCTGCTTGCAATCAGGCATAGAGGTTTTTTCACCTTAAGTGAAGATCAGGCAGATCCTGTGTGCTCTGGGGCAGAGGGGGCAGAAATCACATTGTCCTCCCATGGGCAGCACACTTCAGGGTTACAAACATAAAACCTGCTGAGAGTAAAAATGATGTTGGAATTTTAGCAAGTTTTGGCTCGGGAGCCTAAGAGGGATAGTGGAAAGCACAATCAATTTGTTTTTCAGGAAATAGCCAGACTGATTCATGGGATGAAGCCACCAGCAGATCATGCATGAACTCATGCAAGAATACATAAAGATGCTGAGAGTCTGTGGAACATGGAAGTTTCAGCAATTGTGAGGAAATATCTCCTGAGCTAAAGAAGCCTTACAAATTTGTCTCAGAAAAAAAGAAATTTCTGAAAGACACATTACATAAGAATCTAAACTTATTGAATAAAGGCACCCATAGGCACCTATCTGGCAATATCTTGTCCAATTCTGAAGGAAGGCCCCTTAGCTCAGATGACTATCCTATTTCACTTTCTATTAAATATAGCTGGCACATGGCAGGGCAGATTGTGATTCAAAGAGCCTTTAGTCCTAGAATAAGGATTCTGACCACTGAAAAAATAATTTAAATCCATAATCTTACTGTCTTCACAAACCTGATGCCTTTGAAACTTGAAAAATCTTTGTTCCTGTAGTTTAAAAATACAGGCAACAAACAGAAATTGCATGGAACTAAGTTAATAGAATAAATTTTAAGAAGGAAGAGATATATCTGGCTGGTATAAAACCCACAAATGAACACAATTAAATAGTCAAACTTGAGGAAATAAAGCACCTTTGACTACCTCTTAATTCCATGTGCCACATCACCATTCATTTTGTTATAAATATAACATATAAATACACAGAGGTCTTTTACATCATTGGTGTAAGTCACTGTTATACTGCTTATATATAATTTTCTCCAGAAGGCAGGAAATATTAGCGTATTATCTCAATAGTTATTCCATGTTAAATCAAATAATAAGTAACTCCAAATTTGAAGCCCATATTTCTTTAAAGAATCTTTTGTACATGCCTCACTGAGGAAAAATGCATATATTTATCACTTCAAAAGAAAAATCTTTGTGATATATATCACTAGAATTAGAAGAATATATAAAAATTGAAATGTTGGGGGCTTGCTGCAGAGGTTGCAGCACTGCTGCTGCATTGTAATGCTGGCACAGCATGGGCTGCAGCCTGGCCAAGCTGCACCCTAAAAAACAACTATTTCTTTTCAGATGTTTAGAAGCCAGGCTCTTTTTCAAGCTCCTCTTCCCTTTTGAACATCAATTCACTGCCTTGTTTCTAAGCAGGCATCCACCAGCTTATACATTCAGATACAGTCACAGATGGTTCGGAGACCAATCTGCAATTTACCATAAGAAAGTTCAGCTGATTTAATAATGAGCACGATGAAATGTAAGTACAGCCCACGCTGAGTGGATTAAGGAATGGCCAACTGACAGCCCTGAAAAGCATCTGCCAGTGAGGGAACTGTCACAGAACAAGGATTTTTTTTTTTTTTCTCATAGCAATGCCCAGTTTCTTCTATCCAACCCTTACAAAAAAAAAAAAAAAATCACTCGTACTTTTTGTGAATCTTTCAAAACTGGAACCTGCACCTGAAGAAGGTCTAAGGTATCATTTAAATGTGAAACCTAAATTATGGCACAAACCCCTAATCTTGCTAAACTTTAAGAAAATCTCACCCTAGAGCTTTCCCAGCCACATTTTAACTTCAAAGTTTCCAAGATGTGAGAGATCTACACTTTTTCAGAATGGACTCTTTTTAACCACTCTGATATCTATTTTTTACTTCAACTGCTCAAGCTCGAAGTCAGCACAGCTAAGACACAGCACAGCAGCTGCAAAAGGACACTCACAAAATGTAGTTGATGACACCCACCTATGAAAAACTGATTAAAAATTGTTTATTGTTTATGTTAGACTTGCTCAATATTACATGTAAAACAAAAATTTTAATGCCAATTATTTGGTATAATAAATACCTGAGGGATTTTTTCTGATATAAGCCTATCTCAATGACTAAGTGTATCTTGCCTATTTTAGGAGTGTATTTTAAGTAGCGTGACATATTAGCAGTAGATAAAGGGTTCTTTTTTATATCTGTGCAATTCTGTTTCCCTTGCTGTCCTAACTGGAATCAAGTAAATATGACTTCTCATGCCATTTGGAGATTTTTGGTTTGGTTTTGGTTTGTTCTTTTTGTTTTAATTTTCCAAAGCTTTTCACACCTACATTGGAAAAAGGTTACAAAGTAATACTCCCTAATTCCATGGTAGTAAAGTCTCAGAAATATCTAATTTGTTTTCAGAGAAAGTTTGTTCTATTCTTCTCCCTCATAAAGGACAAATGGCATCACATACAATCTAATTCTGGGCACATTTTGCTGTTTATTAAATTACTCATGACCTTCACATATGGATGATTGATTTCAATAATTAATATAATTACTACATAGGGGGTTTTTGTTTATGATTATAGTAACATTTTATCTGAAGTTTCTGAATGTAAGCCATTGCCAGAATACATTCTTCACAATAGCATGTTCTTTTTCTATAACTCTATATCTGTATCTTCCCATTTTTTTTTATTTTTGTGTGTCTGTTATCTCCCCTAAATAAGGAAAGGCTAACTAGTTATTGAAATGTCTTTGTGTTTTTCATACAAAAGAACAGATGTATAATACATAATTTTTCTTTTTCTCACTAAAACTGTAGGTTCTTCATCCAGGATGCAACAGGAACTTCAAAAGTACAATTTACTATCTATCATTAATGTAAGGATGATAGGCACCTGTGATTTTCCACAGATATTCCGAAACTGCAGTTAATAAATATTTCAAGTACAGTTTTGTCACGATGAATAGAATTAAATAAAGGTATCCCTAATAAAGCTTAGAAGCAGAAAGTAAGGCAGTATTATTACTTACACCACCCAGGGAGGAAAAAAACTCCAAACATACAGTGGAGAAAAGAATTTGTAGAATCTTAGCATCAAAGAATGGTTAAGGCTGGAAGGGACTTTCAAGATCATCTAGTTCCAACACCTCTGCCTGGGCAGGGACACCTTTCAGTAGATCAGACTGCTCAAGGCCTCATCCAACCTGTTCTTGAACACTTCAAGGCATTGGGCATCCACAACTTCCCTAAGCAACCTCTTCCAGTACCTCTCAACACTCTAAGTAAAGAATTTCTTGCTAACATCTAATCTAATCTAATCTAAGCCTGCCCTCACTCAATTTAAAACTATTGCCCTTGTGCTGCCATTATCTGCTCGTGTAAAAACTCCCTCATCCTCTGTTTGATAAATCCCCTTGAGGTACTGGAAAGTTGCATTGAGGTCTCCTTGGAGCCTTCTCTTCTCCAGGTTGAACAAGCCCAACCCTCTGTTGCAGGAGGGAGTGGGAGCTTCAGATAAAATTAATTTGAGAAGCCCTCCCTTTGAATCATGAGGTGCAGAAAGGACCCCCTTGTAAAGTCCTCTGAAAGGAGCCTAGAGGCAAATGAAGCCAATCTTAGCCTCAGACTGTCAATGGTTTAAGTCTAAGAAATTATAGAGCTTTGACAACCTTTGCACAGCTTTGTCCTGCAGGATTAATGATAATGATAGCAAACTAGGCATATTTATATAAAAACAAATCATTTGTTATGAAAAATGACTAAACAGAAATATGTTAATCAGAATTATTTACTAAACTCTATAAAACCAAAAAAATACTAGTATAGTATGGTATAGTACAGTACAGTATAGTATAGTACAGTACAGTATAGTATAGTATAGTCTAAGACACTTCATTATATCAAAGCAATTATATTAAAGCAATGACATTAAAGCTGGGAAAAAGAAACAATAATTGAAGTAGAAATTGATGTAACTCACCCATATCACTGACCAGGGCAAAATCTCTTTCATTCAGCCTGTCGTCATAGGAGAGATACTCCCACATCTGATCACCATCATAGTCCTTCTCTGAACCTCTTTTAACAGATAAATGTCTTTCTTATGTTGAAGACCCCAAATCTGAATGCAGTGCTCCAGGTGGGGTCACAAGAGGACAGAGTAGAGGAAAGCATGACCTCCCTCGACCTGGTGGCCGCCCCTCTTTTGATGCAGCCCAGGATGCACTTGGCTTCCTGGGCTGTGAGGGCTCACTGTTGGCTCATGTCCAGCTTTTCATCCAGTAGAACCCCAGCTCTTTCTCTGCAGGGCTGTTGTTGATTACTTCTACTCTCAGTCACATCTCAGATTGCCTCAACCCAAGTGCAGCCCATTGCACTTGGACTTGAACTTCATGAGTCCCTCGTGGGCCCACTTTTCAAATTTGTCTAGGTTCCTTTGGATGGCATTCCATCCTTCTGTTGTGTCAACTGCACCACTTAGTTTCATGTCACCTACAAACTTGTCAAGGGTGCTCTTGATCCCACTGTCTGTGAAAAAAAAGCATGATGTTTATTGAGCATTTTATAAATGTTTCCCTAATAGGTGTTCCATTCCCCCAATGAAAACATCTGCATGCAGCTTTTATTGAATGGGCAAATGATTGTAATGTCTGTCTTCAGATGCTATTTAACTACAGAACAAAAATAACAGAACACAAGTCCATAACAAAGGCAAGTCAGAAATACTTCATAAATCACAGTATTAAAAGAAGCACAGACAGCAGTACTTTGAGCAAGTTCTTACTGCGTCCAGGATCTTGCAAGTAGGTCACAGTTTGATACAACAAAAATACTCTCTGTTCTGTATCTGAGGCTGGACTCTGACTATTCATTTAACATCTTGTTCAAGCTTGATGCTTACTATTTGGGAACTGGAAGTACAAGATGGGACCAGAGAAAAACTTTTGGTATCTTCTACTAGTTTCTTCAGAATTCAGTGGAGAAATCTACTTTCTGATCAGATTGCTTCTAATTTGAAATGGCAAAGTTTCTAATTTATTGCCAGGAATAACATTAAGTAGCTTCAAAGTTTTGACAAGTATTTTTCAAGATTTCTTAACTTGTAGTAAATTGAAGAGGAGACAAAGAGAGAGATAAGATAGGTGCTTATTTTGCACCTGGTTCAATATGTGGTGAGATTGTTTCATAGTTCCCCCACAATTAGGACCAGTCAATGTGTAGTTTGGTGGCTGATCAGTGGTATTCATGCAAAAGAGCTCTACTGCATGTGACATTGCCATTCTTGCTGGCAAAGTTTAGAAAGCAGTCTAATCTTGTAAATCACATTTGTCATTTTTAGTGGTGGGATTATCCTGACCATAGGACAGACTTGCACTTTTTGTCCAAATTCTAGTTCTCTTTTGGCCCTGTTTTTGTGAATATAATGTCTCCAGCCATTACCAGTAGTGAATTACAGATGACTTTATAATTATTTCTAACTCACAAGTATTTCAGTGATGCATTTGGAAATATGGTATCTCAGCTTCTGTGACAGCCAGGCTAAGGATAGAGAGGAGAGGTTCTCAGCTTCAGAGCAGGGAGTCACAAAGCTCTGAAATATTGTCTGAAACACTATCAATATTAAGGCCTGCCCTTTAATCACATAAGCTGTGAATATGACTCTCCAAGCTCTACTTCAGGGAAATACAGCCAAGTCCCAGTCTAGGAATAGTGCATATTCATCATACAGAAATATTCCTGCCAAGCATTTTTATTTGCTTCACAATAGCATCTAAGAAAAAGGGGTTCACAGAGGATGATGGATAAACACAGATGACCCATGTGTCATGGGTCAAACTCCAGTTACAATGAAGACCTGCTCAGCACATCACTAGTGAATAAACCCCCAATATTTACTTCAGGGTGAACTGAGCTGTTCTCTTGGCTGTCTTGCCTAGCTCTCCATCTCACACCAAGGGAGGGCAGACACTTGGAAGCAGATAGCTGAACTCAGATGTTTTAATCCTCTCCCTTCCAGGGTAACCTTATAAAACAGAGGGGAAACAGCTATAAAGAAACATCCATAGTACAAACCTACCACAAGCCAGTTTGATGTGTCTGAGACAAGCTGTGTCAACAGCAATGAAACTGCAGCCCCCAGTGCTGCCCAGCCAGCTGGCTTCATCCATAGCCTGACCTCAGGGACTGCCTCTGAGGAAGCAGTTTGGTTTTCCTTCCTCTGTTGCATTGAGACTGCCAAATCCAGCCCAGCTGTGAGGATGCCTTTATGACTCAGAGAATTTTCATCTAAAAAGAACCAGATATATTATATTCATTTGGTTATTGCTAGCATAAAAAAAAGAATGAAGAAACACTGAATCACAACCAGGCCTGGCATAAGTACAGACTGCCCCAAAATAACTACTTGGCTTCCCTCTGCAATTCAGTATGCATCCATTCACCAGTAGGCTTTGTCTGGGAGCCAGTTTGGAGCTCATGGGCTAAGTGTTACAGGCCAAATCAATTTTGATTATTTATTTTTTTCAAATCAGTTGCTGTGAGACAATACACAGTAATTTGCTAAAGTTGCAGTGTTCTACAAATACTCCAGCTACACCCCAGTCACTAATCCTATAACCTTAGTAAAAATCATAATAGAAAAGAAAAACAAACAAAATCAGATTGCCTAGAAAGCAGCTTTTTAAAATCAAATGCTACTGCTAACTCAGTGGTCAGGTTTTATTTTTAATACTTTTCTATTCTTTGAAACTGAGAAGAATGAAGGCCTATAAAATATGATATTCAGTAACATTTTTCCTGTCTAAATAAGGAGAAATAACTTTATTGCTTTTTTGTGTGTGTGTGCGCATGAATTTACAGTGTTCTCTGTATTTCCAAAAAGAAGCTCCATTCCAGTAATATCTCTCTTCCTTCTATAAAACGTGGATAGAAACATTCTCTGGGAATATTGGATGAATTAGAATGAGATCAAAATAATGCAAAAAATGAAATGTTTATTCTCTGACTTTACAATGTTCATACATATCTATCCTTTATTTTTTTAGCAAATGCAGCTTTTTAGCCATCTTTTCTGCTGGAATCTAAAATTATTGTTTCATCTCACCCAAAAACATTTGACAGCAACCACTGCAGCCAGTCATGGTATCCTTGATTTCCCTAAGACACAGCACCCTTAGATGCGTCTAAATATATACATGTTTGGTCATATATATCACTGTTTTAAGTTACAAACATAAAAAAGTTACAAACAGGTGTTAGAAACAAGACTAGAATTTTCTTGTGTTTCCCTTAATTATTGAATCATCTCCTTTCTGATTTGCCTATTTCTGTATTTAAAAAACTTTTATGCATACATTGCTCTGCCTCTCTAAGACACACGAGTTCATGGTTGGTGTAAGCATGTAATTGGACACATTAAGTTGGTGTACAAACTCTACCTTGGAGACCAGCAAATACATCCCATATCTAGGCCTTGATCCTCTTTTGGTAAAGGATACAGACTGCACTCACCCATCAAAGTGCTCACTTACAGGTCTATTCCATGGGTAGGTAAGGCATTAGTTGCCACTACACTCTTACTATTAAGGCAGACAGGCTGTTTGCAGGTGCATCATAAAGAAGGAGGGGTAGTGAGAAAAATCTTATCTGTGGTAGGAAAAGCTTTCCAGCAAGACAAGATTTCCCACCATTCTAAGGATTAAATTTATTACAATTATTATATAATAGAATTATAGAATTATATTGTATTATATAATTAATTATTAATAATACTGCCAGTAATTACTGGCAAAAGACAGTTTCCTGTCTCCTTTTAACACAAGAATGTTAAATTTATGTTTTGGACAAGTAACATTTTATTCATTAATAAAATAAATTGATAAATAAATAAGAAAAAAAGGCAAACAGTTAAGTTCTTGCCAGTTTTAATTTGCATCTCTCTGTCCAGAAATGGTTCAAGAACGAATTCAGTAATGAAATCAGAGTTTTAAAAAAACTTATAATGGTTTATGTGCTGAACTTCACCGTCCTTTGCCTTCACAGAACCCATAGAGGTGCCTGATAGATCCAGACTCAGAGAGGATTAAAAACAAATGATCTGGAGTTGGTTAGAAGCAAACTCTGAGGGTAGGGGGGGACACATAAAAACTTCTGCCCCCCCTTTTTTTTTCAGTAGCTACATGGCTAAGGAGCCATTAATTCCACCTTGAAGCAGTTGTTCAATTGTCCAGAGGGAAAACCACTTAGTTTTACACATTTAGTTTGATGATACGAATTTCATGCCCTGTACATATACTCAAATAGTATATGTACAATAAATGGTATCATTTATTGCACATATATCGATGCATAAATACCAAACCTCAGCTATATGTTAAAGACAGGTTCCTAAGTAGTGCTGATGTCTCCTGGAAAATAATAAAATAATTGGCACAGTGCACCATGATGCTAGCCTTGGAAATTATTGGGCTTTCAACCATGTCTTTCCTTCAGATTATATGCTGAAGGATTCTAATATTTTTCTTTATCTTGGGGAGGGTGGATTTTTTTTATGTTTCTGAAAATGTAAGCTGGAAGAATCAGACTCTTAACAGCTGGAAGCCCAGAGTTGCCTACAGCAGCCATTAACAGCGGTTGCCACAGATCTCAATCACTCCTTTGTGGAATATGAACTGGGTCCTGGTACCTCCTTTATTCCACACATATAACTGCCACACCAAGGATCAATGTATTTCAGGACTCAGTAATGCCTAAATGCAGTCCCCGAAATCTGGAGATTAAAAATGCACATTTCATTAATTTTTTAATAAGTTTATATTTTGGTAACGGTCGTGCTACACAGCATTACAGACATAGTGGATAAATGTCAAATATTAGAAGATATAAAAAGCACCTATGTAATTTAAACTCTATTGATAACTGAGTTATGTTAAGAACAAATCCATGCACAATAATCATCTTGCATTCATCTATTAGTCTGCCCATGGTTCTGTGCGGCACTCAGACTGCCTTTGATTTTGCTGCATAGAACATTTTTCATCCATGAAGTAGTACAACCTTATTAAAAATTAATTTAGAAATATGTTTAAAAATTAAAAATATTTATGAATTACAGCTGCAATGATACAGATCTTAGACAATAAGATTTGCTAAGTTGGAAAAAAGTAATGTGAAGATCTCTGCTTCTACCTGTTCAGCTGTGAATATTTCTGGTGACACTATCAGCAGACTTGCAGATCTCTTGAACTGAACAAATTATTGCTTTGCTCTTGTTCCTGCTGTGTTTGCCAGGAACCACCCGTGCAGCAAAAGAATTATTTTTTGTCACTTTATCCTCAAGACTTTGGGATTAGCTGGTATTCTGAAAGGTTTTTTCTTTTTTTGGTAGTTGCATAAATAGATAAATAAAAAAAGGAAAAAAATAAATCAAAAAACCCTAAGCCTTGTTTCCTCTCCCAGTGGGCTCTTACCTTTTCTCCACCAGAAACCAGAAGGCTGAACAGAAGCCAGAACAATGTCAAACTAACCTGAGAAACTTCTAGCTCTTTGTCATCCTCTGAACAGATGACTTTCAAGTTTCGTGTGATTTGTTAAGAATGGCCCACAACAACTGAAGGGTTGCTTGTGCCAAGTTATTTCATTTACAATTAGCTTGCAGTAAGCTGCCTAGACAAAACCAGGCTTTGTTTTTGAATTTGTATTACCCAAAGTGTAGGACTTAAGGTGACTTGCAGAGGGTACCAAGAAGAATTAAAAAATGTACAGATTTTATTAGCTACAACCAATGCCAAAATTTTAAACTACCACTGAGATATATAAATTTAAATGAGATATATATATATAACATGATGACTTCAGGAATATGGGTCATATGTAAATTTTAAGATTGTTAACCCGGCAGCATAACACAAAGAAGTGAGGAGCAAGAGCTGATATCCTCAGGATGATCATACAAAGTAAATGGTTCTTTGTAAGGAAAGAACATAAAAGCAAGAACATAAGGAGAGAACATAACTCCCTTTCCAAACTGGAGATTTGGGGCTGGATTTGGTCATTCTGTGTATATTAAGAATTAAAATAACTTTATACCACATTTATACTTTACATTGCATTAGTTATGTTAACTCACAAGATTACACCTGTGGGTCTACGTGTTCTTAACAATACATGTTCAAAAGTATTCAAGCAAAATTATTATATGAAATATGCATTATAATCATGTAAATGCAGATATGTGAGATTTTGGTTGCTTTCTGTGTCAGGCTACAATACAGAAGAATTATCTCACGGGGATTTTTTGAAGTAATTTTGATCCCAATCCCATCCAAAAGTTGTGAGGTTAAAGATGATTTGGGAAGGGTGGGAAAATGAGAACAAAACCAGTCTTATACTGGAATATTCAATTTAGAACTATCTGAAAGAACAAATAATGTCTCATTAGATATCAGAATACAATTATTTTAAAAATATAAAATATAAATATAAAATTCCAATTTTAATTCCTTATAAGAATGTTGAGAAAGAGACACACGGTGTCTTCCATCTGGGCAACACATCCCAGGGATTAGAACAAAATATTTTCTGGTTTAATCAAGGTTTTTGTCTAAAACATGTAACAGCTCTTTATGAAGAATGGACCTTACACCACTGTGGTACATACTGGCTTAACTTAACCATACCATGATTTGAAATGGTCTTGTGTTTCCAAAGGAGAAATACCAAAACCTGAGGTTTTTCTCCCCAATGTCTTCCTACAACTATCTTTTTTTTTCCCCCCTAAGCCAGAGAGAGTAAGTCCTGACCATAATGATCTCAGGTGACACCATGCCAGATCCTTTCCCAATGTATCTGAGGTGACATGACAGTACATTACACAGTGAAGTAGATGTTACCACCATTGTGACCTTATGAAACCTAAAATAATGCTTTAGTGTTCATATTATAGATTATTCTGACTTTTAGCTAGATAAAAGTAGAATATTTTGATCCAGCATTTTCATTTGCTGTTATGTGGAGAATAATAGGATGACAAATCCCTAGAATTTTTGCATAACCCCAACAGACAAAGATACAAAAATATACTCTATGGGGATTTTGAATACAAGACATCTATAAAAGGATTCAAATGCATTGTAAAGTGGAAGCATTTATATTTCAATTTTTGCATAATTTGACTGTACCTAGGAAAAAAAGCAACTTTTTTTTTAATCAAAAGAGCTATATTTTAATCTAATGTGGACCTTTTTCAAAACCAACTCATATTAGTTGAAGGTTGAGCCCTTCAGACATTATCCACCTCAGTGAAACTCAGAGAATATTTGAATATGATGTCTATTCCAAGGTGAACAGGGGTGAAAGAAAGAGGTCTCAGATACATGCAACAAAGCAAACACAAACAGAAAAATACTGTAGAATAATTTTGTATTCCTAATATAAAACATTTTCATATCACCTGAAAATTTTGATTTCATCAATACAGTTGAACCAGGAAGCATATTTAGAACCCACAATTTCTGACCACATCCACACTGATTTCACACCAACATGATTTCATATACTTTAATTGTATTATTTTTGTTTTTCCTCATTGCAGACAGTCAGACCTAAACCCTTATTATCCCTCCAAATAAATTGCTCATTATTTTAACAGCTTCCTGCAGTCAGAGTTTCTCAGCATGTATCACATTCCTATTTCTTAAGATAGAAATGTAAAGCAGCTGGGGGTCTGCCTGATTTAACGTCCAGATTTGCTTAGAGGAAGCAAAGATGATTTTATGTTTCTGTATTCACTGATGATATGTGGTCTTTTAGCTCCTTCAACTATATTTAGAAGGACTTATCAGGCATCATTACTGAGAAAAGAAACACAAAGTAAGGCTAAGTCTCAAACAAGGTAATCCAAGTTACTCATGTCCTGCTGGGGAACTTCAACCACCCCAACATCTGTTGGGAAAGTAGCAGAAGGAACTGTAGGCAATTCTGGACACTCCTGGAATGAATAACTCCTTGAGTCAGCCAACAGACAGCTCTGCCAGAGGGAATTCAGTACTGGATCTGACCAACAGAAGGCAGGAAATCGGAGACACCAAGCCTGGAGGCAGCCTGGGCTCAGGTGATGGTGCACTGGTGGAGTTTGTGGTCCTGAGGCATATGGCTCAGAAAGGTGTGAAGTTAAGCTCCTGTACTTTAGGAAAGCAAACTTCCAGCTTTTCAAGAATGGAGTCAATAGGATCCACTGGGAGACTTCCCTCAGAGACAAGGGAGTGGAAACAGCAGACCTTTAAGGAAGTCTTCTACAGAGTGTAAGAAATGGCAATTCCCACGAGCAAAAAATAGGTGAGAGACTGAGTAAGGAGCTGCTGGTCAAAGTAAAATGAAAGAAGCAAATACAGGCAGTGGATGCAAGGTAATATACCCTGGAAGAGTGTAGAATGAAGTTTGGTTGTATAAGGGTGAGGCAGACCAAGGAGAAACTGGAACTGAACCTGGCAAGGGATTCAAAGAATAACAAGATCTTCTATGGGTATGTTAACCATAAAAGGAAGGTGCAAGAAGGTGCACCCCATGAAAAACAACAGTAACAAACCAGTAACAGTGGGTTAGGAGAAGACTGAGGTAATCAATAGTCTTTAGCTCAGTCTTCAATGGCAACCTCTCTTCCCACACCTCTTGAGAGGATGAACAGCAGAATGAAGACTGGGGGAGCAAAGTGCTTCCCGCTGTAAGTGAAGATCACGTTCATGACAACCCGAGGAATCTGAATGCACATAAATCTATGTGCACAGAGCTATGAGATGTAGCCCAGAATCCTGAGGGAAATGGCTGATGTTGCCAAGCCTCTCTCTATGATATTTGAAAAGTCATGGCAGTCAAGTGGACGCAGGGAGTGTACCCATCTTTAAAAAGGCTTGGATTTTAAAGGTGTGAAATGTCAGTCTAATCCCTGAAAAGAGCTATGTGCATACCTTATTTCAGCACAAGTAATCCTGCCGAATTAATGAGTGGTTGAAAATATGAGAAATATTTCACATCGTAGAAAGTTGAAGGCTGGATGATGAACCACTCAAAAGTTTAGTATTTTATCCCCTATTTACAAGCTTGTAGAAGTATCTTATGTCAAGTGTGAAAACTGAATTATAAATTAAAAAAAAAACACAGATGAAAAGGTAGGTCAGGACATTTGGGCAAAGATGCAAAAACTGAAAATCTCTGTTCCTAACTACTTTACTTGGAAAACTAAAAATAAAAAGGAAATATAGATCTATATTACTTGAAAAAATAAATTAAACTTTTGCATATTTCTGGCACAACACAACAATTTTACTTATATTAAATATAGCACTTGATTTTCACCAAAATCCTGAGAAAGGCAAGGCTATATTTTTTGACCTGTAAGTTGTCCACTTCTTAATGCTACAGCCTCTTTCAAAAAGAAAGGAATAATTTTGAATTTCTTAATAAGTTTCTATGTGAACAATTTGTCTAAAATAAGACCTTCACCTAAGTCAAATAATTTCTGGATTAAATGAAAGTGAAACACATCCCTTCTACAATTAGTGTAGGAACTTCTCTTTTTTGTTCCCCATGAAGAATCTTTACTAGGAGAATCAGTGCACACTATGGAACAGAATCTAATAAGTCCAACAAAGGAACAAGATTATTACGTCTTAACCAGTTTAAAGGGGTTTTAAGGGCTCCTGCTGAGCACTTAATACTTTGGACTTAGTTTCCTACTGAGGTATTTTTGTCAGCCAAAGATAGAATGGGAGATGCATCAATGTTTAATTCTATTTTGGCCTCCTTGTTGCATCTCATGGAACAAGGATTGTGTGCAGAATTTCCTCTACAGGATACTTTGGTGCTCCAGTGTATTGATACACTGATGCTATAGTGTATATGGCTTTATGTGTCTGTGACAGATACACCCATAGCAAAGGAAGATTAAGCAATGATTTTGACTGCAAGAACAAAAATCTACCCTATTGCCCAATTTTTGGTTTGCTCTCTGGCTTCTGCTTGGTCTCTGCACCTGGCTCTCTCTAGAGCAGTTCATTTAGAGACACCTTGGAAAAGGTTAAAGGAATGTCACAGCATGAGTTTTATATCCCTCTGTACTGCACAAGAATTATCACAATTTCTACCTCATACAGCAGAGTCTAAAAAGCACCTTCACAAAATACCATGGGGAAAAGTTTGATTCAAAATTACTTCAATCAGTGAAAAATCTAAGATTGCAATAAGTTTTGAAAGTAGAAGCCAGTCTGGTGTCATACCCAAACCTTCTTTGGCTTCTGAAATGGACCTGTGTGAGTGGTACACACTACAGGATAAATCATGCACTTGTGCAGACTAAGGGAGAGTACCATAATAAAGTGGAAACTTGTGGCTTTCCCAGAAGTCAGGTGTGTCTGCTCCAATACCTTTCAGTGTGAAGTACATGATTCCAGCACTGGCTAGAAAGCCATTCTGAAGACAAAATGAACCAGGCAGATAGTCCCAGAGGCATGATTTTAAACAAAGATAGGTTTTGCCAGCCAAACCAAGTGAAGCAAACAAATGAACTCAAACTGACAACCCTCATGACAGTAACTTCTAAGTTTTGAGAGTTAATCATGCTGCATTTTGACAGATCACTGATGAAATCTTTCAGATTTGCCTTGTCAGTCATTTGTTAGCAGACATCTAATGAATAGCATATAAAGTAGGCTTGTTAAGTATAGTGCCTGCTGACAGTTCAATTTAAAAGTGAAGGGTATAGAAAATTCACTCCAGAGCAATTGTCAGTTTTTCCACAGGAAAAATCTACTTTGTGTTAGCAGTCTGTATAGGCCTGGTAGGGATGTTCTCCAACTCCGAGACCCTGGCTGTCACAGGGATACAACAATTTCTTTAGCAAAGAAATGGTCAAGCAAATATTACTGGAATTATGACATTACCATATTCATTTCCTTGTTAAAGAAAGATAATTCAAAGATACTCCCTGAGATGTATCAGTTATATTTGAAACTGATTTTTTTTGCAATTTTTTATTTTATTTTCTTTACAATATAATTTATGAGAGGAATTATTAATGCCATTAATTTAAGCTATCTCTTTTCCCAACATAATACAGCATGTAAATAATAACATCTAGCATTAAGCTTACAAAATAAAATGCATTTTTATGAGATGTTTCCTATTGACTTTGGAAACAAAGTATAGCAAAAAAACCCATCCTTGCTGAATATTCAAACCTTTAAGGAAAGAGATTAAAGCAAATTCAAAGACTCCATTGATATTTTTGATATTGAAATATTTATCTTCTCACGTACAAATACATAGGCCCATAAAAATATAGCATTGCTGAAAACCACAATAAGAAAAAATGACTGAAATGCAAATAGAAAACCTTATTATGAGAAATGGATAAAATACCTTTTTTTTTTTAAATATGTCTTCTGAATGACTGTGGTTTTGTAAAGGAACTTTACAGGTGGTTTTCATTTGCAGTCTTCCAATTTATTAACTTATGTTGGTTTAAAACAGGTGAAACTCAACTAGTTATACAATTCTATCTCTCAAACAGGATAGGGACAAGTGAGGCAAGAGAAGATCAATTGTTTGTTGATGGGCAGGCCAGTCTAACAATAAAGAACTTTCGACTCCACAAGATCTTTTTCAATACTTTTTGTTTTTTACCTGTTACTTTATAAACTTATTAAGGTTATGAACTCAGATATATTGCTGTCCTTCATCATCACCTACAAACATGGCATGGGACCAGACTGGAGATAGAAGACTGGAAGTAAAATAAAGGCACATAGACAAAAGGGGGAAAATGAAAAATACAGAAGGCATCTTAGCACAGCTTAAAATAGGCAGAAATATAACAGACCATGAGGAGAAGAAGTCGTTTTAAAAGCACAATGATGGCCCTAAGATGCGCTTAGCTAAATTAAATAGTCTACAGTGGCTTTCTAAGATGAAGAGCTGCATGGTTTCTAGACAGTGATAGGAAGATGAGAAGAATACTAATTTCCTGGAAAGTGTGACTCTTCGACAGGTACCTCTTTCATGTGAGAAAGGAATAAAAAAGGGAGAAACTTTTAAAAGCCTGTAAGGATTTGAAACTACTCCTTCTAGTGTCATGTTGAAAGGTTCAACACATGCAAAGAGTCCCTAATTCCAACAGTAATTCTAGTGGTGATCAAAAATTGATTAAAATATTTTAATCATGTTGATGTTTATAATGATTAGTAAAATAAAAATATACAATAGATATAAAAGGTTTCATAGGCTGATGCTGTTTGTATATAGATGTACTTGGGAAACTCTAAATCCAAGGCTTTATGTAACTTTAGCCAGAAAGTTATATCTGAAGTTTTAATATAGATTTTTCCCTGCAGACACAGGGATGTGTTACATGAAAAACAGATGCTGAACAGTAAGGCAATAAATACTGCCATATAGAATCCAGACAAGTTTCAGCTGTTTCAATGCCCACAGCAGACTAAAGAGTGGTCCCTTAAAAAATTACAGATATGAGTCCTCCATGACTCTGCAACCTTTACAACCAGTAGCAGCGTGTACGCTGCTTCCAAATTGCACTTCCATGTTTAAATAAAGGGTGGCATTTTGAATTCATTGGGTAGGATATGACTGAAACATGGCAATTCAACATCATGGAAGCTACAATTTTTAGATCTAAATATCTCATATATTAAGCAGAATAAAATCCTGGAGAAGTGAGACTGCATCTATTTATTTGTAAAGGACTTCTTAATTCTAAGAATTAGCATCTAGTAACTCAGATACTGAAGCTAATCTTTCTGCCCCCACCCAATCTTTATTCATATAGAGAGAAAAATGGTATTTCTCCATAACTCTACAAAAAATAAATATGAAGTCATAGCTGTGCCAAGACTTCAATATGTGTACCAATGAAAGATGAATTACTTTTAAGAGGTTCCTTAGCACAGAAGCACCTCAATTTGATAAAGAAATCCTACAAAAAAATCCTCCTTTCAAAGGAAGGAAGATGCTGGCTCTGACTCTACCTTCAATTCAAAGGAATCCATCAACACACAGCTGCTCCACCAAGACTCAATGAATGCTGGCCACAGCAAGGTTTCCTGTGAAAAAGCCAAAAGACTGTTCAGGGATATCTGCCTGATGGCTGAGCTCATCTGTTGTCTTCTGCAGGACTATCACCTCTGCCTTCTGTCAATAAAGGAAACAGGTAAAGCCCTGTAACAATCAGTTATTTCCTTAGAGTCAGAGCTGTTTGTGAAAAATACTGCTCCTTAATCTAAGAAAAATAAATTAAATTCTCCACCATTTCAACAGCAGCATCTGTATCTGTCTGCTATACATATTAGAAGATCATAGAGGTAATTGCCTGTATCATTTGCAAACCTATAAGATAAAAACAATGAGTTAAGAAAGATATGTACTCAAAGGGGGAAAAAAAGCTTTTTAAAATGTTGCTTTAAAAAAACAAACATATTCTAAAATAAAGAAAGAGTCATACAAACTTAATTGTACATGGAACTATTTGAAACACTTTGGAAGTTTCAATAAATATTCACTGATTTCAAACAGAAAGAAAGTCATCTACAGAGTTGCTGATCTTGGAGAGGACCAGAAAAGTAATTTTAAATTCCTCAAAAAATATAAAAAACAACACAGTAAAAATTACTGTGCTCACAGAAAGATAAAAAGCAAATTGAATGGACATCAGCAGCCCATCTTGTAAGTATCCAAAGAGTAATTTAAAAATCTAACAACTTCGCTGCCTGAGGAGGCTGCCAAAGCACAAAGTCATTTGTTAAAACAAATACTTTAGACAGTTGCATAGCCAGATCTGTGACAGCTGTGACAGTCTGATGACTTAAAATAAAGGAACAAGAGAGATATGGCACTTAATCAAACTTTCCAAGAGTAAAGGACACTTCCCTACTTTGCTGCTTTAAATGGACTAAAGAGCCCCCAAGTTTTTTACAGCAAATGTATTTTTCATCCTGAATTTTGTCATTCTGAGGGACAGGTTTTCAGTCAAGTCTTTCCTTCTACAAATATTTGCTGCACCAAAAAGATCAAACCAAAATGATTGATTGCTAATGCATTTCAGAACAGCAAATAAACTGATGCAGTTGGGGTGGGGGTGGCTGTATCCCATCCCTTCTGAATCAACAGCAGGTCTGGAATTTCTCAACAGCCCAGACTGGTGGGATAGGTAAACTCTTTAATGGTCCTTGAGGGACTTGCATGTTCTTAGACACTGGGCTGCTGCAACTTGATCACAATATTTGGAATAAAAATAAATGACAGATTTGGGCTCAAGGAGTTTATTTTGTTTTGACCCACTTCAGACAGGTGGAAACCATGGGACTCACATAAGGGTGAAAGAGGTCTCCCTCCTGACCTGTCTTTCCAGGGCTCTGGCACTGACAGCACTGCAGTCTTCTGTGCTGAGCCTGCAGCACCCCACAGCTCAGCCTTCTGCAGACTGAAATGCTTTAGATCAGCTTAAAACCTTCAGTTCTGTACAGCAGTGCAAGGTGTGTCCCACAGGTGGAGGCTGAAGAGTGTGATATATATGGACACATCCTGGGATGCCTACAGCCCTGGTCCTTGGAGTACCTCACAATCCTGGCGTTGCTGGTAAAAAAAAAGGAGCATGGAACACACACATGCAAGCCACTACAAACCTAAGAAATATTACTCAGAACATTTCAGTTATTGCTTCTGGCTTTTTTATGCACATTTCAATTTCCAGTTATTGATGACAAATAATTACTGACGCTTATGAGAAATTTGTGCAGAGCAAAACTCTTGAAAAATACCCATTCAAGTCCTCAGGTTCGTTGTGGAAGATTTTAATCATTGCTATCACCACCATGTGGGCTATAAACAGTAAATCCAGTTAACAGGAGCATAGAAAAGGTCAGAACACTGAAAAAAATGTTTTCCTTTCATATTTACCTTCAAACTCAGGCCTAACAGTAACTTCAGGTTTATCAGCTTACAATGGCTACCATTAAAAAAGCCCCATCATACTTCAAATCATTCAAACACACATCACAATAGAGATGTAGTGGACTAGCAGAGTAAATTACTTTTCTGTTAGTCTCAGTCTGTGATCCCCTAGTTGGCAATAATGATAGTTAGGGGATATTTTTCAAGACTTTGTCCCAAGAGGCTAAAATTCATATATGCATGGCACAATGCCTTCCAGCCTTCATATTCTGCAAATCTTCTTCATGTCTCCATTCGAGTGGAGAAATGTGTATCTAGTCACGTTTTGGTCACAACAGCTCCACCAAATAGCTCAATTATTTAACAAAAGCCATGCCCGTGTGTCTACTTTTGTTCAGATTTGTAATCCAGATTTATTTATTTTTTTAGATAAAATATACAAGCACCTAATTTCCCATTCAGCAGCTGCAGTCATTTGCAGACAACTGATTTACTTGTGCATTATACCAAACCACTCAAACAAACAGGGCTTTATAGTTTAAATGACTTCAAGTGGATAAACACAACACATTGTTTGTTTCTGGTTTTAGACCTGTTCATGTCGCCTTTCTGGTTTACATGTTTTCCTTTCAACAATGAAGTTCAGCTACTTTCCCCATGCTGGCTGTTATTCACATTTGGTTACCCACAATGACAAACACTGCTCTACTATGCCTCCATAAAATTGTCCATGTGGGTTTTGTAAAAAGCAAAAAAGGTTCAGAGATAAATGATTTAGTCTCTATGGCTCTTGGAAGTTGGTCAGCCTTTGACTGCTGAAAGATTAAAGGAAATGCATCTTGCTCTGAGTAATGAGTGAGGAAGGAAGAATCTATTTCTTAAAAGTAAAATGTTACCTAAAGTACGGATCAGCTCGAATAGGGATTTCAAGATGCAGCTTTGTAGGAATTTGATAGATTTCACATCATTGGCTGACCAATTTATTTTCTGCCAGCCAAAACAATGTTTGTAAACTGCACTGTCTGGTGACTGATGATGCCAAGGGCAAACAATGAACAGAGAATAAAAGAAGAGATGAAAAGAAGCTCTGCTGACATAATGAGAAGAAATGGCCCTTCATCATCCTATCAGGCCTGTGGCTCTGCAAGTTATAAATCACTGTCCTCTGCCTCACAGGCTGGGATAAGCACAGCAAAATAAATTCATTAAACTAAAGTGTTCAGAGTGCTGCATGTATTTTCATGTGGTAACAGGTTTGTTTTCCTGACAGCTTTACAGAAATGCCTCTTTTGTTGGACTTAATCCATGCAGATATAAACTGAGCTGAGTTCATGATATACATTAATATCTATGCAACAAGAAATGTGAAGCACACTTTATTTGATAGCGTAAATCAGTTTCAATACCAGCTTGAACTAAACAGTGCTTTTTCATTGTCTCTATGTCAGATTCAGAAGACAGGAGCACTCTAGTAGGTCTCATTTCCTTTTGAATAATTCAGACCAAATGAAGATTGGTTTATGATCTGCTGCAGTTTGAAACTCTCAAATTAAGTTCAAGAAGAAAGTTACTGACTTCAATTGTCTCTTTTGAAATCAGGATATTATTAAAACTAACTGTAAAGAGGGCTCTGGAACTTTGATTTTAGTATCAGGGAAGTATTGCCTTTTGATGTGATTCATAACACCTGTTTATATATATATTTACACTCATTAATGAAAGAAATTCTTTAATTAGTGATGATAATGAATAGCTCTTCACAGAATGGTGTATATCAAAACACTTACCCCACCATGAACAGACCCCTTTTTGTGTTTTCTCATAATTTCCATGCATTCAGAAATGCAATCTGTAAGCAAAAAGCAGTTTCAAGGTAAATTGTTTTGACATTAACTCTTATCTATATTCCAATATGATTTGTATATACATCCATAAGTAAGCCTAAAATTAACTGCAAAATTTCTCAAGTAACTAGCCTCATCATGATACAATGTATCTATCATAATTATAATTTCTCATTTCATATATCAAGAAAAAATTAAACATTGCTGTAAGGACATTTAGTTTTCTTGTGAAATAGCTTGCTTGTGTAAAGATTTGATTTAATCTGAAACTAAAGACACAAGAAATTCAGTGTGCAGCATCATAAATTATTAACATTGATTAATGAAACTCTGCTGTCATTAAGCACTCGTAGCAATATTTAAATTCAAATAAAAAGGTCTAAAAAGGTTAGTGCTCTCATAAGAAAATAGATAGGTAAATTGTTTATAATACAGGAATTTAGAGAAAGTTGAGAATAATTGTAAAAAATCTCCAAAACCCACAAAACAATTGGAAAACACATTCTTATATGTTGGTTTTTAATATATTTTACTAATGTTAAAATTTTTTACTATGGGTGTCCCTATGTGTGTCTGCTAACCCACACTGAAATTTGCAGAAATGTAGGCATCAGGAGCACAGATAAAAAAAAATACTAATCTTTCAGAAAAACTGTGCCAAATCACCCAAATGGAAAGTATTCAACCTCTCATAAGCAATCAATTTTTTACTGCATGCATGTCCTTTGGGTAGCTACTTCTTTATTTAGTTACTTCAATTTTATTTTGCTCTAATTGTTTTAATTGAAATCAAAATAACATTGCTAATAAACTACTAGCTCTGGGCTTCAGATTACCTGTGTTCCCAGAGGACCTCTAAAGTTCAAATATGGGCACTTGTTCTGAAAATCTCTAAATATGGTGCACCAGAGGCCACAAGGTCTGACACAGAGCTGTTATAAAAAGACTTCATTACCTTACATGATGCAAGTGCTGGAGTTGAATGTTATTTCTGAAGGGAGGGTGTAAGCCCAAAATGTGCTAACCTACTGCACTCTGATGAGCTCTCCTCTGAATAAATGGGAGCGACAAACAGAAAATTTAGTCCATAAATGCAATTAAGTTAACTGACTAAAATCATAATGCCTCTAGTAGACATGTGTTGTACAATAGAGCATGGAAGGGCGCCCTGTAGTCTAGCACAATAGAGAAGCATTAACTCAAACCTCTTCAAAGAAAGGAGTAATTTCAGAAAGCAAGCTGGTTATACGACTTTGTCATGAGTCACTACCCTGAGCAGCACTAAAAATTCCCCTTGGTACAATGACTCCCCATAAAGTCCATAGGCCTAGTAGTGTGCTGGCTAAAATCACTGGATGGAGAGTGGGCAAAAGCGGGGGACACCTACATGGTTCAGGGGAAAGGGTGGAGAGAGAAGAACACCAGTTATCTGCAGGTTCTAAGAAATCTAAACTTCATGGCAATCTGTAACAGACCTGATCAGTGCTGACCAGTAACCAGCAGGAGGAGAACTGGCATGGCTGGGTCTCTGAGTTAACAACTTCACACTGGAGAGAAACCCTTGCCTCAAAGGCACACAAACCCTGTGGAAAGTTTCAAATGTGGGGAGACTAATGAGAGATTAGTAGGCATCTCACAGAAGCCAAACATTGTTAGAGCTCCTATGAGCTATAGATAATGTCCAACAGTGTGGGGTTTTCTATACCACTCGCCTTCTAACCCAATGGTAAATGTTTGTCAGTATACCAGCAATTCGGAGTTGATTGTAGTCCAGAGAAACAGACAATACTTTCGTATAGTTATGTAAAAAAACTTGCTTCCTCAAGACTAGGAAAGCTTGGGAGCAACATCAATGGAAAAATGTAAATAGAAAAAGGTATATGAATCTCAATACAAGCTACTTTGGGATATTGGAGGCCTCATCTAATAAATCATAATTCCCCCACCACTAAGGGATAAGTGTAGCCCAAGCTCTTCTCATTCAAGATGTTAGAAATACAATAACCATTCATCATGAATTGAGAAGAAGAAAAATATAAAATTAGCAATTAAATATTCTAAAGCAAATTGAGAAAGGTAGAAAAAACTGAAAGGAAGCCTTATGAAAGCACAGAGAACTAAAGAAACATTGGCAGTGACTTAAGATCTTTAGCAGGTGGCAGGCAGCAAGATGCTAATAATAACAGAGTTCATGATAAATGGTATCAAGTGCTAAAACTTCAAGTATGATAGCTGAAAACCATATTAAATTTGCCAACCACACAAGTCTTGTACTGCAAAATACCCATTGTCCAGAGCCAGGAGTGCTGCACCTCCTCACTCTTCCCTGCAGCACAGGAAGTGCAATCTGGCATCCAGCCAGAGGGCTCCCATCATCATACAAAATCAATAGGGTATGGCTGGGCTGTGAGCATAGCTAGATGTAGTTTTCTCCCTCCATGATCCTTTTTCCATGACTGGAAACTAAGGAAGTGGTTGTGTGATGGATTGGGAAGGAGGGGTTGCTCTGCAGTAAGTAATTTTGGGGTTTTTGTTTTGTTTCTGGTGTAATTTTATAATAGGGAAAGACCCTTAGGAACTATGAACTATTCCCATTTTATTAGGATATTTACATAAAAATGGACATATCTTGCTAAAAACAATAGGTCTTATAGGAGTATAACTGCTGTGAACAGAAAACCATATTAATGGCATGGAGGCATCTGCTTATAGAGGTGTCATTAGAAAATTATATATTCCTATAAAAATACATGAGATTAGAGAGCATATTTGAAATAACTTCAAATTAGATAGACTGTTTTCTGCCTATTTGAGTGGAATCTAAATAACTGAACAATCTAGTTGGCCTTTAAGTTATTGTAAACATCAAGACAGAGCAATTCTCTTGCTCTTCAGTAAAAAATAATAGCCTGGCAGGCTAGGACTCCAGCACCTTTCCTGAACTGATTACGAAATTACCTCTGTATGGTATTGTAACTCTTCTGAGCTGGAAAAAATGTAAAGGGTCTAAAACATGATACCTCATTATTCTTCCAAGTTTGATACTCTGAATCACCCAAGCATGTTTTCCATGAAGAATTATCCACATGCTTCTTTATTTTCTGAACAAAAATCTGTACAAAGTGTTGTTTTCTTATTCTTCTCACCATTGATGAGTTCATCCAGAAAAAAATTAGATGTAATTTCCTGTCTAATAACTTGCTTCCCAATTATATTTCTGACCCTTCACAGAAAAGTATTTTCCTTTTTCCAGAAAGAAAAAGAAGACAGAATGAAGGACAGAAGGAAGAGGGAAGGAAGGAAAATGTCTTGGAACTGAGGTGACCTCTTTACCATCCAGGGAACACAGAATTACTGTAACGTAAATACCTTTGTGGCATCCACACGAGTCACCTCTCCCCACACTGTTAGCTATCCCAGATCTAAATTCCACCTACTTACAAGCTTTATGTCTATCCAATGATCCATAGCTCTCACTTCATTATGAAATCAGAAGGAAAAAATGAAATGTATAGTCCTAGTAGGAATCAGAAAGAACATATTCATGAGTGCAAGGAAGGCTCATTTAATATATTTGGAAGAAATATTTCAAGAAACCTGGCATTAGAGGACCCACAGCGCATTCTTTCCTACACTTTATTTCAACTCCCAGTGTCTTTTAAATGTGTTTTATGAACATTTCTAACCTCACAAAGAGGGTAATCATCAAATAACACCATAAAAACATTTTAGCTACCTTTTCTTCCACAACAAAAGAAATACTAAAACAACAGAAACTTGTTTTTCCCCAGTGTTTTACTTATTTAAAAGTACTCCTTCTTGAGTTCTGTGTCTTTAAAAAATGATATAAAAGCAGTATTTGGAGGATGGGTTTCTAATTCCAGCAGACAGAAAACATGAAGGCTGAGGTCAAAATCTGATATTTTCAGGTTTTTGTCATAATTTATGTATGTTTAGATATAGGACTGAAGTTAATGGCACAACATTATGAATCAATATTAACTATAGTGAAAATTAAACAGCTATCAAGTAACATTTGGCCAACGGTATGATACAAATTGTAAGGTAAGTTTTTATGCAACAGAAAAATAAAGAAAATTACTTTTTAAAAGGACTTCAAATACATTTTTGAAATAAATTAATACAATTTTAAATCCCATCAAACTGTAGGGATTATTTTAAATTAATCTTTTAAAATCCACTTTTAAAAATCCTTCTAGATGTAATCTATGGTTGAGATAAAAACCCAATTCCATTTTATTTTTTTTAGTTGTTTATTTTCCTGGCAAAAGAGACTATTCTATTTTAGATCACACGAGCTGCTATTAGAGTCAATGAATAATAATATTTCTTATGCAGCAGGGGCTTAGTCAGTCCACATCATTTGTGCTTTATCCAAGGGGATTAACCATTTATAATCAAATCCAGGTGGATTAATCATGCCCTGGATAGGAAGACTCAGAGCTGGCTCTGTGCAGAGCCAGTCTGGGTTGTCTGGGCTTCTCAGGGCAGGTGTGGTGTAACAAAGGTACCACTCTGCTCCCAGGCCACATCACACACAGAAAAAGGTTCATCACCTCTCCATTGTGCAGAATTTATCAAGCCCCCCTCAAAAGCCCAAGCTAGTCATATTCACTGCAAATTAGCTATCTTGAGCCCATGAAAGTATTGAAAAATGTGATGCAGAGGCATGGGTGGTCACATGAGGTCATCTTGAGTGCTGTAGGATTTACCAGTCCCCCTTCAGGTGCTGGTGCACCTCAGAGCAGCTGCGCAGAAAGGACAAAAACAAACCCTGGCTGTCGATGAACAAAATGCTGGCTACATTTTTTGTGGATCACACAACTCAGAAATTCAGTGTTTGTTTTGGTACTGTCCTCTCTGATTAAGTGACATGGTCAGATCATTGAAGTACTACACTCAGGTATAACCTCGATGCTACAGGGTCAGAGCACTGGGGGCTTTACAGGCTGGGTGCCTCTGAGCCAGCACCGTGTTACAGCTGCAAACAGAGCAAGCCTGAGCTCCGTGTGCTGGAGGGAAAGACAGAACTCTTCCTGAGCTATATTCCTTTCCTCACGGCTGTGCAAGGGCTATCTACAAAATCAGTCATTTTCTGCTCTCATTTTCTGCACTGGCTTTTGTGTGATGATTTGGAAGGGAAGAAAAAAAGTAAAAAAAAAAAACTGGTAAGAAGAGTTAAGAGGAAAAGCTCATTTACTTAGTTGCTTCATGTAGAACAAGTCAATTTTCTTCTTGGCTTACAGCAAATACTTTTTCATCACCTTCCTTATGTGCAAAACATAAGGATAAACTTAGATTTTGGCTACAAAATCTAAGTAACAGCTGAAGGTGAAGCATGAGTTCAAAGACTAATAGGAATATAAAGCCATTTGAATTCCACACAACAAGGACATGCAGTTTGCTAACAGATCACAGACACAGGAAGTATTTTTGTTTTGTTTATCAAAACCAAGTCAACTACACGGTTGTGTGGACTATGAGCAAATTGTTCTTATAATTTCAATGGTATCTCTAGCACATAATGTAATACACTGGGCCCACACACTGAAAAAAAAAAGCCTACATCATACATATGAAAAAGAAAATGTATTTTTATTTGCTTTGTTATTGCCTCCTAGAAATTACTAATTTTTAAAAGCCTAAAATGGAAACAAAATCATCTCCTGTATTGTCCAGATCTTTGTAATAAGCAAACTTTTATAGAATGTACTTGAAGGCATTCTTGATTATGGAAAAAACAAACATTTAAGTGCAGATTTTGGAAACCAGCTAGCTCCCTTACAAAGTTTCATCAACAATCTTGAAATCATTTATATGTTCAGACATGAAAGGGATCTTAGTAGCTGTAATTGCATATTTTACAACAGTCTAATTAAAGCCCACATCTATTATATATACTGTTTTGTTTACAGTGAACAGACATAAATCAACTTAGGGAAAAGCAGGCAGTCTATTTCCTCTCCCCACCTGCTAACTCTACCACCAATAGCCTGAGGAGAGGGCAGTTTCACAAGACAAGAATGATAAATTATCTGAATTTCTATTGCTGCACCTTTGGACTAGACTGGCTTTTCTCACACATCCTTGCAGTTCTCCAAACAATGGCAGTACCTGTATGAATAAGGGCGGCACCGATGCAGTCCATGGGCAGATGTTACTGATCATTGTGACCCCTTAGACTGCACCCAGCAGACTCTTTTGGTAATGAATGGTTCACCTCGACAGGAAAGATTAGCTCTTGGTTACTGAGATCTTCATCTCTCCCAGCTCTGGGAAGAGAGACTCTGTCTAGGGAAAGCAATCTCCTGCCTGTGCTTTGGCACTCCACACACATGCCCTGCAAGGGGACAGAGGTGCTGTGGCTGCTGACAGACAGACAGACAGACAGACAGGCAGGCAGCTGTGCTCTGCACACCAGTGGACCTAGGCAGTTGCAAGTCAGCTCTGGCCCTGAAACTGAGAGAGAATTTGGGTGACCTGTGCTTGTGTTAATGAGACTTGACAAAACATGGGGTACACGAGGTGGGGCACTTGCAGAGTAGAGCAGGGCTGGCTCCAGACATCCAGGAGTCCAGGCAAAGACAGTTATTCTACCTGTTTACACCATCTGGAAAGATGCATTCACCTCCACCTACTTTGCACTCAACTGCTTCAGAGTGAAAGTAAACCACGTAGTCCTCCATATTAAAAAAAAATGCAACCTGGAATTCGACCTCTGATTCTTTATGCAACCTCAATGCTAGAAAATTAAAAGTATGATGCTGCCCTAAAAATCATAGCCAGGTACATCACACAGAATGAAAGAATTGTTTCTAATGGTACAAATGCACACTGGTCATTCTTTCCCATTAATGGTGGAACAAACTCTCTAGGACCACAGATGGAAAATTAAAAGTGTCTCAGGTTTTTCTACCTGACACAGAGCTTCAAGTGAAAATAAACAGATAAAATGAGAGGATTTCTGAGAAAGGAGAACCTGGTGTAGCAAACATGGACCACTAGATGATCCTAAGGAATTTTGTGGGTCTACCAGTTGCCAGCAGGGGTTGGACTCAGGGTGGCATTTCTTGAATCAGCTTAGGTGCTCTGACTTGATAGATAGTGCAAGAAAATGAAGTATCTCAAGAAGGAATCTGGAGAAAACAACTGACTGAAAATGAATTAGGTACAGAAATGACCCAATTAACAGATGTTCCTAACAAAATTTCTGCTCCATTTATTCAACTAATAATAACTTGTGTAATGTAGGGTCAAGAAATGAAGAAATTTACTTTAAGCACATTGTGGACTTGGCATTCAATCAGATATGAGATCTCTCCTTTAACACAAAAAGAACATTAACTTGAATTTGGATTTCTCACCATCTGCTTATGGGCTCTGAAGGTTAGTACAAGATTCATATAATAGTTTAGGCTGGTGGGGAACCCTCAAGGTCATCTAGTCCAAGCTTCTGCTTAGTAGAACTAACTTCAAAGGTTGCTCAGGACTTGAGGCAGTGAAAAAGCTGAAGTGTGCAGAATCCACAGCCTCTTTGAGCAAGTTATCCCAGTGTTTAACCACTCTCATTGTGAAGTATTTTTTCTCATGTCTAATCTCAATTTTCATTGTTAAAATAAGGTAAAATTGAAACTATTGAATCTACCTGTTCAGGTAACCGTGAATCTGGGCTCCTCATATTCATGATCAGCCTAACCATTAAACTAAAGCCAATCTCAAAATGTTTATTCCTCCCTGACTAATTTTTCTTTTAAATTTCAATTTTCTAATACATTGCTTGTAACATTGTATGACTGGAAGATTTAGACACCAAGTCAGTGTCAGATCATTCCCCTATTCATCAGAAGTTGTGCTTGTTACTGAATGAAAAACATGCCAAAAAAGTTAAAATTTTCCTGCTGTACCTTCCTCCCGATACAGTACAACTGTCATTGTATATGGAAAAAAAGAAAATAAAAAAATACCATACAACTCTGCTGAAAACAAGTCAAGGACAATAAACCATGCTGGTGATTACAGATTGAAAGTGCTCATATGAATAGTATGCCAACTCTTTTTATAAAAAGTAAAAGTAAGGAAGTGAATTTTTAAGTTATGGACAATGAAATGTCATTCTCCTTTCTTCCATTCAAAAGCAAGATTATTCTTGACCTTTGGAGAAACCCAAAGCTCATTGTAAAAGAAAACATCAGCTACAGGTTGTACAAAGCTAAACAAGAACAAAGCCATTCTAGTACAGTAAGTCCAATTTAAAATAAATTCCTCAAGGACTTTTGGAGTCACTTGCCACATGCTTAGAGGTGTCTTACACTAAAAAAGTTATAAACAAGTTATTATGTTCTTAATTTAAAAAAGTCCTTTTACAGTACAAGGAAAAAAAGCAAGTTATCTCATTGCAATTCAAATACAAAATTCAATAAGTTAAAAAATTGCCTTTGTCTGCTTGAAAAATTATAAGACCAGGTTCTGATACAGAAAATTCAAATGGTGGTGGTGTTTTTCAGTGGTGACTGAAAAGTAATTGAAGAAGATAAACAAAGTGAGCATTTTACATTAAAATTTTCAAAGCATATTTTTACTTAACTGAATAAGTGAGAAGTTAGCGTATACTCCTATTTACCCTTGGTTCTATCTACATGAATTTTGAAAGGTGAATTATCACCAAAGACCTCTGCAGTAACTAACATTCAGTGATAAAATGATCAGCAAATCTGCAGATAAGAAATCACTTCCTAAACTCAGGTAGAAATGGAAAGGTATTTTTGGAGGTTCTTGGGGGAAGTATGTCTGGTATTTCCTTTTCTTTTTTGTAGTTAAGATATGGACCAGCACCCCAAAAGCCCTGTGATGTTTATGTAAGAATGCCTACTTTTGGAGGGCTCCTGGAAAAGAAAGAACCCCTGCCTTTCCTGCTCTTTCCTTGTAGCCTTCAGTCTTTTCTGAATACATAGTGATGACATCAATATTCTTTATCAAGCATCTCCTGTTTGTGATTGTAGAAGAATGTCTTTTCCTTTTAAACTAACATCTTCAGCACTTGTTACTGAAATATCAATTCTTGTTGGAGAACTGCTCCCCCCCCCCAAAAAAAAAAAAAAAGTCATAGAATTTCACAAAATAGCTGAAGAAATCAGAAATGCATACCTGGTACCTAATGCATGACTGATAGAAAATTAAGATGTGTTTAATTTGAGTGACAATGGCAAGATAGAAAATGAGATGAAGACAACAAAAGACGTGTTAACTAAGTTAAAAAAATAAAATAGAAATATATGAAAACAAATGAAGAATGGAACAGTGAATTAAATTATAAGAGCTGGAAATACTATGAAAAGCAGAGTAAAAAGATAAAGATTAAACAGCATGAAGACTATGAAGCAGTAATAGGATGAGATGTGTAATGGAATCTGCCATAGAGAGCAATAAAGAAAAGCAAAGGAAGAATATAATTTGGAAAGAGATCGATTGTTTAACCTTGTAAATATTACTTTCTTACAAGGAAAATGGTAATTTATACCTCATATTAAGAGAAGATTTGACTATATCTTCAGTTAAAACATAGTGCTAGAGTCTTTATTTTTCACATAAAGAACTCTGCAAACTAAAAACTTAATAAATAAATAAAGACTACCCCCCAACAAACCAAAATAGAAGACAGTGCTCTGAGGTGGTCCAAAATGGTACATGTGCTCTTGTGCTACTTCAGCACTGAGATTCTTAAATACTGAGGTTTATCAAATTCAACAGGAACATTAATCAGTTGATAAACAAAATATATTGAGGCTGTTCTTAAGTTTTTCACCAAGCTTAATACACAGACTTACATGACATATGTTTTGCAATGTGGATGAAAGTGTAAAAGATGCAAAAGCGAGGTGATCAATGACAAGGGCATTGATCCAGAAAATGAGGTTAATTTCTACACGAATAATTTGAGATTAACAGAAAATATTACAGTTTTTGTTCCCTTTAAACATACAGAAAAACCAGTCCTGACAAACGTTGGTACCCATGGGTTATTCAGTGAAATAATGCAGGATCTATAGTAGGAAGGCATGAACTCAAGTTGAGAAGAGACCAGTAGGCATCGAAGACATCTAGGAAGCAATGTATTTGCCAAAAAAATGTAATATTAAATCAATCAACAAAATTTGTATATTTCTTCTTCATTCTTATACTAGTACAGAATGTTGATTATATAGCTGCGTGTACAGCTGTCTATAGCAATTTGTTTTGTGAGCTCTCATAAAGGAATTCAAGGACATATATTTATTTGGCTTTTAATAATCCATTTATATTAATTCATTCAAGTATATGTGTGTGTACAGCTATCTACAGCAATTTTTTTGGTGAGATCACATAAAGGAATGCATGGACATATATTTATTTGGCTTTTAAAAATCCACTTATATTAATTCATTCAAGTATATGCATTCTAATCCTGAGTTTTAACCTTGATGTTACCCATCGCTCTCAGTTGTTAGACAAAAAAACCCATTATTGCTACTTGTGTTGTGCAAGGAGAAGGAAGTCAGGCTGCTGCTGTATGCCTTCTAACCCAGAGCACAGGCTAAAGGGCAGAACACCTAAGACTGCTGCAGTGAAATGGAAACATCTTGGAAAGAGGTGAAAAGCTGTAAGGGACAAAGAAACCTGGAGAGGAAAGGGAACCCAATGAACTGGCTAATTCAGTGTCCTTACAATCATCCCTGATCTGACCTTTATAATCATTGCATCTTAAAAAATTCTTTGGAGCAGTGTCTGGCCCCATTTATTACCATTATTGTATGATTTGTAATGGCAGCAAACATGAATCAAGTGTACTTAGTAGGATATGCTGCATAAATAGGAGAAAGTTTCTTCTGTTGTGAAATAATCTGTGCAAACAGATCACCAGGGAGAAGCAAATACATGGCCTTAAAGTAAACAACCTGAAGCCATTATAGATTAGCAAAGGAGGTCAGGTAGAAATAGTGTCAAACTATTTCATCCTGGCTTTAAGAGTTTTTAATGCAATAAACATTATGCAATTATTATTGACTCACCCATTTTATTTTTAATTCATTCTGTTAAAATGGTTTCCGAAGTCCAAATAGAAATATTAGCTCTTTTCATAGCACCTATGTAATCAGTGTTTTAGGTACCAGGGCAGCTGAAAAGTGAGGAAGGAAAGAACAGGAAGGCGAGGAGAAATAAAGGTAATAGCAAATGACTTTTGTGAACAAAATCCTTTGCAGCCACTATAGGCATATTGACCTTTGATATAAAGAAATGGCAAGGTAATTTTCTTTTTGTATCCCACCCCGTCTATGTAATTCGAATGTCTATATTTATGGAGACAAACCTTCTCCCTGAATAGTAATCTCCTTTTACCACTATCTGAATCCTGTAACCTCTGCCTATTCGTCCTTAATTCTGAATGTCTTCTTCCAGTCCTGATCTTTTATCAAACTTTTGGCAGTTGTCAAAGATTGTCATTTCTTATCCAGTTGGAGGGTTGCTTAAATACTGGAGTTTCTAAAACAGCAGCATTATGCTGGTTCAGAATAGTTGGCATTTAAGAGACATGATCTTCTAGTACAATAAGACCCTTGTGAAGCTCAGGTGAGCATATGTTCAGTGGATATGATCTAGATCTATAAGCTTGAGCTGCAAGTGCAATACACAGTGTGCTGTACACAATAATAATGCAATATAATCCTTTGGTGTAACACATGAAAATATCCTTAAAAGATGAAGAAAACAGGCTAGTGTCCTATTTGTTATCTAAGACAAGTGTAATTGTCAACTATTGCCATCTATAGTTTCATAACATCTACTGATGAAGTGTCAGAGATTGAACTATGAAAGAAGGAAAGCGTACCCTGAATGATGAAATGTTATTTATAAGCATGGTCTCATTTTGTAAGGAATATATGTGGAAAAGACAAATAGTTTAGCCGTGACTCATAGTCAAAGAGATCATGACTAGAATTGCAGGTAATTATCATTTCTGAGAAATTCACCACTGAGTTTGGACAAAGTGTCAAGGACACTTGATTAGCAACCTACCACCTTTATAATACTGTAGAAGGCACAGGAAGCAAAGAGGGCAGTCAAATCAACCTTCATTAATCTTGTATGCTTATGCTTACAGCTCTTGTATAAATAGAAAATTAGGATAAATTACCAAGAGCCAGTGTTCTGCCAGAAAAAAAATGTCTCAAACATTTTTTTTTGGCATAAAACTTTGACAGTGTTTCAATCCATACTAACTGTCTGTGCTATATTGTAAGTTTTTATCCCTCAAGCAGATGGCACTCCAATTATTCATAGTTGTAATAGGCTTTTTCCCCACTTCAGAGAAAACTAATGTGAGCTAAATTTTAAGAATCAAAGCAAAATTTAGAATTGCTTTCAGTTGGTGAGCTGATTGTGGAGGACTCAATCCTTCTACCTGTACTCCTGTGGAGACCCTTTAGGTCTCTTTTTATGGCATATGGTTTCCTCATTGTATCATCAGATGTGTTTTCATTAAGCTTGAGGCAGCTATATCAAGCTGCACAAATCACAGTGTCCGTCAGATACAATTAGGTTTAGAATAAAAAAGAAGGAAGATATTGTAACTCAAAATGTCTTTCTTAACTAGGATATGTGTCATAGAATATATCCACCCATCAGACTTGAAAGCTGTTTTAAACTTTTTTCTTTAGCATCCTAAATGCTCACAGGTCTTAAGGAACAGTAGCAGGAAACATTTTTGAGCCACCAAATTAAAATCTGAATTTGCACCTACAGATCTTAAGGGAGACAATATTCTCATGGCAATGTTTAGTACATTCCATTAATAATGTGTTGGTTTTTTATGGACACTAAAAGCCAGGCTTTGAGAACTCTCATGGTTATATTTTTGCATTGCAAAATTAGTTTCTGAGATGTGATGATACATGTAAATCTCTCACTACTAAAGTAATAAGGCAGAAAACTGAAATGCAGGATTGGGGTTGAAACAGGTCAGCTGAACCAAAATAAATAAGATCTGGTTCCAGTGACATTTTCTGTTAGAGCTTAGAAGTGATAATGAATAAAAAAATATTAAAACAATACGGTTTTCACTGATGAAGGTTGCTATAAGATATAAATGACTGAGCAGTCTGAGCTATACTAGAACAACATCTATGTACAGGTTCATGCAGAATCTCCTTTTTCTAGATGGAACTGATTTATAAGGGATAGGAAATTCCTTAAGGACAGGGAAAATTATAAAAAGTGTTCTTTTGGAATTATTAAATCAATGCATTAAAAAGGAAAGCTTAAAAATGCATTTAAAAATGTCTGTGATTGAGAAGAAAATTATCCCACCTAAAGCATCAGCTTATGTAATTCACCACAGAGACAGCCTACAGAGGAAAGGAGGTCTTTGAGTTGGTCTAAACTGCTGTGATAACCTGTCCACAGAGCAAAACTGTGCCAATACAAACAATCTTCTCAGCTTGCAAGTCTTGGTAAAAAAATCCAAGAAACTGATTATGTAAAGCTTAGTGTTAACCCACAGCTACTGATCATAGTAAATGCCATTAATTCACATCTTCTAATAACAGAGAGGAAGGATCTGTATGGCACATTGATCTTCCCCCTGTTAACTTCTGCCACTTCTGTGCTAAACCACAAGGAAGTCCCATAACCCTTTCTGATTTATGACATGGAAAGCTCTAATTCAGATTTATTCGCTAGAAAATAGGCTAATTAACTTCCTTGTAGCCTTGAAGCACTGAGCTATTTTTTTTAGGAAAAAAAGGTATGCTTCTGCATTTAAAATTGTGTGACCATTTACATGATGTCACACTCCTATCAGACCATTGAACTGCCTGTAATTAATAATTCAGTTTCAGATAAGTCTGAATTGTTTTGTAAAAGTAACTAATCCCAAATTTAAAAGGAATTTGACTGAATTTGATATCAAAACATTACATTTAAAGGCCAGATTCTCAGCAAGCATAAATGAAGGCATGGAAATGTATACAAGATGACCACTGGGCTCTTCTTAAGCACAGACACTTGACACTAAAAATGCTTGGCACTTTTTTACGCCTTCACCACACTGCAATTATGTTAAGCAGGGTCAACTTATCATTGAAGTTGCTGCAGTATTATTAAAAATACCAAGAACAATCACTCATCTTGTTAATCTCCTTTCTTTATAACATAATAAGTAGCTATAGTACAATATGTTTAAGCACAGAGAAAAGTAAATTAATCAACTCTGTGAATTTTATTCACTGATTGGTAGTGGATCTGTCAGTCTTATCATGTGTGTTTTTAATTGTCCTTTCCCCATTTATTTTAATGTACATGCTCTTCTAGTCTGTGTACTAGAGAGATACCAAGTTTACCTGGTACTCTTAACACCAATAGTCATGCCATGTACCATCTGGAAGGTCATTTTTTCCCCAAGTCTTGCAGAAATATCCAGATTTTTTTTTAATCTGTTGTGACCAATTTCTGGAAGTCAGTATTATAGCAAGTATAATCACTGTGCAATAACTGGGAATTCTTGCATGCTGCTTTTGCACTAAGTCATTTAAAGGACTTCCCAGTCTTACATACTCCCAGCAGGTTAACATTTTACCTTTTTTATTTTGAAGGCCGCTTCAAGGAAGTCTGTCATTTCTTTTCAAATTCACTTTGGTTGATCAAACATACCCTGAGAAAGATAGAATAAAAAAATTTGGGGTTTTTTTTGTCTTTTTTTTTTTACTGCAACTGTCAAAATTTATACTTTTGAGATTTCAGACACTGTGAAATGATAACTCATGATAGACACTCTGAACATTGTTAAAAGTAGGAGCAGTGTATTTTCTTCAGCTGGGTAGATTTTTCTAAGCAGCAGGCATGTTCTGTTGTTTCAGATACAAAGTCTGTTCTCTTCTACTACTCACACCAGTAAAATTACACGTGTTTATTCCTATATGATTCCTGAAGGCTCAAATTCACTACATTTATCAGAAGTTTTCTCACGTTGTTTGCCATTACAATTTTCAAAACAGAATTCTCCAGCTTGACAATAAGTTTTCAATGCACTTTGAGGTTCTGGGGTTTCTTTCCAAACTAGGTACATACATGGTGGTCTGATTTATCAGAGCTGCAGAAATTCAAAACGTTTTGAAAGTGTTTTCTCCTACCAGAGCATAGTAAAATATATAATTAAAATAAGTTATGGAATTATGTAATGGTGCATTTTGTGTAATGATAGAGAATAATTAAGCTATAAATACATGTTTAAATTATATTAAGTGGCATATTTTCCAGTTGATGCACAGGAAATTAGCCTTAAAAGTCCTATTAGTGTTAAGTGGAAGTTGTATTACAAAATCTGTTTGCATCACTTTAAAGGTTTATCACTTATGTTAGAAGTAGTCATGAAATTCAGTAAGAGGAAAATTGTACTTTTCTCACCATATACATGTCGGAGCTGGAAAAAAATCATTATCTGATAATATTCATCACATTAAAGCATAATTTTTAACTTCTGCAATCAAAATGGATGATACCAGGGTGGAAAAGTCACTTTCTGTTTGCCTGTTGGCCTGTTAGAAATTATCACAATTTTTGCCAAAGTACCACCTGTGTAGAAGAGAGGGTGTGTGCCAGAGCAGAGTCAGTCACAAGTCTCTGCCAGGGAGCTTGGACAAGTCTGAGAGAGCAATCACCCCTTTTGTCTAAACCATGGTAAAAACCTTCATAGAGAATAATCTCAGGTCATCCAGTTATATGTAATTTTTGTATGTACAGGCATGAGATACAAGTGTGAGATTTCAAAATCAAAATTTATGGAAAATGGGAAAATAAGTAAATATGTATTATACTAAAGTAGTTAAAAATGATGTAAGAAAATGCACATATTTTATTATTCATGCCTTGAACAGTTCCTTTCTCTTGAAGAGGGTCATCAAGAGAAACAGGTTCCAAATATGATGAGCCAAATGTAATTATACATTTCTTACCACAAGAATCATGCAAATGAAGCACCTATGCCTATGAAGAAAAGAATTGAAATGAAAATATTAATTTTAAAAACTAACTTTTACAAAATAATATTTAAAATGCATAACTCAAAAACTTAAAATATACAACATTAATAAACAGCCACAGACCCCGTTATCTATTGGAAAATAAATTAACCCACATAAACCCACTACCAAATAAAATATATGTAGCAGTAAGTTCAGAGTTCAGATTTTTTTTTTTTTAAATGGCTAAACAGGCAGGTCTGTGATAAATTCCTAGCCTGCTTTTAAATCACATTGGGGCTCTCAATTGTAAGGATGAAGGTCTACAGAAACACAAGTTCTTACAATTATTGTATTTTAAAAAATTGTACTTTTAAAGAAAAAGGTGGAAAAAATATTTTAAGAAGAATTTATATTTAATTTTGGCTGTTTGAGTTTCTAACTAGAAAAATGCAACTTGAAGTTGTTAGCACTTCACAGTGCTACAGACTGCACAAGTCATCAATCTGAATGCCCCCTTGGTAACTTCCTGTTGTGCTGAGGAATTATGATATGGCATCTCCTATCACTACATCCTTTGCTATTCAAATACCTTGATATGTTTTTCTGCAATCTAGAAATTGCAGTAAGGAAAAAAAAACCTGGAAATTATTCACATTCACCAGCACAGACAGTCAAAAAAAAAAAAAAAAAAAAAAAAAAAAAAATTTCAATGCTCTGAAAGACAGGGCAGAATTCTTCATCCCTGGATGTAGCCATTCAGCTCTAAAGGCAACCTCAGGCATCTCCCATGACACAGCTCCTCCAAGCTTCATACCAAAACCATAACCAAGGCCTTTCTGATATCCATTGTTAGTGCTGCCTGCCAGCGCCTTTGCTGGACATACCCTTGGAGGGAAAAGCAAACATATGGCAGAAGCAGAGACAGGAATCGCCTGCAATTCAGCACAGCACTGCTTGGTAACCAACTGCTGCACTAGACTGCTGAAAAACTTACCCTGGCACACAGACTCAGAACAGTGCACCCAGAGATGCCACTCTGCATTCCTTTCAAAATAAACAATCCTCATGTATATTAAAGAATCAATTATACAAAAAAAAATATTACATATTGCAGACTATGTTCCAGAAAAACAGGCAGGCTAATTTTAGCCCTATATAGACAAGAATATATTTTATTGCAGGTAAATACAGTAGATTTAAACCAGTTGATGAATATTGATGTTAACTTATGAAAATTCATAGTTTACACAGTGCATAGATAAAATACGCACACGCTTCTCTGCTTGTTATCTCACCATAAAATTTATCCTTTCCAAGTTGGGCAACACAGGGGAATTTCAAGCTTCAGGATTTGGTGTACATGTACCTCGCAGATATTCCATCTTCTGAATGGAATCTCCTTCTGGAAAAGTAGGTCCTATGATAAACTACACAGTAAGATTTCCCACTTCTTAGGAAAGCCTCTATAAATGTAGATAGAGTTTGTCTCCCCTTCAAGTAGAACGCTAGCACATAAAAAAATAATTTGTCATTTCCATTGTAACGTTCCCTGGATTTTCTAGCAATCCAAGCTTTTAAAAGCAAGATTTAGTACCACATTTCAGTTAAAAAGTTGCTTAAGAGACTGAAAAATATACTTATTATACTGACAAACTTGCCATATAATCTTTTTTGCAAAGAATTATTCAGACAAGCCAGGTATGCAAACTGCTAGAATAAAATATCATGTATTTCTTTTAAAAACAAGTTGAACTGTATATACATTTCCTTCTTTTTAAAGCTGAGGGGAACCTTACATTTAATAATATGAAGTTTATAAAGCTTCAGATTTGAAAAAGTGATGGAGGACCTATGTTTCTGGACCCTACTCTGGGAATTTAAAATGATGTACATTATCTAAAATGGTGCTGCATGCACTAATATGACTAATATTTTTATTTCCATAGCACACATAGTGTGTGACAAATTCCATAAATAAAGCCACACTGCTTGTGATTTCTCACCCAAGAAAGCCTGCCCCGTGTCTGATTTACTGAGAAAGATAGACTTTAAAATTGATGGCATGCTGTGAAATTGTTAGTTTGTATATCATACATAGTGCTGTGCCAGTTGTGAATTTTGATTTTTTGTGTGATTTTGGCAGTTGAGAAATGTTCTGGCTCAACAACACTAAAGACACAGAAGCCTACATTTATCTACATCATGGGGGAGGCAGAGCACAAAACCTTTACAGTCTGCTCTGCTTCATATGTGCTTCACCCACCTTCAATGCAATGAGTCTCAGCTGTAGGAGAACAACTCTCTGTGATGCTGCAGAAGATGGCCTCATCTCCAGGATCTCATGCTAAAAAACCCAGAAAATATAGGAAAGGTAGGCAAAAAAAAAATTTATGTTGAAAGCAACCATTCACAAAGGTTTGTGGATTGAAGGAAATCTTTCCACCTACAGCAAAGGATCAATTTGCTGGAGGAGATATACTCAGAATTCAGGCAGAAGCAATTTTATTACATGAGGAATAATGCACTCAGCTTGAAGGAATTAAGCATTCAGATTTTCAGAAACTTTTAAATACCCACTATTTCTGAGTTTTCCATATGTTTTATAACTCCACTCACTTTAGAAAAAATGGTGTGAGAATTGCTTCCAGCAAAAGAAAATTTTAAGAATATAATAATCTTTAAAGCAAAATATATTTTTTTACCAAATTCAATACAAATAAATGTTTTTTTGGTTTTTTTTTGTTTTTTTTTTTTAATTTAGGAAACTAACATATTAAACTTGTACCTATTTTACCTTTAATGAAAGTTTACATCTGACACTTTCTCCATGAGATTGTTGGGATCTAGGACAGCATGATTTTCTTTAGAATCACACCTGTCACACTTTCTAAACAGCCTACATAAAAGTCCTTTTAAATTTAATTTGACTTAAGTTTCTCTGTTTGCATGCTCTCAAAATATTCCAACGAGCTCTTTATTCCATATATAATAATTTTATGCCAAATTAAAAGAGGAGCATATCAAACTATCCTATATCTGATCTCATTTCCATCTCTATTGTGAATATACCAGCTGTTTCTGCATTCAATATTGGAGTGAGAATCAGCCATACAACCTCCCTCCCTACATATTTCTTCCCATGACGAACAAGTCCAGTCATGTATCCCTGAAAAAAGATATGATGTGTTCAACACAGTGTTTTATATGCAATCTTCATATGCAGGATTCCTATGGTAGCTAAGTTGCAGCAAGGAACAGAACATCAAAACACGAGCTGACAGAGGGCACTTCTTTATTCAGTCATCTTTTGTCATAGGCAACTGCATTACCTAGTCTTGCCATAACAGTTTCCTCTTAATTCTAAATGCTACAAATAATACAGTCTCTAAACACACGCCCATAAACACCTTGCTGTTGGGAAACTGTGGGCAGTCAAATAAAAAAACAAAACCCCAAAAACAAAACAACAAACAGAGGAAGACAATTGGTTTTTCTAATGAGGTATAACATACTTACTTCTTGGACTAGAAATACTTTAAGCTTCATTAGAATGTTTTGATATGATTTGAGAATTCTTATTTTAATGCTTTGTCACACTGAGCAATTTTGTAAAACTTGTAAGATAATGAGGATCATAGAAGTACTGCAAGTATAACTGTAATAGATATTTAATTAGGGGCAAAAAACATAATGCATTGGGAAGCATTCATTAATTAGATGCTTTGAGCCAAAAAAGAGGTTTAAAAAAGAGGTTTGAGCAGCTTTATTCACAAGATGTCACCTTTTACATGTGTTGGCTAACTTGTTTTTCCATATCAAGAAGGCTGTGAGTATTTAAGAAGAAGCCTTGGGTTCTGGGTTCTTTGATCTCTGTCACATTATTGTATCTTACCAAAACAAAACAAAAAACCAAAACCTCTATCACCTGAAATGTGGTGACTAAGAAGCTTCCTTTGATAGAGTTACAGATGTTTTTAGTAAAATGCAGTGACATTCTCTAACAGAGAAAGGTACATGACTTCCCTTGTATATTAACTTCCGACAGTATTGTCCGTAATGTATTCAGCACTAAGTCTTTGCCAATGACTAATTCTTGCTAGAAAAAGTCACATAGCAAAAACCAAACCAAGCTATTTTCTAGATTACCTAACTGGTTTCTTTTCAATAATTTTCAGCCAAAATAATTTTTAATTGAAAACATGCAGGCATTTTAACCAGATTTAGAAATGAAAAGGAAGTGTCAAAACTTTTTCCAATTTCCTCTTTTGCTTATTTTTCACACCTTTGGTAACAAGAGACTATTCAAGCTGATATCAAAAACAAATTAATTCAGAACAGCAGTTCAAAACCACATCAATACAATGGCCAGGGTGTAGGTCTGTGACTCACAGGCATTACCTTGCCTACAAGATCCTCTCAAGTTGCTCATTTCTCCCACTTGCCACAATTATGTCTTCTTCTAGGCTGACTAGAAAAGCAACAGCTGATGTTGCTTGCAGCATCCTATTAGAGTGGAAAAAACTGAAGATCATGTAAAGCATGACATTTCATTCAAGTTACTGAAGCAGCAAAACCAAGATAATGTTAATTCAGTATCTTCTCGTCACCCAGTAAATCCTGCAGCAGCAAATTAAGGGCTGTTAGTTAAATATTTGTTTTAATGTGTCTCGGAGTTTTGGAGTAACAAAGTTCTAGCTTTGTTACTAATGCAGTTAAAAACTTTTTCACTGCCAAAAATAGAAACCAAATAATCAAATCTCAGTTGGTTCCTGTACACGTCTATTTCCAGCAATTACTATTGCATTAGTAATACATTAAAATTCTCCACAAGCACAATCAATTCTGAAGTTAGTTAAATACTAAGCTTTTCCTCATTATAATGCCATTAAGGAGGGAAGTGTCTCTTGATGTGATTAATGGACTCATGCAGAAATTTGTGTTAAGCACTAGTCCATTGCTGGTACTTGCTTTTTTGGTGGCATTTAACTTGTATCTTTCAGGGATCTTTTCCTTAAGAGTCAGAATACCTTTACCTGGCTCCAGTAACTTGTAACCTCTGCAGCTGGCTGAACTGGGTACTGAACTGCCTGGCACTTTATTGAAGGCATTTAATTATTATTGAGCAAAGTTATCCTACCAATAGGACTGCATATCTACTGACTTCTGTAGTGCCTGTAAGAGGGAACTGCTCAGTTAGGGGGAAGAAAGTATTTCTTTGCCTTGATTAACTGGATTAAAGTGACAGTACTGCTGCCAAAACCTAGCAATGTCCATGGTGATGGTATCTCAAAGAGCTTTATACTGAAGGTCATAGTAACACTGATTCTCTTTTAATACTCTACTTTTATTTTAAAGCACCTCTGAATTGCTTCTTTTCTCATTACGCAGTGGGTCTTTTGTGTTGATTTTTAGCTTGCCATTATTTCAAGACTGACTTTTGTAGACATTATTTTCTTGTGGTTACTGTTTTCTTCTGCGCTCTCAAGAGGTTTGTTGTGGCAGGAAAACAGACTCCAAAAGGTGCATTTTGCATTGACAGCAAGGTACAGACAGGGTTTCCAAAAATACTTCCCTGGTGAAGTCTCACTGGCTCTAGTAGGAGCAGTATTGACACTTTGCCCTTTAGAAATTCTGCATCATTTGTGACTGCCATTGCAAACTTGACTCCTTTCTGTCACAACCATAGAGATATGTCTGCAATGTTTGGAATTCCACCGAGTCTATGGGTGCTGAAATGGGCCACCATCAGAAGAATCCTCTAATTATCAAGACACCTTTTCTGCAGCCAGCAGAGTTTATGCACTCAAAGCCTGATGCTTCCCACTCAGATGCAGCTGCTTTCATTTGTTTTGCTTGTGCTTATGAAGAATTCTGTGTTTAAAATTTTAGTAGGATTTTGAAATGGATTTGTGAAAGGAAAAGCAAAGAAATTATTGTGGCAGTGCACTTACAAATAAATACACACATGCTAGTTCTGGTTTCCAGGAAGGGATATTTGCCACTATGCTGAAGATACATGACACTACTTCAAAGTAGCCTTGAAAGTATTCTCAGTACTAGCATTAAGAAATGCTCAGTATCAGTTAGAAAGCTAAGAACTGATTGATAACAATGGTAATCATAGCAGTTTAATCAATAATGAGGTTATTAGTATTTTGGCTCTTTGTCAAACCTGCAAAACCAGGGGAAATAATACAGACTGCAGGAGTATTTTTTCTTCAATTTGTGGTATATAAAGCTTGCTAGAAATGTGGCCTCATTTTAGAAGGCATACCTGACATTTCCTAAAGGCAAAATTAAATGGGTCAGAGAAAAATCATCTTGAAACATTTTGATGCCATGAGGATTTAAATTTATTGCTAAAGTGTGTGTCCTGTCTATGACAAGAACAAGAAACTGGAAATCGGTCATTTTGGCAATATTCAGGGCCTTGACTTGTCAGGTTACTGCCAGAACATCAAAATAATACAAAATCTAAAAATAACAAACCTTTCATCTTTCCCCTCATGTACTGCAGTGACTTTCTTCCCTCTTACACTCCAGGAGATCAAGTTTTGGAAACTGCTGGTTTCCCTGTGTCTGAAGTGCATTTCAGGTACAGTTTTACTGTACAATCCCCTCTAAGATCTCATACAATACTATGTGATCACCCAAGTTTTTTGTTACACTCTGAACTTGCCAAGCTAGTGATTTTCTAAGAAAAAAAACCAAAACATTATATTGAATGACTATTTAAGACAAGATGACTTTTTCCCCCCCAGTTTTTCAAAGTTACCTTTTCTTTTACACCATTCTGAAAGTTATTCTTCAAAAACCTTTCACTTGCCTTTCCTTTGAAGTGTCCTGCTTACTGCAGTGTATATTTCAGGAGCTCTATAGCTCCAAGCCTCTTCTGGACTGGGTATACATGCCAATAGTGAAGAAAATATCAGCTATGCTAGCACTTCAAAAGTGTTCAAACAAAATCTTTATACTCAATTGGCTGGTAAGAAGAGTGCATGTTTAACAGTTTGAATCATTCAGTAAGTAAATGTTTGAATGGAGATTAATGAATCTGTATAGAGTTGAAACAATAAGTGCAAATGTTAGCATTTGCCTTTGTTTCTAGTTAAACTGAGGGTTTAATAGAACTACATAAAGTCTCAAATTAATTTATTTTCTGAATTAATGCTCAAAATGTTTACATCTTCCTGCTCCCCTCAGAGCAAGCAGGCTGGACGATAATATCAGATAGTGCATGATCATTGCTGATCCAGTGACATTTCCTTGAGCAGGAAAGGTACCCAGGTTCAGAAATTTTAACCTTTGGGAAAGAAAAATTTCCATATTGAGCTACTCACCTGTCAGCTGCCACAATGAAACCTGAACAACAGAAAAGGAGGAAGCCCCTCTGCTTCTTACTGACCCCTGAGAATGAAAGAAAGAGGAGAAAAGTGATGAAAAGGTGTGGGGAACTACAGAAAAGGAGCGGAGATTTTTTAAGGAACTGAGCATAGGATAACAGTCCGTTAAAGCTGATTCTCCACCCTATCCTCCAAGCAAAGGGAAAACCCTAAATGTTTGGAATACCTCAGACTGAAGGAACTTTTCTATCCACTGATTAGTACCTGTAGCACTCACACCAGCCACGCCAGTAGTGTTGGTACCAATTACACCAATAATTTTGTGCTTTGACATAATGAAAAATCCTCAGACACATTTGTACACATGTTGTGGTCCATCGAAACCTGGTGGAGCCCCTTAATGTGGAGCGCCCCTTGCTTCAGTACAGCAGAGGGAAAAAAACTATGAAAACTTCCCCTCTATCATCAAAAATGTGATTTAAGAAACAGTGAGAAGTTTTCTGAATCTGAATTTCTTTGGATTACCTACTTCACTTAGTAAAAAAATCCTTTGAGGAAAAATAAATTAGAACTTTTACTTCCCATTTCAAGCTGGGCTTGGATTGGCCATTTATTGTGCTTTCAAATTGTTTGAATAAAAATATTTCTTTATCTCATTTTTTTACATACTAATCATTCAGGTTTTTTTTGAGGCAAGACTAAATGCAAAATAAAAAGCAGACCAGAATTTTGTATCTGTCAGTCAACTCTTAATGCTACCACTAGGAAAGGACAGTGTGTCTCAGAAGAAAAGTGGACAATCAAAATACTTTTAATTTATTGATTATTTAAAAAACTGGCTCAGCCAACTTATTTGTGACCAAGCATATTATAAACAAAATAGCTGTGAACATACACAGTGGAATATATTATTATAATGAAAAAGAATTCTTGATGTTTTCCTGCTTATATTATAATTGCTGAAAATGTATCTCTAACAATGTTTTTCTAACAATGAAGTCTTCTTATGAGGTAATCTCTCCCTCATGGAGCAGAGGAAATAAAAGTAAAAGTAAAAAAATCTAGTAATAAAATAGGAAAAAGCAGATTATATTAATACTTTTATGCATAAAATTTTCAGTGGGTTTTGTAACCACAATAATGGGACTGAGAAAAATATCAGCAAATTAATTTTAATTAATTAGAATTAACCTCAAGTCATTCACAACAATAAGACATTGATTGCTTACTTGCATCACCTATAGTATCTCACAGTCAAAGCACATATCATGTAGAAATCTAGCTCAGGGCCAGAGGAAAGAAACACAGTATGGGCTTGTCACAACATCCAGAGAAATGCAAGGAGAACAGAGAAACAGAGGTAATTATCAGTGTAATAGGTATTAAGTATTATTACTAGTGGGGAGGGAGTTTGAGGCTATCAGCTTTTAATTGGCTCAATCCTAAACTCACTGAAGTCAACGAAAATCTTTCCAGCTATTTCAGTGGCATTTGGAGTAGTTTTCAGTATCTTACAACAAAAATGCAGTTGCCAAAAAATTTATTTCTTCATTTGTCCTAGTAAGAGTTTTCTGAATAATCTTTAGTGGAAGTTAGTGCTTCTTAAGTTTGAGAGTTATTACTGAGGAAACAAATACTTTCTGAATGTTCTTCCTCAGAATATGGTCACTGAACAAATAACAAGAACAGAAGGATTTGTAAAAAATAACCAAGAAAGCATCATGGACACTTTTCTGTTCTAATTACCGCATAAATTGTCGTTGCAATATTTAGAATGCATTTTATTTATATAATGTGTGCAGGGATGCATTATTTTAAAACATATTCCACACAAGAATATCACTAGAGATAACCGTGCTTTTTTATTACTATTAAATCCTTTCTCATGAAAAAATACCTTTTTATTACACACTTTGTGTGGGTATTGCACAGAGAAGCTGTAAAGAGACCTGGGAAGCACTTTTCTAGCCTCCAAATAATCTCCACATTTCAAACTATTTGTGACTGAGCATCAGTTCTCCTTTGAGAGTGATTTTCTCCATCACTGTTTTGAAGGCATGTGTTACTTAAATGTTGCAAAAGGGAAACATATGGAGAAGCAAGATGAGGAAGTACTTAGAAAAGCCTTAGTAGTAAAGTAGAGGAAATAATAGCACAGTCTTAGCAGTAGCACTGTTGTTCTTTTTTTCATGAGGTATTTGTTCAAACATATATATGCATGTACTGTATCATGGTATCTCTACCATCTGTCATTTTGGACATGTAAAATCATGCTCAGATCTTGAAAAAGCAGTTGCATGTAAGCCTGCTTCTGTGGGGAATAAAAACATCAGCATCTATTTCAAAATAACTTCTAATTGGAGAAAGGTGAATCCTCAATAATAAACGATTATTTCTTTCAGCATCTCAAAGGACTGTCCCAAATTCAATGTATTCTTGCTACTACGTTCTAATTTTTGTTTCATAATAGAACAAAAGGAATCTTTTGCCCTTCATTAGCTACAAACTTTTAAATCTCTCCTCTGAGCAACAAGATTTTCCTGACATTTATTTGTAAAGTTCTGTATCATGCAGGAGAAAGCACAGAAATCTGAGTAGAAGCCAATGTAATTTTGGCTGATGAATCTGTTATTTCAGAGCTCGGGAGCACTCAAATGGTGACAAATCCTTGCTGGAGAGAATAATTTAAAATTGAAAAATATTCACATACAAAAATGAATGAGGTCTGTGCTTGAAACATAATAAATAATTATTATATTTATATTATAAAATATAATATCCCTATGATAGAAGTACAAATATTTAAAGGCAGGGAAGTGCTCTGGACATAAAGGAGAGAAAAAGAATGTATACAGATACATATGATGACCTGTCTTGCATAAAATCTAACTGAAGGTCACTTTTTTATATAGACTCAACTTTTCTTATATCTGTTAAGAGACTCAAAGGAAAGCCTGAAAAGAAGTTCTGAATGGAGCCCCTATATAGCTCAAGGGAAGCAAGAAAAAGGATGGTCCAAACAACATGACATGTTATGGATTGCTTTCAAAGAATACCTCTGGTATTTCCTAGCTCTTAAATCAGAATGGCAAAAGTATTTTCCCTAACTTTGAAAAGAAGACACTCACTGAGGTGGAATCTTCATTTTTTTCTTCATTTTTACATTTACAATTCAGTGGAAATTTTTGCATTATCCCTTGGCTATTTATGCCTTTGATTCTGGCAATATCTTACTGTCTCACACAATATTAATTAAAGATTTAATTTCCTAAGCTTGTTTTTTTTCTCTCTCTATTCTTTGTCCTATATATGGGTAAGGATTAGCAACCACACAGGCACCATCAACTGCTGTGCCATGCTTCAAGCATGGGAGAACAGGCTGAGTGTGATGCTGTGTTTTCTGACCTGAGAACATCACCTTACTCAACAGGTGGACAGCTAGTGAGTTCTATGGTATTAATTGAATCCCAGGAATTGTATATATTTGTGTGTATATATATGTATACACACAGTGCCTGTTTATGTCTAAGACAAGCCTTCTACTGTAAGATGGGAATGTAGCACCCCAGCAGGAGAGGGAAGCAAATGCAGAGAGGCTGCCTCCCTCCTTTGTCAAGGTGGAAAGGCAAGAGATGAAAAGCAGAGTAAACAAGTACTGACAGAGCTAGGAGCAGGAAAGATGTATATAAATGAATAGCTACACAGAAGTGTATGTCAGTGCCTGACTGTAGACATAAGATGTAGAAATTATTTAAATCAGTTGTCTGGCAAACAGTTACTGTGCAGAAAAAATAAATATGTTCAGAATATGAAAAGAGAAGACATAATTCTGACAATGTCTTGTACAAAGAAAAAGTTATGCTCAAGGCCTAATTTTGCTTGTTGTCTAAACTAGTAACAACTTTTTCTACATATGAAAACTCTTTTAGGAAATTCATAAGGAATTATGTAAGTTTTGAAGCAACATGACATTATTCTTTACTGTCACTGACTTGTCACTATTTGGCCAGATCACTTAAGTGCTCTACCTACTGTTAATGGATATCTTTGATTTCCTTCTGAAGTGCCTAAAATGGGTAGTAGCCTGCTGAGAACCCTAGAACAGCTTTACAGAAAAATAATGTTTCTTCACTAAAGACACATGTTATCCAGCATTAGTCACATTAACAGGTATATCAGATACATTCAGGATGTTCAGTTCCTGAGATTTGAACCTACTTGATCTGAAATTTTTGGCAATATTGGGGTAACAAATAGCTGCCTTTGAGAAAGATTTTATTTTGCTACCTGCAGCAGCTTGAAAAGCTTTTAACTTAGCAAACATTTCTTGGGGGCAGGACCAATTATTTTTTTTCCTGTGTTCTGAACCCTGTATGTGATACTTAAATGTATCAAATAAGATGCTGTCCCCAAGAGCACGTATGTTGGCTTTGTCACACTGAGTAATCAGGTCTTGTTGATTTTTGGAAGCTGTCTGTTGTCTCAGGAAAAAAAATCCGCAGGTTTATCTCAGAGTGACAGATGGTTTGGTTAATAAATGTGGCAGTAACTCGGGTGGTGTCACAGTCCTGGCAGCTGGTGCTCCAGGGCACACTGCACAGCAGCGCTGAGTCCATGCACTGTTAGACATCCACGTATCTATAATCACCTCACCTTCATTCTTTCTGAGCTGTTAAGAAAACAACTTGCCACAGACCATTTCAAACGTTCGTAAGGACTCCCTTGTCAGAGGAAAGTTTCCTCCTCTTCAGTAACACAGAAGGAGCAGTGACTTACTGAAATGGCTTCTTTTAAAAACTTGCTGGAGGAGCACAAGGCACAAGCGCCCAACTCTTTCCCTCTCTACCCTAGAGGGGTACAATTATAAAGACTCTTCAGGGTCTCTTTTCCCACTCCTTGCAAATGCCTTTGTCATTTCCTCGGACATACCTCTTCCTCCTTGGACATGTCCACACAATTCAGAAAACATAGGAAGAAGATAAAGAGAAGAAAATAACATGAAGTGATTCCCAGGCAGGTTTAGCAGAAAATGTTAAAAGGCTAAAGAAGACTGAATGTACCAAAAGATGAGTTTAAGGATAAATAGATGGGTAACGACAATTATTTAATTAATTAATTACCAAATATGGAGTTGAAAATAACAGATTAGAGTTATCATTAATAATTTTCAAAAGAAAGTCTCCTTTTAAAAAGAAGTCTCCTTTTAAATAGACTTTTCTTAATAGAAGGGAAAAGGTATCTGAAGTGGAGAAAAACAAGCTTTCCACTCTAGCTTTTGAAAAATCAGAATTTAATTATTTTTTTTTAGAAAAGCTTTGTTTTTTATGTCTTTTTAACATAGTAACAAAGGGTTCTGTGTCTTGAGTGCAGTAGTTAGCACTAATTTCAGCATTTGAAACTCATAGTTTCTCACCTTGCATTTTTTACATGGAAACATAGAACACGCTGGGCTCAGTTACATAGCATGAACCAGTTTCCAGGAGACCACATCCATGAAGAAATGTAGGGAGTAATTCTAAGGGGACCCTTATAAATGCTTTTCCAAATACTCTAGGGATATGGTCTCCATTCCTGCCACATTAAAAGAAGAGAGGTAAGCAAAAAATGTACTTCACAGAATAGGAGCTCAGCTGTGTAGCAGTACAGTACCAGAGACTAGCAGGCTTTAAATATTTAAATAGAAGTCTCTCTAAACCAACAGACCAGTTATAAAATTGAATAGTTACATTGTCCTTTTCCCTTCTTCTCTCACTTTTTTTTTTTTTAATGACATCCTTAATTTTTCTTTTTAAGCCATAAACTCAGTGACAAATAGGCAAAAAGACTGCAAAAGCCCTTTTAAGAATAGAAATTTAGTCCCCACTGCATTTCTGTTCATCTTTGCAAAGACTGCACCATAAGTCTGGATCCCTCACTTAATAACAAGATGGAACAAGACACTTGTATAATGCAAAAAAACCCCAAACCAAATAAGTAACACTGTCTAAAAGCAGCTGTTTCTCTTCTACCCATTATAACCTCCAACTTTCAATTCCATTTTGTAATCCCATGCACGGATAAAGTGATTGAGGCAAGGGATTTTTTATTCCCTTACCCTTGCTTATGCAATATGAATAAAACTACTCTGAGCAACACAATGTGTTTCTCCAGGTGTCTTCGGCCCCCACTCCTAATGACAGCTTTCTGCAAAGTGCTCCCTTTGAGGAGATGGACAGGGTTATTTACAGCATGTTTACTAGCACTTCTAAAACAGGAGTTTCACTACATCTAGAAAAAAACCAGCCTGTTTTATGTAATAATATATTTCTTAAGCCTTGGACAAACTTCAGCTAAGTTACCTATCAACACTAATGAAGTAATGGAAAGAATAATTGCCCTCATTAAAATTTCACATTCTTTTTCTATCCATTAACTCCATATTGAGAAACTATTGCCACGGAGGATAAAACGATAATCACATATGGAAAAGGCTGCTCTTTTATGAACAGTCATTGTCCTCACCCTGTGTGTCTGAAGGAGAAATTGTCACCCAACAATCACTCCTGCAGTTGAAAGAGACTAAAGTTCAAAATTTCCATATTGCAGCACTACAAGGAGAAGTAGTTCTGTCTGTTTATCACATTTGCTACTTCACACCAAAATGTAAAAATTTACAAATAGTATGAAGAAAAGTTGGATACACTAAGATTCACTTAAGCCCTTTGCTAAGGTGTATTTGGAATGCAAATGTACCATTGTTGGTGGGAAAATAGAGGGAAATATCTCAGAAACTGAGTCCATACTTCAGATGTTCAAGTGATCTACCATTTCTTTTTTTTTCTTCAAGATTAGCCCAGGTTTGTCACATTTTGGCCGAGATCAGTCTCTAAGTTCACTCTAACACAATGGTACATCTAATTAAATGCCCAACACTTCATACTTCTCCTCCAGCAAATTCACAGGAACTAAACACAACACACAGGTACCACTGGTCCACCTCAAACAGGTGCTTTCAACTCTATTTCCCTTTTCCAAGACCTGCTGCAAGGTCATCTGCTTTCTTTCCCCCCTGGAAACAAGCTTGTCTTCTCCTTTGCTCTTCAGGATACAAAAACATCTGAGCTGAAACCTGAAATACCATTTTAGATTACAGAAAGCATAAGAGTTCTATCTGGAAGGATATTGGTTAACCTCAGGTATTGCTCACCTCACAGACACTGCACATCTTGGTTAAAGACATGCCAGTAATGCTGCAATTGCTTTCAAATAAACATAAAAAGAAACAGGAAATATTTTAACATATTTACAATTAATTTCTTCAGGTAGGAGATCACAAGGTAAAATATGCAGGGAGATGGCCTATATTACTTGTTGGTAAACTCAGAATGTATTTGCTAGATTAATTCCTATATCGAGCTGGGCAAACATTAAATGCATTATGGGATGCTGATTGTCATCTTTGTTTACAATTTTTAAATGACATCATAGAATCATAGAATCCAGATTCTAATTCTTGGAGAGAATTCTTAAAAAAGAATACTACAAATACCCCTACCCCAGGTTCTCTAAATGTTATTACTTAATCTAGGAATATTTTGCCCCCCCTAAGATTGGCTAGTTTTAATGAACCATTCATGTTGGAGAATTTTTCATTTTATTATCATAAAAAAAAATAAATAAGGAACAGATTTTTAATATTCATTTGTCATGTCATGAGCTAAGGGTCATAAAGGGCCTCTGAAATTCTGGACTATTACTTACCTCAAAAATAAGTTTCATCCTTACAGTCTCATGGTTAATTTTTTTCTTTTTTTTTTTTTTTTTCACTCAGAAAAGTGAGTAAAATTCTGCTTCAGAGAACAGCTACAGTTTAAATGCAAGCACTGGCAGGTGAAGTGTGTGGGCTTCTACTTACCTGTTTGTTAGCCTTGGCAAAGAAATGAAATTACTATCTGAAAGGATCACAGCAGTGTATTGCACCTTTCACACTCAGCAGAGCCATGAAAATAGTGAGAAGAGAGATGCTTTTTTCTTCATACAACACCTGACTTACTCTGACAGAGATCATGACGGATTAGTGGCTGGAATGAGACCGAAAAAACCAGACAACTGCTATACATGTTATTTTTTTTGGTTTTTTTTAACATCCCCCTCTAAATAATGCCTTCGTTTTGCTGTGTACAGGTGACAGAGTTGCTCGGAGAGTTTTTTTTACTAAATATCTGAAATAAATAATAAATAATGTTATACCACTATGCAAAGTAATGCAAGGCAACAACATCACATTTTAAAAGCCTCTTAGAGAGTTCTCTTTCATCTATACTACATGAAAACAAAATCAATTCTCCTTAAAAATAACATAAGTGATCTCATAATTGAAGCAATCTTTTCAATACAGCTTGTGCAGTGACAGGAGAAAATGCAAAATATTTTTTATTCTCTAGAAAATGGCTCAAAGGCAATGTGAGCATAGCCCTTTGAGACCTGCAATAACCTACAATGAGGGCAATAGCCATCAAACAGAAAATATAACAGATGGCAGCATGGTTGCTTTACTCTCATATACAGGTTACTGAACAGATGCCTTTAGGGCTTAATATTACGTACTTTTTGCCTTTCTTCTAGACCATGGCATTGCTTTGTGCACATGCCATTTATAAAACAAATGCAAAACACCATAGCGAAATGAATAAAGTTTCAAATGGCAAAATGTCAGTAGAAACACAAATTTACAGAGGATAATGTGATTATCAATGTTGGTGTTATACACTGAAACATAAGCTTACCCTTTACAGTACACTGTATATATCACACATTATTTTGAGCTATCTTACACAGTTCAAAAGTATACACATAAAATCCATTATAAACCTTCCATTTCTTTGCCAGAAAGGTCAACCACCCAATAGGGTAAAAGTCAGCTCTCTTGCTTACCAGGTTTAAACACTCAAAAACAGCAGGACTAGAATAGAGAAAAAAATTGTCATACACAGAGAGAAGGGAGATTTCTACAACTATCTGAAAAGATAAAGAACACAGAGATACACATCACGCACTGGTAAAACAGATAACAGCAAGAAAGATTATTTCTAACTCCTCAGGCACTACAGAGTTCCCAGTTTGACCAAGTCAAAAATGCATCTTCAAAATATGTTACTGTGCTTATGCTGCTCATCCTCCTAACATGGATTCAGTCATGATAAATTGCTGGGATACATTATGGGACCCCTAAGGACATGCTAGGTTTTCAAGATCCTGAGTATTCTCTCTATGTAACAAGACAAAATACCTTCTGTCTTCAATAAGACAAAAATTTCATCTTAAAAATGAACACAAAAATATACTTGAGTTGTGGATTTGGTTTGGTCTTCTTTGTGTGTTTTTTTTTAGTTTTGGGGTTTTTTTGTTTTGTTTTGCTTTGGGTTTGTTTTGTTTTTGTTTTGGTTCAGAACTTTTTTTCTTACTAAAATTTTTTTAGGTAAAATTGCTACAGTGCCAAGAAAATAAAAGAAATAAAATATTCTTCTAGAGATTAAACCAGTCTCCTTTAACAATGGGATATTTAAAAAATAAAAATGATGCATTCTTCAGGATATTTTAGTAAATATTTCTTAGAACAGTATTTGTTTTACTAAAACTGTATTCCTTAACCAAAGAAGAATAGTGTTTAACAAATAAACTGGGCTTCCTTGTTTAAAAGAAAAGGCACATTGTTTGCAATAAAGAAACATTCAGATGGAAAATACAGTGACAAATGGGTATCACTGTCTCTTCCACCATTTTGGGGAAGGAAAGGAAACTCTATTTTTAATAGCCTGGAGGAAAGTTGGAGGAAATACACATGGATAGTGAGATACCAGAAAACAGATACTGTGTGACAGAGTATTTGCTGCAGCTTAGACTGCTTTGCTAGAAATGGTGTCAGAAACACCACAGGGAACCTTTCCCAAGTTTCACAGAAATTTTGACATGATATATTTTCCCAGGGAAAGTAGGATAACCTTAAGCTAAGGATGAATAGACATGGTTTGCTTTCATTTTATTATGAACTTGTTATGACCTTATATATCCTATTTTCTCTGCCTCAATTCTTCTTCAGCATTCAGGCTACATTCCAACACTTTATAAAATGGTTGGACACTGTAGCACTGAAGGTTGGTGGAAATCTGATAGAAAGGCAAATTTCAAAGGCCACTCCAAAAAACTTTAAGCACCCTCAAGGAAGCAAAGCCATCTAGGGTTAGGGAAATTCTATAGCCCTCTAGGATGTTTCATGCTTGAGTCACCAATATATTAGCTACCAACCAGAAAAAAAAATTATTTTCCTGGATGCCAATTACAGACACATTGCCATCTTGGCCATCTTATTTGAATTATTAAAACAAAATATTAAGAAAATTAATCATAAAAGAAAACTCATCCAAGCTACTGTACAGAAAGTAGCTACAGAGTAGGCCTTCTTCCTGTTCTCTCTCGACATCTTGAAGTATTCTCTTTCCATAGTAAACACACTGACATTACCAAGACAACTCGATAATAAAAGGATTTCACCTTAAGAAAACCTGATAGATTCATTCACAGGAAAACTTATTCCATGATAGAGACATAGGTACTAACTGCAAAACTGATAGTTATTTTAATTTTAGTCTGAACTCACTTGGATTAGCCAAAAGAAACAAAGTTGTGTCAGCTTTAAGAGCAGCAGGAACACTGTGCTGCTTTCCAGGCCTGCAGATACAAGACAAACACTGAGTAAGCTACATGAATATTAAGTAAGGGTGGGAAGGACAAAACTGGAAAGAAACTGGCACCCAGGTTAGCAGGTTTGCACTTGGCATTGCTCTCAAGGGTATATATTGTAAATTCCTGAAAGATATAAATCCCAAGGGGTTGCATAGTGATATGAACCAACCCTTGTAAAATGAGTTGAATTTATGATACAGCTGGATTTACTTCAAATGAGGAAATCCGTAACTAGATTGTTCAGATTTCGAACACTGATAGCACAGCTTCTTCTTGCCTCCTTTTCAATATAAAATATTCCAAGAGATGTGAAAACTCCCAAGTCCCTTTATTTTTATGCCTATATACAAAAGGTTAAAAATATGAAACTAACATAGGAAACTCCTTGATCTGACATTCAGACACCATCCTGCATTGAGCCAGCAATATAAATAAAATTCAGGGTCTATTTGCAAACAAGAAGTTCCATGGCTGGTGATGTAACCCATCCCCAATTACATGCCTCATCTAGTTGAAGAAAGGTAGGCTGACTTTGCTAGGGAAGTGCAGCAACTTGAGCCTGCAGGGACCATTGATTCTGCATGCAAAATATGACAGTAGGCATATTATAAAATGCAGTGCAAATTTAAGATGTTAACATCTTCTCTCCCCCTCACTTCTCACTCAAAGCATGTACTGCATTGCAGATTGCAACTAATTTTAGAAGGGGGGGTGAGAACATCTGGGTAAAATGATTCCCCTTTTTCTGTTTATGTTGACATTCACTCATTTGTATGTTATCAGACTGTTTCAGTGCTCTGTTTCTAATGAAAATAGTCTGGTTGTCTTCGGAATCCATTTCAGTTTTCCAGAGCTAACTGCCTTTCCCACATGTTCATTAGTCTGTGCTCTGCAGGTTTTAGTTTGCTTCCTTTCTTTGGATTTAGGTTTTGTTGACTTAGTTTCTTCACTTATATTAGCACAGAGGAAGGTAACGTTGTTAGTACTCAGCCCTTTCCAGAACCAATGTATTTGGTTTATTATTTTAAAAGCCATGAGGTGAATAAAAATATTTTAGAGAAGCCACATATTGGACAGAGCTTTCAAAAAGAGTAATAAAGAAGGATTCTAAGCATACAGATTTTGTATTCCTCCCCCTTTCTTGTCTTCTCTCTTTTACATGAATGCTTTTGTACCTAAGAGCAGGTAAACAAAGATGCTTCATTTTTCTGTTGCAACAATTCAGATGCAGTAAAAAATGCCCACTGATATGAAACAATAATCCATATCAACAGAGCATAAACTAGATTAATTTATGCATCCAGAATTAATTTAAGACTGCCTTTCTGTTGCATATAGGTAAAATGTTAAAAAAAAAAGGAAGGCCTTGTAAAATCATGGCTCAGACCTGTTGCTTGAGCTAAGTAGAAAAGGACTATGGGAAAGTAACTGCTGAATTAGAGCAAGAAAAACAAGTCATGTCACCATTGTCTGTTCACATTGTGGTAGTGTGGTGGTTGTTTGAATTATGTTTGCTATGATTTAAAACTGAGTAACTGATAAAGCCTTAACTGCTTTAAAAGGCCTGGTTTCTGCAGTAAAGCATCTCTCCTTTGCACCTGCCTGGGGACTCTACATAGCTCTGCTTCACACACCTTTCTTCGGTAAATCAAATAGCAAGAATTAAGTGTTTCCTATTGAACTGGTTTAAGTAGAAGTGACAATACTATCTCTAAGATAGCATAGGAATGATTCTACCCAAAAAAGGCACAATCCCATCATAGTTCCTCAGAGCTGTCAGGACAGAGCACCTGAACATCTCTGAGGTAGACACAAACATATCTGACATTTTCTGTGGTACCTGGTGTTCCCTGTATGTGATGCTCTGATGAGCACTGTGCAGAGGTCATAGAACTCTGCTTATGGGGATTCCCATACAGGATGTTGCTTGGAGGCCTCTTATCCTTCCTTTTTCTTCTACTTCTCTTCATTTTCAACTAGTAACAACAACAACAACAACATCTCCAAGAAAGCCAACCCAAGAGCCACTTATTAACCTATAACTTTGAGACGAACAATACTGGGATTTGGGGCTTATACTTTGTAGGAAAAACATTAAATATTATAACATATGTGTGGTTGGCCAAAATATTATTCTGCAACTGTGATACACTAATTAGTGTCTTCATGAGTCCTTTTCAGAAAAACTTCTGTCTAACACAGAAGAGCTAACACTCTACATGACAGCCTTATTTGGTCCCCAGATACATGGCTGAATCTTTGCCTATATAAAAATTATTCCAGGGAGTTTGGATCTAATTAACAAGGGAACTGTGGCCTGTCTTCTTCACTGTTTATGATTCTGCCAGTCTTTGTGTCATTTGCAGAATTCAGTTCTCTTGGAAAAAATCCCAGCAAATAAGAGGAAAAAAAACCCAACCCCTAAATAGTTTATATGGGTCCCAAGTAGCAAAGAATTAATGAAAGGTAAAATAAGACATGCTCAGCTGTTTGAGTCTCTACCAAATATACTTCATATACTTCAATTACCTCTACCAACTAATTTCAAATTTCATCAGAATTTACGAATGCTTCATTAAAAGATTCATACCATTATCAATCAACATGATTCCTGAGATTTCCCTCCACAGAAATGAATATTTGACTAATCCACCTAAAATCCATTTCAGAAAATGTTGGTTCAAAACTTTTCTTTTAATAAGATGTTATTAGTTATATAAGTTAATAAGTACTTTTTCTTAAACTTCTGCAAACAATTTAATATTAATTCATGCATATTCCTGAAATTCTTTTTGAGCGGTGAATCTTTTTAAAATCTATACTTATTGTCTCAGGGTTCAAGGAAAACAAAATATTTAGTATCATTTATACAAATGTCTTTCTCTGTGTCTGTCTGTTTCCATGTCAATAAGTTACTGCTTTGGACTCTTTTTATGCCTGCTACATTATTTAAAAAAGGAAACGATGAGAAGCTGAGATGTCTGAAAGTTAGTTCAAAAGTGTTATGGCAACTTCAGTGAAAAAAACCTATCTGCTGAATTTACACCCTAAATAACCTCACGGGTCACTTTCAGTGATTTTTCTAAAGATGTGTCCTTGCTGCTGAGAGAAAAAAAAAACCCCAGCAAAAGAGTAATACATTCTGTGGTTTTGTAAGTTCCATCACTGAAACATAGTTCAGGGCAGCAGGTGTGCTAATGTGACAGAGGAGAGTTTTGCTCATTAACTTCAGTGGTTTAAGTTAGAATAAGCTTTGACCCTACAGCATTATCTTCTAATCTTTAGATGAAAGCAGGAAAAGCTACTTATGATATACCAGGAAAGAGAAACAGATGTCAGCTGCTGACCACAAATCAAGCCTTTGATATGCCAAAAAAAGGGAGCGCTTTCCAGAAATTCCTATTACATCTCACTATTGAGCACATATCTACTTGCATGAGCCCAAATATATAATAAGTTTTTTTCATTCTGGGTAAAATCTAAACTCTAACCTGTTTCAATTCAGCCTTCACACAGATAAATCATTTTCTGCAGTGAAGGATTTTTCAAACTGATCCTATTTAAGAAGTGTTATTGAACTTCACAAGAAGAAGAATGTATCTTCAACATCAATAACCTCAACAAACACCCTATTCAGCTGTCACAGCTGTCAATTCTTTACAGCTTATGTGTTTGTGCTACCAAATATTAAAAAAAAATAACCAAAGGAAAAACATGTTCCTTGTTCAGACACTCTCACATATAAGCCCTTCTTTTGTGTTTTTCTTTCAGCTGAGATCTCATTTCAGGAAGATAGATGGGGAATGAATACCACAGTCCAGCAACTATTATAAAAATTTCACCTATATTTACAGAAAAAAACCCAAACTTCCTGTGCACACAGACACTTCAGAAGCTTCTTGAAGGCACTCTGTCAGACAGTAGAATAATGTAAACAATAGATGAAGTAGATCTATGTTCAGACCTGAAGTACTGCACGAGGACATCCTGTTTGTCCTCAGTTCCTGACCTGTGCCCAACAAGGCAGCAACTGTCCTGAGGCACACAAGCAGAACTTCTTTTTTTGTGAACGCACATAAAAATATGTATTTTAACAATAGGAAATGTCCAGCTGCCACAGTTACCAAATTCAGAAATACAGTCATTCAGCCCATTATTTCTTGGCTTCACTCAAAACTACATATGAAAAATCACTGATGTTCTATACTCATCTCAAAAACAAACAAATAAACAAAAATTGAAAGAGGTACCTGGGCTTCCACATGAACCTGTTTTTTAAGTTCCCATATAAAGCCAGAAGCCTTTACCATATTAAAACACTACCAAGCTAGAAACAGCAGATGAAACTCTGCTGTGTACAGGCTCAACATAAAGAGGACTGTTCTGACTTGGCACAAGAGTGACAAGTGTCACTATTATCTTATTTTGTTATTAGTATTGGAGAAGGAGCATGCTTGACCCTATCCTTGATGGCATGGCATGGTTACAAGGAGGCTCATCAAGGCTGCTTAGCAAGAGCTTGTTGAGAAGAGCACCTTGTTACAAAATCACCAGCCACTGATAAAGATACAGACTGGGCTTGAAGGATTCATGCATTTTTTATGTTATGGATAGATTTTAATAATGTCGATGTTTATTCTCCTTCCCTTTAATATGTCTAGATGAGAAAATAAATAGAAAGGTAATATGATAGTAACAAAACAGGCAGATACTGTTAATGCTTTTCTGTACTTAAGTCAATAGGCTGGTGAAAAAATGTTTCTAGAGGTTCTGTTTTCATTATTCACCCCTCAGCTGGCATTAATGATAGGTCACAGTGTTAGTGCCTGCCTGGCAGTAACTTTGGTGTCTCATTTCTCTACAATACACTTTTACAGAATTTGCGTCATAAATACAGTAACTTGTAATGGCAGAGACCACAAAACACTAGGATTTAGTTTACAACACCTGTGTATTCCTCTGTGTTTTCCTTGGGCCTCCCAGGTACTACTCACATATGCACCAAGAAAAGGTATAGATAAAGGCAAGGCAGAGCCCTTGAGGACTATGAGTCCTGATACTTATCAGTAAGTTATACTTGGAAGTAACAAATCAATGATTTAAAAATTGGATTCAGGGGAAACAGCTTTTGAATACTAGGACAGAACTCACATCACAAAATTCATTTTTATTCCCATTAGATCCATTCAGATAGATTCCATCATTCCTGCTACTAAAGCGATCTATACATTCTTATGACCACTAGCTCTGACAGTTCTTCTGAGAACTATTTCTCCCAGTACATCATCATAAGTTTGCCTTTAAAATGAGTATAAGTATCTAAGCCTGAAATATGCTAGACTGGCAGTTAAGGAAGTTCAGAGGAAGAGAAAAAGGTGCTAAGCCTGTCAGGCTGAGACAGCGGAAAGTTATGAATGCAGTTACCTAGCAAATCTGTCACAGGAGAAAGTTAAGCAAAAATCAGCAATCTTCTGGAATTCCACAGTAAATCTGAGTGTGGAGTATTTCCACTACAATAAAAAAGTTTATAAAGCTTTTTATTGAGACCAATTGAGAAATTGAGAAATTATTACATGGTAAGCCCAAAAATGTCAAGGTCAGGTAATGATTTTGAAAAAATTTCCAGTAAAATTGCCCCTCCATGTTTATAAAGGTGCCAAAATAGCACAAAATTTAAAGCTGAAGAGTGACTCCACTTTGAAAACTACCTAAGAAGCCAAGGATTGAGGTTCATGTAAATATTCAGCATCAAAGTTTGAGTCTGAATAACTGAACAAGAATGCATAAAACACCCAGGATTTTTACTTCAGTGGATGTGCATCTGAATAAACAATCTCTTTTAGACAATACTCTTTGTCTGACTCCAAACAGAGTAGGTCAGGGTAATTTATGTAGGTTTAGTACTTACTTGCCCTGCTCCTAGCCAGGATAGGGTTAATCTTTTGCAGTAGCTAGGAGGGAACAGGGCTAGGACAGGGATACCACTTCATGTCAATGCCAGGGACAGGGAAATCAACTCTCTTCCAAGGAGAACAGGTTCCTTCTGGTCAAAAAAATGTAGCACAGTCTGGTACTGTTTATTGGCATGGGCTCTGCAGTGAACATTCCTGCATCTCAATAATTTTTGTCTTTTGTACACTTTTGTTATTAATATTTTTGCTGCTACTGTTTGTTTTCTTCTTATTGCTATTTCCAGTAAATTGTACTTATCTCAACCTATGCTCTTTGTCTTTTGTTCTTCCAGTTGGAGGGGCAAGGGTGAGTGGGGCTTGTATTTTTATTATGAGAGTACTAAATTGGAGAATCCCATTCCTAAACAACAACACTGTCATATGTTTCATGTTAACAAATATTAAAGCAGATAACCCCAGAAATCTCATTCCAACAAATCTCTTTGCTGACGGCCTCAGTAAACCTTTCAAAATCCTCACAACTATAAAGAATACAAAATCCTTTCCCCAATGGTGTTTTTTCCAGATAAAAAACATGTACATTTGTACATGACACACATTTGGGGAAAACAAGCCTCAGACAATAGATTTAATCCCTTAGTCTCTCTGGGCTTCAAATTTCATTCAGTACAAAACAATTGGCAGAGAGGCCAGTCAACCTGCTGAGGTGAAATGTCCAGCTCCCCAGCAACTGTCAAACTGGTAGACAAGAAAGAAATGTACACATTTGGGAAAGAGAGCGGCTAAGAAGACTTTGATTTCCTAATGGTTTTCATCTAGAGCTAGAAGTGCACAAGCAGGAAAGCACGTCTGGCTTATTACATAACAGCAAGATGCTGGCATGTCTTTGTGATCAAGTTCTCATTTCACACAGCCAGACTGTAAAATCCTACATACCAATGCATTGCTCTCCCACCTTTTTATAGAATTAAATGTGGTAAGATTAAGCATTAGACCCTTTCAAAATTTTCATATCAAAGTGCTTTAAATGAGAGATGAATTATACCATCTGGCTTAGGGAATTCAAATGACTTCCCACTCACATTTGGTATTTAACTATAATTAGACCAATCTATCTGAAACTTTTTACTAGACAAACAAAAATGCCATTACACCCTTGTCCCATATTTCTGTCCTTGCACGTCATGATGCAGTCCTTAAAGAGCTTTTTTTCCATTGTCATCCATAGAGAATATTTTCAATAGCAGAAGTTGGATATCTGGAACCAAAAATATTCTCTAAACCTGCTATTGGCTCCAAAGAGGAGTAGGATGAAACTTCCCATTCAATGCAACTTCATCTCCCTGCAGCAGAACAGCTTGGGTGATGAAAATCCCACTGAGCTCTTTTAGGTATTGACAGCTGAGCAGGGCTACAGTGCTGATCTACAGCTGAAGGAACACACTGCCCATGGACTTCAGAAGTGGCATGTGGTAATAAATGTGGATCCCACGTGTTAATGTCCATTTTTAATTTGATTTTACAGCAAAGCCACCTTGTCACAGCAAGAATGAATATGAATCTGCCTATAATACAGATTGTTTCTCTGTAAATATATTCTACACAACACACAGAGTCATTTTCCAGTAACTTCCTTACAGGACATTTCCAAATCAATGGAGGAAGAGTGATTTTATTTAAGCTCTTTTTAGGCCATTTAATTTTTTTTTTTTTTACAGCTATTCAGGTCTAAAAATGTGAGAACTTGCTAATTATTATGTGTTTAGGGGATTAGCTAGACTTCTTTTTCTTACATTTGACAGGCAATTCAGCTTTGCAAGGCTGTGAAGTCTTCAGTGATAAAATGTTCTTCTGCATGTTGTCATTAATTTGTTTTTTGACTGCAAAGCAAGTGAAATCTTCCTAGACCCATTAAGGACTTTTTTTTGTCAGGATGGTAAGAGAATTTAGAAACTCGCTTTCTTGCCTGTCCAATGTTAACTCATCAAGATACTATGGTGGAGACTGAGGTTCAAGATTAGCACTAACAAATATCTAAGGTGGAGGAACATGACTTTAGAGGAAACATGACCTGCATCACTGAGATTACAAGGAATTTATTAAATGCATCCTACAATATTTAGACAATAAGGCAAAACTCACTTTTACTCAAGACATTTTTCTGTTCTTTCTCAGACATAAATACTATTTACCAGACAGTGAGGAATTATTTTCAAATTGTGTAAAGACTCCTGTTTTGCTTCCGAATCACAAAAACTTGCAGAGAATAGGCCAACAAAATCTGGTATCCCATCAATCATCTCTTTCCATGGAAATAATACAAAAAGAATTTCTCTGATCCTTAAGCTGCCACATCACATTGTAACTACTCACTTAATCAGATATCTCGCAGCATGCTGCCAGCCCCAGTCCCTGCTGTGCTAGAAAATATGTCCTTTTCTGTCATAAGTGTGGAGTTACTCAAATCCTGATTCTCTTTACTGCTTAGTCACAATAACCTTTCTTTCCAGACAGATAACATACAATAAATATTTAAGCAACCTAATAAAGACAGACAGCAGAAAAAAATCATCCAAAGATTTCTCTAGTGGTTTCATTTGTACTGGCTAGAAAACTGCTATTGAGAGTCCTTGTGTGTAAGAAATGGGGAGAGGATTCCTTTCTCCTGTGACTGGGCTTCCTAGTGACATTAGCTTCAATATTTCTGGATGAAATCCAAACTACTTTTGCAAGTAGTCCAATGAAACTATGGCTATCTATCTGTTCTTGAATGGTGAAACTAAATGAAGCTTTTAATCCCAGATTTATTTTAAGGTCAGATTGGTAGTGAAATAAATCAAGCAGCAGGAGAAAGAAACTGATTACTAAAACCATTAGCAGACAAAATGCATAGACACAAAACAATGACATGGAAAACTTTGCAGTAACTTTCACGAATATGGAAATAGTAAAATATTTTTTTATTAAAAGAAGAAAAAGCTAGATGGGCAAAAAAATCAATAGAGTAAAAATAATGAATTAAAATAGACTTTTGTTGAACAGCAGTGATCCACAGCCTGTGGTACTCCTTGACAAGGACAAGAGTTTGCTTGTATTCTTGAGTTAAAAATAATAAATGGCATGTGTTATACAGAACAGTCCTATTTTGGGGAGAGGGAAATCTTATGAGTATATTCATATCAACTTCTTGCCTATCAATTCAAAATTTCTATAAATCTTGTCTTCTCCCTATATTCTATCCCCAACAAAACTCCTTTCTCCTCAGAAAAGTAATATAAAAATTATTCTCTGGAATTCACCAAGGGCCAGCAGAAACTCTCATCAAATAGGAACATGTGTCTGCTTTACATACGAAACAGTTGGTTACTCTGATCTGTATCACATCACCACATGCATGGCACAGAAAGATCTTGACTCCTTTTCAATAAGTGCGACTTAAATAATGAGGACCCTAAATAATGCACACTGTTTTCCAACACCCTTTAACAGGAAACAGAGGAGGAAGAAGGGTTGACAGGTACTATCAGTCTCTACAACTCCCTGAAAAAGTGATTGCAGTCAGGGGTTGGTCTCTTTTTCCAGGCAATAACTAACAGAACCAGAGGACACAGTCTTAAGCTGCACCAAGGGAAATACAGGCTGGATATTAAGAAAAGGTTTTTTATGGAAAGAGGGATCAAGTACCAGAATGGTTTACCCAGGGAGGTGGTGGAGTCACGATCCCTGGATGTGTTTAAAAAAAGACTGGATGTGGCACTTGGTGCCACGGTTTAGTTGAGGTGTTAGGGCTGGGTTGGATGTGATGATCTTGAAGGTCTCTTCTAACCTAGTGAGTGTGTGATTCTGTAAATCCCATCTAAGATCAATAACAAACACTGAATAGATGTTTTTCATACTTGAGTTTCACAGAATTAGAGAATGGCTGAGGTTGGAAGGGGCCTCTGGACATCACCTTGCACAACCTCCTCTTCAAGCAGGATCACCTTGAAAAGGTTGCCTGGACCGTGCCCAGGTGGCTTTTGAATGCTTCCAAGGATGGAGATTCTAACTCCTCTCAGTTCATTTCAGAAAAATAATGTTTACCAGAAAAATTATGAATCTGTCTTTAAAATGATGCAAAAAGGAAAATAAATTGTGTTTTGTTTTTCTTTTTTTTTTAAAATTTCTAATGAAGAAAAAATCTAAAACTGCCAAAAGGCTTTGTTGTGTTTTTAAATTGTTTTTAGGGTCAGGATTGCTGATGGTCAAGATTTTAACAAGATTAGTGGCCTATATGATCAGGAGAACTTAAATACAAATAGAACATTTATAGGTTTATCCAAGTTATATAATAGTTTATCCAAGCACATATATAATATTTAATATACATGCACTTGTGCAGTACTTTTCACATTTTAAAAGCAAAATGGGAAATTATCTAACTAAATTTTACCAAAATCTGGAACATGTGCTATACAATAAAAACTTTACTTATTGTAATTATTTATTTTTATTTAATTCTCTGTTTAGAAACAAGGCCTTCCTTGCTTGTGTATTGCAATGGAGGATTTATGATCACCCATTTGTAAGCAGAAGTTTAAATTTCTGTGTGGCAAACACATGCATGTAATATTCCATTAGGTCTGTCATCCAGTGCTCATCCAAGAGTAGTCACTACCACAGGTTTTCTAGAATCCAATCTTCATACAATTCATTCTGAAGCAATAACCAAAACAATACACTTTGTCCACAGAAAATTTTCATTAAACGCTGTTTTCAGATAGCATTAATCCTATCCCTGGTCCTAACCTCGCAATATCAAATAAAATTAAAATCTTTTAATTACATTGAAAAGTTTCAGATGTTACCCTCAAAAAACAAGATGATAAATTTCTGTGTCCCAGTGGTTCCACATTAAAAATACCTAAATCTGTAAAGTTCAGGAAGACAGTGACACTTTTGTGGAATGACTCTACCTTTCTAAATATCTACATGCCAAATCACTAATTTCTGGTGGACTATTAAAAATAGAACAAATCCTAAGAACAAACTAGTGTAAAACATCATCAGTACTATTTGAATCACCTTTGGCCACTACTCTTCAAGCCACCAAGTAAATACAAAAAGGAAAGACACAAAAAGGGAAAAAAAGCCCAAACAAAGGTGTCTAAAGGAAATGTAAAAATTATTTCATGGGTAGAGCCCTGTATCCAAGGAAGCAGCTTCCGAAAAATGCATATAAAAGAGCACATCTGAAGCCAGTACTAATCCTTCTTCTCTTCCATGAATCCTTCTTTTTCACAAATTGACACATTTGGTCCTATAAATAATTCCCCACAGAAAATAAGGAGTCTGAAAGGGATAAATAAAAACAGTTAATTCTGGGGAAACTTTGGGGAAAGACCTGTCTCCTTTCCCTGAAATGTACATCTGGGGACATAAATGGGATTTGACCCTAGCTGAAATTGGCCTTGTCCCTAAATGCACACTGTGCACACTGAGGAAACATAATCTGAAATGGGCAAGTGCCAAATGAGAAAATTCTGAGCATTGACTCTGAGATTAAAGAATTTTGGCAGCTCTTAAAAAATTTTAGGTCTGGAAAACCTATGAGAAGGTTTCCAGGTGAGATTTACTTTGTTTCCTAGTGTTAACAACATTAACAATAAATTCATGTTAGTTACAGCACTCAGCATAGTCACTATGGCATTATACTACTTCCATTATGGTATTTGGCAGGTGGTGGCAAAGTGCAGTTTTAAATTAAATTAAAGTAACTATAAGATACAGGTTTTGTACATATACATGTCACCCTCTAGAAAAAAAAAAAAAAAAAGGAAGAAAAAAAGAGGGAGAAAGAAAAGATAAAAAAAATCTTAAAACTGTCTTAGTTAAAAAGGCATGAATTACTTCTTACTCAGTAATAAAAAAATAATTAAATAAATGAACTTCAAATACTTTCAAATTAGCATTTAACCAGGATTGACATAAAAATCTAGGTTCTAACAGGAGTGCAGTATTAAACAATTTCTCATTAAAAAATAAAATTACATGTGAATTGCTATAAAGGTCTTTTTCTTCACAAGCATGTTAGAGTAAATTACCAGTGACTCCTTTATGTCAGTCAAATGCTATTAATGTCAAAAACCTTGGTGAAAAAAAGCACACTAATTTTTAATCCATTTTTTTCAATACTGTTGGATGAGATCCTTAAATAGGATAAACCAAGCAATGGGACGAGAGGCAATGGGCAGAAACTGATGTACATGAAGTTCCATTTGAACACGAGCAAGAAATTTTTTAATGTTCAGGTGAGTGCGCACTGGAACAGATTGTCCAGAGAGGGTGTGGAGTCTCCCTCACTGGAGAACCATCTGGACACAACCTGTGCCATGTGCTCTGGGATGACCCTGCCTGAGCAGGGAGGCTGGACCAGATGAATCCCTGTGGTCCCTTCCAACCTGGCCCATTCTGGGAATCTGTGTAATTCTGTCACACAGAATACCAATTCCGGCCAACAGGTCACGCAGTAGTTTTTTCCCTGAGGATCCAGATGTGGGTTTCCCAGTCCTGTTTGACAAGTAAAAGGTAATAAGCCCCTCAGGAGCTCTTGCCTACCACGAAGTTTCCCTTTGATGAATTTACAATGAAAGTCAACAAAGGCAAGACATACAACTTGATTATTTGGACTTCTATAATGAATTTGACAAATTTCCACTAGATAAGCCTCCTTTCAAGGAACATTCCAAAGAAACAAGTGTGATAGCAAAGAGGTGGTATAAGAGGAAAAAGAACAGTGTAAACTTTTCTGAGTCAATTGCTAATTCTCAAGGAATATGAAGTAGGCCATCTGCTGCTACAGAAATCACATGTGAAGAGTCTTCTGCTTAAAGAGATTGATTGAGCATATGAAACTCTGAGACCAAGAGCAACCTTGAAGCCTCCTGACTGCTGCTGTAATTACTAGAAGAGTGGAATTTAGTGACAAAAAGGATGAAACGAAGGTGTAGAACAGATGTAGATGCATGGCGAATTGATTTGTGCAACAGACAGCTACTAGCTGTGATAATTTGCAGTAGATAGTAGCTTAAGAGAGTAGAAGAACAATGATCGGGTTCTTCACAAAGAAGTCTCACCACTTCACATTTCATTTAAAGTTTCACATTTCAAAATGGGGAAAAGATATTAGTTTACCTAAGTGAGAAGATACAAAATTGAAAGCCATACCTGCTCTTTTTGTAGACAAGGCCAATTCTTCAGAGCATGTGTTGAATGCTTTGTGATCCTGGTAAGAAGATGCCACTTGAAGGCCAACTTGTAGATCAGAAGGAATGTATTAAAAAGTTCTGGTTTGATTCTTTTCAACAGTTTCAGTAAGGGAAGTCAGCACCTACTATACATTTTCATAGTTTGAAAAAGAATTAGAAGTCACTTTCTGGAACAACGAACCAATAAACCCGAGCAATGCCTAGAAGCATATTTATAGAAATTAATTTTCTGAAAAAAAGGGCAGCCTTCTAGGTGTCATTAATGGCTGTTGATATTTCTGTTTACGTGTTTGTGTAGTCCATGTGTTGACCTTTTGAATCTATTTTAGGGAAGAAATGACAGTACCTTGTCTAAAACCAGTATCTGGTCCAGTAAGATTGAGAGGGAAGGGCCAGATTAGCACTACAAACAGACCATACCCTGAAGAAAATGTCATTGTAGGGGACAAAGAGAAACAGTAACTATTATCATAACCACTAATCATTAATTTGTGCATTTCTCTTTACTTTTTGCTAGGTAGTGTCTGCTAGACAGCGCTGCAATGCACCTTTACTAAATCACAGCTGTGCGATGGTCTTCCATGGGGTAAAGGCAAAGCTCAGTGGACATCAGTTCCTTGGGTTCAATGCATCACATCTTAGATGCTCTGGTATTCTTATACTGAGTTGATGATTACATTTTGTGGCATGTGAAATTGGTCCTGCAGAACTCAAGGGAATGGAAGAAATCATACTGCAACATATTAATGCATGAATTAAACACCCCCAAAAAAAAAAATTCACATGTGGAGAGTGCAATCACTGTCTTAAGGGAGAGTGACTGGAATTCTTCCCATGAGTAAAAGGCAGCTTTGGCAATTTACAGATGTTTGCTCCATGAGCTGGTGAAATCCCAGAAATGTTTAAATTAAATGTTGGCTACAGATTTTGGCAGACAAAGGTCACAAAGCTAAAGTAAGTTAGCTAAAATTAGGAGGAGTAAGTAGGGTGTGAGGCTTTCTCACCCTAAATCTTACTTTTTTTTTCCACAATTCTATGTTAGCAGTTTACTTTTTTTTAACACTTCTGCCTGGTTTTCTTCTCCTGTTTAGAATATTTTTTTTAACAAGAGCTGGACCAAGAATGCTTCATAAAAATTAAAAACAAACCTCACAAGCACAGTATTTATTTCTTTTTGAGACAGATAAAATGGCAGGGAAACAAGCAGCTGGCTATTTTGGGCTGGTACAACCAGGAGAAATGGAAAGTTGACACACCTGACAGAGCAAGTATCTTTTGTGAAGATGAAATACAAGCACCAGTGGGGCCATTGTTGTGGGACTATCCAGTCTGTTCAACCTCACTAAGCCAAAAGAAAAAAATCTTTCCCTTTCTTCCACCACACTGGGCAAGCACGAGCAGCAGCAGCAGCACAAGCCCCTCAGCAGACACAGCCTGTGTACAGCCAGGTCCTCTGTGGCCAGGTCACAGCACAGCTCAGCCAGAGGGGAGGGCAGCAGTGATGAGCTGTGCCAGGCAGCAGAGGTTTCCCAAACCCTGCCCTGCTCATGACAGCACCATTCACTCAAAGGACCTGGGGGCTGCACAGCGAGATTCCTGTGTTCACATAGAAAGAAAAAGACCTCTTTCCATACAGCAGCAAATAATAGAAATTTTGTGCAATTCCATTCCTGCTGCTGAAGATTATCAGGCCTTTTCTTTCCACATTGTTATGTAATGGTATTCAAGAAGCAGTGAAGTGGGAGACAATTTAATATAATCTGACCTCTAATTAACAGTAACAGACGCATCACAGATTTGAAAGTGGGGAAAAAAGAGAGCTTCTTTCACTCACTTTCTCATTATAATTGAAATCCTTGTATGGTCAGACAACAGCTAACCAGGCAACTAATGCTTATGGTGAAAGTCAGATCTATGAATCATAGGAGTGAATTGTATTAGGGGATCTACTTATTACCTCTTTGGCCTTAAGACATCCCCTGTGTCAACACTGATGTTTTTTATCTTTACAAAACTGATACAGGAATTTACTTAGAAGGCAATACATTTTCTGCTATTATTGCTGATTCAAATTAAAGTAACTAGGCAGAGACATAAAATAGTTACACCATTTCCACTACCTGAAAATCAAGCTATCTTAATGGACAAGAGATACAACTGTCAATGGTATTCCACTTTTACGTCAGAGTCTGATCAAATTATCATTTATATAAGGCAAAGCTCTGGGCATTTCCTTGTACTGAGCCAAACAAGCATTTGTAACGGATATACTAAAGTACATCTGGACAAACACCTGCTATAAAACTCCTTCTGAGGGATGACAGTGTGTCAGTAATGTCCTCAGCTTCTGGGCTGCTTAATGGTGCAATTCCTACAGATGCCACTGTGGGAACTGAACTCATCTCAGCATTTATGTGTAATTTCTGATGTATGCTAGAAGACTACATAGTCTAATAAAAACCTACGTGGTGAAATTATGAGGGGAAAGAGCAACATGAGCAGTGAACTTAGAATCCTCACACTTTTAAATTCAATGACAGGATCAGTCAGCTACTCAGATACATAGATGCCATTCCACTGCTGTCACATTCTCATGTTTCTCCTGCCTTCTTTTCCTTTGAACTTGCCTTACTTTCTGCATTACTATCATGGGCTGGTTTTTTTTTTTTTTTTTTTGTTTTTTTTTTTTGTTTTTTTTTGTTTTTTTTTGTTTTTTTTTTTTTTTAACTAGGAATTGTCTTCCCATGAGAAAAGATTATATTCAGGTACATTTTCAAGGCATAAATTAAAATTTTGTGTAGGTTTTCTTCACAAAATCATTAAGACTAATCAGTCTTATCTAAATCATGCATTTGAAGCTGCTGTGCCTTCACAAAAGAGCCTCCTTCCTATATTCTTGCAGGATTTCTAGGGACAGATCCTAGAGTTCTTACTGCTGAAGGCAGTAGTCCTGCCCAACATTTGATTTTCTTTCACTGGAAACTAGTCTATGTTTCCAAACACATGGGGCAATTGCAGGAAACAAGTTTACTTTACATGAAGAAATACAGACTAGTAACATCATCTTGTGCTGCTGCAGTGTCATTTCACATTGTGCATCCTCTGAGTTACACTAACCTATAAACTGGTGACATCCATTAAGCACAATGATGACACAGCACAGAGACACAAATCTTTGCTTTGCACAAATCTTAATCATGCTAAGCAAACGTGAAGACTTCCCAACACAAAATAAATACATAAACTTCCTACAGATGCATTTGTTTTGTTCAGGTAGCTGCCACAGATATTACAGCAGGAAGAATTCTTAAGCCACTTTTAACCATTTCATACTCAACACTAAAATGTATGCCTCCTACGAACTGAGCATGGGTTTTATAGTAATTTTTTACTTTGGGTGAACTGGCTTGGATTTTACTGGTGGCATCTGCAAAACCATGTCTGAATTTTGTTTACTTCAATAATGAATGCTTACACTAAAAAACCAAAAACTTCACCCAGCATATTTTGGATTAAAGCATGTTTCAGTTCCTTAACACTAAGGCAGCACAATGGAATTAATGCACATTAATAAAATTTACTACTGAAGTATCATAAAACTGAACAAGTTCTGAGGACATTTTGCATAATACAAACAACCAATCAAAAGTGACTTACAGTGTACTTTCAAAGAACTGCATTATTCTTAAGAAATAAGGAAAATGAATAATGGCATTATGACTGCAAGACTGGGTTCTTCCTATACATTGCTGTTACTAGGTGTTTTTTGAAACAAGTGAAAAGCTCAGTAATCTTTGCTAGCTTTCAAACAAAATCAACATATTTTAATAGCCAATACCTCTCCTCTTAACCCCAGACTCGAGAAATCTTCTTTTGGCCCTCCAGTCCCCTCAGGCATACAGAATCAATCAGGAGCATTACATTTCCAGCAGAAGAGATCCAATCTCCTCTTCTTCACAGAGACCAAAGCCCAGGACACAATCTCACAGAAACATGTCAAGTCCATGAAGTAAATAAACTATGAAAAGGGAAAGGGATTGGAGAGACTTCCCAAAAATGTGTATTTGACATCAGTGACAAGACCTCTAGAGCAGACCCCTCAATGTCTTGTGCTTGGTACAGTCAGCTCTTTCTAAGCTACACTCGCCTGATGAACAGAATAATGATCTGAGTTGGAAGGATGTGTATTAATTTTTTAAAATTTATTTTTATTTTAGATTCAGCAGACTGCTGGATGCTCCACGAGTTTACAAAACAGCTGCAAATGTTGTGGGCAGAGAGGGTGAACAGGTAAACTCTCTGTTCATCTTAACTGATAAATTTCAACCACCTTGGGAAAAATGGTTACAGGCAAGAGCACCAGTTTTGTGCATACCCCTGTCTGAAGTTTTAATCAAATTTTTCCACGGAGTTGTGTGGAAAGCTGGTGAAAAAATGTAAAATGTCTTGGACTATTATTAACACTATGGCATGGAAATTCTTATTTTTAAAAATAGGCACACGTATTTCACTTGTAAAACTCACCTTCAAGGAGACACATACTATGCAGAAGTCTCTTTTTCAAAATTTAGTTCAATTAGCATCTGAAACACAACAAAAAATTCAAGTGGAAGTGTCATCTTTTAGGCTAGGCAGCTCTGTTTCCCATTCTTGCTCTGGTTCCTTAACTTTAGAGTAATTTCCATTGCCTTTTGACCGGATGAATTAACAAATTAGCAAACTGCACCCCTCCTGCACAAGTTCAGAAACAGTGTGTTAACAGAAATCCAATTGTGACAAGAGATTTAATTCAGCATATTCGGCATTGCATTTGCCTTCAGGAGGTGGCTGAGTTTTACAAAACTTGGTGTTTTAATTACTCACCCAGTGGCACCTGGTTAAGTTAGAGATTCTTCAAATCCATTGTATTCTTCATGTTAATACCAATCTCTCTTCACACAGGAACTTGCTGACAAACTATTTTATTGTCCACTGCACTCACTGAAATGAAATTGTGAATGATTTGCAACCAATATACTTAAATTAGCTGAAAAAACAGTAACAATAATTACAGTATTTATAATAAATTTGTGCTGTCACCACTTTATTTAAATCCAGTTTTCAAAAGCTTTTAGTAATTAGAAATATGTTCACTGCTTTCACATAGAATCTGTAAATAAAAATACTTTTTAATTTCCTAAGAAGCATAAAGATAATCCACATCCTGATAAACTTTTATTATTCTAGCTGGGCAGTGGAAATTTTAAGTAAGAATAAGGGAAATCCAGTTCTTGTCCATGTGCACAAAACAGGCAAAATTTTTCCTATTATCATTATGATCCATCTTCCTCAGTCTTGTACAATAATCCAGTTTTCATACAAGCAAACTAATGACACTAATTCATTTCCTTCTAAACTAAGCAAATCTGTGCCTTGACCCAAAATACTTCTTTCAAAGACTACATATTTTGTTGCATTGACCTTGGTATTCCTTAATTTTCAAAGAAACTGAGACTTATAATTCTAAACATTCTCAGAAGAGCATAAGGATTAATCACTCTGCCTGAAAACCTCCAAGTGTACATCCCAATCTTTGCAGATCTATAAATACATGTGTAGAACTGTAAGAACAAGAAAAAACAACAAATGACAGCAACACTGTAAAAATAGTCAAGGGCTCCCGACTGCTTTCTGCATGACTGTCATCATGAGGACAGACATCTGTGCAAATTCTTGCATTTTATGGAAAGCAGGAAAAAGCTTCTGAATGGTTTAGATATTCAGTACATTTACATTATCAGCCTTTGCCTTTATTTATTCTAGCTGCTCCTGATTTCCTGCATTTCTTTAATGCAGGAAAGAAGCACACAGTGAAGTAGTTTCCAGTTCCTCTGGTATTATGGAAGGTAAGTATTAGTCCATAGACACTTACCTATCTTTTACAAAGCAAAAGGAAGTTTTCAAGGGAAGATTTATGCTGTATCAGCCTCTTTTCTGGCTTTTCCTCAAGAATATGTAACAACTGAATTTTTTGTTGTTGCTGTTTTAGTTTTGTACAACAAAAATAAAACAAAATTTTCCATATTCCCCACTGTCACTGTTCTTTAGTATATTTAACTATCTTGACTTACTTCTGAATTTACGCTAAGTAGCTTTAAAACTCAGGGACTAAAATGCATCTATACTCCTCCTCTTTCAGTTCAGTGGGGAATTTTCAGGGAAGAAAAAATATAAACTTCTTTCAGGCTCTTCTGCATGACAGTTGTCTTCAGAAAGGTCTTCATACTGTAATCCCTTTAGACAAAACACGTTATGAATTCTCTTTAATTCTAGGATCACAAGTTTTAATGAAATGCATTTTCAGTTTGTCATCTAATAACCACTTGTCACATGCAAAAAACTCCCCATAACAGTACTTACTGCATCAGCCAATAATGACAACACATTTTCTTCAGCTTCTTTATTTAAAATCAGTTTATATATCAGTGAATTTCAGTCATAAGAAACTGTTTGACAAAACCCCACTATCAGAATGGTAAACTCTTAACTGTCTTTATTAAGAAAATAACACAACTATGCCCCACAAATTATGACCAAGCTTGAGAAGAATCTCTCTCTCTATCTTTACTATGAAATGAAAACAATGCCATAAAAGTACATAACAAAGCCATAGAAAAATCAGGAAAATTACAGAAAATCAGAAGTTCCCTATGTGTTTTGCTCTATTGAAATATTTTTAATGGAAATAAAACATTAATGGCTTTATTTAAATAAATACATATTTTAATAGGTAAAATGCATCTGAAACATGAATTCTTCCTGACTCTAAATTTCAGACTAGATAAAAAGTCAAAATGAAGGGCTATACTGGCCAAAGGTTGGTTACAAGAGTTTTTATTTTGCAAACTATACAGAAACAGTAAAAAAGAAAATGCATTATACTTTTCAATATTACATAAGATAAACATTAGATTTAGTATTTACCATGTAGAAATTAATTCAAATAAGAATCTGATTTTCCTTTTATTAATGATGGGAAATCAGTGACTCATTTTTAAATTATACAACCTGCAGTACTACATTATACAGGTCATGTCAATTTTATCGTGGGCAGAAAGAAACAGATAGGATATGAATGAAGATGGTGGAGTCCCAAAATGTCTACACAATTAATCAACATGCTAACATAAATACAGTGATTAAAGTAATTTTCTCTACAGTCAAATCTTAAGTGCTACTCTACACAATAAGTATAATCTAGACCACATGGTAATTACATAATAATAGGAAAAAAATTAAAATAATCCATTTTCTTCATTCCAGCAGCAGTACCTATACTGGTATTAATTTGGTAATTGGGTGTGCTTAGCTATTGCCTAACATCCTATACTGGTATGCATGCTAAAACCTCTCTAGATCTATTTTGCAAGGCACCTTTACAATACGTTCTATTAGTTTCTGCACTAGTAACAGAAAACAACATGAATTAAGAGAAGGAGCAAAACTATTTCCCAAAATAAGAAAATAAAAAGCATCATTATACATTTATTAAAAACTACCTTGGGGCAAGTGACAATACTCTGAAATACAGTAATGTATAAAGGTAATAAACTTTAAGCAAACCTTTTTCCCAATGTAAATACTTTATGCTAGTCTGATTAGAGAGAAATACAGAGAAACCACACAGGGTGAAGCAATGATTAAGTAAATAATGATAAAGCATATATGACCTTGACATAAAACCAAAAAAAGGGAGGACAAGAAAATTTTATAATTACAGAACTGGTGCTTGTCCATGCTACTGCTTTTGAAAAATCCTCTCAATAATCTAGCCACTTCCTAATAAAAAACATAACTACAAATGCAAAAGAGGACTTTGCTACAGTTTACCCTCCTGATTTTTCTCCATACATTTGGTTAATTAAAGGCTGGTTGAGACGCTACTTGTGCACCAACGTTTTTCTACTGCAATACATTTCTGATTCATTATATGGACAGTTGCAGGGCCTAAAACAGTGATGGAACTGAAGGTAAATCACAGTATGCATTCTGACGAGGACATGCACAGTTCCAAGTAAGGGCAAATATTTTTTCAGCAGAATTTTGGAGAGTCTGGTCGGCTTTCTAGTGTGTTTTGCACATATATGTATTTTCAGTAGCACACAACATTTTTTTTCTTCAGGCTAGAATTCCAATGTGTTTTCTTCAGCGCAACGGAATTTAAAAACTCAAAAGCACGTGATATAATTATTCTTATTTAAACAAAAAAGTCTATGACTCCAGCTGCAATGCTTGAAATAATCATACAAAATATACATATTTGTTAGAACCCTTTTGATCTTGGAGAGCAAAGGGATTTTATGAAATACCATCTTGTGAAATTTAGAAAGGTACAACATAGGGACCTCCTAGTATTATCAAATATATCCATCATGATCATCGTCATCATCATCATCATCCCCTTCATCTTCATCATCATCTTCAATTTCATCTTCATCGTTCATTATTTCATCTTCCTCATCTTCATCATCTGTCCATTCATGGAAATCACCAGAGGCAAAATCACCTGAAGTCTCTATATCGATAGCTAAAAAGGTATGATAGTTATAGAAAAGCCTCACAAGGTACACCATATATTTATAGTACATTTTACATAATCATAGAAAAGGCACACCAGACTATTTACTTTCAGGACAACTACAGAGTGTTACATAGAAATAAAATAGGAATAATATGAAGATTCTTCTGTCATAAAAAGTCCACCTCAATATTGAACGAATTTCTCAATATTAACAAAAGGAGACAAATTTCATGGATTTGTAGAACTATAATGAGTGCTAGGAACAAGTAAAAAAAAATTAAGTCCAACTTACAGATGGCAATAACAACTACTGATAATATACCCTGACTATTGTTCACTTCTTACATATTGTCTTGAACCATACCAAACTGTCCATTTATCCAGAAATGATCCTGGATCAGATGGACAATAGGCCTGAGCTTGTATCTCAAATACTGTGTACAATTTACTCTCTGCTTCAGGCTATATTCTTTTGTTGGACAAGAAGTGAAAAGGAGTCATAAATGACTTTTTTTTTTTAAAGAAAGAGGAAAAACTTTTTTTTTTTTTTCATCTTTTATATCTGGGACATCAAATAAAGGTGACATGGGAATTCTTGGAAGAAGCTGCACAATGCTGTAGGAAGGCAAAAATAAGGGAAGATTTAGTGTGCTAAAAACTGTTGGCAATTCCCTCAAATATAAACTGAAAAAATGTCAAATTGAATTCACTTGCATGGTGATTACCCAAAGGAATTTCATGAAACATTCTGGGACTTATCTAATGCTGCTCCAGAAAATTAATTTTTCCTGGGTTTATATACACTATGCCAAGCACGTGTAAGGGGTCTATTAATAGTCCACAGTGACTGGAGTTCCAAAAAGTAATGCAATAACAACAACAAATTATAATTCTTTGGGTTTTGTATCAAAATCCATGTAGTTGGGTCCCACACCTCTTACTGAAGAAATTTAACCTGGCTGGCAATCAAAGGGAATAATTCCTCTAAACCAAGCAGAACAGAAGGTTCTTAACTCACCACATTCCGCTGCGCCGTTTGTCCTGGATCCTGACACCTCATTCCCGTATCTGTCCACACACCAGCACTGCCCAAGGCTTCCGTGGCACTGACTTGGCTTGTAATACCCATCCTCATCACAGAAGGGGATGTACTGCCCTGCAAGATAGATAGATAGACATATATATGTTGAATAAGTATATTAAATCCCATGTCTTGGCCAATGTCACAATTATAGCAGGAAGCAACTGCCTTTTCCTGTTTCATCATTTCAGAATCTACACAGACTGCTTTAGCAGTACTAAATTCAGTTGACTCAAACTGACTGAATGGAGCAAATGTGGGAGGAAAAATATCACATATCAGTCTTGGACTGATTTCACAACATAAAGTGAGAGATCTTCCTTTAAATTTTTTGTTGATCCTGTGATACATATCTCGTACTCCCTGAAAATCTCAGTCCAGAATTTCACTCATTCTGGTGAAAAGGCTCAAATGTAGGACCCGCTCCTGAATGGAAGTTCTATCATCTGTGGGGTACAAACAAGTCTGAATAGTAAGGGTCAGACTTCCTAACAAACTACGACAAGGAGTTATTTGTGTTTAATATGTATTTTACAAACCACCACACACTAATATTTAATTAGTTGATCCCAGAAGACAAATGCAGCAGAACACACCACAAAAAAAAAAGTAAAAAATTAATACTAAATTTGCATTTATATATACAAGAAGGGCTTGTTTTAGGAGGCAATGACTTGCCTACACCTGAATAATCCACTGTTTATCACTTGGACCAAGTGGAGACCACAATGAACAAAATATTCATATGAAAGCATTTGAAGTGTATAGTTCTTATTAGAAACCATCCTTATAAGAAATACAGTTCTGAATGCTTTGGGCCAAGCCTTTTATTTTACACAGCTTTCATACAGTGGCTAGTGGTAAATAAAGACTTTACACTTCAGAAATATTGATGCAGTATAAAGTGATTCACAACAAAGATTTCAATTACTTACAGAATATTACAGTTAAAAGATCAGCAGAAATACTACTTTAGGAGTACCTTATGCTGTCCCCTCTGTACTGTAAAAATGTACCTTCTATCAGGGTAATACAACAGATGTAAGAGCTTTTGGTAGGTAACGTAATAAAACCAAGTTTAATAGCTTTCAAAAATTTCATAAATTTTGCTGCTGAGATTTACTGCGGTCTATCTTCATTGGATTAATATTGATTTTGTGTTGCTGTTTAACTAGGGTTATTTATGTAAGTAATAAAACCTTCAAAAGAATGATCTATGGCTCACCTAGGAGCTTCTTTCCTCCTTGCTGCTTCTGAATGTTGCTGAGTTCTGTCTGGCAAGGTGGGTCTAAAAGGACATAAAAAATGTTAAACAAGTTACACAGTATCTAGGACAGAAAACACATGACTATGTTTTCACAGTTTGCTATGTTGTAAGATCACTCTAATTACTGATCTTAACAAGCCCATTCATCTGAAATAAAAGAATTATCTTGCTACAGTTTCAGAAGTACAAATCTGCACACCACCATGGATTTGTGCAGAACACCACTCATGGTTAACTCATCTCCAAGTGAGCATCTAGTTACTAGTGTGGAGCATCAAGGAATGCTAGTCCAAAATAGTAACTCTATCACACCCTACTTTACTGGTCTATAAAAATCTCTGCAACTGTGAAGCTTGCCTCATGTATTAGCTAAAAACAGGACAGATCTTTTAATTTCCTCCCTTTGTCCTTTTTAGAATTCATGTTCTAATTTTGTATTTCACATACTACACTAAGAAAATAAGACCTTTTTCTTCACTGAAGTCTGCAAGATTCAGTGATTCTCTGGCCAACAATTTAAGATACCTGTGGATCCCACAGGTACAAAGCCCAATGTACAGCAAACTAACTTAAAAATGGAGGCCAAACTTTAGATGGCTTTAAGAAGCAGAATATGTATTAACAATCAATTTTCCATTCTTCAGCTACAGCTTATTTTCTGAATAAATTAATTTTTTACTATCCATAAAAGAAAGTCACAGTGTGCGCCATGAATGGGAAGGAAATAAGATGTGAATGTGTTTACATCACTGTTCTGTAAGTGAAAGAATCGAAGACAGCAAAGCACTAATTAATGACTAATTAATCTCTGAACACTGGCGCTGCACACCACATTAGACCATTATTAGCACCAGGGCATTTCTCATTCTGAACCAGCAATACAACTACTGAATTTACTCACAGGTGTCTTTAGCTTGCACCATTCCCAGACAAAAATCTTACATTCCATGAATATTAAATGCATTTTCCATTTTAGCAGACTCTGATAATTTATAATACATCTTTGCCATGTACTTAACTCAAGGATCCCTTTTTCTCCATGCAAATAGTAAAAGGTGTTCTGAGCTGGTTTAAAATGAGTAAGACTGGCCCAGCCCATTGATGTAGAGCACACACCAGACCAGAACTCAGTCACTACGTATGGCACTCTGGTGACAAAGGCCAAGATGAAGTGGGGATCAAAAATACAGTTCTGGTGAACACGGAGCTCGTGGCTGCCACGAGGAATAACCTTGTGGAATAACCTAGCTTTCCAACAGGCCTTTGGTATTACCTAGGAGAGTAAGTAAAAACTAGTATACAACAATAATCCCTTACTGGCAGCCGGCTGTTCATTTCTCTTGGTTGTACATTTTAAATAGCATTTACATATGCAATACATTTAAAGAAGCTTATCAATGTTTCCAGGGGCCTCAACTGTGGTAGGCCTGGCTTTTCACACTAAATGAAATTATTCTTTTTAGAGTGAAGGCCTTAAGGGTAGGCTCCACTTTCAAAACACGGTCACAGAAGTCTTAATGCCAGAAGAAATTTTCAGGAGTTGTCTTTCCAGAAAACAAACCAATTTCTCTGTGTGCTCTTGAAAAATCACTGAGATTTTAGATGACTGGGTGGGTATTGGATTTTAATAATTCAGTCTTTGACTACTTTTTGAGGCTACATGATTTACTTTCTTGTTGCAAGAAGTACTTTGAGGATGATCATGCTCACTATTTCACTACCTTTGAAAACTAAGGTTTCTGTCTTTCCCAATATTTGATGATTTAAACTCTTAATTCTGAGGACAGATTATTTCTTAAACTAAAGGTATTTTCTACTACCATTAATCTAATAAATGACAGTAATTTATCATACAAATATTACAGGTTATAAGGATCTAGGAACAGGGTGGATTTGGCAGGGTTAGGTTAATGGTTGGGTAATGTCACAGAATCTCTTTTCTATTCTATTCTCTCCTCTCCTACAAAAGAGATAAGAAATATGCAGATGAAGAAGAACTAGTCAAATAGGAAGAATACATTTTTTTTTTTCATGAAAAATAATCCTAAATTAGAAGCACCAATATGCACACATGAGTACTAACATGTAGAAATGTTAAAATTATGGATGATGCCTAAAGAAAAAAAATCTTCTATTATAGCTATAAATCTTTGGTGACATAATTACAAAAAGGAACACCATTAACCAAGAGGTAACATGGCAACACAAGGTAGTTACTTACCCAAAACACTCTTCTACTCAGAAGTTAAGCCTTCAAGATTCACACTTAAGCTTTGCTTCTCAGGGCAAAAGCAGCAAAAACTCTAAACAATATTAAATCACTCTGGTGCTTAAAACTGTCAAAGAGAATGGCAGGCTAGAAGTTCAACTAATCCCTTTTGGCTCACAGCACATTCTTTTTCCTCTGTTCCCAAATCATAATGCCTCCCTCTTTATTTGCAGGTTAGATCCTAAGTTTGTAAAGCTTTATTTTTGGTTTTCTGAAATTATTTTTATAAAAAAGCAGTCACTGGACAACTCCCTGAGCCAAGGAGGGAAAAAAAATCCTTTACAAAAATCAGGGTTGTAGTTTCTCTTGAAATAGCAATGAATCCGACATCAGTCTGTCTGAGAATCTGAATACAAATAAGGTCATCTTCATCCTTAATCTGCTTTCACAGATGTGGTAGGAATTGTCCTTCTGATAACACCAGTGCATGGCTAGGAGTGAATCATGAACCACACAACACCAACCATTCACAGTTTGTCAGTTCTCAGAGTACTGCTGCACACCAGAGTATCCAGTGCTATTAATGCCCTTGAGACACCAATATCCAGTCAGGTCAAGAAGTGCTTCAAGGCTAGCACAATTAAGCTTTGATTTACCAAAATAGCACATTAACAGAACAACTGGAGTCATACTGGTAGGTTTGACAAAGAAAGTCCATGACTTTTAACAGACAGGAGCTATTATTCAAGGAGCTATTACTCACACAGTGAGCCTCCAACTTTCAAGGATTCTCCTTCTTACTCAAGAACAAAACAGTGATTTTTCACCAATCAAGTACATAATATTTGGCAGAGCCCTTAAGTTCTGGAATATGGTCCACTGCAGATAAGGCTGCAGTGACATCTTGCCTGTACTTGGCATCAAGCATTATAATTGTTAGACACCCAAGGTTTGTACTTCAGGGGTCTGAAACATTAATACTACAGTTCAAGAAGTCTGCCTGGGGATCTCATGTCCATAATTTATCCTGATAAAAGCATGTTACATCTTCATTTGTAACTATCTATAAATATATTGGAAGTCCTTGCTATCCTAAGACTGGCAAATACAAATTATGATAATTATCATTCTTCTATAAGAGGGACCGTTTTTAAAGTGATGAAGATATCTTCCAGATAGGACAGAGAGAAGAGCCTCTAAGAAAACACATCTAGAGAAGTGCTGGACTAATAGATCCATGCAGAGGCCTGTAGTAAAGAAATACTTTGCTGCTAAGCATTAATACTCTCAGCAAAACTGGCTACTCTCCTTCTCTGAATCAGTGATGCAACAAAACCAGGCTGCAGGAACCAATCAGTGATTGGCAGAAAAAAATTCAGCCTATAAAAAGGCCAACATTGCAAAGGCCTCAGCATTTCAGCAAGCACTGAAGTGTCACGTTAACATTGAACAACTAAGGAAGTAAGTTCTGAAGATGGGTGCTGGAACACTTGCATGGACTGTTGAAACTAGAGGGCCATAATGACCAAAGCATACAGAAAGACTTGCAAAGAGCACTAGCACAGTGCAGATTTTGATGTATTGCATAAATGCATCTTAATGCCTTGGATAAACCTCAGAAATACTAAACTATATTTAAGGCAGAGTAAGGGCAACAAAAAATGCAATAAGCATCACTGGACTGTACCTAAGTGTTTAACCATTAGTCAAGGCGAGACAACTAGTACAGGAAGATCATCTTCTCCACAAGATCTGACCTCAGGATTCATAAAAATGTTGCCTATATTGACTAGAAGTTGTCAGCAACGTTCAGTAATAGGTCTAGTGTAGTGTAATCAAGCAGAAAGAAAGAATGAAGAAGAGTTTCAAGTACTTGTCTCATGCTGACAGTCTTGCATGGTAAAACTAAGATCAAAGACCACAAGGGCTTCTCAGGTAATGACTCAAGTTAATACTATGTACTTTTAAAAAGCACAATGAAATTGCTATCCCAGTATAATACACATGGTTGACTAAATTTTTTATTCCCTTTAGAACAGCACTAATCAAGAAAAGTACTGTAAAACCACTGATCTGCCCAGAAAGCACTAAGCTCAATGAATACAGAGAGCTGCTCTACATGGCTTGAAGCATTCTGTTAATATCAACTTATTTTAATAAACATCAGAAAGAAGCTGCTGAATTTCTCAGCTTTTCCATCTCCTTGCTATTAATAGCAAAGGCTTAGTTAAAGGCCTTATTTAGATCATTCCATCAAGTAAAACATAACCAGACACGAACATATTCCATGGTTCAGCATAACAATGCCAATTACAGAGAATTCAATGGGTCACTAATACACTAGGGATGTAGAGCTCAGACAGTTGTGCAACAGCTAATAATAAGACATGACAAAAGAAAACTAGAAGATTTTTTTTCTCCTTACACCAAAAAATGGAGAACACAGATTTTGATGTCATTGCTAATTTCAAAGGATAAAGTGCATGCTTAATGTGCAAGGGTTGCTGAAAACTCAGATTTCACTTCATATACAATGTTTAGGAGACATCTTTTTACTATCTACTCAAACACACTGTGGTATCCAAGACTATATAATCTGTTTGAAATCAGCACCTTATCTCAACACCATTATCAAGACAGTGAGGAAATTGGTAAGAAGGGGAAGAAAAGCTTGATAATGTTGGGTTCTGCAATGTAAAGAATCAGTGTCACTGAAAGATGGATCTGCTGGGGTACCATTAATAAAGTTCCGTAGTGTTTAGATCAGTCTTTACAATAACATCCTCAGGTTCTAACAGCACACTGAGCAAATATTATGCACAAAATGTGTTTATTACGTAAGAAAATGCAAAACTACTTGAAACTGATCTATGGAATGGTTTTCTTAATGCCCTGGTTATGACATTCTATGAAATTGTTGGAAAAAACTTGGACCATAGTAGGCCACATGTAATTTTCTGTATTTCCTCTGGCAATAGGAAAGTATTATACTGCCCTCCAAACACTAAGGGTACTTACATATTAAGCTGAAATTATTGTGGTTTTTTAAAAAAATTTTTAAATTTTTATTTTATAGTCAAATGAACAAAATGTTATGTTCTTTAAGAGCTGCATGACTTATGGGATGGGTTATTTTTAATTTGCTAGTGTTGTTAGCAGGACATACATGCTTATAAAAAAATCACACAAAAGATATTGTCCTGCTATAAAACAAACAAGGTGTTTTGAAAGTTTAAATATTAATTTTTAACAAGGAAGTTACCAAAGAAAAGATATCTGCTATTTAGTATTTATCTACAGAAGTACAGCTTTATTTTTACTTAGATTTACAACTGGCAGATGCAGCATGATAAAAACCTTTATTTCCACAGAAAGCAGAATAAAACCATAAATGTTGAATGCTAATGAGAATTTACCATGAGAGTTTTAAGGGTACAAGTGAGAATTAAAAACTGATACTAAAACTTTCAAAAAGGCTGAATTAGCTTAGCAAAGTTTCCACCAAATCAGTTTTATCTCCTCTATCAGCAATAGAAATTTGAACCCTAGATGCTGTTTATCCTTTAGAAAACCACTCATGTTAGTAAGGAAAATGCAAGGGTTATTCTGACCAACTGCAGACAATATTCAATGAGTGAATACCTTGATAAATTACAACTAGCTTAATTACAACCATATAATTTATGTGATGTCTCACCTGTGTCTAAAATTGTTATATATCCCTCAGGAAAATAACGCCTATAGGTTCTGTTTATGTGTCTAACCAAAATCACATCAGAACATTAACAAGAGATTCAACTAGGCAATAAAAATCAACTGGTTTTAGGTCTAAATGACTAGAAATAACTTTATCCATAATGTTCATTCAGCTGTTTTATTAGGCTCACTGAACAGTAAGATACCCTACATTAGCAATAAGAAAGTTTATTTTATAATGTAGGCAAAGTAGACTGGGAAAGAAATAAGTTAAGTAATTTTGTTCTTTATTTTCATCTCTTTCCTTCCACATACATACTAAATTTTGGCATATGGAAAAATATAGCTGTAAAAGCATTAGTGGCAGTGTTGCACTTTATTTAGAATCCTTGAATTTCTAGCAAGTCTTTCCATTTAGCTTTAGTCATTTGGCTATTTTGTTTGTTTGGGGGTTTTTTACTTCATTTTAGGTATTCACCATATGTCACAAACCTTAACAAAAATTCATCGCACAGCATTTAGAGCTTGTAGCTCACTGTAATCTTCTTAATATGTTAAAAAAAAATATAAAGCCCAATAAAAAGGTCAGACATATACATATGCAGGTTGATCTCATCTTTTACCTTGCTGTCTTTGGAAGCAGTAGCACCACTCATTGTTGGATATCAAACTGTCTTTGTATGTGTCACAAGAATTGAAGAATGCCCTGGTGCATGGCTCGTTCTTGTCAAGGTAAATGCTTCCAAGTTCTGACTGGTCCAACAACAGGTCATAGTTCGTATCAAGCCTATTAAACATCCAGCCCAGGGAGTCTTTGCAAATTGGCAAAATGCTGGTATCAAATCCTAAGAGACAAAACAAAACCAATCAAAATTATATAGGAGGAAAGCTGGAGCAGCTGCTGATCCCAGGCACCAGAAAAGAATGCTGCACCATGGAAATAGCTGTGGTGGTACATAGATGCCACAAATAAACACTGTATGCTATTGAAACACACATAGAAATTATATGCCAGATTCACTTTTAAAGACATTAAATTAATCTGCTAAAAAAAAAATCAATCCTATAGTCAGCCTCAAAACATTTAGAAATATGAGTTTTCATGTCAAATATTATATATATAGCACACACATTATGTACAGTAATAAATGATAGATAATGATTTCCTGGAAAAAAATACTGATGAGGAATTTAAATGATATTACAAATCAGGAGAATGAAAATTAAGTGGTTTGCAAAGTTTACAGAACTAAAAAGAGAATAAATTCCAGGTAACTTCTTGGAGTCCCTGCTTGGGTGGTGTTTTTTTTTTTTTGTTTGTTTTTTTTTTTTTTTTTTTTTTTGTTCTAATAACATGCATTTGCATCTATGAAAAAGGAACATGATAGTCAGTTTCAGCAATGCTTTGAAAACTGTATTTTATCTTTACATGGTGTACTTTCTGTCTTGGAGGAGGCAATGTAAAAAATGATTGCTAAGAACAGCCAGCTGCCAGTACCATACTTACCTATTCAGCTTGCATCTTCCTAAAACACTGCTTGAAAAAATGGCCAAATGGAACAGGCTGAGCTAATTATTCCCGTAGCCAGACCTCACACCTCCTATTTATGTTTCCTGCATGAACTTTAAAGTACATGCAAACTTGCCTATGGACACAAAAGGGAAATGCAGAAACCACCAGGCCCTTGCCTGTATCAAAGCTGTGAGCTGCAGATGATACAAACACCATCTTTTTCTGCTCCATGTGCTGTGGGACATGCCACAGGCCCATGTGGCCAGGCAGTTGAGCACACACCCTAATACAGAGCAAGATTCAGTGCTACTAAACATCATTCTTCTTGAAACTTTTAAGTTAAAAATGAGAACAAAAAAATTTTGATCGGTATGTATGGCTACAGAAAAGTTAACATGAGAGCATACAGGAATTCCCAGTTTCTATTGCTGTTGAAAATCAAGCCTGCCTGGATTTTTTGCTGTTCTGACAACAGTAAAGAAATCAGAAAAGTGTTTCCATAGTGCTAAACAGGTTTAATCCAATAATTGCATTTAGAAGTCATTAGATGTCCTTTTAGATATATATCTATATATGGAAATTCCTATTCTGTGGTAGAATGAGCATTTCAGAAAGGAAAGACAGCTGATAGCATCAAAACTCCCTGTGCAATTTAGACCAACACATGAAATCCCTTTTCCCAGAAATTCTAAATTAACTGATTTTTCATCAGGGTGATTTCACTTTTTCTATTTCCCTGATGATCTGTTGCATTAATTATGATTCTTGTTTGATAGAAAGAAGACAAAAAAAAGCAAGAAAATTTAAGCAAGCTATTTCCTATTTATTAAGTTTTCATGTATTTAACACAATTTAAAAACATACCCAAGCATTCAGACAAAGATCTCTTTCCCTTCCTCTTCAGCCCCTGATAAAACATCAAGACAAACCTTATTTTCTGTGGATCACAAAGAGCAGTGAGATACAGGACCCAAGTGAATGAATAAGGATATAGAGTAAATAAATGTCTTATGCAACCTCAATCTGTAAAAGGTATCAGAATTATTTAAAAGGTGTCTCAGATCAGAAAAAATTTGGAATATTCCTCCATCTTAAAACAATTTTTTCTAAGGATTAATGTTCAGGGTAACATTATTTGCTTGTAAGGTTCTGTTCCTGAAGGCCTCTTAACACTTTCTCTCTTAATTCTGCTTTTAGCTGGAGATCCTCCTCATGAATGACCTTGGTTACCAAAAGAAGTCAACATGAAACATACTTCTACCCATCCTGCCTTTTGTGTACCTGCATGACAGGAGAAATTATTCTTGTACTCACAATTTTTTTCTCTGGCCAGCTCACCCAACTCTAATAGATAGGGCAGAAATAGAGAAACTATTATTTTAATTGTAAGATCCCAACTAGAAGGGAATTTAAGATAAAAGCCACTTTTAAAGGTGTATTTAAGGATAGACCTTGTGGGTCAAAGTAATTTAAGACAATACCTCTGCATGTGGAAATTCCAGCTTAAGTTTATTGAAAGAGGCATCACTTTCCAGCTGATAAAATATTTTAAATTAGCATTTGTGGTTCATGTTGGCAAAGCTCACATTGTATTTCTATTTTAGGATACTAAAACACAGTTTTATGTTTTTAATAAACTACACTAAGAAAAAGCAGAAACCCTCCAAACCTCTGCTTATTTTACAGAACAAGCTGAGTTGGAAGGGACCCACAAGGATCACTGAGTCCAGCTCCTCAGTCAGCTTCAAATTATAATCTAAGAAGAAATAAATTTATCTGAAGAACAGTGAAAGAGAACTAAACAGAGAACTGAACACTTCAAAGGTGTATGCACCACTAAATTAAGGTTGGAACAATATTATACAACTGCGTAAGACTTTTTCCCTATCTTTTTCTTGATTTTCTTAACTATCATTAGCCTGGAGCTCATCCTCTGCTTCCATTCCTCAATTCTTTTCTCACTTCTTTCTATATAGCTTTTAGATTTTTTAAAAAAGTGATCAGCATCTTCTCTATTACATGTTTCATAATTAAGGACAAAACTTGAAATAAAAAAAATTGCATTGGAGTCAGCAATGTAATTAAAATGCAGATAATTTTATTACAGATCAGATACCAACAGGATAGCACCAGAAAAGTGTTATTATGTTCTAATTATTTTCAATAAATCCTGTCAAAGTTCAACATAACTATAGCTGAATATTTTAATATAGAGTATGAAGTCTGATATTCATGACATACTCCCCTAGAAGATAGGAATATATTATTTTGGTACACCAGAACTAATAAACCTCTTCAAACAATAGCATTTTATGTAAGAAAAGCTGACATTTATTAAAACTCTCATAACCTATCTGTTAAATAGCATCAGATACTGGAGGCAAAAAGCACTGTGGATCATGGGGTCTAACTTTCTACTAAACAACTGTATGATTTAATAATTTCTAAAACTGATTATATTTTATCTTGAAAGTAATTTATGTTTCTTTTTTCAGAGTTTAACTCTGAAGTAGTTTGTATTCTCATTTCCAGTCAGGTATATTTGTTGTTGTTATTACTAGTTTTTTGTTCTTCCTCTTGTCTACTATATACAATTTTAGCATTGTAAATAGAGAAAAATCACATTTCTTCTCAGTTTTCATTAGTCTTGTTTCATCAAAACAAAGTCTTTCACAACCATCAGTCACTGCAATATAGAAATGTCTGAAATCTAGGTAAAATATTAGTTTTGCTCAAACAAATAAAATAAATAAAAATGGCTCAAGTATTTCAGAGGTAAACCAGTCAGACATTAATACAGAAGCAGCTTTGTTTGATATAAAATGGAGCACTCCACCTCTTCCAGAACTACCACACCACAAAAATATCATCACTTCAGGTCTACATACACACTAGCAACTCTTTTAGAGATTTTTGTTGTAAAATTATTGGTTCATTTTAAAAAAACTTTTACTGAACTGTCCAAACTTAAAATTATCAGAACAACTTTCTGGCAATAATGACTTGCTTCCTCTATTATAATATTGATAAAATACTACATCTTGAAGGCGATGTACTTGGGTAAGAGAGTCAGAAAAGCCTTGAAGGTCACATCTAGAGTTTAATATTGGCTAATGGTTTGACACGTGAAGGCATCAGCTGACACAGACTTAAGAATCAAAAAATCACCTGGTGACCTGAACCTAGGAAATTATTGCCCAAATACATACTGCATATATTATTACTTGGAACACCAAGCAGAATGCTGGTTTTACACATTTTTCACAGTTGTAACACAAAGCAATAAGCAGAAACTAAGGAATAATTAGTATAATTGAATGATAGTAATTTATTCTTGATGATTAAGTATCAGGACATTATGCCAAGGAGTACAAAAACTGCTGCTCAGATGACTAAATTATGAAAGATGTTTTTCTCTTTCATTTTAACCACTTACTCAAAATCTATTTCCATATAGCATAATGAAGTGAACCTTTATGCAGCTATTTCTAAACACTATCTAAAAAATATGAAGTACCAGCTCATGTTCTTTTCCTGGTCCAAACAATTCCAAGGGAAAAATTAAGAAATATAACCATCCTAAATGGATTACATACTGGACATTCAAAACATTTGCTCAAAAGGAACTAACAGAAATGCTCCTCTTTTCTGGTTATTTCTCTGGGGAGAATTTCAACTCTTATCTGCCTTCCAAGGCAAAACTATTGTTTGCCTGCTTATTAAGCACATAAGTAACGTGTACATTGAGGAAGACAGCTTGTGGAAATCAGAACAGCATACACACACAGAGCTCACATATTGCACTATACAGAAATTGTTTATCTAACAGGCCAAGAAATGCACATTTTTTTCCAATACCAGTGTGCTGTCTGAAGCAGTAAAAGTCTCTGGCAAATCACACATGTGAATAAACACATGCACTCTTTGCCAGACTCCTGGCTGACATCTAGACCATGCATTTTACCTCTTCAGTATGCAAGCTGCATAGCAAGGCTTTTTTTTTGTAATGGATTTCTGTAATGTTGTGGTTAGTAGAAAACCTTCAGTGAACAGCATCTCACAGCTGAGACCTACTGTGCACAAGCTGGGAAAAGGTTTCCCTTCCTAATGGAATCAGGACAGGGCAAAGCAGGAAAGACTACAATCAAGAGGACTAAGCAGAGGTGCATGCTTTTGTACTTGATCACAAAAGTGGTGATCTTGGTGAGCCTCCTCTGGCTCCACAAGAGCCAGGAGACAGATTCAGGCATGACACTCCCTGTCCCCTGTCTCAGGCTGTAATACATTCCTGCTCACTGTGATTACACAGACATGAGCAGAGGTTAGGGCAGGTTACAGAATCCCAGAATACCCTGAGTTGGAAGGGACCTATAAGAATCACCGAAGGCCAACTCCTGGCCCTGGGAAACATGGAGAAGGTACCAAAGGGATTTTGATAAACCTACGAACACTGACTCTCATGTCACAACAAAGAGAAAGAAACAAAATACAACTTCAATGTTCCTGTGAAAAGTTTGCACTCTGAAATCTCTTCCAGGAAGTGTTTTAAAGAATATTATATGGAAGTCTGGGGGCAAAAAAAGCAACATAAATCCTATTCCTAGAAACTATTAGTTTCCTAATGGATTGATGGATCAGATGAAATATGTTATTTGGGACACCAGACTTACCATTTTATTAAAAGGAGTGACTGTTAGAGGAAAGCAGATAATTGTAAATAAAATAAAATAATAAAGACCCACATGTTTCATTGTGTATAACGTTATTTCTGTACAAAAGATTGAGTCAAAACCAATTTCAGTTAGCAACACTGATATGGTTCATTTAGAGACTTAATTTTAAGTAGAGATGGATTTATTAACATTCCTGTTCAGAATTAATTCTAGGCTGGATTTCTTCTTCCAGACTCTTGCATTGAGGATGCCTTTGCATGAGCTAACATGACACGTGCAGAAATTCATTGGAAGAACTTTTCTTTTCTGGCAAGCTAGAGCTATGGTTCAGGTTGTCAGCCTGTTCAACTTTGTAGTTCAGCTCTATGGAACATTTTCTGAAATAATGAATTAGACAAATTCTCAAGCCATCAGTGTTTTGAAGACATCAAAAATACTGTTTAAAACCATAAGTCCAGCTCTAGGAGTTAGGAAATCCTTATTGTTCTCACGAGTTCTGTCTGCAGCACAGGGTTTTCAAATATGCTTTGGCAGTGAAGATAAAGGAAATGTAATTTATCACTGTGTAGTATCAACATGTCTCTTCATCAATAAGGAATTTAGGATAGTCAGAATGAAATTAAAATCTTCAAGCAAAAATCTGGTTGCTTATTTTATTTACTTTCCTTTACAAAATTAGTCTTTCCCTCCCCAAATTTTGTATAGGGATTTGTTAATTTTAGTGTAATAATATCTTCCTGTACTAGTTCCAGAAAAGGCACTTAAAAATAATTTTCTTTCTTTTAATTTTCTTGATTTTTTAGGTTATTTTCAAAACTATTAGTGTATTACACTTCAAATCATGATATTATTTCCAAACCATAAGAAAATTCTCTATTTATTACCTTTGGCCTCTGGTCTTTTATCTTCTAACACGACAAGGTGCACAAGTATTCTTCAGAAATAGACTGCCTGTTAGCAGAAATATCTGTGGGACTATGATTTGTGCTTTGCACATAATGCATTAATTTTGTGTTTTATCACACAGAATTTATATAGAAATACAACGAGTATTCTAATAGACTTTATATAAAATGTCACTTGATTTTTTAACTCTGCATATTCTGATCGACAAGTGAGAAATAATGGGGGTATTTTTGCAGTATGGGGGTCAAATATGTTTTTCCCCATTGTGTCATCTATTTAGACCATAAATAGCCTGAGGAAAATATTTACGTGTGTATGTAGAATCTATAGCATCTATATTATTGATACTTTTAGATATATTACATTAGACCACATCTGGACCCAAAAGACATTTTGGAAATAACACCCTATTATTTTTTGAAATATCCTACTCTCAGTTACATTCTGCTTTGGAAAAAAGTGTCAGTAAGACAAAATTACCTTACCCTTCTAAAAACACAGGAATGTAGGCACCTGACATTTTAAACTTGTTAACAGCATATTGATGGCTCTAGCAGAACACCATTGTTTGGTTTGGTTAGATATATTAATGATTGTAGGGAATAAAGTGGATTATTTAATAGCTGGAGCAACTCCCAACTTTCACCACATCTGCCTTGGTCAGAAGGACTGTGCTCAAGTCTTTTAACATATCCCATCCTAAATGCCACCAAAGTGATTGGTATATAGAAAAAAAACCCCTAAATACAAAGAGAGAACCAGAGAGGATGCCACAAATTTCTTCCTTGCATGCAGAGTGGTTTTTCAGTGAGGAAGGAACTTCATGATAAGAATACAGGAAAGCCTAGGGAAGAAGGGTGGCAAAACAGATTTTTAACTCCCCAGGGATAATGAACTTTTCCAGGGATCTCTCAGGTTGGACTCTGAAAGGGAAAGTTGTATTCAGGTGGCTTTTTGTTGCAGCTGTTATTCTGCACAGACCACCAAGTCTCATGGGCTAAGTGCAAAGTCATTACACACGATAAGAAGTTCTTTGCAAGTTTTATTTGCAGCTGTAGCTTTCAGGCATCCCCAAAACAGGGACTGGACAGCCCTGGTATACTAAGATACCAATATGGCTGGATGCCTTGACACACTCAGATATCAATAGGCCTGATGTCTTGGACTTCCTATGACTTTGGAAAGAGACATGGAAGGATATTACTTGAGAACTTTGTTCTGCAAGAGCAGTTTTAAGAATTTATAAATGCTATTAGAAAGGACATTACCATGTTAAATTGTTATCATCTTTCATGGTTTTTTATGTGTTTACAGGGATATAGTGACACAATATTTTCTTCTAAACAACAGACGTGTTAATTTCTCATAAAATGCAGTATGTATTTTGCTGTCTTAAATGAGAAATTTAGAAGTACAGAAATTGACCTAACAGGAAAAATAGACAGCACTAGTGAAACCAGTTTTAAAAAAATTTGTACATCCCCAAAACCACAAATGAAAGAAAACCTACTACTGAACATACACTCAATTGCTTCCAGTCTACAGATGGACTGCCTTTCCACAGTAGCCTGTCAAATTATTACAAACATGTAGATATTGGCTATTTATAAAATTGAGTCAATACTGCACAAATAGGACGTTTAATACATAAACCCAGTATTTTTTCACAATTAGCTATATCCAATTTAAGTAACTGACCACAGTACTGAAACATGACTCACTGAACAGTCATTGTTCAAATGTGAAACACTGTAGGTTTTTGGTGAATATCGTTTTTGAAAAGAGAAAGAAGAAAACATACGACAAACTGAATGTCTCCCATGTAACCATTTTGTAAAACTTGACTTCTTTTATTTTAGGAATAAGAAAACAAACATCCCAAAGCCTATCACTGAACTTTGATCAAATTTAGAACCAATAATAAATTAATACTTAGTACAACATTCCAAATTCTGGTACTGTGATAAAAACCTAAGTAAAACATTTATGACAGAATGATGTTGACACATAACTTAAAGTCAGTAAAATACAGGAAACAGAATTTTCCACAGAGATTGTAATCTTTTGCCTGTTGATGAAAAAGAGCCTTGCAAAAACTGTTCTCAGCCATCCAAATCAACTCTTGATTCTATTTCTCAAAAAAAATAGTAGAATAGCATTCAGTCTAAATTGTGCCTTAAATCTCATGTACCTCCTAAAATATTTGCAGATTTTGTACAATGCCAAAGGAGAGAACTTTAAAAAAATTGAGTCATCAAAGATGCATAAGATTCTTGCATTTTTAGCTTCACATATTAAAATCTTGGATCTTAAGTATAAATATAGTATAAATTGCTACTATAACAGCAATAGTATTGCTACTATAAAGTAAAAATTTGCAAACAAACTAGTGACCTAAAAAATACGACTTTATTATATTCACATCACAATACAAATGCCTGTTTCAAGTAGAGATTGCAGGTCTTATCAAAACCACCTGTGTGCGTAAGGAAAAAAGCTAAGGGAAAAATCTCACTCTTTGAGGACTTTGTTTGCACTACATCCCACTGTACTCAAAGCATTAATTACGAACTTGACTTTCTTGCGTTACATGGAATCAAATTTCTTGAAAAACTGACTTGTTATTTATGCAACACATAATACCTAACAGCTCTACAGCTGCTTCCTTTATCATTGCCCAAATTTCAAAGTAAGCATTCAGCAAGAAACGGGACCCTACACAATATTCAGTAGTTTACCTTCAGCAGAGCAATGCACTAACCTACATAACTAGATAAATTTCTTTAAACTATACAACAAATTCTTACTTAAGGGCTGCAAACTTTGTATTTCTATTGTGTTCTCTACTGCATGAGAAGCAGATCACATGTCAGTTATGGGCACCAACCAGAATGTAAATTGGAAATATATGGGTTTAAATGTAATTTTTTTCAATATCAATAAAAAGTGGCATTACTGTATTACCACTGTACCTCAGAAACAATTTTTCTCAATGTTAAGAACTCATAGATAGGACAGAACCATCTTTAATTCATTCTGTTTTACAGAATTATTCATATTTTCTTAGCATGAAAAAATCACACAATGAAATGGCATTTCCAATTAAGTGAAATGAATGGATTTCTTGAAAAAAAAAAAAAGTAAAAGTAATGCGACAAATTGAAGCAAAAAAAAAGCTATAAGAAATCCCAAATACTTAAAAAGATAAAAATAAAATAAGTAAGGTAAGAAGTCAGTGGTGGCCAAGTTCTGTGAAACATACTCTGGAAGAATTCATAGTTTGCCCTTCTTATTATCTAATTCTTATTAGAGTTTTGTGGCTTATGAAATCCCATTTGCCTTCCCTCACAGTTGGATTTTACTTTTGGAACTATTAACACACACTTCAACTGCTCTTCTAAATAAGCACTTTGATGATTATATTTTAAAATGTAACTACTTTCCACAACAACAAAAAAATCTATTTAAATATTTGAGGGGGTTAAAAGCAAATATGCCCCTACTGTTTCCATTTCATTAGTACTCCTGAGTCTTTTCCAATTTCAAGTGTAACCTTAAAAATTCCTTTTTACTTACAAGCTTCTTTTCTGTCTGTTTTTCAGTACCAGTACCTACAGCTTGGAATTTAAGCTCCTTTATTTTATTTCTTTTAATTTGGTGGCATTCACAAATTAAAGCATTGTGAATGATAGTTGTCCTGCCAAATGATATTGGAAGTCCAAAGTGAACATCTTGTATTACTACTAAGCCATAAATAGGAAACCACCTTCAGAAAAGCCTAAAGTTATAATTTTGTACACATGTCTATTTAAAGCACACAGGAATAAGATAGGTCTTAACAACAGAAAAACAAAAGAACAGAAAAGGATCAAAGAGAATACCAAACAAGACAAGCAGAAATCACTTACTGCTTCTTTCAGGCCTTTGGACAATCCTAATCTTCTTATTCTGAATTCCACTTTCATGAAGTGCCTTAAACCAATCTCTCAATCTGTTTGCAACTTCCCTGAATTCCAGGTCACTGCACACTGAAATACAAAATGCAGAGTTGTTTAATGTTTTTCTCCAGGGTGCTAAATAGAACTTTTCAAATTATGCTAAAAAAAAAATCTCCCAACTCCCACAAAACACAAACCCCATATAATAATACAAACATGTATGTTCCACAGCTTTTAAAATTTATTTAATTCAGCTGCATTGCATAGGTAGGCCTTCAGAACCCATTGAAGGTTCCGAGAAATAAATACCTGCTGTATAAAGGAATTATAAAATTACAGATGCCAAGGAATAGCAAACTTCCTTTGCAAACTACTATAAACAGTTATAGCAGAGGTATTTTCACACCTAACTGCAGATGAGGCTGAGACATCCATGACATTTTTTTGTCTTAACATTTCCATGTTCTTTAAGGCAATACTAATCTAATCCCTACCAGAACAGGTCAGAGGTGTAATTTCGGCAGATAATTACGAACACTCAACCTTTCCTGCTGAGGAAAAGAGGAAATAGGATTGGCAGCAAAAGTGTTTCAACAATGTGCTGGAAGTTTGGAATACTTGGAATGAAGTTCCACACGCCAAACGTGTGAGCACATAACGGCAAACACACAACAGTCAGTACAGTCACTTGGTGATGGAAAGCATGGATTCTTTGACCAGAAACAGCAAAGGCAGAGAAAGCACACCAGACCAAAGAGAGGCAGCACATTAGCAGCAGACTGGCTGAAGTGCTGTAAAGTACTGGCAGCTTGTACAGAAGCCAACAGAAGTAGGTATCAGAGAAAGATGTGCATTCAAGAGGCTTATTCACTGAGAAGAAAAAGAAAGGGCATGATTCAAGCAAGTAGATACCCCTCACAGAACTCCATTTTCCCATTTGTTTGGGAAGACAAAAGAAACAACAGTATCTGGAAGATGACAAGAGCAGAAAAGACAAAAAATGTATCCCCGCACAGGTAACAAAAGACCTTCCACTGCCATTCCCAATAGTCATCATTTCCAAATTGGGTCACTTTCCAGGTCTACCAATAAGCAAATAAGCTACAACCTGAAGAGCTCATACATAAGTTGGCAGAGCTTCACAGTGATACTCTTCAAAATAAATCTCCAGTTTGCTTACTTTTCCTTTACTGTGTAGCAATACAGCACGTTTAGTGACTTAACTTTCTTAGCACTTCATTAAACTGAACAACACTATGAAACACCTATTTGTATTTTGGAATAAGATAGAAATATATAATTTTGTCAACGACTATCAATGCCTGTACAACTGCATGCATCTAAGCACAAGATTATTTAATCTTTAGTGAAGTCCCTCTTGATACTTTGATTCTATCCATGAAAGATTAAAGTAAAATTAATCCATATTAATAATTAACATATTTGCATATGTGATGGACTGACATTTTTATAAATGTTGTATTTGTGCTTCTCTATTGTATAACAGAACTATTTATTTTCTGATCATTTACAGGGAAAAAATAATGATAAATAGGCAGGTGAACTAAAAAATGTATTACAACAACCAGATGAAAATGGTCTCCTGATGCAAGACTACATATCGGAATTCAAATGCGGGATTTTTATGTTTGCTACGATGACACCTTCCTGGGCCAACTCTTGCAATCAGCTGACAAGCCAGGACAAACAATCAGCTGTTAACTTGGGACACTCTGCTCCCCTTCAATTTCTCCTTCCATTACAGCTGCATATTGTTGTTTTATGGCCAGGTTTTGGTAGCAGGAGGCTACAGAGGTGGCTTCTGTGAGAAGTTGCCAGAAGCTTCCTCCATGTCCAGCAGAGCCAATGCCAGCTGGCTCCAGGACAAACCCACTCCTGGCCAAGGCTGAGCCAATCAGGAATAACATATTCCTATTTAACTTCTTGTTCTGTAACAGAGATGATTGACCTAAAAATCCATTCACCAGAATGCTACTTACCATTGAAACATGCTTGCTTGAGGTAATACTGTTTGATGAAAAATTGTATTAATTAGTTGATACATATTAAAAATATTTAGGAACTTTTAATCCTGGTGATGAGCTTGTAAAGATACAGAATAGTGAAATTGTTGTGCAAATTTGTCTGTACTGATTTAAAATAGGTCAAGATGAGGTAATTCAGATCTATTCAGACTATTATTTAACCTGATAGACTGGGAGATGAATCTTTAATGGTGAAAGACAGTAAAGGTTGTAGAAGGTTAGACGGTAATCAAAAAATGCATATTAAATCACATGAATCCACTCAGGAACCTGCCAAGAAGTACTTCTGTTTTTGTATATTGCCAATGCAAGGCAATCCTGCTATTACAATCAATTTTAGTAGCCATTATGAGAATTAGTACAAGGTAATATGAAGTCACTAGCTCAAAGGTTACTGGAGTCTACTGTCATTTCAAGCAATGAGACTGTCTTCTAAAATTAACAGCTATGGCTGTGGAAAAAAATGAAGGTATCAGAAAATTTATAGGTACTTAATCCAGATATAACTTTATGATAAATATTATTTAAATGTTAGGTGGAACCAACAGTTCAATCTGTTTTCACATACAGTAAATGTTATGATTTGTGTTGGCATTTGAATATACTTTACAGATTGGAAGTAAAACATTTGAAAATGCTGTATCAGCCTGAGTTCTTTAAGTGCCTTTCAACTCAAGCTAATTAATGAAGTAAAAATAGTGTTACTGAAAGCTGTAAAGACATGCAGAAGGTGTTTTAGCACTAGCATAATGAACTAAATTCCCTAACATATTTAAACCAGTCTTAGTTTCCTGACATAAGAGAAAGTACGTTATTTTAACAGTGCTTCCTTTTTATGTAAACACAGCCATAGAAAAAATTACCTGTAGCTCAGTAAGTATTGAATGGATATGGACATAATGAGCACACTGCAATACTGTTATATCAAGGAGTAGCTTTTGCTAAGTGAAGGATGAAAAAAATGATTTAGGAAAAAAAAAAGCAGTGAGAAACACACTGCACACTATGCAGATGATCTTCCTCAGCACACAATCTCATTCAATCAGGCAGAACTATACTCATAAATTCATGTATACAATAAAATAACCAGGAAGTAACTATAAAGAGGGTATATAGAAAACCTGAAGAACAGGGTACACATCAACCATATTTTAGAGTCAACTAGTAATTACTCCATGTGAGATGGGCAGCTGATCAGTCAGCATGTGCTGAAGCAAGACTTCTTGCTATTCAAACTTTTTCAACATATTAGAATCACTGCATATGACTTATAAAAGCATTGCAATCACAAAACAATATGATATTGTTTGGTTCACAGAATCAAACAATAATATATGTTAAAAGGGATCTCCAGAAGTAGTTCAGTCTTTACTCTCTGTTAAAAGTAGGCCTAATCACATCAGGCTGCGCAGGGCAGAGTCCAGTCATTCATGTCCTATGACCATCACACAATTCAGGTGAAGGTTCCTCAGCGTTTGAGACAACCCCTCTTTGAAAGGAACTACTATCAACTGTTTTGTATCTTTATACTGTTCTCCCTTAAAAGTACAAGAGTATTTCCTCATGCAGTAATCTGAGGATTGCAGCCATCTGTCCAGGATTGCTAGACACCCAGCAACCTGTTAGAGCAGCAATTCTGAATCAGCTGTGAGCAGGATTATTAGGAGCTGTCCACAGCTGATGCTCATGTAGCCCAGTGCCCTCTGACAGCATTACCTACCAGTCATGTACTATCATATGGCTGCACAGTGAATGTTGAGCATCTGTTCCAGATTGGGCATTTAAACATTCTTCTGAAAATACAGTAGCCCTGAAACTGCCATCAGAACTCAGTGCTGCCTTTAAAGATATTACCTACTATAGTAAGCTGGAACATTATAGCACATGTAACTACTCTGACAGTACTCTGCAAGGCTGCCATTCTGCAGAAGCTTGTGAATTTAGCCCTGAGGAACTGATTACTTGGACTGAAAATTCCTGGCTCCAGAATAAGGGCTAGTACCGATGTGGCTAACTCTAAGCATCTAAGAATTGTATGCAAGTTACTTACAATTCCTGCAATACAGAGCAGCACTTTTAGCTCTGCATCATCTGTCACAAATGGGAAGAGTAACATATGGCAAAAAGAAATGTGCTAGCAAAACCAATAAATTTGGCAGAAGGACAAAAATCCATCCAAACCTGTAACTAAAGATGGGACAGTCATTTCAGTCATTTTTTACCATGCCGGATGTACAGTTAGAACTGGTTTGGTTTTTTTTTTTTTAAAGGCTCTAAACTGAAAAAAATTATGCATATATTTGTATTTCTATAAGCTGATATTTCTCAGCCATCTGTTACCTCTAGGGCCAGTGATCTTAAGAAGATAATACCTTGTAATTAACAAATAAAAGCATTTTGATTTCCTTACTATTTAACTAAACATAATGAATTTTCTACTTTGGTTAGTCTATGTTATGAGATAATTAATACAAATTCTGCAGATAGCATATCAGGGAACTGCAGCTGCTTATTCTTACTGCCCCAAATTAATGTTCCATACAGACATTCTGCACATGATGAATGTTTCATAAAATGCAAAATGACTTCAATAAATTACATTTTCATAAAATAAATCTGATCTTTTGTGTCCTCACAGTTTTTAAAGACTTCACATTTAAATATAATAATAATTTCAGAGTGCAGGAAAAATACTAGTAACCACAATTTACATGCCACGTTATTGTTGTCAACTTAAAATATATGGACTTACAAAGACATTGCAATTAACTAAGACAATACTGATTCTTTAGTCTCTCAGATGTATCACAGACCTATTGTGGAATTTGCTAATTTATTTTCTGGGCAGTCAATGTATATGGCTTCCTTTACTAACTGCTGCTAACCTTTAATGTTGGTTATCATTTCTCATTGGTTGGTTATCATTCTCATCTCTCTCATGCTCTGCTATTCAAAACTACTCATTTTTGAGGATGAAAATGATGTCATTAATCTGTAAATTGCATAGTTATGAACACAGAAAGCAAAAGAAGATAGGAAAGAGATGTTCCACTGCAATATGGTATATTCCAAGATAATTTCAAAATATTTCTCTATATTCAATTGAATCCGGTATTTCTTGTAATAAAATATATGGGATGCATCAAATAGGGACAGACCAAAAATTGTGTTAGTGATGAAAGCTTTTAAGGAAACCATTACCCAAAGGTATGGTAGCTTTCAAAATTCAGTTTTAAGGATTCCTGAAAGCACTACACAGCTCTAGGACAAAGTCTGGATATTTTCTTCCCTTCAAGATCATGACTGACAGAGACCTGCAAAGACTTCTTGCATTTGACACACAACCCCTTGAAACACAGTTGACAAAGGTAAAAAGATCACTGAACAATGCTCTTTATAAAGAAAATTTAAAAATATGTATATATTATTTCACAATTTCAAATAAAGTATTTTGAAATCAGAAATGTTCTGTCCTGATAAAAGATTTTAAAAGTGTATTACATCAGGTAATCATGCACAGAACCTAGAAGGGATTGATAGACCTTTCTTTCTGTTGCGATAGATAATTATTGCTCCTCATTTTGACTATCTACTGGTTTGCATCTTTTCTCTGTCACAGAAGGGCAGGAGAACTGAACAGTGGGCTGAAGAATCCCCCTTTAACAGAAATTAACTACAATCTGCTCTGCAAGTGTCTGGCATAAAGGAATCTTACATCATATTGGATCCCACTGAAGTCGAACAGATCCGAGGTTGCATTGCAGCAATTTATATTTTTCATATTTAGATTGTGATCTGATGCTTTAAACCACTTTGTATTTAGTCTAACCATTTGCTTCTGTGTTTATCTTGAAGGTTTAATCACTAACATTGCTGTCAATCTCATAAAATTGTTCATTAAAAGAGCACAATTGCCTGTAGACCCTTCAGAGAGGACCAAGAGGGAAGAATTACTCCAATTTAGTTATTTGTATCTTCACTAAAGTAAGGCCAATAGAAGTAGACAAACTCTTTCTCTACTATTGAAGAAACCTATGACAGTTAATCCATTATACAGTAGTGTAACAGCAGGACTCAATTCCCCTGGCTCAGAATTAACAGGCAGTGAGATGCGAACTCTACTACACTACCACCACCTCAGTGAAATTAGAATGCTGGTTAAGTAAATGTAATCTGCAGTTGTGTCTCCACATAAATTCACTAATGAAAAGTGTAAGGAGAAATTCAGAAACTAATGAGTTTAAAAAACATGCTTAGGGCAAAAATACCCAACATGTTTACAAATGCATACATGAAATATGTTAGCAAAGTGCAATTATGTTTTGCTAGTCTTTGCATTCAGCACTAAATGGATTGTTCATGAATGTCTGATGTAGATCAGAGAATTTTTATGAGCTGTATATGAATATTCATACAGATAGGAATTTATTTAGCCTTCGTAATTTCTAATGTGGTTATTCCTGTATATTTTAAATCTAAAAATCCTGCATTACCAACAGTGATTCTCATATGTGCTATAGAGAATTTTAACACACAGAGTGTGACATAAATCAACATCAGATCCGAACCAGACACCATGAGGGGTCAGTCTTGGTATCATGACAGGTTTCAGAAAATTCTTTTCCAGCCATAGTCTTTCTGCTGGCTACCTGCATGCAGTGCTGTCTGCAAGGACTGAAGTTTTCAAAAGGAGCTGCTCACATAAGGCACAAATCAGCACCATGTGCATGCAGAACAGAAAAAAGCCCTCTGAAAATCCTCACTCTACTGAAATCCGTAGTAAAATTATTGCTGACTTCAGTACAACCAGAATTTCACCCTCAATTTGCTGCTGTCTAGACCAACTACTTGGTTCTTTGAAGAGGAAAGGAACGCTAACACTGTTCAACACACTGATGATTGTTTAAACAGTTATGTTGACATTTTTCACAATGAAAAATTACATTTAATAAATTTTGCAATGTATTACAAGAAAAAGACAACCTTTTTTTTTTCAAAGAAATACGACATTATATTTTGAAAAAAATCTATACCAAAAAATGTGTTGCATTTTATACAAAATCTCTACCATGGGAATGCACAATGTTTTTCCACATGGTGATTAAGAACCTTTCAAGGCAAAAAGAATATGGGCAATTAGAGATGCCAGGTAGTAATCTATTCAGTTATAAATTCACTTGTTAATCATAAGCCATGAAAGGCATTTATACTAACTAGTTGTGCTGATTATCATTGCCTACAGCTGAAAAGAACTGCCAAGTATCATCAACTCTTCACCACTGCATCTGAGACTTCCAAACTACTGTCCTAATAATGGCATCACTGTTTTGCACTGTTTACAAAATCTGTAGAAGTCTTTTAACTGTCAGTGACATCAGCAAGAGTCTGAAAATAATGCATTAGTACTTGAAACTTAAATGTGAAAAACAGAATCAGTACTACAATTATTTTAAGAAATAATGAAATACCTACTGATAATGGTTTTAAAGACAGCCTAGTAAGAACAATAATAAATATTTATAGTGAAAAATTATGTCTACTTCTCACACAGATTCTTCTGCTCTCTGTCAAAAGACTTTTAACATCATTTTCTAGCTGTTATTCCTTTTGTTACTGAAATTCAATTTCATGCATGTTTCTCTTCTGCTCTTTTTGGGCCATGCTCTTAGAAATATTTTGTATTTCTTTAAACACATCAATAACTACAGAGAAACGTATCACAGCGATACCTGAATCCCAATGGAAAACAAATCTCTTTTTGGAACACAAAAGTTCCTCATTTCTTCAACAACAATCACCATTAAATCAACCAGGCACTACAGAGTCCTGCCTGATTATCCTATTCCATAGGGCCAGCTATATCACTAGGCTATTTAGGTAGTTTTAAAAGATACAAGCCCTGACTCCTCAGGGGTCTGTACTGGGACCAGTTCTATTTAATATTTTTATAGATGACATGGATGAGGGCATCGAGTCCTTCATTAGTAAATTCGCAGACGACACTAAGCTGGGAGCTTGTGTTGATCTATTGGAAGGAAGGAGGGCTCTGCAGAGAGACTTAGATCGGTTGGATGGATGGGCAGAGTCCAACAGTATGAAGTTTAATAAGTCTAAGTGCTGAGTTCTGCATTTTGGCCACAAAAATCCCCTACAGCGTTACAGGCTGGGGACGGTGTGGCTGGACAGTGTTCAGGCAGAAAGGGACCTGGGGGTGCTGGTTGACAGCCGATTGGATATGAGCCAGCAATGTGCCTTGGTGGCCAAGAAGGCCAACGGCATCCTGGCCTGCATTAGGAATTGTTTGACCAGCAGGAGCAGGGAGGTCATTCTCCCCCTGTACTCGGCACTGGTGAGGCCACATCTTGAGTACTGTGTCCAGTTCTGGGCCCCTCAATTTAGGAAAGATATTGAGATGCTTGAGCATGTCCAGAGGAGAGCAACAAGGCTGGTGAGGGGCTTGGAAAACAAGCCCTACGAGGAACGTTTGAAGGAACTGGGGTTGTTTAGCTTGGAGAAGAGGAGGCTTAGAGGTGACCTTATTGCTCTCTACAACTTCCTGAAGGGAGGTTGTAGACAGGTGGGGGTCAGTCTCTTCCACCGGGCAGCAACTGACAGAACAAGAGGACACAGTCTCAAGCTACGTCAGGGAAGGTATAGGTTAGATATTAGGAAAAAATTTTTCACTGAAAGAATAATAAAGCACTGGAATTGTCTTCCCAGGGAGGTGGTGGAATCACCATCTCTGGATGTGTTTAAAAAAAGACTGGACATGGCACTTGGTGCTATAGTCTAGTTGAGATGGTAGGGCATAGGTTGGACTTGATGATCTTAGAGGTCTCTTCCAACCTCATTATTCTGTGATTCTGTGACAGCCACCTGTGAATTCACTTTGGTCAAACCCCATGTTGTTACCACTGCACTGAACTCAAACATTTGTTGCTTTCCTGTCTGCATGGCTCATTGCCTCACTTTCAAGATGTTGATATCACTCCTCCATGACTTTCAGACAACAGCAATTTCACATTTAGCAAGGTGAAGCTGTGTGCAGAGATTACTGGACTCAACAGCAAGTACCACCACCAAAAAATTAACTTACCTAACCCGTGTAAGGGGTCCAAGTTTAAGAGTTTCTCCATGGCTCTTATTTCATTAAACAAACAGAAACCCTAGTTCCATTTAATGGGAGTTTTGTCACTGATCTCAGTACCAGTTTTGCATTCAACGAAGATGAAAAACCCTTATTGCTCCTGCATAAAACCTCAAAACTTCCTCCTGCTTTTACAGTTGTAATTTGAAGGCTATTGCTTGAATACTTGAACAGACTTGGGATCTTACTTACTTGCTGCTGTCTGCATATATTAATCAATTAATTGAAAGGACGTCATCAACACATTTCTACTTTAAGAACCAACACTGCTATTATTGCTTAATATGCAATCAAACTTACAGAGAAAAACCACTAGTTCAGTCTCAATTTATACTGAATTCCTGTTTTAGAAACAAAAGTTTCTAAGTTTCTAGGGCTGCTCACAGTTTAATCGGAGTTGGTAAATATGACGAAAAATAAACATAATCCTATAACACCCCAAATTACATAATCCTATAACATACTGTCTATGGAAGAAAGTGTCTTTTTTATAATTTAGAGCCAGACCTGGAAGTCTAATAGGACTGGATGTACTGTGTAATTTTAAAAGGTCATTAAATGTAGAGAATAATTATATTGTGGGGCTGATACTGTTCAACATCTTTGCTAGCAACATGAACAGTGGAATCAAGTGCACCTTCAGCAAGTTTGCTGACAACACCATGTGGTGTGCTGCAGTCAAGATGCTGGAGGGAAGGGATGGCAGCCACAGGGACCTTGGCACACCTGATAGGTGGGCCCATGCAAACCTTATGAAGTTCAACAAGGTCAAGTGCAAAGTCTTGTGTCGCAGCAATCCCAGGCACACCTACAAGCTGAGCGGAGAAGGGACCTAGAGGAGTGCTGCAGAGAAGGAATTCAGAGTGGTGGTTGATGAAAAACTCAACATGAGCCATCAATGTGCAGTCACAGCTCAGAAAGTCAAGGGAATCCTGGGCTGCACTAAAAGAAGCATGGCCAGCAGCTTGAAGATTATTCTCCCTCTCTACTCTGATCTTGTGAGATCCCACCTGAGTACTGCCTCCAGCTCCAGTCTCCCCAACACGAGAAGGACAGGGAGCTGCTGGAGCAAGTCTAGAGGAGGGCCATGAGGTTGAAATGAGGACTGGAGCAGCTCTCCTATGATGACAGCTGAGAGAGTTGGGGATGTTCAGCCCCTGGAGAACAGATGGTTCTATCGAGACCTCATAGGAACCTTCCAGTACCTCAAGAGAGCTTTCAGAGAAGCTTTTCATCAGCAACTGTAGTAATGGGCACAAACTAAAAGAGAGGAAATTTAGGTTAGACTTAGGAAGAAATTATTTTCCATAAGGGTGATGAGATGCTGGAACTGGTTGAATGTGGGAGGTTGTGGATGCTCCAGCCCTGAAGGGTTCAAGGCCAAGTTGGATAAGGCCTTAAGCATCCTGCTCTCGAAGGCTACTATAAGCTCCCCCCAGAGCCTTCACTTCTCCAGGCTGAACAACTGCAGGTCTCAGCCTTCTGAACATCTTTGTGTCCCTCCTATGGATTCACTCCAGCAGGTCCATGCCCTTTTTATGCTGGGGGTTCCCAGAGCTGACGGCCATGACTAAATAAATTTTTGCACAACATGATGCAGTATGGTCAGCAGTTGCCACTATGGTAATATAGTTTAATATTCCATATAAAACAACTTCAGTACAACTTCAACTAGTATTTTGAAATCAGCCAGTAACTTCAGTTGTGAAAAAAATTCTAAAAAGAAAAATTACATTGAACCCTAATGTTTCCAAGTTGATAAGTGAAGTTACAATAAGAACAGACTTCCCACCAAACCTGAAGGCATTGATTTGCAATTTAAAATGGTATCAAAACTGTTGTTTAAGCCTTAGAACATAGAAATAAACCAAAAACTCATTAAAGCTTCAAACCTTACAAAAAACTTACTTTCTTGTAAAGGCTGAGAAGAACAAATTATATAAAAACATAGAAAATAATTTGGTTTTATTATCTTCCAGATACTAAAAATTAAATTTGTGAATTTTGCTGTTTGTGCCTCAAGGTATGTTTGGGGTAAATCTATTAAAGAACCAAGTGGGCAGACTCCTAAATAGAATCATAACTTAGCAATCAAATTAAAATAATGCCTACTCACTTAGAATAGTATTTCACAGCTAACCAAAATTGTTTCACTAATTGCCACTGAATGTGATAAAATCACTCATGAGGTTCTATTATGATAAACAACTTTTGTTATCTAATTATAATGTGAGCCTTTACATTTTACATTTTGTGCATCAAAAGAATTTCATATAATGAAATGTTGAAAGTGCTTGGACCATTTTCGTTGGAGAAGAAAACAATGGGATCTTATAAATGTGAATAAATACTTGGAGGAGGGACATAAAAACACAACCAGGCTCTTTTCAGTGGTCCCCAGTGATGGGCAAGAAGCAATGGGGACAAAGCAAAACAGGAGGTTTCTGCTGAGCATGAGGAAAGAGTTGTTTGCTGTGAGAGAAACTGAGTTTTCCAGAGAGGCCGTAGAGCCTCCATCCTCAGAGATATTTTCAAGTTGTCTGAACATGGTCTTCAGCAACCTCTTCTAGGTGGCCCTGCTTGAGCAGAGGGTTGGAGCAAGAGCACCTCCAGAAGTCACTTTCAAACTCAAGCATTTTGCTAGTCTGTGATTCTGTAATACTGGTGTGTAGCCTGGCAAAAGTTTGGTAGCAGAAGTGTTTTACTGATAATTTCAAAAATCTCAAAAATCAATTCAAGTGATGGTATAATTTAATTCTTCATTTACTGGACCTTTATTCAGATTCTCTGTGCTAGTTGCACAGATTATTTGGGGAACAAATTATATTCCTTTCTTGCTTCTTTTACACTAATCAAAATTTTCCACCCCCAAGCTTATTTCTATATTTGTTTCAGGTTTTGAGAAGAGAAACAGAGCAAATCAAAAGCATGACTCCGTTGTTATATCAAAGTCTGATCTTACAAAACAACTGATTTTAAAACTCTCCCAATACATTGGAGGAATTTAGAAACAAGATTTATAAGAAAAAAGAAAAAATCTTTATGACACTGGATATCACTTATGCAAAAACCTGAATGAATTTCAAATAAACTATATATATTTTATATTTTATAAAACTAAATAGCAAATGAAACAATTTAAGATGAATGAGTAACTAACTGCTTATCATTCATTCTAAGTCTCCTACTCTAACTTACAAGGACCAACACTTTAAACTCATCACTTGCAGAATGAAGTGTTACATGGTATGTGCAAAGATAGTACCGAGTGGCCCAGAGGGAGGGGGACAAGACAAAGAAAATAGCAATATATAGTTCCTCAATGTAAGAAAATTAGGATATTCTCCAGAAAGGGAATATACTTCAGCTAGAAAGCTGAATTACTGTATTTACTCCGTACTGAGTGCTACATTCCTGCCACTGCTGAGAACCTCTTTCAAGAAGCTAAAGAAATCAGATTCCTGGCATCACTTACTGAAGTTCCTCACATCAGTGAACTTCTAACAGCCCCCCATGAAACGCAGGAAAAACATCCTGACAGACTGGCATCTTACATGACGAGATTTATGTTGCCCACAAATGAACACTACAGAGGTGCAGGCTGCTAAATCCTTACTGTCAGTGAGAGCTCTCACTAATAATTAAAAGACCATCTGGATGAACTGTGGACATGGGAAATCAGTGCTTGCATTACAAAATCTACCTTTAACCGTAGTGAATGAAATTCTAGAGACATCAAGAAATAAACACATGTACACAATAACCTTGTGAATAACTGCATTAATCTCTAATTTTCCTTTTCTGAGCAGAAAATTGTCACAGATGCTTGTCTGCGACACTTGTCTGCATCCTTTAGCCTTGACTCACTATATACTGTTGGCTATTGTCAGGTTTTCACTCAGAAAAAAAAACACTTTAAAGCTATCAATCAGTAATGTTTAAAGATGGTGAACAACTCCTCTAAATTATTCCAATCTGTAGTCATTTTCTTTTAAACTTGCTTTCCTAACGTTATGCATCCTGTTTTCTATGAAGCTCAGTTATGATACAACGCTCAATCAAATGGTCAGAAACATCCCAACTGTCTTGGATATGCTTGTACAAACTCTTTTTTTTCTCTAATAGATTTAAACAGGGCGAAACAGAAAACCAGAGAGTATTACTATTTTCTTTGTTTTTCTGAGCCCATCAGCATTTTTTTCACTTTGTTAGAACTATACACTCTTTTTGTATTCCTTTTCTGCAGCTCAACCTTTAGAAAGAAGGTAACTATATAATACCAGCGATTTAGTGACCTCTATCTTTGACGTATCATTTAATCCTCTTAAACTCTATATACAGAAATACTACAGAGGTTGATCAGCTTCAACTACTGACCTTAAAACTAGAAAAGAAAAACCCCAGATTCCTGAGAGACATAGAAAACTTTCTTAAAACCTTCAACTACAGCTGAATTTGAGACAATCTTGCTGAAGAGACCAAACAGAACAAAACTATCTTAATTACTTATTTTCCATTTACACTGACTTTACTACTCTCTTTTTAAACATTCTGTTCTCAATATTCTAACAAATCTCTAGTAAAGAGAGGAAAAATAATGCAAAAATATTGACAGGAATTATTACTGAGGATGAGTCAATCTAGGATTTCTTATGTCTTGTACTCTTACAAATGGTAAATAGAAGATATTTTTCTCTTTTTTTCATACCTCTGTACTAGTAAAGACATACCTCTACACTAGTAAATCACAATATAAAGCTGCTGAATTTTACGGGGTAATTGTGTTTTAAAGGTGCCACCATGTTAATGAGCCAAAGCTTAACAATTGGATAAAACTGAACAAGTGCTGATGCCTGCATGTGAGGTGGCTGTAGCACTTGACGTTGCAGTATCAGCAGAACAGTTAAAACAGATGACACAGCTAATTTCATGGATCATGGTGCCTTCAGGAAAGAAGTTGGGTTTTTCATTTTCCATGAAGACTTTAATGTTTTATTTAGAGGATTTTTGATATGTAAAGTAATATACATCTGTGATATAAAATAAAGATATCAAGAAAAAATAAAATTAGTATTGTATTTTGTGATGCAGATAAAATGCAACACAGTTGGGTAATTACTATACTTTGAGGCACAAAAGATTGATCTAATAATTTTATTAATACATGTTTTCATAATGCTGATTCATCAAGAATACAAAATAAATCTGTATTTACAAATACAAAACCTGCCTTCTTGGCAGTAAAGACATTCAAGATGTGAAAATGTATCATTTGAAATAGATTTAGATCATCCTGACACTAGTACATCTTCTTACCAAGATTCTGAGTAAAGCTGTAGTAACCTACATAAAGACTCAAAGCTACCTATTTTGCATGCAAAATAAGAATGGGGGGTTTTTCAAAATACATCTTTCCCTTGCTTAGAGACACTCAGGAGCATGCAAAAATTGCGCTGCAGAGTTATTGTTAAATAAGTTTCTTCTAATACTGTTAATTTTTTTTCTAACACTGCACCATCATTTCAAACTTTTAGAAATTACCACAGCTAGAAATGAGTGATGTGAGCATTGCCTAGGTGTCATCATACCTTCAATGCACAGACAGACATTTTCAGAGTATCAGTGAACACACACAACCACGTGAAAATGTTCAGAAGTGCCTCAAAAGTTTACAGCAACCAAGGCAACAACGGTTCTCAACTGTGAAAGAATGGTCAAGCATTTATGCTGGAAAAGCAAGAGTGAAACATTAAATTAATTCTGCTCTTTTGTCTGTATGCTCAGGAGGGGTAACAATATTTTTTTTAGATAACAATTCTACTTTCATGTGTAAGAACTGATTATATATTTACTATTGAAAGAAAGAGGATATTGTGTAATCAAGTGAGAATATGCTAGTACCAAAGTAAACTTTTTTCTCTGAATAATAAATTACTAGAATATTTGCTTAAAATTAGCTCAAGTAGAAACTAGATACCACAACAGAGGTCAGCTTCAAAGAATAAATGAGATACAACCTGCATGTTAAAAAAAATAAAATTGAAAGGGCCACCATATCACCAGCACATTAACAAATTTCTGTCAATTTCAGTGTAGCAGCTGTAGAAACATCAGCAATAGCTGCCTAAGACAGGCATTTCAATCTCTGTCTTCTTAAGGCCTTTGATATTTTAAAGAAAATTCTAAAATTCTGGCAGCTATCAGAACATTCACTTCAGAAAAAGTGATACTGGAACTGTTTAACAGGGAGCACAGATAGCACAGTTGAAGTACTAAAATAAATAGGATATTGAAGTACTAAAGACTCAATTAATATTATTGAGAAGTGGTTGCCAAAAGGTTATCACATGTTATTTAAATACCACTCAGCTTACATCCTCCTTGAAGAGGACTTCATGAATCTTATTGATCCACCTTCAGAACACTACTGAACCATCAACAGTCCATTCCTGAGCTTCCCAAAGATCTCAAGCAGCTTCACTGTCAATAAACTGACATACTTACAGAAAAAATAATTCAGAATTAGGTTATGCAATTAGCACCACATGTTTTATCTTGAAAAAAATAAGGAGGAGTAAATGAAGTAATTTAAAGTAATTACCTGATTTACAAAAACACCTGATTTTTCTAGCAGTTATCTTCCACTGTTGTGTAATGAAAGACTTTTAAGTATTACTGCATATTGTTGGTATAAAAACAGTATCAGTAAAAAAATATTACCATCACATCAGTAAATGAGACACAAACATAAAGGCATCCTTAGCTTATTTGTATATTGCATGAACAGAAAGATAATGCTGATCCAGATACTTAGCATATGATCTGCATCTCTTTGGTTATTTATTCTCAATACAACTACTGTGACACACTTGTAAAGCCTTTAATGTACCATAAGATTGGCAAGGCCCCTTCATTTACATAATTAAGGCAATTATAGCCATAATAATCGAATGCAGCACCATTTTAATGGTCTGGACTATATTTAAGCCTCCGCTTTATAATCCATAGAGGCTGGCTGGTGAAGTGCAAAAGAAAATAATGAACATATCCTAAAAAAGCATGCTCTCATGACTACCTATAATAGTTTGTTGTGCTACACAGACTAAACTTTCCAAATAATTTGCACGATTTGGGGACTCTAGAACTGAATTTGTTCATTAATTTCAAGATCTAAGTTAAAATTAATGATTATAAAACCTAAAATGAAAACAGCATTAATTGTCTTCTTTCATCATAACAGCTTGCCTGTCTTAAAATTGCAGGAATACACACAAAACCATGGCTGATACAAAGTAGATAACTTTTTTGCCTCTAAAGGCATATTCACCACTGGGTTCACTGGGGCTTCCCCTCCTACTGAAAGATACAAGGGGAAAGGAAGTAAAGAAATCAATCAAGCTAATCAAAATTTTCATAATCAATCATTTTAAAGCAACCTCCTCTAGAACAATCTTTTCCACTATGAAAAGTATATGAATACTTTGTAAGAATACAACTCTGAATGACTGATTACTCATCTTGTATATAATGAGGTTTTACCTAAAAAGAACCACTGCATAAATGGCCCTGAGTGTTGGAACAACCCCACAGAAATCAAGGATTACAAAAAAAAGCACAGGATGGATGAGGAGTGCCATGCTGTGCCCAGCTCCTCAAACATGCACACCTGTTTTCTAAACCACAGCTGGCACAGGACATACATGTCCTCTGTGTCCTGTGATAAAAAGTACTCACACAGTGAAGAGAGATGCAATACTGACATTATTTTATAAATCTAAAACTGTAGTACACAACTATTTATAACACAAGACCAGCTCTGCCAGTTCAACACTCGCTGAGTGTTGAACAAGAAATATGAGGAGCAAATTCTCCAAGTACAGTCCACCACAGTAGGTTTCCACAGCACTGAGACCTTAGAAATTTTCCACTTAGAAGTAAATTTGTGGATGTGACATACAAACCAGGATTTGACAAAACTGTACAAATTTGAGTACTAAAAAACTTCTGAAAGCAGCCATAGAAACTGGAATGTTTTGGAAATAAACAGGCCAAATGAAGAGCAAAGACAAGATGGTTTTAGAGAAGACTGCTGTTGCAAAAGTGCTTGGGAGCTGTGAACAAAGAGCTGTTTCCTGTGATGGGCATGTAATATTCCCATCTTCCCTTTAGTGTCATAGCTATTTGCAATACTGACAACAAGCACTCAGCTAACAAGCCTCAGTATTATACTTCATCCTGGAAACAATAAAATGTTCTTCTTCAAAGCATTCTCAAGTATGTTCTGCAGTGTTACAGGGATTATTTTTCATAAACACAGTATGTAGACTCTAGCCTTTTTTACAGTATTATTATGGAACAGGAAACTTTCCCTTAATCCTTCATTTCTTCCTTGTAACAGTCAAGCTCAACCAAATTTTAATTCGTTCTACAATTATGACTTAATTGCAGAGAATATCAAAACTATAGATGACTTCTCAAGCACATTCCACCTTTTCACTTTTTTTACACTATCAGCTCCACTCTGATATGAATTAATAGTATTATTTTACTAGTATGTCTCTGCCTCATTGCTCTACCTGCCTTTATGATTTTACTTCTTTTCTGCATAAAACATACTTCTACCGCTTGCCCTCAAATATTCTAATCCCTGTAAGAACAGAAAGAAAAAGCAAAAAATTTTTATCCAAAAGGTCATCTACCAGTATAGTAACCAATTCTAGTTATATTTTTTGAACTAAAAAGGTGTTTTGAACAAAGTGAACACACACTATTCCATACAGAATTTTGAAATTATAGAAGAAACAAGCATCTGGAGCAAAACTGAGTCACTTCTAGAGCCTAAGAACAGCTTACACAGCTGCATCTCCATCTCTCCAGTCCTTCAAACACAGCCACAGGCCCCTCATCACTCCCACATCACACATGGACAGTACCTGGCAAGCAGCCTGTAAGACTCCTTTCCAGCCTTTCCCAGCTCCCAGAGGAAGGAAGCCCAGCTACGTGGCTGTGCTCTGGCTAGCTGACAAGGGAGCCAGGGATGGTGGGCAGACAGGTCAGACCCCTCTTATCCCAAACACATTATTTGTCATTCGACACCACATTAGATTGCTACTAATCACACTACATTAGATTACTACTAATTATGATGGAAAAGTCTCTTTTTAGAAAGTCCTAACATGGAGTCTGATTAATGAATGAAAAGAATATACTGCTGACAATTTTACTTGGATAATTGTCACTTGAAAAAAAGAAGATATTCAGTTAAAAAAATTAAAAGAATTATGCAAAAAATATATATCTTAGCATTGAAGAAACAACCAATAAAATTAGCTCCACTGAATTTCTGTTGTTACAGAAACACAGTAATGAATCCTAAATAAATGCCTTTCACAAATACAGTAACACAGTATTTTTGTGCTAGCAAATTCCCTTGCTATCATACATATGGAAATAATTTACAAATACAAATGAATTGTTGCAAAGATTATTATTCTGCTATCTCAGAAATAACCTACCATTTAGAAAATATCTAGTAAAGCTCTAAAATTTGGTAAAACAAAAGTGCTTCTTATTAAAGATAAGTAAAAAATGGTCTATCACTCACCTTATATACAATAGAGAAAAAGACATTCTAAAGGAATTAGGCTGACCAAATATCAAAGCATAAAAATCCACAATGCATCAATTTTCACTTTATCTTCAAATAGCTTCAAATTATGAATAAGGTATACTTACAGCTCACCATTACTGTAAATGTGTGTAACAAAGTATAAAAGGTGAAAGTTGAATGCTTGGAAAAATACAGGTTTAACATGAATAGCATTAAGATTAAAAAGTAAAAACTATGTATTTCAGTAAAAAAAAAAGCAATAAAAGCAAAATGAACATTTACTTGTAAGTCAATGAAGAACTGAACTGAAGAACTACAATGTATATACAATAATACATTTTGGTTTCATAGCACTTTTAAAGCCAAAAGGTTTCAGAAACAATAATAAAATAGTGCTCAGAAACATCAGTAGAGTAAGAAGGCTTACCTATCTTCCTCTAACAAGGAAACTGAGTCACAATCTTATGGCCTATTTACATTTAAATCAATAGCATGATTCATGCTGATGCCAGCAGTAAAGACAAGAGCAGAAATATTAGCCCAGATTCAATTTTAGCTGTAAGCCTACAATGACACCAACCCCAAGCAGTGTATATCAGTACAGATAAGACAAACTCCTGGATTTGAGTGCTTCCACTGATACCACTCATCATTATGCTCTGGCATTTCAGGCTTCAGCTAAAGACTATATTGAAAAAATTAGCAAGATTTATGAAAGTTAATTAAATTTATGAAAATTAAGCAACTAAACAAGCATAGAGAATTTATTTTATTGCTGCATTTTATAGAACTGTAGAAGGACTTACATAAAAAAACCTTATTGAATATAAATATATGGCTAAGAAGAACAGTAAACTGGAAAGCTGACAATTACCCAGTGCATATTTAACTCACATATAACACATGTTGCTACCACCTATACTCCCACACTACCAAGACCACCTCCTTCCATTTATTGTGCATATTCCTCTGAGAGACAAGGTTAACTGAGAGCAGCTTGCCTGTGATGAGAACTAGCACTTTTCCCTTTGTGTTTATTTTTATAGGCTGGAAACTTAAGTTTCTGTAACAAGCATGACAATGTGGAATTAGATGTTATCATTAGCTCTTTAAAAAAAAAAAATTAAAACATACTACCATGTTTGTAAATAAAGGTCAAACAGTAATATAACACAAGAGGTCACTTATAATATTAGGCCTAATTGGCTTAGTGCACATTGGTTTGAACATGGATTTTTATTCTATTGATGTCCTGCGGTTACCTTTTCAAAAGAGAAATAGGAGATTACAAAACAGCAGTATCTATCATTGAAAGGCAGAAATACAAAGTAGAGATTAAGGAGTTAACACAAGTGGTAATTTTGGCCCTCAATCTCTTTATTTGTGAAGTCTGGAAACGAGTCAGTGTTCTCTCTGAATGTAAACAAAACAAAATCTCTTTTTTGGCATGTACACCCGTACTATATGAAGAGTAGTAGAGGTCATGTATTGAAAAGATGATGCTATGCAAATGAAATCAGAGGATTTGGGAGAGTGTTGCTTGGTTGTTTGTCCCTCTATTTGTTTTTCAAGCACTGATGCACACCGAACAAACCAGCATCCAATGTCTTTAATCCTACTGTTATTTATCCCCATCTCTACAAAGCAATTAACAATTTGGCCGTATTCAGTATAAAACAGGATGCAGCTGAGAGGGCAGTCATATTCTGTGATTAAAGTCTTTCAGACTGAAAATACTTTGAGCATGCAGTGTTGTCTTTTCACCTCTTTCTGGAAAGAGCTTAGAGTCAAAGTGTATGACATTTGTAAGAGCTTCCTTGTTGCCTACATAGTCCACCTCAGATGCTGAAAGCAAAGCACTTTTTTTTCTTCCATGAGTATAAGACTAAATCTCTTATCTTAGTGAAAATATCAAGTGAGCTCTTAGCACAGGATTTATTAGAGATGAACTCAAAAATTATTGAGACTGAATTCTTCTATTTCAATGGCTAATAAAAATGCATATTCAGTATTTTACCAACAATGATAACAGCTTTTGCCATTTAAACTGCAGGGCCTTCAATTGGCCCTGAGCTTTTGGGTGTGACTGCATGTCCCAGATAAATCTTGACTCTATGCCAGGGCAGAAACACACCTTATTTCTATGATGAAGGTATCCAAAGACATAATTGAGAAGGATGCTGTACTACACATCAGTCAAATCTTTGAAATAGACTGGGAGACCAGGATCCTGGGCATGTCACAGCGCACTTTTGTCAGAATGTTAGTGCAGCTTGACAGGGAAATAAAGCAAAGCACTCTGTCAAGATTTTTAATTTTAAGAATACTTATACTTTCCCAATGTATGCACTCTGGAATAGAGCAAATTTGAGATAACTGACAATGGATGGGATGGTCTTCTTAGATACCTTTGAAGATTTTTAACCATAAGCTAAGAGCTGTCAGTCATACACTCACCTGCTGAGAAACTTTCTGGTCTTCATTGACCACATTTTGAATCATGTGCATTTTTTCTTAGTTATCAGAGTGGAGAGCAGGACAAGCAAGGGACAGGGCTTGCACCATCTCAGAGCAAAAGGACCATGACCACTATTTGAAAGAAAAAGTTGTGCCCAGACACTGCCAAGGGGACAAAAGACTCCTTGGTTTTGTAAAAATGTGCAGTGCACAGAATCCTTCCCAGCTTCTGGTTCTACATAACCACTCAAAAAAGCCTCAGAAGTGGCCAGGAAAATCAAGATCTGCAGATTCTGACTCAGTGAAGTCGTTTTATTCACAGCTGTGCAACTCAGTATGACCTGGGTACCCCAAATGCTGACATATACTTTAAAAGGAGATTGGGGCAAAAGCAGCACATGAGGCAATGGCTATGCTTGGAAAACAAGATGCCTCCTCCTGTGTCTCTTTAGTAGCTCTGTCACAAGTGGTAATGCTTCCCACCCATTCTGCTTTACTTTCCCTTCTCATTGTGCTTCTATACAACTTCCAAAACCCTCCCTCTCTTCTGTACTCCAGATATTCATTTATTTCTAACTTTATGTTCCCCTAATACTGCCTCTAATGCTCTGCATTTGTTAACTCCTCTAATGTTCTCATTTGTAACCCTAGGTTTGTCTGTCTCTTTTTAAAAATTACTGGAGTATCTATTACAGTTCATAGTTTATATGATATCCATTGTTTAATCTAAATTACAATCAAAACAAAGATAGTAAAGATTTTTATTTTATTGTGGGTTTTCTTTGTTGTTGGGTTTGGGTTTTTTGTTTTTTTTTTTTTTTTTTTGCTTGTAACTTTTGTTTTTCTTAACAGCTTACACATCTAGATCCAAATCAAGTTCTTAGCCCTTTCATTTCTGGATTTAGCCAAAGAGACCCTGAGCATCGACTGGGTTCAATGTTTTAAGTGTATAATTAAAATGAGACAGCCTTCACAAAAGCCTGGATCCCATAACGTGCCTGATGCATTCATCAGAAATAACGATTAGACAAACTTCATAGTTCACTTCCAACTAAAAGAACTCTCTGATTTCATTACTAAGTTCACAGACATTTTAAGAAAAACAGTTTTTCTGAATAGTGATTTAATTTTGCTTCCCAAAGGAGTACAGGATTCCACACCAAGACTATTTGGTAAAGTTCATAGACATAGTATGCTTTCCAGATACACCCAAAAAACCAGCAATTTCAATCTGAAAAATGAACAACTGTCCCAAAAAGCCTAGGTAAGGGATGTATTTTAGGATATCCTTACTTAAGTTATCCCTGAAAAAGAACAGTAACCTTACTTTGCCTGTTTGGCTTCATCAAATTTGCAAGCAACTGAAATATGTGTACACAGCTTAGAATCACAGCAACATTTAGTCTGGAAAATATCTCCCAAGATCATCAAGTCCAACTGCAACAACACTTTACAGAGCTCCATTTAAAGCCAAAAATTGTATTATAACTGTTTTTAGAAGTAATTCTGTTGTAAGAAATTTTGTATTCTGTCACAATAAAACCTGAAATTTCACTAATGATGCTCAGCTCACTTTCGTGTTTTTCAAGTTTCCTGGCTTTTGGCATTGTAAAGAAAATATATTAACAAATTTCATGGAATTTGGAAAAGCCCTGTGTTTTGCTTGCTCTGACAATCTGTCAGGACAGGATTAGTGTTAATTCCTATAACCATGAGACGTTTTTTCCTTTTCTTTTACATAACTAGGCACAAGTAATCTTGATTCCCTGGCAACTTAAATCATCAAGAAGAGTTCATTCTTAATTTAAAAAAAAAATTCCAATTTTTGAAGCAAAAACAAATTGTCTCTAGGATTTTTTTTTCAGTGTTTTAGCACAGAAATATGAAAAATCAAATATGCTTGAAAGAATACACACTAAAGGTAACTGCATCAGGTGAAACAGTTTCCAGCAGGGAGAATGCTGATCTTATCTTGGTAAAAACTAAGGGCAATGATAGCATAATAAAAGACTGACACTGGAGAATGGTAGGCCTACTACTCACAGAGATGCTTTTCACCTCATTATCTTAATTTCACTTCCTGCCCACTGTCAAGCAAATATTCTATATCCATCATGGAGATACAGAAATGATTGCTAGAGGATGCTGCAATCACATTAAGGTTACACTCACTGTGTAACTTATCAAAGGGGCCACATTAGCCACACGATGCCAGGTCTTCCAGTACTTTTCATTTTGTTTAACAATGCAAAAAGATGACATATTTATCTATTTATTTTCAAGATACTTCATGAAGCTGTAAATTAATGCTTTAAAAAACATCAAGACTATAATTTTGCAGAGGGGTTCCAGCACAAGGAGTATTTAATTGCATATATTCAATTAATATTTAATTACACTATCAATTATATTGCCAAAGATGAAAAAAGGGACCTAAAGAAGTGTTTTAGAGCAGTTTTTAATTGAATTGTATGCCTGCACACAGTTTAATTTTTATAGTGGTCATCTTTATTCATTGTTAAAAGAACTTCAATTTGAACTAGAAAGAAAAATATAGTTTTGGCAGTAGTTACAGCTTGTAATGGAAAGTAAGACTATCCTGCACAATAAATCTGGAATAGTGCTTCAAATAATGAAATATCAGCGTTAATGCAGGAATGCAATGTTTGTTTCTTTTATTGTTATAAGGTTACTACAGGAAAAAACCCAACATTCTTAAAAATATAATCTGTCTTTTCAATGTATTTTACTCATCAAAAATGTTACTATACAGACAGATCAAAAAGATGCATCCAACAGAGATCAGTCTAAAGAAATTTTAAAAACGCAGACCGCCAGTCATGCTTTTCTTGACAGATTCAGGCCTTTGGTAGCCTAAAACTTCATGACAACTCTCTGTCCAGAAGCACCAAAGACAGTATCATGTTTTGTTTAAAAACTACTTTCCAAAATCACCTGGGAGGCGCTGAAATACAAATATGCACAGCCACCATTCCTCTCCAGTTTGTTCCAGCTGCACCTAAAATGCCTAAGAAGCACTGCAAAGCAACTTCATTTTCTAGCAGCATAATCTCATTCCTGATCGAAGAGGAAGCTGATTTACTCTTATCAAGCACTCTTCAAACAAACTCGCTTACATAATACAGCCATTCCTAACAGTTCTGCAGCTCAACTGCTTGCTCCTGTGACCAGCAACAAGGACAAGTTTCCTTCCTTCCTATTACACTTCATTTTCTTGAATATTCAACTGAAAACACTGAGGCGCAAGGAATTAATTTCTTGTTTTAAATACACCTATAAGCATCTCAAGGAGTCAAGAAATATTAAATAGCAAATGAAAAAAAGAACAGCAATAACTCACACTAGAATAGATCATTTGAAAAATATCATGGTATTTTACTAAAGGTACAATTTCAAAACCCTTGGCCAAGAAACAACCTTGAAGAAAATACATCTGGTTTTATACAAGAATAATGAGTGTTTCTGATAACTGTAATATTCCATGTGCAAAATCTTCCTTCTGGAAATAAGTATTAAAAATATTACACAAATTACCATCACTCACCTCTCCTGTCATTTCTGCCTGCATTTGTGGATTTGTCAGAAGGGCAAGGGCAACGTCCTTCACATTTCACTGAAATTTGTTTTCCTGAGACACAGGCTTGATAGTCTAATTTGCACTGTAGAGAGACAGAATGACTATCATTAATATAAACATATTTTATTAAAAAAATTATACTTCTAAGAAATTTGAAGCAATGCTTAAATTTTTGTGTATAGGCGTGAAGAAAAGTCTTCTGCAGTATATGCTACCTTTGTAACAAAAATTAGATTCAAGAAAGGTACAAAGTTTTTGGTTCCTAGCCTGGCTACAGTTTCAATACTTAATTCAAGCATGAAGGCACTTGTGGTGCGAGACTGATTTGAATGTCCATGCTAAATGGAAGCAGACTGCATTGGTTTTATCTGTATTCAATGAGCAAATAAACACAGCAACAATATTCATTGTTGATAGGAAGCAATAAAGAGTCAATTTTAATAGAATTTATCACTGAATTTCTATCTCTAAGATGACATTATCCTGGTAAAAAGCGTTAATGAATAAAATGAAAAGCTGTGCCTAATGTAATTCTGGATAGTGACTATCTTTTTTGATACAGAAACAGATTCATTTGTGAGGTTCTGATCTCTGTACTTACAGCTCCAACTCAGAAACCACAGAAAAGCGAACTATATCTGAGAAACAAAATTGTTCTTTCAAGCATATAAAAATAATGTAGTTAAAAAACATATAAAGAGAAAATAGTACCATTGTAAGCATTGTCACTCTTACTTTTTCTTCCAATAAAAGAGTTCTTTGCATAGAGATCTTTCTCTGGGATGTTTTGTCAATGTATTATCAGGAAAAACATAAACAAGAAACAAAGAGGGGAGAAGCATCTATAAAGAGCTTTTTTCCAAAGCAAAAGAAGAAAGATTGTTATGGAGAACACTTTATCCTTGAACAAAAGATGCCAGATGTCTCATTAAATAGGTAAAGGACACAGAAGCATATGAGTCAGAAAAGCAATTCAAGTAACAAATAAAAATATGAAGTGTTTGCTGTGCATCACAACACTTCAGAACAATCTCACCAGAATTTTTCTCTTTTATTCCCAGACTCATATTTTGTTTGTGTACATAACTTCATTGTAATGCAGTTACATTATTTAAATCGCAGGATTTCCAGAGAATGTTAAAGTCAAAGTTTCTCTCTCTCTCTCTCCTAAAAATATGTAAGGGGTGGGAACACTGTAGCTATGAAAGAATCAAGGAGCCTCCTGAAGTTTCCACCAGTAAGTAGATGCAAGCATTGTGAATTTACAGAACTTTATCAACTTTTTAAGCACTCAGACTTCTGGTCTTGTCACACTCTCATGCAGTTCTATATCTTGCATGACCTGAAGTGCATCACTGTATCAAAATAGTACATTTTTGCACCACTTCCAGTCCTAAAAAGACAGAAATAATTACCTCAAATTTTGTGTACTTCAGTAAAGTCATTATTGTACTTCTGTTCTGAATGTGTCACCTTTTGCCAAAAATGCATGGTTAAAGGAAAATGACACTAACAGAACCTTTTAAATCTCTCAAAAAAAAACCAACATAGCTGTTCCAAATGAAAGTTATATAGCACTAATATCTCACAAAGGACTAGAAAATGGAAGAAAAGCAAACAGCTTCCCATGTCGATTTTGAAGCAAATGAATACTTTTTCTATCTCAGTTATCCTGGCTGTACAGGAGAGTGCTTGCATTACTATGATTCCTACCAGCCCTCTCTCCAGAAAGTATATGACCTAATTCATATTTTAATGCTCCAACCAGTATTTGGAGTTTGGGGAATGGATTATCACTCAAATTTAATACTCATCTCTGTTAAAAAGAGATGTCTTATGTCTTTCTATTTTTAAGATCTAAGAGTTTTTATTATTCAAACTTAGTAGTTTAAGGATTCAAACCTACAGATAATGGTGCTTTTGGCTTTGATTACTTCCCTTGGTGAGACTGACACTTAATATTTGACATATAAACCCATTCCAGGTCTGATTTACTGAGAAACAGAGTATGAGAAGTGAAGAAAAAAAAAAGTAATACTCCTATTTAATTTCTGAAGATTTCTTTAATTCTTTCTTGAGAGATTATTATATTATTATAATGTTGAGAGATTATTTTTTTAAAAGCTCCAATGTTCTAACTTTGATTCACTCGAATGTTGCTGAAAAGACTAGTCAATACTACACAGGTGCTTCAGCTAGCAACACAAGTTGCAAGTTTAGTCTTTTTTATTTATTTTTCTTTGAAGTTGTCTACTCAGTCCTATTTGAAAATAATGCTATCCTTTGAAACACTAAAAATTTAATGCTCAACACCTGACACAGGCAGAGATAAAAGAGGTACTGAGTGAAACACAATACTTCCAAATCAGTATTGCCATTCACAGCTATGATAAAATTTTACCCTTGCTGAACTCCTTTTAAGGATGGGCAGGCAGCAGAGATATATTCATTTTTTCAGAAACAAAGCAACATCATGGTGCTTGCATAAGCTGGAAATGAATAAAGGCAGTTCTGACAATTTCCTATTAGCAGCTAACGACACCAGGAACAGAACTCTGGTTCCAACCTCTTGACATCATTCCCCAAATTAACAGTGCGCTAGGATACTGTAAAGATAGCTCAGTTAAATAAAGGTGGGTCAAACTTCCCTCAATGTTACTCGTAAACTGGTAGAAGAGCAAGCATCACACCTGAAAGAAACACAGAAAAAGGAATAACTGGCATGCAGGCTATGAGGATGCAATGAGAAATAGTGGTCAAAAGGGAGAGGGGGTGTGAGGGGATTCATGGCAGGGCAGTAGTCAAAGAGCTGCCTGTCTTCCCAAGCATATCTCTCTCCATGGCTTTTCAATGGTCTTGGAAATCTGGAGAATTAACAGGAAGCTGGCAAATACTGACCCAGTCCCACTTCCATGCCTGGTAAAATTGTGGCGAAGATTATTCTGGGAGTTACAGAAAGATGTTTGAAGGACAATGCAATCAGTGGTCACAGCCAGGACAGCTTAATGAGGATGAAGTCCAACTGGACAATTTCCTTTTACGATGAAGTTACCCACCTAGCTGACCAAGGGAAGCCAGTTAATATAATCTTTTTGGATTTCAGTAATGCTTTCAATGCTGTCTCTCACAGTGCCCTTGTGGACAAATTGTCCAGCAGACAGCTGGATAAACCCATCACGTGATGCGTGAGCACCTGGCTCATGGGCTGGACACAAAGCACTGTGGGGTGAAAGGGATAACATAGGGGTGCATCAGGCTGGTAACCAGTTACTACTGGGGTCCTGCACAGCTCCACTGTAGGGCCAGTGCTCTTCAAAGTCCTCATAGACAACTTGGATTCAGGACTCAAAAGTATATGAAGTAAGTTTGCCAATGACATTCAGTTGGGAGGAGGTGTTGACTCCCTTCAAGGCAGAGAGGTCCTGCAGAGAGACCTGGACAATAAGAGGGGTGGGCAATCAACAACAAAGAAAAGTACCAGACCCTGCACCTAGAATGGGGCAACCCTGGATGAATACAGCTGAACTGGATAATGAGATGCTGGAAAGCAGCGCTGTGGAAAGGCAACTGGGGGTCCTGATTGATGGCAAGTTGAATTTGAGTCATTGTGCCCTGGTAAACTGTTGTTATCCTATTGCAAAGGTTTCATACCTTCTTGGTGATTTTCATGAGCAGCTCCTCACAGCACTGACTCTTTCTTCTCAGTACAGCCAACAAACTCCACCTCCCCTCTCCCAACCAACCTGCTCTTTTATAATACCCCTCTTAATTGGATCCAGCTGTGGCCCATTAAGGGCAGGCTTGTTCTTCATTCTTGATAATTAGCACAGCTGTAACTCCTTAGGGGTGAGATTACTTACACCACTATCTCTAGTCTCCTACCTTCTATCTATCCACAGTAAACAGGAGGACCAACTGTGCTCTGGTGGGCATCAGGCACAGCATCCCCAGCCAGGCAAGGAGGAGGGGATTGTCCTGCTCTACTCTGCACTGGGGCAGCCTCACCTCAAATCCTGTGTGCAGGTCTGGGTGCCACAACATAAAAAAAGATATTAAGCCATTAGAGAGCCTCCAAAGGAGAGCCACAAATATGGGGAAGGGCCGTGAGGGGAAGCTCTATGAGGAGTGGCTGAGGTCACTTGGTCTGTTCAGCCTGGAGAAGAGGAGACTGAGGGGAGATCTCACTGCAGTCTGCAGCTTCCTCATGAGGGAAAAAGGTTGGGCAGCACTGGTCTCTCCCCCTGGCGAGCAGTGACAGGACTCAAGGGAATGGTCTGATGCTGTGTTAGGGGAGGTTTAGGTGCTGTATTAGGACACGGCTCTGCACCCAGAGAGTGGCTGGGCACTGGAAGAAGCTCCCCAGAGAAGTGGTCACAGCACCAGCCTGACAGAGCTCAAGGCTCTCATGGTATCACTCTTGGGGCTGTCTTGTGCAGGCCAGGAGTGGGACATGAAGATTCCCATGGGTGCCTTCCAACTCAGGTTATACTATGATTCTAGAGGCTGGAAGATAAGCTAAAGGATATCCTATTAAACATAGAAGAGTTTAGAACACAGAAATATATAAAAATAGTTATAATATTAAAATAGGCTAAAATATAATATAATTCAATACAGAAAACTCCTATGTTCTACTGTTACATAGACAAAATAATCAAGATATTAACAGCAAGCTGGAGCAACTTGCTAGACACCCATTCTAAAGGAAATAGAATGGATGATCTAGTGATCATTAAGAAAAACTGAATGCTTTTTAAAAACATTATACGAGGATATATGTTAGTGCAACCTACAAAACATGTAAGATAATTTCACATAGTTCTGGCAGCATTGTACAGCTTGTGACAAGGTTTCAAAGACAGGAATTAAATGGAAAAGAAGTAACAGGAATAATGAGAAACCTAGAAAATAGTCACCAAAAAGAGGCTGATGGGCTCAGTCTTAAGAAAAGACTATTCACAAAACAGCTGTCAAATAAGCAAAAGATGCCTGAAAGGTACCTGAAAAGAATACCACAATGAATGTTACAAGAAATAATTGTCTTAAACTGCTGCAGAGAAGTAATAAATTAGATACTAGGCAAACTTTTTAAGAAGGGTAATGGCATCTTAATAATTGTCTTTACAACCAGGCTTAGATAAATCCATCAGGAGTTCCACCTGAGTATCTTATCTTGCTTTGAGAACACAGGGGGATCAGACGGCATCCAGCTTATTCAGCTGGGAAGCATAGTACAGACCTTCTTCAGGAATGAACCAGCGTCAAAAGATTATTGCTTGCATAAATCTTGTTCATTTACTGAAGAGTTTCAAAGATGTATAATGAATGAACTGAGAGATGGCACAAAAGGAAAGAAAAGTAATGCTTATACTGGTCTATTGATCCTAGATAATTTCATCAAAATTCTCTTGGGTACTGTGTATTGGTGCTCTCCTGAGCTCTTGAAAACCTGATATATTATTTGGGAACATGGTAAATATTTTTAGATAAACTAAAACAAAAATTAGTTGAATATACAAATGCTTTGCAATGTGAAATATGAACAAAAAATCCTTAAATTGGATATCCACATCTCACATATAATTTATTTGCTTTTATCTGCAGAACCATAATCTATCTGTAAAATGACATATCACACGGAGGGACAGTGTGTGAGACAGCTGTAAATTAGTTGCTATTTGCAGACTTCTCAAAATGTACAGGGAATAAAGACATATTAAAGTAGATGAGAAATTTAGTTTAACTGTCTGGCTACCATATAATAAAAGACATAAGAGTGTACTAACAACTTCCTGATTAGATAAAAGGGAGGAATGTCCATTCTGTGTGTTATGTGAGTGAAGAGACCTCTGGAAAAAAGCAACAGAATTAGAACTGCATTATAAGTCTACCCAAAAAGAAAAATAAAGTCCTTGTGCAGCTGACTCCAGCCATTGACTCTGGCAATTCCAAAAATTTTATCAATCTGCTTTTTCTCCCAGAATTAATTCTGTTCCTTTTTGAGAAGGCTTCAACCTCAGTGCAAGATAATATTTTCCACAACAGTACTGTCTTGCCAGGAATGTCTAGTGGCTTTTAAACAAAACTAACTTAAACTAAGTAATGAAGACATCCGTGACTTCTCTGGCAAGTGAAGAACAGAAGCCTTGAGGTACAGTCTGCAGACACTCCCCTCCAATCCCTCTTTTCCATCTGTATGCATCCTGGGCAGCTGGAAGCAGATCTGGTACACCCCTACAGCACAAAACGCATCAGAAATTAGCTGAAATGAGGATATTCATCTAGATGTCCAGTGAATACTGTGTCTCTTAGGTACTTCAAGCCCTTCATACTGAAAGACTGAAGTCTGGCCAGATACATCAACACACCCTTCTCTAAACAGATGCAAATCTGAAATACTAGACAAAGTGTGAATTCAGTTAAGAGTGTTTCAGATATTTTCATCTGGTGAGGTGCTGATACTTACAGAAATGCCTTCCAGAACACCATCCTATTTAATACTGAGCATTTAGTAAATTACTTTTTAGTCAACCAATAGTTAATATTTATGCAACTGCAGAGTCTCATCTTGAAAGGTAACCATCACCTTTAAGTGTACCTTATCTCAACAACAGCTCTGTAGAAGTCCCTGATACTTTTGTACATTTAAAAATCAAACAGGGCATGCTAACCAACTCTAAGAAAATATACACAAATAATTAAATTCAGATTCCCCCTGATAATTATCAGTTCATAAGCTATAAATAGAATTGCTGGGTTTATTTGGAATAGCCCTTAAAGTCTATATGTTCCCACCACAACATGCTTGCAGCTCTTTCTTTCCTGTATATTTTCTAGATGATCAACAACTCATGGTCAGAAGATTTCTGTACGATGCAATCAACAGGATCTCTGAGAAAAGAGCTCTTTGCTAGAGTACCACACAGATATATTTTTCCCAGTATCATTGTATGTTTCGCACGTAGCAATCTTTCCCACAGAGCTCCACATTCATGCATCAATACAGATGTTTTCTCTCTCTTGTTAGAAGCTGGAATCTCTGATAGCTGGACAGATAATCTCTGATTACTCAGTACTATGTGCTTTCAACTCATCTTCGTGCTGTTTTCTTAACCATTTTCAAACTTTATTCCTATTACACAAAGCTTACATATATTCCCCAGCACAAAATTTGCCTCTACTGTATTTGGTGCAAAATCTTATGTGAAATTATGTCCTCAGATTTGAATCTAAGTCAAATACGTAAAGAAAGTATCTTTTTTAACTCAGTTGGTGGCTCCCGTCACCAAACACAGGGGCAGGGTGGGTAGGATGAGTGTTGATCAGGTGTGTTCCAGGTCCAGTTCAACACAGACCATTAGCTGATACAGAACATGGAAGGGAAGTAAAGGACTGCTTCATGCAATCACTTCAGGCTGGCTTAAAATGAAGGTGAAAATCTGGCTAAAGTTAATGGTGTGGTAAACCTAATTTGGAAAATTTTATGTAATTTGGATTTACTTTACAAAAAGCCGCCAAGAAGAATTTCAAGGCAAATGCAGCTAGGCATATTGCCAAGAGACCACATTTTCAACAAATTCAAGCTTAAGAAAGGAAAAATTAATGTGCAAATCTATCCACGAAGTATCACCCATCACATCTACAAATGCCTTTTCTCATCAGTAACTTGCTAAGCATGTGTATTTCTCACATAAAAAAATAGGGGTTTGGATAAAAAGCTTTTCAGCAAACAAGTACTGCTATTGAAAACGAAAACAACTGTTGAATATACAAATGATAAAGACATGCAACTAGCATTTGAGCAGAAAAAACAGAAAATGTGTATATTGAACCAAGACCCTGAGCAAAGAAAATCTTCGTGGTTGAAAGACAACTGATAATACATTTTTTATGAAGCTATGAATTAGAGAATTCTATTTTCATGACAAAATGAAAACCTGTATGCACAGTTTTCTTCCCACTCACCTTAACTCTTATCTGTTTCCTTCAATGCTCTGCAGTGCAGTAGTATAACATCTAAAGCTTGAAATCACTGAAATCAGGTCAACTAGATATTCAATCTTTTTCAAACACCCTGGAACACATATTAAATCACAGAAACATGCCAATAGATGCCTACTGGGATTATTTAAATTAGGCACCTACTTATCTTTGCTTTCCTACTTAGAGGCTATTAGAGACATATGATGCTTAGGAGCTTCTGCAAATCCTTCAAAGAACTTATCTGCTTTTAAAATCAGCTGTCTCAATTTTTAGACATCTACTCAGTTTTGAAAATATATATTTCATTATCTTATTCTATACATATGGCAATCAGGCTAACTAATATTTTATACCAGCAAGTAGGAACAGAAATCTTAACTAGTGGTAAATTCCTACTTGAAATACACTATTTCTAGTAAATTGAGAATAATTAATAATAATGTTTTTAGTATTTGTGTAAAAAATGTAATATATTTCCTCACATCCAAATCAGTATTTCTATTTTCTTGAATATAATAAATTGTGTAAAAAGATATTTCAAAATAAAAAAATATTGTTTTCAAAAACTTATTCCTAAAAGGAATAAAAATGTATGACCATGTTACATATTATATCATGACCTAACTTATTCCAAAAATATAAACATTAATGCAGTCCAAAAAATTTACTAAAAGCTTCTTGTAAGTATGTTTAACACAAAAAGCATAAATCTCTTTCTGATATATTCAAACATATACTCAAATCCATAAATCCTGACTGTTATTCAGAGCTCTTGCCTGTATAGCCCAAACCTCAGCACTTCATCAGGCTCCTTGTTTCAAACTTCTCCATCATATTTATCCCACCCAAGCTAGAGATGCAAATGTCACAAAATGTGACTCAACACTGTGTGTATGCAAAATCCTTGGTGCACCCCATTGCTCTCATTCAGTATTTTGCAATTTGAGAAATTTTCATGAGAGACAGAAAAATAAATATTGCTCAGATAAAACTGACTTTACATTTTCAAGTTCCCACTACAAATTTGGAAATTAACATTCAAAGAAAACATTCACCCATTTTTAAAGGTGAACAAAACCATTCTATTCTCCTACACAACCATCATAAAAACAGCTGACTGCATCGGTTCAAAAATCAGCTAGTAAAGCTTTTCCCTGATTTTCATCTGGCATGCAAATTTCTGAACAATGGCAATAGTAAAATAGAAGTAATGGTAAAGCTGTAAAACCTTATAACAAGACACAAATGGCTTCTAAAAGTGTGGAATTTTTTGTTAAAACAATTTGCTTATTCCTTATTAGTATGCATTATCACTGTACTTTTAATGTAATATGACTTCCTAAGCCATGCTGGCTGATTGCATTGCTAATTAAACAAGTTCAATTCATCCAATTATATCTAAGTTGAAATATTTATAAAGTTGCATGTGAGCTAAAATAGCATCTAAAGGGCATGTTCATTAGTTTCAATTACAGGAAAAATAATAAAAGTACTAAAAGCAACTGACACAGACCTAGACAGTCCATACTGGGTTATCCCATCAAAGTTTCAACGACATTTAAACAAACCAGTTTCTACTATTTCTGTAAAGACCCAAAGTATTCTCCAGGATCAATCAAGCATGACACATTTCATTTTTATCACTGTCTATTCATCAGTCTCATTCAAGAAAAGTTTATTACAGGCTTTTCATTGTTTGTGGGGTTTCTTAGGGGGAGAGAATGGGGCAGAAGGACAGCTGGCCATGGTTTGTTGGCATTTTTTTGGGGTTTGGCTTTTCCCCCGCCCCCCCATTTATCAGCACCATTTTTTATTTGCAGATTACCTCAGCCAGAAGTTCATTGTAACAGTACAACCCAGATTTGGTCTGAAGAAGTTTTTAATTTTTTTCACTTATAACGGGGTTATTTTGGCTGAGTGTTGCTTGGGCTTGGGAGAGACACAAATCCTAATTTTGAGATGCCCCTTTTGACAAAATCTCCTTTTATTAGAGAAACATATCACTGCTGGTAGAACACCTGGAAGAAGCTGCTTCTTGCAGCTGCAAAGTAAAAGAGCCTGTACACCGTCAAACAATTTATTTCAGAGAGATTACATTATTTTATTACTAAAGGTGGCAGGCAACAATTTAACCTTAATATTTTTGGCTACATTTCAACTGACAGTTAAGTCTACAGCAGATTGCTTAGTAACAAGGCAGATAAAAATGGAAAGGCATAGTAGATTAGCCCAATTTAACAAGTAAGACTGACATACATTGAATCAGGCCTGTGAAAAATACTTTTTACTAATACAAAACATCAATTCTGTAATAGCAATTCTGTTTCTAGCAATCTCTCCCAAAGCAGAAAAGAACTGTCAGCAGCTCAGGCATGTAACCTGAAAGCTCACAATACACTAATTAATACATTTAAATCAATTTAAGTTATATAGAACCACAATCCTTAAAATAACAACAAAGATTAAAAATGCCAATACGTATTTTTTTTGTTTCTTCCCAACAAGCTGTCTTATACCAAACATACTGCTAAGATATACAGATTATTAAGTTAAAATTTTAAAAATACCTGAAAATAATAAATATAGCAATGATGTTAAAAAAAAAATGTTAAATATGGGATGCCTTGAGAATAAAAATCTATTTCAGATTCATGCAAAATTATAAACATTATTTGAATGGAATATTAAACTCACTCCTTCCCACAGTGCAATTTTATCCCCAACTCTTCCGAACCTCCTCATAGAAAGGAATTGTAATCTGGGAGACTGGAGAAAGTATTTGAATATTAAAAGTATCTAAATTCACATGGCTATCTGTGGAATCTTTCAAGATTTTTGTCCTCTTTTCTGACTGCTTTTCTATACAGTTTGCATCTTTGTCTTGGAAGGTAGTTTAGACCCATTACTTTTGAAAAACATAATTATTATTGCTATTTACACATACAAGGTTGTCATCAATAACATGAAGCTTCCATAGGTAGGAGAAAATATATTCCATAAAAAATTCACTATCAATATGAAGCCATCCTGAGCAAAGTGTTGCTAACAATAGAACTGCCAAAGAGATTCAGGCATAAAACCATGGGGCCATGGGCATAATTTAAAGATTAAGTTATTTCTGCTGTGTTTCCAAAATGTTGTAAGCACCGGTCGTTGTTCTTATTTAGGGTTAGATTTTGGTGAAATGGGACTAATTTTCAACTGCATTCAACTTAAGTGAGAAAACTTCAGCCTATTATACCAAACATCAGAGCTGAAATCAAAATATGCAAAATCCACTCAAAAGAACATTCATCTGCATGACTGTATTTTTTTTCTCCTCTTGGCCATTTTTCTGAAAGTGCAGCTACAATATAGTGCAAAATGGGAGAATTTGTTCCAACAGAAGCATCCAAGCCTGAGCATGACCATCTCATCCCAGTTAGACCAGCTTTACAACATGTGCTGCACAGCAGTGAGAGGTCTCCCTGAGTGAAAGAATGGCAGCAGCTCGGTTACTGTCTCAGAACAACCCATCTGAGCTCCACTTCATGTCCTTTTATTTCCCTATTAATCCCAGGAAAGATGAAAATACAAAGAGGCTGTGTTTTTCATGGAGAATGCCAAGTACACAGGGGTACTAAAGCCTCATGAGACAGCACCGCTTGAGGATTCCTAGTGTAAGAATGCATACTACACTTTCAAGTGCCCAAGATTAGAGAAATGCAGAAGGTAAAAACACACCAACTGTAGAACACACACAGTGTTATTTAAAGCTATTAAGTAAAAATTGTACCACCGTGCCAAGGCAAGGTCAGGATCTTTTTATACTGAATTTCTTCCAGCACAATGATTCATGTTTACTTTGATTACTCAATATTTCAGCATGTAATATTTTTGTTTCAACATTGTTGTAATGCTAGTAACAAATATCTTATACCTGCCACTTTTCTTTTACACTGACTTCATGTGACTAATTGTGAGCTGAGAAAACAGTAAACCTAACCTGGACTGCAAAAATGAGAGGGAAACTAAATATCCTTACCTGACTCTGGAAAAGCTCAATTTAGGAGATAACTTTTCTTTCTAGATAGTCCAGCTATTCTATCATCTTTTTTTTTTTGCTTGTTTGCTTTCCAAGGCAAAACACATGTATGAAATACCTGTAGTTACATAACTTAATTCAAGCATTTCACGGACTTGTCCTGAAAAGCAAGGATATACTCCCAGAAGTGCATCCATCTGACAAATGTTAACTGTCTGGCTGTGTTCTACAATACTATTACTATTTAATGACTTATTTTCTGAAAATGTATTATACAATTTTCCAGAGTCATTGATGAATGCTTTCTAAATACAAGAGAAGTGCTGTATAAACTCCTACTGGAGCTTGATAACATAATGAAACAAACTTTGCCTGGAGTACAGGAACACAAATATTTGTCTTTAGTCAATTTTTAAAAACACTGCTCTTGAAATAACCTGGCAAGGACCTCTGTTTTGATGCAACTGGTAGCAACTGGTAGCAGAATACAAGATCCTCATATCACTGAAAATAAATATTTATAGACTAATATAAATATTCTGTGGCAATGACAGTTTTTAGCATTTTTCTTCTGTAAGCTGAGATTTGAAATCTACCATTACAAGGCAGTGGAAGAAAAAAGTGCAACCCAAAATATCTCTGATGGTATGTTACTTCTGCATTGTTGGCATGCAAGGGATATTGAGGCAGGATAACAGGTACTGCTGCACTGGAACGGGAGCACAGTGTGCCTATTTGATCCACTCATTCCTCATCATTCCCTTTGAACAGCTGCACCTTTAACACATGAACTGATTTAAAAATATCTACATCTCATCAATATTTATAGACTTTTGTACATCTACTCCAGACCATGAGAGGCCAGAAAGGTCACTTCTACCTACAGAGCTATTTAGAATACAGCATTCCTATATGGTAAAATAGGAAATAAACGATGAGGTTGAAGTGGGGTGATCTTTGTATTACATTAGGAAGAATATAGGGAGAGATTGCAATAAATGAAGTATACAGTATTCAAAAAATAAAAAAGTTGCTTATCCAGTATTAACTATATTAACTTATCTACCTCATCTATTTAAATTGCAAAATTGTAGAGGTTACCATCTGTGTTATATCTGTGTGCAGCCTGGACTTGAGACTTAAAGACTGCCTGAACATTTGAACGGCAATGCAAAGGAAATACTAAATGACAGCATCACCTCATATCTAGTAAGAAGCACACTTTTAGCTCATAAAAAACATAGGAAAGAGACTACAGTTAATGAAAATCAGAATACTTTTAAAATTCCTAAATTAAAGTCATAGTGTCAATGAAAGGAAGTAGTTTTTAGCTGTGGCAAGGAGTCCAGAATTAATTTGTAGGGTCTCAGATAGGCTGGCGTAAGCATTAGAAATTTTTAAATTGTTTTCTGTAAAGGAAAACTAGGGTTCTAGACCGAATGCCTATAATTAAATATTCAAGTTAGTAGGAAAAACATTTTCTAACGTAAGAGTTAAGATAAAAGCCTAAGTATTGTCAGAGTTTAGGAAGCACTAGTTCAATCTGATGTTTTTAGTTTATCAAGAATAAAATATCCTTGGAGAAGGTACTTGGTTCAATCCAACACCCAGCCCCTCCTGGCAACTAATTCTTTTTTGTATTTCCTTGTTTGTGACTACAGATGTGTAAACTTCAGATGTGATTAATCTGTGATTATGTAAAAAACAAACAAAAAATTATGGAAACTCTAAATATCTTCAGATATTAAGAAATATCCTTGAAGTATTTTGTTTAAAACGCGATATGGAATTTTTTCTTCATAAGTAACAAACACAGAGCTTTTACATCTTCATCATTTTAATCTATTATTATACTTCTCTTGAAGCACTGGATATTATCTCCTAATGAAACAATTTGTTAGTGTAAGAACACAGTGTCAGTAAGATAGAATACAGTAGCTCCTTTCACACTACTGAATTACTGTGCTGTTGCTGAGAAAAATGGGTTTATCAAGAGCCCACATTTTTTCTATTAAACAAAACTCAGTTGTTAATACTGGCTGAACATTCTTCTGCTCAATGTTTTAATGAATGATGCTAAATAAATTAATCTGTTTTCAGCATTATGAAGTCCCTCCATCTCACAATTTCACCTCTGCACTCTATTAATGCAGTCCCGGGATTTTTGGACTTCAGCAGGAGCAGCACAAAATATTTCATCCAAACAAGACTGGGTAAACTGATGGCAACATTTTAAAATTATTATTTTATCTCTAGATATATATTTAAAAAAAAAGACAGGAGGGTAAGGACTAGAAAAGGAAGATTTGACTACAATCTTAAGACTCATAATACACTGTTGCAAGGAACAATATCCAAAAATCCCTTACATTATTGCTTTTTTTTTTTTTTTTGTATATTACATCTATGTCTAAGTGCCTGGAATCTGAAGCACACCTTCAGTGCTCAACTGCAAAATCTGATTTAACATGCCTATTCTAACCCCAGCTGGGGACATCCAAACACCTTTTTTGTTACTCAAAACCCAGCCATAGTGTCTTGTCACACCACGGAGCATTCAGTGTGCTCTGTTACATTGTGGAGCACTACTACACTCTGCTGCTCCAGGTACTGCTGATTTTGGCTGCTTAGGGTTTGCTACCATTTTGCTTTTACATCATACAAAATACTAGAATTCTTGTAGGTTGCATTCTGTGACATGTATTTTAGCCAAAACAAATAAATACTGGTTTGTGCTACAACACATTATTTTATTTTCCAAGAGCTGGAATTGACTGGAACAATGAAAGATTAATTTAGTTCTTTATTCAATTCTTACCTGAGAAGAATATGTGTGACCATCTGATCCACAAACAGGATTGGTATAAACTACTGGACACTGCTTGCAGTTTGATGAAATGGGACCACCCCTCCACTGTTTATGGCCTAAACCAGCCTCTTTCATACTGTAAGTAAACAAAAAGTATGTAATTCTGATAAGCAGTATTAAAAACAGAACATATTCAGGGTATTTCAATGAGCCTTTACAAACAGTAAGCCATACATAATTTGAAACAAAGTTTTTCTTCTACATAATGGGCTGCCAATGTCTTTGGCATAAACTTTTTTGCCTTTGTACTTTACTGACTGTACTGATACTTGATGCCTGCATATTATTTCATTTTCTAAGATATACGAGTAGAAAAAGATGATTAAGATGATGCTTTGGAGACTGTTACATTTATTGATAAGTGAAAGATGTTGGAACTACACGACACTCTTTTTGTTATTAAACAATATGAATAAAACTATTGTATCAATACTGGTATTTTATGAGGCAACATTTAGGTTTTAGAGAACTGCATCATAAATACTTGTAGAAAAACAGGGAGGTGGTTCTACTGTTTGCCCCACTTTGAACACTGTCTTTCACTGTCTATAATTTGCAAAATTCAGTCAACACTCAATATATAATCCAAAGGGGAAAAAACAAATTAATCCACTGGGGCACAGAATCAATCTACACAATCATATATGTGTATCCTCATATAAACATATACAGAGCTGGATGGATTATTTCAACTTAGGAAAATGCTGGGTCAGAATAAAAGTCTGAAGTTACTGATGCTTCTTCACAATACTTTTATAGCTTTCAGTCTGTGGTATACAGCCATCATCAGACAGACATGCTTTTTCTCTGTAGCTTTCAATTAATTCTTATTCATTAATTTGTCCAATCTTTTTTTCAACTATAAAAGCAGCCACTGTATCATGAAACAGCTCCTTTATGACCTAAAAATATATGAAGAAATTACTTCTTTCATATAAATAAAAAAATAAACAACAGCACATGATTTTTATAGTGATTTTCTTTTTCTTGGCATCTTAATTCTGAACCAAAAATTGATTACACTTACAATACAGCCATGACTTATCAGGACACACACAAATATTCAAACTTATAAAATCTCAAAGCAAACATTCTTTCATGGAGCACAACTCTCAGAGAACTCTTTCAACTCTTTCACCTACAGATAATCAAGAACTATTTTGTTAGTAATGAATCATTGTTTGAGAAGAACTTGTCTGGAGTAATAAAAAGAAACATGAGAAAATAAACTCCTCATCCTCTGGTTTTATAATGAGCAGAGTAAAAGGCTAGAAGCACACACCTAACAGTAAACTAGTGATGACAAAAACTAAAAGCCCATTTCCAAGCCATGCTAATGTTTATGTGAATAATTTTAGCTGTAAATGTGGCATTTTAGACAAAAAAAAAAAATACAGGAATCATAGAAGTTTGCTTTCAGGTTATGCTGTGTAATGAAATTTTGAACTGAACAGATTTTTTTACAGTGTAAGCAGGAAGCTGAGATGCTGTACACAGAAGGTGTCAGTTACTGTTGAAAAAGCTAGAAATAGCTTTAGTTCTATGTAGCATAATTAATAAAGTATCAATAAAGGAAGTTTTTATGTCCACCAGGAAGCACTAAAAAGGAAACAATTCAAACATACCACCTTAATTAAGAAGTAACAATCCTTTCTGATGAGTTGCACAATTTGAAGACAACGCAAAAATCATCTAATTTCTATTATGGCAAAAAAAAAAGATAAACTGTGTCTTTGATTATGTACAATACATAGGAATAATTAGACTATTGCTGCTCCTTTCACTTGACTGAGAGCTTTCCAATCATTCACATGAGTTCCAGCATCATTAGATTATACAGATGGCTGCATCTTTCTCTAACTTCTTGTTACTTTTATAGCTCACAATTATCCAGAAGCATCCCAGTAGCCTGAGGCTACTGACAGGACCAGCATCCCAACTATCAACCTTATGCAATTTCTGTTTATCAGAGATACAGTAACTTTAAAATACAAGTAAATTGTAGAAGCTGTATAAATAAATTGCAGAAGTTCCAGACATAAACAGAGAGAAGTTCATTGACATCAGCAAAAAACAGACTGGAAGCAGAATTTGTGCAACACTAGAGGGGACTTGGTGTGGATGCCTAAAATAAATCAAAGAAAGGACTAGAGGTGCTTAGTGTTTTAGTATATATACACGCTTGCGCATGCTCTTGATGAAGACATGAAAAGACAGAGAAAGGAAAAAAGCCCTCCTTTTAGAGGAAGAGAAGTAAAACCACCTGAAGGAAAAGAAAAGAGGTGTCTCAAAGTATCACAAGGACGATGGAAACTAGAACGAGCTCAGAAGGCAGAAATTGCAGTTCTGTGGTGAGCAGAGAGGTATGAAGAAAACACAAAATATTTTGAATAGTCAGATAAACTACCTTTCTCAACTAACCTCTGCTTTGTTAGGCTTTTAAATGCAAACTGTCCCAGGGCACTCATTTAAGCTGAAGAGTGTCAAATTTCCGCTTTTACACAGGACTCCTCTGAGACCTTCAGCAGATCACTGTTAGCAAAATTGGCTTCTACTTAACTAATAATATTTCTGTAAAAAACAGATAGATCTGAATTTTTCAAAAACTGTAATGAAAGGTACAATGATAAAAAAATTACAAAAAATGATAATTTGAAGGTTTCAATTCAGAGACCTGGTCATGGGAATGGTTTGTATGGATATCTATTTAAGGCTTTAGTACAATGATGCTGAGAGTGGACTGTATTATCAAAGCTCCTGAACAGCTATTTTTGACTGCCAGTCACTGACAGGCAAATCAGTCAATTAAATTTTTTATGTTAGTTATGGTAGATACATGCATTTCATAAAATACTTGAATAATGCACTTTACTTGTGTACTCAAACTTTTCCTTTCGTCATTATTTAATTACATCAGATTTGTTTCTGTTGACTATTCCTTTTAACCAGGTATTGGGAGTTATGCTTTTTACAGCTAGGCAATGATCACACATATAAACTATTGACATGGAAATAACTGAGAAACTACTGTGATAATAAAAATTATCTTGAGATATGATCATTGATGTATGTCGACAATATCCTGAAGTAGGTACAAAACTATAACACATATAGTTAGTTATTACTTATGTCAGCTACATAAATAAAGCAATATATATTTACATTTTAAAATGTTAAGAGATGGAAAAAAATAGCAAACAAGGCATTTATTTCACTTTAATAAATATTTTTTTTCCTTGTATTTATTATCATTCAATATTCAAGAAGACTACCCAGATCACTGCAACTTGCAGCTAATAAAATTTTGTCTTTGAATTATGTGATTCTACTGCAATCACTATAAATGTTCTTGCATTTGTTAGTATGCTGTCACATTAAATATATGATGTCATGAGAAAGTCAGCCTCTCCCACCAAAAATTTCCAGAAAAGGCTTTGGTACCTGTCTCATAACAATATCACTATTACTGAATGGAAGCTCCACCTTATCTGATATTGTTGACACCTGAAGGGTAAAATTAAATATATGGGCCTAATTTACCAGCAATGCTTCTGATTGCATTAATTTGCATACACCAAACTGTGCATGCCTGCCTAGAAACATAATTAGCCAATCTGCCCAATTAGTCTAGCCTATGTACCTGTTTGCATACATAAACTCACCTTCCTGTATACACAGTGATTGTGCCTGCAAATACTTTGAGAATATTTAATGTAACCCATTTAAAATTTAGCTTCAAGCAACACTTTGGCAACATGACTTATTTAATAATATCTATATAATGCATGAGTGCCCAATTCAAGTGAAAAATGGTATTTTATAGCTATATTTTATAATCTTCAAACACATTTTTCCAAAACTGGTTGAAAGAAGTCTGAGTTACTAAAAACTGATCTTTGAAAGAACTCTTGCAATTCTCCTCTGATAACGACATTTGCATCTTTAGGAGATTTTAGAGTTATCCCAAATTAGAGAGTCTGCCTGATTATGTTTTGCCATGGCCTTTGGGGGACACAATCAGGCTGTGTAAGATTAACATAATCAGAAAAACCACTTGTATCATAAAATCTAAATTGCTTTCTTTAGAGTTGCCTGAATATCCTTCAAAGCTGCCTTTTCATGTTGAAGCCTCTTGGAAGAAAACCATAGTTGTCAATATACTACTAAGAGGTTTCTTTCAAATGTCAAAAACCTCTCAATTCATTACTGCCAGTCTTTTTGAGTATATTATTTTCACTTGTTTCTTTACTTTGCACTACTCCTAACAAATAGAAGAAAAATCCATCTGAATAAACTAACAACAACTGAATAAAGCTAAGATAAATAGAACAAATATTAGTAAGATTAAGTGGAAATCAAAATAAAATATATTTTAGCATTTTTAGCAATTTTCAAATTAACATTGTCAGTAAGACATTTGTATTTATTGAGAACCAATCTTAGTGTAGACTGAACGAGTTAGCAAGTGTACTATTTTCATAAGACAAAAATACAAAGACTGCACCCCAAGACAGAAATCATAGGATTATAGAAAGTTTTAGGTTTGAAAGAACAAACTTTAAAGATAATTGTATTCTAATCCCCCTGCCATGGCCAGGCACACCTTACCCTACACCAGGTTGCTCAGAGCCCCATCCAGCCTGGCCTTGAACATTGGTGGGATGGGGTATCCACAACTGCTCTAGGCAACCTGTTCCAGTGCCTCATTACCCTCACAGTGAAGAATTCTCTGCTAGAAAATAATCTAAACCTATTTTTCAGTCCCATCACTAAATGCCCTTGCAGAAAGTCCCTCTCCAGAGCCCTTGCAGGCCCCCTCTAGGAGGTACTACAAAGTCTCCCCAGAGCCTTCTCTTCTCTGGGCTGAACAACCCCTATCTCTCTCAGCCTGCGACTGCTGGAGAGGTGCTCCAGACACCTGAGTATCTTTGCAGCCCTCCTCTGAATCTGTTCCATCCCAGCCACATCCTTCTTATGCTGGATGGATGCAGCACTCCATGTGGGGGTCTGACAAGAACGGAGTGGAGGAAGAGAATCACCTCCCTCAACCACTGGCCACATGCTGCTTTGGATGCAGCGCCAGGATCCAGCTGGATTTCAGGGCTGAGAGTGCATATTGCCAGCTCATGCCCAGCATCTCCAAATCCTTATGGGCAGGGCTGCTCTCCATCTGTCCATCTTCCTGCCTAGATATCTGGGGTCACCCCGACCCAGGTGGAGCACCTTGTTAAATCTCATGAGATGCCCACGGGCCCACTTCTGGAGTCCAGGACCCTCTGGATAGCACCCTGTCTTTGAGGAGTGTCAACAGCACCACACAGCTTGGTGTCATCTGCAAGTTCACCAGTACCCATTCAGGTGGAATTTCCTGTTCAACATTACTTATGGATATGCTTACTACAGATCTGACAGAGTTCCATGCATTTCCTATATAGTTAACTAGAAATTATTACATACATATAGCTGAAGCAGATTTTGCTTAGCAAACTCCAGAGAAGTGGAAAGCAATCCTGTATATAACAGACCTCGTTTTCTGTCACAGAAACCATGCACTCAGATTTTTCTAAAGACAGAGATGCAAGTTTACCCTTAACATCTGTAATAACTCTATCACAATACCTGTTTAAATTAGCAGATCAATAAAATTACACCAAGATAAACACGTGAGGCACATTTGCATAAACAATACCTAGATAATAAAACTGTTAAACAAATTATTATTTACCATTTTTACCACACACTTTCATTTGCAGTATGACTTCTGTGAATGTTTTGCCTTTTATTCCTACCTACTATACAAATCCCACCTGGAAGTCCTGAGCTACAGATGCTGTCAAAACTTAAGCTACAGATGCTGTCAAAACCTCACTCACTAAAGGTAAGAGTTGAGCATAAACCATATTCTCACTGTCTCTAAGAAATCTAGGCATGCTGGTCAATGAAGCAGCAAAGCACACTCCATCAGCCCACAAGTATCTGTAGTTCAGACCAGAGAGAACAGGGAAGAATGGCATGTATTTCCAGGTTAACTCACAGCTGAGTGAATTAGCCTTCCTTCCTCCTAAGGACTGTGGTTTTAATATGGATTGGATGAAAAACCTGGGCACACACTACTGAGGAAAGTACTAAATTGTGAGGAAGAAGTATCAGAAATTAAGTAGTGTGGAACCATGCAATGTAAGAAAGGTAAAACTGCAGACAGAACTAAGATTGTTGGACAAGGTCAGTCAGGAGTAGAGGGAAAACAAGCCACAAATATGAAAGTTATAAAATCATAAAAGCAAAAACAGAGACAGAACTTTAAACAATACTGAGGATCAGACCATTTCAATGAGTCATGTAAGTCAATGTTATACTTGAACTGTCTGGCCAGCAAAACCCACTGAACATTGTCACTACAGTCTAACAGCAAATTAGCCCCAGCTAAATATTGTGCCCAGTGGGCAATAAATAATTTTATAGTTTTAGGTAGCATGTATCCTGCCTACAGAGCCTTTGTGCCCTGTAAAAACTACTTTAATAAAGTGGTCCAGAAAGCAAAGATTACAACAACAGCTTCACAAGTAAAGCACAAACTGGAAGGAAAGCTTGGATGAAGCAGGTGTTCACACACGGCAGAATGATCCACCTATCACAGATGTCTAATTTGGCTCTTCAGCATAGTTATTTTGGGCTCCAAGGTAGGAGCTGGAGAACAGTAAAGTTACAGAGAAAGATCTTTCAATTATTTTGATACTGTACGAAAATGTATCATCATTTAAATGATAAAGACGCTTGCTTCTTTTACTACTGTTTTCATATATTAGAGATAAAAAAAAAATTACAATTGACTTCATAATTTTTAAGCTTATCAAGTTGCCTACTGTTTTTCCTAATTCAAGTTTTTAGAGGACTTCCTGTACTTCATATAAGAATTGATCTAAATATGACTCCTTTCAGTGAATATACTCATTCAACAGATGGTAAGAAACTAAGGATCTCCTAATTTACAAAGTTAGTTAAGTGTTACAAATTTTTTTAAAGACTTTTTTAATTGATAAAATCTTATACATTCTATGACATATCTCACTATTAATCAATAGTTAAATTTTTCACAAATCAAACCGATGGAAATAAAGTTGCAAAGATTTCAATAACTTCAATGACTACATGGGATGCTTACAATTTTAAGTCATTCTAGAACTGAAGCCTCGAAAAATTTAATACACATTTTAGTTGATATAACATATAAGCAATATTACAAAAGAAATTGAGATTCATACACACACACCTCCTAGTTTGGTAAAGCAATTATGTATTATTTTAGGAAGATTTTTAACAGTGTATATTAACTTATGAACTCAGACTTCACCTTTTGATCACCAAGATATGCAAATGTCTTCCATAAGAGCTTTTTATGCTAATCTAAGTGCCTGACCTTGTAATAATGCAGTGTTTTAATAATTTCTTAGATATATATTACTTTTTCCCAGAACTGCTTTCATTTTATAAAGCCAGAAGAATTACTGAACACATTTCAAACCTATCATTTTCTACTTTGCAAAGACAGAACATTATTTAGATTTTGTGTGTGTACTCGGCCTTGCAGAGTTTACATCTTTGAATATAAATATATTCACTAGGTATTAGTTCTACTAGAAAAAGACATCAACTTGTGTTTCAAAGGAAAGCAGACATTTTTCAATGTTTTCTAAAACAGATAACACAAAAGCAAAAGTAATCCCTTTTTTTAAGATCTACTTTATTTAATAAAGTAGAAACCTTTTCTTAAGATGGCAAATATTCTCTTTAGTCAATAGACATAATTTTAAGAACCAGAGTATAGTGTCACATGTTAAACTGTTAGTAGTTTGCTGAACAGGAATCCAAAATTCCCTAGTAGCAAGAAAAGTGTAATAATTCCATTTGATTATCATCACTTAAATGGGGTTCCTATCTATCAGCATGTTTAGCAATTGCAAAAGAGCAAGGTAGGTTAATGGTTTAACTTTTTCAATGATTATATATCTATTATTGAGAGAGAATTCAGTTATTAATTCAAAATCTGTGTTGCATAATATGATGCTTTCTGCTACCTGCATTTGATAGCACAATTAAAGGCACAGTTTTCATTAGAGAGCATCTTAATACTTCTGATTTATAAAAAAAACAGTGAATTAAAATAATTTAAACATAAAAACCAAATTAAAATAAATAAAACAGTGAAATAACTAATAATCACTTCCACAACCCAAAGCAGACAAATAGCAACAATATTTTGATTAATATTACTATGAGGATGTCTACTCCTACAACACGCACTGTCCTACGTTGAACATAATTACAGAATAATTTTCACTAGAAAATAGCTACTTTTCCTATTGGCTCAAAACACTGGCTGCCACAAAAATGCTCTTTCACCACTATAAAAACAAATTGATATTCCACTCATCAGATTCAGAACCCTGCAGAGTGATTCCCATTCAATCTATCTTTCTCATTGCCTGGCAAATGCAAGTTGCACCCCTGCTGCCCACACTCGCAGCTCTTTCTTCCCTCATGCAGGATCAGTCAGTGTCTGCTTAAAAATAAAGACAGAAAAGAAGGAAGAAAAACCCATTTACAAGCATCACAGCAATCAGTATCTGAAAGAAGGATTTCCATTTTCTTCCCTTAATATTATTAATGTATATCTGCTCTGTCAATGACTTAAATTTATCTTCTCTGTACTAAACTCTTTAGGTAGGATTACAGGTAGAAAGTATCAGTCATTGATCAATTTCAAAAGAATATGTTTGGGTTTTTTTTCTTTCTGAAGAGTGTATAGAAGGTAACTAAAGAAACGTAATTTGAAGCAAAACTGAAAAATTTAAGGAGAGACCTAAGTAACTATATGTCTCTCCAGGTTACATTTAACAATTCTGAGCTACTCATTACACCTGTGAGGAATAATAAGCCACTTCTACAAAGAATACATTCAAAGTATTCATGGTCAGGGATCTGAATATCCCTTAACTGCAGAAGTTACTCAGGGTGGCTCACAGTATGGCACAAAACCTTGCAGCCATCCATTTTAACAAATGTTATTTGCTCTTTAGCACAGCTTTGGAGCAAGTGATACTTCCCTGCTCCCCAACCCCTGCTTCAAATTTATTGTACAGTACTTCATTCATCAGTTTGTCCATCTGTGTGGTTGATGCTGCACCCACGATCTACAGCTCAGCTTCTTAAACCTGCCAGGTTTAATTTACTCTTCTCCCCTCCTCCAGAAGTAGCACAACTCATTTGCTTAAAGAGTAAAAGTGGGATTTTTTTACTTTAAACTGCTATATTACAGGCACTGTGTAAGATAATTCTACCTACTCTGGACACCCATTTACATCAAACAACTTTGAAGTGGACTAATACTCTATCTAAATCAAGAATAATTCTGCTAAACAAGAAAGTCACAAATAGACATAATAGACCTCTATGTTTTATCTACTGCCTGGTGCTGAGAAGCAACACAGGGGCATGTAGGAATAGGACAAGTGGTAATGTCTTTATACTGAAAGAAGTTAGGTTTACATCAGGCACAGAAAGAAATTCCTCAGGCACTGGAACAGGCTACCTAGAGAAGTTGTGGATGGCCTTTCCCTGGAAGTGTCCAAGGCCAGGCTGGATGGGCCTTTATGGAACCTGGTCTAGTGGAAGGTGTTCCTTTCCATTGCAGGGGGGGTTTACTACATGATTTCAAGCTTCCTTCCAACCCAAACCATTCTATGAACAAGCCTTGAAATAGGCCAGCTGGCTTGATAATTCTAGTGCTAGGATTTTTTGCCCTTAATTCTACAGCCAAAATAACTTCAAAAGCATAAACATGTCTGTGGTTACAGATTGTAAGACACAGCACACACACAGACAGAAAATTGTGTTATGCAATGATGCTCAGGATTACAAGTACCATCTATATGGTATTTATATTAAAACTAAAGAACTATTATCTCAAACTAGTTTTGCTATTGTGGTTTCTCTAGGTCACTTCTGACAAATACTGTGATGTTTTTAGATGGTAGCGTTAATCAGGTGCTAAAAGAGTGCTGTTTTACAGTCCGTCAGTTTTTAAGAGGAATGTCTATGTCTGCGAATCAGTACCTCATCAAAGTTCTGTATTCTGACACTGGTTAATAGCTATGGATGTCTCTGAAAGAGAGAATTCCTTTAGATCATGTAGACAACTGTCAGCTTACTGTACTGTAATCTTCCAAGTGCTCCTTAGATGGAAGAGCACCTATCAGCACCGATTTTCTCACTCCTGCAGAGGGAGAGGAAAGGAGAAAAAAAACAAACAGAAAAGAGACAGAAAGGCTTTTCAGCTTGGTATTATCTTTTCTGCCAGCATGATGTCTTCTGAGTTTATGAATTATGTCTGATAACATCAGAAAATGGGAAGATAGAGCTGACAAGCTTTTACCGTGTAGAGGTCTGCTCAGATAAAACATATCGCAACAAGTGCATAGTAAAATGATAAAAGAGCAAAGGGTTGTCAAACAATTAGCCATGGAGGATCATCTGCTGCAATATAGTAACTAATTCTATTGATATTTTTTTACATTGAAAGAACACAAAACTTTTCCTTTTTCTTTTTTCTCCTTGCTTACCACTGAAGGCTAAGTTCAGGTTGGGAGTGCTTCTCCTCAAATCTCACAAAGCTAGCTCAGGGCAGAGCCTGCCTAGGCAATGACATCCATGCATGACACAGTAAGTCCAAACCATCAGCAAGTACCATTTCTATTACACACTCACTGCGCATGGTCTGTATACTGTGGTCACCCATACTGCCAAATATGCAGAAATTCACTGAATGAGTATCAAAATCTGCTTAGATAAACTTCATGGGAGAAAAGGGCAAAACTCTGATAAAATATAAAACCCAGTTCAACAAAGCATTGCACCAGCTAAATGTACTAAAAGAAACAGCAACACCTGCACAGTCTCTCCATTTTGGCTGCATATGCTTGTGTTTGCCCTTGTTCTTCAAAACTTGACCATATTTTGCAACAATACTGACGTTCCCTAAATGCTAGTTTTAATTTGTAATACTCTTTTACCTCTGATCAAATCCAAGGATCATCAACAGTGACTCTCACTGGGGGAAACGTTCCCTTCTCAATTAGGAAGCAATTTAGCTTTTTTATATATTGCAAGTGCTGATTTTTACAGTAGGAAAATATTCAAATTTTAAATACTATATAGTTTGTTTTACTTATTAATCCGCTTTTGTCATAGACATATTAAACCAACAGAGATACGTACAGTTATTGCTATATTGGAAATAAACCAAACAGTTTAAAACAAAACTTTGCTACTTTCATTGCCATCTATAAATGAAGGTATTTTTAAAATACAGAAGATTATTTGTGCTATTGCTCAAGGCTCAAATCAAAGAGATTTAAAGTGTGAGGTTTTCTAGTCTGATAATTCACACATATAAATAGATCATTTTACAGATCGAAATTTAATACAAAACAGGCATACCCATGATGAAATGTGTGCCAGAATATCAATGAAAAAAATATTGTCAATAATACTGCCAAAAGTAGTTTTACTGACTACTGTAATGTTATTTCACATTATTTAGCCTAGTATGACAGAAGTTCTCTTTTATTATTTATGTTTGCATTATATTTCCCCTTATGCCTGTAAGAAAAAACAAATGAAACTTGATTCCATAAAATAATCTGATAGGCACACAACTGACAATAACTTCTTTTTTTGCCATTAGGAAGCCAGTAACGTTCAAATTTTAATCCTTTTCCTTTTTTATAAATGTTCATAAACATCAGCAGTATAGACTGTTCCTTACTTTTCCTTTCTTCCTTCCTCAATTACTCAAATGCAGGTCCCATAAAATAGTACCTACAGGATAATAGAAAATCTATTTTTTCTCTATTCAAGCCACCATAAAGCATCTCTTTCTGGATATGACTGCATAAATAATAAGCCATGCTAAGTGAAAACGCAAAGTACTGTGATGAAGAAAAGTGATATAGAAAAATGGAGAAGAGTTATTTGAAGAGAGAGAAAAACAGTAAACAAAACTACAACAGAAATGCTAAAAGGCAAATTCTTAAATAAACAAAAGCATGTTACAAAAGGTAAAACAGCAATAATCAGTATTTCTGGGATGGTAACACAAAGGGAATTGTGGTTCAGCTTTTAGGGCTCTACTTTCATGTCTTCATTCTGCAGCACACAAAATTTGGAAAAATCTGAGTATTTCAAAAACTATTTCCAACTGTTCAGAAAAACTGAAAAATCAGATGGCTAAAGCCTCACCTTTTCCTTTGCTTCATTACTCCTAAAGGGTCTACATTTTCATACAACTGGGGCCCTTGCTGGTGCCTCAGCTGGAGATCCCTGGTGCTCTGCATACCACAACACAGTAGTGATCCTGATTCAGCTGCCTAATTTCATCTTCAAAGTCATGACTCCACAAAACAAAATATCCACCACTCTGCCTCATGGCTGAACATGCTTCCAAATACTTTGTTTTAGAAGACCAACCACAAATTCACCTTTGAAATCCCAAAATCTCAATGCAGTAAGAGTGATAAATATGCTGTGGTTATACAGAAGAAGAAAAAAATAATCTATTGAGAGATGAAAAATGGAAATAGATATTTTCTGCCCCCACTGTGGGGCAACAAAAAAAAAAAAAAGCATCATTTTCTTGGGAAAGCATCTGTTTGCAGAAAAGAAGGAATTATTTTTAATTTTAAAAATCCTGAGAGCAGACAGTGTACTTTTTCCAGTGGCATTTTTCTTTCCCTATTTAATAATTTAGCTCAACATTTATTTTTATTTCAGTCTATATAGGTTCAGGCATATATAACTGTGTCTTTTGATATCTAAATTACTTTGGTAAGACAGTAAATTGTGGACTCTAATTGGACTTGTATTCAGTCTGCTGATCAAACACAGAACCTCCTTGTTGAAAGCAGCTGGGAAGCTGGAAAGAATCAGCTAAAAGGAACTCAGGAGTAAAGTGACCAGAAGCAAAACTTACAACTCTATTGTGAAAAACAGGTTTGTCACATGCCAGAAAAATCAACTGTCTTACCTGCATGCTGGCTTAGAGCATTGCTCTAGCTCTTCACATACACATTTCTCAAACTTCCTTTTAACCACAATGTGGACCAAGAGCTCTGTGGCAGTAGTGTCTTTCAAAATTAAAGAGGTTCTTAAAATCTGTTTGGAATCTGCTGCCTCATGTAGTCTCCCCTTTCCTTCATTATGAGAGTAAATTAAAGTAAGTGAGCAATGATTACAGAAATAAAATCCTGTCATAGCGTCCATTTTCCAGTGTCTTCCTCCAGACGTCTCTTTAGGTCTTTGATCCTATTTTCAACAGCTCAGAAGTGTTTGTTTCTGGTATGTGTCATTTATCAAAGTGCCCATGATAACAGGACTCTTAAATAAATTGTGAGACCTTACTCAAAAAGATTTCTTAACATTTACAGACTATCTTCTTCTCTATTCCTTACAAATTTCCATTGTTTTGTTTGTTTTTATAACTACTGCATCTGCATAAGTTTCACAAGTTCTTCATAATGACCCTCTGTGTTTGCTTTTCAGTTGAATATATAAACAATTACTGATCCTATCAGAAATTACCTTGTTTTCCAATTTGAAGATAGGAGAGGTGAATTAGAGCATGACAAAAACATTGCAGTGTCGGTAAAAAACCTCCAGGGTTACTTTGAAGTAAATGGTTATTTGATGTCAAATAACTTCTAGATAGCAGTGTACACCTAGAATATGGAAGAAATTCAGTTTTCTGGACATCTCAAATGTGTAAAAAAAAAGCTGAAGTTACCCTAGAAGTGTTACTATTGAGAGTTCTCTGTGGAAGAACTGTATGGATAGAAAGATCAACAATATAAAGATCTCCAGTGTTCGCTGTAATAGTGAATAAGGGAATAGCAAGCCCTCACTTCCTACTACCCAACATGTATGTTTGTTTAATGATACCTAAGATCATCCAGAGGATCTTGGCTGTACCTTCATACCTTTTAGAGACTAGCAGCATACTCCAAATATGCAAAATCAATTGCTGATAACACCAGGATATCACTTTCCTGTAGTCTTATGTTTACCACCCAACTCCCCAGCTTAAATCTCCTCTCAGACAATCTTTTCTCTTATTTGCTTCTACCTTTAACCTTGGAGTTAATGAGGAGATGATGTCCAGGGTTATCTTTAGAAAGAAGACCAACAGAAAGAGCTTGGAACATAATTTGTGTTGAATTTAGGGATCCAAATTTCAAATCAGCTTTCGTAAGTATGCAAATCTTTGTACTATAAACATTCATTGGTAATAAATATTCAAATGGTGAAGGCAAAGGCAAGGGGAATTTATTTTTCAAGAAGTGCAAATGTTTTCAGAAACATTTAGGTGCCCAGATCTTCAGCTGATCAAGGAGTGAAGTAATCCCTAAATTACAATAATTATCTTAAATGTTGACACATATGAAACTCTCTGACAAGAAAAAGCCCACATAGGTATATTTCTCTATGAAACATCTTTCCCAGAGGCATTATTTCTAAGATTCAAAAGGTTATATTTTACAACACTTGTTATTTTAGACTCTGAACTTAAATAATCTACAGTTAAGAAAGAAAGCATAATAATTAGAAAGCAGAACAGAAAAATTATGTCTCATACACAGTCATGATCAAAACCACAAAGAATTAAATGATTTTAAATCACAGTAAAAAAGTTATGTATTGATGAATACATATCCTCCAAGATGATAACTTTGGATGGTACCACAGATCCATAGGTGCTGTGAACCAGTTCAGCAGTCTCTTAATCTTTCTACCTCATTAGTTAGTGTAGAAAAGTTGTCCTGAACACAGGAGAGAATTGATGCTTCTTTTTCTGTGTAATTTTGTTAGTTTGGTTTGGGGTGGCTCTGTTTGTTTGATTTTTATTGCTTTATGGAACAGTCTAGGATTTGCAAGTCTGTGTCTATTAGGAAATAAGCATTGTGGCTATTGCATCTGCAACTTAGGCAACACAGTCTATAAAATTAAGATACATTCTGAACATTTTGCACTTTTGCACTCTTGTAAAAAAACCACACTCTACTATTATAAAATACTTATATAAATTTTACCCCCAAAGTGTACCTGTCCTTGAATGTTCAAATGTACCACTGAAGAAGTACCCCTCAAAGGAATTGACCCAGAACACGCTAGAGTCACAGCTACTCTGAGTTCAGGTTTCCTCAGGTGTAATCTCTTCTTTGCCTCCCTCAGGAGTTCTGTTTAGACAGAATTTGAGTATTTCTTTGAGATTTCTGAATACAGAATCTACAGTGCCACACATCATGTGGATAGTCTGTGCATGTACCATAAACCCAATACAGCTCTTGAAACCACTGGACAGATAGTGCCTGAATTAAGGAAGTGGATCCCACAGATTCAGGAAGCTTTAAATCCAGCCTTAATTGTACTGTGATTGTAAGAAATTTTCATTATTATTATTGCTATTACTAATACAGAAGATGCATAAGTGTTTTAGAAAAAGTATTTGCGTGGTGTAAGCATCCCAGTACGCAGATTTTGACATAAAATGAAAAAAAAAAAAAAGATACTTTTTAGGTAATAAGTATCTAATATAAAATATATAGTTGTCTGTGGTAAAAGCCACACACCTAAGTAAAATAATTCTGTTCTCCTGCAGCAGACAACAGCATTTTGCAAATGCAAACCTATTTCAGACAATCTGGACTCATGAAGAGGGTTTTGGCATTTGATTTTAAACAAAAGATAAAAATGCTGCCAGACACAAAACCCCCTTATATAACTGACCATGTAACAAATGGGAACTTTTAGAGACTCCTGACATGCATTTAGCATGCTGAGTACACTATTTGTTTTCCAAAAGCAGTAATAGTATTTACTGCAAAATAGCAATATATGCACATACTTCACTTGATGATGACAAACACCTCCAGCTACTACACTTAAGGTATTTCTCAACATTGGAAACCTTAAATGCATTGTTTTTCATAAATGGAAATTAGTACTATGATTTCTATTCCCTCAACACTACTCCTACTTGGTTTCACACACTATCCTTTTCCCACCACTGGTACATAAGCAAAATAACAGATGTATTCAGAGCCTACATACACAACTTATGAACCACAACTTTCACATAAAATGAAATGCATAAAAACTGATGCTAGGTAGTAATAAAAGCACCTCATTATAACCAAAATCAAATTTTAAAACCTGTGAAAGAGCCCTTCACATACAAGCATCCTGAAATTCTACTGTGTTCCATTACCCAGTATTAGAGAATTTCAGTAATACTGAAAGGAAAAAAAAAACCAAAACCAAACCCATGAACACACAAGCCACAAAGAAACTCCAAATTAAACATTAACTGATTACAAATGTTTGCATCAGCTATTTTAGAATTGATAATATTTTCTAATAAAGTACACTGAAAACTGATTCTGACAGCCAATTTTTAAAGCACCATAAAAATATAGCATGAGCTTAACAGGTATTCTTAGGAAGGGGCATGGAACCATTCCTAAATTCACTTTGCCTACCTTTTCTAGTAAAGGAATAGTCAAAGATTTTATAATTTTGTGTTATTTCAATGTTCAGTTGTATACAGTGAGTCACTGCTGTGGACTGCAATCACAACTTCATAGTTAAGGGCAGAGAAGTAATTTAAAAGCATTGTCGCACTTTAATCTTTTTAGCAAAAAAGCCATCTTTTGGAGTAGATTCTCAGGAATACTGTAAGGATAAAGACCATTTTAAAACAACACAACAAAAGCTGACACAGCATTTTTTACAAACAAGACAGTATGTTAACATCCCCCAGGGTTAGCCAAACTGTGCACTCTACCAACAAAGCTTTCCTAGATAGTCAGATTTCCTAGCCACATTCTTTCCTGTTATCTAGTTTATGAACAGAAGTTTTCTAACTCACTGCTACTTAGGAGATAGTACAACTGAACGTGCCTTCAGCCACCAACAGCAAGACAGAAAGAAACACAGCAAGCTGAAATCCATTCTCCTGAAAAAAAATCCAATCCTAATTTATAATCTCATTGCAGAATTTCTAAGTAGAACTCTCTTGATCACAAACAAAATCATGTGCACTGATTATCCAGTGCACCTTCTCAATCCTACAGGCAACTGAGAATCTGAGCAAGCTTCTTGCTGGAGCCAGTAGAAAATTACTAGACTCAGGACTTACTAAACTACCTGAAGTCCATATGATATGAAGTCCATATGATTTAGTCTTGCATACAGCTCCACATTTTCCTTAAAAAAAAAAAAGCCTATCACAGATTTTTGAATGGTGAAAGTACATTGGACAACTTCTGTTCTGCCAACAAATAGAATACAAAGGCACTGTTTAGGTCTCTTTTATTTAAAATCTGTTTTACATACTGAAAAAAACCAACCAAACCCCAAACATTTAAAAATTTATATTTTCAATTTTTATAGACACAGTTTGAGAAGGTCATGGGTTGGATAAGTTGGGGTTTTTTTCTATCAGGACAGCAATTTTTGAGTTTTGGAGCTGAACAGCAAGAAGTATAAATATTGTATGGCTGAATAACAACCTTAATAAATAGTAATGCTGATACTACTGGACAACACTGATACTGCAATATCCAATGCAATCGACACAGAAGTCTTCGACTAGTGTTAGCAAAAGCTCCATAGAGAGAGAGAAGGAATTCCACGAGAGAGTCCTATTTTCCTCTAGCTACGTACCCATAACTCCTACTAACAAGAATGGAGGGAACAGAAGCTCATCAAGGAATTAACAGGCCTTCAGGGCACATGCAGAATGTAGGCTGCACAGCGTCAGTCACCTCCTTTCCTCCCCAGTGCAATGAAATGGAGAGTAAAAAAAGAAGCTTCATTTTCTCACTTTAATAAATTCAATTGCATAGCATATAAAAATCTCCAACATATTCAAACTTTCACCTCTCTTAAGCACATAAAAGTCCAAATTATTTTCTCTGCAAGTTCAATGAAGTTACAGCTATGCAAATTTCCTTTTCAGTACTTTGCAGAGTGCAAGTATGATCACAATGGCATAGTTACACAATAATTGGTCTAATCAAAGCTATATAATGTTAGCATTGTGAATGAAGTAGTGTTGCTCATTAGCCTATTACAAAAGAATTACTGTAAATTCAGCCTACGTGCAGCATCACTTCCTGTGCAAACAAACACAGATAATGCAGCAAGCTTGAAACACTGCCAAGCTGGCAGACTGGCAGCACAAATTATGCAAAGAACCAGAAAGCCTTCAGTAGATTCAATAGAGCTTGGAGGATAAGAATGATTAAGTGTTTCTGTGTACAACTACAAATCACAGTAATGAATCAGACTAAAATTTCCAATAAGGGACTTAACTGCACCAGCTGGCCTTCTTCAGCAGCATTATAATGTGAAATGATGACATCCTAAATAGTGGTGTTTGCAACTTTCACAAAATCTGCCCAAAGAAACTCCTTTGTTTTCCTTCAGTTTTTTGAAAGCTTGTTTGTTTTGTTGGAGTTTTTATTTAAATAACAAAACATTGCAGCACCTGAAATGACAGGAAAGCTATACTGCTCCTCCTTTCTCTGCCCCTTTTCCTGTTTTTCTAAACTAATGAGAAAATTTTCCATATCAGTTCTAATAGATTTGCTTTCAAAACTGTTCAGACTAATAATACTATAGATACAAACACAGATTTGCAATTTCATCCTTTTTTCCTTTTTTAATCACAAATTTAGTGGTAACAAGTCTAAATTAAAACCCCTCTTTCCTTTATTATAAAGGACGGGAAATAGCAAAATACCTCAGGTTCAAAAGTATGATGTGCTGGAAATCTGGGATACACGTTTCCATACAATATGAAGAAAAAGAATACATATGCATGTGTACTTATTCATTCATATATATGCATATATGCGTGTGCACATAAGTATGTACACATATGCACTATATATATGTGTGAATTTTTCTCACATATAGGCACAAATAAGCCTCTCACAAATTTGACTTCTTCACTCTTTCTGCTTGGGAACATAATTTCAGCCATGCAGCACCCACACAAATAGAAACAGAAGGGTTTTTGTTTTCTTTCACAGTGTTACTCTGAGCTTCTGCCACATCATCCAGGCTAATCCACATCATGCTCCAAGGCTCAACACTCATCACTTCCAAGCTGAGATGGAACGTTTTCCTCAAGTTAAAATATTAAGGTGACCAAATACAGGGAAGTTCTACTGAAAACCTACCTCACAGAAAATGTATTCAGACTGATTTTCCATATTCTTCAGAAAACTGGAAGAGGACAGAGTCCAAGGCAAGATAATGGTCTAGACGACCAATGACTTGAACTAAATGAGCACCTCAAAATGTCATTTAAACCAAAACCCTGAAGGAAGTTGTAACAAGATTAAATGCCACAACAAAATCTATGAAGCTATCCAACTCCACACTACCTTAACAAACTGGATTAGGTGATGCAACATCTTTACCACTATCAGCTTCTCTGAGTCTGTAATAAGGTGACACTCTTCAATATGCTTTAATAGTGAAACTGTCATACCTTGAAGACTGCACCCACAGGCAGAAATATGACAGAATTCTTATTAATCCCTAAATTCAGGTCCTACTCCACACAGGCCTGGGGCAGGGAACAATTGTCACTAGATCTATCTTCATTTCACGGAACTCTGAAGAGCCACTAATTCCTAGACAGTGAATTCTGTATCATTACGCCTTCTATACTGCTCACCTCTACCCAGCTGTGCACCTTACAAATGTCCAGTCTGCACACTTCTCTGGAGTCTGCCTTGTGAAGCTCTAAGAGAAAAAGAGCCGCTATAATTTTTTATTTCTTTTATAATTTTTTCTTTCTTTTATAATTTTTTCTTTCTTTTAACTTAGAGAAATGCTTTCTTATTATGACTCTCTATTCATGACTGGTGAGCTCTCAGTATTTTCAAAGTGATCAACACCTGTAACTGAAATGTTTTTACCATGAAAAGGTCACCAGTCCTACCTTAACCTTTAATAAAATGCAGTGAGGTGTATTTTTTAGAATTGCAAGTATCACCAGAATCTGTGGCTTAGTTAATATTTACTGGAAACCAGTCACTACTGCTTCCTGTTCTGAAACCTAAGAATAAATGATTGGAGATGGTAAAAAATCCAAAGAAATAGGGAGTTCGATATCACTACACAAGTGAGTGCTGTCAGGTCTTTAAACATTGTAATTCCATTTTAACATGCTATGGCAGAGACAAATACAAACCCATTTCTGCCATAGCAGGGAGCTGTGGCGTCGATCTGCACAATTCACATAAACAAACTCATAAGAGCATAGCAGAACCTTCACAGTGGGGGCAGGGGGCATCATGACTTGTGGGGAATTCACAAAAGAGACAGATCTACATTTGCCTAGAAAAACTGCACACACCTTCAATGCACTAAATAATTTAATGCCTCCAAGCATTGATTGATTAAATGCATCAAATCAATTTTACACAGTACTTTTCTTCTCCTTATGGAAGAAGAAAAAGAGACTGGTTTTTAATCAGAGTCCACTAGGATCAATGAGTGAGTACATTAGTCACCAGGTTCTAATATATCAAAGACACTGGGATTTACTTGAAACATGATTTTTACCCCAAAACTGTTTTGTAATTTTCCACTTTTCAGAAGTTTTAGAATAATCATGTTGAAAGAGTCTTCACTGGTTTCCAGCTGTAAGCAGTCAAATCTTGGAATGGGCTGTACAATAACTTGGTCTCAACTGAATTAATCTTTTTTATAAATTGTCTCCTGCAGCTGATTTGAGATAAAAAAAATGAGATGAAAGCAAGGAGAAACATTTGAAGAAGACCCCACACTTCCTCTTCTTTCTTTCACCTTTAGGTGTTAGGTTTAAATATTTTAAACAAACATGGAGTACAAAAAGGATTCCAATAAATGTAATTCTCCTGAAACCAGAGGCACTGCCCCATGTTTACTGGTATGTTTACATTAAAAATCTCTGCTGGGTAGCAACCCTTTCTCATTTTTTCAAGCTTTCCTGCTCTTCATCTGCAGATAACCTACTGGCTTAGAACTTCACCTGTACACTGCTTAGTTTAGTACTGCAGCCTATTATTCACACAATGTCAGTCTTAATGAAAATTACAGTATGTGTCAATATCATAATTCTTCCTTTCAAATCTAAAAGAAAGTTAGCACACCATTCATCAGGACCTGTAAATCTAGGACAGGTCACCATGGACTAACTTTTCCAGTTTTCTGAGCCTGGTTAGTTACCAGCTTGCATGGCCTTAATGAGCTCCTGCATGTCGTGGTGTCAGCACATATCCTTTCTTTCCTCACTCAAAGTGGCAACAAGAAGTACATGGAGATTGGAGGATTTATCTCCACCACTTGCTGTGCTAAATGCACAAAAAGCACACATACCATTGAGGGCATTAGGAAATGTCCATTACCACCTACAGCCCTCTCCTCTGACTCATCCTTTTTATTCCTGTCCAAATGTCTTCTGGCAGAACACTCACATAACTTCTTTCCTCTTCCCCAAACTCACTGGGGTGAACTCACAGTTGCCAGAGATTCTTAGTACTGCAGATGTAAATAGCTAAATCTCCTGAGAGTGAAGAGATTGGAAACTAAAATGAGTAGATGATTTCTCCCAGTGTGAATATTCTGCCTGCCATTGTAACACTCACATCAATACATCCAAAGATAACCAATACTGTATTTAATATTCTGCAAGTTGTGTTTGTAATGGAATAAGGTATACTCCAAAGCATTTCATTATTTCATATAAAGACCCTTTACAGGTTTTTTTCCCCACAAAGCCCTTTTATTTACCAACAAAGATAAGCTGGAAAGCACAAGGGATGACAAAACACAATTCAGCCAAAAGGCAAAGTTAATGACAAATTCCCAAATTTCAAAGAATCAATGAAATTCTATTTTACATCATAGTTTGAATTACCTGTTTATGATGCATTGTAGTGCTGGCAGATACTCCTTTTCCACGGCAATCCACATGGGAATAATGTGAACAACATTTATATACATATCCTGCATATTTTCCCCTCAAGTACATTATATTTCTTTCACAGCAGAGAGCTAAGTGTGTAGAACACAGAACACAGTTTCCAAGACAGTTAAAGCCATCAGAGATGCAAATGCTGTTACCTGCTACCAACAAAAACCTTGCTCATTTAAGCATATCCCTGTGTTTTCAAAGTCCTGGTATTTCCAACTATTCTCATGACCAATGATCTACAACACCTATTTCATCTTTTTGTCAAATGCTTTTCAGTCTTTCCAGGACAGCACATAAAGGAAGCTCTTGTGCTGTGGCCCTGCAGGAGTGTGCTAGCAGAGGACTTGCCATCTTGGCACTCTACCAGAAAAGGAAATGAGCCATGAGAGGAGACTGAGGGGAGACCATGATCTCAGCTGCCATGGAAACTGAGGAAAGAGCAAAACCATAGGCTTGCCTGACCCACAACTCCATGAAAAGGACAGTGAGACACAGTAGCTGGTTTTGAAACCATACAAATGCAAACACACTGTCGTAAGATCACAGTGCTGAGATACCCAATCTAACAGAAGTTTTAATACTTCTGAAAGCACAGGTAGAATCATCACTAAAATGTGCTGTCACATTAATTAAACCTGTTGGGACCTTGTCATCTCACGTCGCTACCAGCCTTGCAGGTGTCTGGGATAGCCATCCATGCCTCACTGTGTGGTGCTGAGGGGCCCTCAGTCATCCAAACTGGGCTGCAATAGTTTGGAAATTGCACTGTACAGAGAAGAACACCTAGGACAGCACAGACTGAACAGAAATGTCTACGCCTATGTGTTTTTTCTGAAAGTTAGTTTCTTACAAACAACAAAAGAAATTACCAAATTGAGTCTTCCATTTGATACAATTATCAGTCTTCAGTGATTAGCAACTTCTCTATGCTATTACCAAAAGAAAGTAACAGAATTTATAAACAGAAATTTATGAACTAGGTAATAGGGCTGCTTAGGAATGCTGCTTCTAGTAATAGAGAATTCAACTATAAATCAGAGCACTTCAACTTGATGACACTACAGAAAAATCTATTCAGCTGTAACAGTATTTCATGCTTCCTTCCCTGCAGGTAGTCCAAAGGTGCCCATAAACATTTTATTTATCTTGGAAATGTGCAAAGTCTCCTCTTCCCTGACAGTCTCTTGGGGATCATCTTTGCCACTGTGCCAATTCATGTACTTTAAAATACTTTTCCTGTGCAAGAGTCTTGGGAAAAATCTCTGGAACTTCTATGGATCTATACAGCAAATATGTCTAAATTAAAATCTATGGGCAATTTCTTTATGAATAATTCCCAATAATTCATGAAAAAGTCACAACTATTTTATTCAGAAAACATCCCCAACTACCTTTTTTTAATTATTCATATTATCTGATCCTAGAAGAACACCACATGTGCACACACAAACTAAGCAAAAAGGAAGGATTACTGGGATGAAAATTTTATGGATGATAATTTTAAAATTACTGGGATGAAAATATCTCTTGTAAATGTTTATTCACAAGAGATTACACACAAATGATATACTAGAAATGGATACTGGTAGATAGGTTATATTATCAACTGTCAAGTTATGCTTTCTCTAATTTTTACCAAGACTCATACAGAGTGCACTAATCCTTTAGGATCTCTGAGAAACAGATGGCCCTACTGATAACCAGTATGCAAACTGCAGACACAAGTGAAGGAATAACATGTTGGACAAAGAAAATCAGTCGTGGTAAAGAGACCCAGCAGACATGTCTCCTTGTGTTTATGATACTCATACTTTAAACCCACCATGTTACAAAAAGGTCAGAAATTGCATGAAGAAAAACCTTTTTAGAAAGAAAGCAAATGATTTCTCCTTGTATGTGGTAATCTGAGGGAACAGGGAGATCTAAGCTTGGGAAAACCCTGCCATGGCTCAGCAAAGGTATGTGAAAAATTGCTTCATCTACTTTACTAGATGTACAGTGCTTTTACAATCATCACCTTTCTGCCATTCTAAAGTTTCTCATTATTGACTGCATTATATTCAGGCAAGTTTTGTCTTTTAAAATATTACCATTCTAAAAGAGTACTAAGAACTGTGGGAGGAATAATACAGGGATGAAGGCTGATGTCAAAAAGTTTCTTAATTCAAGAGAAGTCATCTTCATCTAATCTAAAAGAGTTCAGTTGTCACCTACCACATGTATACTTAACTAAAAAATGTCATTATTTGCATTGTTTTCCGTGACATGTAATACCTCTTAGAAATTTGGAATTATTGTATTGTTCCTTCACAATTAACACTCATGTATTCCTGACACTTCACAGGAAGTTGAAAGCAGGCTACCTGCCTTTGTCTGATAATAATTCTTGCACCATATATAGCACCTTACCAAACTAAAATGTCTAGCTCTACATTGAGATTGTTTAATATAAACAGTGTAACTCCACAAATACTGGTTTTTTGTTAATTAAGTACAGCTGCAGATCAAGAACAGTTTAAACTTTTCCTTTCAGTATGTACTATCTTGATGGTTTGAAAAGCTCCAGATGGATGCATTTAACATAACTAGACACTCAGAAGAACATTCCTTGTATCATTCATAAAACTCTACTTGAACTGATCCTCTTTCAACACACAAGGAAGTCTTATTTTTCTTAGCTCTTTACAGTCTCTACTAAGCAAAGCACTTTAACAGACACTTATTCAAATCAATTTATTGAAATTTAGCCATTCTACTGTGTCCCATTTCCCATAACAAAGTGTGAAAAAAAGAACAATGTCAAGTCAAAAATGCAATTTGACTCCACCTCCTTAGCACACAACAGTCAAATAAGTGTATGGTTCAGGTCCTACATATTCATATTTCTGCCTCAGATAAAGACACAAAAACACATGAGTTTGCTATATATTTTCTCCTCACATTTAACCAGCCCAGCATGCAAAGAAAATTAGAATGCACAGAAGAAGAGAAAAAGAAGAGAGGAAAAACCTCCCACTAATCTCAAACAACTTGCACTGTATCAGACTGTTATCTACACTTCAGCAAGCAGTTTTGAGTTCTTTAGCTTCATACTTACATGTATAAGTGATGATGTCAAAGAAATGTACAGGAGTAGGATACTATCACAATAATTTTATTCATTTAGTACTGGCACAGTGGGTATTTCCTTAGATGCATTTGTACCAGAAGCTTGAAATACTTAAATATGTATACTTTTTTAATATTCTAGTTAAAAAGAATCAAGTAGTAAACATTATAATCAAATTATGTATACATAATGACTTCTAAAATCCACTTCTACTCTGCTCACATCTTGTTAAGTAATTAAACTAATTAAAATGGATTTATGGTTTACAAGTCATGAACACTACAAAAAATGTGTATAGGATTAACTTCTGAAGTATTTACCTGTGCGTAAGCCTTCGATGACTAATGCAAACTGCAGTTTGTTGATCCTGTGCAACACAGACTTTATGGCGACTACATTTCATCTTCAAACATGGATCTTTAGCCGGATCTAAAGCTGAAAACAGTTTTAGAAAGTTGTTAACAGTTACAGAAACACCACACATAACACCCACCCAGTATGTGGAGGGGGCTGGCCTGCTGCTTGTACAGTGCTGGACTGAAAGGAGCCAGAAAGAAATACAGCTGTTGTGTAGGTAAGTACTCCCTGCCATACTCTTTTAACAACTGCCACTCTCTGACTGCAATCCCCAAATAATGGTATTGCCACCTTGAAAGCAGTTTCCCTTAAGTGCTTACTATGACACAACTGTGCTCTTCCTATTCAACATTAAGTGGTGAACAATGACACTGAATTTACTAAGAGATTATTACTCTGATGAGATTTCAGTAAAAGAAAAAGTAAACTTAAATATGCAGGTGAGTGATTTGTGTGACTCCATCTTTAAACATAAATTCTACCTCCTTCTAGGTTGCTATTTTTGCTTCATTTTTTTAGCCAGTCCTTTAGTCATAATCCATACTCATTTTTGAAGTACAAACCCAATTAAGAACAGTGATTTCTGACTATAATATTGGAAGAGCCAAAGAACGCTGTTTGTTGCTTACAACTAAATTTGCATCCTTCGAGTAGCCATGCCTACATGACTGTAATAGAGAAAAGCATCTGCCAATTTAAGCTCTCTCAAGAGACAATCAACTTCTCCTTTCTCCAATCTTCATGATGTCCTTTCAAGTAATCTAACTAATCCAAAACTGGGTTTTTCACCCCTATTGGTATCCTTGTTTTAATCAGGAAAGCTATGAACAACTGGAATTCAGTTTTCCTGTGTTCTTCTTCACATTAGCATACTACTCTGCAATATTCAGTTGTGTTTCAGAAATGGTCTTTCTCCATTTCTTGCATCTGCTTATAAAATAGCACAGCATCACAGAATTTTCTGAGTTTGAAGGGACCCACGAGAACCAGCAAGTCCAATGCTTGGCCCTGCACAGGACATTCCCAACAATCACACCATGTGCCTGACAGCATACATTTGCATATTTACTTTCTGAAAGATAATTTATGTTTCTTCTGTTCTTTACAATCAAATGCGATCTTTTAACCACATCTCTGTGTGACCTGACAGAGGATATTAACTTAAGCCTCCTAACCATGCATGTACCCAGAAAACAAGAACCGAGCTGATCATTAGTTCATTAGTTGCAGTTTTGACGCATGATGTTGTAGTGCTAAGTGTAATTAAATATAGTCTGAGCAGTGACTTTTTCAGGTTTTTTTTTTAATAATACATTCAGCTGTGCAAAAACAAATAGATCATACTATCATCAAAGCAGTAAAGTGATGGAATCATTAGTATAATAATAATTCAATGCAGACAAAAAAGAAGTATTTTGTTAACTGCAGCAAAAGACATATGGAAGGAAGTATTCTTCTTCCACAATTTTTTATTTCTATGGCAAACTAGCCATAAAACCACCACACACAATCCAGAATGAATCTGATTAAAACAATTCTATACAAATGGGAAGTCACCACAGCCAAGAAAAATTACTGAACTAGGGTTAGAGAATTGGAGTCAAAATTCAGGAAAGCATATCCTTGTCCAATTTACTTTAGGTTTTAGATTCCATTTCAAATATTTTCTCTGCTTGAAGTCAGGCAAGATGTAATGCCAGCCACTAGTAATCATTTAATGTACTGGCCCAAGTACCTCTTCCCATAATGTTCCCTGATGGAGACACTAAGGTACCAATACTGGAATATTGCCTATCTTCAGATAACTCTTCTGTAAAATAGAATAAGTTAATGAAATTTAAAAAAAAAAAAAAAAAACCCACAAAAAAAATCCCAAAACAAACAAAAAAAAGAAGAAAAAAACAACAACAACACCAAAACCATGAGTAAGAGAAAACTGGAATAATACAAGGATGCTGAGTTTAATATCAAGTAGGAAACGGGTTCCAGAAAAAAGATGAACAGAGGAGATCATGTAACCATTCCAGCTGAAATGGTTACTTCATTTCTGAAGTTCTTGGGACTGTGAAGGTATTTTTCAACAATTCCATCAAATTTAGCTAGCCATAAAACATGGTTTTGGCAATATGTTACATTTTGGCAAAAAACTACAGGCAGAACCCAACTTAATAAAAAGAGATGGTAATTCCCACTTTGTCTTTATGTCAACATGAAGATAGGTATCAAATGGAAACAAGGACTTTCAGTATTTACTGATATAAGTAATATCATCTTTTGCTATTTGCTGATTCAGTGGCTATCACACCCTGTATGTAACCCTGGATCACCTCAGATGAGGTACAAACTCACTAACAATGTGAGCAAGCCAGCAGAGCCACAGGTGCCAAAACCACAGGATCATTTCTATATTCAAAAGCATGTTCAGCACTGACAGTCTTGCCACTGACACTACCTCACATCATCCCTCCATGACCTGCTGAACTTGTTCTCCGTCAGCTATGAGCTCCCTGTAGAAGTGTTTTTTCCTCGCCTTACGTGTGATATACGGCCTCCCTTTTCCCACTACTTTTTCATGAAACTTTCTTAGTTACTGAACTAAGTTTTACTGAGGCAGAAGTCAGAAAAGAATGTATATCCTTGGAAATTTATTTTTTTAAACAGCAATGGAGAGATCAGATAACTGATAAAAAAGGGCAGATTTTTGGAATGCAAAAAATTGAACTGCCTGGACTAACAACATGCCTGGACTAACAACATGTTTATTTTGAGGATATAACAAGAAAGAACACAGAAAGAAATTTTGCTAGAAACCATGAAAACCACTATAAGTCTCTTTTTTCTCTTTGAACACAATCCTACACTATAAAGTGCACAGCATCTACATCAGATTGCATTACTAATTTTGCCAGCTTTGAAAGGACTAAAAAAAATTAGATATTTACAAAAGCATGGAAATGGCTTGCCTTTCTCTTGAGCCTGTTTTATTTGATACTTTGAACTGGCAAATGAATAATTTTCAAGAGAAATAAAGGCGAAACCACAAGAAAAACAGTTTTCAAAACCAGGGCCTGAAGTTCTTCATGCTGGGGAGGAACTGTACTCCCCTTATAACGCAGAGACACGACTGGCTATGTGTATGTCTGGTCTCTACAAGAAATCATCCTAAATATCATAGACTACTATCAAAATGCATAAATTTATCTCAGGAAAAGTATCATAGTTTCCTGAGTTTCCTGTTAAGCATGTAACTCATTTATATCAAGAAATACATGGCACTAAGTCTTTACTTATTCAGCTTTTATCCAATCAACATTTACTAAAATATCACCATATTTATGAAAATTAGAGGCTTCTGCCCCCCCATAATTGAAGTGAAAACATCATTTGCACAGCACAATTACACTGCTATTGAAAACAGGTATAGGTTTGCACTACAGAGAGGGAAATCTAGACATAAGACTTGCATAAACATATTTCTTATCAGAAATCATCTCTTTAGTACTGTATCAGCTGACTTCCTACAATGGCACACACAACCAGATTCTGAAGATGCAGGTCTGAGATGAGCTTTAACAACTCAATAATGTTCAGCTTTACACAGCTCCTAATATTCAGAAAAGTGTACTTGCTATAGGTTATTTGTCTGCATGCCTACTTTACATCTGCCCATGTATCTGGTTACAGTAACATAAAATGTTACGTTACCTAAATTTCAACAAGCAGAAAAATATCACTGTTACAAAAAGCAAAATTCCAAAATTTGGGAAAGCAATTTAAAAAGCTTCCCATCATCCCTTCTGTAAGCTAATTTACAGCTGGCACTCCCAAAAACAGACATTATTCCCCATTTTATGGGGAATAAAATAGGAAATGAAGACTAGCAATCCATAACAAAATAATATTCTTAATGGCAGCACTTCAGCAGAAACCAGAGTAAATTATCATTATTCCACAATCTTTTGAGAGCATTCTAACATATTCCTCTCTTTCCACTCCCAAGTAAAATGAAAGGTGAAAAAAGGTTAAGGACAAAGTTTTCAGACTTACAGTCTATTTTTTTCCTCCAATGTTCTGATTTATTTCTGATGGGCCAAATAAGAAGCAACTACATATTTTGTTTCCATTTACTAAAAACTTCAGATATTCCACTACTTTAAAAGGCATTCCACTACTTTAAAAGGCAAGTCTTGACTTCTTTGCAAATATTTGACAATGCAGAGAGAAGAAGCATTTAAATTATCTAAAAGTTTTAGGTAAAATATTAATAATCAGGTCAAATTCCTAGGTTATAACCCAAGACAGACAGAGCCATAGAAAGGAATGACTCATATTGCCTCCTTTGATAAATAACACAGTTCCTGAAGGTATCTGAAGACTCTGAGTATCTTTACTTGTCCATTTTGAAAGATGGAGAATTTCTCACCTGCTATAGCAGGATTTCTCACTGACAAGTGTCGTAGGTCTAGATAATTGCAGAATCCCAGCACCACAATTTCCATTAACAGTAGGGAGGAGAGCAAGGCAGATCACATTAATACTCAGTTGATATTGTCAGCTAACACAGCCCAGATCAATGTTTCATTAAAATGAATAGTGGTAATGGTTATCTTTTGCCTAAATTGGACAGTGATCAGCATTCAAAATTTGCATGTGCACATACAGACCCTCCTCAGTCACAGGTGGTTTGAATCCACACTGCTGTGGATTCATAACAAGAGAAACCCATTTTACTATGCAACATACCCACTGAGGATCAACACCTTTTAACTTCAATATACAAATAAATCAATGTGCTGCTAGAAATCTGAAATTTATATTAAAAAAAGAGAATAAACAAGAAGTAGTCTACCTCAGTAACTTGATGAAAAAGTTCTGAAAAAGAAGAACCTCAAATTTTTGTTTCTTTTCCCAGAGACTGTATTTGCCATGTACAATTCACTACATAGCATAAAAAGCAGAATGGCTAATTACAGCTGGATGTTCACAAAAGGAATCTTCCTGAACACTAGTTCCATCTGGACACATGAATCTACAACTTCAGTAAGAAGGCTAGAATAGAGGTTTTTCTGTAGCTGGCCAAAGAAGTAATTAAAAATTTAGATTCAAATCCCTGAACATCATTGGTGTGTAGTCTGGTTTCTAAATTGTGAGCAAGTACTTCAATAAATAAGGTGGCTGTGTGTATGGAGGTAGCTTCTACACAAGAAGTTCTCCTCTCACGAGTGTTCAGAGCTCTCCATACTGATGACTCAAGGACAATTGTAAAGTCTCTATCATGCGTCTGTAAAAACCACCACTGTTCCTAATGTTCTATATTAGTAAGCTCTGGGACATCAGCAGTGGGTTTCTAGCTGCCCTGCAACAGTTGTAGTTATGCCACACAAAAGTTCTGATACACAAAGAAACATTTAATACCAATTTATAACCATCTGACACAAAGTCCTGTGTATTTCTATTTTGCTCACTGCTGCAAATAAAGTTTTTCTAAAACGGACATGAAAAAGCCATTACACTGATTCATAACATGGTATTCTAGGTACTGATAATATAAGTTAAAATAAGTGCTAAAAAAGTAAAATTGGATCTGCCAGTCTCTGTTCTTCCTCTGGAATAAACCCACTAAAGCTTGATCTCTTTTTCAAAATTTCACATACTTCACTCATTCTTTCTCCACTCCCTTTAAAACAATTATCTTCACTCAGTCACATTTTTTAAGCCACTTGTGCAGTAACTAAATTATAAGAAATTCTCCCCCTCACAAATACCTATGATCTCTGCTTCAAAAACATTCCCATTTTTTAATGTTTTGTCTTTTGGGCATTACTTGAAAGTTTACAAGAGAATAGGTTACACATAGCTCAAAAGGAGATGTAAATGAGAAATTCCACACAGTCAGAGTCAAATGCCTCCCTTATCATTATCTGTGACAATTCAGAAATTATCCCGTTTGTTTAAATTGCTGAAAAACATAGCTATTTTGGGCCCAGACTGGTGTAAGTGACAGCAAAATTAGGACAATTATATAGAGCTTCTTCTATATATAATAAGGAACTCTCAAATATTCTACAAAGACATCCAAACCCACTAAGACAAGGAGAAATGCAAGTACACACTTCCCTGGCACACTTTTAAAGTTTTCAACAGATTTATTAAAGCACTTTTGGGTTTTATTTTTATATCAAAATGTTCACTTTCTTGATTTGGCAGAAAAGAAAGAACACCTTAAGACTACATGAACATGCACAATAGTGGTATGTCACCAGTAAACAGTTAAGCATTATATTACCCTTTCCTAAACACACCAAATCATAACTCAGAGACATGCTGGCTGTGTTAGAACTGGGTTCTTCATATAGGGCAACAAGGGCAAAGAAACATCTGCAGACCTACAGAAATGCACCTTTCTGAAAATTTTCCCACCTATTGTCTCACTTGCCAAGGTGATTATTCTTGCAAAACACCATCCTATAAAATACAGTGCTGGTGAAGGCACGCCTCGAATCCTCGGTTTAGTTTTGGGGCACTCTCTACATTGAGGAGCTGGAGCATGTCCAGAGAAGGGCAACAGAGCTGGGGAAAGGTCTGGACCACAGACCTGATGAGGAACATCTGAAGGAGATGGGTTGTTTAGCCTGGAGAAAAGGAAGCTCAGGGGAGACCTTATCACCCTTTCCAACTCCCTGAGAGTCCATTGAGGTGCGAGTTGGTCTTTTCTCCCAGCTAATGAGTGATAGGACAAAAAGGAAATGGCCTCAAGTTGCACCAGGGAAGTTTTAGATTGGATAGTCGGAAAAAGTTTTTTCCCTGAAAGGGTTACCAAGCATTGATTGGAAGAGGCAGCCCTGGGAAGCAGTTGAGCCACTGTCTCTGGAGGTGGTTAAAAGACATGTAGATGTGGCACTCAGCAACATGGTTTAGTGGTAGGCTTGGAAGGGCTGCATTAACGGTTAGACTCGATGATCTCAGAGGTCTTTTCCAACCTCAATGATTCTATTTTTGTCTCTTGGAGAACTCTAATTTCTTGTATTTTATTATGCATTCTTAAGTTACATAGGGAATTTTAATCAATTTCATTTTACTGTAATCAACTTCAGTTTTTAATTTTTTTAAATCAACTAAACCAGAATCCAGTAAACTATTCATATGAAGTATCTAATACATCAGAAATAGAAATATATCTGCATTTTGAAGACGACTGAAATAACAAAAATTACCAGAAAATTGTAAAATTGTGGTAAAATTGAATTATAACCTCCACGTAAAATAAATTCTGTAAAGAGTATTTCTTAACATTCTTTATATTTGTAATTTTTAAGATTAAGATATTTTTAAATACAAGATGTTAAATAGGTCAAAAAGGCAACTTCCAGTATTTCAGGTTTCATTCTTCTATTCAAGTAAAACTATGTACAGCTCTTTTTTCTTCTTTACAGTCTTTGCTTACTGTTTGATTCGTTTAAAGGGATTTGTTAAATTATTTCTTTTTCCCTCACCATTAAACTGTAATATTATTCCAAATTTCATGTTCTTAATAGCTACCTCTGTTAGCTGCTTTACATGACTTCATATTAAATTTCTGTGACAAACATAAGCAAAGGCCTTTAAGTGATACTGTAAAGAAGAAGCAGTCCCAGTACACACCAAAATATTTTTAGATACGCATGGACATGGCCATTATTTGGGACATGCCAGCACAGTAGAGAAAAGCTGAACTTCTAAAGTGAGAGTTTTGCAGGACTAAATTTTAGCAGGTCTGTAACTGCAAAGAAACAGTTCCATACACCCTTTTCTCAGCACACTGCCAGCTCGAAAAGCTTTGGTTCTGTGCCTCTGGACAGTCATGGTCACTTTTCCACTTTTCTGACACCTGCATCCTGGATTTGGCCATGTTAAAATCAAACAAACAAACAACAAAAAAAACCACACTTCTCACTTTATCTTATAATAATCCTTAACATGGTGACTCTAGACCTAACATAAAGCAAAGATGTCAGGACAGCAGGAAATAAGGGCTTAGACTGCTACTGACGGCAGTAGCAAAACCTCTTATTATGGGCTCAGTCTAGCCTCAATAAAAATCCTTTCTACAGCCTCTTTTAAAAATAGCTAAAAAATTTAGAATCCATTCAATGACCCCACAGAAATAAATACTGAAACAATTTGCAAGCTGTAACCAGAGAAGCAGATGTGTATTATCCAGTGAACCTGAGCTAGGAGCCAAGTCTGTGAATTGTGCAGGACAAGGGACTTTTGTGATGTTACCACAACAGGTAAATTGATAAAAGAGAAATAATAAAAGAATCATCTAAACACAGCATCAGATAATTAATAAAAAGCACCATGAAAGTGTTCCTCAGACATCTACAAGAGATGTTTCCAGACAAGAGCTAGCTAATAGTATAATAAATCAGCGGGAATCTGTTAACATAGGATTTAGTGTACTTCATTGGTGAGCAGAATTCCTAAACATACCTAAACACCTGAAACTGGGAACTGTTCACCAGATTAAATATAGAGTAGTCTTACTAGTAAATAAGCATGAAATATTTTAAAAAGCTTTTCAGTTCTTCTCTTTTTGAAATTCATAGTGTCCTCTTACAAAGACACCATTATTTCTTTATCTGAGACAACATCTTAAAGTACTACGTGATACATTTTAATTGCAAAACCCTGCAGCTTATCTTGAAAGTGATGGATATATGTTTCTATTTTAAAAACATCAATAGTTCTACTGCAAAAACTAGATCATGAGAGCACATATCAAATGCAGCAAAGTTAATTCTACACGACTGTTTTCAGTCTTCAACCAATGGATCTTCATTAAACTCCCTTATGACTTCCTAGGGCTTGCAAATGAGTGAATCAAATTATTTTCTTGAATATGACTCTAAATTATTTCAGTTCACAGTACAGAAATGTATTTGCAAATTATAGAGATGTGTTTGCATATATTTGGATATCCTTAGTTACCCAAATTATTACAGAACTAGGTAGATAAAATACACAGAGCTAAAAGGCAAACATTAAATTAATATAAGCAAAATAGTTTCAAAATCTGGTTTTGTTGTACAACAGTATCTACAAATTCCTGCTGAAAACAGACATCTAATATAACCTGATACTACAAAAGCCAAAAATAGTTCAATGGAATGGTCTACAAGAAATTTCATAAATACATCTAGGAACCCACCATGCCTTCAGGTTATTCAACCTCCTCAGCAAATGTCATGCTGCATTTTTTCAATTACATCAATATACTCCACTTTTCCTCCAAGGTATTTCCATTGAGCAAAGGAAAACATCCTTTCCACTCCACCAAATTACACCAGTGTCTTTGTGTATGCAATTTCATTCAATAGTTACACCCTCCAAGCTCTGCTAACAACTGTAGTCTAAAAATAAAATGTACCAGAAGTATTCTGTATGTTTTCATCTGATGTAAAAGTGGTGCATGAAGAAAATGTGTCAGAAAATATTGTATGTCTATGGGGAGGTTAACTTGAGTAAGCATTGATAAAAGGTTGATAAAGCTACCAAAAGTAGTCAACTTTAGTCCTAAACACAAAACATTCGACTTGCTTTCTAAAACCACTGAAAGAGCAAAACCTGCCTTTTAGCAGTAACTAAATATGTTAGCAGAACACTCAGATTTATTCCAACAGTAATACGTAGCCCCACATAAATGTTTATTAACAAGTTACATTGCAGTATTTACAGAAATACAAAAAATATTTAGGGGTGTATACATATATGCACACATATAAAATATACAGTCAGAACATTTAAATATGTTTTTTCTATCTCATAAAGATAGAAGCAAACAATAGTTCAATTTGACTAAGTCGTCTTTTTGAAACAAATGCCAGATGTTGCTTTAAAAAATTGTGTTGGTGGATTGCAATGCAAATCACAGTATTTTTCTATCTTTAAAAATAGATTTTGTGGCCCAGGAATAAATATCATTATATATTTTCATAGTAAGGGCTACCCTCCTAGTGTGCTTGAACATATATTTCCATATAGAATCTCTTATTAACACAAATAGAATTACACAGATCTGTCTACATGAGCAATTTCAACATACTTTAACACATTAACATATGAATGTGCTTCAAAATATGTGTTTCAAAATGTGCTGAAATGAGGAAGAATGAATTAAAACACTATTCATAGAATCATGAAATAGTTAAGGTTGGAAGGAATCTTAAATATCATCTAGTTCTAGTGTGCCTGTTCACTGCTAGCAGTGAACCTTTCACTACACCATGTTACTCAGAGCCCCATCCAGCCTGGTCTTGAACACCTCCAGGGATGGGGAGTTCACAGTCTCTCTGGGCAACTTGTTCCAGTGCCTCATCCCATCTTATAGTAAGGAATTTCTTCCTAGTATCTAATTTAAACCTTTCTCCTGCTTAAAGCTATTACCTCTTTTCCTATCACATGTCCTTGTAAAATGTCCCTTCTCACCAGCTTTCACACAGAGCCCTTTAGGGACTGGAAGGCTTATATGAAAGACATTAATTGTTTTTATAATATGCACAACTACCAGTTCCTTGAGCCACAATTTTGTTTTAAAATTACAACAAGTAAGTATCCATTGTGGAGGAAGTTCTTGAAACTGAATAAACACTATCTTCACAACATATTTTTATCTTGGTCTCTTGTCTATGAGCCCCTGCACTGTTTCTTCATTGCATTTATGCCACTGGTACTACCAGACAAGACAAAGTCCCTAAAGCATTTTGTGGGAATCCTTAAAGTCATTTCTCAGAGCAATTAAAAAAGTACCAATATCTTCAGCAGTTTTAAAATGGCAGCAATACACTTTGAAACAGCATACATGAGGGGGATTATATTGACAGTAAATATTAAGTTCCAATGCCTGGGGAGGGAATGTGTAATGGGAATGTTTGCTGAATTTGCTCATAGTATTCTCAGCCCAAAATTGCTGTACTGCAGCAATCCCAATGCTCCAGCTGCATTTTGCCTCAAGATAGATCACTTGAACATGACAGGCTCGCAAAATTGTTTTTCTAGATCATCTTTTATCCAACGGATATAAAGAGACATTCAAAATCTTAATTTCTATTTTCTTGACTGCAAAAGACAAGTATTAGAGTGCATGCCTGTTTTTTGTCAGATGTCCTACTGAAAACGCCTGAGTTCTTAACTTCAATATACAAATAAAACAAAACCTTCCAAACCTCATGTTTTTCCAAGGGAAACTTTAAGCTACTTTTCTAATGGTCCCATCACTCTCTAATCAATAAATGTTTGAAAAAATCACAGACATAAAATTATGATTAGGCTGAATTTCTGGTCCTCTTTAAATCAATTATTTGAAGACAAAGAAAATTAGAATTCTGTTAGTATTCTAGGACAGGAGCACAAATATAATTACTTAAATTTTATCCCACACAAGTATCTAGGAGTGGAATCTTACCTTGATCAAATGGTTTACCCGGACTCCATGTACGAAAATAATCATCCTGGAGGGGGAGAAACAACCTAAATTTAGTAAAATATAAGGAAACCATGAAAGCTCACAGTATCATAAAAGACAGAAGAAGCATACCAACCTCTACTTCCTAGAAAGGCAAGCAGCAAAATAAAATAAAAAAGGAGAGAAAAAGATTACAGTTATCATAATGGGACAAATTACTTATACAGCATAAAACAGTGTATTTCAGAGACCATTTCCATCGCTCATAGTAAAAATGTTATTCAAAAATGTTACTTAATAGCATTTAAAATAGACAATGTCTTACTCACAGTACTCACACAGGTAATGTCTCTAGCACTGTTTTTAAAATGTTATGGTAGTTTTCCTGTACTTCCAAGGTATGGAAAACTTAACTACATTTTCAATGCATGGTTTTTCCAAAGTAAAGCTTCAAAGTCATAATCAATAAAATACAGCTATTTTAAACAATATGTTAGTTTCAGAAAAATAATTTGCTATGTAGTTTTAACCATATCAGTAAGATCTTTCATTTAGTCAGTCTAATGAGCTCTATTTTTTTACAAATCATCTTTATAAACATAAAATATCTTCCTCATTATATCATCAGCTGTATTAAGTTTCAATTCCAAGAAGGAAAAACTTGAATTAAATTAATTGCTTCCAAGATCATGAGAAATTTGATAAGAAATTATGAATTCATAGCCAAGACAATAGATCTGCCCATCTCAGATAACAGGTGTCACAGAAAAATGGCTGGAATTGTTTATTATTGTGTTCTAATCCAACTAACTAGTCTCTAGAAAAAAAATATTTAAAAGACTGTACCAAACATTTTAAAGTCTGCATAAATCAAACTTAATAAAACACAGTGTGTGTACTGTCAAATCCAGCAGTTCCATCCCACTTGCTAAAACATCACTGTAAAAAACCATCAATGTATACAAATTTTAACTACTGAGAAAATGTAAATCTCATACAGTTGTCAAAGCCCCACAGTCAGAATTTTTAAATTATCAAGCATCAAATATGTCTTTGCAAGTACAGAACACTTGTTGGGTTTTGACTCCAAAAGAAGAAGAAAAAAGAGTGGTTGCAGCCTAAACCGTATTTGACTGATTATGTTTCATTAGTAAAAATGTTGTTATAAAAATTTGTGCTTTGAAAGACAAAGACAGAAATGAGCAGAATCTGGATTTGCAAAATAGAACTGTATTTCTGTACCAATACTTAACCATTGCTCTACTCTGGCGCTGCACAGATTAACAATCTACAAATCAGTGTATGTGATTTGCCTTTTAATTACTATATTTTTAAAGTAATAAAATACACATAGGCATATCATTTTTTTCAAATACACAAGAAGTAAACAGAAATTACAATTATTATGTTTTTCAAACATTCCTGCTAATAGTTACCATGATGTTATTCCTACAGTGGTGTTCTGAACAGGTCTGAACCAGCTGTAAGGTAATGCTGTTCCAGGAGTCACACCACAGTGGCAAAACTTAAAAGTCTTGAAAAAACATCAAAGTGGTAGATTCTCTTTCTATATCTACTAAATCAACAATGTTTATTCACAATGAGCGCATGCAGAAGATTGGGTCGTTATTTTTAAAATAGTGAAAAATTAAGAGTATCTAGAACATTCAGCTATTAGAACAAAAGAGAAGTCATCCCAAGTGTAACAAATATCCCCTCTAAGTAAAAGCATCCTGCATTTTGCTTAAGGAGGAATGTACAAGTGGGCTTGTATAAATTATATGTTCTCAAGTTGGCCTGAAACCATCCAGAAGATAAATCAATTCTTGTTCATCTCTATACTGCAGACAACTTCACAGACGCCAAATATAATATCCCTCAGGCATTGCTAGAAGTCTTGCTGACTGACTTCTGTCTACAAAGCAGTTCCCTACCTTCCTTGTTACCCTTTTGTGAATCTTTCCCAAGTCTGTTTTCTTGGCAACTAGAATTGTGCAGATCATTCAAGATGAAGCAGCAGTATGGATCTATAACACAACACAACACTATATTGTTCTGTATTCTTCTCCTCAATATGCCTACCCATCTGTTGTCTTTATAGGTTTTGTCTATGTTTTTGTTCTTTTTAGTATGATTTGAATGATTTGCATGGAATTTTCTATTATAAATAAAAAATATAAATACCTATTAACTATATGTACCTATACTGATTTTCCTAAAGAATTAATTTTTCCAATCAGCTGCTACTTAAATAAAATCCACTATTGGACATGTTAAACAAAATCCCTACGTGCCTCTACAAACAATTAAAATTGTTAATCAGTTGTCAGATTAAGTAAAGAAATTGCTTTAATAACTTATATTTTCACGATTTTACAAATATTCCTGAAGCTGTTTAACCTTCTGCATAAAAGCCTGGCTTCCTCTTACATTCAGACCTTTCCTGATCTCCAGTCAGTAAGTTTGATTATAATAATGTTCAATATCCTCTGCAGAATGTAATCAAGACCATTATATAATGTACAAAGCTTCATTTTCGTAATTTCAATATAAAAACCAAATGAAGGAATACACAGTTTACAGTGAAGGCCGGGTAGCATCACAGCCTAGGTAAAGCATCCTGTAGCAATCTATAAATGCAAAAGTCAGTGTCTCAGGATCTCAGGACAGACCCTATGTCTCCTGAATTTCTTCAGGGATTTCCTGGCCTTTGTCCTGAGCATGTTAAAGGGCAAGTTGTAAAAGTCAGCAGAATAAAGTCACAGATTTGTAACAGTAACCATACCACTTTTTCAATATTTTCCAGCTAACAGTATTCATACATTTTAAACAGAAAATTCATCCTTACTGCTCTACTTGAAACTATGTGAAATGCCAGGATTTCTTTCAAGTGTCTCTGTGAAAGACACAAAGCACTTCTAATAGCCAGGGATGATGGATTTCAATGAGTTTAATATCCATGCCTTAAAATTATGCATGTTTAAGCATTATGTTCATTCAGGGTCACAGCGATGAAGTATTTCTAAGAACTTAAGCTCATGGTACAGTTATATATGCAATTTGAGACTAATAACTTTTTTTTCCTGAAAAGCTCTTACTATTAAAAAAACAAAATCATCTGAAAATCTGACAACCCTACAAAAAGAACCAAAACAGCAGCTTAATGAGAAAAGATATTAAAAAATAGGAAAAAGTATATTCTGCCTTGAACATTTTTATTGCTTCTTGGACTTGAATATTCTTCTATATGTATTCTCTTATTGTTAAAAATGAGTTGTTATGCAAGTTTTTAAAAAATACACATTTAAATATGGTAAGAAATAAAAAAACTCAATGGAAAAACCATCAAACAACACAAAACCTAGCCTATACATGGGAATGTAGTTATGCAGTGGAAGTTTTCATCTTTCAATAGACACAGAAACTACTATCCTATTGCTTTTCTTTCCTCTGTAGCACGTTACATTATTTAACCCATCTCACCTCTGTAACATTTTCTGTAGATGCTGCCATCACTTGAACAGAAATCTATATTCTAAAGAACATAGTGATACATGGTTGATGAGTGACTCAGAGAACAGCAGGTGTCCATGGGCAAGGAAGGAAGTTTCCTCACAAATATTTTCAGACCAAGGTTGACCCAAAAACTTGGATAAAGAAAACTCAGCCCTTGTTTTGTATTCAATATTTTAGCTCTAGAATGGCCTACACAATAAAAGCTAATATATTAAAATAAAAGCTGATTTTTAACAGAGAATCCATTAAAATTGAAGCAGTTTTCTGAACTTATAATTATCTTTATATTTTATTAAAATCAATTTCACTGCTGCAGCACAGGGATATTGTTATTTATATGACTTACAAACTACCAATTTTAGAAGAAGTCTGCACAATGCCAGGCTTCATTTATAATAACTTTTCAAGAAACAATACTTCTAAGAGTTGCCAAAGCAGGAAAGACACAATTTCCTGAACACTGTTCAACAGCAAACTTAATTCTGCCTATACAAAATTCCATTCAGATTTTGTATCACTTACCATAATGCAAAAAGTGCATTTTACTGCTGGCCTCCCTATTCTTACAGAGGGGTTGATTTGTTTTTAACAAAGAAGAGTTATATATTTCAATATATAGAGAGACATGGAACTGTATTTGACAATTTTAGAAGCAAAAGTTTTTCTGGCTGCACATGCTCCCTAAAAACTTAAAATCTACAGCATTAGATTCGGATTTTTTTTCCTCACTGCTGTTAGCTGTTTTCCTATTGAGTATTTCACTCTTTTTAATTTCAAGGAGTTCTTAATGGGCTTTCCATTCCAATTCTTCTATCTGCATCTCAAGTACACCCATCTGCTTCTCATCCAACACAAAAGCTCTTTACCTCTTTTAGGCTAGGTCTTTGCTATTTGGTAGCTGTGCTATTTTCAGACTCCACTTCAACAAGCCAACTCAGTTCAGCCAACTGTCCTACATCACAGCTCTCCCCTTGCCTCAAGCTCACTTTTGCAGCAAACTTGAGCTCCCCAAGTATCTCCCCCTCACATCTTTGCACCATTCCAATAGCAGAGGATTTTGCTCATCTGCCCCAAACGTCCCCAGTGACTGTAACAGATATTTGTATCCTAGAGTCTCACCAAAAGAGCTGGGGTAGAGTTGCCATCTGATGCCTCTGCACCAACCTCTTTCCAGTGCCAGAAAAAGAAAGCACGAAACATGTGCAGAAATTTTTTTCTGCTTGTATTTTTCTCCAGGACCTTCAGTCTAATGACAGTGAGATTGTCATTATCCTACAAAGCCTTAAATTGCTGGAGACATACAGGATTGTTACAGGAATAAAAGGATGAAACAACAACAAAGCTGCCATCATATGGGAAATCCACCAGTCCTAAATACTGTAGTTTCCTTAAATAAATGAGGGCCACAGACAGCAAACACAGAGTAACTAAAATACACACATCTAATGAGAGTACTACCCCAAAACATAAACCATAAGTGAGGAACTATAAATTGCACCATGAAAAAGCATTATGCTTATGTATGAGAAAATTCCTCAGCCTGATACCTGAGCTAGTCTGCAATTCTCATCCAGGATGCAGACCTGCTGTTCAGCAGCATGTGGATACTCGCCTATCAGATGCTGGTTTCCATCTCTGCTGAAGTGCACAGACATCTGAGCTATCATAAGTCATGTGAGCACTCTGCTGTACAAATGTGGAGTGTCAGCTTAGCTTGTTAAATGCAGGACAGTGCACACATGAGAATAAGGCAGATCACTCCCCTGAACCCTATTTACAATCACAGCATCTCACATATCTCAGAACACCTGTGAAGGCAAGAAGCCAGCATGGACCTTGTGCTCCTTAGCACATTTTTTACTAATTGTCCCAGATGCATACAACAGGTTGCTTGATCTGTCAGACCTTATGTGATGTCACATAGCTACAGGTCTGTAGTACAACTAGGAACAAAATTAGTTCCAGGAGGGCAGGAACTTTGAATCTAGCACATTTTTTGGCTCAATGCTTTCTTCTCAACAAGATCTTCCTTTTCTCACCAGCCGAAATACGTGTTTTGCTTCCCATAAAGCCAAATGTAAGAACTGCACAGAGCAGGAAGCATTCTTGAGTGAATCAGTTTAAAAAAAAAATTTAAAACCCCACATTTATTATACTTAAGAAATTAAAGAAAACAAGCCCAGAAGCAATTTACAGACTAGCAAAATGGAGACTTCCGCCAGCTTTAACTGTAGATTAAGTGCCCCATTAGAAGCATAATTAGTTTAGCCAAAACCACCAGGAGTTCAGCGCTCAAAGTACTCAGAGACAGACAAAGGCAGTGGTCCTTCACATCAATACTTCTGAGAATCAAGGAGTCCAGATAACTATCAGTTTAGTAACTCAAAGACCAACACCAGAAAAACTCCAAAATAATGAGCCACCCCAGAGGTAATACAAGCATTGTTCCTCTGGCAGAGGAAGACATCATCCCCTGCAGGCAAGACAGAGCCTCTCTGCAGAGCCCCTTTGCTGCTTGTGTGGCAGGCAGCCCGCAGGAGCGGGGCAGCACTGGCAGGTGACAGGACACTGCTCTGCTGCTCCGTGCCAGCCTGCAGGGAGCCTGATGTCAGCTTCCTCCCCAGCTCCAGCTCCTGAGCCCTGCCACCCCTGAGGCCGGCATTCATGGGGCTGGCAAAGCACAATTAGAATCAATAGCTGCTTCCAGTGACTCTGGCACTCAGCTCCCCACATGCAATGTTTATCCTGCTCCCTTCCTTTGCCTCGTGTTTCTAGGACCATTGATAAAGCTGGGCTGGGAGCCACCACTTTTCAGCCCTCTCTGTTGCACAGCTCCCATTCACTAAGATTTCTGTGGATGCTGTCTTTTTGGTACTAGCAGTGTTACTAACAGCAAGTTTGAATAGCACAGTATTTGAAATCACTTGTCAAGAAATACCAAATGCTCACTAAAGCATATATTCAGAAATATAGAGAAAATACTGAAAAACATTTTGAAAAGGAAGAAATTAGTATCAAAGCACAAACACTATAAGCTTCTAAATCCCAGTAAAATTTAAAACATTGTTTCTTTAAAAGTGCATCGCATATTTCTCATCATGGATAAAAGAAATAATGTACCATCTTTTCACTATAAATACAAAAAGTTCTATTCATGCTCCGCCTATTATGCTTTCAAGATTCAGCTTGTGAAGGCCTTAAAACACATTTGTTAGACAATAGGATAAAAAAAAAAAAGAAAAGAGATGACATATGTGAGGTGAAAGACTATCCGTGAGACCTTCATATGCCTGCTCAAGCATTTCATACACCTGTTTCATTTCCTCAGATGCCACTTTACTAAGGCACCAGCCCAAGGCAACAAGGGCAAAAATTACTCCCTGATCCTCTGCATACAGTGCCACTGACAGCCAAGAGCAAAACAGAAAACAGCAACAGACTATACAGGGAGCTCAGATCACATATGTGGGGCTGGAGGGAATTTACCCTGTATGCTGAAAGAGAATGGCAATATGATTGTGAGGCTATGCCTTGTGTCTAAAAAAAAATATGGTGAAATATATAAAGGAGATCTCTGGAAACTGGAATAAACAGTTAACATCTTAAAAGATAAAAGCTAAGAAAGGAATACTCAGTGCACAGACCTGCCAATGACCAGCCAGAGAGGCTTGCACAATGAAGTAAGAGTTTTGTGCACAAGGAGACAATGGGGGTGTGTACCTTCTGTACCAAATGCTGCACTATTCCACAAATGACAGGAGCTCATGTAATTTGTCTTTTCAAACTCTTCTTTCTCCCTCCACCAGCTTTTTTTTTTTTTCTTTTTTTTTTTTCTTTTTTCTTTTTTTTTTTGTATAATGCAGCAATAAAAGCTTGTCATATTCAGGACAGAAGCCCTGTAAGATGTGAAGGACACACAGAGGGCACAAGGACAGTAACAGTCTAGGTTTTAAAGGTCTCTTAAATGTCTAAAAGGATTTGAAAAGGCCTTGGCTCTCACACAGCGTTTGGGAAACATTTTTTCAACCATTATCTGACCACAGCAAGAGGGGGAAAAAGTGATGGTCATCAATTTTTATTCAGAAAAATGAAAATTTATATCTTTTTAGCATGTCCTAGAATCACTTGCAAATACAGATACTATACTTTTGATAACATTGCTTTTGTTTGATTGTTTCTTTTCCAACCAGGAGAAAATTAATTACAAAGACAATCATGAAACCTACTATATCATGCCAATTGCATGGACAGAATTTTGGTCTGTTTCTCCCAGGAGAGGACAAAAAAAAAAAAGCCTCTCACGCGAAGGCTCAGGACAATGTTCTAGTCTACCCCTCACTGCCATGGAGACAAAGAACACCCTAGCGTGAAAACAGTCCAAAATTGAAGAAATTAAGGAATTCAAAATGTTATGAGATAGGAATTACAGTGCTATTGTCATTATAAAACAAGTAAGAACAGATGTGCCAACAAAAAATGGGATGGAGGGAAAAGCATACGTATACCACATGTTTGGAACTTAACAGAGGTACGTAGTTTAAATTGCTATCTGAGCTCAAGAGTGCTACACAGATATACAAAAATAATTCCTATCTACAATCAAAGAATTTAAATAAGATGTCATGCAGTTTATCACCAATAAGAGAAGAAGTATAAAGACAAGAGAAAATAAGGATGGTGAGAAAAAGAGAACTATATTCTAAGTAACCTTTTGATTGGTAGGACAGAAATTCCCACACTTCTTGCCAACATTAGAAAATAACAAATTTAGCAAACTGAAGAACAAGACGGAAGAAGCACATACAGACTTCAGGGTGATAGGTGATTTAGTAAAGTAATGGTATTTTATAGGGATTTGGGAAAATAGATATTTCAGTAAGCAACATATTTTTAAATTTGGCATAATAATTAGATACATTTGGAAAAGATCAGGTGTGTCACCAAAAAGAAATAGTTACTCTGCAGATTAAAGGGATTTCACTGGCATATCTTAGTCTCTTTGTTTAAACAGAACTAAGTCAGGGTTCTTTTCTTAGAAAAATATTTGCAAGCCAAATGTTCCACATGCTTAAGAAGAAATTTAGGCTTTAGTAGCCTAAATTCCTGTAGCTGTGAAGTACACACCTCCTTAAGAATGTGCTTCAAAACTATAACTTATTTTCAAAAACATGCCAGTATTTGCAGGAAAAAATAAGATTTGTGCTCATTCAAATTATATTTAAAGTGAAATGTAAGTCTAAAATTTACAATATTGCTATATTATTTATCTATTCTGAACCTCCCCTAATCAGATACTTCCTTTTCAAGAAAAGCTCTGTTTATATTAGTGGAGATTAAAATAACACCACAATATTTCTCAGACAAATCAACAGAGGCTGCTGTCTCAAGAAGTTTTCTAATGCTCCAATTTTTCAAACACTAGTTCTAGCACATCTGTGATCAATTGTTTCCTCCTCATGCCTTCAGAGACACCTGTCTTGTGACATTTTTATTATTGTATCTGCAAACACTAACTAGCAAAAATGTCAACAACACTGTACATTCCAATTATTTCCTCCCTTGACAAAAGCAATGCTAAGTTAAGGCAAGAGAGTTGCAACAGTTTCAAGTAAAATGCATGATGGTGATACCAGGTGGATAAACAAAACAAGAAGTTCAGGCTGAATCCTACTGACAGTGAAGTTTAGGAATCCCAAATAAAAGTACATTAATTTTAAAGAAATCACAGCCACTATGCCTCTATTATGGAGAGTTAAGATCCTTTTGATATCTTAACCATGCGTGGTGAAAAACATGTAAGAAACCCCCATGAAGTAAATACTACCTGGGATACTCTGTATCTTAATTGATTAGCATGTATTAAAATACCAAGAAAATCAGGATATGATACAGAGAAACACAAGTCAAAACACCCTACTCACTGTGCATCTACAGAATCCATAAAATAGCTGAGAAACAGTGGCCTTCCTCTGTCTTTCAAACTGCAGCTGTAGGCTTCCTAACTGCAGGGTAGCAGCAGCAAAAAGGTTTAGACTGGTTCAGCTTCCCTTATTAATACTGCCAGATATAGCAAATAATCTGTATATGTGACACATTTGCTTTGCCCTCCTGATCCTTTGTTTTTCAAATGAGGTGATCTAGCCCTGGTTTTAGTCCAAATGTTTGGGAATAGCTCTAAAGAAGTTTTTCTAAGTGAGCTCCTACAGTGCTCTTCTCTTAGGCATGTAAATGTACCAGGCATCATCTGCTTGTTTACACACATCTTAGCTCAGCAAGAGAGGAAAAGAAAATTAAGGTTTCTCTTTCTCCTACATATATACAGAGATACCACCCTTAACATCATCTTAGCATCATTATTGAGCAGCGGTGACAACATGTATAAAACCATCCTTTGGTACCATGTATTTTTTATGGCTGTTTTTAATCACTAAATGTTATCTGACAAATCTGCTACATCAGAATAGTCTTCCTCAGGGAAATCACTGAAGAATGATTCTCTTTCCATTTCTTTAGAACCAAAATGGAAGATAACTCTTCCATTTTGGTTCTAAAGGAAATAAAATCATTATTCATTTTTGGTAAGAGCAAAGCAGCTTCATTCTCATAATGAACAACGGCAGCTATTCAGAAAAAGAATAATTCAATATGCAGGGCTCTATAATACAATATTATTTTTCAGACCCTAAAGCAGTAACTTTTACTGATGAAGCCTAAAGAATAAATAAAAGCATTCAAAAGATCAGTAAAGGAATCTACAGGATTTTAAGCACAAATGGAAGTTTAGAAATACCAGCACTATTCTTTTAAGTAATTCGCACAGGATAATAAAAAAGTATATCACCAAGTGCTGAATTTCTTGAAGGAATTATTCTCACATGCAATCTAAATTTATCTCAAAGTAATTGACCCATTTCTTGTAGATCTTAGAGATGCATTATTCTGAAATAAGTTTTCATATGCACTATATTATGAAATTCCTGTTTTATATGAAAACCTCCAATCAACTTCAGCATGTGGTGCTGTAAGATGCCCTGCAATGCATCCCTTATTGGAGAGCAAAGCAAGGATCAAGAAGCAGCCCATTTCCAAATGGTTTCCATAACATTGGTATAAGATCCTCTGATAGCAGATATCCTGAACGTGAAACAGGACAGGACAAAGCTCGAGGGTAACAAATTTCACCAAAGACCAAGCACAAGTAAAGAAAGTCTCAGTAGCTGTGCTGGGAACTGATGAAGGAAAACTATGCTAAATTTAAAACCAGAAACTTTTGAAAGAAAAAAATCTCTTGGCTGGTATCCCTGCTACAACAGCATCTTATAATGTGCACTAATGGACTCTATCATTGTCTCCAAATTTCATTAACTAATCACCTACTCTTTACTCTCAGTCTCTATCATTTGAATTTTTTCTTAAAATTTTTCACTATTTTTTCTTTAGAAGTTACATTTTGCTTATTTCAGTCTTTAGGGCTTCTCCAGATCTCAAGGACATCAGCAGAAATATTTTCAGACAAGGTAAATGTTTGAATGCTAACTCACTTTCACTGCTTTGACTAAAGGACTAGTTTACACACATCAAAATTAAAAAGAAGCAATGCTTATCACATAGCTTTTTATGTTTGGATCTTATCTGCAAACTGCCAATACCAAATATCTGTAAACTACTACAATAAATACCATGACCAAGACATGTTATTTAACACTTAAAGAAATTACATCATGCTACTTCCACAACCTTACTGTAGCCCTAGCATCATCCTCCTTTCCCATCTACAAGAACATTCTGTTATCTCAGTCCTTCAGGTCTTATGTCAGGTTATTATGGACTTTAATCTCAAACCTAGCAGATTCAGACCTTGCCAGGATGAGTGACAAAGGGTAATCCCACTGGCTGCAGGAAACCCTGCTGCTACTTCAGTACATGACACACCAAGTCCATTCTGAACTCACAGAGGAGCAGTGTATTAGAAAGGACTGTGCTGTCAGAAGCATTTTTACTTCTGAAGGACTTAACAGTAAAGACTTGACTATTTCACTTGGGCTAAATTCCCAGCAGCTGCAATTACAACTGACACAACTCTGTGCACACACACATACACCCCCTGTAAAGGAAAATCAGCCCTTTTGGTATCCAATTAGGAAATTGCATTCTGCATTCTTGACTTTCCCCATGCTTCAAAAACAGTGAGAGTCTTCAATTTGCCTTAAAATAGAATTTTATTGCTGAGCACTAAAAATCTGATGTTTCCTGCGCCAAAATCAGATTAATTTCAATGTTGCCAAATTTTAATTATTTGTACAACATATAGTGCAACTTATTTGGGGATCTTTCCAAATAGAAGGCAATTTGTGAACTTCAGCTTCTTCCTAATTCTTCTTTCACTCTTAGTTTCTGAGTTAAGCCCTGATGCACTGCTCTATACTAAGGATGACAAAACACAGAACCCTCTATTTCTTCTCACAAAAAGCCATTGTCTCTTTTGTTCAGAAATTTTCTGTAGTACTTTAATGAGACTTATCTTTGTTAAACTAAGCTAAAATGATAGAAGATCAAATTAATTGTTCTTTTTATAGCAGCTCTAAACCCCAGTCTACATTTCTGTATGAACCTCCATAGCCTTATGCTGTCAAAAAAAAAATCCAGTGAAAATCATCTCACCTCATTTTCCATTTTACTATATCAAGTTTCTAAGCTACATTTCAGGAACATTTCCCCACAGACTCAACCCAAAATCCACATAAGCCCATTAAGGCTTTTCTAAATATTTTTCTCACCTTGGGACCAGGCTTCACCATTATTTTAATCACCATTAAAAAAAAAAAAAGTCACACTTAAAAGTATGCAGAAAAAGAGACTGACATACAAACAATTACAACAATTTGTTGAGCATATCCGGCCTGCCTGTTGTTGAATTTTTCATAGTATCTTAAACTCAAACACTAAAAATAATTACTGATCTTTTAGTAGGTGGAAGAGGGCGGTATTAGTTGCCACTCCTTTTTGTGTAACCCAGAGGATCTGTATTTAGAGCTTACTTCATGAGGAAATGCCAAGTAGCATAACCTGCCTTATTAAATGAGCAACATTAAGTAATACTTCTATCACTAATCACACACATTATCTTCTTTCATTATTACAATGATGTTGCTATAGAAATGAAGTATTTTTCTAAACACAGTTTATTAAATATGGCATATTAAATTCAGCAAGGCACTACATGTGTCTGCCAGTAGATTCCCTGCCCAACTAAAGCTTGGCACAGAGGAGACTGATCTGGAAAAAAGCAGCTGAGACCTCCCATTTCCAAATAGGGAAACAAGATTACAAAGAAAACATTATGGATAACTGTTCTGTTAATTTAATTCCATGTGGATTGTGAAAGAAGTACACCATATAAGTGGAAGGAGAATCAGACTTTCTGTCTGCATCTCCTCTTTGGCTGACACTTCCTTGAGATGTTTGCATTAATATCTGATTCCAATTTGTGGTGTAAGGAGCATCGGTTATGCAGCTATCAAGCAGACAAAGAGCACAACAACTAAAACTAGAAGCACTTTGGTAGTAAAACCAGCTACACTTACAGAGAATGACAGCTCAATGCAGCAGATACAGTGCTAATGACAATTTACAAAATCCTGCTCTACCATAAAACTAATCTCTAAAATACTGCACATATCATTGCCTTTCTCTGTCATGTCAGTTTTGCAATAAAAAAAGTTACATACCAAGACCAGGGATCAAATCCTTAGTGCCCTTACTGTGTGTTTGTCTACAAACTCTGCATGTTCAGTTGTCTTAGTTGCAGTGACAAACAAGCAGCAGCAGAATGTCATGGCTGTCAATGTGCTAGTTACAAAAATAAAGCAACATACCAAATCTTTGCAGTGAATTCAAAACAATAAAAATAACTACAGCTAACATTCAAGACTAGGTGCCAACTCCCCTTTTCAGTCTATGGAAATGTTCAGTAATAATAGACTTTATACATGAACTGCAATCATAGCTGAAGACTATCTTTCTTTATTTCTAATGGCCTATATGCACCATCTTCCTTCTGCTGAAAAGAAAAACAATAGATAGCCTGAAAGGGCACTTGAGTACATTAACATTTCAGTTCATTTCTTCTCAGTAGTACTTTAAAGATAGATTGAGTTCCCATTCTCAACTAGTCATATTTTGTCAGGATCAGGTGTAGTTCACTTTGGTGATAGAAGCAAAAAAAGCAAAATTTTTTCCAGGTCAACAGCTATGACCAACTGCATTGAAACAACAGTCCCTCTTAAATGCTTGAGAGAACCTGTCTGCTTTGCACTGTGAGGTCAGATGGGATCTGAATCCTTATGCCAAGTCTCTGAATGCAGAGTCTAGCTTTCTCTATGGACCTTGAAATACTGTAGGAAAATCACGGTGCCTTTGAAAAAATTGCATTTTGTCCTAAATCCTCTACTAGAGCACGTGTCTCAGATTTTAGGAGAGATGCTCCAACAATGCTGTTAAATCCAAAAGTGGATAGCACTGCACCAGCCTCCCTGGCGTGAGATTGTGTTTTCCTCCAGCACCCTGTCTTGGCACTATGAAGTGAAATTTAAAATTATTTTAAAAATAAAAAGAGTTGCCTCAGCAGCATCAGTGCTAAAACATTTAAAAGGCTCAGAGGAGAAATATATCTCTAAACTGTCTTGCTGAGTAATTCTAAAAAAATCCTACCGTTAAAAGAAAGGAGGTAGAATTAGTCTACTCCTTGCTATTATAATCAACACAGGAACAGATTTATTTACTCCTATGAGATAGGGAAATTGCTACATCAAAACTACTGTGCACACTTGATAAAGGGAGACAGTAAGACAACGACAACAGAAAAGGAGACTACCATTACAAGACACAAAAAATCTGTCTATCCTCCATTCTATATTCTTTTTAACTAGACTAGAAAGCAACTTTCCTAGTCTGGTAGTGGCACTTAGCAACAATTTCTAGATTTGTAAACCAGTGCACAGATCTATATGTTTGTGGTAAGGTACACATAAATACACATAATTTTTCTCAAACATATTCCACAATTTAAGTTCTGTAATTATGTATCATTTGTGTTATATCTGAAAAGAAAATTACTTATTTAGTGCATCATGCTCCCTCAAGTATTTCCTCTACCGTGTTGATTAAATAAGCTAGCAAATAATGGACAGTTGCACATTCTGACTTAGGAAAGAAGGGAACATCTTGTAAATTTCCTCAACAGAACAATACCAGTTCTAATACTTAAAGCTTGCAATTTACATTCAGAAATTACACCAAATACTATCCAAACTGTTTAGTGAACAAGGTCTTAAAAACTCCCTAGTGTTTTTCAAGTATAGTAGTCTCTTCTTTAATATTAATTTTCCATATAATCATAAAATAAGTCTAGGTTGTAAACAACCTCTGGAAGTCCTCTAGTCTTAACCACTGGTTAAAGCATGTCCAACTACAAAAGGTTGCACAGTCATGCCCAGCCAAACTTTGAGTATCTCTAGGAACAGAGATTCCAACCCCTGGTCTGAGCAACCCATCCCACTGTTTGTCTACTCGCACAAGAAATAGTTTTGATTTCTCTTAATTAAGGTTTTCATGTCCTTTGCCTCTAAATCCCATCCCTGCCTATCAGTAAGAACGGCCTGGCTCTATTTTCTCTAAACTACCACAAAGGGCAGTTGAAAGCAACAACAAAACCTGTCTTAGTCTTCACAGTTTAAGATTATTTTCTCATCCTCCTCTCATGCAAACACTTTTCAAGGACATTCTAAACATTTCTTGAGAGACAACAGGCAAACCAAGTAAGTCCATGCTTTCTTATTGCAATGAACTGGACACTCAGAACAGATTTCCAAGTCTGGGATTAAAAAATATCTGTAGCACATAAATGAGGATCACAACCTAAAAAATCAGTTTTTTACCCTCTACATATAGTTAAAATAAAAACAAAAAACCAACCAAATAAAAAACCCAAAACATACCAACCCCCACATATCTATTTTTAGCCTGTCAGGCCCTAGAATATAGCCAAGTCAGCTCTTCTTCTGCAGCATAGATTGAATACTGGAGCTGAGCCTATGAACATCCTGCCAATTTCCAAGCTGATACAGGGTATCAGCATTGACAAGCCTTATTTTCAGCCACACACAACACTTTCAAGATTACAGCCCAACAATTTTTGCTAATAAAGTATTTCTTGTGCGATGTTTTGTATGATAGTTGACATGCTTAAATAATAATAAAATGGCCTATAAAAGAAAAGAAGCACAACAAATATGTCTGTGGTGATAAAACAAGGGTTAATGGTTTTAAAGTGTTAAGAACACAAACACAGACTAGATATAGGGAAGAAATGTTTTTCGGTGAGAGTAGTGAGACACTGGAACAGGTGACCCACAGAGGTGGAAGATGCCCTGTCTGAAAATATTCAAAGCCAGGTTGGATGGGACTCTGAGCAACCTAGTCTGCTTGAAGACACCCCCGCTATAGCAGGAGGTTTGGCCTGAAAATCTTTAAAAGGTCTCTGAACCTAAACTATTCTATGAGATTATGAAATACATAGAAATCTTTTTTTATTGCAAGAACTATATACTACTATATGATATACTATACTTAATATGATAATACTTAATCAAAAGACCAAAACTATGAGGAGAACTTTTCTATGATGCCAACGATGTCTTTATTTCAAATCTCTACTCAATACATTTTGATTTTTTTTTGGTTTTTTTTTTTTTGTGGTTTTTTTTTTTTTTTTTTTGTTTTGATTGCCTTTTTATGATTAAATCTATTCAGTAAAGAAAAGCTAGTATTCCTGTATTCTTTCTGGCTTGAAAGTACTGCTTGCAGCTACATCAGGATGAAATGCAGCCACCCATTTGCAAACTTGAGCTCTCTTGTCACCTTCCAGATCCCAATTCTGTACCTCCTCTAAAAGTGGCAAACAACACTTTTCAACTTAATCATAATATCCTGTTGAAGAGACTCCCATATTGTCAAAACTCTTTTGGCTTTTTACCCCAGGTCCCTTTACACTAAATCATCTTTAAGTTTTCAACACAGATACTGAGAGACTGGACCTTATTTGTTTCACTTTACAGTGAAGGAGGAGGAAGAAACAATACTGACCTTCAACGTGGATGCATATCTGCATGCAGATTTACTGTTTGAATAGCCCTGGCTGATATTAAGGAATTTATTATCTCAGAGCTGGAGTTCAGCTCCAGATTTTAAAGCAGGTACTGGGGCAAAGTGCTTTTCAATATCCGACCTCCCACTACATTAGTCCCACTGCAGTTTTCCTATATATACAGAAATATTAAGACTAGTCCTGGAATACTTACAGACATCTGAATGTGGACAAGCACTTTTCACAGAATTCTCACACATAAAAGGCAAATACAAAGAATTCTACTGTATATTATTGCCATCATCAAGAAAGAAACCTTCACTAAAGCACTCAAGTACTTGCATTATAAATAAGCAACACATTTTTGGAATAAAATATCAATTTTATAATAGGACACTTTGCTTTGGTTTTCACTATAAAGTAGAGATTGTGTCTGAAGTGGTCAGTGAAAATTACTGGTTTACTAAAGAGTTTGATTGCTTGCTATGTACATGCACACAAATCCAAGAAATTGCTCTTATCTACCTGCTTATAAGATACCAAGCCAGTTATTTTTCAGAAGTCTACTGAAACCACAGAAGTCCTGTTTCAGAACTATGTACCAAAGTCCATACACATATTCATTATACTTCAACAAATAAGCTTTTCTTTCAAATTGTTTACTTAATTCCACAGTAAAATATGACAAATTAGACAGTTTTGTTATGAGGTACACAGATACACACATACATGTATAAGCAACATTACTAGCAGGAGCATATGCCTCTATGTAGATCATGTTATATTTTTTTAAATAATCTGCATTTTATCTTGTGAGCATTAGAGTTAAATAGAAAATATTTTTTCCTGAAAAAGGAATATGAAAATGAAGCAGAATAAATAAGTTAAGGCACCCACTTAGCAACTGCTCACATTGAACAGAACTGTCACAAGAAATACACAGACAAAGAAGAAACTCAATATTCAGGTTTTCAAGAAGGAAATACTGGACAGAATCCAAAAGCCTATTTTCTTATTCTTTACAAACAAAAACGATTTAGGGCAATACAAAATAACTTTAAGAGTTGGCTCATTTATTTTTTGTGTGTGTGTGTACATGCAGCACATACTTGCACTGCTGACACTGGAGCTGCAACAGAATTCTACCAAAAAGCTGTGTGCTAGGCTCATAACTGGGACAATCAAAATACCTTAAAAAGCATAACAAAACAAACCAAACAAAAAAAGAAAAAAACACACAAAACAGAACAACAAAAACACCCAAAAAAGTCATACTCAAAAACTACCAAACCCTTAAACATAGAAGACATTCTAGAATTTAACAACAGTCTACTTGAAGATGTGAACTTGAAAGCAATGACTACCAGCTTCTGTTAATTCAGGGAACTATCAGCATCTGCATTTTGCAGGATTAGAGAAAGAGAAATTCAGGTTGCCATGAACAACTGAATATTTTTAATTTCACCTCTGCGTCAAAGCAGGGTGAACCACAGCAGGTTGCTCAGGGACACGTTCACTTGGGATTTTAATTCTTTAATTTACTATGACTGCTTGCATGGAAGAAACTTCATTGAAACTTTACATGTAATCTCTGCAGTTTATTCTGCAGAACATTACAGATTAAGCAGTTGACTTACATTTTAAAGTAGAATCAAGGTTAAGGTTTTAAAAAGATTCACAGTGTGCTCATTCCGAGGATACACAACCTTTCTGTGAGTTTCACAGATAGAAAACCTGTGTGGGACCTCCCTTAAAGAAGTCTTTGGATAAGAGTAGTCAGGCTTCTAAGTGTAACATTCTTTTCAGGTATTCTCTTCAGTGCATGGTCCATTAGACATGACAATGCTACAGTATCGATTCATCACTTCTATTTCATTAAATATTTAATAGCTGGTTTTGTGCAAAATATTTACTTTTAGCAACTTTTTTTTTAACGTTATATTCAATACTATTACTTTCTTCAAGTTAGGAAGCTTGACTATTTAAAAATAAACACAGAAACAAGAGATTATTTTTCAGTACACATAACTTGAAGTATAAACTAATTTTACCTTCATTTTTCTTCCTGTAGTTCTGTGCCCTCACCACCTATTTTGCATTTTGAAACATGACTCAAACACAAGTATGACGACTCATAAGTCCTTTACCCTTGAAGTCAAGCATGGCTCATAGAAAATCCCTTCCACTTAAGAGGTGCAAGACATGAGCATGCAGGTACAAAGTTGTACCACACGGTGTAGCAGCAACAGGACTACTAAATGCATCAGGCTGAAATTTTAAGTATAATTTCTGAATGCTTGATTTCTTAATGCTTTCATATTCTAAGGATCAGCCCAATATCTGTATGTCAGATTGAGAGTCTTAAGGAATCTGGTTTTTATCCAGAGCTTGGTAGTGAAATTTCTTGGCCTATGTAACACAGGACATTAGGGTAAATAAATATTGGTTTTTTCTGGCCTTAAATTTATAATCAAGGTTCTTTGCTTCTGTGGGTCTACTTACCATACTACAGTATATGTAAAACTGGAGACCATTGAGAAAAAAAAAAGTTAACATTATTAGAAATACCTGACAAGACAAAATTTGGATAGATGTTCCAAAGTCACCAGTTGCCTATACTCACTGCAAAGAATAATTAAGGCCAAAAGTACTATCAGAGCTAGGCATATCTCTGGGTGAAAATACTCAGTTACATTAAACAAGATTTTTAAAAAACAGCAATACCAATCCTTGTACTCCAAGCAGTCAAAGTAATATTGCTAAAGGTGCTACTAATACAGACCTCACTGTAAAACCCCTTTATATATCATACCAAGTTCCTGCCATACTATCCAGTCGTATCCTTGCATGCATTTTGTTGTTCAGTTTCAATAGGAAAGGCTGATTTACCGTATTTCTTTTATGTCAATATATCATTCACTACATGGAAGAAGATATCCTGTTTTACCACCTAAAATCTCCTTACTTTTGGTAGGTTTTTTATTCATCAGCTTTTTCCTAACCCTAGGCACTTCAATGGTATTATCTTCTATATGTTACTCTACTTACATCTTCATAATTTTCAGTAATCATTTTTGTGTTTCCTTTTTTTTTTTCCCTAACTTAGGGCACTTTATAAACAACATGGATGGCACTATGCAATTTTAAAAGAAAATATGACTTTATAAACATGATGCTACTTATTTACACGGGGCTGCTAGGGCATTATCTTTGCCCGTGCCATAAAAATGCATACTGAAACTCCAGTGATCTGACTCAGACCTGCTTTATTTCTGCTTTACTAGAGAAGGATTATAATAATTCAACAGAAATACTTTTACAGTTAGACTTGATGATTTTAAGGACCTTTTCCAACCTTTTCCTACCCCTGATTCTAAGTCATTGACCGGTCTTAAATACTCCACACCCACATCATCTCCATTACAAGGAGACTACTTTAAGCACCAGCTCTCTTACATAAATCACCATGCAGACATGAATCAACATGACAAAATAATACAGATTCACAGCCTATTATTTCCTCAAAATCCTCCAAGAGCATTTGAGAAATAAAGGAGAAATTATGGCCACACATGGCCCAAGCTCATTGAAATTAAAAAGAACCAAGCAAATCAAAAGGGAAAACGTATTACTTTAAAAAAAATGGTATCAATGAAATTAGTCCAAAACAAAGCAATTTTACACTTCACATGCTCAGCTGATTTCTCTTCTGTCAATTCAGCTTACTGTAAATCTGAAAGTTTCAAGCATCTTAGGGCTTGGGTAAAATTTTCTTTGAATATTTTGTACAAAATGTGCATGCTTTGAATGACAAAGCCAATTACTCATTCTGTTACTGCATCTATTTCCAACAAGTATACCAGGAAGAAATTAATTCTTTAGGCAACTTATACAATTTACACAATTTATGCCACGTACCAGTCCTTCCATCCTTCTGCAATGAGTTTCAATGCTCATTGCTCAGGGTGTTTTTGATGATGCACAATGTATCCTACAAGACTGTTCCTCCAGGTTATTTCTGGTTTGGTCTATCTTTAATATCTTGTAAAATAAGTAAGAGCAACAGAATTTTAAAGGCACTGCTGCTTGCCTTTCTGAAATGCAATATCCACTCTCTGGCCATACCTTACCAGAAAAGAAAAAGATAACCATCATCAGAAACTAGAAAAAAATAAGTACTGCAAAAACCAAGTTTAAAACCTCACTTAGTGAAATCAAAAAAAAAATCACATCTCAAGCCCTACTTGTACTATATTATGAAATTCCTGAAAGATACTGAGATCTCAATGATAAGGACAAAGCAATCTACAATCATAGAACAAGTCGTCCTTATCTATACCAGTCACCTGCTGGTTTTGTCAGAAGTTCCTCAAAGAAAAGTGCTGCAGTAGTTATATTCCATACTTATGGCTCCAGCCTATCTCAATTAATAAAACCTACCACAATAGTTCTATTCATAGAATAGTGATTAATACATTAATAGTGATAAACATGAGAATTTGGAACTACTCAGAGTAGGGATGATAAATCCCAGTTCATTAACACAGGTGCTGGTTGTGCTCTACTGATCTGCAGATTTTTATTTTTTTTTAAACTTGGACAAAAGTAGGAAAATCAGAATGAGTGGAAGTAAAGACAACAAAAGGTAAAAAAAATAATGACAAGTTTTGTTCTTTTCCTTAGTTTTGTTTCTATTTTTTTGCTGAGGTGAATTTTGGTTTTTAATTGCCATCTAGATTTTCACCCAGTACCAAGGTAAATTACATCATGAACTATACATGATTTTTGTCTTTAATGCACTGGAAGCAAATCCTGTGTCCACAGACAATGACTGTTATTATAAAATAATCATTTTAGCAATACATTTCAAAAACATGAAATCATTACCTGTTTTTCAGAGCTCTTTTTAGTCACTAGTATTGGTTTTAGAGGTAGATTAAATGAAAGATTCACCCAGCTTGCATTTTTGCTAGGATTGGCACAAGCTGTGGAAAATAGATTTTCTAGTTTCTTTGTGACCCTGTTTCTCCTGTGAAAGTGAAATTCAGTGGCACTGAGCCAAATTCAACGAGAAGTACCTCTTTTCTGCTCTCAAAATTCATGGTCACCCACAAGACTGAGAACCCACCAATGTTTCCATTACTTCTGATACTCATACTTTTCCATTTTATTTGTTAAAAGTATTCTACTGTCTTTGGCTTTAAAACTCAAGTGAATCCATCTTGTATTCATTCCACTAGAGTTCCTGTGCATTTAAATACTTCCATTAACACAAATGTTTCTGGTTTTAGAATGTATGCCACTGTATGCAGGCAACTAACTCTGCCACATGGAACCATCTACCCCAATTTCCATCTCCAGCTGGAGCCAAGGACAGACAGCTGCAGTCTGTTATTGAAGAGATACTGACTGATCAATAAACAAAGATAGAGGTCTTTAGAGAAAGAATGTTAATGAGAGGATATTGCTTTGCTTTCTTTCTCCCTATCAGAGTCCTCAAATATTAAGGGGTTTTTAAATGAAAATCTACTTTTTATTCCTTTTATCACTTATTTTCCTCTTTTTAATATTTACTCTAATTCTGTACTGTATCTTGAGGAGTTAAGAAGAGGGGGAATGACAATGTGCCCCACAGAATTATACAGGAACTTAACCACATCTTCCAATTTGTTTTCTGTTACTTCCTAACAGTTGCTAACATATGATTTGACTTTCTTTTTGGTCATCTGGGTCCTATTACTAATGGTAAAGTCCTGCAACTCATTACCTGAACTCTGAATGTATACTAACTGTACTACTTACAAAAGAAACACTACTCAAAATTAATTACAAATTTCCCATGTTTTATGCTCTCTCCTTTATTCCACGGAATTATCCCACAAGGTTACAACCAAGTGAAAAGAGAGAGAAAATGCAAAAGAATGCTTAAACATAACTTAAACAGTGTTGTATTGTAACAAATGTTATAAACAAAAGTCTTAGGTCTCCAATGTTTGTTCACTGACAAACAGCAACTAAAAACCAAATTATTCAATAGTGACAAAAGAAACGGCTAACAATGAAAAAGGATGAAGTCTTCAATATTGCAATTTTAACAGGATCCTTGGCAAAGAACCAGGGTACATAGTACCCTTAATACATAAATACCTGGAAAGAACCAATTTTTAAAGCTGTTGAGCTGTTGCACACAACTCTGCAACATGTTAATAATTACGGCAAAAGTTTTACAGTATGATTTCTGTAACATCAAAGTTTATGTAGAGCAAGAATCTGCCAAGTGCAGCAAAAAACAAAAGTCCCCTCCAATACTCCTGATTTGCAATAATGAGTGTGAACATCTGACAGTACCCATGCTGCATGTTGATATACATCTTTAAAAAAAACCAAAATCATTACAACTTGAAGTCTTCATGCATACCTTATCCAACACCATAATTTTGAAACCCCATGAAGTGTTAAGCCAACCATTATGAAGTAAACAATTTCAAGTATTCAGCACGTTTCCATTAAGAAATACCATACCTCATAGCGTTTTTTTGACAGTTGTTCTCATTATGATTCTAAAATGTCTGAGTCATCCTTTGTTTTGTCTGTTTGCCAAATCAAGTACTGATTTTGAATCAGGGCAAGGACAATAATAATTTCAAGTGATTAAACTATAATTAAGTTGATCAAAAACAAGTTTTACACATCTGTTTAAATACATACAGAATTAATAGGTTATCTGCTTTGACTGCAGCTGTTGTGCTTAAAAAGACAGAAAACAGACTAAAAGAAGAAAAAAAGGAAAAAAAAAAGTCATGCAAACTGAGTGGGACAGAAGACTAAGTACTCAACTCAGTCTACACTGATGAAGTGTGTAATTGTCCTGTCCTGAAGAGAGGCATACACGTGGGGGAGTACTTCAGCACTAATTCATCATGTAATGCTTCTGAATTAGAAGCAAAAGGGGAGTCTGGGAGAAGCAGCTACCTCTGACTTCCACATTTTATGAACAATGTATGATTACAGTAGCAAATCAAAGTTTGAGAAGTGCTCTTATAGATAGAACAAAGACAAATTTTGTGAATGTCTTGTCTCTCACAAGAGACAGGCTTCATAGCCGGATAGCAGTGAAAGCAAACATGGGAGAAGCAAGGAGGAGGCAGAAATCCAGCAAAACAAAATAAAAGGACTCAAGATAGAAGCCATGCAAATAAGAACTGGCAGCAGGCTGTACTGAATCTGGCTGGAATGGAGTTCATTCTCATACAGCAGCATGTACTGCTCCATTCTCCAAGTCCATTTTTGGAAGCTGCAAGCCAAAAGTATCCACGCACTGCTATCAGTGCACATCATCAGCCTGCCCATTTAAAACACAGGTAATTATTGCATGGGTAAGCACAATATGCATTTTCTTCCAAACAACACTTATGAAGATGATTTATTTAGTTCAAATCTAAACAATAAAGTATAGACTGCATCTAAATTAAAATATCTGTAATCCCAAATCTAGCATACATCTTAAACAAAAGATGGATCAGATCACAAACTAACTCTTTCCTGTTTTAAGCCTTTTGATGTCACAGTGATATCACACATAGGTTACCCCCTGCATAGAGTGTATGGTACACAAGCTCACTTAGCTGGGATGAAAAAAAAGGGGATTCATGTATGAAAAAGCCTTTTCCCTACAATCATTTGTCTCCTGTATAAAGATAGATAAAAGTAGGGAGGGGAAAATTATTTTAAGACACCCCACAAATCAAACAAGTTTTTTGAAGGTAAAGACTAATGACACTTAGAATGGAAAGAAAACCCAATAATCTCAGGTCTACAACGACATGATAACTTTGAAATTGAAATATTGAAATTGCAAGTAGCTATTTGCGACATTCAGTCAGAGAGAATTTGGCTCTTCCTGAACTTTTAGCAGTATAAGGTTCAAGTACAGAATACTTGACACTTCTTTTAAAGATTACACACTGGCCAGAGACCCACATAAGCTCTGGGTACCTCAAAGAAACTTCATAATGTTAAGGGTGACACGACTGCCCCACTTTGCTATCGAAGTAAACAAGTAGCAGTTTACTAGTTTACTTCAATGACTAAACTTTGAAACTGCCTCACTCTCTTCTATAAATGTAGCATTCTGGATTGAAATATATACCCACAATGCAACCATTTTTCACTAGATGATAAAAATGTATCAGAATATGATTAACCTGAAAAATCCATATGCTCACTGAAGAGTGGCAAAGCTCCAGCACGTGCCTGCACATTCCATTTTGCCATCACCATCTGCCAAATTATATCTATATTTTAGATCATTATCTATAAGACAGTTCCATAATACCAGCTTCAGTTATGTCCACATTAAACCTAAACATGATATAAATCCAGAATTATTGATCACATTCCACAAATATACTTCACATGCTCATTCTGTAAATTACACAGGAGTTACTGAAAACTGTTTCTTAATTTTGTTTCATTTATATAGATCCTCTTCAAAGAGACAGAAAAACTAAAGAGTAAAAGTGTAGAATATTTAATTTTGTGCAGATCACCTGCAGAGTTGCAATCTTAAATTTTCTTGTCTCCTATTTGAAGCCTGTGTATTCCGAAACCCAAGGCACCATTAAGATTTCTACCCAAAATTCTTCCACATTTCACCGACTCACAATTATACTATATGATCACTGGGGGCCCATAATAACTATTAAGGTTTTTCAACAGCCTCAGTATTGTAGAATCCTCTATAATTAATTCAATAAGTCCTTTAACAATTACTTTTATTGCTTATTTTTTTCTCCTTCCCCTCTGTATTGACTGTTGCCTAAGTTTTCAGAAAATTGCATTTTCACTGATGCTAATTTTTTGAAGATCAGTGATTTGTGAATAAAACAAGTAATACTTAGCTGCTTAGAAATGTGGATCACTATATAAAATGATTCTATCTTAATTACTTGTGATGAAAGCGTACAATTTGCCTTTGAATAAAACGGACTAACCCATGTCAGAATGTGTTTCTGGAAATACTCATTTGTCTTTCTAACCTGAATTGCTCTATGTCTCTCCTGTTTTTTGTAGCAGCAATACATCAGTTCATTCCAGTTAAATGTGACGCCAAAAGAAACTACAGAAGAGCCTACCTCATAAAAAATGCCTAAATATAGCCCACAAGCTCTACATTCAGTCATGACTACCACAATTCAGTTTTTTGCTTAAGTTAAATTTCCACACAAAACAAGGTGGCAAGTTCCATGATAGTGCCTAATGAGAGCTAAATTCAATGTGACTATCAAGTTCACCCTGAAATATGCACCATAACATTATTCTTTAGGGAAGGCCAAAGATTAGAGGACATACTACACAAGAATATATGAAGGTATGATATGAAGAGCTAAGTATTCAGTTAACAAATTATCCAGTAAATTGCTGTTTTATCCTTTTTCTTATCTGATAATCTGATGAGGAAACAGCACTGATAAAACTAAAACACCTTCACAGTTTGTAAGTACTGCAGTACCTCCTAATTTGTAAGCACTGCATCTAACAAACTAAAGCAGCTTTTAACCTGAAGGAAAGAAAAACTAGAACTGCAGAATTGATTGTAGCTTGATAAAAAATGCTATAATTATTTTATTGGTACACAACAAAACCCAAACAAGCAATACAAGTGACAACTGAGATTTCTTAGGAATATCACTGTTTTCCAAATAGTAGCAATCCCACAGCCACTCATCATAGTTAAAAAACCCTTTAGTGTTAGAGGAAAAGAAGACTAATCTTTTCTTAGCTTTCAGAAGTAGGAAAAAGGATCACCTACAGACAGAGGTACAAATACAGTGCTAGGAAATCCAAAATTCTGATTAAGAAAGAAAAAAACACTGATTAAGAAAGAAAAAATATATAAATATATAGGCAAGCTTAAAGACAGAAGGAGTAAACTTATATTAAGACCAAAGTACAAACCTAAATATGTTTTTCCTTCATTACTGGATGCAAATGTGTGTTGGTTAACTGCTGAAAATCAAAGTCAAAAATATCCAAGATAATTTTTATTCCTCATTAAAGTAGAAGCCAAAGGATGTAGACATAGCTGGTGAAATCCTTTCGACTCAGAAGTATCTTAAGATCTATTTTAACCAGAAGGCCAAGTAAGCTCCTGGTTAAACTCTGTGGAAACACAGATTATATATGGTTCATGCAATTCAGTTAAATAGAATGCTGCTCTTAATTTTTAATTATCCATATGGACAAGGTCTGGAATACAAAATAAAACCATTATCCCACCAGAAGGACAGTAATTTGCATTCAAAGCTGCAACTACAGCTGGGAATGGCAAAACAGAATACAAAAAGGGGAGCAACTATAGGACTCTACAGAAATATATGAAGATATTGTAGCAGTACAGATTTTCAGAGATTTTTTTTTTTTTTAGCGAAGGCTCTATAACTACATTGATGCTTTTATCTGCTATTTTGGTTGCTTGTTTTTGCCAACTATCAGACATAAGCTGCTGAACTAGAGACATTGAGCCCGACTTGTTTAATTTTCCCTCACATATTTCATATAAAGTCATTACTACAGATGTATGGAACTTTCTTTTTAGGATCATTGGGTTGCTGACCATGTACAAATTCTCATTTTCTCCATATTTTTATGCTAAAAAAAAAAAGACTGTAGACAAAATAGAGCAAGAAAGAACACAAAGGGCAAGCCAATGGCTAAATTAACATCTCTACAGCTGTGCATCACTGGCTTCCCTTCTGCAAGCAAACATTGTATGTTTCAAACACATTTCATACACAGCTATAAATATATGAGCAGGACATACAGATCAAGTCCAACAGGATAGCTACGTTCAAATCAGTGTCATATATACCATACCCTTTATCTATTCCTTAAAGCTTATTTGATTATGACAGAAATACTAAAGAAGAGAACTAAAATATAGAAATTTGCATGCAATCTTACCACAATCTAAACAGTACAGATATATCTAATATTTTATATATAGACTGAATATATGGGTTCCAAACAGCCTTATTCTTGTATAACTTAAAGAAAAATTGATCATATTTCTTCTGTCAACTCTGGAACATTCACAAAAAATATTCCAGAGACATTGATACAGTTACTTCAGACACTGTTTTTTAGGAAGATAAAGTCCAAATAAGTTTCATTAGAAGACAAGATCATACCTGACTCCTGAAAAACTCCAGATTTAGTTCAAACGTGGATGAACTACAAAGCAGACTGCTAATAGCCATCATCACAAAAAGCAACAGGCATCTGTGGATCTGTCTATCAATGAAGGCATTGGGGTTTTTTCCTCTAAAGGATCTTAAGCTTTAAACTCCCACAGTATTTACACTATCAAAGATACCAATTGGTTTATTTTTAGAACAATCCACTTAAACGACCCTAGAGAAGAGACACAAAAAGCTGAATGAGTGTAAGTACAAATTTGATTGCATTACCCAGCAAAAGACAATTATACAGTGGATGCAGACTGTTCTTCCCTCAATAATTACTTCATTAAGGTGCAGTCTATAATTCACTAAGTGCACATTACTAAAACAATAATAATAAAAAGAACCTTGAAAGTAAGACAGTTTGTTAAATAAACAAGCAAAACTGCTTCCAAAAATGCAGGATCACATAGTTAAATATACAACACATGTTCATGATAAAAGAACAAGATTAGTTGTAAAAGAAAACAAAGCAACCATGCATTCTATGTCATTAAGGTTCAAGTTGTCAACAATTTATCTGAGCCAGTTTTGAAGTTCATAAGGAACACAACTATTAAAAATACACTTTTTCTTTCCTATGTGCCATCATTGAATTGTCACCCATCTCATGCAGAGGCAGCAAGAACTTACATTTGGAACAGAAAAGGCAGAGAGAGGAAAGCCATCTATGTCAGTTTTTCTGATGTATCCAGAAAACCCTCTGTTTTGTTTCACTTGTGAACGCCACATTTCTGGGGAATTAATTTGTTTCAATAATTTTGAGTCATGAATCATCTCCTTTAGAGTTGTTCACTACATCCTGTTCAAGAAATATAAGTAATGCACTAACAAATACATCAAGTTTCTATTTTTATAGTCACTTTTAAAAAACTTTTCCCTTCCAGGAGTTATTCAGAGTGGATATCCCTGCATTTATTCAAGAGCATGAGCAGGTAGGTCAAGTCTGAGGGAAAAGAAAGGGAAAAGAAATGTTCCTTAATAGTACAGATAAGAGTTCAAACGGGACAGGAGTTGGTAGAAATGATATAAAAATAATTTATAAATTAATTTGAAAATGTTTTAATATTCAGTCAGGAAAGTCTCATGTAAGACCACAGGTTTGCCTCCCCTCAGTTGCATATGCCAGAAACACCATTTGAGTTTTAAATATGAAATTGTACTACAATAGGACTTGATTTGTTTTTTTCTTGAAATAACCAGATTTGTATTAAGGTATTATAAAATTATCCCCCACATTATTATTAAGATGATGTTGTGAAAATTAATGCAGACTATTATACCAATTGTAATGTCATCAATTCTTTTCTATAATGAAAGGCAAAGTCACATGAATCCCAAAGATAAAGCTCAACAAGTATATTTATAAATGTTTACAAAGAATAACAGAAAAATGTTATGATAAACATACAGTCCATGTTAATTATTGTCTTGCACATGAGGGCTAATAAACCCATAATTTCTATAAATCAAAGTCACTCAATATAGAACTTTTAATGTCAAAGCATTTCTTCCTATCCTGTAATATCTCATCTAGCTTCACAGTGGTTTGACCCAGGCCAGATTGAAACTTTCACAAAATAAAACTAACCATAGCCAAGAAGCCCAAATTTAAACAGGAACACACCACATCATAGCTTGGTATTGACAAATACCAGGAAGAAAATGCACTCACCTACATTCTAAAATCAGCATGAAAACAAACACCAAATTAAATCATTGTACCATTCCCTTCCAACAAGATAAGCATTTCATTACGTATACTATTTTATGTGACAGGCATAATTTTATGTCAAATAGGAAAGACATTCTTTCAGAGAAAGACAAATTAAAATTAAGATGTATCCATCAGTACACAATGACAAAAGATAATATCCATTTAAGCTACTAAATTTTGTGACTATAATCAATTCCCTGCTTGTTAAGCAGCTGAAAAGTTAGAGTAGACGGTTTTATTTATTCTTTCTATATTTAAATTTTGTACATAACTCTCCAAAGAAATCTACCCTGTCTATCTTTCTACTGATCTACAAATGAATGAACACTGAGATGTGTCATCTTTCATACCTACACTGAAAACAAATTTAGTACCTGCCTGAGCAAAACTTTTGTGCAATTTTGTCTAGTAAAGTGGTTTGCTTTAGAGGGAAAGTAAATTACAAAGTTCAAGATTCGCAAAGTTCTATGCAAGTGTAAAAGGAAACTTCTGGAACTACTTTGAGTAACAGAACAAAATTTTATCTTGTTTCAAACATACAGGAAAAATGTCAGTGCCTACAGCATCAGGGAAATGGACTTTAGAATAGTTATTCCCAAACTTACATGACTGAAGACTTCCTACCATAAACAAGAGCCTCTTTAATAGCCTAATACTGATTAATGCTCTTTCAGATCATGAAAGGAAGCAAAAGACTCACAGATGATCTTCTGCTCGCACATGCCATCAAAACCCATCCAGCAGTAAGATGTAAAACTAGCCTGGTGATGTTTTACATCATTCCTATGAAACGTGCTGTTTCAAAGATGGTTTTTCAGGTGATTGTTGCTACACAATGAGCCAAGACAAGACGACCTCTTCAGTGAAAAAATATTTACCATTAATGTGGAGGGGAAAAATCGAATAACATTGACATGAAGAATTCCAGCTGATTTTCAAGAACATACAGAAGTGTGAGCATGCACATTTAGTTTGCCCTCTGGTGGCCAATTCCAAGGCTGGCTACGGTTTAGGCAAGGATGCACTTTGGGATCAGTGTCATGGGAAGGCAGTAGGTATGTTACAATTACTTTTACAGCTCTTCATCTAAGCTCTCATATATTTTTAGCACTCAACTGCAGCTGTTAACTTGGTATTCCTTCTACAGAGGTATGTAGTTTCCAGCTACATACCTCTGAGTGTCTACCAAACCACTTGTACAGATCCAGTCATTGGCCAGGTTTAAGATATTTTTAAAACAGACTGTGACTTTTTAGTCTCCTGGAAAGATAAAAAGGTGCAAATGGAGGGCAGCGAGTTTTGAAGGACAGAATAACAAATTGATTTATGCCACTAGAATTCATAAATCAGAGGATAAAAAAAGAACTCCAGAAAAAATTACCAGAGTTTCTCAAAAGCACTTGTGAATGCGTCTGTATAGGTAAGTGACAACTACCACTCAAAAGCAAATTGTTACCACCATGCACTTCTAAGTGTAGAGAATCTGATTCAGTAAAATATTTTATAACATTTCTCGCAAGAGATTGATGAAAAAATTCACAGCAGAACAGAACAAACCTGAAATAATCTGTAGCTACTAAGTTGTCAAATGGGCTAAGAAGCCATTTCAGATTCTGTAGAAGACCAGGTCTGACTGCTGAATTGAAATACCGCATTGAAAATTTCCCAGTTTTTGGCTCTAGACAGACACTTATTCTGATAAGCATTGAGAATATGTAATTTTCTGTGATTTTGAGTAACAACACATCAAATTCACCTGTATGCACAGGAAACCAAGTTACTTAAAAAAAAATCCTTTCCATTTTCTTGTCCCCAAATTGCAATGGTCTCAAACAACCACATGCATCAACAACACACTTCTCATCAAATCCAAGATTAATGTCATCCTTCTTCACAAGCAATTAGCCTGGTAGATTCTCAAAGGGGCTTTCTTTTTCACAAAGAGTTTCAAGAATACAAAATTTAAAAGAACCCAAGAATTCAAGAGTTTGCTGAAAATACAGGCTTTATTTGCCAACAGCGTTGGCATTAACAGTTTATTCCAATTAAGATTTCAGGCAATGCTGCAGCCCCATTATTGCAACATCCAACAAAAGTATTCTGATTGCAAACATTCAAAAAGCTGCCAATTCTGCCTCACATGCTAAAGAAATGCACAGAGGCAGCTGCCTGAGGATTTGGAAAGACCAAAAGTGAGATGAGAATATATTACCCTCTAGTGACTGCCTACCAGCTAAAGCAAAATTTGTAAATATCTGCTTGCATATTCTGTGTAATACAGCCAAGTAAAGGGAGAACTTCTGTGTGCAATTAAATAGGGGGGAAAAAAACTAATCGACCCCAAAAGAAAATTCCAGTGACTTGGATAGTAAGATTTATTCTTGCACCTGAGCCAACTACTTAGTCTGAAACAGCCTACAATGAGCATGGCCTCAAAGTTACAAAGTCTTTCTCAATAATTGGTTTTCTAGATGAATTGGGGAACTGTGGATGGAATGATGAAATAATTACCTTCCTTAATTCAAGTCATTTTACCTGTACTGGAGATTTGTAACATTTTTTCCCTTACATCACTTTTGTCAAGTATCTGATTTGTGTAGTGAAAGATTTATGGAGGAAAGAACTGATGCAATGCTGATAAAGCCTGTAATATTACTGGCTGCTCTGAAGTGCCTTTGTATCATTTTGAAATGACAGCATTACGCCTTTGTGGCTTTTGCTTTTTTATCTTAAGTAGTTTTGATACTTAGGTACGCAGTGGAGTAAATGGACAGTCTTTTTGTTATAAAAGAACAGATTTGGGAATGTACAAGCTGCGCAAAGCCTTCCCATTCCAGGTGTATCTTTCAGACATGCAAAAAGGATTACAAGCTAGACACTTGCCAGCAATACAAACTACTGTAAAATATTAATGGGAAGGGAAGAGTGGGGAATGGCCCAGAATATCTGCCTGGCTTTTCTTCACGCAATTCTGTTACATGACGATCTAATCAGTATCCAGGGGATAGTAGTCCTGATACAAGGTTTCTTCACCAGTCACATTAATTGTAGCATCAAAAATTTTTTTAAATAAGTAAACTTTTGAAACCATCTAATTCTTTCCTTTCTGGAGAAATGTGGCATTGTTTCCCATCCATTCTATAGGACTTTGTGTTGTTTTTCAAAATATAAAGTAGAAAAACATGCAATTTTCTTTTTGAATGTATAAACACTTTACAAAAAAAAAAATACCCACACACACAGTCAAAAGCAATCTTTTGTTTAAATGTCAGATTAATCTATATCTATAATAAACTAGAATAAGAAACTGGCCACCGAAAGAAGATACAAAAGCAAAACTGAAGAACCAGAGTTCATCTTAACAATACCTGATTAAGTAAGCTTTCTTTCCAGGACACTGTTAGAAAATAGGAGCATTCTATCCAAATAAAAAGTATTGCCAGGGCTCTTCAGAACAGAGTTATTCACTCTCAAAGGGATTAGAGAATATTTAGGTTCACAAAGGAAAAGTACACTTCCAGAAGGAAAAAATAAGACATCTACCACCGGATGGTCACAGGTCTGTATGACAAAGACTCTGAAAAAAGAGCTTAGGACTTGCCAAGAACTAGAGAGCTCATCTTCAGGCTACCCTAACATAGGATCAATCCTAAATCTAAAGCCTGAGGGTACATTCAATTTGAATAAAAAAGGAGTCAGACTTTAGAATAAAAAGTACTGTACTATGCCATGTGGCATTAGTGGATAAACTGTTCTCTGTAAGGAAAACTGTAATCTATTAATTTTAAATCACTGCAATGAAATGGCGCTGGAGGTTTTAAACAAAATACAATTTCTGACTCCATACAAATACCACATTTTTTCTAGTTTCACTGGAGAAAACAGGAAGATGGGACTAAACCAACCTGTAACTTCCTTTGCATTTATTCAAAAGAAGTGAAGTTTCAAGAGTGCCAAAAAGCAAATTGGCAAGAGTGTCAAAGTTAAATGAACTTCACAGAGACTGAAGGATCAGGATCTATCTATAGTTAACACCTCCTATCCCAGTCAGATTTTTTAAAAGGTTGCTGAAACACTCAAAAAGCAGAAAGTATCATAGAAGCATAGAATGTTTTGGGATGCAAGAGATCTTAAAGATGATTTGGGTCTAACTTTCCCGTCACAGATGGGGAACCTTTATGTAGACCAGGTTACTCAAAGCCCTGTCCAGCACTGAACACTTCCAGGGATAAGACATCCACAGCTGCTCTGGGCATCATTTTCCAGTGTCTCACCACCCTCACAGTAAAAGATTTATTCTTAACATCTCATCTAAACTTCCTCCCTTTCACTTTGAAGCCATTCCCTGTTCTATCACTACCTGGCCCTTGTAATAGCTCCCCCTCCAGCTCTTTTGCAGCCCCCTTTAGGTACTGGAAGGTTTCTCTAAGGTCTTTCCAGAGCCTTCTCTTCTTCAAACTAAACAACCCCAACTCCCTCAGCCTGTCTTCACAGGGGAAGCACTTTAGGCCCCTGGCCATTTTCACAACCCTCCTCCAGACTAGTTCCATCTCATCCATGTCCTTCTTATACAGGGGATTCCAGGTGGAATATCATGACAGTAGACTAGAGTGGGAGAATCACCTTCCTCAATCTGCTGGCCATGAGTCTTGTGATGCAGCCAAGGATGAGGTTGGCTTTCCAAGCAGAAGGTACACATTGATGGGTCATGTTGAGCTTCTCATCCACCAACACACCGAGTCCTCCCCAGGGTGCTCTCAGTCCATTTTCCACCCAGCCTGTGCTTGTACTTGGGGCTGCCCAGCCCAGGTGCAGGACCTTGCACTCGGCCTTGCTGAACTTCATTCATGAGGTTCACACAAGCCTATCTCTCGAGACTGTCCAGGTCCCTGTGGATGCCATCCCTTCCCTCCAGCATTATGATCACACCACATAGCTCAGTGTGGTTGGCAAACTTACTGAGGGTGCCCTCGATCCCACTGTCCATGCCAACAACAAAGATGTGCCAACACCAACCCCCAAGGAATGCCAGTCTTCTCCATTTGGACATCAAGATGTTGACCACAACCATCCAGAGTGGCCACCCAGCTAATTCCTGATCCCCTGAGTGATCCAACCACCATGCACATGTCTCTCCAGTTTAGAAATTACGATGTTGGACAGTGTCATATGCTCTTCACAGCTCACAGAAGGTGGTATCAGTTGCTCTTACTGTATCCACCAGCACTGTAATCCCATCACAGAAGGCCATCTGGGCTGTCACCTATCACTCAGTTTCCAGGAGGAACTTCTCCTGGGCACTTAGGTAAGACTGACTGACCTGTGGTTTCCAAGGTCTTCCCTATCTCCCTTTTTAAAAATGAGGGTTATGTTTCCCCTTTTCCAGAAAGAACTTTCACCAGACTGCTGCAGCTTCTCCAAATATGATGGCTAGTAGCTTTGCCGCTTCTTTGGATGGCTCCCACAGGATCCACAGTTGTATCTCATCAGGTCCCGTGGACCCTCAGTTTCCTTAGATGGTCTCATATCTGATCTTTTACAATAGTTGGTTCTTACTTCTTCCAGTCTCTGCCTTTGCATCCTGCAACTCAGGCCAGTGTGACTGCCACACTTGCCAGTGAAGACTGAGGCAAGAAAGTTGTGGAATACACCAGCTTTCTTCATATCCTGTGTGACCTGGTTCCCTGCTTCCTTCCTGAGAGAACCCACACTTTCCCTAGCCTTTCTTTCACCAGCGACAGATTTTCCTATTGCCCATGAAATCCCTAGCCAGATTTAAATTTATCAAGACTTCAGCTTTCCTCACCTGATCTCTGACCCTTCAGACAATTTCTGTTTTCCTCCCAGGCTAACTAACCCTGCATCCACACTCTGCAGGCTTCCTTTTGTGTTTGAGTTTACCAAGGAAGAGCCTGTTCATCCATGCAGGCCTCTCGGTGATTTTGCCCAAATTTGTCTTTGTTGGGATGCATCCTGAGCTTGGAGGATGTGATCCTTGAATATTAACCAGTTTTCTTGGGCTCCTCTTTCCCTCCAGAGCTTTATTCCAAGGTACTCTGTCAATCACATCCCTGAAGAGGGCTCTGGTCTCCTGAAGTTCAGAGTAGCAAGTCTGCTGTGCATCTCCCTCATTGCCCTAAGGATCTTGAACTCCACCATTGCATGGTGGACACTGCAATATGGTCACTGCAGCCAACACTGCCCTTCAGAGTCACATTCCCCATCAGATCCTCCTTGTAGCTGAGAACAAGCTTCAGCAGAGCACCTCTCCTTGCTGGCTTCTCTATCACTTGGAGAAGGGAGTTGTCAGCAACACGTTCCAGGAACCTCCTGGAATGCTTATGCCCTGCTGTGCTGTCCCTCCAACAGGCACCGGGTTGGTTGAAGTCCTGCACGGGAACCAGGATTTGTTAAAATGAGGCTGCATCTATTTGTCCATAGAGGGCCTCATCCCCTTGGTCTTCCTGGTCAGGAACCATGTGTCAGTCCCCACTACAGTGTTACTGGTCCTCCCTTGAATCCTGATCCATAATTCTCAGTCAACTCCTCATCTGCCCCCAATGCAGCTCCATGCACTCCAGATGGTCACAGACACAGAAAACAAGACCCCTTCCCCATCTCCCCTGCCTGTCTTCCTAAAGCCTGTATCTTTCCATTCTAACACTCCAGCCACAGGAGCTAACAAAAAACATCTCTGTCATGCCAAGAAGATCACCTCCCTGCAGGTGCGCACACATTTAACTCTTTGTTTAATTATATGCTACCTGCACTTGCATGGAGGCATTTAAGCTGGGCCCCTATGAAGTTGACTGACTTACTGGAATTCCTTTGTGCCACCCTTGAGGTCCTCTCCTGTTGCTCTGCACATCCTCTCCAGCCTCTGGCTTCTCCTCTAGCTCTGGTAGCAAAGTGTTAAGAGGGGGATGGACTGCAGCTCCCCTTTCCCAGCAACTTTAGTTCGAAAGCTCTCTTCACCAGCTTAGCAAGCCTGTGACCAAAGGTACCCTTCCATATCTAAGTTCATCAGAAAGAAACTCTAAATAAATAAAAAGCAAACTCTTAGATTTTCCTGCAGTGTACAGTACCAATTATCCTTTGCTTTTAAACACAAAATCACTGATGATCATACTAACATCTTAATTCCTCTGAACAATACAGAGCACCAATTTTAATTCACATGCAAGTATAAAAGCTGTGCATTTAAAACAGCACATACTCCCAGCTGTTCAAAATTTCTTTGCTCACTTTACTCCAGTAAGCAAAACTTCCATTTAATGCACTCAAATTACTTTTTAAAATTATTTTACATTTTATATATAATGCAGTCTACTTTGGATTCTGCTTTCCAGAATAGCTTCCTGAGTATATCCTGTTGCCCAAAATCACTTCAATTTTATAACATAAAGACAAGCATTCTTATAGTCCACAATAAAAGACTTTTTGACTGGCTAGAAAAATAAATTCAAATCACTGAATGTTTGCTAAAAGAACTACTCACACACCTCTCTTCTATTTTGGCTAAAGGAGAAAGAATGTTTTTTAGTTAGGATGTTTCAGGTGTTAATATGCCACCAAAAACCATTCTTAGCCTGATGCCTCTGCCTTCATTCCCATCCCCCTTTCAAAAACAATGTCCCCTACTTAACACTCTACATTCAGAAAATTCATACTCTGAACTCTCACTGCTTCTCAGGCTAAGGCTATGTAGGACAAGAAAGAAAATATCTGCAGTGAAAGCAGCTTCATATCAGAAAACATGGTGAAATAGCCACAACATCTACTTTTTTTCAATGTTTGGGGCATTCTAGGCTAAAATTTCAAGCTTTCATCTTTGCATAGGTAGTTTAATACACTGTGGAATTCTCTTTATTTTTTGCTTAAAACCAAACAGTTGCAGTGCAAAGCCTACAGGTTTACAATATTTTTCTTCTATGTACAGTAGGAACTTCCTAAATACTATATAATGCATCCCTAGACTACTGGGGTATGGCAGCTAGTATACACAAAACTGTTTTGTTTACTTCATTTCTTGTTTTCAATTTTTTTCTCCTTTTCTTTCTTGTTTTCAGATTTTTCTCCTTTCTGGCTTTGCTATGCATGGATATATCTCTGTATATTTTTACCTCATATTTGTGTTCTTTTCACACAACTCATGAAGTAAAGAGTTTTTTTAAACTCTGCCCTTATCTGTTTTCATTTCCTCTTCAGAATTTACTACATATCCTTCAATTCATTACTCTGATCAGCAGCTTTTGAAAGTTCTCCCTGAAACTACAGAACATAAATGGATGTGGTTAGTTGAGTGACAGAAGAGCAATTCACAGCTTCAAAGCTACACTTCCTTAACAATCTACAGCACACCTAAGAATGTTCTTGTTGTAGCTCCCTGGGGAAACCAACACCCACTCTGCAGACTGCAGCACTATGGCAAAACCAGATTTTTTTTGACAATATACACATCCATGCCTCCTTCAGAGAAAGTACTGCAACACAGTGCACGCACTGCAAGGGAAAGAGTGTTCTGTGACATTCATATCCAGAGTGCATTAACCAGCAAGGTCTCCAAGGACCAACCCACAGCACACTTAAGTACTCCAAATATTGCCAAAAATTTCAGGTCATGCCCTTTATCAGTGCTCCACCATATATAAAACACACTGCAATATTTCACGTTTAAACAAGCTAATCTGAAGATCAGACACTTCTGTGAAAAAAAAAGAGAAACAATTGATTAAAAGGATATAATGTATCTTCTCTAACATAGCTGTGGTCATTAAAAGGTATTAACTGCTTATAAAGGATATCAAGTCACCAACAATTTTATTGAACACCAAAGAATAGAAAAATAAAAATCCAGAAAAGTTCCTGTAGGTGATAACTCTGTTTTATTTTTCAGGAAAAACCTCAAACTTGACTGAAAGTAGAAGAATCTCGAAAGAAAATAATTAAATTTTTAGTAACTACATAATAGCTATACATGTCAGGGTTAAAGGTTTCCAACTTCTTTTAGCAGTATAATGTTGCACTGTAAAAATAAAATAATGTACACATATGCAGCTTCAATACTTTATTCTTCACATGATGAATTTACAGAATAACAAAGAATTGTCTTTCCATCAACTTGTACAAAACAACTAAAACTGGAGACTAAACAACTAAAACGCTAATTTTAGTGTTTCAAAATCAGCTGTCCCATCTGTACAAAGCATCTAGGACAACTAACCTTCCTGACAGAAAAAGGTGAGCACTTTGAAAGGACAATATGTCACATAAAAAATCACAACAAAAAAAACTGTTTAAAGCAGACATCTGTCTCCACTTACCATATAAAGTCTGCAGAGAACATGCTTATGCTAAGCTTCTACACTACTGCAGTTAGGCAAGGTGAGTCCCAGCTTCACCTTCTGAATAACCATTTCACTGCTCAGTAGTTATTTGGCCAAGCAAGGAAACCCTGATTATTACCCAACACACAAACACAGCAGTGCTTTACCTGGACAATGTACAAGTTTTCCTTGTTTTGCAAAATTCACCCAAAAAAACAACACTACTTTTCCAAACATGGCTATTTCTGAAGGAATGGGAGAGGGAAAATGCTTTTTGCTGGGTCTTTTTTTCCCCTTCCAGTTGCAGTACCGTGGCCTTTTAAATCAAGGTAGCAATTTTAGGCTGGAATATGAAGCAACTCTACACAACAAGAAACAATGCATTGCTATCACAGTTGATTCAACCTCCATCAGAATTGGCTTTCTGCAAGCTAGCAAAAATACTTCATTTACATCTGGGGTTTTTTCTCTGAAAAATATGTTGAAAAATCTTTAACGTTGATATTTTTCTAGGCAAAACAATTCATTATCTCCACTGTAACATAGTAATATCTAATTTACATTCTATTCCTAAGGAAAGACAAATTAATGTCTAGCCCCGGGTGCCGGTGAAAAGAATATTCATAATTTACAAGACTTGAAAATGAGAAATAGCTGAAATGTAAGGACAGAAATCAGGTAAGGAAAATAAGGAGAAAGAAATTCCTGGTTGTTTACGTAATCAAGGTAAGTGTCCCGGTACTGAATAGTCTTCTTAGTTCAACAAAAGCCATAATTTTATTTTTATTTTTTTCCTAATTTTATTTCTTACCTATAAATAATTTTAACAGAAAATTTAACACATAAAGATATGTAAATTATACAAAGAAGATTTCTCAAAATTTTTCTACTATTAGGGCAATATATATCTATCCATGAGGAGCTGCACAATATCCTGACATCCTTGAAAAGCAGCATTCTTGTTATCAAAACATTTCTTGAACTGGTTCTTTCCTTTTTCTCAGATTTTAAGGATTTGTATCCTAATGGCAAAGATACGAATAATGATAGAAGTCATGATGGGCTATAAAAAAGGATAGCTTTTTTCTTTCACTTCTATTTCTTCTACCAAAATTTTTCTGAAAGAAAAGTTAAAATCTTCTCTTGCCTTATCACAGGACCCTTTCTTCCACCCTAGCACAAAGAAATGCATGAAGTTTTCAGGTAATTGACTTCAGATTAAGGCAAAACTCCTCCATGAAGACTACATTCACAGCTATGAAGAAAGACAACAAATTATTGTAGAGTAACAGTTATCTACAGTGGAAATTATCTAGAGCAATCCTACCAACAATTATTTAGCAATGGAAAATTTGACATGGCATATTTCTGCCAGCTGACTATTGCCATGTGTGATCATGTAAATGACAAAAAAATCAGCATTCAAGAGATGGGGAGGGAAACGGGAAATAAATTCAAGAGCAGGAAAGACAGAAACATTGGTCAAATATTCATATCTTGGTATAGTAAAAGTCAAGTATATAGTATTTGCAGCTGTACTTATGTGCACCCTTTTGAGACCAAGATACCGGGGTTAGAGATGTACAGGAACAGAGCACAGACCTTGCACACAACTCATGATCGGATTTAAGGCAGAGATGGTAACAGCCAGTGAGCAAAAATAACATGGCCATCTAGAGCTTGAAGTCTTTTCATTCCTCTGATGATAATGCTAGCAATTTACTCCTGCCTGGACTGTATTCTTAGTGATTCGGATGGAGGGAGAAAGAAATTTAGGTACAGATTTAAAAGGCTCATACAAGCAGAAAAAGTGAAGAAAGACCTCCTGAGAAAGAAATTCAGGCACTTGGGAAACAGAATTTTTACTCACAGCAGATTTGCCCTTTCAAACAAGTGTAGTATCCATTAAGCTTATTCCCCTTTTAAACAACTCTTCCTATTAATTACAGCTCAAATTATGTGGAAAAGGGATGACCTTTCAGGAGAAAAACTTTAGCAAAATTTCTCTCTCTCCAACTGTCACATTAATCAATGCTGAAAGGCTTAAAAGCCTTAAAAATATCTTACTAATGCCTCCATTTCCAGATAGTTCACAATGACAAATGGAAAACAGTGTCTAATGTACAGGAACACAGTTAGCAAAATAGAAAGGCTACTGTAATATTAACTAATACTTCCTATTTTTAAAGAAATTATATCAAGACTATTATGTACACACTTGAGGAGTCTTAATAAAGTGTTGTGGAACAGTGAAAACAATATCCAATGTCAGTCATATCCATTTTCTAACTGTGATCTTTCATTTTGGTACTTTGCGGTCGAGTTCCTCATCTACCCTTCCAGGTAAAGGGGAGATGCAATAGCCTCAAGCAAATCAAATTACACCTCTAATACTATTTGAACACATGTCAACTTCCCTTACGCTGCTTTATCTTTGAGAACCTTGGAGAAACACATCAACAGGAAGAGGCTGCTCCAATTTGATGCTCAACAGGCAAATTACTTAAATCTTATTTATGTGCATACAAAGGATATGAACATCTCAAACAATGCTTTCACTCAGTTTGAAGTTTCTCCTCTCTCCAATCACTGTCAGAAACAGACAAGGAAAAAACCATCTCTCCCTTCTATTTTAATGTTTTTCGTGTGTGTGCACTTATTTTCCTCTCTCAATTTAATCCTTCTCTTTGCTCTTCATTCTTTACCTCAGAAGTGAGGTTAACTATGGCCGAAAAAATGCCTGACTTAACTTCCTGCACAGATTAAGGATGTCTTTCCTCCTCTCATACCTACTCCAGTTGCTAGAATGAGTCAAAGAAAACATGTACTCTGAAAATCAAAAACTCAAAAAATACTTCTAACCTTTGAGGGGTCCTGAATTAAGTCCGAGCTGAAAGATCAAAATTTCTGTAGCAGTATAGCTGATTTATGAATAGCATTAGTAAAAAAAGTTCCTGATCTGCATGGACTCTTTACATGATACTCATAAGCCTTTGGAGATCTCTGAAACATTACTGAAAGAAAAAAAAATCTGAAATGTGTCAAATACGTTCTTTAAAAAACTTTCTTTTATTTTTCATTTCAATTAAAATTTAGTTACCAAGTGAAAAAAAAAAAAGGGACACCAACAACTGAAATATTTTTTCAAGTTTTAGGTTTAAAAATGAACAAGCTAAATATAAATGGATTTGGAATGTTTTTAATAATAGCAGTGATTTTCAGTTGCCTCCAAATAATTGCACACCAACAACCTACTTTTACAACATTGACACTGAAACTTTTTTGGTTTTGGAAAGCAGCAGTAATACATATCCTGCTAGCCGAAATACATACAATTGTTTAGTGGTAGTTGTTCAAAAATAAGGTCAATGGATTAACTCCTGCCTACAAGCAAGCTGGCTAACTGTTCTGCAATAAATTTTCACTTGGAAGTGGCAAAAATGAGATTTATATTAAGCTACTTTAAGGCACTTAAGCACTTTTACACAAAACATGTAAAACTACACATTTTGTTCAAAGTACCACACAGATCCATTCAAATCATCTCTGCAAACCAAATTCAAGTACCAAAATCACTGAAAGCGTAAGCATACACTGCTTTTTTAGGCATTGCTCAGTAATGGGATAAACTGGCTTGCATAATGCCCAGCATTATGAGAGCTGTGCTATTTCTATTATTTCTATATTATTATTATTATTACCTCTATAGCCTCACTCGTTACACACGTCTTGAGTGCATTTTGCCACCTAGATTCACCTTTAGTCTCTCCACCAGGGAGATACAAAAGGAACAGCTAAAGCATTTGCTCTCTATACCTACTTATTTCACATTAATCATCATATACATGTATCAGTTGTGGATAGCAATTTTGTAATCAGGACTCAATTTAAAAGATTTCTCTTACTTCAGAAAAATATTACCTGTTTCTGTAAGTCGTCAACATGAAACTCAGATGTATTTGCATCACTGATAGAAAAAGTGCTTAGTAGAAATTAATGCCCATTGGAGCGACAGATGCCCTGATGACAAATACTGTTTTTAAGCTGTTTTAGCAAGATCTTCCATTTTCATTTGGAGAGAAAAGTTCTTGCAAAGTTCTCTCTTTTCTCGCTATAATTGATAGGATAATAGGATAATATGCTGTTGATTTATCACAAACTGATTTAAGTCTTCCTGGTATTCCCAACTTACATGAAATATATCTATATGAGACAAAAGGTTTAATTATATACATGACAAACTTAATAAATCAGTATTTTTGCAAAAGCCCTTTTAAAGCAAAATAATTAAAACATAACTTTTGACTGCAAGAGAAATTAAAAAACCAACAAAACCAAACAAATTAAAAAGCTTTTAATTTTCCTACAAACTTAATTTATCCGACATCTTATATGGCAAGTTATACAATAAAAAGAACCTACACTACCCTTTCCTCAAGTTTAGCTCTGTAATTAGAATTGCAGAAGATGTAAAATGAGCATCCATCCTAATCTTTTTTTCTTGCTGTCTAAAAAAAAAGAGAAGAATATCAATATCTCAGACCTACCGTTAACAGTCAAAGAAATTTTATACCAAAAAAATCCACCATGTGCATATATATGCACACGCTAAAAAAAAACCCTGCTTTTCCTGCAAACAGTCACATGTTTGCCTTGCTGTTTTGCACCTAAATAAATCTAGAACACCTAACATTGGCTTTAAAAATCCGGCTATGAAGAAATTACCATACTGTTGCTATAATTTTTTACATCAGTGAAAATATCCTTCTAGTGCTTGTTGTATATATATCAACATTTTATTTTCCTGTTTCCCCTAGAGAAGCACTCAGCTTCTTTTGTTCCATTAGTTACCTAATAAAGCAACACGAAAGTAAACACAAGACACAAAGATATGAAAAACATTGTAGTAGACCAATAAAAACTAACAGTAAAATATATGAAGATGTAAAGTATGTGAAATTACATCTTAAAATCAGAAAGAAAATATTAAGCATATTTATTTTGTCCCTTAAATAGACTAGGTATGCTAAAGAACTGTTCACCAAGCAACCAAATCCGAATGATAACTTAATAGCAAGAAAACTTAATTACATGCAGCAAGTTGCTGCTTCTTCGGCTGCTTTGTCATTTGGGTTCATTTGGGCATTTTTTAAAATACAAGCTAAGAATCACATACATCTCTACATATCACCAAAATCCATTGAGAAATATGATGCCTATTGTCAAACCACACTGCAGTATCACACTTTTTTTCCAAATCAGTGATATGGGGCAGCAAGGTACTGACAGAAACCACCAAGAAACACACTGCCCACAAATAAATTGTAGCATTGTGAAACAACAAAGAACTGCAAGTGCCTAACAGCACTCATACAGAGCAATACACCGCACATTTATTTCCATCTGGTATTTTAGAAGGTTTTTTTTCAATAGCCTGAAAGAGTACACCATCCTGAAGTCAGAGTTCTACCTTGAATTCATTACAACCCATGAGAACCTTTCTCATACAAACAGTACTTCTGGTGATTTTTTTTTTCTCACAGGTAGTGCTGTGTAACAATTAATACTACAAGTCCATGAGCATCCAACTAACTTTCCATACCACGTTTTTCTGACTTCACTTCCTATGAAAAAAGTCTTAATGAAGACAAATTGACTGTTTCAAACATTTACAGTTTCAAACATTCCAGAGAAAATCATCAGATTTGCTGAAAATAATTATTTTTACATTAAAAAGTCCACATTTTATAAGAAAACAATACAGAAATCCCACTGGATAAGGCTATTTTCTATCTAGAAACTTGAGTGCTTCCTACACGTGTTCAATTTCAAAGCTACTTTCATCTTCTGCTGAATTCATCAATAGCCCCACAGAACCTGAAACAATCTCTTACCAACACAAAACTTTCCCAAGATACTCAAAAAACATACAAATCTATTTCAGAATAGTGTTTTCAGAGTAGCAGCTCTAGCTGAATGCAAGCACATAAACTACAGGAGGTGGCTGCTAAGACACCTGGCCCATAGTTCATGATATTCAAGCTACATTTCATATAGTAAGTGCTCCTCTAGGATATAAAAAAATTTAGGTCATGCTTTGGTTTCTGCTGCCCTTGATTAGTTATTGCTTATTCTTCAGCAAGTTATTGTGAAAGACTTACAACAAAAACACATCTACAGAAGAACAAGTTTACAAACAAGGCAAGTTCTACAATTCAAGTACTGTAAGCCAGTGATCGAAATAAACTGTTGATTTGTGTGTTACAGAAATGTTTAACTTCAAAAGAGCCATGTCACAGGAAGGGGTGAGTGGTTTGTGTCCAGATATAAAGGAAATACAGAATTTTTAGGCACAGAACAGTAACTAAAAAGATAGCATACATAGCTGAAGCTGCAGAAACTGAGTACCATCTTAAATTCTAACACAATCTTACTTTTAGCTATACTGTTTAACATAAAATTTTGAAACATGTCCAAATAAGATAAACTATATTAACTAGTGAAAAGATTTTGGGGTTTTTTATGTATATTCCTCTTGAATACATTTTAAAAAATTGAAAAGGATAGTGTTTTCTCCGGCTACTTATACCTGCAAATAACAATCTAGAAATTAATCTTCATGTTTTCCCATGCCTGATCTGATATTTACTGCACTAACATGATTTGCTCCTGCACAGCAGAACCATCCACAAATTCTATGCTTTGGGTACTTATACTACATCAGTAATGAGAAACTTAATTTAAAAGAAGGTTGCAAGTTTCAGTGGTCAAAAAAATCCAGTGGTTTTAACATTTTCTTTAAAAAGAACCAAATCATTTCAGACACTTCGGTAGTTTGACAGTTTATCATGTTTCCTTTCTTTGTGTGTATGAAAAGTGAATTAGGCTGTCAAAGTAAGTGGGGCTACAATTAATCTTTCCAAATTAGCAGAACTTAACTTTCTGAAATCTCCAAGTAATATTGTCATATCAAACCCACCAGTAAGGCATTACCAAAAGCAAACAATTCAACCATTTCATCTATTAAAAAAACAACCCTACCCTTTTGGAATGAACAGCAAAAACAGAAACTGGCCAGATAGTAATGATCTTAACACAAATTAATAATCTTACTTCATGGAATCACAAGTGATTTCACATGGAGCTTGTTCACAGGCTTACATTAGCCACAGACCTAAACTCTTCACTGGACAGAACACAGAGGACTCCAGATGTGACACATTTAAATTCAGTGTGCAGAAATCAGTCCCAGTAGTGATTAACTAGGATGACTGCAGTCAGTTTGGTTCAACTGAGAATCCAGTGTCAGATCCCCTCTAAGACTGATATCAACCTAACCCAGTATTGGTCAATGGTACTGGACTTGAAAATTGAATCTTTATAATACAACCTTTATAATGCTATATTAACAAATCATTATACCTGGCCATTTCAACACTGATATTTCAGGATGCACTTAACCTGCTCAAACATTAATGGTTGCTGTGAAAATTAAGACTTGGCACTCAGTCTTATTTCCATCAGATTACTAAGTGATTTAAGGAAATAAGCAAGCTATTTTTAGTGTAGTAAAGCACAGACTCCTGGAAATTAACTTGGAATCTGATCTAGTAAAAGAATCACATAAATTCCACTCCTCCAAACAAACACACATAGTAGGCTGCCTATTGAGGATAACTAGACATCAATAGGGTAAGAACTCTGGGTTCTTAAAGGCCTTTGGCTGAATATTTGCTCACAAATTGTGCTGTTCCATTCTCAGAAGAAACCATGAAACAATACTCATGTGATAATAAACCAGCAATTTTTCTTTAGAAACCCTCTAAATTGCTCTTAAGCTTTCTCCCAAGAATGCTGATTTAATTGCTGTGTACAAGAAAGTAAACAGAGAGAAAACATGAACTGAGCAATGACAACCAACTAGGTGAGAAACAGTAAATCAAAGGACAGTATGGAATAATTATTTCATATTTGTGTTATTTTTCAACATAAACTTTTTTCAGAAAGCTAATACATACTGTTTAAAGATTTCAGGATTCTTCCCTACAAAACTATCTGGCAGCCAGTCATTACAAATACCTGTTCCTAACAACTCAAGCCAAAAATCACTCAGAACAGCAATACGCAGCTAAAAAACAGTATCAAGTCCTTAACTAATTTTATACTACTGGACTAAAGCCCTTAACCTCTTTTTAATCCCCTAAACTTGATTACTTCTTAAACCTTTGTCACAGTGAACAATCTACACTTTTTACAGGACGTTTTCTGTGCCAAACTGCACTGGTTTATAATAAAAATTAGGTACATAATTCCTTCTAAATGAATAATAAAACCAAAAAAACCCCACCAAATGACAAATATATGAAAGCACCTGTATTTTGAAAAACAAGAAGGCATTATCTAAGAATCATAGTCAAATTTCATAGAATACACTCACAAATAAAACAGATTCTTGTTATAGATATTTAACTTTAACAAGCACACCATTCACTCAAATCCTTTTTTAAGACACTTGAAGGTGCAGGAGGAAAGCAGGAAGACTTCCAGACTTACACAGTCTACTTGTCAGAAGGAACAAAAATAGAATGAGAGAAAAAGTCTTCCAAATTCATGACCTAAGTGATAAGATCTGGAATTCTGAATTGATACTCAAGTTTTTTAGATAAGATGTTATATTTCTGACACAATGCAACTGTACTTCCCAGATTTCCACTAATCTGGGCCCAGGGAGGGCAGGGAGTTTACATGCTCACTAACTCCAGCCCCGAAGGATGGCTGGAGCTGCTGACCTTCAGTTTCAGAGTTTATAGTCTCATGCATTTAACTGTTTAAAACAGGAGTGATCTTGATTATTTAGATCCAGGTTGAAAAAGGAAGAAATTCTTCCTTCACTCATTCTTCCAGTTCTGTCATACCAAATACATCAAAATAAACTTGTGTGGAAAAGGCATAAAATCACTGGTTCTTGCCTGGAGACTCCAAGCAACACTAACTCTTGAGATGTTTATGGGATTGACCAGGGACTTGAACCTGGTGTAAAGGTTGAATAGAAAGGGACATTTATCACAGTGACCAGTGTCAAAGAAATCTCCACAAGGATAAAATAATTGCTGAAAATCCCTACAGCTGATATAAGAGCAATACAACCTTGACTTTCACTTCATCTTACCCTCATTTCTAATTTTCTGGTGAATGACATCAAAGGCAAGTGACAAAATATTTTTGATTTTAGTGAAAATATGTAAACATGAACAACCCATTGTTTTGCCTACTCAAGGAGGGAAATAACAAATAGCTTAGGAGATTTCTGAATAAAAATAAAGAAAAAATATAAATGTTAGAAACATCAAATGAGTAATTTAGTAAGAAATAAATCTGAGACAGGTATAACAGAACTTCACTTAAGATGAGTGACATAAGCAGGATATACCATAATATGAACAGAGATTAAATACAGACTTCAAAAAATTTTGTTATAATTATACAATAGTATATTTTACCTAAACCTGGTTTTGACTTCTTCTGCCTAGAGATTTGTACCTTACTTTGGACACCTAAGATTTAATAATGCCAGATGATCAATCTACTCAGCACCAGATGAAAGAAACAACTACTGTGTAAATCCTTCCCAGTACTTTGTTTTGCCATCAGCGCTGTGATTTCCCACAGAATTAAGCCACACAACAGATGCTTTATATCTCTGACAAAATAGGACACACTGTTTTAGTTTATAACAATATTATTATCTATATAAATGGCCTTTCTGATACAGGATGAATATCCTGCCTCAGAAATATTGTTTTGCTATGCACTGTGCAGCTCTTTTAATGCTTGTCTGACTTTATTTATTTCTACTTCATAACTGTCACCCTCCAATTTACTTGACTTTCTGTCCTGTTTTGCAGTGCAACACATGATTCAGCAGAAGGGAAAGCAGAGTGATCATACAATCTGCAATTCACTGTAGGAGCTGGGCATGGAAAGGCAGCACAGAGGCACCTACACTGCCATGAAGCAATGCAGCAAATGAATCAGACACAGCCTTTAAACACACAAAGAGAAATCCTTGAAGATGAAGTAGCCAAAATTAAATACTTTGATTCAGGTCAGTGAAACAAAGACTTTTTTTGTAACTACACCTTGCAAATGGCTGAAGAAGGGAGGCAGCACGGAAGAGCTGTAGATTAACAATTTATTCAGGAAAATAATTTATTGAGAAAGAAAATAAAACCCCCAGTCAAATACAGTAACTTAACAAAATAAGAAACAAAGTTTTCATTGTAGTCCATAACTTGCAATGGACTTGCAATTCTATTATACCTATAAAAACAAAAATAAAAGAAAAAACCCACAATAATCTTGGTATTTACACTACTTTATACCACTAGAGGGGTTTTTCTAATGAAAAGGACCTATTAGGTGGATGACTTAGTTTGTTCTCCAGTTCAAGTTTGCTTTCTTTCCATTTTTTCAAAGATGCAAAATATATCCAGAAGTCTGTTTTGTAGACTTAATGGTCAAATAATGATTTCTAATAAATATGGCATAATTCCATCTTTTGCAAACATCAGTGAACCCATCCTCAGTGAGCTCCATTAGACAAGACTCCCTGCAAACCAGGTTCAGATCCAGTCTAATACAGCCCAGAGAAACCCAGTGAAGATTTGACAAAATGGAGAAAAGAAAACAATCCTAAATCTTCAAGGAAAAATGTTTCACTTCCTGAGAAACTCCTTAAAAACACACTATTTGAACAACTTCCTCTAACAATTCACACATTATAAGGTTGGTTGACTAGACATCCCTTTGAAATTATAATTAATTCAGCATTATGAAGATTATTTTCTTTCATTTCCTTCATTTTCCTTCAATCAACCACTTCCCTTGATCAACATGAGACATAAAATAATACATCACAATGTCTTTTGTTTCATCCCTATGCTTGATTACTCTTGGCAGGTTTTTTGGTCTAATGAACAAGCTGTTTGGTTACAGCTACCTAAGTTAAAACAACTGAAAAATTAATTTGTCAAATCTGAAAATACTTCATTTTCAAGCTTAAATGTGTTTTATTGCAGTATAAATGAATGATGCACATTGACATATCATAACTCAGTTGTATAAATACTGTGAAAAATTGTACAGCTATAGAAATTTTAGCTTCAACTGGTAATTTTTTCAGTAATTAAAAAAACCACCTGATATAACAAAGCAAGAGTAGGATCTGTGTATGTGGTAATTACTAACCTTTATCTGCATTACAATAAAAGGCATAGATATCTGTAGAAGAAGCAGCACTAAACAGATATTTCTAACCAGATGAACTCTTTATTAATAATAATGTTTGACAGCAATTTGCAATATTTTAGGGAAAGATATTTCCTAACATTCATGTTGTTGAATAGTTCAACTACACTCAAACTGGGCTGGAAAGCCACAGTCCAATTGTAAAAAAAATTCAAGATCCCCTTACTTTCCAGCTAAAAGAGTACCTGTTTGACAAGAAGGATCTTTTTAAAACCATTACTATGTAAGATGCTATCACATTTTACAATCAGATAAGCACTGTTAGAATCAACATCATCTTTGCTTTACAGAATAATTTCTCACATTTTCTTTAAGTATTATTTTTATAACTTCTCCCACCTTTCTTGGAGAAGGTGGAGTTCAAACAAACATTTTCTTGATAATCTCTACATGTTTGTAGCAATACTTGTCTTGTTCTTATGTGATATTTATAGGAATGTAAAAAAAGATGTAGTTATTCCAGTCAGTGAGCTGAAACTATTACATATAACTGCCTCAAAATCTGAGATATGAATTCAGAATTATTTCATTCTGCACACCACAAACATTGTTAAACCCATGTCACCTTCAGTGTATATTCAAAAATGATCTGCAATCAGTGGGATATCAAATGATAAGATAAAACTGCAGATATGGTGAGGTGGACCTATAAAATACTTCTAATATCCTTTGAGGTATTTTGCTTCTCAGACTGAGGGATAGACAGCATAAAATCACTTTAGATTTTTATTGATCTGAGGTACCAGTTAGCATAAAGATATGTGTGCCCTCCCACACAAATGGACTCATTCACTTATTAGTGAAAAAAAAAACCAAAAAAAACCCACCCCACATAGTGGCTCAACTTTTCCATGTTTTGGACATCAAATACTCTATAATATGAGTCCTTTAGAACCTTCTGGGGGAAAAATGTCATTGTCTTCCAATGAGATACGTCACTCAAAAATGTCAAAATTCTATTTACAGACGCTGTGCTGCAATCCAAATCTAGAAAACTTGGAGGAAAAAAGTGATAGTTTCATACTCCCTAAGAAACTACCATTTTTACAGAGGAATGACAAAAGGAAAGAGAGGAGTTGTAAACATTCAGCATATGTAAAAAGCATGCAAATACAGCAGTGTATGGTAGCTTTTGTCCAAACCACAGTTCTACCACTGTGTAGAACTCAGTTTATAAACCCACATTCAGTACTTATGAAAAACATTGAAATGTTTTGAGGTTTTATTTGTCTATCTTATTCACTTAGTACAAATCTACATAGTTAATTCTACTTCTGCATATCCCTCCCTCTCCATTTTTATGAGACTACACCCGCAGATGTGAGAGAGAAATCTCATGATTCATAATCATGTTATACTTAAATTGGCTAAGATATTACATACACTAACTACAAGGCAGTTTTGGGCATATATCCCTGCATGCTTTGAGAGGATATTTTCTTTTGAGGAGCCCATGAATACCAGTGGATATCACAGGTGGAACCAATTGCCTCTTTTTCTAACATAATTGAGTCTTTTTCTTAATAGAGTAAAGAAATTCTGTCCACTCATGCCCCAAGTACCAGAGTTCATCAAAACAGGACCTTGTAACTGCCTACCAAGAAGTCCTGACTAAAGTTAAATATATACACCTGTAAAAATAAGCACATCTATGTAAAATTGAACAGTTTAACAATTTAGGAGAGAAATGCTAGATTGAGTACAATTTAGAAAAACAGTTATGCACTTAGTGTGCTTTAATCCAGTTCACATATGAAATATTGTGCACTATTGGCAATACAGTGAGAAATCTGACAGCCCTTTGCTGGCTTTGTAAAGTAGGAGCTCTTCACATTCATGTTTTGTTCCTGGATGTTGGAAACCTATTTCTTACTATGCTTAAACTTATTTTTTACTATGCTTAAAGACCTGAACACCAGATTAAAAGTATGTATTCTGGTGACTATCTTAATGAAAATTCTGAAGCCATTTCTCTATCTTCCTTAAGATTTGAATTGGCTTGCATTCCAGCGTCAATTGTGATTTTTCACATAAAAGCAATTGGCTTTTATTGACAACAAACACAAGAAAATTCTATGAAGGTGGTAGATCAGAAATCCTTTTAAACAGCAAATTAGCATAAGAAAAATCAAGCACTTATTTCAGTATTTCATATTTGGGCCAAAAAGGAAACACTTTCAGATCAGACCAATATGAATTTAAATGGTGTTCTTCCTTATTATTCTGCAAAACAGCATAAATCTGTTGCCTAGATCATCTGGGAATATTGCAGATAATTAATTCCCTCATAGTGCAGGCCTGAGAGAGCAAACCTTAATCTGTGCCAGTAGCACACAAAGATTGCTGAAACCTGAAATGCTTTTGTCCAAGTAGAATTTTTGGGTGTAATATTATCTGTGAGGATGTAAGTAAATGAGCCACTATACACAGGCAAGCATGTTGTCAAATCCAGTGGTCTTCTCTGGCCCTAAACTTTATGAATACAAAGTTCTCAGAGCTTGACACAGACTTTTTAAGTCTGTCTAAAGTGGTTAACTTTCTCTCTTGCAAAAGGCTGGAAGGCCAAGTTATACAATGGGTTCTTGTCACTGCTCCTTTACCTACCAATCTACTGTTTTCATTTCTTAGAATCACTGCTCGGGTTTTCTCCTAAAGTGATGTTCCAGTCACCAACACAAGCCCTGCCAAATTCTCAAAACATATATGCATCATTAAATATAGATCCCCACACTCTTCATATTAATAACTTCCTGCTGCTTTAATGAATAGCTGGTAGAACACAGATCATTTTTCACATGCAGTAGCATATAACAAGCAGTAAGTTCTGTACTTCTCACTGCTATGCTTCAAAAATTTAACAACTGGAATGAATTTCATCATCAAGAGCAAGCTCAAAAATGTCAAAGGAATTTGTTTTCAGTTGCATATAGGCCCTGGTGTAAGTGCACTACATAAAATTGTTTGATGACTTACAGACATTTTTACAGAGATACTGAACAAGCTGCAAATTGACAGTCTCTTCTGAGTCAATGATTACATATCACATGAGAAAATAACAAATTAGTTCATAAGAATTTTCTGCAGCAATATGTCAAGCACTGGATAGCCTTTAATAACAACATATTAAGACAATACTTTCTGGAAGAGGTAAAATACCAAAAAGTTTGAATTATTTCAATCTTTTAAACCCATTCTCTTATTGTGTTCTGTTAAAGCAGTCACTTGCAAAGACAGTAACAGAAAAGTGATATCACATCTTCATCATAATGTGAAAAGCTTTGTCATTGGTTATAATTTCATTCTATCTCTCCTTGTGTCCTGTCCAAGGTTACCACCTTAAACTGCACCACCTTTTTAGGTACATCATTAATTCCTTCTGTCATCTATCAGTGTCAAATGGGAAAGTAGAAGTGAAAAACCACTTAAAAAAAGATCTAACAAATAACAATAAAGGTTGTTCAAATTAGGTTAAGAATGCCCACTGAAGCTCTGATAACTGATATAACAATCCACTAACTTTTATCTTTCAAAAATAAAATTTCAAGAAACATGAAAATTAAAAAAACGTTTAATACAATCCCCTATGTTGCCATTTACTAGCATTGCCTCCATAGTATTTCTTTTTAAAGCAAACAGGCAAGATTTTTAGCATTAAGCATAGTGGGACTTTGAGATGCAGAAAAAGAAAAGCTCAGTAGTTACTAAAATATTAAAATATGTCAAGTTAAGAAAAATAGGATAATAGAAAAAAAAAAAAGCAATAGGAGAAACACCATTCCAAAATCAATATCAAAAATTTTCAAAAGGTCTACATTAGAAACATTAGCACAAAACAAAGCTACAGCTATTTTACTAAAGTACTTTTTCAATACTGCTAAAAAAGTGATAGAAATACGATGGTTAGAATAAAAGCTTCCTTAGGCTTGATAACATGGGAGTTGCTCTAAAGCTAGGTTTTAAAAAAGTACCAGCTGATGAAAGATTTTCTTTTTTCCTTCAGCATATCTTGCTGAAGGGAGGGCATGCAGGGACAACACAGGAGTCGTGACAATGTGGACATGACACAGAAACAACACACAAGTGCTTCAATTCAGTCAAAGGAGTCACACTCAGAAATTGGTCAACACTTGCAAAAGAACTAATCCAAGCTACTATTTCTTTCTTCTGCAGAGAATTACATCAAATGCTTCAATTACCACAAATGACTAGAAACAGACAAGATAGGAAGAAAGGATTGATGGTGTCAGTCTAAAAATATTCCAATTCTGCTCAATCCACTGTTTCCTACGTTCTGCCATCCCTTATAAAACCTCTTAAGCATCTTTCCCTTCTGAGTGTAAAGCCAAGATAGCCTATGCAGTTTCTGTTACTGTTACCATCTATTTGTGCATTACAAAGCTATATATACTACACTATAATCAGCACAGATGGCTAGAGTCAATTCCAATAAGATTTAATGGAAAGACAAGAGAAGGCTGGGTATCCATAGCCACTAAATAACCTACAGCATATAAAATAAAGATTATACTTCAGAGAAAGGAGATAAAGATAAGATGAAACAATGTTATCAGCTTTACTTTAGATTATGAGGGCAATCTAAGGAAAAGCACATTACCATTTACTTAACTTCTAAACGTCAGCTATATAAAGAGCTTCCAAGTTAATGCCTTCCAAGAGACATTTAAGAGTTCAGTGTTAACAATAGTTTGAGATTAGTAGACTCTGTCTTTTCATACAAAAAGAGTATTTGGCACTAGAAAGAGGCAGCAAAAGCAGACCATAGGAAAAGAAATCCTGCAAAAAGAAAACAGGAATCCATACTCGAGAATGAATTAAAAGCACATAAATTTAGATGCCTTTGTCTATAACACAGAAGAAAGGAAAAATTAAGATTTCCATTACTCTTCCCATTATAATTTGTTACATTCAATCTAGAAGTTATGAACAATTCAATAGCTTCTTAAATTTCCTTAATTAATTAAAATTAATACAAATTCCTAACACTTTCTCATATTTTATAGTTTAAAAAAGAGCAGTCAAGTCCTTATTAGCTTCATTTCAAAGGCAGTAATTACAGGTGAAGGTACAAAATACTCATTCTGTCAGACCACCTAGGCTTCAAAATTTTTCCTCCTTCACCATATTAATAAAACTCAGATCATACAAAGTAAGTAATGGAAAAAAGGGACTGACACTACTTTAGAAGTGCCAGTTTCAGCTAACAGTCTGGCATGCGGAAAAGATTCAAAGCCCTATTTGCAGAACTAACTTTACATTATTACAAGATCTTGGTTTGACTTAGGTTTAAGGCAACACAAAAAAGCAGCTCATCTTTCATGTTTTCAATTCCATTTTCTCCTGATGTCATGATCATGACATATGTATGTTGTAAAAGAGCTGCTGTACCAAATAATAAGATTTTTTACCATTAACCATAAAAAGTACTGAAGAAATAAGACCACCAAACCTTTTTTCACAACTAATGAGCTCACATGAGTTAGAGAAAAGACCATGAGTGCTGCACTATCCAATCCTAAATACTGACTTCCTCTAAAGTACAGTTAGGATCCTCCATAAACTTTGAGGGCTTCTTGTTGAACAGAAGTCCTCCTCCTCAAGTAAAGTTACTGGTATTCCATTCTGGAAGCATGAAAACCTTCCAAATATTTACATGGTAATCCCACAATGAAGTACGAAGCACTTGTGATGAATCCCTTTTAAAAGGGCCTTTGGCTTGCTCAGATATACAAAGATGTAGCTGTGATTCACACAGAGATGTTCACAACAGCAATGCACAGCTGGCATGGAGCTTAACTGAGGGGCAGTCTTTGTTTTTGAGAAGCCTTAAACCTCCAAAACAGACAAGGGAATAATTAATGCTGGCTATTACTCAATTGCTATGGAGACCTAATATTTGATTATCTCCTTTCCAAACACAGAGGTTTAGTTTTCACTAATGTTGAAAAACATACTCTTTAAATATTTCCAAAATACTCCTCTGGGAAGCCAACACAAGCTGCCCAAACTCACCACATGTAGAAGGCAATATATTCAATGGTCAATGTGAGAACACCTCAGAGCAAAGCAGAGCAAAAAGGAGTACTACCAGTGCAAACTTCCTCTTCCTAGCTGATTGGTTTTATGGTCTGTTCAATTTTCTTCTACTTTCTGCACCCTTGATAACTGCATTACGATGGTGGGATGATAGTTAACACCATAGTATGATGCAGCTGGTTACAATGATCAACCAACCCTATTATTTCATAGCAATACTACGACACAGTTGAGTAGTGGGGTTCATTTATCAACTTAAATTTGAAAATACAGCAATCACTTAAATTTTGACCTCTGAAAAGGTATACATCACTAACAAGCAAGTTAATACCCAACATCTTTCCCATAAAGATGTTGGGTATAAAATTCACCATAAAAAATACAGTCTTTTTAATGACCACAAATGCACAAGACACCTTACAAATATCAACAACTAAAATGAGTTACTCTATAGAATCTTGCTTCATTGTATTTTAAAGAAATTAAAATTAAAATTTCTGAAAAAAGCCTGAAAGATTTTCAGAAAGTGATACAACAGACGACTACGGTTGTATGCAATTTTGTCCAGTTGACTTTATATCTTTACAGTCAGTTGACTGTAAAGATATAAAAAGACAAAATTATTTAAATGACAAAGCCACTGTGTTTTTCTCTAGGATTGAAAACACTACCACTATTTGGAAAGTAATCAGAAAGAGAAAAATAATTGCTATTTTCTGATACTCTCTTTCTCCACAGATTTACAGCATTATGAATAATGAAAGTCTGCTAGACAAGATTTAGGATGTTCAAAATAGGAGAGCATAAATGTAATGCCATTTCTCGATCACATTTTTCAAAAGGAATAACCTTTATTTCAGACAAACTGCAGTACATGTATATGTATTTCTCAAATGTCTAGTGCTATCATCCTAGATAAAGCCACTGCCACAAAGCATTATCAATATAACAAAATATGAATGAAGAAGATACCCTTAACAGTATCTACTGAAAAGCATCAGTTCCCAAGCCTGAAATAAACCGAGCGTACATTCCCATGGGCTACAACCTCCCAGCATCCTGACACCACTGGCTGCTGAAGCAGTCTAACCAGGCAGCTTGGAAAACCTTAATGAACACACCAACCCTGCAACTTATTTTACTGACAGATGTGAATAGTTGCAGCTACTCAGCAACTGGACTGCAGCAGCACTAAGATGGGGTAGAAAACTCTTCCTCCCCCACACTTCACACAAAAAATAAACGTATCCTCGTACAGAACCCAAAATGGTTTGACTTGCACGTACAACTTAAGGGAGTTGGTATTTGACACATCCCATCTCCCCCATCTTTAAGAGGGAAAGTCTCCTATTTAAAAACAAGCCCATTCTCAATTTTTGCTCAAGAAAAAGAAGTGGGAAGGTAGGTAGTCACTAGTTTCCCACAGTCACATGTTAAGGCACAGTTCTTGCCTACACATACTGCATTATTTTCAACAGATTTGTCAGAATGATCAAGACCTTTCAAAAGACATGAAGAGTCAGTTACAGTTCTGCCTGTTCAAAGTACTGAAAAGATCTTAGATAGTAACCTCACATTAACAACACTTAGTGACAAAAATGACATTTTAAAGTATGTTAAGAGAGCTAGGTTTGGGGGTGGCTTGGCTTTTGGATTTTTATAAATAAAATATCATATCCTGGTTTAGCAGGTTCTGTAAGGGTTCCTTTCTGAATGACTGCATTCTTTCTCACTGTGATCTAAAACTTTCAAGAAACTGACCCAATGAGCCAGAAGTCAGGGTCATTATCTTTCACATTAATCAGTTCTGTCAGTTAAGTCTTAAGTTAAGCCTTTAAATACTTCTTTTCACACCAGAATTCCATCTCACCCTTACATCTGTAGGGTATTGAGAGCCTGCAAAAAATATCCTACTCTGACCAGAGAATTAAATTACAAACACAGGCCTTGCATACCTTGATTTTAAATCCACAAGACAGTTACCCCTACATATGTTTCAAATGCTGCTGTCCTGTTCCTTAACAGGAGGCCACTTTGGAATCACTAATCACATTGCTAATCACATTTCAAAACAGACAAATTACAGTCACACAAGTAGATTTACTAATTATATAAAATGCAGGATGGTAAAACCTCTCCACCATGTTATATTTAAGTATGATAATTGATAAGTGTTCTTACAAGATATTTTTCTAATGCATTCTTGCACAGGTAGATTAACACAATTTTGGAGGGGGGTTTACAGTTATATGCTATGAATTACTGAAAACTACCCATGCTTTATAGGGAGGGCCTTGTAGTATTAAATAAATATTACAGACTTGGTACCAATCAATAGGGCATAAGCATGCTGCACAAGAAATAAAAGCATACACTTCACTGAAGCACCAGCCTTATAAAATTTACACAGTACAAAAACAAGCCAGCATATTTGCAAATTGCCTCAGAAGAATCAGTATGCAGTATCCCTCAAAGCAGTCACTCTTAAAACCCTTAGGGACACCTACTTGTCACAGAATAAATTATCTGGCTAATATCCAATATTACAGTGCACGTCAGTGGGCACCCAGGAGACGGGCATTAGAGAGCACTTAGCTTCCTCAGCCTTCCAGGTTAGTCCTTACATAAATGACTTTGCCCAATTACAAAACATAACTGATGTATGTATTTTGGAGTTTTCTAGCAGCAGCCTGTAATCCTAGAACATTTCTATAGCACCAGATTTTCACTTGGGTTTTTTTTTTTTCCCCAAAAAAATCACAGGTCCCAATGCACAGCATACTGAACTGGTATTTTTCACATGAATCTGAGCTTCTTTTTTTAAGATATTCAAGGCAAACAAAAATATCTGACTACTGACTGGAAGTGCTCTCAAACACCAGAAGTATGCTGTTTAATAAAAACTATTGTGAAAATAAGTTTCTCCACAACTCTAGTAGCTCTTTCCCAGTTGCTTAAGATAAATAGTCAAGTTTGCATCCCATAGACATAAAGCTACAAAACACATGCATCACAAGACAATCCAGGTTTCAGAAAAATAAGAGACTTTGTGGAGACATGTACTTCAGCTTGCTACAGCAAACCGCAGTCACCAGTCGGCTGTAGAACAAGGAGAAACCTGTTGCCTCTGAAGTTGCAAACCAAATCAATGCTTTACACCGAATCAACATCCAGTACATTAAACAGTAAAGAAAAGACAAAATTATTTTGAATGGTTGGAATTCGGATTTTTAAAAGTGACAGTAAGGGATGCAGAATACTGGATGCTCAAAGAAAATCTGTTCCACTGAATAAATGTGAACTGGTTTTGAAGATAAGGTTGCGTTTTACTCAACTTGCAGCAAGCACAGCCCGAACCAGGCGCACAGGCGAAGCGCGCCGAGGACAGAGCCACCTTACAGCGGCAGGTTTCGTAACTGACGAGATTCGGGTCAGGCTGGGGCTGCTGCTCCCGGGCTCCAGGCACGGCGCTCCGGACACCGCGCCCCGCTGCGCCGAAACCCCGCAGCCCTGACACCGCGAGCACCGGCCGTGAGCGCTGCCCCTTGTCCTGCCCTGCCAGCCGGCACTAATGACAGGGCACGGCGAGACGCGGCGGTGCCGGCCGGCGCCGCTGCCAGGTGCCCGGGGAGGGACGGGGCTCTGTCCCGGGCGGCACTGGCGGAGCGGCGGCGGGGCGAGCCCCTGCCCCGGCCCCCACCGCATCCCTTCCCGCAGCGGGGAGGGAAACGGGAGCAGGGAGGACGAGCGCGGCTCTCCCCCTGCACCGCCCGGCGCTCCGCAGGGCGGGACTCGGCCCCGCGGCCCGGCCCCAAGGGCCCCAGGGTGCGGGCCGGGCGCCCCTCAGGGCCCGGGGCACGCCGGGCGGTCCTGCCCGCTCCGCGGCGGAGCGCACCGGGAACTGCCCGGCGGCACCCCATCCTTCTCACCGAGGCGCCGCAGGCAATTACTCAAGAACTAAAATTCGGGGAGAAGGGGGAAAGTTGAGGCTGTACGCTAGCCCCCGCTCCCCAAGGGATGCCCTACACCCTGCACGAACGGAACCAGCGGGAGCGGGCTGGGCGCGGCTGCCGGCTGGCAGGGTGGAAGGGCTAAACTTACGTCTCGGAATTTGTTCCACTGCCCGACCTCCTTGTCGTACTGGGAGATGGTCGTGAGCCATTGTTTATCGTCCAGAAAATTGCCGCTGTCCGGTCTGCCCCCGGCCGCCGCCGCCGCCGCCGGGCTGCACCAGGCTGCTGCACACACGCACACCAAGGCTGCCGCTGCCGCGAGCATCTGGGCGAGAGGAAACACGGGCAGGGGGGTTACCCACAGCGGAGCCGAACCCCGGCCGGGGGCTGCCGGCGGGGGACGGGACAGCCGCCCGCGGCGGACCCCTCGCCCACCTGAAAGCGGCGGGGGGAAGGGGAAGGGAAGGCTGCCCAGCCCGTCACCTTGCTGCGAGCCCCGCACCCGCGCTCCTCGCCGCGGCCGGGAAGGCGGCCCCGCGCCCGCTCCCTCCCCGCACGCGCCGCCGTCTGCGGCCGCCCGTCCGTCCGCCCCGCTCCCGCGCCGCGCGCGCCGCCCGCCCCTCGCCCCGCCCCCGCCCCGCCGCGCGCCGCACCGGGAGAGGCGCGCGCCCGCCGCTCCCGCCCGGAGCCGGGATCCCCGCGCCGCCGGCAGCACCGGCACATCCCCGGGCCCCGGCACAACCCCGCCGAGCCCCGCCCGGCCTCCTCCAGGTGGGGGTGGATGCCGCTGGAACTTCGCTACGGCTTCGTTGGCTCCTCGCACCCCGAACTGGACCGGCGAAAACCCCTAGGCGGCCACGATCCTTCAAAACTCGCAGTCACGTCAAGATAGAACTTCCCGCGCCTTCGGGACAAGGAGAGACACGAGCTCGCGGGGCGCCTCTGAGCGCGGATGGAGGCGCACTGTGATGCCGCCTGCCCGTGCTACCCCTTTTTTAAGGATCGCGCACACTTCCCTCTCTTTCTGACTTTTGTCTTTTAAAAAAGCAACACTTGGGTTAACTTCAAGTCTTTAATGACATTTGATTGCTTTACCGAATTGGTTAAAGTTAATTTATAATTGAGCAAGGTGCAGGAATAGTTCAATTACCTATCCAGCATTCCTGCCTCCATATTTAAGTTCTATTTGCCATCCTGTTGACCTCTTTAATCTAATTTTCAATGTTAGCTTTATTCCCTAGACTTGAGTAACGCTCTGCTTTTTAGGTTTGTATTAGCAGCGTGCTGCAAGGTTTCGGCAGAGGGAGTGGGGCAGAGGCTACGGGGTGGCCTCTGTGGGAAGAGGTGTGGGACTCCCCCGTTTTGGGAGCAGCTGGCTCCTGGCAGCTCCACAGCGGACACATTGCGGCCGCACCTAAGCGTTCGGCAAAGCTGGCGGTGCCTCCGTGAGAGCATCGCTGGCAAAGGGCAGAAAACGCTGTGCGGAGAGAGGAAGTGGGGACTGAAACGGTGAGAAACAGCAGGGAACGCCGGGGCCAGAGAGGGATGAGAAGGTGCTCTCCATGGCAGAGCACTGCAGACCCAGGAAGACATGCCAGAGCAAAGGGATATACCCAGAGAAACTGGCAAGCCCAGACCAGAGCTCATTTTCCCGAAGGACTGCAGCCGATGGGAAAGCCATGGCAGAGCAGAGGAAAAGTGTAAGAAGGAACGAGCAGTGAAAAGAAATTGTTATATGCTGACTGTACCTGCCCTCAATTCTCACTGTGCTGGTCAGGGAGAAAGGAGTCTGGAATGAAGACGAGCCTAGGAAAAGAAAGGAGAAAAGTTGTTTTAACGTGTGTCTTCGCCTTTAGCACTACTCAAACTAGCTGTTACATTTTTATTTTAATTGGCAATAAATATTCTTCCAATCAAGTTTGTTTTGTCTGCAACAGTAATCGATAAACAGTATTCCTGATTATGTATTAACCCATGAGCTCTCTCACTCCAGTTCTTCCTATACTTGTCCTGCTGGGGAGAGGGGCTGTGAGCAGCTGGGTGAGCGTTGGCTGTTAGCCAAGATTAACCCACCGCGAGGTAGCCAAGTATATCGAGTACACAACACTCTCACTGTGGTTGCTGAAAGTGTTTTCTGTGGTCAAATATGAGTTACTTTCAGACTTGGTACTAGGGTCAAGTCCATCAAGAGATTCTCCGATGGCAGAAAAATGCCACTTCATGCACAAAGAAGTGATTATGAAATTGCCACTGACTTTAGCAAGTTTTGATTTTGGCCATAAACTTTAACTACAGACACATAGTAAAGTATTAATTAGATCAAATAATCTACATCATACAGTACATATGCCATTTTGTTCCTAAACTTCTATCACTAAAATCAATGAAAATCCTGTCACCCGTATGACAAAGAGGATGATTGCCAGATTAGGATTTATGTGCCTGACTCTAAAAATGCTACCTATCCAGAATGATATTATATTCTATAATAAATGAATCATAAAATCCAAAGCAAAGGGATAGAGGGACTGCACAGAGGCTGAATGAGAATCAATAAAACAGTCATGTTATTCTCAGCGTGGGTTACAGAGTCAGTGCTTCATAGAATCATTCTCTGACAATCCAGTTTGTATTTGTCAGTCTTAATGTTAATTTCCTACAAATTGCTTTGCCCTTTAGCAAAGAGATTTCTCTATAAAGCTGGGGGTTTGGGGTTGGGGTTTTGGGTTTATTTTTTTTAAAGAATTACTTATTTATACTTTTTTAACAGCATCCCAATTCCTGAATTTGTGTTTTCACTTACCCAGTGATGAAGGTGATCTACTTTTGTTCTGGATTGCTTCACCTGTGTTTGACAATTTCATCCAGATAATATTAGTTAGTACTTTTAAGTTATCATCTTTCTATACTTAGAGAACAGGAATAAAAGTGGCTAAGATTTGCATTCAGTAAAAATGCTTAGAAAGGGGAAATCTCTTATGGTTTGAGTTTTGCAGAAGTTTCACTGCAATTTGTCTAAAAAGTGATCTTCAACACCTATCACTGCAGTTTCTACTGACAACACATACTAATGATCAATTATATGTAATTTTGCCTGAACCAAGCTATTTGAAGTCTTTAATAATTCTAAATGTATTCCTTATAATTTTAACCACTCTGATCTCCACATAATTGGTTTAAGAGCCTCATTCTGATCAAGGACTTAACACAAGTTGGTAATTCCATTTATTCAAGCACACAATGATACTTGATTGAAATGGCATTTTGAAGATACAAAACTAACAAGTTTTCTTTTTCTTTTCCTCAATAATTTCACTTCTCTTCAAAGATTAAATCTATGCACCTTGAGAAATATTCGTTATTTTAAATGTACATACATTTCTTACAGAAAATGTAACTGTATTGTTACATCCTGATGTGTTTAACAATAGCATCTTTAAAATGTGACAGGGAATCTGTTACTGCAGCAGTGGTAAGAAAATTATACTGATGGTAACAAGAACATAATTTTGAAATGAGAGTTTAGAAACTCTGCCTCGTTGCTCTTCATCATTGTCCAGTCAAGAAGCATTGTTGTTATTAGCAAAAAAAACCTCTTTCTTCTTGATTCCAAAATATGATCTATTTTGCAAATTTTGGTAACAAATATTTCAATATTAAGACTTACTAATTTAGAATAATAATTTTTCAGGTGTCTTCCCCTCTGAGCAGCTGATGCATCCTACAGGAAGATACCAGTTAAGATGGTGTAGCTGGTAATGTACTTGCAAGTTATAATATTGGTGTAATATCGTTGTTGCTCAAGGAAGAGGAGAGAAAGAGAATAAAAGAGGGAGTATACATTTAAATATGTATTTTGTGTACACATCTGTGTTATATGAAAGAGTGCTGGAATTATGTAACGTATGCATGAAGTTATATATTGGAAGAAAAGTTTATATGCATAGGTTACTGATGGAAGAGAAGAGACATTATTAGAAATTATTAGAAAACAGAAGTAAATTTATGCCCTGAGCACTGTGTCACAAAAGTGCTTTATTCACTTCCTGCAAATAAAGGATATGTTCACTTAAGGCAATTAAGTATGGAGTTCCTTTTTTCAAACTATTTTAATTGCAAGGGCTATATTTGAATAAACTTATGTTGAAGGGAATCCCAAGGGAACACCTAGATATCCCACGGCCCACAGGCAAAGCCAGACATTCCTTGTCACTGCTGGGATATGTCAATCCAAATCTACTTACAGAATCACCATTGGTGGGGTCTGTCAGTGGTAGAAACTCCACACTGATCTGTCAGTGGGTTTTACTAGACTAATTTGAGGTTTCCAGTACCTGAAACAAGTTGATCTTACTGCAATTTAAGCTTATAACTTATGGTTTTCCTATTCACCAAAAACCTGAAGAGCAAATTACTCTTTTCCTCTGATCAGCAGTCTTTCCCATATTGGAAACTATTGTCATCCCATTCTGTATTTCATCCCAATAATATTTATTACCATATTTTTACCCTGTTCTTTGAATCTTATACCATGATTTTGAGATCTCTGATCACTTTATCACCCCACTCAATTGGGCTATAAGATTTTTCCATTCTCAGTGTTTAGAATTCCAAAATACCATTGAACAGAGCAGATGGATTTACTTCATAAACATAAATGATTTTGGCTTGTTTGTCTTTGGTATCTGTGCTGAATTACCTGTCCCTGTGTTTTCCAGAAATTGAAGGTGGAATGACAAGAGTTTCATTTTCTGACCCTTTTTCACCCACTTTTTTGAAGGTCCCTTTTTTAAAGAAACCCTTTAATTTGCTTTGGGGTTTTTTTGTTGTTTTTTTTTTTTTTACAGTCATCTGGTGCCTGCTTGTTCTCTACAGTTTATCAAAAGCGATGACTAACAATTCTGAGAACCTTTCAAACAATTCTGTGAATATGCAGGCCTGAGTTCATAAGATGATTAGAACAATCTCATTTTTACCAAAAATTACAAAACAGATTTGTTATAGACAAAGTCTTATCTAAGCCCTTTCTTTTTCTTGTCATTGCTGTGATGACTGAGTTAATCAACTACATGCCATTAAATATGTATATGACTGGTGCATAGGTTTTAAATTTCTTTTGCTTACATTCTCTCCTTACCACGTTCTTCCCCCACAATGGGACTCATCCTTTCCTTTAATCTTCTTTACAGTAATACTATGTTTGCAATTATTTCTTATTAACCTTGATGTCTTTTGTAGCTGCATCTCAACTTCTCCTTGACTTTTGCTACTTGTGTCTTGAACTGCTTTGAAGTATTCATCTTTCATTCTTCTTTAACTTTCATCTTCTACTTCAGACCACTGCAGACTTCAAGGTTTAATATATTTGTTTTCTATGGCTTTCCCCATTCTTCTGCTATTAGTGCAATTCAATCCTTAATATTTTTCCTAGAGGCTAAATGCTCCAAGGTGCTCATATTTCTCATTCCTCATGAATTTGATTAAATTGCTAAACAGCTGTGGATCTCTGCTAACACAAGTACTGTCAAAAAGGCAGAAACCACCCAGATCCATGGTAGCTCAGATGGTCAGCATTAAGGACACATCGTCTGTTTTTATGGACAACTTACATACACTTCAGAATAAGGCATTGTTATGTGGGCCTGTCCAAGATCAGAGGCAGAAGACCATCTCAAGACAGGTCTAATCAAAATCCTCACAGGCTTACAACTGAAACAGAAAACATCTTAATGGTGTGACATCTTTGCATGACACTTCATCTAATCTTTCTGACGTTCTATATAGCCCCATCACCCACAGCAGTTACAACAGGAATTCAAAAAGGTAAATCCTGGAACTCAGGCTTTCAAAAATAAGAGAATTTATTCTTCATCCAAATTTGTTAAACACAGAAAGATCTAGCTTTTTACTACTTTTTTTACTTTACAAAGTAAAGAATTTCCCCAGCCAAACTCAGGAACTCAGATTTGATCAAGCCTATTCAAGAAAAATACCTTGTCTAGAGATAAAATCTTAAGTTTTTCACTTTGACTACGGACTATTTTAAGTTGTCATTGTCAAATTTAATTTTATGTCTCTAGAAAAGCATGCAATGAATTTTTCTATTTGCTGATGTTCAAAAATTCATAATTCTTTTCTTGTCCAGTGAACAATTTAAACTGTATGTTAAAATTTACAACAAAATAATAAGCACTGCCTTGATTCCAAGGACAATCTTCTATCTCTTACTATCAATTCTTTTAGGTGCAGTTTATTCATTATAAATTGGGAACTCTTCTAACCTGACTGTTCTCAATAGACCATAAAATATCAGAAACTTTTCCTATTCCATAGTCTTATCTGGCACACATCACAGCTTCCAGAAAAAGGCAAATGTCGCCTTGTGTCCTAGTCTTAGACACATTCTCTCAAATCAAACCCTGTATGCAGTAGATTTTCTGTGAACAAACAGTCATAATATCATAAGATTGATGGACCTTCTAAAGCAATGCCTGTTAAGACCTTCCTGTGTTAGTCACAATCTCGTTGAGAAGATGTTTTCCTAGTTTAAGCATCTCCATTTTACATGTTCCTTATAGAGAAGTACTCAGCTTAAGAGCTGTGGCTGAATTTCCAGATCTGGTTTTATTTAAACGCCAAACAATGTTGGGCATCAAATTGACATTTGTGTGTTGGATGGTGATGTGTTTTAACAATCTCACACCATAAAAACTCAATAGAAACAATTCAGAAGCTGGGTTGGACACAGGTACCCTTTGTGAGCTTTGACTTATCTAATTTTATTTCTCGCCTTTCTTGCCATTTGTAATTAAGAATTCTAGAAGTTTATGGAGTAGGTCAGCAGTTTTCTAATAGTTTTTATGTTTTCCAGAGTATGACTGAAGAAGGTCTTCCACATGTTTTTTTCTTCTCAGGCAAAAATGAGAAATAAAGATAAGCAAAGAGGATGTGATACTGCTCCTATTTTTACCCATTGACATTTTCCTGTTTGCTCAAGTATGCTGGTCAGAAATATAGATGTACAATTTGAGTTATGCTCAACAAAAAATATTATGGGTGATAGTATGATATGAAAAGTATATTTGGTTTGGGTGCCCTTATTTCACGATGCATTTTCAAGCCTAAAATTTTAAGAATAATATTGCAAATTCACTTGTATAACTTACCTGGGCAAGTAATTTTAGTGCAGACAAAACTTGAAGATTAAATACATAATGAAATTTTTAGTTCTTCTTTCTTTTGAATAAGAAAGAAAATAACATGAAAGAAACCAGAAACATATTACATAGCAGAAGAGTTTTGGATTCTTTTAGATTTTCTCTCTGAAACACACTTTCCTGCTTTTCTGTACTAGGTAGATCACTGGCATCTCTAAAGAAATGTCTCTGCAACACAGTTTGAAAAAACATTAATTATTCTAATCATTGAGGTTGATTAAACAGGTAGGGGACCCTTTTTGATTCTTCATATACCACTTTTTCCTCCTTCTTGAGAGTTCTGCACAGCTGGAGATTTTCAGCCCCATTGTAGCCGGCTGATCTTAGTAAAGTTCTTTTGGCATGCTAATTAATCTCCTTCCCAATATTTACTCTCCCTGACCACAAGTCATTGTCTGCTCTTACATCTTATTTTGAAGAGACAGTTATTGGAATTCTTGAATGCCTCTCTTAACAATAGCTCTAGCATATACATAATGCAACAAGCAAGAAAATTAATGATAAATTTCTAACCTTGAGACTGTTTTCATGGGGTTTTCTAAACACATTACAAGACTTTGCTTTTCTGTGGTTTTGGTTTGTTTTTTTTTTCTTTTGTTTGGTTTTTTGTTTGTTTTTGGGGTTTTTTTTGCAAAACTGGGGTTAGTTTTTTTTGTTTTGTTTTGCCAGAACACTAATCAAAATGGCAAGGTTTACTCAAATACTTAAACCAATTTATTCTAATTTATCCAATACAGAAACATTCCACTTTATATTAGTTCATGTTTCAGATTTTTTTGCATCTTATTTATTAAGAAACTAATGTTTACCTGCAAAATGTTTTATGCATGATGGCCAAAGCAATTGGATGCAACATATCTTGTTATTATATACTGGACACATATTGGATATATATGGGTTATTGTATATCAAATATCCTATCAAGCTTTATCTTCTTAATAGAATACATACTATGAGACACTTCTAATGTATTAATTGCCATTGAGACTGTTACACAGGATTAAATAAAATCTAAATAATTCTAATAATGTCTAAAAATGTGCACAATAAGGTATCATTTATGAAGAAAGCTATCCTTTATCAAAATGTTTTACACGAGAAATAAAAGAAACAAGGCTCATGTTTTTAGGCAAAAAATATGGGTAGCTACAAATTTGGCTTAATATCATTTCTCTGAAAGATGTAAGCCTTTACAACTTAAAAGGGAACTAAAGTCTTCACAATAGTCTTCACAAAAGCAAAAGCTAAGCTGATCAAAATGGAACCATCTTGCCCCTTTCTTCTGTCAGTAACTGAGCAAATGCCTTTCCCCACAGGTACCCTGCATTTTATAGTGATGACAGGTTTACATGCAATACTTTTTTGACTAACTGCAGGCTGATTAATTAACCTATAGAACTAGTTAGACACAGTCATATTAGAGTTTGGTTGAAATCACCACGCCACCTCCACCTAAAACATCTCTTTACTGTAGAATCATAGAATCATTTAAGATAGAAAAGATCTTTAAGATCATCAAGTCCAACCATTAACCAGCACTGGCAAGCCCATTTCAAACCACAGCTGTAAGTGCCACATCTACACGTCTTAAATACCTCCAGGGATGGTGACTCAACCACTTCCCTGGGCGGCCTGTTCCAGTGCTTGACAACCCTTTCCATGAAGCATTATTTTCTAATATCTAGTCTAAACCTCTGCTGGTGCAGCTTGAAGCTGCTTCTTCTTGTCACCAGGAAGAAGTGAACAACCCACACCTGGCTACACCCTCCTTTCAGGCAGCTGTAGAGAGCAGTAAAGTCTACCCTGAGCCTCCTCTTCCCCAGCTGCTTCCCTTAACATGTGTGCTCGAGACCCTTCACCATCTCCTTGCCCTTCTCTGGACATGCTGCAGCATCCCAATGTCCTTTCTGCATGAGTGGCCCAGAAATGAACACAGGACTCTAGATGTGGCACCACCAGTGCCGTGTACAGGGGACAGTCACTGCCACGGTCCTGCTGATACAATCTGATGCCACTATTTCTGATACAAGCCAGGATGTCACTGACCTTCTTGGCCACTGGGGCACACTGCTGCTAGACCAGCAGCCCAGGTCCTTTTCCAACAGGCTGCTTTCCAGCTGCTCTTCCCCAAGCCTGCAGGGCTGCATGGGGTTGTGGCTGAAGCACAGGACACAGCCTTGTTGAACCTCAGGTCACTGATCCAGCCAGTCCAGATCCTTCTCAGAGCCTGCAATCCTCCAGCAGATTAACACTCCCACCCAGCTTGATGTTAATCTGGAGGACTGCACATATTAAAAACAATTTTGCTATGAGTCAAGTTTTGCTTAGTTAACAGGATAAATTTTGGAGCAGTGTAAGCATTAAAGGAATCTGTATTACAACAGAAGAAGAATCTCAGTTTTACAGTTCAATCACAAACCACATCTATTCTTTGGCTCTCCTTCAAGACCTGTGTAAGAAATTTCAGAATGACATGGGTTAACTGGCTTATTTTTCTTCTGCAAAACCACATGTACAGTTGAAGCCAAGTCCATTCCTAATCAAATACATAATTTGACAGGAGTACACATTTGTGCCCATTAAGTTAATTTGTTTTGGGCCTGTAGGCACTATCACACATGCTGTATGTCTTACCTTGTTACCAATTCAGTCAGAAGTGAGAGGAGGCTACGCAATTAAGTACAATTTCTTTACAAATAACCCTACATATAAAGTCTAGGTCTCTGAAATTACATTTCTTTTTTTTATTATGAATGTGCTGTAATCATTAAACCTTCTGTATAATTTAAAAGTAAGTTAAATTTATCATAAATCTTGCAAAAAAAAAAAAGGATAGAATTTTTAGGATGTAACTCAGAAGAGCCTCTGCACATATTTACCCAATTTTTAAATAAGAAAATATCAAATTTACTGCAGGAAAAAACCCAAACAAAAACCTCACAATGGCACAATTCTTCATGGAAATTTCATTTATTAAAACCACCAACACCTTTCTCATTTTTCTTTGACTTCTTGTCTTTCAAAATCACTTATTTCCAATTAATTTCTTTTTCTGTGATTTTCAGAATACAGATACATAGTTTCTCTTTTGCCTATTCCTTTTCATCTTTTTTCATCTCTCCCTTGTTCTCTCATTTTCTTCAGTTAATGGCTTTGGCTGTATTTTATCTTACTAATTATACATATGGTCTATTTCAGAAGTGGAGAATTGGTGTGGAACAAGAAGACCATAACAAACACCACTGCTCTAGAGAAGAGCTGGACTTCCAGATTAGCAGGACTGATGAAGCTATTGGGAGTAGATTGGCACTAATTTCTAGATAATTGCAGTTTCCAGCCTAATCTCTTTGTATTGAACTGGACATTTTGAACTGGCAGCAGTGTTTCACAATTGGCAGCTTGTCTTAATCAGGACATCTAGGAACTATATATTTTCCATATGATCATTCTGGTAATTATTTTGATTTTTTCATCACCTTTAATACATTAAAAATGAGGGTGAAACATTCTAAAACAAACAAACAAAACCCCCACAACCAAATAAAATAAAGATAAATAAAAATACATTGCTGTTTCATCTCAATTTGACATGGAAGAAAATGTGAAAGGAATGAAATATTGTGAGGAGTTTGGAAAGCAATTTATAAATCTCTTGGAGACTTGCATGCCCCTTACTCAAAGATGTTTTTCCATTAGGAATATCTGTTTCAAAGAGCACAAGATACCATAGGGAGAATTACCATAATTCCAGTCTCAGTCCTAAATCCTCTGAGATGGCAGTTTTTCTGCATCCATAGCAAACATTTTCTCCCTAGCATAGACACAATGTGCCAAATGGCTATGCATACAGGGGAAAGTGGGGAGAAGACATTGCTCAACCTCCTCCATTCCCCTTGACGAGCATAGGGCTTTAAAGGTCTGTAATTTGCCCAGAATTTAATCCAACTAGGATTAAATAGATTTGTTAGGTCACAGGTTTAACATTTCTGCTGGAATTTTCTGCTCTTTAGTAGAGATCATGTGCTTTTCTACAGTGTATTTTGTTATCCTATGGTGCCTTTCTGGACAGCAGTGAAGATGCTCTGTCAGTCTGATGGTAACCCAATGAGATACCCCCTAGATTCAGCTGTACCCCACAAGCAGACCTCAGTTCCTCCAGAGACTCCTACAGAGCTCAACAGAAATGCAGAAAGGTATTGACACAGTTGATGAAAATTCGCTTTCCCCTTCCTCTCACTTTGCATGTAGCTTGGCTGCATACTAGACCATAAGTTGACCTTTAATTAATAGCTCTTCAAAGAATAATTGTTGGAATACTTTGTTAGCTAAAGACATTAAGCGTCCAATAGTTTCCCAGTCTATTAGAGTAAAATAATGGTATGATAATACACAACATAGCATTACAACTTTGCATTTAAAAAAATGGGGGTTTTATATCTATGTCACCATAACAAATTATTATGATTTATGCTTGCATTATATTAACATATATCGCACCAATCTTAACTATACCAACCCTGGAGATACAACAGCAAGTTATTCTGATCTCTCACTGCGGTTTTTTTGCAGGTTTGTTTGCTTTGCTTTTTTTTTTTAATAGTTCTCCTCTCTTTCATACCATCAAGGTAAACACAAAGAATCACAAATTTCCTTTTACATTGTACAAGAGACATAACTTCCCTATATTACAGATAATAATCTAGATTGCTCCTTCCTTGCTCCAGGATTCATTTGAACAAGGCTGCTTGTCTTTCAGGGAAACCCATAATACCCAGCATAGTCTCTCCAAATATCAAATAGAAGTCATCACTCAGATTGTAAAAAAGAAAGAAGGGTGGTCCTTTCAAGATTTTTTCACTCTTTTGTACAAGTGCAGTTCTGGATTCTATACAGAAATTTAATTCATGTATGACTCTGAATGACACACTCAATAGCAAAAGGGAGAGTCAAGAACATAGGAACTGAAATTTACCAGCATCTTTGAGGATCCAAACCCCAAATTGTAAACACTGTTGAAGGAGGGGTTGCATTGCATTCATTAAGGGATACAAATCCAGACTAATTGTAGGAAATCAATGCCTGAGTTTTTTCAAAATCCTGCACAGCATCCAGCCTCATATTTATTAGAACAATATCAGATAATCGCCTAATTCTAGTAACAGGGTCTCCCTCAGATTCAGAGTTACAGAGCAGGGACAGTTTCAGCCACATGATAGAAGACTTTCTTTTAACCAAGGTGGGGGAATGTCACCATTCTTCATCACTCTGTAAATTTTTGTATTAGTGACCACATATCAGAGTAATAACACTGGCGTTACTCAATCCTTTCTGAGAGAGACTCACAATAAACAATTATATTTTCACCTGAAGTACCCCTGGAAGAGGGAGACAATCATGCACTAAGAGAAGATTAGAAACCAGCCATGAGTGAATGACACAGAAATTTCTGATTTTTGACATCAACCTGTATCTTGGCAGTATGAAAATTAGCTCCAAGACAGACCATAGTTCAGAAGCTATGGGGATAGGTAATATTTTGAGACATGGCACAGACTTTTTTATACAGTGTCCTAAAACTTGTGCCTAGGAAATCATCTTGATATCTCCTCTCGGAGATTGTTCTGAAAATGCTGCACAGAATTAGAACAACAGAAGCAAATCACATCTTCCCCATTAAATGAATAGCTGCACTGATCAATATACACCAAGTAGCATTACAAATGCCACAAGTCTACTAATCACTAAAGACTTGAAATTGTGTTTTGAACTTGATTATTCCTGATCTTAGGCTACGTACATAGATAACATAAAAAGACAGAGAGTTGTAAAGCATGCAATGAATGCTTTTCTCTAAATAATAAACTGGATATTTAAAGTAGAATTGTCCTTTCCATAACTTGTTCAAAGCATTTTTACCAATCTGAAAAAGTGTGGATACATATTGATTAAAATGCCTGTTGTTCTAATCTTTTATTAGATTTTTAGAGGGAAGTATGTAAGAGGTTACAGTAAACAAAACTGAAAGGTAAATTGTGAAATCTTTGGGGTTTTGATTTATAACACATTTGTGTTTTATAGTGCCACTACTCCCTTTCTAATTTTTTTTTTTTTTTTTACTTTTTGAACAGCAGGTATTTTCCTTTTCGTTTAATTTCTCAATTTCTCTGATCCTATTCAGATATACTCACTAGCCAACTGCTTTATGCAGCTGGAAATGAAGTTGTTTTGTCCTGTATACAATGCCAATGCACTCGCAGGGAACGAAATACATGTTTGGGTTAAAGAATGGTAGTGGTAAACAATACATATACTCTGAATAACTGGAAAGCTTTTATCCTTTGTTCCTTTAAGTCAAAGAATAATAAATTATAAATTTCTTCAAAAGTATATGGATAGTAAATAGGGAAGTATTAAGTAATGTTAGGTTAATGGTTACAAAATGACAATGAAGATCAAGAACATGACGGTATTATGAGAGTACCTGTGAGTTTTAAGCAGGAACAAGATATTTAATAATAACCTTCATAAACTGAAATCAAGGAGAATACATTAAACATTCCAATTCCTTAAGACACAGTAATTTCTAAATTAATTTTTAAATTTAATTTAGTCAAAGATTCAAGAATCCTAGGAACGTGACTAAAAGTTAGCTGCCAAAACATTATTACCATTTAAAATTAGTTTCTAGAAACTTCTTCAAATAGACCCATGCTCATGCTAGCATCTCAGCGGGATAGCCCGGCGTGCGAAATTTGTGCTTCGTTCCCGAAGTACTTGGGAGAGCATCGCCCCCCGGTGGCGGCGGGGAACCGCATTAATTCCAGGGAACCTCAGTCGAGACGGGATGAGAGCTGAGCAATTACAACTCTGTTTGCTACTTGCTCGCAGTCCTAGAAATAGTTTTTTCCATTCCTCGTTTTAAAAATATGATATTTAATTTCCTTAATCATTATTTATTTAGAGCAGCTGGATATTATTTGTGTTTCTGTTTCTCCCTTAAGCTGTAACTAGTTACACTACAAAAATTCTTGATCCTGAAAGCCTTTCTTGCAGATACCAGTCCACACGCCTGTACAATTGTCCTAAGGGTTTTTGGCACCCCAGTGTGACTGCAGACATATTTCAGTACTGCTGTTCTTTGAAAAGATAATGCAAGAGTGTCAGTAAGAGCCATGCAGGAAATTCTTGGGCTGACCAGCATTTTAACATCCATAGAAGTCCACTGTCTCTAGAATCAGCTGTGCTTCCTCTCAACATGACATTTTGCTACTACAGCAGTGCAGCAAGCAGGCGAGCAGTGCTATCACCCTGCACTAACATGATGACAGACCCAAGTCCCATAGTCTTCCCTGCAAATCTCTGCTTCCTTAGAAGACAATAGAAGCTGGAATTAAAGCACTGTGACAGCAGCTTATCTTCTTAAGGTTCTTGAAAAGCATCTACAATTGCTCCATGGACACCAAGGAAATGTAACAATCTTTCCAAGTGTAAGCCTGTCACAAATTAATAGATCTATGTAGGTGTGTGTAGTAAACCAGATTATATGGCAAGAGGAAGACTACCTCTCGTTAATGAAGAAAATGTACGGCTCATATAATCAGATGCTCTATTAATGTTGTTGGCAGTTTCATGGAAAATGATTGAACATTTTTAATACTATTTCCTACAGATAATATTTAGTGGGAAAGGTTTAAGGAAAGAAAATTCATTGTTAATAATAAACGCACTTTCATACAAAAGGAAAATTTATGTACAGGTCATAATTTTGACATAGCAAAGGAGGCAAGATCAAAAGAAATGCTTCCTGGAAAAAGTAGCCCAGTCTGGAGATGTAATGAGAAGTGCAGCAGGATAGTTTGTCATTTTCAGACAGCAAAGACAAATTCTGGAAAGACACCCAAAAAACCTCCACATCTGTGGAAATGTTTACACTTGGGCTGCATAGGAACTCTATTTCAAAGCAGCCAAGCCATCCACCTAAACTGAGACAACAGTCAGATCACTAGCTCTGTCACTTAGAAAACAGGGCTGAGTTCAAATATAGTATAAGGTTAAGCAAAAAGATCACAGTCAAATTTTTTTTAAATATTAAACTTATGTAGGACTACTTTTCATAAGCTTTGACTGTTATTGTAAATGTGTCTGGGCAATGTTATTGCTTGTGTCTAATGATATACTGCATCAGAACTTTAATATAAAATGGACTTTTGCAAATAATTTACTATGTGTGCTGGAGCCAAGTACAGCAAACAATTACAATGATTACCCATTTTTGACTGCTAGAGCTGCACCACAATATGAGGGATGCCTGGCACTCTAAGGCCTTCTTTTAAGTCACCCTCAGTCAAGCTCACTAAACAAAAGGCTTCTGTAACTTCTCTCTAGCTGTTGAAGGAGCAGCTTCCTGTCAGACTTATATTTATTCTTTCCACTTAACATTTTAATCTTTTTCTTTATAGCAATGTCATATTCTCCATTTGTGGAACAGCAGACAAGGTCCATAAAGACAGTATTACTATCAGCCAGATCTCCCAGTGCTTCACTTGTACTCTCAAAAATACTTTGTACGCACAAACAGCATTACGGATTGACATGTTGAATGCCAATGAATCCATAAACACATTCTGATGTTTTGGGATGTGTTGGCTCTTGTTTTCTGCATTGTTTAGGAACACCATTCTATAGGACTCAGAATCTCCATCTGCACTACTATCATCCCAGTTGAAACCACTTGGGCATTGACACATATCAGGACAGAGCTCCCTGTTTCCCTTAAATCTTTTAGTGCTTCCATCCTTAAGAGTCTCATGAAGCAAGCTTCATACTTGAATGATTTGCACACACACAGTTAATTAGATTGTTAATACTTCCTAATACTGACAAGCTGTTTTTCACAGGGTGCAGAAAGAGTTGCCAAGTGTTTGATAGAACCTGAAACAGTTGCAGGTTTTCATCACTTTCAATTTTCTCATTCCCAAGGTAATACATAGTGGTTTAGTAACTGAAATGCTGTAGAAACCACACATCTTGTTTCTAAAATGGAGATGGGAACACTTTGAGCTGCACAGGATCTACCTATGAGACAACAGTGAGGGCAAAGGGAAGTCATAGGGTACCATGGGAGGAAAGGCCTAGATATAGGATAAGATTTTAACAGGAAAAGGAACTATGACTCATTGGATTAGAGCACTCTAAATTCTTCAGGTGAAGTGTTTCTACCCAACAGTGAACTAAGTGAAAGTATGGGAGACACAGAAATCTTCTGACAGAATTTCTCTTGAGGAGGACATTTTTAACAAGGAGATAAATAAAATATAACATCTAGATCAGCACCTGCTGTTACCTGTTTACTGGCAGAATTTCCCAGTACAGATGTGACTGTAAATGCAGGAGACGTTTTAGAACTTTGGGGATATTTCCAGATTCCTGTTTGTCTTTCCCTGGCTGAAGAGCATTTGACAGAGGTAACAGCAAGTTTATAGATACTATGTTCTGTTGTACTGTGGATGAAGTTGTGGGTTTTTTTGGTTTTTCTTTTTTTTTTTTTTTAATCTATGGACTTTTATCACAAAAGCAGTTAGTATAAGAAACTTTGCTTAAATGTAAAATGGCAGTCTAAAGCTCTTGCTTCCTTTTCTTCCTGTATTACTACTTTACTTTGTTCTCCAGGCTGCCAGAAGGGTATGGAACTTTTGAAAGTGTGTCTTAATGGCAGAAAGTATCTACCTGTCCATCAGTTTCCTTACATTACAGTAATACCTCTCCCAATTATTCAGTGACTTTATGATCAGGACAGGCTTTTCCCAAGTGCCACTGGACACTAATATGGTGCTAAAAGAGGCAACTGTCCTTCCTCCCTTAGCCCATTCTTTGGCTCAAGAATAGCTTCATAGTCTCTAAGATTTTAATAGGACATCTAAAAAGTTTGAATAGTCTTCACAGAACGGATGTTCCTTCAAAGCAGTTCACAAAATGCAAAACATACTACAAGTGTGCAATTTATTTTTGCTGCATACAATATTCTAAATTTTGCCTTTGAAGATGAGTATAACATTTTCAGAAATTCCATTAAATCTTTTATAAAATAGACTCTGATTCTAAAAATGCAATACTATTTTTAAGATACACATTTTTATCCCTGTATGTTTTTCTTTCTTGACAGTAAAAAACACCAAACAAACCAAACTCGAAATTTTAAATTAGCATTGCTAAATTTAGCTTTTGCATATTCTGGATGCAGTATTAAGCACTTAAATAACAAGCTCCATCCTCCCAGCACACAATGCAGGAAACAGAGCACAGCAGACTCAGCTTACCTTGTAGAAAGGCACGTGTAATGCAATCAGGTTGAGTGGACCTGGGTTTTTCCACTCAGGCACAGCAAAACATTGGCCTCTTGTTGAACTTCTGTCCACAGCTCTCGGTCTCAAACAACTTCTGGAGAGTGGAAAAAGTAAATCAGCACTACTAAGCTGCTTTTTGCCTCCCAGATAAGCTGTGCTATACATACTTCTCTCTGTTCCCTTAATCCCTTCAGTGTCTCACCTAATGCAGTCTTCATTGATTGAGCTTTACAAACACTCCTTGCAAATGAACATTAACACAATCTGAAGGGCATTATCGTTTGTGAACAATAAGACCTGCCCTCAGACAGTTTTCTTGAAGTAAAGTAGGTGAATTAAGGACTTTTGAAGCAATATTAAAGCATGTTTGTGCCAAAGTACAAGATCATCAAAACTTTCCATCAATCAAGACTTATGGTTTAACAGAAGATTTCAAATTTGACCTAACAGAACTGAAAAACAGTAAATCTCCAAAAGTACCATCCACCACAGGGTTTTTTTAGCTTTCTTTCCATTAGCCTTTCAGTAAGGTCATTTTAAGCAACCAAAGACTTGGCCTCCAGGAGCTTCTTACTCCTGACTGTCAACTGTGGTGTGCCATATAAAGATCATAAAAAAGAGAAAAAAGATACCATGCAATCTTAAAGGAAGTTACACTGTTTCATTTTTAAGGATTGCTCATAATTTCATCTCTTGTCATTCTCTCTATGTCTTCTTTGTCATCGGTTTGATTACTTTTTCTTTCCTCTGAAAACCTCTCATTTTAAGATGAATTCTGATTCCACCATCCAATTAAAGAGGAGTGGTCTCTCCTTTCATAGACAGCCTCATGCATCTCATTGCTTGAGATAACAAAGCCATCTCTAAGGCAAGGACTTTGCAAGTCTTCTTAAGAGACTGTGTGACAGAGATGGAAGAGGGGAAGTCTGAAAGTTGTCAGCAGAAATAAGACATTTGATCCTTTTAGTTACTGTAACTGGAGAAATTAACTCTCAGCCAGTAAGAGAGAGTTAAACAGCATTACCCTCTACAATGACTATTATTTACATTTAATGACAATATCAGGTTTTTCCTTACACTATGTGGAAATGGCTTAAACCTAGCACAAACATGGTTAACCAGTTCTATTTTCCAAATCAATCAAATTTCTTTCTTCACTGTCAGTATTTGATGTTTCAAAACTTATGACATCTATATTAACAATTTAAACTTATCCCATAGTCAGAATCCCAAACAAATTCAGACGTTTCAAATTTGTAACTAAATCTGAAGCCAATAAGGTACATACAAAATATGCATATTATGGAAAAGATGCTTGTGTTTTCCACACAACACTACTAAAATCCATGCTGCATGCTTTTCCCTGTCAAAATGTGCTTTAAAAATATAATAATTTTCATCATAAAATCAGTGTGATTACACAATATAAAAATATTACTTTCCATATTTTTCATAATACCATAACATTAATATTTTTTAATCTAGTATTTGTATATCTGTTTCACAAAGAAGTTTATCACATCAGGTAGACAAAAAAAAACCAAAAACAACAAACAGTTGAGAACTATGTAAACATTTCCTTATTCACAATTTGGTAAACACAATACATGGTAAAAACTGGAAAATGTAATTATATGCTTTTTCTCTCTCTCCAGCCTGTTGTACATTAAAGAAGACTTCATGTACACTGCTAGGTCAGTTACACTCTTTGGGGTTTTCTGGTTGTTCCATGGCTAGTGGGTTGTTTATGTGAGTAGTTACTTTTAGATGCAGAGCAGCTGGAAAACTTGAGTTCATCTCCATGGTAACAACCACATTTTCACTGAAGTATCAGTTACTTTGAAGACTTTCTACATTCATGTGATTAGAGGAAGGTAGAAAGCATAAAGTATTGTTTTATTAGAATGTAGGGTGATACATTAAAGTGATGTGGAATTAATATACAATGGTATTTTGAAAGACAACTGGTAGGCAAGAGTAGAAGTAATTTAAATCTAAGTCCTAGTACTAAGGTTATTTAATTTCTGACGAAATAAAATCATACTAAAGGAGATTTTCATAGCAACAGTCTGCAATTATTTCTTCTAAAAAGACTAGTTCATTACACTATTTAGTACTGGAAAAATGAATCAAATATTTCTACAATTTGTGGGCATATTGATAGAAAATAGATGGGAAAACTATAATAACAGTATAGTTTATTTGCTCATTTATTTAGCTTCCTTCTTTAGAATCTAGGTTCAAAAGTAAAAATCCCTCATAAAATACTTTAAAGACTATTTATCTCCAAATGTGCATTAACCCTGGTACAAGGGTCCTATATCTTGTAGAACATTCTATTTCTTTGTCTTTAATACCATATTTTCAAATGAAACACAATATTTCACTTCCTTCGCTCTCCTTTTTGTTGAAGTTTTACACAGGAAGGAGCTGATATTGGACAACACAATGTCCCTTCTTGCAGAGAAAGACCAAATGAAACTAAGTCATCAATCCCATTTCTGTATCACTATGTACACATCTTCTATTTAAGATAAGATTTTTCATTGTGATTTTAGTGGGCATCATTTGTAAACTTATTTATTATCAGTTAAAGAAGGCTCTTCCAAGATACATGATTTGAGCTGATTCTTTAAATCACATTCAATACTTTCATTTTGTATTCTGCTATTCAAGTCTTGCAGTTTTTCAGTACTAATAAAACAGGTTGTTGCGCCAACAACCTCCTGCACTTCATCCTTGGTAAATCCTACAATTTTTAGAAGTTTACTTGTGAAAAGCAAAATTTAACTTTCAATATGTCTTTTAGACTATAGTTTGGTAAAAGCAGTTTGATGTTTAAAAAATAATTTTTCCTTTAAAAGATTATAGAAAAAAATACTAGTCCCTGAATGACAGTGTTTTCTACTGACTTCAATTACCTCTGGCTATGACCTTGCATTCCTGCAAAAGACACTTTTAAGACTATGTAGACACAGCTTCAAAATGAAACATATATTTAGCAATAATTTCACCTGTACTTTTTCATAAGATACATCTCTTATTATACTCTAAGTATACATATACTCCACATATCCACATTACAAAAGGGTCTTATGAAAGCCTGTAAAATCCAAGATACAAATTATTCTAGGAACTTGTATCAATTCAGAAGAGACAATGAAGGAAAAAGGCAGGACACAATTCAGATTTAATACTTATTTCAGTTATTAAAATGAAACAAACTCAATCAGAATGACAAAAACCCAGCCAACAGCACAAGACCCACCAAAAGGGCTCCAAGCAGTCACAAGATCTATTCAAAGATTACGAGTACTTTGTCAGTCTTAAAATATGATTTGGTAGCAAAAGTGAATCTGTAAAACAACACTGCAAGAGAATCACAAAGTAAGCAGAAAATCCATTATTCAGAATTCAAAAGGAAATCAACAAAAGTACAATCAATATTTTTTTCTTCAATACAATCCTTGAAAAAGTTTATTGCATGTTGAGTATTTGAAGTACCTAATGAAACATTCAGAATGAGAACAACCTCATAGGAAGAAGCTTTCCCTGCAGCTAAAACAAATCAGAGAGAGAAGTGAAAATATTTCTGGGTAAATGAACTCTTAAAATGAAAAATGGAACAGCTGAATAGAGAAATAGCACCACTTAGGAAAGAATTAAAATATCCCAAGAAAGTTATTCAAAAAAGTTTCAGTGTATTGTCTCAGAGTGAGACTTTACAGTCCCAGATTTTTTCTTCCAAATTGTGGTGAATGTAGGTCAAACTTTAAGTCATGCTGCTTGTTGAACGTTTTGGTTTATTGCTATGCAGGTTGTGATGATATCCCATGGTCCAATCAATTTGACCATTGCTCTATGCTGTATTTCTTTTCACAGCTGAGTGGCCATTAGCTCAATTCAAAATGGATTTTTCAGAGAAGGGGCTGTGCATGACAAACAACAAATACTGTTATCTGATGCACAACAGGAAAATTCATTTTGAGATAGTTCTTGGGATACCTGGTGAGTGGGGTACGGTCCCTGAAAGTCTGAAGGAGAAAGAATGTGGAATTTTTCATCAAGGCAAGCAAATGTTATGTTTAGCCAAAGAGAACAAACCAGCAGAGAGATCATTAAATCAGTTTGAATTGGCCCACTCAAGACACTGAGGCAGCCTAGATCCAAAGCAATTGACTGTCCTTCCAGGAACTAGAAGGCAGCTAGGGAAATAACTATGATTTGCAGTGTAAATACTCTCTTCTTTATTCATAACAGAATTCAAGCTAACAATTTGATCCTAAACACTTTGTTTAATAAATAGATGTGGAATGATGTTCTGTACAGGTATGTTAATAGAAAAGTTTAGAAATACAATAACTGAAAAGAGATATTGTGTAGCACTTTCCAATGTGGACAGTTACCTATCTGTACAAGCTCTTTATAAGCCACAATATGCTGACTTTATGTTTCTTTCTCTTTTTTAACAGCTCATTTTTCTTTGCTTTAGTTCCTTTCTTACAATAGAAGCAAAAAAAAAAAAAAGATAATACTGTTTACTATTTAATAAGATTTATATTTAATTTATTCCTTCTCTTTTTACTTCATCTTGCTCTACTTGTGACTTCTTTTACTTCCTTTTCTGAAGGAACTCTCCCAAGAGTGTAAAAGACATTAGACTCCTAATTCTAGTTCCATACATTACTGTACATCTAAGTGGAACTGTGTCAGTGAATCCTGTGCCCTTTAAACTGATCTATTTGAAAGATAAATGACATCTCTTATTCCACCCCATTCTGGTCCTACCTCTCCACTTCAAGTATCTGAAATTAGAAAATCTCTCTTTTAACCCATGATCTAACAGCATCTAACACACAGCACTGATGATGATGATCAATCATAATTTACTCATACACAGTTAATATCCATTTTTAAGCCATCTTTGTCTTAAAAATCTTTAAAGGAAGGCTACACTGAGATGGGGGAGAAGGGGAGGGGAAGGTTACTTCAAGAAAGAAAAAAAACATATATTCAAGGCTGTGAAATTAAGCAAGCTTCTAAATAACTATTTATAAGTTCTAGCATAGCCCATTAAATAAACCTGAAAATTTAATGCATTTTGTATTTTTAAAAGTTTTTAAGACACTAATATTTCTAAACTTAAATTCATATAGATTTTATCTGAAGTCTTTAAATTCCTTCTCTAACTTTAGCAGACAGCTGTATACAAATGAAATTGTTCTGAACACCAGGAGCTGTTCCTGTGAAGCTATATTTCCCTGGTCTGTGTCTGATCTGATTCCATGGTGGCCAGGTTTCTACCTCCTCTTGCCATGGCAAAATTGACTTCTTCCCTTCTCTGCTGTTTCTGTGACTCACTGGCGTTAACTGAGCCTTTACACAGAAGAGAGTGTGCCTAAGATACTAACAATCCTATTTAGTTTTCTACTCTAAGTGAATCATTTCTTGCTATTGTGCATGTTAGGAGGAGATAAGGGACTCTTAGATGAAAGGGAGACAAGATACAGAAGTTTTTACTGTTGTTAGATGCTTCTGGAGGTGGCAAGGAAACCCGAGAAAAGAGGAGGAGGAGGAGGAAAGTTATTATTTATACCTGAATGATTCCTGAGTAAATGCCATAAATTCAATTAAAAGGTATCTTAAAGGGGAAAAAAAATGTTTCATCCGTTAAACTATGTCATGATTTAGACAAATACCCAATTTGAAACCTGAAGACTGTGACTTCACTAGCAGCACTGACAATATGAAAAGAAGCCTTTTCCTTTATTGTATGAATTTAGAATAATGTATGAATTCAGTATGAATAAACTGAATACACAAAATACCTGCTAGCTCACAGATGTTACAATGCTGTTGTCACTGGGGGCACTGGTCCTTAGCACTGATCACCATCACAGTAATGTCAAAATTGTAGTCCTGACTTAAAAAAGCCTTTGTCTGAAATAAAAACATAAGGAGTTTGTGTGCAGCCAGTAATAGTTGGTAGCTTTTCAAATAAAAGAGTTTATCTATTCTTATCTATTCCCATCTAAATTACCAGGCTGGAGTGTGGTGCTGGGGATGGTGCATTTGTATGTACTCGGTCTACAGGCATCAACTACTGCAGTGTGCCATTTCAGAGATACAACTAATTCCCCATAAATAATTCCCCATAAATACTAAACAACTGCTGAAAAAACAAGTTGTTAGAGCAGGAAAAAAACCATGAACAGAAAGTTCACTCTGCAAACAAAATTCTAAGTTTTAATTTATGTCATTCTTAGACTAACATGCTGGGGGGAGTCAAGCTGAAAAAGATTTCTACTCAATGGCAACAAAAGTTTTAAAGCAGCACAGTTTGATCACAGAAATACACTTTGCAGAGCATAGCATACTTCACTGAACAGTTTGAGAAGTTTCAGAGATATTAAATCAGACCAACAGATTATCTGAAAAGTGTCTTCCAAGTGGAAATAGTTCACAATTTTTCCTTGTATTTGAGGAATTTAATCTTTTGTATTTCCTTCAGCAAGACCCTTGTGCAGCAAAGGGATTGCAGATGAGTGAGAGAATGCTGTGCAATTGCACTGGCTATTGACTGTGCAAAGATCCTACAGGTTTTCTATTAATTTTGAAGAATTTCTTAGAAAGGAAACTATGGCTTTGGTAGTGAAGGGAAACTGAAAAACCTAACATGTCCAAAGATAAGTTCAGGATGAACAGGTAACACATTCTTCTTCAAGTTCTTTGAAGATGTAACTTAATATAGATAAGAGAAACTAAGAAAAATAGCACTCAAATAATCAGATAGTCTTCCACCACTTCCTTCTACATCAAAAGAAAAAATACTTGAAGTAGAGAGTTACTGTGAATAATGTGTAAGATGAGCCAAAGTTACAAAATGAAATTTCTGGTAGCTCCACTCTTGAAGTTGAACACTAAAATATTTCTATACTTATTCAAGCACCAAACAAATTCAAAAAAACTTTGTTTTCTCAAAATAGCTGAGATGGGAGATGATCTTGGTTCCCTGCATTGTGAAGAGAGGAGTATGCCATTAGATTATATCCCATTAGCAAATGGTCCACGAGAAGGGAACAACCCACCATATTTGTCACCTGGCCATCAGCCATGCTTGTCCTGGGTCAGTGCAGACCTAAGAGCTCTGCCTTGCTTTTAAAATATCAGCAACATTTCACATGGTTCTGATATCAAAACTTTCCACAGCTCTACTCAGAAGATCCTGTTCAGAGTCAGTATCTGATGTCACCGGCCACTTACCATCATAGCATGTTGGCACTGTAATGCTGTGCACTGCTTCTGTCTTCTGTTGAGGTAGGTGGCTCATCCCAGCATTAAACACTTAGAAGGCACTGATACATTTGTTTAATGACAACTGCATATGGCTCTTCATCTGGGTTTATCTGATTTGCAAAGAATTTATCCCAGAAGTTACCATAAAATTTGCTTTACCTTTCTTGGAGCTTTCCATCACTGAAAAGACATGTTCTGAACTACAGTCCTGAAAAATGAGTTATTCCTCATTTCTTCAGGGATTTTTTATTATTTAATTCTCCAATTATTTTAAATTTTATTTTAAAATTCTTTAATAATTTACCCAATTAATGTTTATTCTACCAAAAAGATTTTTACTTCTTTGATTAATTTTTACATAGTTGGAGAGTGATTTTGTCTTTACTACATGAATTAATAACATAAATTAAGAGATTCTTCTCTTTTATCAGAGCTGATCAGTTAACAAGAACAGGCGAAAGTCTTAATACTAGATTGGATTAGATTCAGTTCTGAATTTTTAAATTCAGATTGAATTGAACAAGGATATTTTGACCTCTGGTTTTATTCTAAACATCGGTAATTTAAAGACATCATAGGTTACCCATGAGATGTGTAGGCTACAAAGTTTCTTTAAGTAGCATCCACCATCTCCCCAGTGTGGAAGGGAAAACTGAGAACAGAGCCCTGTCTCACTTCTCTGCCTGCATACACACATAACTGATGGCTGACCTCACATACACAGCTCTCTCACTTGCTTTTTTTCCCCACTTTCTTTGAAGGATCTTTATTTTATCGAGGGGAAAAACACAGAATATTTTTATTTATCAAGTTAAATAAACTCAATTGACCCTCATGCACAAAACCAACCAGCTTCAGGTCTCCTTCCTCACTTCTCCAGGTTCCATATTCCAATTGTTCCTGTCAAGCACTGCACTTCTTTTATTTATTTCAGTTCCCTGGGGAGAAGTTCATACTCCCATGTAGGAATGTGTTATTCTCCAGAGCAAGATCCCTTTGCATTTATTCCAGTCCACCTATGAAAGAGGTTGGAAAACACTGTGTAACCCCTGTGGAGGTTTAACAATGGAGAGACCTACTGTTTAATGGAACACAGTATCCTGAAGCACTAAAGCAACTTAGAGGTAATAGGAGGAAGGAATACAAATGGATGGAAAACACATGAAGCTCTCCTTTATCTACTTCCATCAGGCATTAGAAATGGAAAAAAAGACAGTCTTTCACTTTTTATTGCTGAATTTGGAATATGTGGGTCTAAATTAGATGCTCTTGCTCCCTGTTGCTTTATGTAATAGATAGAGAAATTTTAATGGACTTACTGATGTCCCAAATTAATTTAGTTTCCTAGTGATCCAGTTAAATGTATTTTCAAACTGTCGAGATAGCTTAAAAATCAATTTTGATACCTCCCTAAGCTCTAGCAGTTCCTATTTGCTCTCCCAAACCAGCTGGGAAACAGGTGGAACAGCAAGCTTTTTCTCATCTCAGCATGGAAGGAGAAATTTCTAATAACTATTCTTTCATTTGTGAATTTCTTTATATTCTAGCAGCTGGCTAGAAATAAGTGCCATTATTTAAAATGCACAGGGCATAGTTCAGGGTGCAAATGATGCATTTAAAATCACACACACATATTCCTCAATTTCTTATCTCTCATAAAGTGTTATTACACCCTTGGTGTCTACACCCAACATGACAGAAGATCAACACTGACAATAGTGTGATAACATCTGAAGCATCACTTGCAACTAATTCAGGAGTCACCAACAGAAGCAAAAATGATGAAAGAAAAAGTAATAAACATGTGACAAAGTAAAAGTTAGTGGTATCTTAAATGCTGGATACAATGATGAAAAATGGATCACAGTGGACTGTGGACATCTCTTTGAAAAATGAGGTCACAGCAATAAAGCTTAAGAACCCAAAGCATGATAAAATGGCAAAAGCTTAGTCTTCATACCCACTTTCTACGCACTTTTGCATCACTGAAGAAGGTTTCACTTTGGCTTTACTTAAAACTACATTGTAATACAACTTCTTCAACAATGTGAAATTTACTGGTGGTAAATCAGATTGACTACTTTTACAGGAGATACTGTTCTCCAGGTATATGTTCCTCAAATTGAATAGTAAATGCAGCTACATATAAATACAGAGGTAAATGATTAAAATACTTTCTCTTAGCTCACATATTTATAATCCTAAATCCGTAGCTGACTTGTTTAATGAATCACCTTACAAATATACCGTGGGAACCCACAGAGAGAAAAATTACAGAGCTGTTGAGCTCTTCTGATGATTAGTACTTGTACAAGTACTCAAAAAGTCGTAGATTACATCTCCAGAGGTCTTGCTTCATGAGGCTGCAGTATAAATAGCTGGTTTCTTCAGAATTATTTGCTGGATTCTTTAGGGATATATTAGCATATCAACTCTAAGTCACTATATACTGCTTGTGACCTTCTTTCTGAAGCAGGAAACTTTGCTCTTAGAAAAGTTCCCTTGAAATATAAACTGTGGTGGGTAACTATGGTCATACCAACTCTCAATTCATCAATTTGTAGAACTGTTTTCATGTAAAACTGTTAATATTTTATATCTAACAATAAAAATGAAAATATATTTTTTAAAATCTCATTATGAATATTCTGTGCTTTTTTAGTGTTGAGCAAAACCAAGAATTTATAGCAGAGTATGGCAAGATTTAGCCTGAAGCCATTTTATTTTTTTACACATTAGCAACCATTGAATACAAAGAATCTCCTGCCACTGAACTGTTGAAAATTTTTCTAGCTGGGCAATGAAATCTCTATCAGCCTTGATGAAAAGTATATAATCATTATTCTGAACTGAATTTATAATCATCTTCATTTTAAACTTCCTGCTTTTCTTTGTCATGGCCTGTTTTCATTAAAACCCCCTGTTGCTGTTCATTTCCACACTCCACTCCAGAACTCCATTTCTAGGCAGGGAACACCTGATAAAAACTTCAAGGGACTGTTGAATTTTTAACTTTCCCCATTTGCAGGACAAATGGACAAATCAATATGTATAAAGCAAAGTAGGCAGAGTCTCATGGACTACCCTTATTGCTCATTGACCAAATTCAAGGGAATCATTCCAGGGCAAAACAACACATTCACTTTCTTTGTACTTCTGAGAGGAACACTATGATAAACAACTTACTGACTCTTCTCCTATATTTAATTTGGATTGTGCTATGGGATTATTGCTTTGCAGAACACTGACAAAAAACAAACCAAACCAAGCACACACACACACACAAACCCAAATGAGTACAAACCTGACTATTCTTGCAAAGGCTGGATACATACCTGAGTACTGATTGTAATTTTACCCATTCTTTCCAAAGTTTTTCGACACATCTCAAGTGAATCAGCCACTCCCTATTGCTAACCAAGATGTCTCCACTAAACAGGTATACCAAAAGTTATCTAAATACCACCAGAAGAGGACAGATGACAAAGACATTTACTGGGAGGAGCTGGCATGCAAATCAAGGCTCAGAGCTAAGCCATTGTCCCTGACCCTTGCTGGGACTCTAGCTAGGCTTTCTGCAGGGTAACCAAGCATACAAGCTCTCTGCTCTTCCCTCCAGCCAGGGTCACACATCTAAAAATCTCTAAAGATCTACCTTCATTCTGGTTATGAGGTTCTCCAAGCAACATAGTAAGAGCACATCTTGGTTGGTATGAATACATAATTAAAATGTGAAAATGAAAACAAGTCTTTTGTTAATAACTTTTTGATTGATTAGATGAGATTTACTGGTTGATTTGTTTTGTTGAATTTGTGATCTGGGGTTTTTGTTCTTCACTTTTAGGGCAATGGGCTCATACTGTTAAAAAGTAATTTGATTGTTATTGTAAAGCAGAATTTAAAATTACAGTGAATTTTTGTATACAAGATCTGTCCCAGATTCAAGCTTCACTTATATGGCTATCAATATGGAAAAAAACTGATGTAACAAATTACCCCAGCTACACCAATGACAGAACTAGATCTCACACTTCACAGCTGAAATGTTTTTTATATATGCTACATTATACTTGCTCCCAGCAGTAATGACAAAAATTTAAAAGAGAAATCTTAAAATTCTAAATGAAACCAAACAACTATTAAATATAACTACTTTTTTCCAATTTCTCATATGGTATTTTTATTGTTGTAGTCTCAGGTATGTTTCTGTTGGCAGGAAAAGCTTTGCATTAAATTGCCTTTCTATGCCATACTGCATGCTTGGCCTAAACAGAATAATTTTTCCCCCTTAACTTCTCTAAACCAAATGGAAAGAAAGAAATTATAAAACATTATTTCCCATATGAATTATCGCATTTCTTATGATTAAATTTCAGGCAGTTATAATGTTATCTGTTTCTTTTGACAAGTACAATTATTGTTGGCATGTGCACCCAAATTGTATTTCACTTTCTGAAAAAAAGAGCTCATTACCCAGGAAGGTCTCTAGTAAAAGGAAGGCATAGGAAAGAGTACTTTATAAATATTGACTTACCCTTAGTACCTGTCAGCAAAAATGCAAATGGTCACAAATCACAGCTGTAAAGGAAATACAATAAAACTCAGAAACAGATAGTAATATACACTAGCAACAGTAAAGTGATTTCCAGATTCCCATTTGTCCAAACTGAAAACAGCCTAAACAAAACAAAGATGTTCTAGATGAATGTTTTGTTTCATAATTAATATCTCATCTATATATATTTATTTATTTATTCTATATCATTATAGGGGAGCTATTTTATCAATGTTGGTTTTGCAATATAGTTCAAAACCAGCTTATGATTCATGTCCTATTCTGTTCCTTGCCTGGTACATTTGACCATAGATGTTAGGCTTTTAAATCACCCATGACCTAAGGATGCAACCTGATTTCTGATCTGAACCTTTCGGCTGTTGCTCATTGTGAAGAAGCAAAAACTTTACAGGGATGACCCTGAGCAGTTAGTTAGCAAGTGGATCCTTCCCTCTTGGAGAAATGGTGTTCCCGGACCTTCAGAGAACCTCTATACCATATATCATGTTTCCGGATGCCTTAGAAATTAACTTACTGTTCCAGCAATAAGATTGAGAACATGGAATAACATTTCTGAGGCCATTGGAGAAACAGTTATTTCCAAAATTAGAATTTAAGATTATTTATAATTATAGTACCCCTATGATCATTACAAAAGAGAGTTTGGGGAAAGAGAGGGTGGTGTGGTGCAGGGAAGAGAGAGAGTGAGTATGCATCCACTGCTGCATTCCCTTCCCACACAGCAAATTAATTCCTTCAAAGTCTACTGTGATCACTGTGTGTCATTATCTGCAGTGGCTTAGTACAGTTCATATCAGTTTCCCCCACTCTCAGCTCCATGCCTGCAACCAGGACAAGTAGGAATGTCTCCTGACTCCTCAGGTGAAACCTGAGGTCTGCTGAGATCAGTTAAAGTTTAGCACTTCACTAGGATCAGAACTCTTCAGTCCCCATTGAGCCTCTATTTGAAACATTTTGCATTCAGGTAGCCAAAGAAAGTTAAAGATAGATCGTGCACAATGGATTTTCCAAGTATATACACTGGCAAGAAATCCCTGAATTAATTTATGATTCAGGTCTGAAGTTGGCTCATTGTTTTGCTTCTGTTATGAGGGTCTCTTTTTTTTTTTTTAAATCCCACACAGATACAGAATTAAGTAGCTCATAGGCATGTCATGTAGAAACATAATTCAAAATACTACTTTATTATTTTGCCTTCTGCCTTCCAGTCTTTATTTTTTCCTCCTGAACACAAAAGCCAACTTCATATACACTGCTGACAGAAAACAATTTTAATTTTCTTTTCCCAGAAATAGCTTGCTGTTACAAGAAAGAAAAAGAAATTATTAAGCTTTATACATGTTTTATTTATAGCAGTTCCAGGCTTTTACTGACATTATCATTGCAACCATTTAAAACAGACTTCACAGATTTTATTTAGTTATCTGGGCATTAACTACAGGTATAAGCCTTGATATTCAAGTGTTACACAGATAGCAAGGGCTGACTTCCTTTTTACCTACATGAAGACATTGAGAAAACACTGATTATTAAAAAAAAAAAAAAGGCAAAACCCGACACATGCCCTTTTTTCCACACATCCTAATCACTCTAATATATCAAAGGCTGACTGAAGAACAAACCTATGGAACAAAAAATACAGGAATGCACATTTTATCAAATATATAGAGAAAAGCCAGGCAGGAAGAAGGTCAGCTGTAAAGGTAAAGAATGATAGATGGTAAGAAATACAGGGAAGTTGCCCTGTTCATTTTGCCTGTTAGATGAATGATGTATCCAGCTGAATGTCTGTAGAAAGGTTTCATGAGACCTGTGAAAAATACAGGGGTATAGTTTGGGAGAAGAACTGCACATGTGGAACTTGGGAGACATTTCTAGGAATATTTACAAGAAGCCTCAATCTCACGCTTAGATAAATCAGGATTTCTGCCACTTTAAAAGGGAGTGAGATTGATCCTTTTGGTGTCCTGAGAAGGCAATGTAGAAAAAGGCTGTCCATAAACTCCTATGCCAAATGGGAAAAAGTAAAGTAGGTGAATTTAATATTAGAGAATACTTCAATAAAGCACTTTCACTCAATATAAACATCCGAGAATGAAAGAACTACAAAAAAAAAAAAAAAAGAAAAAACCCAAAAAACAACAAAAGCAGCTATTTTTTAAAAATATAAGTATCTTTTAAAAACGTAAAATTGTCTAAGAAAATGGGATCAAAATTTGCAAGGAGGACAAGAATAGAAGATAACTAAAATTCATCCAAGGTGAAATTAAAAGAAAATAGGGCAATGAAGACCAATTTTACAAGTATAATTGAATAATCAAGAACAATAGAAGCAACGAGAATAGTTTTAAATATGGAATACTCTGAAAAATTAAAAGGAATTTAAAATTCTGAGGTGAATCAGAAGCAGAGTGAAGAATAAGAAAGAGGTTATCTCTCCATTATAGGAGGGAGAAAAGAGAGATATTCACACACACAGAACAATCTCCCTGCAGGAAGATCTTTGAGTATAGTATGCACATGTAGCTCTTCAAAAGTCAGAAAATTAACTGGATGTGGCTATCCCACCTTCAAGCAGGAATTCTATTGTGAGTCTGGATTACGTGTTCTTGTAACTACTTTTTAAGATCTACAGTATTAGAATATGTCTGTGTTCCATTTAAAACACAATTCTATCTCTTGCTGTGCTCATTTGTCAGCATTAAAATATATTCTTTTAAAATCTGAGATGGTCTCCCTGCTTGTGCAGCTTGTGTTGGACTACATACCATGAATCCTGATTCATGTCACATACTCACTATTTGGTCCATTCTACATTTGAAAAAAATTACAGTAGAAGATTCCATGAAGAAATGTTTGTTCAGCTTAACTACAAAAGTTTATCACTTTTTATTTTTTCTCATAATGTTGAAAATGTAAACATTAAAGCAGTAACTCTTCCCCTTTATACTCCCTTATGTACCTCTACTCCCCCAGAAATGAAATCTCCTTGGTTCCCTGAAGAATAAGGCCTTAGCTGTGTGTCATATTATTGTACTTACTTATTTCAAAATTGCTTATTCCTCTTTCTTTGGCACTCAATTCAAAATAAATGAGGGATTTTATATTGCTCCTGAATGTTGATGTAGGTTGTAATAGCAGCAAGCAGCAATACATTTTGGCAGTTCTATGGAAATCCTCCAAAGGTTGCGTTTAATACTTCCTGGGTATTTATTTAGGCAAAATAACAAAATATCAGCCATGTGTTTCCATTTATTAACAGTCCCTCAAGAGCACAGGCAATCAATGTCTTGACTTAGTGACTTCTCCAATTTGCTTTAAAAAGTGTTTGGTTTGGGGATTTTTTTCTTCATTTCTGTCTATTGCTATGTATTTATTCTAGCAAGCACATAGTTTAAAGACAGGAGACATGAGACTTGTATTTGTCAAAATTCCCTGTTTAGTCCATTGTCTCAAGCAGAGTCTTTAAGTTTCACTGTCATCAGAAATGAGATTTAATCCTAGATAGGATGGTGCATGATGCCAGTTTTCCAAAACAGCTTTTATGCCATAATCTCTTAAGTTCTTTTAGATATCTGAAGACCTATGGAGTTCTCTCAAGAGGAAGACGAAGACCTTGAACTTGCTTTCGTCTTCTGACCTAAGCCTGAAGAATAGGAGGGATGGGAAAGGTCAAAGATGTTTACAAAAGCTGTTTTGCTGATGAGATATGCTCTATGAGTGTGCAGAGGTTCATGCTTCATAAATGCTGAAAATGTTCACTATCAAATCAGAAAATGTGCAAACGATAGCTCATGTTCAGAATTGGCAAGAAGTACATATATATAAGCAAGACCAGTGATAAATGCCTCCTTGCACATCCTCCCTATCACACTATCACACAGGTCAAAGTTCAGAAAGGAAAGCATTATTAGAAAATTAAACTTCAGTTAAGGAATGGGGTGTTCTTAAGCTTCAGCAGAGAACAGAATGAGGTGTAAAACACGAGTGTGGTTAACATACTATCTGAAAGCCTTTGTGCTTTTTCTTTGTTTTTCTTAGCTAGAAATTTTAGATTTCTTCATGGCAAACAATTTTTGTCAATTCATAAATAACTGTACACATTAAAACCTGAAATCATTAAGAGTTTCATCTAACACGGTATCTCTGATACTATAGCAGAAAAATAGGATCACACCTGGTGAACCTGTCATTGCTCAGCAAGAAACGAAAAAGAATTCCTTGTAATAATAACATGCCACTATTTTCATTTAAAATATAGTAATCCTCTTGAAAAGAATAGTTGCTAAGAATACAGGAAAACCTGACCTTGCTGGAATTCAGCCCTGAATTTGTTGTCAAATTATTTATGCCAAAATGCAGGAAACTTCTTTGTGTTACAAGCCTGAGGCAAATTAAGAGAATACTATCCATCCCAGGTACCCAAGACAAGTTCTGCAGGGGTTGGAGCTATGCATGACATTAATGATTCCATCGAGATTTAGTATCTGTTATTAATAAAAAAATATTAATTCACCATAGAATCCTATTGCTTTCTGTCCTATAAAAGTTAGCTATCGTCCTGTCTTGGTTAGATGACCAGCCAGCCCTAAAGATAAAAGTACTAAAAATGCAAATGGGGAATTGGGAGACTGAGATAAAGGAAAGGCAGATTTATTAAGCAATTACTATATATTTTCTGCCTTTAGATGAAGAAAGAGGATTGATGGACTGCTGCACACCATATTGAATGGCACAATACAGTTAGCAATTGTAGTGCACAGATAGCAATGGAAATGGGTCTGAAAAGATTAGTCATGTATTAAAATAGACAAAGTACTCTGTCTAGCGATACACCGCTAAGAGACTGGAAGGAAATGAAGAAAGTTTTTTTGTCACACTAATCAAAAGCCTGAAAAATATTAGAACATTACAACTACTCAGAAAATAGCCATAGAAGAGACTCAGGTGGCTTTACCCCATCTGAAACAAAACTATCATGACACCCTCTTAATTCACAGCTAGGAAAAAGAAAAACTTTCTGGAGAATGAGCCTCCTAGCACTACCTGAAATACCACAATAGATGTGCATTTGTAATCTCCCTGACAGCAGAGTGCAAAACCAGAAGTCTCCTGTGCTGTCATGGCATAAGCTTACCCTGGTACTCCAGAAGGTTTTGGTGCATCCATTGATCTGTAGATTATGGCAACAAAACTTCTGACTTCTGGAAGTCCAATGACTGCAGAGCAGACACCTACAAACTATAGTCCAGCTTGAAGAAAGACCAGAGGGAGAAAAGCCCAGTTGTCTTGAACCTTCAGTATTGATTTCTCCATACTCTTTGGCAGAGAAGTAAATGGAGGTTTGAGGCAATTAATAATACAAGCTCACATCCCGTATGTTAAGATTCTCTTTGTATAAAACATAATGGCACCCTCCCATAAATGACAGGAGATACAGTTTTAAGAAAGTGTTCTTAGAAGGATAATATCATACTTGCAGTGAAAGAACAGGTTCAGCATATTTATAAAGTGGCTGAGCACTACTGAAGGAGGATGCACAGAGTTACAGACATATTAACATCAGATTTAGTATAAAGGGTATATTCCACAGTGAATGAAAAACATGCTCCGACAGAGACCAAACATTAATTTGAGAGATAAATGTCATAAGTGACTTGTGGGAATTTTTTTAAGCTCTTACCATTACAGCAGGCATGTGGAAATATTGCATACTTCAGTTTTTCAGAAGCATCTGAAACAGCTTCTGATAAGAGCATACCCTGAATATCACATAACAATAAGGCAAGAAGGAGGCATAACAAGAGATCCTTGTGAGCACTGCATTGGGAGGTAAGAGCAGTGCTGAGGAAAACAGAGGCTGGTGATCAGTTTGCAGGCCAGGCCACATCTCCTCATGAGGAAGCAAAGGAGGTGCTCTGCTGATCTCCTGAACTCCTCTGTGTGGGAATGCCAGGCACTTTTTATGTGAAGCAGGTACTTCTGCAACAGACAGAGTACCATTTTTGCTCCCAGACAGGGAGGTGAAGCTGACACAAATTAGGGGGAAGGGAGATGCAAGATACCCCAAGAGAATTTACTTGCCCTCTGATGTTCAGCAGTAAGTAATTTGTAAGTAAGTAAGTTGTGATTTAGTCCTCATCTGATCCCTGCTGTTTGCCAGGACTGTGCACTGTCCTCCTACTGTCTGATGAGCTGTCAGAGTCATGAACAGAGCTGTACCAGCATTGCCAAATGTGGGTTTATAGGATCAAATAAATATATTGGAATGAAAACAAAAGCAAACAAAGAATAACAAATTAAACCAACCACCAACCACTAAATCAAAACATATCTTGCTGCTTGTGCTATAATTATTTTTAAAGTATGGTACTTTCAATTAAAATTATTGTAAAAGTAGGGAAATTGGTATTTTAAAATGCGTTGGAAAGGTCTGCCATCTCACATCCATTTAGAGAAATTGATTTGTTATACCTTGTTAGGAAGTGGGGGCAACTGCTTGGCAAGAGACAGGATCACACAAGATGCATACAGAGAGAAAAAAATGTGGGCAAGATGGCATTGACACAGTAAGCAACAGAGTAAATACATTTTTGTAAGAGGAAGATGAGAATATGAAATAAATCAGGGAAGTGGTACCAGAATTCTCTGGGAGTGCTTTTTCTTAAAAAAAAAAAAAAAACAACCCACTGAATAAAGTCAAGCTTTTCAAACCAAAAACCTTGCACAAATGCATAAAAGTAAAATCTTCCAAGACCTTATTTTGCACTAGTTTTTTCCACATGGCTTTAAATAAACAGGTAGGCCTGTTTTCTACCAGATATTACATAGTTTCAGGGATTTAGAACACGTATAGTGAATAAAGACAAGAGCTTTCTCAGACACAGAAGCTGCTCCTGTGAACAAGGGCACAAATAGCACAGTGCTAAGCTGGATGCTCCTGCTGCATCTGAGAGGATCTATGTCCACAGCACTGTGCTGGCTCCACTGAGGCTAACCAAAGCTGACAAAGTGGGAATGCCATGCTAATGCAGATCTACTGAACTCCGCATGTAAGCAAAGAGATATAACTGTGTTGCAATACACTACATGTGAACTGTGAGAAAATCACAGAATCATAGGATTTCTGAGGTTGAAAAATACCTCTAAGATCATTAAGTCCAGCCATTAACCCAGAACTCCCAAGGCCACCACAAATCCATGCCCCTAAGTGTGATATCTATGTATCTCTTAAATACCTCCAGGGATGGTGACTCTACTGCTTGGCCTGTTCCAATGCTTTCAGTGAAGAAATGTTTCCTAATATCCGATCTAAACCTCTTTTGAGGCCCTTTACTCTTGTCCTATCACTTGTTAGCTGTGAGAAAAGCCCAATCCCTCTACAATATCCCTCTTTTCAGGCAGCTGTAGAGAGTGATAAAATCTCCCCCAAACCTCCTTTTTTCCAGGCTAAACAACCCCAGCTGCCTCAGCTGCTCCTCAGAAGACTCGTGCTCCAGACCCTTCACCAGCTCCACTGCCCTTCTCTGGACAGGCTCCAGCACCTCTATGTGTTTCCTGTGGTGAAGGGCCCAGAACTGGACACAGTACTCGAGGTGTGGCCCCACCAGTGCTGAGTTCAGGGGGACAATCACTGCTGTGGTCTGCTGGCCACACTATTGCTGATTCAAGTTGACGTGATGCTTGCATAGTTATTGATATTTAGCTTCACAGCTGGATACCAATATATTTTCTAATATTTTCTACTTATATATACGCATCTTGAGACTCTGGAGTATGAGTCACTGAATACTCACAACTGTGTCTAAAGCTGATCAGAATTGTGCTTTCAAGACATGAAGTTTGCAATGCAAGCTCTTCCAAAGAAGAAAGCCAGAATCTGTTCCAATAATGATGCTACTTGATGTCCAGGGTCTTCTATCCAGGAAATGGAACTAATGGAATAATATCTGTTTTCTCAGTATTGTGAAAATTAGTTTATGCTTTTGGAAAAGATAATGACAATTTACAGAAAAGCATATGGGTAAAATAATTTTGTATCTCTTGGAAAGTTAGGATAACAAACTAGATAAACTTGAGTGCCATATACTGAGCAGTAAAGTAAGATTAAAATTTTAACTAATGGTTCCTACCTTTTAATTGCAAAGCACATTCTGCACACTGAATAAGTCTAGGGACCTAGAGGGTTTAAGGGAGCAGTATGTGACCACATTAAGGTCGTTGCCGCTCACATGCTCAAAATGACAATGTTGAAATTATCCTGGCAGCAACCATTTTGAAGTATTTGACTTTATAATTCTAGAAATAATGTTGAATTCTTTAAAAAGGTTTCAAGTTAGGCCATAACTAATGCAGAGAAGCCAGTCTGCCTCCTAATACATTTTTCTGATGCTCTTCTCATCCTCTGCCCTTGTGTTTTCCCAAGGGACAGAAATTTCCCCTTGAATCCAAAATATGTTTATAAACCAAATGCAACACTATTACCTTCCAGACATACAAAGGCCTAAAAAATATGTCACAGAGTCACTACAGTAGCTGATCTATGACTGACAGGAAAGAAAATTTAAGCTTATATCAGCATAAAATAGATGTCCAGATGATCTTTTTTCAGGGTCTCTTTTTTTCCCCATGTCCCCATCCATTCTCAATGCAAAAATAAATAAATCTATGACTGTTCATGGTGATAACATATCCTAAATACTCTGCTCTCTGTCCCCCAACAACACTGCTGTTGGGCTCCCACTTGTAATCAAAACCATGAAAAAAGCTCTGCTGTTATGTCAGACCTGGCTTCCACATGGACAAGCCCTGAGACAGTTTTACCACAATTGCCTGGAAATGTAGTCATGTTAGTACAACCAGAATTTGTATCTTCTTGGCAGCACGTTAAAAAGAAAAATCAATTGCTATCGAACTTTAAGTCCAATAGATTCTTATTGTGAACAGGTAACAACACAACTACACATGACAATGAGTTTATGGCCATCACTCAATTACAGTGTCAAGCTACCCTTACCCACTAACAGACACCACTGCTTTTACAATCAGTTAAACCACAAGAAAATTATAACCTCATCACCCATCAGCATCAATTGTGCATGGTGTCAGTTTGAAGAAATAATTAGTTGCTTTACTGGAATTTCCCAGGTAGAGCACATTAGCACACATACACAGTTTTCATTTGAACATAAGCTGTGTAAAACAATAAATGTATGGGTGCAGAAGTACAGTGCACAAAATCCAGAAATAATTGAGCAGCTTTATATACTCAGATCTTTTCATTACCTTCCTGGCAGTCTATCACAGAAAACACACATTTTATCCTCATTATTTCACAGGAAGTTTACCAAAGAGAAAAACAAAATCATTATTTTCATTTTGTTTTGCAGGGAAAGTGTCTATATTACCTGCTAAACAGTATTTCAGGGTATGAAATCTTCGTAGGTGTGTGTTCACTCTGCCAGAACACAGACAAAGCTGCAAGTCAGGCTCCTCAGCATGACTGCAGGTACACATGGAAACCATCTTTTAATGTTGCAGGATGTTGTTAGTCTTTCTAGCCCTCTATTTAAAAGCTCAAAATGATGCTTTAGCAAATTCAGAGTTTCTCAAAAACCCAATACACTGGTTTGAGTCCTTACATGTAGAATTTAAATGTCCGGTTAGAGAGCAACTATGTATCTGTAAACACTTTATATCTCACTGTAATGTTATAGAGATGAGGCATTTAAGACTACCCAAAAATCAGGAAAAAATCCCAAAAGTTCAGGATCAAGTCCATAGAGCAGTGAGATTGAGATAAATTATTTTTCAGGTTTTTTGTGTTTTGTTTGTTTGGTTTTTTTCTTTTGTTTTCTGCACCAAATAATAGGCTAAATTTACTACATTTCCTTTTTTTGGACTCTTTTTTTGAAAAAGAGTTCAGGGAGACCTGGAGGACTCATGCATTGGAAGCCACTATTTTAGCACCCTCCCATTGCTCCTTCACCATTAGAAACCGCAGAAGGCATTTGAAGCTTCTACCCTGAGGTGCTCTCCCAAAGGCAGCTAAGCTACCTGACAGTGAAAAAAATAAAAAAAAAAAGGCTGTCATGCCTAGCCAGTGTTTCAGGCCTGGTTATAGGGCACCCCTAGAGCAGAAGTGCCAGAAAAGTCCTCCAAAGGATAAAAGCATTACTTGCCCTAATTTTTAGATCTCTGCAAAGCTTAGATAAGAGTCAGATGGTCAAACTGGGGCAACTGCATGGCTACATCATGCAAGAGGCTATGCAAATGCCAAATCAAACAAAGAGGAGGTACAGAGTTTTAGGGGAAGATGACTGTTAAATGGGACTTTTTAAACAGAAGTATGGTCTTGAAGTCTGTTTAAACATCATTTTAATGTTGAATGTCTTTCTGTATGACTCAGTAAGACTTGTAGACGCCTGTGTATTATTGAAAGTCAATGAGAAGGAAGTCCTGAGTCACCAAAGTACTTTTTTCTTTATTGTTATTTCCATTAGACAGTGCGATGTAATTATTTAAGTCAAATACTACAGCAAGATTTTTACAGCAGAGATACAAGACTTTCATATTGACGTTAGGTGAGTAAAAACACAATGTTACATGAGTTTTATAATCCTCATAGAAAGAGAAATTAAGTAGTCTTCTGGACAATTGCAGCTATCTAAGATAAATGAAAATATTAAATTCAATTATTAGTCTGTAATGTCTCTTATTTTTTCCCTGTGTACATAATTACTTTTGAAAGCGACAGAAGTGACTTTTTAATTATTTTTTCCTACACATCTTTTGTTCATGATTATTTGGCTGTACTTAGGAAAAAAAGGATTTGTAAACCACAATTGTTCTTTGAAGCACATCCAAGCTAATTACACAAAAAACAATATAAACCCAACATAATTCAAGCAATTTTAGCACACACACATACTCCTATTTTGCTGACAGAACTTCCCAATTCGTATTCTGAGACCATAATAGCAGTCCTTTTCTCCTACAGACTTAATCTTAAAAGGTATACAAGTACTGGTAGTACACCTTTTGGAATGCAAACCAAGATAGGCACCTAGCAGTGGACAGCTCACAAAGCCACTCCTGTCCTGTGATCTCCACTGATCAGAGATTCCACTGTGGGGCTATAAGCCTGCTAGTGCTGACTGCAGGAGTGCAGGCCACTAAATTTAGATTTCAATTTTTTTTTTCTTTCTTACTGAAGTTTGCTACTGGAGAAGAATTTCAGCTTTGAATTGTGAACTCTGAAACAAATGGGAAAAGTAAAACACACCTTGTGGGAAGTATCAAACATTTTATAGTTTTGTAGCTAACACGACAACTTCTGGAACAAAAGGAGAACTTTCAGATCCTAATCCAGAAATTGAGTCTACAACAGAAGGCAAGCTTTTCTCTGCAATGATCTGAGAGTCAGCAAGCAAGAGGTTCAGCTGCAGAATCAGGAAGCATAAGGGATCCAGCACAGTGAGTTTTTAGCATGGTACAGAAACAGAATTTGGTCTGCTCAGGAAAACTTACTAAATATGAAAGAGTGTGTGGTCAAGGACAATAGGAAAGGGAGAAAGACAAAGAGGCCAGGTGGCTTGCCCAATTCAAGTATCTCAGTCTCTCTCTCTCTGATACATAGAGTGTATGTACAGTTTACCACTTATTTTCCATTCTGCATAAACATCAAATATTCTGCTTTTCTACTACAAATGTTTCACTGCCCATAAACTGAATTGCATCAGAATTCCCCCTGGGGCAATGCCACCACCCTAATTTAGGACACCTATGTGGAAGCAGCTTCCTTGGAAGCGCTTCTCCCTAGGAACAACCCCCTATCAAAACCACACAAGCTTGAATAGGCTTATCAAGCACACCAGTCCAACACACCTGCTACCTCGTTCTCAGGTCTTGAAACCTGGCCTGACATCAAAGCCTCCTGTGTCCACATTAAAGTAAGCTGAGCAGTCTGGCAAGGACTCACAGGTCCTTTCTAGAGAACTGCATCAGCTCTCCAATGTACAGCAAGCAGCTCAGTCTGACAACAGCAAAGCCAATAGACGAGTGGTGTGCTCTCATCTGCAGCGTGATCAGCTCTGCCTTAGTCACTCACACATGTTATTTGCTGGCTTTTTAGTAGCTTGTATTACTGGTACCAGTATCTCCCTTTGCCCTATTCCCAATGAAAATAAGAGCAAGTCGCAAATTACTACACTTTCAGAGAGAAATACAATATATTTCTACAGCACAGAAAAGGAGGCTATACAACATCTAACACTGGTAAGGAGCTCTGCAGAGATATAGGTCTTTATAGGAAATCTAGATAGCTTGGGCACACAGAAAAATCTGGCAGACCATTCACATATTTAAGCGAATCCCAGTGCTGCACTGCAGAAATGAAGCGATTGCTATTCCACTGCAGTAGCAGGCAGTGAAGAGACAACCACCTCTGCCACCTTTCTGTGTGCTTTTGCTTGTGGCACAGCATTGGCTTCCCTTCCAGCACAGAGGCAGCTCAACAGCAAAATCAACACACCAAGTTGAGAGATGAAGAGCAGTAAATCCTTGACTAACCTCATCTCCTTTATGACAAAGTGACCCATTTGGTGGATGCAAAGGCTGGGTCATGTCCTTGAGTCCCAGCAACCTTGGGTCCCTATGCAGCACTACAGGCTGGGACAGTGACTGGGAAGCTGCCCAGAGGAAAAGGTACTGGGATGCTGGTTGGCAGTGGCTGAACATAAGCCAGCTGTGCCCAGATGGCAACAGAAGCCAATGGCATCCTGGCCTGTATCAGCAATAGTGTGGCCAGCACAACCTGGGCAGGGTTTTTCCCCCTGTTTTTTTCACTCAGCAATGGTGAGGCTGCACCTTGAGCGCTGTGGCCAGTTCTGGGCCCCTCACTACAGGAACCACATTGAGCTGCTGGAGTGACAAAGGAGCTGGTGCAGGTCTGGAGCACAAGACCCATGAGAAGCAGCTGAAGAAGCTGGGGATGTTTAGTCTGGAAAAAAAGGAGGCTCTGGGGAGACCTCATTGCTCTCTACAACTGTCTGAAAGAAAGGGGCGGCCAGATGTGGCTTGGTTTCTTCCAGATAAGAAGTGACAGAAGAGGAAAGGGCCTCAAGCTGTTCCAGAGGACATTTAGATAAGATATTTGGAAAGATTTTTTTCACTGAAAGGGCAACCAAGTATTGGAACAGGCTGCTACATGGTAGAGTTACCATCCCTGTCTGTGTTTAAAAGACATGTAGACAAGGCACTTGTAGCCATGGTTTTGGGTGCGTGTGGCAGGGCTGAGGTAATGGTTGGACTTGATATTCTTAGAGGTGTTTTCCAACCTAAGTGATGCTGTGATTCTATCCTCCATTAATGCATGAAAACCATCCTAAGGCTTAATGCACTCAAATTAGAGACTCCTGCCAGGTGATCACAGAAATTGCCTGGCAGTTCTTCCACCTCAAATGTGCTAGATTTCAAGAGGGAAAGCTTCCATTTCTTCAGCTTCTATAATTTCTTCAAGAAAATTCCACTTGGAAATAAGGACACAATTTCACTTTCCAATTGCAGGACACAATTTAAATGCATGTCTATCACTGAGAATAAATTATCTTAAGAAGTGCCGGGAGGCCATTATATTCAGTTTATAATTGCTTAGTTTTCATTTTAATTTTTTAAGCTTTTGTTTTATTTATTCTGTGGAAGATTCTTGTTTGCATCTGGGTTTTTTTTGCCCCTATTGTCCTTGTTACATAATCTACATTCTTCACTAATATAAATAGCCTGAAACCAGACAACAAAGCCCTTTGAAACAGAACACTTTCAGTACTTACCTTTCAATACTGTCTATAATAGTTACACATGCAAGTCCATAGACTAGCATGTCCAGTTAAGCATCTAATTATGCTGATCAATGCCCTTGTGTGTTTAAATACCTGAATGGGGCCACTTTCTCTTTCTGCAGTCTCTTGTTTAGGTACACACTGATTTTTAAAAAAAGCTTTGATAAGCAGGAGCTCTATGAGATTTTTTTCCACTTTCTTATTTTCTTAAGTACCACCATTATTATTACTGCTTTCCCAAGGATCAGGTATTGATATACATTAAATTCAAAGACTAATTGAGTGCTCAGTTAAGTGCACAATAACCCAGGCAAATATGCAGTTCCATATATGCTCTAAAATTTGTATTTCTAAGTAACAGGCAGTATGCTTATAAATTACTGGCCTGATAAAAATTACTTTGCTGATACACATTTAGTCCTGTTTTCAGTCATTTCTAGCAGGCTCTTGGGAAGAAACAGATGACGAATGCATAACAAATTCCAAAATGCATAGATGCATATAAATCAAGAAGTAAGCAAAACCACTAATGTTGTATCTTAATTTTGCAAAAGGATAGAAAATGGTGGTAATGAACTTTTACTCTGATGAGATTTTAATTACTTGTATTTATGTTGAAGGCCTTGGGATTTTTTTTTTCTTCTGAATCTGTAGATACTTCTTCACAGCGTTATTTGTTGAATATGAAGCTCAAAGCAGCATTCTTGTTTATTCATTTGAACAAATTAAAATCTGCTAATCATCATTATTTCTAAATATTTAGATGTCCTGAAGTAAGTTATCTTACATATAAGGGATAACACTTAGTTGTATGAATTTGCACACCCCTCAATTACTGCCTTTACTGAAACTTCAAAAATTTGAGAAGGCATCCGTTTTGTTTTGCATATAAAAATTGTTCCTGAGGAAAAATCTATGTCATTAAATTCCAACAAGAAGCATGTATACTTTCACTAGATGGAAGTCACATATGCACGTTGGATCCTAACCCTATGGAAGACCATCTGTCTACACCAGTTGGATGATATGCAACAGGGCAATGGATGAGAAACAATGCTAGTCATGCGCTTAAAAAGAAATAGTTCAACACAGCCTTCTCTTGTGACACATTAAATACGATAGCCAGAAGTGGCAGGCTGCTAATTACTCTAGTGATGTGATCCATTTTCTAAATAGCGAGAACATCAATAATTCAGTAGAAGTGGCTGTTAAAAAATTTAATGTCTGACAACCCAAGCCCGGCAAATAGAAAGATAATCATTTGTGTGTACTAGTTGGCATTCAGAGGCTTTCTTTTCATTAGAAAATATAAATGCATTGTTCCTTTTTGAGGCACTCTAGATTATGAAAAATGACATATGGATAATGTGTCTAGTTTTGATTACTTCAGGTAGGAAGGCAGAACTCAGCAGACAAAAATGCAGATGTCACATTTAATGAAAATTAGGTTTACAAATATGTTTAATAAAGTCTGAATGGTTTCTGCTAATAGCAGCAGCCCAATTACATGGAAGTGAGCATAGCTACATAAACATATTAAGTAATCAGGTGGCTCTGCTGGCTGAATATTGCACTTCCAGTTAAGAAAAGTCCCCTGCTTATTCACAAGAGCTTCATTTAGCTGTTGGCATCAACATTTCAGAGAGAGAGCATTAACAACTCCAAAGTCAAAGCATATTGAAGAAATGCACTGGCAAAGCATTCTTTGCTAACATAAATGTCTAGCTTTCATATTTCTATAGCAATGAAGACAAAAATAAGTGATAAAAGCTGTCCTGTTTAACCATGTCAGATCGTAATTTGCGGGTACGTGTTGTTTGAATAGAAAAGGTTAGAAAGGTATTGCCTAGCTTAACAAAAAATTAGAACGTAGGTACCTGCATAAGCTACAGCTCTGAAGAAAAGCATTACTGATCAGCTATTCCAAGGTATTTCAGCACTTAACTCCCATTCTGGCAAGTCCAGTCTCCCAAAATCAGTGACAATTAGGTGGTCAAATAAGAATTAGGTTCTCAAATAGCTTAGTGGATATAGGCCTATGTCCCAGACCTAAACAGGTTAAATTCTTTAATTAGAATTTAAGTGGATCATAATATAATAGTCCTACTACAAGAAAATGGGTTTAGCAATGCTATTTCTCTCCTTTAGCTGCTCAAACAGAATTTTAATGAAAGTCTTATAAAACAATCTCAGCATAGACAAATTGCTTAAACACCCAAATCCTTGAATCATCAATATTTCAGCCCTCATGATTTTTCTCACTGTAGACCAACAGACAGAGCTTTATATTGTTTTCAAAGTCCCAAATGTAATCCTTCATTAAAATTTAGATTGATCCCTAAAGAAGATACTTCACACATTCTTGCTTCTGATAACTGATAATTGAATTTTATTAGTTTTATGATTAAGGTAGAAGCTGAGAGCATGCTTCAATTATTTGCCACATAATGTGATGCACTTGAAATTTTTACTTTCTAAAATTCCTCTGACATTAGCTGCAACTCTTCATTTCTGGCAACTCAAAGTGACACATTTCGTCTTAACCTCAAAGTCTTCTCACAAGCATAAGCTACCCATAAGCAAAGAATGTCTCTAGTCCAGGATTAACAAGTACCTACAGATACCAGTGATCTTAAATTATTTCACTTTAGCTTTTGAAAGGAAACTTTTCCCCTATTCACCTACCCAAACCACTTCCAAGGTAACTCAAGCTGAAATTCAAACATCATATAAGTAGTCATTTCTCATGGAAAAAGAGGGTTATTTCTTTTCTGAGAACAGGTCCATGAAAATCCAGAAATAATCTCTCAAAATTTAGAACAGCTTATGTGAGAAGATGTGTGATCTTGTAGCATGTATTCCCTGTAGAGCCAAGATCTAAATGGGCTGCATGAAGATCAGAAAAAATATATCCATGAACTCAGCTGAAAGAACAGTTCTCAAGGAACTGTAAACTGGTAAAAACTCATGCCAGGAAAACTGTAGACAAGATCATTTAATCTCAGTTTGAATGATGAGATAGGAAAAAAACTCTCAAGAAAATATTTACAGAAACTCCACTAACATTAATCTACCTACACTAAGTCTAAGGAAACCATTGTCAAAATCTTACAGCATACCTGATACATTAAAAGAAATGGATTTACATATTTGTACAGAGAGGATATTTTGCATGAACTCCTACCAGAAATGCCCAGACTCTATAATTAAAGGCTGACTTTAATGATTTATCTTCTGTCTGGATCATTTAAGGTTTATTAAATCCAGCAGTTAACAGTTAACCAACTTTGATAATTGCTTTTCTCTGAAAAAAAAAAATCAATTTTACCTCTTTTCCAGTCACTAAATGTCTGGGAAAAATAAAAATATATTTTCAACCCTTTAGATTTATTATTTTTTTTATTCTTGATAATCACAAGTATTCTTCCCACATATTGTTGTGTTGAGACTATAGTCCTTTAAGCATTACTTTGTGAAAGTCAAATCTGTATGCTAATAGAGAAAAACCTAACCAAAAAAGAAAACATCACAGATACTATAGAGATTGTTACATCTCTTCACTAGGAACCAGTCCCATCTGAATGGGAAATAAAGAGGAGGAAAAACCCAAACACACACCGCAAAAAAAACCCCACAACCCAAAACAAACAAAAAAACCAAGAGACAAGGGTATCCATTGAGCCATGTTCTAGGACTCAATCCCTTCTGACAACATCAGCAAGGACATGAGTGGAGAGATCTCCCAAAAATGCTAGTAGCTCAATGTGTACTAAATTTTGAGGCTTTACTTATGGCTCGTCTTTTTTTCAAGGCCAAATTAATCCATATCCCCAACTAATGTTGGAAGAAATGCATTTCTGGGGGTACAATCTTTTTCACTGAACAAAAAAACAAACAAAAAAAACCTTACTGACTACTGGGTGGAGCACTGGATTTTTAGGAAAAAGTCAAAGATAATTATAATTTATTAGAAAATTAGAATAAAATTTCACAATAAAGTGAATAATTAGTGGGGTTTTTCCCTGCATTTTGTGCAAATATATTTTTCAAGGCCAGGTTGGATAAGGCTTGAGCAACCTTATCCAAGGTCCACCTTATTATGGTGGGGGATGTCTCTGCTCATTGGAGAGGGAGTTGGGACTAGGTCATCTGAGAGGTCACTTCCAACCCCATAGAGTTCTATGAATATCATGTGGAATTATGTTGATATGCCAACATAATGTTGCCTACATGCAAATATAACTAGATTTTAATAAAAATATATACAGACAAAAAAAGTTTAAAATTAAATCTTTTAAACATTTTCCCCCTTGAAAAAATTATACCCTCATACACTCAAAGTGTATTGATCCACTGTTCTGAATATTAGAAATGTCAAACTCTATTCTATTTTATAGAAGTCTTCTGTAAATTCTGCTTCCCATTTCAACTTAGCTTAGGAAATGTTTCAGAAGGCATTTGCTAGCTTGCATCAGCCCATATCACCACCACTTAGTGTACTTCCAGCTGCTATCCTGGAGCTACTCTGGCACAGGTTCCTTTAGTCTGCACTGCAACCATTACTTTGCACAGCTTACTAAAGTCTTGGTAACTTTAAACTTAACATTTAATATTTTTTTAATGTTGTTCTCTCCCAATTTGCAGATGAAATCCTGTGTGTGCCTATTAAAAAACCCATGTATTTGGTACTTTTTGAGTTATTCCTTTATGTTGTTATAACCTACTAAACATGAACAGAAACTGTAACAATAGAACTTTGGAGAAATTCCTAGTGCCCAATTTCCAACTATTATATAATTTGATTACTTACCTAAATAATTTTCTGGATATTTTTCCCTGCAGAAGTTAAAATATTTACCATGCAAATATCTGCCTTTTCTTCCTCTGCTGGTGGTTAAAACATTGTTTTTGTGATAACTCGAAAGGTCATCTCCATCAGGCAGCATTAAAGAAAATCATCTTTCACAGATGTTTCCAAAGCACACTGCAGAGAAGTCATCGGAATGTTACTGTGATTTTGCTACCTTTGGGGAGTGTTTATTATTTAGCTGTCATCATTAAAAATTCAAAGCAGTGTATTGACAAAGCGAGCTGAAATGAGATTCTCCCACCACCGACATTTATGGCTAAACAACTGGGGAAAGTTGGATTTTTTTTAAAAAAGTGAGGAGAGAATGGGTTGCTCTTAGAAACAGTAACTTCAGGCAGTGTAAAAGCTGCAAAATTTAACTTAAAAATTCACTGATTTAAAGTTATTTTGTTTCCAGAAACTTTACCCAACATAAACCTAGGTAATTATGAGAAATAGTACAGAGGCAGTGATTTGAGCAGCTTATTGATTTGAAGAGCAGGACTCAAGATTTGGACACCCAAGCCCTTTTGGATTTTTTACCTTAACAAGAATGTTGTATTTTGCACTATTAAAGCAGCAACAAATTCTTTGCGCTGGTGTTTCTCTTTGGTGTGGTATCGGGTAATACATTTGGCATGACCAAACCCTTTATTTTGGCTCTTTAAGTCTTGTAGGAAGGGAATAAAAACCTCAGATTACTTCACTGATTTAAAGCTGAGACTGTGTTCTGGAGTTATGCAGGATATGTATGACCTGCCACATCTGTCCTTTTGCCAATATCCACAGCTGCTCAAAGAAACTGAGAGGTGGAAGAGTAAGGCAGCTCAGAACTGCTCTTTCATCATTGCCACATTGTCAAAAGGGACATTACAGCCCAGGGCAAGAGCTCTATGTAATTTTTTTTTTCCTTCTTTTATACTCAAAATTAAATTTATCGTTGATTTCCTACATCCTACAAAATTTTACTAGGAAGCTGCCTGAAGGGGCCAGTAAAGGAAGCTAGAAAGAAGAATGTACCTGAAATGTTACCCTTTCCCAAATTTAGACATTGATTTATAGGATGTAGAGAGAGTCCCTCTGTGTGAACAGGCATGTCAGCACATATCTTTTGAATTAGAGAAACATTTCAAAGAAACAAGAAAAAATAGTAGTACTAGTCACAATTAGTTCTATTCACCTACCTCACCATTTTGCCTTCAGTAGTTAAAGAATTCACAGAAAAATTTAAAAAGCAAACAAAAAAGAAACACAATGAAGGCAAGAAATTGGAATTGAGACAGAAGGGCTGAAAGTTGCTGCCAGGGTCCTCAGCCCAAGCCACCAGTTATCCTAGCCCAAGGACACCCCTCCTACTGAAACCATGATATGACACAGGAAGGAGTTAAAGGCCTGTAAATTTAAATCAGTCATTCCTATCAATCAATTAGCACATAGCTAATAATTTCCAACCCACATCTAATTAAGTGCCTTAAGCTGTGTAGCTATTCAGACTCTGTCATCAAAGGAGCACCAACATCACCTGCCTCTCTGGGAGTCAGTCACTCCCTGAGGGCCTCTTGCTGCATCACCAAAGTGTACAGAAGGAGCAGAGAAATTTTCCTTTCTCTACTTAAACATCTTGGTTAGAATCTTAAAGTACATAGGAATGAAACTGAGCTAAGAATCAGTAGACATAGAGAAAGAGAAAGGTTTTAATGGGTTGGCTAAGCGTAAACCACAACTGAGATAGGTCCCTTTCGGAGAAATGTGGTCTAAGTGGATTTCCATGACAGAAAATTAATTTATTCTGCCATCTCATGAAAACTAGTGAATGACCTAGTATCTATGTCTATGACATAAATCTTTCATTGACTTATTTTTGTAGAGCACTTGCCAGTCATGTAGTGTATATTATAAAACCTGGACATTCTAAAAACAAATATCTGTTCTCCATGTGAACATGAAAGGACAACACCACAATCTATATCTGAGAGTTTATAAAAAACATTAAACCTATAAAAATTTGTTGCCTAAATTTGAGGTTAGAATAAATTCCCCAGTTATTGATAAAGAAATTAAAATACTCTATATATTCCAAGGAGAAGTGTGATGTTTGAAGTCTTGAGGTTGTGCTGGTTCCACCTGGTATATACTGTTAAAATCATGGAGCTGCTTATAAATCAATTCTAATGCAGAGACAGTAGAAGCGTGGCAAAGCAGGATACACTGAATGCAAATTATTTTTTGGATGCAAATGGATATCCAATGGTCAGCTCAATAGGAAGAGAGTAAGTCTTCTGTTGCAGGCTCTCTCATGTGCTCTATTCCTTTAAAGTTGTTCCATTTTTCACACCATTACTGAACATGCTCTTTCCCAGTTGAGCACTCCTGAGAGAAGCATGTTTTTCTGGGGGGCCCTAACTGGTGCTGCTTTCCACTTGCAATGTTTGAGTCCTCTTCCCCTCTAGTTCTGCAGCCAGCTCTGCTGCAGGCTTATGCAGGGACACTCCGAGGTCACTCAGGTTTCATACAGGCATCCCAGCACACAGCAGTAAAGCCTTACTGAACATGTGAGGATGTTTGTGGGCCCATGAGGCAGTGGTATGTGAAAATTATGTGGCTGAAACCACACGTTACGCACTTTTTAATATTCATGTGTCTCATTTGAACAGAGGCTTTATTTTCTCCTTCCTGCTTCTAGGCTTTTGAGAACTTCACCTTGACGTGGAGCTCGTTCATGGCTCTTATCATCTGCTGAGAGAACGGCCTCAAAAGAAACAACACAGTTTGCCTAGGATCAAAAATACCATCTGAAGACGTTTATTTTCTCTTTTCTCTCTAGACAGAAAGCCTAGAGCGACTCCTAATTTAGGCAGCCCAGCCAAGTGCTTAACATTACCTCTGCAACAATCAGCCACATCAATTTTCCTCTTGGCTTTTCAAGTTGTTATGAACTATAACCATACATATTTGCTGAGAGAACAGTGGTCATGCTTGACAGATTTCCCTCAAACTAAAATATGTCCAAAGTGATGGCTCTATAGAGCACAGCTATTGGACATAATTGTGTGGTTTAATTTTGGTAATGACATTTTAAAATAAATACTGAGGCCCTGACTGAAAAGTATCTGTATTTTTCTGCTCCTTCTTCTTGCCATATTGTTGTAGCTATTGCCAGGTAATTCAACAAACTAGAGAACACTGGAAAAATTAACTATTATTGCCTGTCAAGTTTTCATAAAAGAAAAGTCACCCTTTAGTAGAAACCTACTATCTGACCTTGTGACTTCATGTGTGAAATATACAGAAGAGAATAACACAGATAAAATCTGCCTTTTTAACTCCCCTTTTATAGCAAAAGATACTCCTAAAAAATACTTCCAAGCACATGGAGCTCAAGAAACTGATTGAGAATAGACATCTTGGATTCAGGAAGGGGAAATCCCACTTGACCAACCTGATGGATGGATGGATGGTGGATGAGAGAAGAGCTGTGGATGTTGCTTACCACAATTTTACTGGGGCCTTGGTGCAGCTGAAGGCAAGTCCTGAGTGCAGCATCTGAGGGCTCACTAATGGGCCCAGGGCTGTTCAATAACCTCACTGATGACCTAGATAGTGGGACAGAGAGCAGCCTCAGAAAGTTCACAGAGGATACAAAACAGGAAGGAACAGCTGGTACACCATATAGTTGTGCCATCTTTCAGAGAGCCTGGACAAGCCAGAGGGTGGCTGAGGGGAACACCATGCAGTTCAAGAAGAAACACAGGGCTCTGCACAGGGAGGAATATCCTCAAGCATCTGTACATTCTGGGGGCTCACCAGTTGGAAAGCAGCTTTCCTAAGAAGGGTCTCAGTGTCCTAGAGAATGCAATAGAAGCCAGCAGTACACTCTTGAAGCAAAAAGCATCCCCTGCTGTTGACATTTTGTTGTAAGCTTTCATACCTTCTTGGTGATTTCTCATGGGCGGCTCCCCACAACACCAACTCCTCCTCCACACAGCCAACAAACTCCATCCTACCTCTCCACCTCAAGCAGCCAACCTACTCTTTTACAATACCCCTCCTAATTGGATCCAGCTGTGACCCATTAAGGGCAGGCTTGTTCTTCATGCTTGATAATTAGCACAGCTGTAACTCCTTAGGGGTGAGATTACCTTCACCACTATCTCTATTGTCCTACCTTCTATCTATTCACCCTGCTGTATAAAGATCCTTCCTGTCAGATGATTCTTCCTCTCTTGTTGGTAAATATGTGTCCACATCTCAAGTGCTGACTCCAGTTCTGGGCTTCGGAGTAGAAGTAAGACATGGACTTGTTTGTGTGAGTCCAACACAGGATTGCAAAGATGATTAAAAGACTAGAGCATCTCTCAAAGGGACTGAGAGCTGGGACCACTCAGCCTGGAAAAGAGAAAACTCATGGGGGATCTCGGTGTGCACAAGTACCTGACAAGGAAAAATTATGCAGAGGAGCCAGAGTCCCTGTGCAGGGAGATTGGACTAGAAGACATCCAATGTCCCCTCCGAATTTACCCTTTTGTGACTCTGTGCTTCTATGAACTAAGTATTAATATTGCAGGTATTATTTTTAACCTGAAGATCTTAAATAAAGCATATATCTCCAGACAAAATTTAAGAGTAAAAACCTTAAAAAGTCCCAAGTTAGATAGATGAGGCTGAGCAGGAAGAAGGAATCAGCAGGGTGAAAATAATTCAGATCAGCTAAGGGTTTCCTGCCTTACCTGAAACCACCTAAAGTCTGCTTTTGTGGATATGTACAAAAGAGCTAATACAATTCCTGTAGGTAAAGACGAAAAGGGTGAGGTAAAAATGTAAGCCAAATTATATCATTAAAGGGTGAAAAACTTTATGTGGAGCACCAAAACTGCCTGGAGTCAGTAAATGCAGGGCCACTACTGGAGCTTTTCCTATTGTAGCTCAAAAGGGGAAAGATGAAAATAGGAGGAATTTACGGCGGATAAATGGGACACATTCCCTTTAGTCAGAATGCATTTTTGAGACACCTAGCACTGAAAATATATAAGCCCTGTTGCCTCCAGACATTCTCTAAAAGAAATACTCCTTTACTTTTTAATCTCCTCCTTGTAAGAGTATACTTTGACCATTCTCTGCCAGCTTCCGTGCTGTACCTGTAACTGACAACATTTTTGTCCTTCTGCAGGGCTCCCCCTTTCTCTGCCTCAGTTTCTCACATGTTACATGGAAAAATCACATTTTCAAACTTGACAGAAATGCTAGTACTACAGTATGTTAAAGGCTAAAGGATTTACAGACTGTACAGATAAGTCATTCTATTGTCTTTATTTATAAAACCCTTAATGGAGACAATAATAGAATTATCTTTGAATTCCCACTTTTAAAAGACCATGGTGGTGTTGATCATTCATTTACTTTGTTCCCATAGGAAAATGGCATCTGTAGAACAAACTACTAGAAAATGGACTAAAATACTACTTTTTCTGTAACACTGTCAATTCTCTCCTGTTTCATATGCTATTTTCAAATTCCATTTATTCTATTTACACTCTTTCAAAATCATCCTGTAAGGTTCTTCAGTTCCATTCTTTTAAGTTTAAATGAATAATGAAAAATGAAGTATTTTGGGGTTGTAGGGACTAAAGGGTTCTGCCTTCTGGCTGACGTCATTGTTCTCTATTACCATATGTTCTCAAAAATGTGGAGGCATATCCGAAGAACTCAAAAAAGAACTCCAAAAAAATGCTGCAAACCTAAAGCTGCAGCCATCTGGAGCAAGAGCAATGCCTGCCATGAACTTACATACCTCAGACTCTGAAGGGTTTTCAAGCTGAATGAATTCACATCTGTCAGAGAAACAGGCAGACTTTTACGCAATGGAATGCAACATGGCACCCAGATGCAATTAAAATTATAATTAGAGAACCTTATCTAGTGTGCTCACAGTAATCTGGGATTCTTTTATTTTCTGGTGGAGACAGAAAGGAAGGCCCACTCTAGAACTGAGAGTCATCTAGTTGCTGTTGACATGTTGTCTCTTCCCCAGGCATGGCTCCTCTTGCTTGGAATGACCCCAGGCACAGCCAGCTGCTGTTCCCATAAAGCTATTTATGTTTTTGAAGCCCGGGAGTAACTGCTTCAGGTTCTTAGCTACATATCTCTACCAAATAAGGTTATCTGATTTCCTGATTTCCAGCCTAATTTTCCTCTTAATACAGGTTATATAAGAAGCAAGATGCATGCTGTCTGTTAATGCTGACACCCACCGGAAATCCAAGCCAGCCATGTCCTCTCTGCCTGTTTGGTTCAGAGAACTGAAATTTCAGTCTATGGGTCTGAGACCTCACGTGAACAGGGCAAAGCTGCCCAATCCATTCACATTCAGCATGTGGACAGATTTGTCATGAGAGAGACATAGGGTGAAGTGGATTCTGGTCTCCCACCAGCTGAACACTCAGCAATAAGATGGGGCCCTGCATGGCCACCACTGTTATAGGGGCTGCCTATGCACCGGCTCCTTGCCCAAACATCCTCAATGAACAATTTCATTATTTTTAGTATAATTTATCATCTATGATTGTCTCTTCCACAGAATTTTGATTTGTCATGTTAAGTCTCTAGATTCAACATAAATATGAAAATGAATTTGTTATAAAATTCAAAGACTAAAAAGCAGATAAAAGGGCAAACTTTACCTAATGTCATTTCACAGTATGGATAATTGAGATTTACTTACTATGCCATTCTAAAAGAAAGTAACAAGCCACATTAAACTGTTTTCTTTAGGAGGTCTTAGAAATTATAAAATTTGTCTTTCTAGAGTTTATATATGTAATTAAGGAATGATTTTAAATATTGCAAACAACCTGATCAAACTTCTCTACCTGCAAGAGACTTATCTTTGTGAAATCTTTGGCTTTAAAAATATGAATGCCATTACAGAAGAGCAGGGCATAGCCTTACTCATCTTGACAAGCACAAGGCAATGATGAATGATTTCTAAGAGAAAAATCTGTCATTATGGTTTGTAGCACTCAAGGGAAGGGACAGTAAATAAGCCACTGAGTAAGTGTTCAGAAAACACAGTGGTATTTTTTGCAGGTGCTGTACAAAATAATTTTTAATAACTGTCATCAAAGGGCACTAAGTCCATCAGCTGCCATAATGAAATGATAATATATTTTGAACAAAGTTGTACAAAGTTTTGAACAATTTTAAAGTACTAATTTTAAAACTGAGTATTCAATATGTGAAAAATCAGGAAATGAAAAGCAAACATCTTTTCTGAATTCCCTTTTTGTTCCCAGGCAGGCCTGTGTGAGACAATTACATGAAAATACAACCAGGATTCTACATAACAGCTATAACAGCTTAGGAACAAACCAATTCATTTCACTATGTTTAGGTTTTTTAAGTGTAACAGGCAAATTTCTGTGATCTACTGCTTTAGTTATTTGACTAGGAAGACTGGGGCTCTCTTTTGGAAGAATGTGAGGAAGTAGAGTTGGAACAAAAAGAGTATTTCCTGACAGTCTTCTCTAATCTTCACAGTAGACTGCCAGGAAGGTCCACTATCACGAGAAACAGTGTCCCCCCAAGCTGTGTCCCCTGAGCTTCTCCCCCAGCTGTCAAGCTCCAAAGCTGAGACTTTGTTAACCTGAATTTCAGGCAGCTTGCTTCACTCTGGAGCTGAGACGGGTGAAGAAGATTCATGCTGCCTGTTCCTGTAGCCCAAAAGAGACAAGCAAGATCTTGCCAGGCAGCAGTAACACGAACAAGATCTACCATGGGTTTGAACCCTGCTTCATGCACAGGTTTGCTTTTAGCTCATACGTCTTGTCACCTACAGTCAGGGTCCCTAAACTTCACCTGTGGCAAGTGTGAATTAGCAGGTGACAATTGTGTGCTTCGGCTGTGGTCACAGACAGTTTCAGCTCACTTTAAAACTTAAGTTTTTCATTCAAGAATGTCTTGTACAATATAAAAGCAGTTTATTCTTTTTTAATGAACACATGGCAAATTAAGGAGTTCAGCATGGTTATTTTTTAATGAAGAATATGCTTGAGTGCATTGCTGTTATACAACTGACATCATGAAGCAGAGCAGGACTTTCAAAAGCATCTTTGGAAGTGACTCTGTTAAGAGCACGTGATGCTTTTAATCCATTAGCTCCTGGCTTCCTGACTGCTTGAAACTAGTGGTAGAAACTCCAGCCATTACAGACAGGACACAGTTTCACTCCTGATGTAAGTTTTTCCAGTTACAATAAAAATACAAACATTTACTATTTACATGCCTTATTTGTCAGCATTTCTCTCCTTGTGTCATCACTAAGCTTAAAGAAATTATTAGAGAATTGATGAGTATTTTACATCTCTCTCTATTTTAAGAATATGATCTTTCAGCTAAGCATGTTGCCCACAGCAAAGAACTTACTACCAATATGAATTACATACATTTAAGTGTAAAGAGAATTATCTCAGAACTGGAAAATATATTGAAAAGCTAAAAAGATATTGACTTGGTGATAAATATAATTCACCATGAAAAAATGTTTTTTCAAAAATCAAAAATACCAGTGCTGTGATGTTTCAATAAATTATGCAAGGGGAGTGGCTGAGGCACAGCCATTTCAGAACTCTGGAGCCAAATTTGGAGATATACCTTCTGTATTGCTTTATTGAATATCACTATATGCGCTTCCAATCCATGTTAATGGTTATGGTATCTCCCACAAACATCATAGAAAAAAAATGAACTATTACCCTGCTATTAGGAAAAAAAAAATCAGAAGCATTTATGGGTTTTCATATCTAGTTCATACAAATTTAAAGACTAAAGTTTGTCTTCAGTGTAAGCAAGGGGATAATTTGGCCAAAAGCTATAAAACCTCATGTACAAGCAACTATCAATATGAAGTATTTGTTATGTTTCTGGAACATGGGGAATGTTCTATCAGCTGAACAGAAAATAATCAGAGACAGATCAGAAACCTGCATGGAAAAAGAACCTACATCTACGAGGCTTTTTGAAAACGGTCTACATATTTACTTTAAATGTATATTATTTTTTTATATAATGATCATTTTCAAAGTACAAGCATGATAAAGGGTGCACATATAGTAAAATCAGGTCAGTAGGGTGTCTGCCTTTCCTTGAACCCCTATCTCAGTAAACACCCTTGCTTCCCACCAATGAATCTACATGTTCAGAGCAGCCACCAGGTCCTTGCCTTCTTGGCCTGTGTGGCAAATCAGGAATGCAAATTGAGAGTCTTAAGCCAAGATCAACAAACCTTCCAAAACACAGAGTTTGAAGGTTGCAACAACAGGGAGATGAAGTGCTTTAAAGACAAGCTTACCTGACTCTGCTAGATTCATTGTACATCTTTGTTGATGTACAAGAGTATGACACAAAATATTTCTGTATATTTTGAGTTTCATAAATTTAAAGTAACAAAAACTTACAGAAGCAGGTGCTTGACAGGAAAGAAGGCCAGACTACATTTTTCATCTTCTGATCCACAGATCTTCTATCGCCAGCTGACAAACTTCAGGCATTCAGACATATAGAACAAGAGTTGGTTGCAAAAGATATACAGCGTTCCATGTGTGCATTTCATAGAAAATAGGACCATGAATTCAGCCTTAAAGTTAGGACCTTAAAGTCAACTCTTTTAATTTTTTCCCTTTCTCAGTCCAAACATCATCAGATTGAGCTTTTTTTTTTTCAGAAAGCAAGTGTGCTGGTGTTTGGCAGAGCACTGAGAAGATTTTTAGCCCATTTTGATGATGAGTAGAATTTTCCACCTGCACAGTCTAGTACTCTGGTGCTCATTTTAGTACTGGGCCCAGACATGATGTTAATCAGAAAATTTGCGGTGATTATGAGCTTGAAGATAATAATCTAAGGCTTTATCCTTGAAAGGTAGAATGACAGACACATTTAAGCATTACTGTTGTTTTCAGTTGCTGTAAAGAAGATGCTTCCCTGGGGAAGCGCACAGACTGCACAGTGAAAAAAACTGAATTTGATTTTACTTAATTAAAATAGAAAAGAAAAATATTAATTGGAGTGGAAGTTATATTGTAATTATTTGGAGGATTTCAATTAAAAAAGAGTACTCACTTCTTGGAGTGTAATTCTTATGTTTTTGTGTGCTCAATAAAGATGTCACATATTAAGCTAGAAATCCAGTGGGCAATTTACATTTTAATAGCTCAGAAGCAGGTTTCTGTGGAGTGCTGTAGAGGAACAGATCTCTCTTTTGGATTATCCAGGCATTTATTGTGTCCACTAGTCATCCAAAATTTTTCAGGATGTAACTTTTTACAACAGAGTTTAAGCTTCAACAGATCCACAAAAGACGGCCATTCAAATAATTATAAAAAGAGACATATGACTAATTAGATAAGTTCATGCCTTGAAATACTTTTTTTATCCATCTGAGCCAATTTTCACAATCCTTTTCCCTTTAAAATAACTGTATTATTACCATTCCCCAGTGATTCTATTGAAGTAGATTGATTTGTCTTTCAGGCAAAATGATACGTTTGAGAAATTACAAAATATGTACCTTTTTTTTTAAGCAACAAACTTTCACCATAGTTTCAGTACACTGCTTAACCTTTTCTGTATGATCTTGAAAGAAGAAAAGTGTTGAATAGCTTCACAAAGTCCTATGGTTCTACACACCTCCAGAAAAGAGGTCCATGACCCATTCCCAAAGTTACCTGCAGTGAGATAAGTGTGCAGTAAGTAAAACCTGGACATTAGGAAGCTGTGCTTTAACCACAGCTCTGTTCTTTGCTCTGCCAGCATTACCAGTTAATAGACCATGATGGGAGCAGAAATGCAGCCAGGGACTGCTCCTGTACCCATTTGAGATCTCCTTGTTAATGGGCACCCCTCTGGATGCCAGACACTCTAATCTGCTGCTTGTTTCTTTTCTAATGAAGTTGCCCAAAAGTGTCTGAATATTGGTGTCCCTGAGACTAGAGCTGCAGTGGAAACAGTAGAATCACATGGATTTTTCAGCTGTCATGGAATTTGTCTTTCAAGGAACAGTATAGAATTACTGCATAATCTTTGTCAGTGCTTTATATATGTTTGGCTGATATATTTCCCATTTCCTCAAACACTTGAGGAGGCAGTATTTTCTTTATGTTTTGTCCTGTATGTGCCTTCACAAGATCAGGGCTATTTTAGCTGCTCTACAGCATTATGAGCAACATTTTGAAAAGGCTTTCAATAACCTTCTCACTATACCATCAAGGAAATTAAGAAGACTATTGTATTTCTTTGAGGAAAAAAAAAATAAATAACAATCCAAAACAAAACAAACAAACAAAAAACAGGAGACTAAAGTTCAAGTCTTGAAGAAAGCAGGGGATGTTTCAATTCAATTATACTTCTGTACAATAAAAATATTGTACAAGAGTATTTAGATGGTTAGTTTACTTTCCATGTTCCTAACTTATAATACCTTTTTATTACAAAGTTGTTATTGCCAGAAATCAATTGAATCAACTCGTTCAGTACAGGGAATTTGCAGCCTTTTATGTTTGAGGAAAACAGTAATAGCTCCTAAAGCAAATAATAAAAAATATTTGTACTATTGTAGATTATTGCTGGCATTTCTCAGTGGATAGATAGGTCTTTCTATGACAACTGTTTTAGAAAAACAAAATACTAGTAGGAATTAGTTGCTTCAGTGGAAAGTTTAAAAAGAGACAATGGTTTTGAACAGAAAAATAATAGATTCTCAAAAAATCCTACATATATAAAGCATATTGTTGGTTACCATCAAAACTAAATGCAGCAAAAATGTGAGAAGTGAAGTATCACTAAAAAAAGGTAACAAAATAATATCAGTATCAATAAAAATTATAGGTGCACTAAGCAAGCTGAAGAGGTACCTCATATGTTGTGTCAGCACCATGAAATATTGCTGGACCAGCAGTTTTCTTTTTACAGATGTTTTACTTTGACCTTATTAGTTTGGCTTTTGCAAAGACATAGTTGTCAAATTTACAGCAAAAATGGAAAAAGTGTTGATCCTACTATTCAATAGTGCAGGGACATCCTTTTTTATTTTTTCCCCATCAGCAGTATTATATATCAAATTCATGATTTGGTATGATTTGCAGAACAACAAAAGAATTACCACAGGGGGTAAAATTGATACATTAATATAACTTAGCATGAACACTCTTACTGGAACTCATGCCTTTAATTCAGTATTGAGCTAAAGAATACTATTTTCCTCATTCCAGTTGTCTTACATGATTTCCTACAAGATAAAGGTTAATTTCACATTTTTTTTTCATTTAGGTTTTAATGCTATCAGTTTTATCAATATATTATCAAATTGTCATGATAATTCTTCTAATACTGTCTTTACCTGAACTCACCCAAATGAATGCTAACATTTGTCATTAATAGTAATTATGAAATGAATTATAATGCATAGATGGATAACAGAAATCTCTAAATTTTGCACTTGAAAGGAGATTCAAAACTGATGCATAGAAATTGGGGTGGAGAGGGAGAGGAGGAGGGGAAGAGGTGGGGCAGGGCATAGTTAGTCTGCATGCCCATATTTAGTGCTTTTTCCTTTTTCCCAGCCATTTTGACATCTCTGAATTAGCATACTTACTGAGTATTTACAGGTGATCATCAGCTATTGCTCTAAAAAGATACTTCTGAATCATTGTCCTGAACACTATTTCAGGAGTAAATTTTAAATGTGCTCTTCATGGTCTGAATTCACTTGTGCATGTCTAATAACATTTTGGTTATTATTTAGCTACCTGTTCTTCTCTGATACATCCTGGAGGGACAATGACCCATACAGAGTAAGAAAATAGGGTAGGGGAGACCCACACTAGCTTGCAGTGGTGTCTGGAGGGTAGGCAGGATGCTTCAATATATCTAAACTGTCACCAGATGCCAAGGTGTATGGGAAGCCAAATTGCACCCTTAGAAATGAAAGAAAACATGGAAGAATAAAGGAACTTGACCTGCTCAGTCACCTTTTAAAATGATCTTTTCCAAATGAGGTTAAAGAAGACAGAGTATTGAGTCCCTACTATGGCAAATAAAACCCTTGGCTGTGAATCTCTGGCAATAGTTGATGATTAGTAGGAAAGACCCTGTGAGTATCTACAGGAGGATGTGCATCAAGGGCATGTATAACACAGCAAGAAAAAAATTTTGTATGATGCACCAAATACTATTAAGAGAGGAGAAAGTTAAAAACTATTAAGAAAGCCTTTCTGACTCATAAAAGCCAAGTCACCAAATAGCCTTTCAAGTGCTATTTCTCTTTGATTCCTACTGCTTGAGACTTCTAATCAAATAAAGCAAGAATGTAGTTTTACAAAGAATAATCCTGCACTAGAAGAACAGAGACCTGCCAACCCAGATCTTTTCTGATCCTTACTCACTATGTTACATACAAGAATATCCACAGTCAGACTTTTTTCAACACCATATGCCATTAAAAACATGATTCATTTTCACCCTCTGTTTAAGCTGTCTTGAGTTTTGTTCAGTTATTAAGATCCATGGCATGCATATATGGAGATGCTACTTCTCAGGGGGTAAGAGCCAGGGGAGGAAAGCAGCCAAAACACATTCCATACCATTCCACTGTTGATGTGCTCCACCAGACAGTTCAGCTTCTTCAGTGTAAGGCACATTGGAGCCTTGTTCATGCGAGGTAAGAGGGGCTCCCTCCTGGCAGAGCAGGCAAAGGCCTCTCGCTTTGGAGGAAAGACAGGACACTCACAAAGGTGCAGGCCATGCTGACCTGCTTTCCCCCAGCCATCCTTGTCACCTAACACACGTAGCCAACACGATAAAGAGGAGCTGAAGAGACGCTGAAGTCATGTCTCAGTCTTGTAGAGTTCAGCTGTGACATTTTGATGTCTTCCACTTGAAATATTCCTAGAGAGTGGCATGGTGTTCTGTCACTGCAAGTGATTCACAGATTTAAAGCATGAAGAGCCTCAGTAACAGTAAACCTTGGCTAGCAAGGTTAAGACATTCAATTATGGGAGTCTCTGATTTAGATATGCAAAAAGACTAAAACTGAAAGGCGGAAGCTTATCTCTAACCCTGGTAATTTAGCTGTAATTTCTTCTGCTGTGACCTTCCTGTGAAGTGCTTCCAATAGATATGGGGCCTCCACTAAGAGCATGACAATCACCTGATTCTTCTCCAGCAGAACTAATTAGCATAAAAATCAATACACAGATTCGGCTTAATTATCATAAATAACTCCAGTGAGTCATTAATGGCAAAGGACCCTTATTTTTTGGCACAGGAGAGTTTTTCTTGGTTTAGCATACCTAAAGGTTACTTTGGGTATTTGCTATTGCATTTGTATAACATTCTATTTGGTATAAACTCAGAAAATTCACTGTCATAGTAAAAAATAGAAACTTTTAAAGAACATTACAGTGGAAAGAAAAATTTCACTGTAATTTTTTTTTTTTTAAGATCAGAATGAGCAAAAGAAAACTACAGGAATAAATAAAAGAATTTTATGAGTGAGGACGAATGTAAATTCCCGTAACCTGGCAGTTCTACATGTATCTCATGGCTATTCACTCAACTCCTCCCCAGTTCTGGTCTAACACAATGCTTGTGGTAAGGCCTCGTGTTTGCTGAGAGCAGCACCAGATCAACTTTGATTCAATGAATGTGTTGTCCTGTAAAAATTTAAGAGACCCAGTTGAATAAATATTTGGTCAAAGTGAGCAAGAAGTGTTGTGAGCATGGTAGACAAGAATATATAGAAAAATGTGAACAAATATTTTCAAGATGCAGTTATATCAGGTTTTGATAATCCCCTAAAGCGGATGTTAACTGGGATAGTGTATTACAACTGAATGCTTTTTGTGCTTCTGGGAATTATATATTATGAGATTTAAAATATACTGTGTGTGTGCTACCTACAAGAAAGGCCATTTAACTCTGCCTGCTAAAACAAGAAAAACTGTGGAAAAACTACAAAAAGTGTACTTTAAAAATATATATCTACATGTTTAATCTTATGCATTTATTTCACCATATGTAAGTAAAAATTGAGTTGTGAATTAGAAAGTCTTTTCTGAATTTTTAGAATGGAACAAATTTACGGACTTCATATAATTTGCTTTTCATGTATACTCTCACCATGATTAAAGGAAATATTTGCACTGCTGAAGAAATTCCAGATCTTTCAAACATATATTAAGAATGTTAGCAACATAAATAAGGACAGCCCATTAGACTAATTATGTCATGGATATAAATGTGCCTGAGTCTCAGAAAAACATTTATTTTTTTTAATCTGAAAATAATTATTTTTGTTTAGAAACACACTTCAGTCTACTGGAATGAAGAAAGAGTAACATATTCAGCACTCCTTATAGAAAGTTGATAGGAGTTGCTGAGTTATTAGAAATGCTTCTCATCTAATATTGCATGTTTTATTTTAGAAGGAATTTGTATTAAAAAGTTTCATACCATAGCAATAATCTACTCCACTAGGAAAATAAAATGGCAGTATAAACTTGTTACAGATAGATAAACATCCCTAGAAAAGCTCTGAGTTATGTAATATAAACAAATGCACTTGATTTTTGTAAGTAATAGTAAAAGCAGCAGTAGTAGTAGTAGTAGTAGTAGTAATAGTAGCAGTAGTAGTTGTTGTAGTAGCAGTATCACAACTTTCTTTCTCCTACTAACACTAGTTTAGGGGGAAACATCTCAGAATCTCAGCCCTGAGACCCCAAAAAAATGGGCCATTTTCAGAAATTTGAGTGAAGCATGGGAATAATACAGTTTTTAAAACCAAATTTTTTAAGTTTGCAGGTTTGAACTTGATCCAATGCTAGAGTGTACATAAGCAATTGGAGCAGAGTGCAACTGAAAGAAAAACTGGCTTTGCACCATCTGAGTATTGTAACTTAATGGCTTCACAGTAACTTTTACAGGACATTCCAGCATTGCCAAGATTATTGCTGAAGTTTGCAGAGCAGTACTGAATTTGCTGCTTTGGGACTTAGGCTATTATAAACCAAATATGGAAGGATAATTTGCTTTATGTGCAAATTTCTATTCCTTTCCTCTGAAGCCCTAGTGCTGGCTGGGCAACTAGCTGGTCATCTCTTTCCACTTCAGGAATTTACTTTTCCAAAAGTACATTTTCCAAATTAAAGCTCTTAATACAGTTTCAACTGGCATCCACTGTGCAGCTTTAAACCTGGGTTGAATCCACATATATATATGTCACTTGTGTAGCAGACAACCTTTATATTACTTAATATAATAATAAAAAACACTTGCTGTATAGTTAGGTAATTAACTGTATGAAAAAACTGAGCAATTTTTCTGCTATAGTTTAATTTCTGAAAGAAATGTAAATCACCTATAAGTTGGTAGCCTGTATGCAAATATTGTTTGTGTACAGTAAATTTTCAATTTCCCTGTCTTAATTTGCATCCTTTTTATTTGTCTCATCAAAATGCACATTTTTTCATTAAAATGGTTTGAATAATGATATTGGCATGATATTCTTCAGGGCCTATTTATTTTCAATTCTAGTCACCTGTGAATTATATATTCTTTAATACTTGAGTGAAGACATGCCATTAGTAAGATCATAATAAATATGACTTGTTATCAGAATACAAATGGAAAATAAAACTATACTCTAAAAATTACGAGCCCCCTGGGAGGAGTTAGCCCTTGATTTATACTAGACCCCTGAAGACGATGAGGCTATGACAAAGCATTCTCATTACCTATGCTCTGTCTGCATTTATCTATTGCATACTTCAGGGCAGACAGTTACACATTTACAATATGCTCATTTCAAAAAAAGAAAGGCAGATAGAATTCCAATAGATTTTTACATAGACTCATCCATACTCAAATAAGAATTGGAATGGTCAGATTTCTTATTAAAAATATAGTTAAGTTAATCTACAAAACTGCTGGCAATATTTCGGCTAGAAAAGTAAAAATACCATTGCACAAATCATTCATATCGAACAGGCTCTCTCCTAAACACCTCTGATTTTGGGTGAAGATGAGAGAAATGACTGGGTCTAAGAATTTTCCCTGTGTGGAAGAAACTTCAGGGTAGACCATCATTCACCCTTTTCTGAGGCCCTTTCCCAGTCCATGAGGAAGCAGAGTGGTTTGCAAAGACTTGAATGTACCATGCTGTTTTAGGCAGACAGCATTTTTCCCTCTGCATAAGAAAAGATTGTATTTTAGGGGAATTTCCCTGTGCTGTATTATAATCTCTCCTCACGTGGCTCTTTTTTCTTTTATTCACTACTATGTTTTCCAATATTTTACTATCCAATATAGAATAAGACTAACAGAAAGGTAGAAATTAAGAGAACTTCTGCCAATTCTTACCCAGTAAAGTGCCCAGAAAAGTTAGTAATGCTGAGTGTGTGACTTAAAACTGCTCTTTAATTCAACACAAGGTGCCAGTTGCTAATCTGAAATATCTCACAAAAGGAATATTGAAAGTCTGAGCAACATGGGAATTTTCATGAGTTCTATGTGCAGATTATACAGAATATATTTGCACAGATAGAGCAAGAAACTAAGAGTTGGGGTTTTTTTTGTATAAACAAGTAATGTACATTTTTCTTTCTAAAAGATATAACTGTAATCAAGCATTTTGTTATCACTCTTCCTTCCCTCTTGATGAGAATTCTGCATCCTAGACTGTCCAGAAAACACTTCCTAACCTCAAATCAGGTTTTCCACTTGCTTTTTCAAGAGAAGTGTGTTCTCATGGGACCATTTTACTCTCACTGAGCTACATCTTAATCAACAGACAATTTACTGAATAGACTCAGTTTGAATTCTTGTTTCATCTAGTCACACTCAATTGAGCATAGAAGCTGGTGATCATTAAAGGCCATGGCCTTCCTCTGGCAGTTTTGTGGAAAACATCCAAAATCCACAGTGACTGAATTTTATATTCCCCTGAAATGAGAGGTGTGCACTGTGCACTGAGATGACCTTCTGTTGCTCTCACCCCAGTACACTCACATGTGGACAAGCTCACACTTACAGCAGAAATATTCAGGAGAACTGAGAGCTACAAACTGTAGGTTGAGTAATTCTGCTAGAGGTACCTCTTATCTCAGCTTGGTGGGAGCATGAGAGACACAGCTGAAATGCAAGGACCCACTATGTCAAAGGCTGCAGTCTCCATAGTGGATGTAGGTAAATTTCATGTTTTCTCCTCAGTGAGTTTTCACCAGGAGTTCTAAAGATAATCCAATCCAGAATGAAAGGTATGTATGCCTGTATACCTGGGACTTATTAATATAAATGTCTCCTTTATTTCTTGATATATTCTCAAAAGGTTTCAAGCATTACTCTCACCCATAACTTCAAGACAGCTTTACAATATTTACATCAATGCAAAAAAAAGTATTGTCTTGAATATATCAATGTCATTATATAAAGCTCCAAGATATTTCACAATCTCATCTTAAAATGGATATTAAAAAGGCAGGGGGGCTCAAAACTCATTTACATGTAAAAAAATATTCAGATGCTGCCTTCTGATCTCACTTCAGCAAAAATTGTACTGATTGAATCACAGCAGAACAGAAAGAAGTCCAAATATCATGAAAATTAAGTAAAACAATTTATATAAGAGAATGACAGAAAAATATTGGATATTGGCTGGTTTTATATTGACCTCAGAGAAGAACCTACGTATATTTTAACCAAAAATATAGAAGGAAAGTAACAAAGAGTAAGTTCTAGTCTTCCTAGTGATTCCAACAAAAGTAGTTCTTAGTCATAAAGAATAGAGAATATGCACTAGCTCATGTATTCCATTTCCTTACTGGGCCAAGACATTTTGGCTAATGTACAAGTCATTTGGGAAAAAATCACATTTTTGTGCATAAGAGTATAGCTTGTTTAAATAACTTTGAAGTAAGAGCAGTATTGGAACCTGGGGTAATTAAGCTCATACTTCAACTATTTTATTGTTTGGCTCACAAAGATTTTGCACAAGGGCAGTTTATTGAGAAAGTGGTACATCAGCTCACATTATGAATGCTGGTTTTGTAACACAGGAAGCCTGTTTATTTATTTATAAGTGACAGCTTAGATTCTATCAGCTGCAGTATTGTCAGGCAGCAGCAGCCAGCTGACTCACAGACACTGGGGCCAGAGCATGTCCTGGCAGAAAATCCTGCCCACACAATGGCCAAGACAGAAATGAGGTTAAATCCAACCCTTATGGTGTCAGATGGGGCTGTAAAATGCACCTTTTTGGAAAAGACTTCTCCCAGAATCACTGGACTTAAAACACTTCTGTAGATAGTCACAGTTTTCTTCATTTCAGCATTTTGCTCCAGACTTTTCTAATATCTGAGGCTTTTAATGGGGATTTTACCCTCAGGCAATGGCTACCAATGTTTAACGTAAACAGCCAAGCCCAATAATAGCACTTATTGTAGTGTACAGTGAGATAATAAGGTGCCAGTTCACAGTGCATTACACAGGAAAAGAGCATGGCTCCATTTTCCTCCCTGTTCACTGTTGGCCGTTAAGGGAGGTAAAATCCCAACATCACAAACCAGTGATAGACGAAACTGCAGTCATTAGATAAAGTGTTCTGTGTGCCTTCAGACTGCAGACACAACCATTACGGCAGACAGTGTATTTTCATACTCATGGATATTGGGCAGATATTTAAATTCACAAGAAATAGGACTAATAAGCAGGAATCTCAGGAAGTAAACAAGTAGGTTATTAAATCTGCTTACGACAGTAGCTAATATTTCTCATATAGGTAAGGCATACAAATATCGTCACTGCAACTGATTATAATCTGCTCTCCCATTTTTTCTGTGTGCACTTAATAACATTTACTAGGCAAATAAAAAATGCATGAAGCCCTAAAATCACAGAATGAATTCTAATATGTCAGATTTGTTGTAGGATTATAGAACACATGAAAAATATTCATAATCCTTCATATAACGTTCAAATGGGGTAATCTGTATAGATTCAGAATGTGGAGCTGTACAGAATCTGCCACCTCTAGCTATTCTATTCACAGAACAGGGTAATTTTTCCACAGATTATTTATACAGTACACAGAGAAGAATTAGAAATGATTGAAGAGGCTGTCAAACACCATACTCTGCCTCCAGGATATAGATGATACCTTTAAAATGGGTGAAAGGCTAATTAATCTTGAACTCTTCATGGATGATACATAAGATAATATGCCTTAGCCTGACAGCATTTTGGGAAGGCAGACAATTAAAAATGGAGCCATGGTTTTCTTCACAAGACAGCACACACACAAAAATCAGACAAGAGACTTTAATATACAGATTCATGAGAATTTGAATGCCACTTGAAATACAACTTGAAACTCAATCTTCCCTGGGAATGTTATAGATAGCTACAGGGCAGACTGGTTGAGTATGACAGAATCCACAGCTTCAGGCCTTGAACAGGTATTTTACTGGGGGAAAGGGCTGCTGTATGCTTTTTACTGTACTCACTTTCTAGCAATAAATCTGCTGCTTTCTAACAGATGCATCTTTCATGGCAAATTACAACTGCATTCTTCAATTTTCTCAAAGAGAGCCATCAAGATATATTCATCCCATAACGAGGCAACAGTCTTCTTTACTGTTCCATTTATACTTGTTCAATATATGTAAACACCTATCATTATTGTTCTTATTCCTTATCATGTCTAAAATGATGTGACAAGCTTCCTAAACAATTACTATATCAACACAGAAGTCATGAGTTTATCCTGAGTGAAAGAGAATTTAATAATTTCATGTCAAATAAGCCCAAACTTAGAAAAAATACAACAGTAAAAAATAAATTGTCTTGCTTCCTAGATTAATTTTGCAGTTTGCACTGTACTGAATAGCTAGATTTCTTCCTGTACCTGACCTAAAAAGTTTGATTGACAATAATCAAGCTCTTTTGTGCTACAGAAATACCTGGCAACTTTTGGAGTTATATGAGTAATAAATATAGAATGGGTGAGATTTTTAGATCTTTTTGTGCTTAGTGCCCGGCTATCCTCTTTAGGTACTGAACTGTAAGAAATATATGGGACATAACAAATTAGTGATACAAGAATCTTCTTCCAATTGCCTAGATGGGTAGACATAATATTTGAGTATCTAAAAAATAATCTGCATGAAATTTTGCTATAACATCCTTCCTGGATAGTGGGAAAGGACACAGCAGAGATGACATGGTTTTATCACCCAAGAGAACACATATTTCACATAATTTTTTATCACATTCCCCTGGCTTGCACTATTTCATGCTGTACATAACACAACCTTAAGCGCAATCAAAAGCAAGATTCAATTTGCCTTGACATTTGAAAGAAATGTTTGCACTTTTGCAAATGGTATCAAGAATGATGCCTGCTTCTTATTTAACCCACTGGAAGTTTGATTACTTGCAACTATCCAGATGGGTCAGTGCAGGTAGCAGATGCCCCCTGTGGCTCATGCATTTTTAGCATAAGTTTGTAAGGTAAGTCTTTACCTTTGCTTTTTTCCCAAAGTACCTTTTTCAATGATTGATTTAATTATGGTTTCATTTGAAATGGCCTAGCACAACACTTGCACGCTAGAAAGAGACCTACTTTCACAAGTCATGTTTTTGATCTCAAATCTCTGTCTTTTCTTTGGGCTTGGTTGTTTCTTTTCAATCCCAACTTGTATCACTATGACATCTTGTCCCCACTATCTCACTTTTGGCGACTCAGCATGACACCACATAGTAAGGGCACATGCCTCTACCAGACAAAAACAATTTATTCACCATTCACAACTCTCCAGAGCTTCAGTACAACTCAGGTTAACATAATTCTCATACAACTTCTTTAACACTCCACTGTTCAAAGGATTGACAAAGAAAGTAGACACCACATACTTCTCTAGGCAATCCACCACATTTGCACTTGTACCATTTTTTTGTACTTATTTGTCCAGATACTGGGATGTATGAGAGATGCTTGTACCACCAATATTTCTGGGACATGAACCATAATTTAACAAGTGTTTAGTTCTGGAAATGTCAGCATAGGAAAAATTAACAAGGCTGTGTCAACATCCAATGATGCATAGAGACAAGTAATGCAACATTGCTCTTTCATTACTGCCAGCATTTAAAAAGTCTCTATTTTTATTTTATAACTTTTTTTCAGCCAAGTAGTATATTCTAGGAATAACCAGTAACTCTAAAACTGAAATAAAGATACCAGGAATTAACTTTCTTACAAATTAAATCTGTGTAAACCTCTCATTCTTGCATCATGAGATAGTATTTTTCCAATATTATAAAGTAAAGCTGTATTTATATTTTTCTTCACAGAACCTTACTATATACAATAGCATAACATACAGTTCAAGACAGTAAAAACAGACCTATGTTGTTATCTTCTAGTGAGTAGAAACAAATTTACTGACTTGTAGAATTAGAGAAATACTGGTTTTGCGGCTCTGTCATTGACTCGATAGCTATCATTGCATGAGGTCAATAGGTCACTGAACTGTTGTGAGTTTAATTACTCCTGGTAAAATACTTAGCAGTTTCTGAACAGAAAAAGTCTATATAACATTCTAAGTTCTTGGGTTAATTCGCCCTGGGACTGACATACAAATAGCACATAGTCCCCAATTTAATCAAGTAGTTTTTGCTGTAATATAAGTAACTGGTGCTTTATTAACTCAGAAGAAAGTCTGTGTCAGAGTTAAGAGAACTGAATGTTGTTTTCCAAACCAAAACAAGGAAAAGTTAAGTAAAAATTTAAAAGTTGTTGTCTGGCAAAGAAAAAATGGATTTTGTAATCAGACAAAAAACTAAAAGGCTAAAAACTGGAAACTCCCTCAAGGGCCATCAAGCCCAGTCTCCTGCTATGACAAAAAAATGTACATAATTAATCCCATTTTAAACTAATCAAAGAAGACCAATTAGTTTTGAGGGTTTCCTTCTCCACCAATTAGTTTTTAGGGTTTCTGTTTCAAGGCTTTTCCAGAATATAACTCCTACAGTATTTATACTTCTTTTTTCTTAGAATAGAAAGTATGTTTACTCAGACCCATTACCGTTATTGTTAAAGTTTTCTTTACCGTTTATCTTAAGTAGTAGCTCTCTGTGTTAATTTATTTACCCAAGTGAAGGCATCAACAGGAGTTGAGGGAAAGCAATCCTACTGTACTGTGTGACTGCCAGAATCCTACTGTACTGTGTGACTGCCAGAGGGTCACATGAATGGTCAGACTGGAAAGTTTCCTTAACATAAGCTAAACAGGGATCTCTCAGTCTTGCCCCAAAGGTCTGTCCTCTGTTGTCCCCATCAACCCACAGGCTCTTTTGTGAAACCTTCAGTTTAAAAGTTCACTATTTTCAAGTACACACTTAAAATAGCAAATTACTTGAATCAGATGGGACTGGATCAGGAGAAGTCTGTAGCTGTAAAGGGCTGTGGCTATAAAACTGCTAGGAGAGGCACCTGCCATAAAGAAAAAAGACTATGAAGTCATCAGGCTGTCACTTAATTTTCCCTTATCAAAACAAATATATAATACATTGTGCTTTTGAATTAGGAAGCAAGGATTTATTTTTGTTGGGTTTTTTGTTTTTCTTTAACCAGAAAATTATTGAATTATACGCATGAAAGTATGCTAGTAGTTTTGGAATATGACCATGATTTCACCAAAACCTTTCACAAAAGCCCAAATACTTTCTCTGTCTCTGAACTTAGACATTCTAGGAAGGCTTTTGTCTTTTTCAAAGCTCTATTACACAGAGATTCTATTATTAACTGCATCTCTGTCTTTATCACTCATTTTTAATTTACAGTAGACTTTTTATTAGCAGTTCTTAAGCACCTGACCTTGTACTAGAACATTTCATTCCATTTCTATTAATGCTGTTTTAAGGTCACCCTGATCTTCCTATGTATTATTCTCATCTTCCTGTGAATTTTCAGTGTGTCTCAACTTTGACTGATTACCCGATTTTTCTATCTGGCCCCTGACTTTTCAGTAGTACTTTATTGTTTCACATCCTTTAGGATTTGGATGACTGAAAAACAGTGGCAAAGAACAGGTGGATGCAATATATGGAGCTGGTGAGAAACACTGACTTTACTGACCACCATGAAATTAGGAAAAAGGAAAACAGCTGGAATGCTAGTGCTCCATATGGGCTCCTGATTCACATCAATACATTTTCATCATTTAAATGAAATCTATTATTATTTCTTATACTATCCATGATTTTCAAGTAAAATCACTTTCAAACATTATTCAGCCCACTGAATATCTAACTCACCATTAGAACTCAACTTTCTAATTCAGAATCCTAATTTAGGTATGACAACCAGGTACCCACACTGTCATGGAATTATCCTGGGTTTTGTGACTAGTTCTAAGAAATGGCAATCAACCTAATCCAAACTTTTCTCCACACAGTGGCACTTTAAAAGATGAAAATGAAAAATAATTTAAATGTATTCATCAACACTTTGGAATTTTTCCTATGGATTATTCTATGGACTTCTTTCTAGCACGTTTGGTCCTCTTAATTTGAAATTGAACAAACATAAAATCAGTATTAAAATACAGGTACCACATATGTGAGCAAGCATATGATGCATGTCAAACAATACATACAAATCCCCTATATGCATTTTGTACTTACAACACAAACAACAGCATTTATTTTGCTACTTTACATACTTTGGTACTTTAAATTGATAAAAATTAATTTTATTTATATTGGCCTTTATCAAGGTACTTTACATACAAATTCCATCCCAGACACAGATTAGATTCTCTATTGGATTCAATTAAGAAATATTTTCTAAATCAGTCTTAATCAGTCCAATTTTATCTACAAAACCATGTTTTTTCTCTTAAAAGGATAATTATTTATTGCCTATTCTGTCAAGGACATTTTTCATTAAAAATCTTGTTGATTGCTTTGGGTCCAAATGCATGTGTGATATTTTTATAAACAGATGTGAGTAGGTGAACAGAATGATCTTCCTGGCTCTTTTAAAATTAATTACCTTAAAAAAAACCAAACCAAACAAACAAAAAAAACCCCAACAACTTGCATCATCCAATACAGGGCCTTATTGGATCAGTTAATACAAATCAAAATGGGCTGAACAGAAAAATGCTGTGGCTCTGCTCCCATGCACCTGCATAGAGATCCCTGACTGCTGCTCTCAATTCTTCAATGGCAGAAAGGATAATTTTATTTCAGGATCATAAATCTTTCTGTTTCTCTAGCAGATGCTGGAGTGAAGCATCAGCCCCATCTCTATGTCACAATTTTATGCTACCACCCTGCTGCAAAATTGTGGCTCTGAAGTTGTAGAGGGGATATTTGGACTATAGTAAAGAATAAAATAAGCAGAAAATGTTGGGTTTTTTTGTCAAACCACCCAAACAGGTGGTACCAACAGTTTCAACATGGGATATTGCAACTCAAATTCTATTTCTGTTCTACATTCTCCTTTAGCATCATAAGTTCTTTTATAAGCTTTCTGAGATTGAGTAGTAAAGAAGGGAAAGTGATGTGGGGCTTAAGCACCTGAGCAGGAACTCAGAAGTGATGCATTCTTAAAATTTGTGGGAAAATGAGAAGGATGCTCAGCACCTCACAGTGATGGGGCACCGGGAGAGAACAGAAGCATGTTGCAAATCAGCCAGGGAAAAGAGTAGGGGAGCTGGATATTCATTGTATCAGGGGAGTCAAAGACAGACGTTCAGGATGAGCAACATAGCTTTTACATGCAACCACAGAAAGGAGAGATTTGCTTTTCTGAAAACCCTTCCCCTCCTCCTTCAAACACATATGCAGCCTGGAAGGCTGTAGGCACTTCCTCTTGTGCCAGGCACTCTGTTTCTCCATCTGCATTTGTCACACACTCTTTCTGTGGTGCATCTGTTTTTGCAAGGCCAAGCCAGCATTGTTCAATACACATATATTTCTGTTTTGCATCTCTCTGTGTAAAGGAGATGAACAACATCCTTCAAGAAAAATCTTAAAGAAGAATCTTAAAAGCAATAGACTTGAATAAGAAATACAGCATTTTCTTTTCATGAGGAAATGAAAGCAACTACTCTTCCACAGAACACCCACAGAATCAGCTGAAACATTAATGAGCAAAAGGGAACACATACCAGTTCCTTTGCCTGCTTTATTGGCTCTGCTTTTCCATGAATGGCAGAAGATATAAATATTATTGTTAGCCTTGGGGCTTTCTTCAAAAATGCTTGTCTATATCAACTCATATTGTGAAAAAGTGTCAGTAGCTGTGTTAAACCACTGCAGGCTGAAACTGAAAAATGGCACAATAATTTTTTCAACCACTGCATGCAAGATCAAAGCTGTTACAAGGGGATGACAGGTGGCATAAATGTCCCAAGGCCCTGACTCACTAGGCACATAACAGCATCCACTATAACTCTAATAAAAACAGTTCCAGTAAAAACATCATAAAAAGCAGCAAGTAGCCTGTTATATCTTTGACCTTGAGGTCATTCCACCAAGAGATCATCTGGTAGTTCAGTGAGAAATGTGTAATTGTATTTCATTCTCACACACTAGGCTACTTGCATGAAAATAAAGAAAAAAACCCAGAAAGACATTTTAAAAGACATACTTTTATTTATTTCAACAATAAAATCAATGACAAAGTGTGATCTCCTTATGGAAGCCCATTTTCAAATAAATTGCATAGTTTTACATGACTCTGTTTCTCTTCTGCAATTTTTTTAATGTTCTGGTTTCAGACTTGTAGCTCTTGCTTCAGTTAAAATAATTATTTAGTTATAGTTAGTAGTTAATGAAGATGAATGCATAATCTGTGTGACAATTAATAATGTATTGTAGCAGGTAGTACAATGTGTCAAAACTAGACTTCTAGTAAACCACATTAATACCTGTAATTTAAAACTTTAAAAGACTATACCTTGTCTTTGAAGAAAGTTATGAAAATAAAATGCTTTTTTTCTTCTATATTCTGTAATGTATTTTGTTCAACTTATCTTTATTTTTATATAACCATAATAATATTGGAAACAAACAGTCTAACCTAACAGTTTTTATTTGGACTACTTGCAGCATCTTAAAATATATATCAAAGCAGATGGATGAGAGGTAGTTAGGTATCTACTGTGGAAAGAAATAGAATCCTGATAGGAATTAATAGAAGAAAGGATTTCAAGTATCAGCACTACCCAGACTAGATTTAGGTGTTAGCTCTTTAGGTTGAAGGAAAACAACTTGTCATTTCTTACACGGTACATAAAATGTAGTGATACTCACTGTGATAATAACCCAAAGGTCTTAGGAGACACACAAAAATGCAAAGTTCATACAGGAAAAAATAAGGCTAAAGCATTATTTATAGGGATGTGCTTGGGCCCTTAACCTGTAAATAAATCATACTGAGATTTTTTCATGTGAATGAAGCTTCAGATTTATTCCTTCAGAGAAAGACATGAAAGCCTGCACTGCTTTGTGAAGCAGACCCACTACAACAGTAGCGTGGAGGTGGAATGGAGTTCATTTGAATATTATTTAAGCACCAGCTCTACAGTGTTTAAAGTGATCTCTCATCAGCCCAGCTGACTTCTGAGGAACAGATACAAGCAGAGCTGCAGTGGAAGGGACTTTGCTCTGCAGGGAATAAGGGCACATGCTCCCAAACCAGGCTGTGAATTCCTACTTGTTCTTAAGAGGAAAGTAAACTGGCCACTGATTAATGGTTGTTTTCAGACATACACAGTACATGGTAAATGTTTACCTATTGTTTTTAGAAGTAACATAGGCATTAATTAAGCACCCCACTAAAACTTCACAACTTCAGGTACTACTTATTGAGCTTGACCAGCTGGGCACTCTGATTTTGATGAAGTTATTTTGACTACACTACAGCTCAGGTTTACCACTATTATTTGCAAGCCAAGGAGACCCACAGCCATGTCCTGGCAAAGAGTTCATGCTGGGGCTGCTGCAGCACATGCACGGCCCTGTGAGCGCAGAGGCACATCCAGAGCCCTTTGCTGGTGTCACCCAGCTGGCAAACAGTGCCCTGCTCCACCTGTGCTCCCAGCTAAGAGGGTGAGTGTTGCCCAGAGCTGCTGGGAGACAGACACCTTTGCTCTGCAGGCAAACCAGTGACTCCCAGTCTGCATGTGCTGTCTGGGCATGCAGATTACCCAGGCACCTTTCTCACATAAATTTCAATGTCAGTGTGCTCAGAATTATTTTTTCACAAGCTCTTTACACCATGGTTAAATAGGAAAATTGGTTCTATCACTTAAAAACACAATGTTTTATGAACTCAAACACTCCACATTATCATTTTGGATGGACACACATTATTCTGACGCCTAAGTGAGAAAGGTAAAGGTAATATTTTTATGAGAGAAAAAACAAAATAAAATAAAACAAAACAAAACAAAACCAGATATTTCCTAACTCAATCATGTTTTGAGAATCGTAATGTTGACTGAATAAAGCAGTGAGCCTCAAATGCTGCACATACATTAAACCATCCCTAAGCCTCAGCATCAGACAGTTACCACACGCAAGCTGAACTGAGTGAATGCTTCCAGTGCCTTAAAATGGATGTCTCTGTCTTCAGTTAGTGACTGCTTCATAATCCCAAACAGCAAATGAAAGGACAAGAAACTGAACATCAAAGCCCAAAAGGGAGATAGTACTCTGTCAATATCAGTTTATAGTCTTTTTTTTAATTGCCAATTATATACACCGGTTTTCCATCAAGCAAGCAAAAATTGAGTGTTTCTATGGAAGAGACATTGCTCTTCTTTTTCCTTTCCTCTTACAGTTAAGCAATTATGAAGTTAAAAGAACAGACAAGGAGAGGCAGCAAATCTTCTTAAGTGAACAATTGTTCAGGATTGTCAACATGACAGTTCATGTAAGGCAAGTACTACTTGCCCCTAAAATAGTTTGCTGGTAGAGACTGTATGTTACCACAGAAGCACACAGTGCCTAACATTTAACGAAAAGCAAATCATAAGTTTAAAAATAAATCAGGCATACTACGTGTTTTACAAGTGTAAGGATTGCTGTTGTAATTTCACTCAGTGCTGTGAGACATGCCCTACCTGCTGTGTACAATATCTGCTGATCAGATTCCCAAGAGCAGATGTAACTTCAGTAGCTGATTTCTCAGAATTACCTGTTTATCACAGAGACTACTATAATTTTATCTCTCTTGAGAGATATTATTTTTTTTTTTTTTGCTTTCTATCCTTTTCTGTAATACAGCTACTTGTCCTGTATCAAACGCCTACTTGAAAAGGTAAATGCTAATGCCAAATAATTTACATAAAGGAAAAACAAAGCAAATTTTTTCTAATTGTTGGCATAAAGCAATTTGCCTTTTGAAGCAGTAAAGATAATTGGTAACAATATTGTTACAACATATTTAAATGAGTAAAGCATTGATCCTACAGGGGAGCATAATTAGCACAGCAGAAGTCATGTGGGGATGGACTTAAAAACATTATCGGAAAGTGACTTGAATTTTAAGTAAGTTATATTGTCATTTTTACTACACATATTATGCATAGAGTTACCCAGATACCAAGACACTGAGTCTTGATGGAATAAAGAAGAGCATGAGCTCCAATGGTTTATTTCTTTAATAAATACTTCAATAGGTTCTTTCATTATTATCCTTCCTGAAGAGAGGTGCTGCCTTAGATGTTGGTTTCAAGCAGCGTGGTTCAAGCTATGTGGCTCTGAGTCCCTAGGCGGCCCAACGCGAAGGTAGGGAAAGAGTTTAGGACAGCGCAGGAGCTGCAGCCCAAGGGGAGCGGCACCGAGCGGGAGCGCAGCCGCGATGGGGCAGGGCGGCAGGAGCAGCAGGCTCCTCGGGGACAGCGGAGCTCAGCTCTCCCGAGCTGCTGCCTGCGCCCCCAGCGTGTCAGGGTGAGCAAGGGGGGCTAACACCCCCTGCCCATGTGGACCATGTTCAAGAAGAAGGAAGAGACCAGGAAGGCAAGATCTAATTTTTCATTTAACAACTTAAGCCAGATGATGCAATGCTTCTGTTATACTAATTACAGCTTAAATCAAAGAAGCCAAAAGGCAGATGGGCTATTGCTATGATACAAGGTAAACTCGGAGGCCCTGCAGAGCAGTCTCTGCGGGCTTGGAAAAGCCTCCTCCCAAGGCAGCAGGGAGGGGTTCCCGAAGCGCCGGGCACAGGCGGGGCGGGAACAGCGCCCGGGGACGCGCAGCGAGGGGCTGGCACAGCCAGAAGCGTCAGGGGTGGCCACACACACTACAGAAAAGGCATGTGGTGACACACTAGCACTCCAGGGGCTACCAGGAGGTGACCAGAAACTGCTACATCACCTTGAATGCTTTTGGGTTCCCCATTTGTGAGTGGGGAATTATAGAAACTGTTTTGACTCCAAGTCTTTAATGGAAAGAAACGCTAATAGAGCTGTGTTGTTGGCTCTTTGATATCAATGATGTTGCCAATGCAGGACTTAAATAAATGTGAGCGACCTATGCAGGTTTGGGCATTGTAGTATGAAGGACAGCATCTCATCTTCTGATTTTCACATTAAAGGAATGTTTCCTCATGTCTGAGTGTCTCCTGAAGTAAAACTGTGGCTCTTTAAATGACAAGTAACCATGAGCATGTGTTGGATAGATTCTGTCCAGATTAATTCTACTCTGACAACTGACACAGCTTTCCTGTGATGTAATAATGATTAATAATTTATAAAAAATTCATAATTAATTGTTCACTTACTTTTCTTAGTTTTAAGTAATCACTGTGACAAAACCATCTAATTGAAATCAGCAATAGAATAAGACTCATGATTCCTTAGCAGGAAATTTAGATTAATATGAAAAACATATTCTGAGTTGCTATACTTGATCATTAGGGAAAGCTGGTTAATTACCATAACGTGATTACAACGCAGGCTGAAGTATAAACTGGATTGAATCCTGTGATCATCAATGTGCTCAGGAAGCCTGTAACTAAGCTTGTCATCTCTAGAAATTATACTTTGTGAGATCTCTAACCAAAGTTGGCAGCACATCAGAGAGGAAATGTAACACTGAAAGGAAGGGAAAAAAAAAAAGGAGGAGAAATATGTCATAGCTGTCATCCCTGTTTCTCCAGACAGCCATTTTTATCCCAAAATCTAGGTAAAAATCCTGGGAAGGAGATAGCATCACAATCACCACCATCTCACTGAAGCCAGTGAGCTCGACCCTCCAGCTCACACAGGTATTTGTTTTGCTGCTACAAATACTGGGGCTGCCATAAGTGTAACTATTTTGTTCTCAATTATTCAGCTGCCAAACTTCAAAACTTAGTCTCATGGTACGTAAAAAATAAAGAAGTTGTAATCTATCATACCAATTTACAATGATGATAGAGGAAAATAGCCCAAGATAAAAAAAGAAAGCAATTTCAAGTAAAGGATTTTTTTGTTCACTCACTGTTTGCATAAGAACACTCATAGTAGTGAAGTGGCAGGGAAAGTGGATGGAGACACTTTTAAAAAGAAATCTTAGGATGAAGTGGGTGATCATTGTTCTCAATTGGATTAAATGACTGTGAAGTATATTAAGCATTGTGGGAAGAAAGGGAAACTAGTATTAAGCCTTGAGATAAAAATACAGAGAGTATTCTTACAGTACTGTTGCTCACTGAATGGGATTGGAGGCTAAGAAAAAATTACTTTTACATTTGAGTACTAAAAAAAAGCTATTAGGAATGAACCAAGACTGCCTTCAATTTCTTACCTTTAATTTTTCAGTGTTTAGGAAGTGATTATTTCTCAGCTCCTGCAAAGACTGTTGAACAAATCTCATGCATGGGAGCTGCCCTAAGGTCAGTGAAACTAATCACAATTCACATGCTTACAGCAAATTGCAAGCTTAAATGTAGCTGTTTACTGAACCACTTTGATGGATTTTATTTTGTACAAGGTGGTTGAGCTTATGCAAACACAAGATATTCTTGCAGCACCTACTTACAAAAAGCTTCTACTGAAATCTACATGACAAATCCAATTTAAAAGGGGAGCAGAGTATCTCTAGGTCTGCAATTTTTAAATTATCCTCTTAAAAATAATCTTAAAGACACATTACAATACATTAAATGGCACATTAAATGAGAACACACTGCACTGATGAGAGCAATTTCTGTTCACACAAAGCTTTCCCCTTTCATTCATTAACTTATTACATACTACACATCAAAATTTAAAGCTATCACAGGGTCTCATTCCAAAGAGGTGCTTTCCTCTAAATCAGACTAATTTGTCTGGTTATCCATTCTTTATTAACCATCTGGATAGCCAATTCCTTCCTTCGTGCTTAACGCTTCTCCTAACAGCTCACAGTCCCTATTGCCAAGGTTGCCACAGAATCATCGGGAGATAAGGGAAAGTAATTCAGACATCTTGAGCAATCTTCCTTCCTGCCCACATTCAGATTTTATGTCAGAGCACAGCAGCACCCTTTCTTTTGTTTCTTTCCCTCTCAAATGAGGTCACCTAGCTGGGATCAAATATGAGACTCCCTCACCTCATTGATAGAGAAGTGGCCTCTCAATCTGGTGTGTGGGGGACACTCCCTCCCTCATCCACCTGCTTAAGCTTTCATTGAGATTTCTGTACTTCTCCAAGTCATACTTTTCTGGCAAAAAAAATAAGCCACAGCACTGGAAAAAAATCACAGGTTTGCTCTGTGGCCATTTAAGATGCAGACAAGCCAGCTTGCCTGAAGTGAGAGGCTTTTACAGTTACCCACTAGCTACCAGAGGGAAAACACAGCATTGCTGGCACATTTATTCAGTGGTTTAAACTAACTTCCATGTTTAAATTAAAGCTGCACATAAGCATAATGTTTCACAAGTTGCTTGAGCAAGTAGTATGGGAATTAGAGGCTTAATGTCATTACCACAGTGAGTGCCTTTCTCTGCTCCACTTGCAAATGCAGACATATAGGAGCTTTTTTCAGTTTATGAGGAGACTGTGCAAAACAGATTTACAGAGAAGAACTTCATCACACACTGAATTCTGTTGCCTCTAGAGTTTCTTTAATGTTAGCATCAGATGCTTTTCAAAACTTAATAGATTAAATATTCCCTTCCCTGACCAATTTGCATCTTTGAAATTTTATGCAATTAAATTTCATCTAACTTCTTGCTCTTCCATGATGATGAGTTATGAACTACAGAATTTAGACGCATGGATTAAAAAAAATGCCTTTAGAGCAACATCAGTACATGAGTGAGTGTACATCTTAGTTCCATTACTCTTTTCTTGGTGGCAAGCAGAACTTTCAGAGAAAAATTGCTAGTGGATAATAAATGTGATGCCTGGTGGTCCTACAACAACACTACATTATATTACCAAGCTAAATTAAGGTCACCTTGATATAAAATTGATATGGGAAGTGATGAAGAAAGCAAAGTAAAAGGAACACTGAATGATGCATAAATCTGGGGAATAGAGTTATACAATGATACTAGGCTTCTTTTTAAAAATGGAGAGACAAGAAAAGTAAGATATGGGAAACTATGAAGACAATAGGAAATATAAGCATAACTTCAGGTACCTAGTTCATACAATATGGCTGGGATTTTCATTTAATGAATCTGTGTCTTGAAGTTACTTAGCAATAAGATCCACAAACTGAATTCATTACAAAAGACACCTCTATACTATTACAGATAAACTGTAGTTTAATGACCAGAATGCACTCTCTAAATCTTTGCTTTGAGAACGTCATTAAGAAAGAGCAAAACAAAAACTAATTCCAAAAAGAATTTCCTTGACAACTGTGAAAAGCTCTCTGCTAATCTTGCAGCTGATGAATAATAAGAAAGCTAATCCAAAAATAAATCTATGAAAAAAAAAATTGTAGTAGAAGCTGGTAACTATAAACAAATACAATGAACCAGAATTAAATAACCCCAGTCATTTAATTTAATTACTAGGTTGCTATTGAGACCCAGCCCAGCTCAGCAAATGGCAGCAGGACAGTGTGAAACGCAAAACACGCTGTTACCCCATCCCAAACTCTCAGCCTCACTAGCAAAGCTGGTGCTGGGGTCATCTGGAGGATAAGGGGAGCTAAGGTGTGGAGAGCTGCTCTGACACCAGGGCTGCACAGGCAGCTTCAACCAAGTGAAACAAGGCAGGGCTAAGCTGCCTAGAAAAGGAAACACTACTGGAAAAGCTGACATGGCAGAGAGCTCCCTGGAAAACCTTTGCCTCATTTTTCTCCTCTGCAAAGTGAGCCTCATATCCTTTCTGCACCCTGCTGTGCCATTCCTTGTGCTGACCCAGAGTCAGAGGAATAGAGCAAAAATGTAAATCAGAATTTTTTTCTTTATGGGCAGTCTCTATTAAGTAATGACTGTAAAGTTACAAAGGGGTGGAACAGAAAAGTGCATACAAAACGGCTTCACATCCTGGAATTTTCTGTCTGCCTTAAAATTTATGATGCTATTGAATTTCTAGCATTTACTTGATCATGGTGATATGGAATGAGAGCACCTGAAATTTCATAGTTTATTAATTTAAATTAATAAAAACTTGATGTATAAAAATATACATTTCCATCTGAATTCTTAATCTATACAATTTGGCAAAAATTTTCATACAGAAATAAAATGGTGCATACGTTTGTCCACAGAACTTTAGAACTTTACTAAGATGTGGATTTTTTTTCAAGTTTTTGTTTGTTTCCTAGTGTGCTTGGGGGTTTTAAACTTTTTTCTCTTCTTTTTTTACTGGGATGGGGGAGGGGGGGTGTGGCATGATATGCCTTCTTGTTGATGTCAAGTTTAAGATTTTTTAAATTAATTATAAACAGGTTAAAAAAGTTAAATTTTATGTTCAGGGAAGGCATTTCAGAGTTTTATTTGCTATTCTGCAAGAGTGGCTAACTGTTCCCAATCTGAAATTATTTTTGTGGACCATATAAGCTGAAATGAAAAGCACAGGATGAAAAAGAAGATAGAAAAAGGTTTATGCTTTGTTAAACAAATGGCTAACAGAGTACTGTTAATCTGGAAGAGAGTTGATGAAGCATTTTATACGAGGATGTTTTCTTTGAGATAACAGGTCTCTCTGCAGGTTCAGTCTTCAATGTCTAGAAACCATCACCTTATTATAAATAAGAAAAGGGAATAACAGTTGTCTAATGTGTGTGTATAAAACTGATTATATATAACAGAGGATGATGAACAGTGCAGAATAGATTATATTCTGCCAGACTGGAAACATGGTTCAGCCAATCCTCATTTTAGAAGTTCCAGCATAATGAATGAAAATCTGAGGATAACAGTTTTTGTAGTTTTGTTATGAGTTCTGAAAGAAAGGATCTGACACAATTTCATCTCTTAAAATTTAATCTGAAAATCTTACATTTAATCCTTAAGAACGATTTTTCTTTGCTGCAGTCCAGGTCAGCCATAGTGTGTTTTTTCTTCCTCACCTCTGTCTCAGCAGACTGGTGTGGCTGCAGGAGATGCCAGAGTCCAGTCCACAAACACATCTACGTGGTGTGTACTCTGGTTTGGATTTAAGCAATGCCAAATTTAAATAAGAACTCTGCAATCCACTCCTGCCAGCAACTTGATCATGATCAAGATTCATGAAAATCAAGAATCAAGATCATGAATAATTGAGGCAAGATTTGAGAGATATTGATATTGAGGCAATAATTGAGAAAAGAATGTATTTCATGTGTTTCACTGCGTGCTAATACAATTCTGTTAAAGCTGCTGTTAGGTAACCTCTCACAGCGTTAGGAGTTTGTCCTTTTAGAGCCTGTGTCAGATTTATCACTTCTTAAGTTCCTCAAAAGGAAAGAAGAAAGAGGTGCTTCACTTCTACTTGCAAAGTACCACCCAAATTTCACATCTGGCTGGAATATATGGCACAACACTTTACAGAGGAGTTGCACTGTGCTGCCACATGCAGATTTTACTTCTTTTCTTTTTTTCCTTTTTTTTCTTCTTAAACTTCAAAGTAAGAGCTGTTTATATGAGAAGTGCATTGTTTCTATTTTTGTAGGGCAGACAACAGTAATAACACTAATATCTTATGCTTCTACTTTTCTGCCATTTGAAAATTTTAAGCTGTTCTCCATTTATTCTTCTCAGTGTGGTTTACAGACCTTTCTCCCTCAGAATCTCATAGTGATTTAGTATATCTAGCCATGCAACCCACTGTGAGATAAGAAAGCATCACAATTATGTCACAAACATAACTTCACAATTATGCAATAAATGTGAAGTTGCACCAGAGAGAGATTATGTGCTAAAAATATGCAATTGCCTAGGTGTCTTCACAGTGCATTGAAAACAACAGGCTTTTCAAGTAACTAAACAAACAAACAAACAAACAAAAAAAAAAAAAAAAAAAAAAAAAAAAAAAAAACACCAAACCACAACCAAGCCATAATATTGCTATCTCAGCTATTAACCAGGAGAAAACGTTAGGGACAGTAACCCACACAGATTGGTTCTCTAATACACACAGTCCAAAACCCCCTCTAGAAAATTTCTGCTTTCCAAGTTTCTTATCAACGTTGAAAAGATACTCTTGTCATTGAAAAATACCAAAGCTGTATTATCTAATTAAACATACTTTGATTTGTTCTTTCCTTCCATCTAAAAACAGTGGAGGAATGAGCTGAAACTGCACTTGCAAGGTAAGACACCCAGGAGAATGCTATTGTATATAAAACTGGTGGCAGGCTGGGAGTAGATAATGTCATGGCCTTGATGCTACCAATGCAAGTCTGTCTTTTTAGACATTGCATGAATGCTATTGCACAGAGCCTTCCACGTATAAGGTGTTGTATTTCTAGGCTGTAGCTGGAATCAAAGCTACAATAGTCCAAATCAGACCTTTAGAAAGGAAACACACAAAACAGTCACTTTGCCTTTGATCTCTCAGTCCTAAACCTTAAGGGAGACATACAAAACATCCTTAAAACGCAACTCTTTGCAATGCACTCGGATACCAAATATCAGGAATCCAATATAGGTGAGGGGTTTGTGACAAATAATACTCTCTCTCCACAATAACCTCATGAAGTTTCAAAGCCTGGAAATAAAATTACTTGCCTTGCAATGAAAATATCATCACCTTACAACTTTTTGTCCCTGGTGATATCCAATCTATCCCATAAGCACTGCACCACTTCTCTCAGTCCAGCTAATCCATGGGCATCTCGTGATTTGTATCCATCTCAGTCTGTCCATTACTTTGGAGTTTGCTGATTTTATTTCATACTGGAAGAAAGGCACATGCACAGAAGCTTTTTGGTGTCTCAAAATTCTAGCAAGACTGCAACAACACTTTTGCATCTAGCTCTGTCAAATACATGCCATATTAAACTAACATCTAACAAGAACAGAGTTGGAGAAACAACCACCAACATTACCTTTTGTAGACAGAGATTTTGGTATCAGTTTTGGAAGGAGTTTGAGGTTTGCAGTGAGTGGGAGCACATAAAAGAGTATTCTAGGAACCCTTACTACATAAGATGTCTACCATATGGTTCTTCTCATTGTGTGAAGTGTGAGCAAATGATTCAGGCTTTCTCTGCCAGTTCTCTGTTAGCAGGTCTGTGTCAAGTCACAGAAAAAATCCCAGTAAAGTTCAGAACTCAATTTAAGTCTCCTCAATTAGCACTTCAACTACCACACCTTCCTTTCTCTTTAATGATATAATAATATTTAAAGTTATTAACTCAACCATATCTGTTTAATTAAGAGATTACAGTTATTTTGGGGGGACATTTATTGAGAAGATCATAAGGTTAATTAAATTTGCTCACTTTATATATGCACTTGGTAGAAGAGGCTTATTTGAATTTCTTTTTATGGCTTTTTAAAAGCTCACAAGCTTCCACATTTTAAAAAATTCCCAAAAAATCGAGAAAATGATGAATTTGAAAAGACCATGTCAGTGATTCTTGCAAGTGCTCTTAAGACAGGTCTGAGATCATAAAAACTGTGATAATTCTATCAACCCCACAGTTCAACTCTTACTACAGTGGTGTTTCAGATGCTGTACTGGTAAAATATGTGGCTTTTCCAAACCTCAAATACTGGCTGCCCATTCCATTTCCAGATGATAAAAAATTGGCAGGATACTCCAGATGGTTTTGTTACCAATGAGAGGTACCTGGACAGGCTGGAGTATTGGGTTAACAGGAATCTCCTGCACCTGAGGGGTAACCCCGTGCACCAGTATGTGCTGGGAGCTGACCAGTTGAAAATCATGTAGGCAGAAAAGGTCCCGAGGTCAGTTCCATTAAATAAAGGACAAAACATTTTACATTGTAGGTGATCAAACACTGGACTAGGCTGCCCAGAGAGGTGTGGAGTCTCCAGCCTTGCAGATATTCAAAACACAACTAGGCATAGTTCTGAGCAACCTGCTCTAGATAACCTGCTCTGGGCGAGAGAGTTGGACTAGAAAAGCTCCATAAATTGCTTCCAGGCTCATTTTTTCCTGAGGCACACAATTTGGAAGCTCAGAAAAAAAACTGCTTGAGGCTTTACTGAAGTTCTGAATTCTGTCAAAATGACCTGTAGATTCTCATTCTTCTGGACATTGCACGCAACCTTAAGTGAGCAAAGACCTACATTAAAAGACAAATAATTCAGTCACTTTAAAATTACAGGAAAAGGAGTTACCCAGATCAAAGGATAAAGTGAGTTGTAGTTAAATATAAAATATCAAAACTCAGAGAATGATGAGTTCTGCATCAGAGAGCTAAATAAACAGATAACAGATAATATGGTGACATATATTTACAAAGTGTTTTTTCTTTTTCTCCATGCTTACTTCAGGAAATTTGGCTAGGTTCACTATATTTTTACTGCTCTAAGTGTACTCCTGTGTTGAGTTAGTGTGGCAGGGTTCTGGTGCAAGGGGGCTACAGGGTCAGTTTCTGTGAGAAGCTGCCAGAAGCCTCCTCCATGTGAGACAGGGCCAATGCCAGCTGGATCCAAAATAGACCCACTGCTGGCCAAGGCCAAACCCACCAGTGACAGTGGCACCTCTGTGGGAACAGCTTTAAGAAGGGAAAAAGTTATTTCACAGAAGTGATTGCAGCCAAAGAGAGGAGTGACAATGTGTGAGAGCAGCAGCCCTGCAGACACTGAGGTCAGTAAAGAAGGAGGGACAGGAGGTGCTCCAGGCACTGGAGCTGAGATTTCCCCTGCAGCCTGTGGTGAAGGCCATGGTGAACCAACTGTCCTCCTGCAGCCCATGGATGCAGAGATCCACCTGTGGCCCATGGAGGACTACACACCAGAGCAGGGGGATGCCTGAAGGAGGCTGGTACCCCATGGGAAGACCATTCTGCAGCAGGCTCCTGGCAGGAGCCCAAGGACAGAGGAGCCCATGCTGGAGAAGGTTTGCTGACAGGACTTGTGACCCTGTAGGGGCTCCATGCTGGAGCAAGCTGTCCCTGAGGAATTGCACCCTTTGGAAGGGAGAGCTAGAGCAGTTTGTGAAGAGCTGTAGCCAATGGGAAGGACTCATGTTGGAGAAGTTCATGGAGGACAGACTCATGTAGGAGGGACTCCATGCTGGAGCAGAGGAAAAGTACGAGAAGCCTTGCCCCTGAGGAGGAAGGAGGAGCAGAAGCAACATGTGATGAACTCAAAGCCCCATTCTCCATTCCTCTGCAATACTAATGGGGAGGAGGTAGAGAATTCAGGAATAAATTAAAGTCCAGGAAAAGGGTCAGGGAAGGTATTTTTAAGATTTGGGTTTATTTCTCAGTATTCTACTTTCACTTGACTGTTAATAAATTCAGTTAATTTCCCCAAGTCTGTTTTACCTATAACATAATTGGGGAGTGAACTCTCCCTGTCCTTATCTCAATGCAGGACAACTCTTTTATTCAGAACTGGTCAAGGTCTGCATCTGACACACTCAAATGCTGATGTGATACTGCAGTTCAAACACTGAGCCATTTTATAAATTCACATTCTTATTATCATCATACAGCCCTTTCAAAAGATCAGCCTTCAGGAATGATCCAACAGTTAAACCAATACTCCCTGGTCATCACGCTTCCTGGGCAGAGCAACTCTACTCAACTTGCTGCTGCTGGTGCTGGAGGTTAAAGACAAAAAGACTTTGAACCTTACAGCTCTGTTTCTATTGGTCCTTATAAGATGAAGATGAAGAAGAGAAAATCCATATTTTTGATTTTTAAAGTCTGTTTCTGAACTGGGAAATAAGGGCTGCATGTGAGCAGTGCTGCATAATAAAAATAAGCAGACATTAATAATCAGAAAAGTTTTAGGTAGTTCATTACACTTCAAGTAAGAAATGAATCTTGATTGTTAAGAGTACTCATTACACATTTCTATAAGCACAAAAAACATAACAGGTGTTAAGATGTGCCTTCATAACTGTTAAGCTTCACTTCTTAAATTCTTTTACTATTGAAGCCCTGCAACGAACTCCCCCAAAGCTACCCCAGCTGTCTGCCATATCACTTGACCATGGTATTTTGGCAGAGCACAATAAGAAGGGGAAACACTTACCTGCAGCAGCAACTTATGTCCCTGACTTTCAGAAGAACACAAATCTCTTGCTTCAGTGCTCCTGGGGAGCTGCTCTCAGCTGGCTGCAGGCCAGGATGAGGAGCTTCATAGATGCAGAGCATCTTTCATCAGAATTAGACTGTATCACTTTGCAGAATAAGCTCAAAAGTATATCTTAATGCAGTAGAATATTTGTAAAGAAACTCATATTCCTTTTCAAGTCAGAGCACTGCTTTTTTGGACTTTTTCCCCTCACAACCCTTTTGAGAAGTGAGGAAAGTGACTATGACAGAGATACTTGGCATGATGTAGGGTGAATAGGAACACAGTTTATACCACTCAAAGCTTTTTTCTCAGTTACAGTAACTCTGATTCAGGAGAGAAACATATCTGCTTATGGAGTAAATCTGTGCAAAATCAACTGGAATAAAAAATAATACAAGTCTCAATCTCCTGACAAAATTTACTCCCACTTGGTGAATTGTTTTTGAGCTGAAAATGTGCTTGGTTGAGAATACAAGAGTGAATTGGACAGCAAAGGATAGCTGCTTCCATAGCTGCAAGCACAAGAAGTGAGGTACTTTCTACGTCTTAAATTAAATGCATATCATTCCCTACTTCTCCCTACTTAATTAAACCTGTTCTTCATATAATTCCCAGAGCTCCTTTCATTTCTAAACACAGAAATACTTATGCTGTCTCCTAGCAATTGGCCTTGATGCTATTAATTTGCAGGACATAAAACAACCGACCACGTCATAGTAAGTAAGAATACTAATAAAACACTTCAACAATTAATTGTTGTTTTTGAGCTTCCATCAACAGGCAAGCAAAAACAAAACCTCAACAACTGTCTTCTAAGTAGCTTTTTGAAAAGGATATTGTATATGAATTTACATGTCATTATGAAGGAAAGCAAGTCAAAGCCTTCAGTGAGTATCATTGGCCTCTGACTGATATATCTAAGGACTTTATTTACTGTTTGGTTTATGTCTGCTTTTTGAATATTTCTAGTCTACAGCAGAGGTATAAAGCTACCATTTACTCATCATTCTTTTACTTGTTTGATCGCACACAACTCCACACATTATTTAGTTTAAGGTAATTTTAGAAATAATGTTTTATAACTACTTGGAGATAGAAAAAGAAAGTAAATCAGTGTGTACAAGTCTGTGCAAGCTGCTACAAAAGCAGTCTAAATCCTCTTAGTTTTATTTAGGTGACAAGGAAGTTAGACAACGTAAAAGTCAGAGATCATAGAGACACGTGGTTCTGTGAGAAACAGACCTTTTTTACAGGCAAAAAATCAGGCAAATAAGTTTGCACACAAAGTAGCCTTGAGTCGAAAATAATGTGGATTAATATGCTAGCATATTAGACTACATCATATAGATTAAGATCATTTTATCATTATAAAAGACAGTAAATTTCAGGATTCAGCACCAGGATGTTCTCCCTAGGTGCTGTGTGCATCCATGCAGAAGATTCCCTCTGCAGTGTCCAAAAGCTCTTTTAAGCACAGATTAAATATAGATTTTTCTGCTCTAAAAAGTTAACTATTTATTACTGGTCTTCAAAATGAACTTAACTATTGTATTTAAACAAATATATCTATTTTTTCATTATTTATATGTGCACCAACTGCATATATTTTATATGTATACATCATACAGATGTTTTGTGTCATATCTGAATTGTTTCTCTTCCATTACTCATGTTATAGACCATTAAACCTTTGAAGTAAAAATTTTTCTTATTCATTGTTGTGATAATTTGGTCCATTTAAGCTCTTTAGTATTCTACTATAAATGTCTAGGAATCTACAGAGAGCTACAGATCAGAGAGAGAATCACAGAGTAGTCTGGGTTGGAAGGAACCCAGAAGAATCATCAAGTCCAGCTCTTAAGTGAATTGAACACACGACCTTGGTGGCATTAGCACTGTGCTCTAATATATGGCCCTCTATTAATAAATTTTATTTCTAGATCAAATTCTGCTTGTAGCACCTGTCCTAAATCCCTCAAAACTAGATCTAACAATGGAAAATGCCTTGACTTGCTCCCTTCATCAATGGCCCAGTCTCCAAGATTCTTTAAGTCACTAGTGTTTAGATGTCAGAATGAAATATATTTCTCTCTAAACAGTGTGGCAAAATCCCTATCAGACTCAACATAATCTCTTATCTTCATTTCATACATGAAATGCCACTCCATGCTGACATATGGAGCACTACAGCTTCCTAAAGAAAAAAATACAGTTATTAAATACACAGCTGCTGGCCCTAATTTCATTCCCCAGGCTGGAATGATGGGGTTGGGTAGAAAATAAAATTTAAAATCCTATGGCAGATTTTAGCAGAAAAGTTTAAAATTTTATAGGGTTATCAGGTGCTAAAAATATCCTGGGATAAAATGAAAGGACAAAATCAATTGTCTTTTAAATAATGAGAGAAATGGAAATAATATCAGATTTCCTTTTAATCACCATTTCTGCCCCCACACCCTCAGCACTACTGAGTGCCCTTGCAAGGCTCTCTGGAAAAAATCCCAAGCAGCATGTTTGATTAATTAAGGTTACATCACAGCACCACCTGTCACAAGAGCATTGTGCTCTTTTGTTTGTAGAATGCCTTATCTGCATGAAAGCACTGCCTGGAAGAAGCATCTTGACAATGTGCAGGACAGAGATTTACTAATTCCAGAAACAAAAGCATGCTGGAAACTAGATAGCACAGGTGACAGATAACTCATAGTTATAAAGTGATTCAAAATGAGGAGTCAGGTGTGTCAAAGGTTGTCACATATAAATTTAACTACACAGGTTCATGGATTTTAGGGCTGGAAAGGACTATTTGTTTGATACTCTTTAGCTCAACCTGGTGTGTATCACAGTTCTCCTGTACTAGGTAGGATCTGTAATTTGTGCTTAGCTAGACTGCAAAGTCCAGAAGGGCATTCTGTCCTGATCTGGGGATATCAAGAGATGAAAAAATAATGACTTTCCATGGAAGCTGGTGCCAAAGATTAATAATCTCCAGAAAAAAATAAAAATAAAAAAAAAGGTGATGTGTATTGGCAATTTAAATTTGTCTATCTTCTAATCATTATTTTGCAGCATACCTTTTGCAAAGTCTGTTAAAAAGCTTCTTAGTCCAAATAATAAAACTTTTAGAACACGAATCAAAGAAAAAACCCCATAACTTTGCACATCCAGGTGGCTCTTTTACTCCAAGATATAGTTTTGAATCAGCTTCACAGTTTCTGATTGCAGCATTATAATACTTTGAAACTGAGGATACTAGAATTGTGTGCAGTATCCTGGTCATGTGATCATAAATATACCCACAATTATTTGCAAAATAATGTATTATCCTACAGACTGCCTTACACACCAAGTCTATTTTCTATAAGATCACTCAGATGCTGTCATGCAGCTGCATGCCCACACTTCACTCTTTTCTGGTAGGTATTACTTTGGACTATACCCTGGCTGGTCTCTCAGACTGGATGTTTCTCAATGGCATGATTGGGAAACTGATTTTAAAAGCATGCTCTTCATCTGAACTAAGGTATCAATATAGGCACTTTACAAATCCTAAGTGGTTGCAAAGTCACTGCTTTCATGGACAGGATCTCTAAACTTGTGGGCTGAATCCCTTGTCCTTAAATATGATTTGTCTATGGTTCCAGTAAAACACCCGGTCACAAATTCACATTAATCATCTGACCCTTTTAATTATTGTTTCTGGTTTTTCTGTGTCTTTCATGAGTTTTATCAGTAATCACTTCCTAATTAATTTTTTTATTATTTATGTAAATCATGCAAAACAAGCTGAGTACTAATTCTGTAAGAATCATGCTTTGGATTTCACAAGAAAGGAGAACATGTTACATGTTATATTGCTACAGTCTCCTGTCTCCAGCCAGCCATCTGCAGGAACAGCCTTGAGGGACCTCATCTAAGACCAACCTCCTATGACAGAGGAGTGGGCTGGCAGCATCATCAGGGAGTTAACTATAATCATCTCAAGTAAGGAAACCCTGAGCTGCCTCAAGACAGAGCCATCTCAGCTGGCAAAGGACTCTCAGGGATTTGTCACTCAGGGGAAATGGCACACCTCTGCTTTGGCCATTTATCCTCAGGCTGCCCACATTAAAGGACAGGAAGAAAGAGTGACAGAAGGACACACGTTGAGGAATAGATGTTGTAAAAAAAAAAAAAAGTCTTTGATACTACTTTGCTACTCCGTAAGGCAAAGAAATTATCCTTTCCTCACATTTGCATTATGAAAGCCATTTAAAGAACAGATAACTTATTCAGCTAAATAAACTTATTTATTCTTTCAAAGAATGAAAGAATGGATAATTTATCTTCATACCTTATTAAACAACCAGATTTCCATGAGTGGCTCCAAACACTTTGACAAATAAAGGTAGGAGTATCATGCCAAATTAATTCTAGGTATGTTCATAGGTTGGACCTTAACCTATGAATATCAGGTGTAGAGTGTGTTTCCCATGAGCCATGTAAATAAAGTACTCCATTCCTCCCATTAGACTCAACCAGCACCCCTTTCCACTCAGAATCAAGGCTTTTATGTCACACAACCCATCTGCCAGATTTTGTCAGCAGGAATAAAGGGCTGCAACCAGCAGGGAGATGAGGACAACTGAAAAGAGCACTAGGCAGGAGCAAATGTGTGCAGTAAACATCTCTGTGAGAAGGCAGCAGCAGGAGCATGAAACAGTTGCAGCCAAAATAGGAGTTCAAAGGAAGGAGGTGCCAGAATGTCAATGGTACCAGAATGCTTTTCTACATCAGAAACAGTCAGGCAATTTTCTTAAAAAAAGCAAGAGACAGCACAGACTCAAAATCAAAAAACAACTGGGCTCTCTGGATTTCTTCCTGTACTTTTCCAACACACAGAAAATATTATTTTATGCATCATTCTCCATTTCTCACATCTATACTTCTGTGTTTTATGGGATCATCTTGCCAAGATATATTCCTCATCACAGAACATTTTTTTTTAAGGAAATGGCACTTACAAGAGACTAAAAGTAATTTATATTGATAAACAGCAATGGGAGTTTAAAAGCTCTGAAAAAAGGCAGTATCTTTTAAAACTACTTTCACCTTATCAGCGGGAAAAGAAACCTGAATTTCACACAAGTTTCTCCCACTGCAGATGCTGGGTAAGAAAAGTAAGGACTTCAAATATTTTGCGCTTAGTGAAATAACATGCAAGTTATGGCCCAAGACTAAGACTATAACATAAAATAGCAATTCTTGACTTAGATTTTTCTAATTATTAGTGTATTAGTTATTATCTGACCATTGTGACAATGGATTATCAGAATATATTGATCCAATTTTCCATCAGAGGTGTGCTATACAAATCAGCTATCCTGGTTGCACTCAAAGTTCATCCACAAAATAAACACATTTGGTATGGCCATATTTGTCCATAACTCCATTTTAATTTCAAATTAAGCTCAGTACAATTGTTTACAAATGTACTCAAAAAGAAGGGAGTATTTTCAAAAAATTATAAAAGGATAGCACGTGTAATTCTTGTTTGCACAGCCTCCTTTAACAGCGGATGTGCGTTTAAACCACTGCTTTTTTCCTCTCTTTTCTGAGCTTTGCTTCATCTCTTCATGGAGCCTATAGCTTGTAAATTATTGCTTTGCCTTTTTTTTTTCTTAATAATAAAGTTTGTTTATCAGGTAAAAGCAGATGCTAAAACTAGATTTTCCAATTATCACATAAAATGGATCCATACATATTTATGACTTTATCGGGTAATAACAGGTACTGAATATTTATCCCTCCAGTCACAATGGCTACACATTACAAATTTATGACTGCACAGTGTCTACTGTGCAGTCTTTTTCCAGTAGGCTCAAATGGACAAATCTCACTTATCTCTCCTGGGACAGTGATGTTTTCTGGATTTGCTTTGACTACATTCAGTTTGTTTAATCACAACTGTTATGCCATTGTGGTGCCCTCAAAAAAACACATATAGATTAATACCAACCAAATTTCAGATTTTGCTGCCAAGGCCCTCTGTATGTCAGGAAGTTAATAAACACAAAAATTAAAATTATTAAACAGACAAGTGAATACTTCCAGATCAAATGAAGACATTTTTCAGGTAACCTTGAGATACAGCACTTTAAGCATCTCATAAATTTTCCATGATGATGACCTGAGATGAAATCCCTATAGCAAACAATAAAATCCAAAGCTTTCTGTCCCCGGGTAAGCACAGGATTATTTATGTTTCAGTGAATATAAAAATATATTTCTCCCTCCTTACTGAAAGGAGAAACTTCACAATATGAAACTAGGTAAGCGTCTAAGCCAACCTGATCATTACAAAAAGAACTGGAAGCATGGCATGCACATATTTTCGCAGTATATTGTAATCACAGAGTACAGTACCCTTATAATACAAAACAGTTCAAGTTTCTATTACTATGTCCTTATAGAGCACACTCTTGCTAGCACACAGCATATGTGAGGTTATGGAAAAATCCAATAACAAAATTCCAAGTCAGAAAATTGTTTAAGTAGGAGATTGACAGGGCAAAGTGGACAGCAAGTATCTAGGTAAAGTGTCTGACATTGTTATCCTGCTCTCAGCATCTCCGCAGGCTCACTGCCTCTCAATCCAAACCCAGAGCAAGAGTCTTGGACCATTTCAGCCTTGTATCACAGCTGGATAAATTGTTTTGAGTATAGTGCCTGTAATAAGCCTATTTCCCTACAGCTTTGTGCCCTTTGATCCTTTATTTCTTATCTCCAGCTTCCTTTTTCCCCTCCCTCTACCTTCTTGTGTAACTTCATTGAGGAAGAATCAGCACATTCTGCAGCTGAGAGCTGTAAATCTACTAAGTGAGTAGCCATCACATCTATGCTAATTAACCAGCTGCCACCAAATTTTGGCTGCCATCAAATGACACACAACTGCCCTGCTCTGTGTGCCTGCCTTTTGCAGCAATACTTCTGTTTCCATTTGTTACCAGTAGCTTCCCATTATACTAAAGCAGTGCTCAGGATGAAACTTTCTGTGCTTCTGCTTCAATGGGCACCTGCACAGCTCCACCTGAAGGTACGGGAGTCGGGTTTTCAGCTTTCCTAAAAAAATTAGTACAAAACAAATGGAGCCTAGTTTCACATTTGTTAAACTGTTCAGCCATAATTTTAATGTATTCTTCTGACAGAAAAAAGGAAAATATCATAGCCCTTAGTTCACAAAAGGTTATATAATTTTATTTTTTTATAGCAGTTCTGTCTGATGACAGAAGCAGTAAGAAATTCCTGGTTCTGTATTCAAAGTATATTTTGAACAAGACTCATAAATCAGGAAATACATTGTACATTTCATTCACAGAGGTATAAGACTAGAAACTGATCCTTAAATGAGTGCCATGAATTTACGCACTTGTAAGCCAGCAGGCTTTGGAAATATAATGGTATAATAACATGCTGAAATAATTAATGAAAAAAAATGGTTAGCATGGACTATTTGTTTCCTGTTCCTAATGGGAACATTTTCCACATTGTTTCAGCAAAGGCTGGCAATATTTGAAAACAGGCAAGACAAAATTGGCAGACAATTAATAGCCTCAGCATCAGAGAGAAACGAGGGAAGTCATTAACACTAGCAGTCAGCAGTATTGTTTTAATATATTCATTTTCACTTGACATTATGAACCATGAGCTTTCTTTCCCATTGTAAAGAAAAGGTGAGTCAGAGTAAAAAACTCAGACTTGAAGAATGCTAGCTTTCTAGCCCTATACTTCAATTGTAAAACTAAAGCCCTCAATTAATTAAATATCTATATCCACAGAAAGTGTTCTTTGCATGGTATCCATTGCTCTAAAGCATTTTTTTTTCATCTAGAAAGTGATAAAAAAATAAAAGCTAAATCAGCTTTAAAGTGCCTAGGAATACCTAGACATATGCTCAAAATGCAATGATATATACAGTCATTTATGTCTCAGGGTTTTCAATTATTCTCCTTCAGTCTAGAAGAACTTTTCCAGTTTTTCTAAATCAGGATTTATCAGTAGTGGATCCTTACTGTGTCTTCAGAAATCAAAAGGGAATTCTGTTCCAAAAACTGTTGAATCTCAGCCATTATCCTAATCTCTGTTCAAGGTACATTCTCTTGTATTATACTACAGTACAGAAATCCTTGGCTTTCCTTCAAGAATGTAAAATCTCAGCTTTTGGAAGACTATTAAAGTGATTATGTGTGCATATTTAAATGTGAAGCGTGAGATCATCAGTCCTACAGAGATCACTGGGATTAACCAGGCATCTTTTTTAATTGAACAAGGCAACCCTGTAAATGAACTCAGCATCTTTTTGCAGTCTACCACCTTCAAAATGCCATACCATCTGCTTCTGTTATATTTTTAATTGTTTTTTTACAAAGTGATATGTGACATTTTTGCAGTGCATAGGATATTATGGAAAGGAGATTACAATATATTTTTAATTATTGAGGATACAAGTATTTTTGAACGTGGGTATAGTGAGATGTGGGTATTTCAGATGAGAACTTGTCTGTGAAAAGAGCATTGTAAAAATGGGAAGAAAAATGTCAAAGCCTGTTTTCATACTTACACAAGGGGTATTGATAGCTTTCCCTCTTTGCTAAATCTGATTGCACAGTCTTCTTTTCTTCGTTTTAAAGGAGAATGGATAAATTACAGGAAATATGACTGTCCCACCACCAGATGTATGCAATTTTTTTTAATTTCACCTGACTATTCGTATCCTGTAGCACAAAACTGGGTGTAGCAAAGAGGAGGAAGTTTACATTTGAACAATAGAATTCTAAACTTCAAAGCAAAATTGAGAGACTGACCTTTTGTTGCTGAATGTCAAAGTTATTTGTTCAAATCAAAGCTGATGCATAAATGTCATCTTCATAATATGACTGTAATAAACAAGCAGATACAATAAATTAAACTAGCATTGTCTTATTATCAGTCAATAACAACAGTCATTTTACTCAAGCTAGTTTAACACTGCTCAAAAAATGTATTCAATGTGAAAGGGAATGAGACTTGTTTCAAGCAATGGGTGCTCAGTCTTTTGTTAGAACAACAATTTAGGGAGCTTACTGTTTTCATTTTATGCATAGTCACTTTCCATCAGAGCCTGCAGAAAGTCACAGGCTTGCATCTGATTCTCATCTCAGCTTTAAACCTACAGATGCAGGGGAAATCTCTTACAGCTCCAAGGGAAAACTCCCCAAAGCCAAACACCAATTTTCAGGATGTCAGATCATCAGGGCCACAGAGGATAAGACAATTTTAACTCTGTACCCAATAAAGTATGTTCTGAGGAGTATACTCACTTTCAAAGACTGCATATTTTCAATAAGTCATTTAATAAAATAGATATTGACATGATTGTAAGGAGGACCATGAGGAAGAGCTTTATGACTTGCACAGCCAGGTCCAATGCTGATATTTGGAATTTTGCAACACACAAAAGTGTACCATCACGTCAGATGCCTCAGAAGACTATGCAGTACTAATTTTCTTAGTAATGTACATAACCCAGGAGTTCTATTAATAATAGTTATGTTAAAATGCTAGCAAATAAAGCTTAGTAATCAGATACACATGTTGGTACAGGAAGATAGCATTAAAACCAATTCACTTACAATATACCGTAAAATTAATGGGCTTGTATTTTATACCACATAGTGGCAGAGTAATTAAAGAATAATCAAGCCTTTATCAATAATTAACATTGTTAGTAAGTCTGTATGATATGAAAAATATGAAAATCAGTTGAGCATTTTCAGCATTTGGGATGATTGGTGGGTTTTCCCTCTCTTGGAAAGAATTTAATAAAGACACGTGTGAAAGCAGGAGCATCATTATACTTACTGGAAATCAAAGAAAGATAATGAATGGAATAAGAAGTTAGAAATCAGGAGGTATTACTTTATCTTCCTCGTTATGCTCAATTAAGTGAATCCATGCTATCAAATAAAAATTATTTTGTGCATCAATGTAAATTTTTTCTTTCCAAGTTGAAATTATGAACTCCAAACATTTGTATGTGCTCCTCAGCTCCAATACATTTATGACAATAGCCTGAATTTTCATGTCATTTTAACTCAATTTGGACAGAAGGCCCAGAAAGTATTTATTGTGAATTAAGTTTCTCTAATGAAGACATTTGAGAATTTTCCAGTAAAAGATTTTTTTTCCTATCAAATAAAGATATATCAGCAATGATGGGAACATGAAGTTTTTGCAAACTTTTTCTAAGTCACAAGCATGTCCATCAGAGACCATCTTAATTTTTTATCACCCTGATGTGCCCTGTTCACATTCCCAGACTGAGTCTGTTGTTTTAAAATAACTTCAGGAGGCAGATTAAAGCATTCTTGGGAGCTTACAGGGTTTTTGTCTTCCTCCAAACAAGGGCAGATAAAAGGAAGCAAATCCTTGAGACTCCAAGATTACCAGCACCTATAAGACTTTCTGTAGTCTACCTTTGGGTTCCTGGCTGTTTAGCACAGCATCAGGTCTGTGTCCTGAGTATTTCAGGTCCAAGCAGAACTTCATTTACAGAAATATCTGAAGTTTACCAAATCCTCAAGATCAGACCCCAAGCCAGAAACATCTTGAACAAAAGAAGTAAGCAATCTATGCTGGAAAAAAGCAGAGAAGTCTGATACCCAACAGCTAAACTTAAGCAGATTATCATTATAAATGTGATATCACAATAATATCTTCATTTCCATCACAGGGAAATAATTTAAGCACTTCATATGTCATCCAGATCTTTCCTGTAAGCAGCCCATACTGACAAGACTCTATTCCAATGTCTACATATATGTGAATCATGACTAGACAGCCCAAAGGATGTATCTGTGCATATTTAGGAGGAGCAGGGCTGGCTTCAAGAAAAAAAAGGACAACTTTGTGGCAGTGTAGATGTTTGTACTGAACTCTATCAGATAGACTAAAAATAAAAACAAAGCCACCAATGGTTAAGAAACAATCCTGGAAAGAGAATCTTGAGAGCACAGAGTGAGCTTGAAGGGACAGTAGCCTTTCAGAGGCTCACCTGCTGGTTATGTGACTTCCCTTCAGGAATGCATGTACGTGAAAAATGCTTCTTGCATCTTCAGATGCTATGACATATTTTATTTCAGCTTCCAACACAAAGAGAAGTAGAAATACTGTTCTTTCCTCACATCACCAGAGAATGAATTCTGCCATTTGCGAAAGGAGAAAACAGAAACCCATGATCCCTTTTTCCCACAGTATGAGAGCTAAAATGACACTGAATATATGCATCTCATCTAAAGGAACAAATAGTATCTACATCACTGTCACCAGATGTTTTTGGGAGCTATTGCATTTCAGATCTTTTTACAGATAAAGCAGCTCCATAATTTTAATGGCACTACACTGTGACATCTTAAATAATAGAATGAGTCTCAAAATATTTAGCAGTTTGCCATTGTGAGAGCAGCTTCATTCTTTAAATTCGCTCCTTTTATTGTATTTAGTTATGAGAATAGGATTCATGTTCCTCTTTATTCTTTCCTGTGGTTTTCATTATTATTTTCTAAATCTATAATGCTTTATTTACTCTATTTCATGGTCCAGAGCATTTTTGCAGTTTCTTCTTTCAATTTACTTTGCAGAAAAGACACTGGAATAGTTCCATGGCTCTTTTATCCCCTGTCAAATACTGATAGTACACTGATTGTACTATTCTTGAACAGAAGAAACTGTATTTTTCATTATTAAATATTGTTCTTTAGCACAGATACAAACAACCATAAAAACAAATCTCCACTGGGGTTACAACTTTACTTTGCTCAAGAAGGTTTACTCTGGCTTTTCTTCTATATTTGATTTACACAGGCAACCTAATTTGGGTAATGCAAGTGAGTTATAGCAGTAATTATATCTTTCCAACAATTATTAGACTCTGAAATATTAAATAAGCATAGATATAGACAATGTTGTGCACCACCTGAAGTAAAATTCTAGAGTTTGTAGTGTAGAATTTGGGTTTTAGTGCCCATTTTTTTCCTTGTCCTTTTCTAAAGGAAAATGTTCAATATTCTTCTCTCAAGATGAGCAGCTAATCAACAAACTAAATGACAAATGGATGTTACAGCCGTATCAGAAGAAGTTCTGCAAACATTACAATGTGATGGTAGTCATAAATTATCTCTCAAAGTGGCAGGTATGTCTCAGTGTAGGACCTATAGACAATTCACCAAACTCAGAAGTGTTTCTTAGGGACTAATATTGGAAAGAAACATGCTGAAATCTTCTGTTGTAAGTTTAATGCACCAAATAACTACATGAAAAATTAAAAAAAAATCATATGGGAAGTGAAGTGGACGTAGCATGGAAACTCTTGAACATCTTCAGTCCTGCATGTCTAAACTGCTGGGTACTTCCATATGTACTTCAAGAGACAGTTCTTGTCTTCCCTTGTTTCACACAGTGTAGACTACCTGAGGCTCTTGCTGCAAGAACCATTACAGATCTTTTTATTCCCCTGTGCCAGACTATCCAGAATTTTAAAAGCAAACCCTGACAATTGGCCATATTTCAGTACAGAAAAATAGGTAAATAGAGTCTCATTTCTCATCATAGATCTAGAGGACTGTGAGAGGGATCCATGGTTTACTGCACTGCTACTATGTGCACTTGCCAAGGGCCATGTGAAAGTGATGGAAATTACACTGGAGAAGAGTTTGGGTTTTGTAGGATTTGTTCTTCCAGTTGGCTTTTTAGGCCAACAAGACCAAATTCACATGCCTATCAAAACTTTGATTATGTCAAAATAAATACCTAGTATAGACATTTCTGAAATGCATGAAGTTTTGCTAATTTAAACTAAACTAAGAATGTGACAAAGCAGTAGGATGCAATGTGGAAAGCTACTGACGTATTTTTGGAGAGGAAGGAAAGTATCAAGCCTATGAGGCACATATCCAAAAAAAAGTTGAGGCTGGATAATGCACAGAGAATGAGAAATGAAGCTTCATAGAGAAAAGATTACCCATAAAGAATTGAGAAGATGTCTTAGCAAATTCATTTTATCTAACCCTCAGCCTAAGCAAGGCTAGAGTCTTTAGACAAATAAAAGCAAGTAGCTAAGCTCTTGAAAGCAAACATCTGAGTCAATTCATTTTAGATCATTGATGACTCCACTAACCTATAGCACCACTTCACTGTGACACACAGGGAGGAAAACCATTTAGTCTGGTGTTTCTTTTCATACTGCTAATCTGTGTTAAAGATTAATTTGTACTTAAATTGTTAGTGTTTTGTGTCCCATTTGTAGACAAATCTTATGAGATCCTCTTTGACATTATATTCAGTTTCCTTACTATTCTACATTCACTTCCATTCGGAATTCTGAAAAAATTTAATTTTGGAGATGGGCAACATCCCCACTGTCCCAAAGGTACAAATGCTGTCATAGCCATGAAAAAAGCAGCATTTTACCTGCCAATCAAAAATCTGGCATCAGGATCTGTAGTCACTAATTTGCAAGAACATCTAAAAAGCCTTTACTATCTTCCTAGAAAACATTAAAGACTTGAGAAAGAATTGTTGTTTAGCTATCAAAAATAATGACAAGTTTGAAATCTGAATAATACTATTTCTTTCCATAGCTGAATAACAAGACAAACAGAATTTTTCCTATTCACCATAATACTACATATAAATGCAAGCAAAAAGGTGTACTTAAGGCAGGAAAATAAAGAAATCTCAATGAAATCTCTCATGCTAAGGAAGCTATGGCACTGCTTTAATTCTATTTTCCACAGAAAGTGTAAATGCCTAAGTACTACTGGAATCCCTGCTTTAAATCAGCATAGGAAATCATCTAAACATCTAAATCACCTAAACACTGAAGGGTTTACCTTTTCATTATGAAAAAGTCAGAAATGTGGGTAATTAAATTATGTCAGTACAAACACTGTGCATTTTCATGCATAAAGAGAATAATTTAGATATATATTTTTGTCAAATTTCTTTGTTGTTGTTTCAGAAATGTTTCTGAATGCCAAATGCATTATTCTACTCAGGTTGCTTTAAGCTGATTAGATGGTCAGATATTACCTACTTAAATGAGATAATGACTAAGAGATTAATCTAAGGTGAGGCAATATACCATAGATCAGAAAGGAAAGGGCTGTGAGATGATTGCATGTTACCAGTGCAATAAAATCAGGAGGAAAAAAGTACATACCACTAGAGGTTTGCCAATTGGAGTGAAAGTTAAATTAGAGATAATTTAATGAAATATTTATTACTGACTGCAAGATATGACTTTTGCATTTTCTCAAATGGGGCTCCTTTGAAAGGTGTATTGATTAAACCATGTGCATTATCATGCTCATGTTCATAGCAAATCCAAATAACTTATCAAAGTTTTTATATAATTATAAAACCTCTACATATTTTGATAGTTATGATACACTCTTTAACATGTGTTATTTATAAATGTCAAGCTTTAGTGCCTTACAATTAAAAAATGTCACCATGGAAAGGAAAATATACACCAATGTATATTGTCAACATTTACAATAGCACTTCATTTAGGAGCAATAAAGTATTTTGCAAGTAGCATTTGATGTGTATTTTGGGTACAATAAGAAGAGTATTGATTCAGTTGCTGGTGTAACTGCATCTTATTTTAGCAAAGCTCATGTTCATTTTCCTAAGATCCCCACATACTGTTTTACACCATAGACAGAGTTAGCTTCTGACAATCTTTCCCTTAAACAGTTATGAGAACAGATTTGCTGAAGGGCACGAGAAGGTCACAGCTGCATTAAGGCTCCATTTTTGCAGTATCTGACTATCACACCAGGTGAATGCATCTATGTTCACAACTCCTTTGCACTGCTCTTCAGCATTTCCATGTGACCTTGGGCACAGTAAGCCAGACAAACACCAGTTTCAGTTTTGCATCTCTGCAATGTATTTATGTTATAGGAAAAATGCAAATTAGAAATTTAATTGAATCCATAAATTTTTGGTACCTGATGCAAAAACCCCTCTGTGTTTATGATGAAACCCAGAAAGTGGCATAACCTGAGCTGTGACCAGAACAGGTCCTCAGTCATAATCACTTTCACCTGTGACACAGCACTACCTATTCCCTAGTGTTGCTTGCATTTAAAGTGTTACTATCTGTTAATGGATATGAATCCATATGCTTTCATCTTATTAGCACTACTTGTATGTTTATTTCAATTAGCCTAAAATCTGATCACAGTGGGCACTGAACTAACATGCAATCTGTGTGTAAGACAGAAAGAAAGGACTGGAAACAAGAGGCTCGTGCTGGGCTCAGCCTAAGGATGTTGTGAGAAGACAGGACAGTGGAGGGACATATATAGATGCTTATAAGAAATCTTCAGGGAGTTCCTCCAAAGCAGAAAAGCAGTGCAGAAAAACTGCCACAGTGCTTGTTTGAAAACTTGCAAGTGGATGATGGATGAGCAATAAAAAGAAAACTCATCCCACACACAAGAGAAAGGAAGGACTAGGATGCTAAGAGCTGCAGAATTCAATCACTTTGTGTTTGAGATAACAAAGAACTAGAAAAGGAAATGGGGGGTAGAGTCAGGAGAGGAGGAGAACAAAAAACAGTCTAGTGAAAAGTTCAAGTAGGCATGTAGCAGAATTCTTTGTGAATATTGCTGCAACAAAACCGCATTTCCCAGCACTGAAGAAAAGCCATAAGTGATGAAGTCCAGGACACTCTACATTTTGTGGCTATGTTGGAGAGTAGATAACTAAAGAGACAACTCTATGAAATTGTGCAGGCCAACAAGAGTAATCCATGATGGTTACCAGTGAGATGCATAACAGAAAATACTTTAGTAAACTGGACATAGAAATCCATGGGATTTCTGATGGGATGCGTGTTGAGGAAATTGATATTATTGCACTATTGATTACCTAGTAATAATGAAAGCAGTTGGGAGAGATGTTTGAAGACTGGATTGTCCACAAAGGTTAGGAAGCAGGACCCAGAAAACTACAGGTTGGTCAGCCTGACCTTGATCTCTGGCAAGGTGAGGGAGCAACTACTTCTGGAAATCACTTCTAGCACATGATAGGCAAGGAAGTGATAAGGAGCAGTCAGCATGGATTCATCAAGGGTAGGTCATGCTTGACCAGTCTGATAACCTGCTATGATGAAATGACTGGCTTGGTAGATGAGGGGGGAACAGTGGTTATTCCCTTCCTAGGGCACAGTAAGGCTTTTTTGACAGTCTGTCCAATAGCATCCCCCCACAATAACCCTCCTTGAGCTGGGGGCTGGGCCTGGTGACATCCAAAGGTCCCTTTTAATCTCAACAATTCTGTGTCTGTGAAGTCAAAAGACTTTGATGAAGGACAGGATATAACATCTGAGGCATAGTACTAAACATCTTCTGAGATTAGGCAACATTTGATTTGGATAAAACTGAAACCACAGCTGGCTGAAAAATGCTGTATAGATCTCACACACACACAAAATTGGTGAGATTAAATATAACCTCAGTTCCAAAAGTCTACCATACCTATCTCTAAACTTGAAAAGATTTATCTGAGAGTATAATAAATATCATTTTTGTGCAAAACAAAAGCACATTTTTCTGAATTTTTCCTTATTTTTTTCTAACTTATTTAGAAGTGTCTTCTTTGAAAACATTACAAAAATCAAACTGAATTCATCGCCTTCTGAGAACTGCATAAAGTAATACAATGATTAAATGCAACCTCAGTACTAATTAACTCATGAATGGATTCAGCTACATACCATGTTACATCAGGTTTGAGGGGCTTTAGTCTAGAACACTGAACATTATTTGCAAAGATGAAATTTTAATTTCATCCATTTGTAAGCTCATTTATCCAGCCTAGACTCACAACTGTGCTAATTAATACCCCAAGGCAAAAAGGGGGATTTTGTGGCCCACAAAAATACAAGCGCATCAAACCTGTCAATTTTCTTTGACAATATTTAAAATCCCTTAAAAACATTCAGCTCTAACAAAAAGTATGATTTTTAATTAAATTTTCTGAAGTTGCACTGTATCTCTAAATAGCCCCAAAGTTCCAACAAATAATAATTAGCACATATATATTTGAATCTTAAACTTTTTGCTCACATTTCTGCTATTTTATTGGCATTTCAGGGCATTTGTAGCAGGGTGGTGTTTCAAGGAAATGCCCTGGGGATTTTCCTGAGGAGGAAGGATTCAGAATTCCAAAGGCATTAATCAACATATTTTCTCAGTGAAAATATCTGTCACATTTTCTCTTCTCATGTTGTTGTCCTTTCTGTGCATGTAGTTGTGCCATTCTTGGTATAATACTGAGTGATTTCTGATGCACTCCAGTATAGGATCAAAGTCTGCATTCATTTACAGAACACCATTTTATAATATTTCTATTGCACAGCAAATGACTGCAAAGTAAGGAGTCTAGGTTAAATATGAAACTCTACTTGTGTTCATAAAAAAGCCATTGGTTTTTGGTTCTTTGTTCAGAGAGGTGTATAAGCCCAAGGCTCTTTGCAAAGATAAGACTTTAAATATATGAACTAGCATTGAATGATGAAACTGAAACAGATTTATAATGTAATTGTATTAAAAGTTGTAGTTCAGTGATCTGGATCTGTGTGGCACTCATCTTCAAACCTCTCTGCTATTTCTTAGGCGCACTGTCTTCCAAAAGCTGTGTTTCATAGCTATATTATCGATGTTATTTTATGTGCCATGGAACTAAAGTCTAGTGTAAAATTTCCATTTATCTGTAAAGGTTTAACAGATGTTTTTACAGAGCCCAGCAGGTGGACAGCTGTGACTCTGAGAGTTGATATCCTCCACTGCTGGATTCATAACATTTTAAAACACAACCTATTCATATCTATAACATGTTCATAGTAATTTTCTTACTAAGGCTTACAACCTATTGACCAATGTAACTTTTTTCCCAGATAGTTATAGCCAAATTATCGCATTCTCTATCTGTTTTCTTCTGAAATATGCTCCCATTTACAAACTTGTTGCTTCTTATGCTGAAGATGTTTCATTTAATTTCTTAGGTATTATTTTTCTTTCTTCTGGTGTTTCTCACTGCATAAGGCCTGCATATTTAGCAAAAGAGTCTTGAACAGCATTTGGTATGCATATGGTTTATGTTAGAGCAGAATTAGTCAGACTGAATAGATCAGACAACAAGACCCATTCAGCTTCCTGACATGTACAGGGTAATTAGTAGACAATGTGGTAAAACAGAGGTATCTACTTATTTACACTCAGCCAGTGGGAATAAGCAAATTAAGCACTTGAGAGAGAGTCAGGGCTCTGCTTCCACCATTGTATTCTTACTGGTAGAACGTGCAGAGGCATATATAGAACATTTACAAGATTCACAGGAAGAGTTACAATTCAGAGTTAATGTCTTTGAGACACAATGTCTCTTCAGGATCCTTATAGATTTTCCTTGTTAAATACAACTTCTTATTCATGTTAATGTTTAAAATTTGAAGCTACTTCTAAATATTCTGTATTTGTTCTTGCACACCATAGTAAAACAGGGCAACCCCAACATCTGGGAATGATTAGCATCTGATGCCATTGACTCAAAATGCTGAACAGTTGCTTCATTAAAACTATATTATATTAAATTATACTATATTATATTAAAGAAATGCTATACTATAAAGAATACTCAAGAAAAACCTGTCTGACCAACAGCCAGGACATAGCTTTGAGCCAATTAATATAAATATAAACAACTATCACCAGAATCCAATTAAGAACTCCCTTCAGGTAAACAATCTTCCTAACACATTCCACATGTGCAAAACAACAGGAGCAGAGAATAGAGATAAGAATTGTTTTCTCTTTCTCTGAGGTTCCTTGCTGCAATTCCCAGGAAATATCCTTGGGAAATTGTGCCTGCCTGCTCTCTATGAAGACAGCTGCGGCTACAGCACACCTGATATTCTAACTTTTGACTTAACTCCAGATGTGGTTCGATGAATGAATAAATGATCAAAGTGCAGTCTACCTACCTCCTTGTATTTGAAAATTTCTTTGCCTCCCAATTATATTGATGGAAGAAGTACATCAGGATTAGAAGTTTGCAGCTAACTCCATCATCATCCAGGAGACTACTTGTCAGATGGTTCTTCTATTCTAGAGTCCACCTTCAAACTGGCAAGATGCCATATCATTATACCACTCTTTTAAGTGATGACAGTGTAGCAAGACAATACTCCATTACTCAGATTTTCAGAACAGTATCAGTGAAACTGCTGCCTTCCCTCACACAATTGTCCCTGGGGAATCTCTTTAAACCTGCTGAACTCATCATCTCAGGACTCGTTTACCTATTGGTTTTAGCCTTTTCCAAGGAAGGTATATTATGTCCAGAGTTGCAGCCAGGACAGAGGTTATGACAATCAGTTCCAAAACTGAATAGCAGAGAGTTTCTAATGATATGAATACTGGCATTAAGAAAGCACCAAAAATGTTGGTCCCATGTAATGCCCAGTATGTAGCTAAGAAGCCTATATGAAGACAAAGTTTTCAGACATTGCTCCTTCTAGTGGGTGCCCCTGCCCATGCCAAGAGTGTTAGAAACAGATGATCTTTAAGGCTCCTTCTAACACAAAACAATCTACGATTTTGTGACACTTGAGGGCCACCATCCAATACAATTTCAGCCAGCCATGGCCTCTGGTCTGCCTGTCCTCACCCTCAGTCAATGCCTGTATCAGCACTGCTCACAGCTGCAGGGTGACCAGCACCAAGGCATTCTTCTTGGGCCATAGCCACATATCAGCATTACTGTTGTAATCCTCTAGCAATGGTATGGCTGTGGCTGAGCAATCTGAACAGACCTTCCATAACTATAACCACAGGTACAGCAAGCTATCACACTTTGGGCTGAAGCAGCAATTTAAAAGTTTACTGTTTCCTACTCAGGGTCACCCCATCCCAGACCAGAAACTCACCTCCAGGCACTGCTACTGCCTATTACTGCTGACACACACTGGTCTTGCTCAGCTTATGAGGAATTTTCAACTAACAGCATTGAGAGAGGTTGTCTTTTTTTCCCCCTTCGACAAGTCTGCATCTGACCTGCTTAGCTCACAGATTAGATTTTTCCAGACAGCTTTCTTCCCTTCCTAGTCATCTGCCAGTACTTTTTCTGCAGATGGGTCTCTATGGCTTTACATCCCTAATTGCTGCTGGAGTTAATTCCTTCCCTGCTACATAATGCTTATTGATCCATCATGCCACAAAATGGTGATTTTACCCTATACTGTATTAATCTACTTTGCTTACAATGCTGTCAAGATCTATAATACCTATTATTTCTCTCTCTTTCAGTAGCCAGATTATTATGTCAAATAAGAAAATCAGATAGATTTTTCGATAACAAATCAATGCTTGCTTTTACTTATTTTCCATACATTTGTAGGCTGCTTAGTAATTTGTTCAAGTATCTCTGAAATGAACAAAACAGAAATAGATGGGTTTGTAGTATCCAGAGACCTCTAAGATTCCCTCCCATCTAACCCTCCAAATCGGGGAGAACTTCTACACTACAACTACTTTAATTTTCAAGGATCTCACCAATTTTCCACTAGCTCCCCCAAAAGTCACTAGAAGTTTTGGCAAGATTCTTAAGTATTCCAGAGTGAATTTCATCAAGGCTTTGCTAAATTGGAGTTATTTAATGGCTGGATTGTTTATATATAGATTACTGATCCAGTTGCATATATCATAGGGCATATTTAGATATTGTTTTGAGATTAATAGAAAGATGAATTTCTTATGAAGATGAGTAAAGGCATTAAAGCTGTCCTTTGACTACACTGCCTTCTACAACTATTCAAGATCCCTGTGTGTTAACTCCCTCAAAAAAAAGGTCCTACACTGAGAATTATTAGATAAACACTTTCTTCATCCACACTGAAAGAGTTTATCCTTGTAAAGTGTTTGATATTGTTGATTTTTTAAAAACTGGTTCTTTTGATAACTGCATCTACCCTGTATTCCTGAGCTGCTTACCCAGTAATAAGGCACAATATTGCATCCTTTAGAAATTAGAGCACTTGGCTTTTTAGAGGGAAAAAAAAAGCACAGTAGAGCAGCAAATGTTTATCATAGAGACTATGGGGCACTATAAATATTCCAATAACACTGTTGGAGACCAACTTTTAATAAAAAGGAATTTCCCACCTTTAAATGGATTCCTTTAAGAATTCTTGCTCATTGATCCATTTCTGTCTTTGAAGATCATTACCCCTTTAAAATATCAAAAGTGAAATATTTCCATTAAAGAAATTGTGAAAATATATATTTTAAATAACTTTTAAATTCCTCAATTTTAATATTATTGAAGTTTTCCACTGTTACAGTGTGGGAGTTTTTTAAAATACACGTACCTGAAAGCACACAGTTCTCACAAGATATCCTTTACTAAAAGACCACTCCAAACATATCATAAAGATCTGTTTCTATCTGTTCCTCTGGTTTTAAATCTTCTTCTAGTTTCCTTCCAATATTATAAATATAAAAAATGTCTCCACTATATTTTTAGATTATGCTGCAGTTAATGAACATTGGGATTCACAGAGAGGTTTCTGTGCTTTAGGACTTTCCCTTATTGCCTCAAAGTTTCTCATAAGTCAATTCTCTGAAAATTTTAACAAAATAATAATTTGATCTTAAATTTTACTATAAGAAATAACTTGGAACAACTTTTTTGTGGTATAGCTGTATACAGTTTTGTTTTAGTGAAATCTACAACTTCCACAGGCATCACAGAATTTTGGGTTTATTTACTGGCAAGTTTTAGTAGATGGTATTTTTTTAAGAAACATTTGAAATTCATTTTGTGTTATAAGACCAAGTGATATTCCTTTATAGAAACAGATCTTTAGGATCAACAAATGTATGTGGGATGGTCTTAACATAGTAAAAGACATCTTGTGAGAACTGTGTGCTTTCAGGTACATGTATTTAAAACAATTCCTGCACTGTAACAGTAGAAAACTTCACTAATTGGAAGCACATCTTGTTTTGGCACAGCATGAATGAACCTCTTTTGTCGGCTATAGAACAATTTAATTATCCTTGGCAGTGAAAGTTGCATTTTCTTGATTAGTATTACTGAAGGTACCTTTGAGGAAAACAGAAGCAACTTGGCACTGACGGTGTTTGGAGTAGAACCGTAGATGGAACATTTTCAGCGTAAGTGCCACTCCATTTTTTAACTTTCTTTCCATTGTTGTCACATAAAACTGAGCCAAATTTAGGATGAGCAAAAGAGTTAAAATGGATTTGTTAAAACTTCATAAAATCTTTTGTTGGAGCTATTAAAAGAGCAGAATTTCAGAGAAGACAGTAATGTATTCCTTGGACTGCCTAGGAGGGAAATTCTTCATTTCTTAATCAGTACTTTTTCTTACAAGACCTTGTACTCTGGACAGCAACTTCAGTATTAAATGATCAGAATCACAGTTTGTAGGTTCTTTAGGTATGAAATCATTATATTAATCGGCATCTTCACTAGTAAAATTATTGAGAAAGAGAGGAAAACCAATGTCTCTACAAATAATTTGATGGATAAAGTTACAGGTGTTAACATCTTTGAAATAGGTCTTAATGTCTCTACCAACTTTGGGCAGCAGGTTTGTTGCAGTCCCCAGACAGCCTGGCTCCTGAAACAGAAAAAGGTCTGCACAAGCCTGAGTTTCTGAGCTTTGGGGTAAAAGAGTAGGTTCAAGGCGAGAATATGTGGTAGGTGGTTCAGGAAGGCTGTACCTTCTCAGTGCCTCAGCCAGTGGGGAAAGGAAGAGGGCAATGTGCAGCTGGGAGTTTGGGATAAAAGGAGGCTGAGCTCTCTGAAACCTCAAGATGGAAAACCAGGCAGGTGTGTGCCCTGGAGACTCTCTCCCTTCATTCAAATAAAGTTGCAGGACCCCTCTGTCTCCTTTTTGGACATAAACCTCTGGCATTTATGGATTTTCCCATCTACCGTACCCAAGGGCATCTGAAGTAAGCTTTGACATTACTTCCAGCACAGACAGAGATGACTGGCATGAACATACCTCCTCAATTTAAGACATGGTCCAAACTCGTGATGGTGTGAAGCCTACAAGTAGCTTTTGTTTGTGTGAAAAAATACAATACAGAAAGTCCCAGAAAATAGGTTTCTCTTAAAAAAAACCACTTAGTTTTCACTAAATCTGAAAAAGTTTAACAGAAGCTATATGAATCCTCATGGGCTAGACCATGCTAGTCTACAAAGAAAGGAAAGAATGAGAAAGTAGAAAAAAAAGAAGCAAAGAGGAATCTAATGAACTAAAGCTATAAATATTTAAGAAGTTTCTTTGCTATCTTTTTTGTAGTATTTTTTTCTGTACAAAAAGGTGTCTACTATTTTAGACTTTCCCAAGCAAGGAGAACCACAGCACACCTCAGCATTTAAAGTGACTATGCAGCTTTGCTGCATGTACTAAGCTGTATCTTCTCTACAGACCCATAAAGCTGGCAAAGGAATACATGATTACAGTAGGTTAGCTATTATTCCATATAAGTTAACATGTTAAATGACTCAAAAAATGTTTCTGAAGCAAGAATAAAAATAAACATGTTGTCAATATCACAGCATATATCTGAATTTATTCATATGCAGAAACATTTCTGCTCTGAGAACTTGTTCCTATAATGTATAGGATACCTTAGTCATAATTCACTAACAGGTTGGTGCTGGAAATACCAGTTGATTTTAACATTAGATAATCTCTATTAAAGAGCAGGATTTTATGTTTTTACATAGTTATATGCTACAGAGTCTTAGTAGATTGAGATCTTTGGTTTAAGGAAGAAAATGTGGGGAAAAAAATCCATGTCACCATGTAAACTTCTAATTTAAAGTCTCGTTCCTGACTCAGCCCTTACTGAATCTGTCGGGCTGCTAGCTTTTGCTGAACTGAGCACCATAACCAGGCTCCCAGCTGTGTCTGTGTGGCTGCAAGGAGCTCGACATGAGCTGCAGGGCTGCAGCCTGCACTGACAGTGTGAGGGGCTGCACAGACAGGGTCCTGAGCAGAGCCCACCCCATGCTGCCCACTGAGCCTCTCATTCACACTGACATTGCTCTGAAATCTGCTTGATTGTGTTTCAGGCTGTTGCTGCTTTTATAAGATGTGGACAGACTGCAGATCCTAACTATAATACTAACCCAAATATTTCTGTATTCCTGACTAAATACATATATGAATGCCTTTTTTGACAGGGTTGTAAAGCACTATACATTGTAGGACTAAGACCCAATCCCAGGATATTGGTTTTCAAACACATTTTGCACATCCTGAAAAATCCAGTAATAGTAATATGCTATGGTAGTGACACCACATATATATCACTCATTGTTTCTCTTTCAAACTTATTTCATAAAAACACTTTTATGAAAGTCATTCTTCTAACCCCACAACTACAAGTCATATGCAATGTCTTCAGTGTTGTGAAAAAGAAAAAAATTGGTTTATGATCTGAAGAAATATCAGTTTTATAAAAGCTATACAGGAATATTTCTTAACAAATTTGCTTTTAAAGGTCCACTGAAATGAGTCAAGTATCCAGATTAATGGCAATTATTTCAATGAGTATATTTATAGCTATTCAGTATAAAGAAGATAAATTAGCTCCTTCAGCCTACAAAGATTGCATATTTATCTAGCACTTATTACTGTAATAAAACTCTAATTTAATTCAATTGGCAGCCCTGGTAGGATGACTTCATAGTGTGATTATTCAAGGCACAAAGGATTTTTTTATAGTTTTTATTATTATTTTCTTGTTAAAAATGTATGGCTCTTCAGACCAAAGCATATGACGTTTTAAGATCAAAAGTAGTAGTGAACTTAGTCATTATGTTTTAATGTCCATCTAACCAGTTTCCCAAAACTACATGACAGTTTCCCATGTGATAACTATAAAACAGAGAACAGAATTCTTTTTTTTTTTCCTTGGGAAGGAGATGCATCAGTGAAGAGCCTACAGCTATATATATTACATCACTATGAATAAATAACTTCCATATTCTCTAAGCCCATAGAGAAACTTGGGCTAATTCATTAACTCTGTATGTTAATAATCATATGCCTCCACTACTTGTGAAGATGAGAAACACACACAGACCAATTTCTGTATATATATAGAATTAACATGAGCATGAGAACTGCATAAAGAATAGAGTATTTTTAAACAGGAAAAAGCAATTAGCTCATTGTTCCATGTATAATAAATAATGATCACACACAGAGATGACAATGTTTTACAGAAACTGAAATCTTAACTTCAGTATTAATGTCCTAGAAAAACAAATCTAAATGTATAACACTTTTGATCAAAAGAACCATTAATCTTTTTTAGAGAGGAAATATATCCACAGTCTCTGGGAAATAAAATTAATTTGTTTTATTGTTTCTATTCTAATTTTTTGTCATAAAGGCCACTATAGTTTGAATCATAAGTGGTGTAATATGAAATACATAAAACCCTAGAAGTATAAAACATAAAAATAGCTTTTTTGTCATTGCTTTTCTTAAAGAGCATGTTTTCTAGTTAAATGGTACATTTATAAGCAAGTGAGCACTTAGCCATCTTAATCCATTTGCATTCTGTTGAGATAAGTTATCAGTAGCTCAGTAATTGAATTTCTTTCTAATTCATATGGAGCCTGCCTGCAGGGGACACATTAACTGCTAGACCCAAAATTACATAAACTTTACAATGTTCTGCTTGAAATCAAACAACAGAAAGCCAAAACAAACACACAACAAAGCTTTGAGACAACTGAATTTTCAAGTGTTTTCAGGGTGAGGGAGGGGTGAGAGTCACAAGTTTTTTCTTGAGATTCAACTTATCCAGTTTACCAGACTGGTTTAAAAGGTACTTGAAATCCATGTAAGTGTCAGTATACACACAATGCTGACAGTATTCTAAACCACAGGTAATTATTCTGTAGACCTGAAAACCAGAAATACTCAAATGGAGTGATGAGTTTGGAATACCACCCTCTCCTGTGTGGTTTCCTTCCCTAACGGCCAATAAAAGTGAGTCATTGAACATCTCATTTCAGGAAAGGATATGTAAATGGATATGTGCCTACACAGACATAGTTCCACAGAAAATACATATTTCTAAATAAGTATTAAGTCTACAGGTGTTATTTTTTAAGTGTATCAACATAAAACATTGGCAGATAATAAATCATAGGACAAATCATCTTAGATTCTCATCTATATTGTGTTGCTGACATGTCTCTCACCAGTACTTTGGCATCAGTTAATGCTATTTGTGGATCCTGCCTTTGAGCAGGAATCAATGGAACTATAAAAGAAAAATTAGTCCAGCTCCTCCTTTCCTGCTGCCCTCTACACCCACACCCAGGACTCCATTAGCAGCACGTTGCACCAAGCAGAAGCCATAATGCTAAGGTGAACACCCAAAAGGTACTAATGCCACTTAAACTCTGTTATTATAGCTTATCCTCATGGATTCATACAATGGTTTGGGTCGGCTTCCTATGGTTTATAAAGTTCTCTTGGACACACACTGGAGTTAGGCTTTTAACACCCAATGGCTTATTCCTAGTATTTGGTTTTAAGATTTCATGACAAAATGCCACATTTGGGTTCACCAACCTAGAACTGCCAGTGACTACTGAGAAAATTTAGAAGCTACATTAATGAGTATTCTTTAACATAAAGAGGCAGAAGAGAAAGCTTTGATAGCTCCTTTAAGCCCACTGAGTACCAGGAAGAAGAGGTGGAGAAACGGTGATTTTAACACATTTCCCAGATGAAATTTGACTTGATTTGATCAATACTTTCACATCAGTAAGCTGTATTGCTTCCAGCAGAACAAAGCAACTTCCCTTGAATATATGGTGCTGTCGACATTTAAATGTTATGGATCAGAGATGTGGCTATACCACTCTAGCATACATCATGACCACCTGTCAACTAAAATTTCTCATTTGCAGTTATCTACAGTTAACAGCAGTTAAAAATAGTGGAGCCCCACTACTGCTATTCTCTGCAAATTCCTTGCCAAGGTGTCTGGAATAATTTTCAGCCTGCGCTGCTATTGAATAGCACTGTGATACAGACAGTGTACACATCCCTGCATCAACGGCAAAAGGGATTAGAAATTTAGAGCCATGGATCTTTTAATAAAATCTTCTTTCTCCCTACTTCCTCTGATATCTCAAGGACTTTAGTCATATATAACAAAAGCAAATCTCTTCACATTTTGTAATAAATGTAGCAAAAAGTCATGGCTTGTCAAGAGCCCTAATGTATGACACCTGTCTTTATTTTTTTATCCCAGTAAATATTTGCAAATGGGAATGTGAGATCTGATTCTATACTTTTTTTCCTAATAAATACAGGTGGTAAACACAGATTTTTTTAGATGTCAAATTCTAACTTTACTAAGAGTCTTCTAGCACCCTTGCATTATCTCCAATAAATATTGTTCAATGGACAAGTTGAAGATTCAGTGAGAATAAAGTGCAAAGGAAAATATAGGGGATATGGAAAGTTCCAACACTAATGATCATAATCAAGTAAAGAAAAATGCTTTTGAAACTTTAAGTACATGGTTCCTGTGAATATCTTTCTTGAATGTAAATATTTTGGTTTCCCACTTCTGTTAAAAACAGAGCTGAAGAACACTGAACCTCAAGTTTCTAAGACAGGAGCATTGCCTGTTCGTGAATGTAGACTGAAAAAAAAAATAAAATTTTAGAATTTTATAAAATTATAATTTTAATTATAATTTATAAAATTATAATTTTATAAAATTATATTTCCACAGCCTCTACAGAGTGAATAGGCTGATCCATTGACCCTTCTTCAATATTTTAACCATGTATTTGATGTTATGATTTTATTTTTCCCGTTCACTATAACCCAAAATAAACAGTACATTAAGAAATGAAACATGAAATGTACCCTTTAGAGTAGCAAAGAACCTTGGTACTAATCATTATTGCAGCAGAAATGTGAGATAAATGTGAATTGGTATAAAGGATAGAGAAGCCTACAGAGATGTAACACATCAGTAAACCAAATTAAAGCTGTTAACTATATATTGATGAACTGGTTTGTCAGTTATTGTTGAAGCATTGTGGATGAAGAATCACTGAATAAGTTTCTATATCTGAGAATTGGAAAATGAAGTTTGTGGATTTTTATTGCCAGTGATACAAATTTAGTAGTTTAAAATTGATAAATTACACTGCTTTTTCTTTATAATTTCTTTAGTGGCAAAGTCCATAGCTCAGGCTGATCCATTTTAATGAATGGATTCTGCATGACTACAAAGGACCCTAATTCTTTCTTAGACTGATTGCCTGAGCATTACTCATTATACTTGTTTGTTCAGTGTGGCTTTGTTTTTCACAAAACAATTGGTAATTTGAATTACCATTCACTTACATTGCTGCTAATCTACTTCATCTGACATGTTGCAGACCCATTTGAAATTAATAACCACTTATTTCTAGCCTTACAATTTTCCTCTGAAGTCTTAGGGGGGAAAAAAAAGAGAGATTTGGGAAGGGGGAGAGAGAGATCATTATTCAGACTAAAACAGCTGACCTGAAAATAAGTTGGAGACTAAGAGATTTAGATCAATATGACCTTACTAGAATACCAGTATTGGTCGTCTTCTTGTTTATATTGACAAAATCAATAAAGACTGGCAAAACTGGCAAGGGAAAAGCCTGAGAATCTTAACTTTATCAAGGATTTTAGAACATTTCTAGGGGAGTGAAAAGACAGGGACTGACTTAAGGGAGCAATGGGGGCCTGGCATAACATCACCCATCAGTGTAACTGGCTAAGACTGTCAAACCATGCTGGGTGGGAGAAAGTGTTAATATCACTACATGTTCAGCCTTTCTAGTTTGAAGCTCAGGGATTCTTCTTAGGGTTGTGGGTCGCCCAAAACAGCACAGCTTTGTAAGAAATTATACGTAATGGTCTCTACAATTTTAAATGTCTGTGCAATTCTGTGGTAGAGATTAAATAGCACAACAAAAATTGGGAAAATTAGGCACTTGTCAGGCTTTGGCTTGCAAGTCATTGATGAATTATTAGAAAAAGATACTATAAAAAAGCTGTTCATATCTATTCCTAAGGTTGCAGTGAGGAAAAGCAAGACAACATAAAAGATATATTTTCTGCAGAACTTGAAACTGGGCTTTTTCAAATTTGAATTCCAAATACATGCCATGGAAGTTGCTTTTACGGACTTAAGTGATGACAGATTAAAGGAAGATGTAGGGAAATGAACAATAGGCAGTGAATCCTTTCATAGTGTAATAAGCAACAGTAAAATTAGATTAATTAATTTTGTCATCTATAAAGACTCTGCAAAGAGCACTATGTATTTTCATAACAATATAAACAGGCATAATTGGATACTTACATCCAAATTCGCCAATCAGCTTACCCAAATGCTCATTAGTTCAAGACACATGAGTAATGTCCAAAATTATCCCACTGTCAGAATCTAAGAAGACTTAATTATGGTTAGGATTAATATCCTCTGAGAGCAACAGTATGTGTTTCTGTAAATCCTGTTGTACTATGCAATAGACCGAAACAGGCAAAAGAAAGCTAGAATTGAGGATTTCTGAGGAAATCATCATCTAATCAGAAAAAATAGTAATTAGAAATTGATTTGCAAGTGTAGAAAATAGTTCTTTGATGCTTAGGGATAAAGGTAATATCAAGGGGGATGATTAGATATTATTAGATACATAGCAAAGGTGAGATAATTTCAATAACTCAGAGTATAAACAACTGGATAGTTCTTGTTTGTAAGAAAACACACAACTCCACTTGCAAAGGGACAATGAACTTCACACACTAAGCAGTTTGACACAGAGCAATATTGTGAATAAATCCACATCAACACTCAGGATATGAAAGCAGGTGTTGACAATATCTTTCATGGAATTATTAGAAGAGGGAAAAATAAACAGTCAAACAAAACCTTTTAAACAAATTACCTCCATAATACAGAGCTTCAGAAAAATTTCCTAAGGTCATGGTAGGGGGAAGTCCAACTACTGCTTTTGAGAAAAGTGAAATGTAACTATTGTGAAATGTCCCATCTCTTTATATTGCACAGAGTTTCAACCTTCCACTTTTTCAAGACACTAGCTAGTTTGGAAAAGCACCAGCACCAGAGGATTCCACACAGCTGACCTAGAATTAAGTGTTTTCAGTTCCCCAAGAGCCAAATAGAAGATGTAAAGCTATGTAAAACATATTGTCTCAAAACTTAAAAGAAAAGCTTATGTTTACAGATTGTAAATCAGTCTCCAGGTTGAAAGGACAATTTTAGAGCCTAGTAAAATTACTGGGAAGAATTGCATGTCAATATAGAAAAAGATCTCTTTATTTCCTGTTAAAGTAATTTTGAATTAAGCACAATGTCTGTACTTTTCTTAGTATACCCTCACACAGAAATGTAAGACTATTGCTATCAGCTTGTTAGGCCATTAAAATTCTAAGAGATCGTGTTTTCTGGTAACAATTTGATATGAGAATAAAATTAATGGATAGATACGATTTTTTACTTACTTTGAAAGTAAAAGTTACTTTACATGAAGATTATTTTTTATCTGAAACACCCGAAAAAATATAACTTCAGTTATAAAAATTTTCTGGTTTATACTGGCATGAGAAAGAGCAAGTAAATAAAAGGTAAGAAAAGCTCCTGAAACAGTTATGTAAATGACATTAAGAAGAATTTTGTAATATGGAAAGAATTATAGGTAGAGAAGAAAGGCATAAATACAAACAAAAGAATTTAAGCAGGACAGATATGTATTTAAAGACTCAGAGGAGAAACACACATTGTAGATGTGTTTCCTAGAGACATGGTTTAGTGGCAGACCCAGCAGTGTCAGATTAATGGTTGGGCTTGATGATCTTGGAAGCCTTTTACAAGTTTAATGATTCTCTGATTCCATGATTTTATACTAAACAGTATCTAATAGCTCTGAATATGCACTAGTGTATACAACAGTATAAATTATATTAAGTTATGGCAAATTAGCCATGGTATTTTCTGTTAAGATTACCAACCTGAATCAGTTACAATGTGACAGACAGGTTACACCTGCATTAACACATCTCTCTAGTCATTAAAAAGAAATTATTTCACAAAAAAATACTAAACTGGAATAGTGTATTCCAGTGTCACAAAACATACTGTAACATCCTAGTAATGATTCTTTATAAGGGTATTTCTTTTTAAGTAACATTATCATTTTTAGACAGATGTTACATCATGTAGTCAAGATAATAATGTACCCATACACACCAAAGGAGTAATTTTTGTGTCAAGTGACCTTAAAATGAGCATGTAGAGTGCTGATTGCAGAATACCAGGAACCTTGGAAGCACAAAGCATAAGCACAGGTTGAAAACTGAAGGGCTAAGACTATGAGCACAGATGGTCACTTCATCATCAGAGTGCAACCTGGGCAGGGACTGGGTTTAGAGCAGAACAGAAGTAATGCCCCTGGCTCAATCGTGCTCATGAAGTCATTGGCAGGTTCTCAGAAGGGAGTGCATCCTGAACAGTAGGGAGAGAAAACAAGACTCTCCAGCTCAAGGAGGATGTACGGATTGCAGAATGGTGAGGGAAACAGGAACTTTCAAAGTCTTTGTCACTGACTGTCCAGCAATCACATGACCTAGTCACACCTAGAGGTGTGTATCAGACTATGAAAACTGTCCATGACTGATCATCTGCAACAAAATATGCTGCTTGTGTTGGCTCCAAACATTATAATCCTGAGCAGATCTCTCTGCTAACCTGTACTGTACTACCACAAATGCAAGCATTGTCTTACTATTGAAGGCAAATGCCGTTTCACTTTTGTACTAAGGACTTGATTGTATTTGACCTGTCTGGTCATTCATTTTTGAGGACAGGACTGGCTGTTAAATGCAGATGCAATGGTCAGGTTGCTATTTTTCTTTCTATTTTGAGATGCTAGCTTTCAGTGCTCTGATAATCTGAAGGTATTGAAGACTGAAAAGTCCAACCTGTTATTTCACTGGAAATAATACTGTCTAAAGTGGTTTGGTAAAAATCACATTAAGACAACATAGTAGTTTCCTACTCTAATGTTGAAGTATACTGTATTATAAGCTCAACTGTACCTTCCCCTTAAAAAGGTTATTTCTGCTTCAGATACTGCCTCCTTGAACTGTGACAGCAAAACTCATTTTGCCAGCATTTAAGGTTATTTGGAAACGCTATTTTGATACAGAGAGCTCAAGAAAAGGTGCTGCTCATCTTGTTCAAAAGTTCCTCCAAAACCCCTTTAAACTGGTCTATCTCAAAAGCAGCTTTTCCAGCAGCAACTGGAAAATAAGGTTATTTGAAATATGTGTTGACATTTAACATATATGGGTATTCTTCCAAGGAAAGAAAGTTTGTATAAGAAGTTACTAAGTAGTAAACCAGAACTGTCAGCTATCAGACGCCAATATAGCATATCAGTATTTGAACTTCCAAGCTCAAGCAGAGAGGCAACATGTCAGAGCAATGCCTCATCTCTCACTGTGAGCTATGTGTAATCCCTCTAGCCTTTTAAAAACCTGATTTATTTGGTTACCTAAATTACATGCATGTTCTGTACCAGGAAATGATAGTTCATTTATGTACCATTAAGGCACTCAGACCCTGCAGGAAAGCATCCCTTAAAATGCCATTTATTGGAGCTAAAGCTATAAAGAAAGAGGGTAGTATAGAGAATCCTAAGTGCTTTCACAATGCTGGAAGCCCTGAGGTGCAGCACTGAACAGATGTCCATCAAGGGCATGGCATGCTGCACAGACCTCAACCACGTTAAGGTAATCTCATTTTGGTCTTTTGAGTTCTTATAGGATTTTCTTTAGAGAAAATGTTATAGTTCTCACTTCTACTACGAAACTAAAAGCATTTCACTTGCTAACTTGTTACTGCATAATGACCAGCCTATAAACCAAGTTCATCCTGTGGCCAGGGGATAGGCAAAGTCCAACAATGGCTTGGTGTCCACATGGTACACTTGGCAAAGCACAGCTCAGGGCTGCACCTACACAGACTCATTGGTACAGGGATCATCAACTCCTCAGTGAACAAAGGCCTCCAGCCAGGACTTCCGCAACATGAATTATTCATTTTGAATGAAATCAGAGAGGAATAACCTTCTTGGACACGTGGCATTCACTGACTTGACCAAAGTTAGAAAACTAGTCTTTAAAAAGTCCAAGTGTAGAAACTCAGTTCCTTGATTTGCACTTTACAAGAATATAGAAGAAATAATTTTTTACACTTATTTGAACAACAGAGTTGTTCAACATCTAACTTAAGTAAAATTATATGCTTGCAGGGGTGTAAAAAACAAAAAAAAAAACCAAGCCACAATGAAACAAACCAACCTAAAAAAAACCAAAACCCAAAAAACCCAAACCAAACAAAAAAATTAACAAGAAAAAAAAAGGCAATCAACAATATCTTTGACTTAGAAAGTAAACTCCACAGTACTTAGATTATCATTTTTTATCATGTTACCTTAGTCAAATTGATTTGTGCTTAGTTAACAGGACTTAAATAGGAACACAAACTATACTTGAGGCAGATATCAGCAGAGTATTTATCTTTTATTTATTCCACTATTATCTGCTAATTTTAAAAAAAATCTCATAGTAGCAGTTTGACTTCAACTTTATACTTAATAGGTCACATGAAAATTTATATTGAAGATTTTTTGTGATACATTTCTGCTTGGGAAGGTAAGAATTTGATGGTTCTGATCTGGTTTTCTCAATCTTTAAAGTCAGAAAATACTGAATAATTTTATATACTGTGGAATGGCACAAATCATTGACTTAAGATGGCCTCTTTAGCTGTGCAACACTGACATAAAAAGTGTCTTCTTGAGTTTCTTGCTGAAACATATTTGTGGTAGAGAGACTTTATACAGCTCTACAGTTTATGAATTACTACACTGTTTCCATGGATACTTCTCAATGCAGGCACAAGTACTATCATTAAAGTGAAACTTGAAATTCTCCAACAACATCACAACTAGATGTTTTCATTCTGACACCGCCATATTAAATTTGAATAAACTACTTTAAATAGAAAGGAAGTTTCCAGAAGATTAAATTAAAGCAGATTAAAAAAAAAAAAGCTATCTTTCTCCCCATCTTCAAGTAACTAACTCGCTTTAACTTATGGTCTGTACAATCTTTAAATAATGGTTCTACCTAGAAAAGATGATTCACTAAGGTAGAACTGTGTTATTGTACTTCTGTGATTTTTTTTAATATAGCTGGTAAATGTACTTTGTCTTATGTGGCATTAGTTATGTAGCTACATACACATCAGCAGCTGAGCTGAATATTTTGCTGGCTCAGAATCATTCTTTGCTGCTATAAAATTTTCTTCATCACTTCTCTCTAAAGCTGTCAGTGCCACAAAGGAGCGCAGCCAGCAGAGCTTTTAAGAGCAAAGTGCTGGTCTCTGACATGGGAGAACAATTCTGACTGGCGCCATCCACGATGGCTCTTCCAGCTGTTGAGACTATAAATATCTCAGTCTCTCCTCTGTCTTCCTGCTTGCTAACTGAAACTATTCACAAGTGAGAAGGATGTCCCATGTGTGTGGGAAGGGAGTTACTTTCCTCTTCCAGCTGCCAGTCCTGACACCCACCCCACACTCTTAGAGTCAGCTTGTTTCCACTCTTCCAGTGCCCCCATCTTGTAGTCCATGTTTTGCACCCAGATACATGTACACAAACTCTGTATTGTCATGGTATCTAAATACTTTTGTTATCAGAAGTGAGCTTTCATAGAGGAAAAAGACTGGAGAATAAGGAATTGTGACTACACATTAAGGCAAGAGTGAGCTGACCTGAAAAATATAAAGCATTGTAAATGAAGGGATGGGTGCTTAAGATGGTGATTGATAAACTGCTATATAATAGACTAATGAGCAACATGTGTATTATCTGGCAGTGAATTACCATGGATCCACATAAAGACACCAGTCATATTGCATAATGAGGATGTGCATGATGGAAAACATTATTTATATAGCATTTGAAGATGTCTTACGTGAACTGAATGCCAAAGTGCTGCTCTAATACCTAGAGTCTGAATATCTCTGACTCTTGGCTAAATCAGTTATAAGTCAATAAAAGTATAAATGTTTTATAGCAGGCAACAACCTTAGGAAATATATGGTCCAAGATACTAAGACCTGTCAAAATTAACTGATTAAAGATGCTCAGGCATAAGGAACCTATGGGTTCATTTCTTGGAGCTTGGTCTGCTAGAGAGCTGGGCTTTACCAAATTGGTATGCAGTGGTTTCCCTTCATTTGCCATTATTGCTGAATAAAGATGCTTACATATAAAATTCAGTCTTCAGCTGTAGTGCCTATAATACTCAGCTATCATTATGAATCTGGTGAAACACAAGATCTGATCATCACATTCCAGTGGTGATCAGATCTTGTGTCTCCCCAGATTCATAATGGAGAAAATATAGAATACTACTCAAAGGAAAGCTTGTACAAAATAAAAAAAAATTGTGTTTTTTAATCGGGAGTTCATCTCTGGTTTTCTTTTTTTTTCTCTTCCTTATCAAGTAACTTGTTAATGACTCCAAATCTCTTGTTGGACTGTCAATGATAGAAATATTTGTCCTCGCTACTGACTTGATAGATCAGTTTCCATTCTGTTTCTTCAAGTCTCTTTAAACTGACAGTAGACTGGCTGCCTTTTCTCTGAGCATGAGGTAATGTGTTAGGAGCAATCTTGGGGCACTTAGCCCTGCATATGCCGGCTCAGGCATTCATCAAACTGACTGGCTATATTGACTGCCACCATAATGACCTACTTTAACTTCTTACATGTTCTCACAGCATCACAGGAAATAAGTGTATAAAATTCATGCTCCAATGGGTCAGCTGAAGGTGTGTTGTTTTTTTTTTTTTTTACTTCTGCTCCTCCAGCAAGCACATGACTGATGTTCTGCCTGACACTGCTGCAACCATATCCTTAATTTCCAGTAGTATATCCCCTCCCCAAAACCAATAGATGTTGCTAGCTTGGATATAATACCAAAGGCAAGACACAAACAAAACATGTCTGCAGCACTCTGGAATAAGTAAGATCTAAATGGATCATGCTCAGTATTTGACAAGTGAGTGTCTTTCCTTGAGAAAGACAGCAGTATAAAACATCTAAGGGGTAGGAAAAAAACAAACAATATCATGCTGTCTAATGCTACTCTTTCCCTTCTCAATAAGAAATAAAACAGAATAGATTGTTTTTAAAGTACTCCCAGACCACCCTCTGAAATATTTCCTGTACCTTGTAACACAATTTTGAATGTTTCTTTCTCTTTTATACTTTTTTCTGCTTTCAGTTACTTTATAACTTTCTGAGATCTTCAGTATTCTGTCTGAAAGCTGGATCAAGTATCTGTTGAACATCTATTCCCTTCCACAAATCAGAGCTGAAGCTGTTCTGTTCTCAGGTGTTTTCAACAGTCCACAACTTATCGGATATAAATTCAAAGAAAAGCTACTCAATGAGTTAGTACAAAAAATACAGAACCAGAAGCTCTGACATCCTTTTCTCTGCTTTGTGAGAGAAAGCTTAAGCTTTGAAGAAACAAATTTGAAACTAAATAGTAGAAGTATTTATAGATTCATTTAATATAAAATGCATTGGCATTTATTGCTTTCTTATTTTTTTTTAATATAATACATGTGTCACCAATATCTTGATTTAGAATATTGAGATTTCACCTGAGGATCCTGATTGATCTTCACCCAAAGATGTCACATTCCTAGACAGCATATCTTTTTGTGTACAGCTGTACATGGGGGCGGTTAAAGGTTTCATTTGTTAAGATTTACAAATACAGAAATCTGGATCTTTTCCTGTACCACTGGTTGTTGTGGTACAGGCTTTAACAGACTCTCCATGACAAGGCACCAGCATTTACAGTCAGATGACTGTGGAAAGGTAAGTTTACCTATTATCCCTTTTAGGAACTATAAATAGTACATGATGTAACGTAAAATCAAACCTCTCAGTAAATGAAACTGAAAAAAATAGAGATTTCATTACCTCCTGAAGCAGAGGTAAATAAATAACTCTCAACAACCTCACTGGTGGTAGAATTATCCTGCTTTTCACAAAGCATCTTCCTGTCACTGCTAGGCTAGCAATGGACCATGCAATGTTGCCTTTAGGCCAGTCCCATCTGGAGAATCTCCCTTTCAACAGGAACATCCCATATGTAGCTGTCATAAACACACAGATCTCAAAGTTCCAAAATGTTCAATGAGGACTATAATTTTCAGAGGATCCTGCGTAGGTTTGGATCCTGAGTAAATATGAAGTACAACATAGATTTAAGTGCCCTTTGAGAGCTTAGGAAAATTCCCTCCTGCAGACACTAGGAAGCCTTTCAAAAGCTTCACTTGATCACGATAACACTGTCCACCTCAAAGTTCATGCAAAATAAGGCAATTATCAATGACACCTCTCAGAAATTCAAAGGACCAGTAGTTAATAGCAATAATGTTTCCATTATTTTAATAATTTCAAAAGGCTAAATTTGCAGCCTTTATTCCAATTGTGCTGTAATCATGACATCTATAAATAATATTTAGGAACTGAGCTTACACCTGAATATTGCACCATCTTTCTTTGCAACTTGATGCAAGTATATTCTAACATATGTACTATATTCAAACAGTGCTCTGCTTTGGATAATACACTTGATAAAGCCAAGATCATTAAGACACTCCTCTCCTCTAAGTCACTGGCTGGTCTTAAAAAACAGAGGTTAGAAAGCACCAAGTATTTTCAACTTCAGACATTCCAAACCAAGGTTTCACTCTCTTTACTCTCTTTTTCCAAACTTTATCTTAGAGGTCAGGCTCCTGGTTCAGCTAAACTGAACGTATTTCTACTACTATCAGCAGCATCATTTTTCCAGACATTATGAATGGGTGCAAAAAAATGTCCCATGTATTCTTATTCTTTTAGAATATGATGTTTCCAAGGTAACTGTACCCAGGAGATCTACTAATAGTAAAAAGTGGAAAATAATGTAACTTCTATTTTAAAATCACTTTTCTAAAGGGAAGAGAGGAATTGTATTTCCACAAACTTTTTCCTTTGTAACTCTGTCGCTCCCTTTAACAAAATCAAAGAATTCAAAATTTAATGCTGAGGCTCTATATATAATCATGTTGGCAACAGATAGAGAGATATGGGGATGTACAGTATTATAGTGTTAAGAGTTAGCTCAGAAGAAAAAAATTGGGTAAAACTTAGTTACATTTTATGGATGGTCAAAATGCTTCAGATAAAATGAAATCCAGCACTAACTTCTGTCCAGATGTCAAACCAAACTGGCAAACACTTTTTTATAAAGTTTAGTTTTTAATTTTTGTTAGAAATGGCTTTAAAAGTGCTAGAGAATATTTTGGTAAAACACTGCAAACCAAGATGGAAAATAGAATACATTTACAAGTCTCTCACTCAACCTTATGAAGTTTACATTAGATTTTCTCATGAGAGCTTAAGACCATCGCATCATACAAGATTTCCAGCAGGGTTAACTCTCCTATGATACCCAGAGGCACATACACAGTAAACAAATTGCAAATCCAATTACTTACACAAACATTTACTCAATTGCTTTAGGGAAACGTGACTTTTTATGCATACAGTCAGTGTTTATCTTATACTACAAGTCTTTAAACACAGCTTAATACAAATACTTAAGTTTTGTTAAAATGGCAGAGGTTCTCAGATCTGAGGTTTTTGGGGAACCCATGCTAGTAAGCAACCTGACTTATTGGTAGAAAAAATATTCACATTTATAGTGAAATGTTAACAGAGGATTAAAATGAAGCATACACTGAAAAATATTTTTTATCAACTTCTATGATAGTGGCTCACCACAAGAATAAAAAGAAAAAAAAAAGAAAAATAATTACTACTATCTGCAAAAGTAAAGCAGAAGAAATCCAAAAGCAGAAATCTTAGAAGTGCATTGGACTACATTTTCTTTGCACATAACAGTTCCAGGGACTAAATGAATTTTAGCAGAAAAACATCTACTGCTTTTATATTGCTTGATTTATCTGACTCTCTAATATACAAATATTTAAGTATTGTAAAATGGGATATTTTAGTTGCTAGATATTCCCACAATTGTTGTATAAAACATCAATCTAATCCTGATTACAAAATAAGTTGGAATTAGATTTTTATTTTAGCCAGAAACATGAAAACATAGCCTAAGATCTGTAGGAGTTCTGGGCACCTATTATGTAACAAGAAGAAGCATTAAGCTGTTAAAGGAAATACTTGACAGCTAAAACAACATTATGTTTTAATTTTACTCATTCCCTCTTTACCTTGATCAACTGCTACTTACTGTTTGCCCAATGTGAAGCTTTCCAACAGAGATCTTCATGGCAGGCAAACAGCAGCCAAGGATCAGCCAGTGTCAGGCAATTAAACCTACCTTAACAATGGCAAACTGCAGCTCCGAGTTCTTTGTAACACAGAGGGGGAAAACAAGCCCCATTTTGATGCCAGCCCTCGCCATGTTTCTGCATCATGACATAACACTGTGCCTACTCACTCAGCACCACTGCATTAAGTGCAGAGCAGCAGGCTTGTCATTTAAACACATGAACAAACTGCTGAGTCTAAGCCACTGTGCAGCAAGAATTCTTTTTCAGCCAAGGCATTACACTGGATATGTCACAACATATGTCGCAGTAGAGATGGCCATGACACACAAAGTATCACCACGCAATTTCAGAAAGCTTCAACACATACACAGTAACACCACACCACTTCAGAAGGCTGGAAATGTCTGCCTTTCTTGTTCTCTAGCCCAACCTTTTATACCCCTCACGTTGATGCACTGCACCTGAGTGCCCTCTGCTCCCTTTGGTGGTTGGCCAGAGCCCCTGGGCACTCCATGGCTCATTGCTGTCAGTGCTGCTCACCTGCTGCTCACAGCTGCACCCACTGGGGATGAGGCTGGGCCACAGCCCCACTCCCAATCACCACAAACTGTGTGCCTACATGAACAGCCTGAACAGAAACAATCACCAGCTAGACAGAAAATGAGACAGTTCATATAAAAGGAGTTGAAAGGCACACTGCATTTGACTCATAAAGATACTTCTTGACAGACTAGATTTTACTGCTTTTACCCAGATTCCCTGGAGCCTGACTATGGATGATCCAGGTCTTTCCAAGAGTACGGAATAAAAGTAGTGCAGCAAAAGCTAAAGGAAATGATGCAGTATTATACTTTTGAACTATAGAGGCTTTCAGTGTAAAAACCCTAAGAAAACAAATTCAGTCAGACATGATGCACAGATGAGGAAAATTTATTCATGTACAAGCTAAAGGGCTAAATGTTCATATCCCAGATTCTTATAAAAACAATGGTGTGGCAAAAGCAATGTGCAAGGGCACATGATCAGAGCAGCAGTGAGAAGGAGGGTTAGAAGGCTAGCTGCTCTTTGTTGTGATCTAAAGGGACAATAACATGATTTATATTAACATCACAGGCTAGCAGGAGAATTAAAGCCATTTCTGAATAACCAAAGGGCGTAAATAAATAAATTAATTTAAAAGGCAGTTTAAAAAATCATCAATTAATTGGTAGCCTGTGATTTTAAGCATAAATAAAAAATGAATTAAAAGACAGATGGCAGAAGAGTAAAAGGAAGTGTGAGAGAAAGAATGCAGGAAGAAGAACTAACTGACTTGAGACTGGAGCTGGAACTTTACATATTTATCCAGCAAACTGAGATGTTCATACATATCCCATGAGGTGATGTGTGCCAAATAAAGACCACAAACTAATGTACAGAAATTCCTCAGGGCATGTCTCATCAGGGATGCTGAGACTTTGGGATCAGCATGATCCATGATCAGGATGTGACCACTGTAGCTGGCAATCAATTCCACAGCTAACTGACACATCATAAAAGCTCCTGTGCTACTTTCAAGCTGGCAGTCATTCTCCTTGCTCTCAGATTAGGGGAAAATGGAGCTCTTGCTATATGGCTCTAAGCCATACATGCTCAGCATGCTCATACATGCTCATTCTATAGGGTTCCCTCTTTTCTCTCTCCTCCCTTCAAAACCTGGCTCCAAAACAGAACAGCATCTCAACAAGTCCCCTCAGGATTTCTCTGCCAAACCATGATGCCCTTGTGCATGTTCATAATTTCACTGGAAGGGTAAGAACTGTTTGAGATGAAGGTACCAGCAATTCACATGGGGCTGTAATACCATATTATTATATTATTTAAACATCATGATATCTAGCTTTCTTTTCATCGTTACTCAAAGAAATAAAACTCATAGTCCTTTACCCATACTGACTGTTACATTTTTTTCCTGAATTCCTACACTTAATCTTGAGCCTAGAAGAGTTCCTAATTCCTACCACTCTTCCAAAATCTACCTTAAAATCCTCCACCACTTGTTAATTTTACTGCCTCTGTCCCCCTTGAAATTCTTAATGGTCTTCTGTAATCCAAACAATTAGCAGCTATCCATTACCAACTCTCTCATCAGAGATAATGCACTTTCCAGGTAATTAATACCAACCTTAACCCCTTAAAATCCATCAAACTCTAAAAAGGTTGTATGCAAATAGCTTAAATTACTGCAGCCATCAAACTGCCTTAACATAAGCTAGAAAAAGGATCAGTTGGAAATTACATTTTCTTTTATGAAATAGCAGTATTTTGCAAACTGGATCTCAATCCAAGAATTAAAATCCAAATCTTTGAAGAATAACCCTGAAAGCATACAGGTGAGCATAAGCACACACTATTAAAACCAAACTCATGTAATTTTATTTGTAGTAAAAAACTGTAAAGAACAAAGATCTCCTGCAGAGATTTTGTCCAGAATCATCATAAATAGAGCAAACAGGGCCCCCAAGAAGCTATCTAGATGATTCTGTTGCTTGTGCTTTGCAACTCTTTTGCATGCTCAAAACTCGACTCGTGTTTTCTCAGTCTCTCTTTTTCCCCCCTTGGTTAAATCACTCCAGACAATCTGCCCACTGTTTATTCTCTCTGCTCTTCCCCACACACTCTGTGGTGTGTTGCCTCAAACTGGCTCCACTGTTAATGATATCTCTATCTCCCACAACTGGATAGAGAAAAAAATTATTTTTGTTACAGACATTCCTTTAGTTGTGCCCCTTGCTTATTACCGTAGAATGATGCTGTTGACTTAGTCAGACTAGCTACAAACTTCATGTGCTTTCCCACAAAACTTGACACTTGTTCTCCCAAAGGAACTTCTGTAGTTGATTACCACTGCTTAAATGGGAGATTGCACTTACCCATATTACATTAATCCAGAGTCACCAATTTTTTTATTATGATTTTCCAAGAATATTTCAAATTCATGCCCTGTCTGCTAATGTGTTTACCTTTAGCAAGCATAATCTTTATTCTATTATTTACGTCTTTCTTACGGGCCTAAAAATGACCCTTCCAGAATGCACTGGAAACACTGATTCTTTTGAGTACAGTCAAGCAATGAGTTTTACATTTACCTTCTAATAGTTTAACCTAGAATATGTTTCCCTAGAATATGTTTCCCTAGTTTATTTATGAAGATGTCAAAAGAGACAAACATCTCTTACTCCATTGAAAATGAATGACTTCTATGGTTTTGTAACTCACAAGGCCTGTTAATCTGTCAAAAAGGAAATTAGCTGCTTTTTGAGAAATCCGTGTTGCAAACACCCAGGAGCTTGCAAATACTCTGCTTACTTTTAAATATTGAAGATAAGTGGTTTGATCTATAAGTTCTGACCTTGGCTGTCCCTTCCACTCCTGTGTTTCCTTCCTCAAGTACTGGAATACTTCTACCTTCCATCTCTGGAAGATAAAATCCTCAAAGACAATAGCTAAGAGTTTTGAAAATGCACCAGTCATTCCTTTCAGCTGATCATGCCCAATGTATGGCATGTCATCAGCCTTCCCATTATGTGTTGCCATGTCTCACACTTTGCTAATTGCTACCGCCATAAAAATTAAAGGTATTTTCTAGGTTATGCACATTTTGAACTCTGAATCTCCCAATATCTGTTCCTAATGGCTTTTTGATTTTAAGAAATAAAACTAAGTAATGGACTTTGAGATTAATTCTGCTTTTTCCATTTAACATCAATTAATCCCCCTACTTTCTTCCTGCGTATGCAATAAAAGAGGTACTCAGAGACACAGAGAATAGGATAAAGGAGGATGAATTTTCTAATCTTTAGATCAATTTAGGGACATGAAAAATATTTGAGGGTTTGTTGTTTTGGTTTTTTTCCAGATAATTACTGCAGTTGTTTCTCCCTTTGTTAGGGTGTCAGGTTGAAGTAAAAAGGTCGGTAGCATCCCAGTGGAGAAGCACAGACAGTCAGAAGAACTACCCAAACAGAGCCATTATGCTAAGGCATAATTTGGGGCTGACAGGGACTTTATGGTTCTTCTCACCTTCCTGATTTCCTGAGCAAAATGAGATTAGCCCATGCACCTTCCACCACTTTCCTGACAATCACCACTATAACCTCACATTCTTTGTTTTTCCCCAGTAATGATTCCTACAGATGCTGAAAGGAAGCAACTGCTGGCATGACTGGATACTTAGTAAAGCAGAACTATGGGAGGATGTACCACGAAGACTCTTGCACTGGAGCCTAAACCTAGACTCTTGGTCCTTAAATGTATGTGACCTGTGACACACCAGTGCCATTTAGATTTACTTAAAGAGAAAAATATCAAATATAGAAAAGTCATGAACAGAGACAAAGATGATACTGCATTGCAATATCAGAAAATTATTTTAAAAGCATTTGGTATCCATGCAAAATTCAAAATGTAAGCTTATAATTTAGGATTTTTTTTCAGTGAATACAGGATTTGAGGTGGTGTGCAAAGTAAGGGCTGAGTCCTTGGAAATTATTATGCAAAAAAATTCAACAGCTCTTTTTTCTTTCGTGTTTATGATCATAGGATCATAGACTTATAGAATGGGGTGGGCTGGAAGGGACCATAACGATCAGTCCCTCTGCCATGGGCAGGGACACCTTCCATTAGACCAGGCTGCTGAGAGTACCACCCAACCTGGTATTGAACATATCAAGGGATGGGACACCCACAGCTTTGCTGGGCAGCCTGTTCCAGTGCCTCATCACACGCACAGTAAAGAAATTCTTTCCCATATCTACTCTGAGCCCACTCTTGTCAGTTTACAGCCATTCCACCTTGTCCTGTCACTACATGCCCATATTTAAAGGCCTTCACCAGCTTTCTTGTGGGCACTCCCTAAGTATTGGAAGTCTGCTATGATAACTCTGAATGCATTCATTATATGCAAATAATCACTTTCTAGTTTACTTAAAGAGTTATTTATGCTCTCTGTGTTTACTGCTCACTTTAGATATGTAATACTTTTTGATTATGGTATGGAAGTGGTCCTTTAAGCCATATGGATTTTCATCACTGACTGGATGACTGAAACATGCAAACTGAATCTTCTAACCTTTAAACAAAACAGAAACCTTTAAAATAAAGAAAAAGACAAAAAAAATCCCTAGAAAAGTGACACAAATTTAGATTATTCTGAGGTCTTTTGCCATCACTATGATACAAAAACAAAACACAGCTGATCTGCATTAACATGAATAAGTAAAAGCCAGAGTAAACCCTGTTTTCTGGAATCCTCATTAGTTTTAACAAAACCCCACCCTATCTCTCATAAAGAGTTACCTGCCTAGTGCTAGCAGCACTCTTACATTCCTGAGACATGCAAGAGATGTGTATTTTGGTGTACCATGTATGTAGAATTTATGAACATCACTTGGGATTCCAGAAAGCTGATTTCAAAATCAGAAGGATGAAAAATCAAGATTTAAAAAGTACAATCCAAGCTTCTTGCACTTTGGATTGTATCCTGATTTCTGTTAAGACTGAGCATCTAAATGACAGGAGAACTTCACCCTGCCAGAGGACCTCAAACATTTCACTATTCTTTAGAATTTTACACAAGTGTGGATGATATCTTCTAACTTTCTCATGTTTAAAATGGTATACAAAATACATTTTCAAAGGAGTATTTTTAATAAAACCAGAGGAGAAAAAACTATTGAGTCTTCTACATACGCTTACATCTACCTGCCCTTTATATCTTCTTTTGATACCATATAAACTAGTAGTCCCATAATTTCAACATTTCTTTCTGTAAATAGAAAGTAATTTCAACTTTCACATATATTTTTGTTTGCATAGTCAGCCCCAGTGAAGTTAGAATGATTAATTCCTACATAGATTCTTTTTAAATCCATAATGTATAATCAAACCCACATAATATAATTGTTGGAGAAATTGGATTGAAGGCAGCATCCTGTCAGAAGTTATAAAAAAGGTTGAGTGTGAGAGTAAAATAGGAGAGAAATAGAGAAAAAAAGACTGAAAAGGGAAAATGAACATTATTATTACTGCAAGATCTGAAGAATTCTGTGAGGTTTAGAAGGTTTCTATGACCTGTTAAATCTTTTCAATAAAAAGAAAGTGAGCAGGGCATACTTGTTAACCTGTTAGCTACGCATATTATTGTGGTGCAGAAGTGTGAAACAACAAGAAATGAAATTTGTCTGTATTATTCTTTCAGGTTCCACTGAGGAACAAAGAGTCACAGAGGTAATACAGAGCATGGTAAAGATGGTTTACAGCAGTATCATTACAGTTACAGATCATGCCACTGTCATTTAAAATGAAGGTATTAAAAGTCTACAATTTAAAATGCTACACTGCCTGTAAAATACATGAATTGCCTTTTCTGCAGACAGCAGAGATACTTTTCACTTTTTCGTAATACATAGCTCTGGCCTCACACAGGTTAATTACTACTTCTGAGGCCAGATAGCAAACACTTCTTTTAAAATATTACTGTAATCCTTTCTGCTTGCCACAGAGCTTATCCATCAGCTGAAAAGCTGCTTTATTTTTTAAGGAACTCTTTCAACCCGTGTTGAAGTCAAAAGTCAGACTGGCAATGGGAACTAGCTTGGGATCTTAATAATATTTTAACCCATGGCACCATCACAGCTGATGATGTGTTTCAAGGGTCTAGACTTAACACTGATTTCATTTTCCTCTCCTCTGAAAGAAGTGAGCATGTAAAAGGTATCTTCTGACATGTTTGCCTAAAGTGTAAGGACTATTGCTGACAGCTTCATTCTTGAAGCACAATAGAATGCCTTGACTGCAGGAATAAAGCCTACCCGTGCATGACTTATTCAGAGTGAGCCTGAGGCTAAGGAGCAAACTTCTACAAGCACCAAGAAATGGCTCTAATCCTTCTAACATCCATCTTCCAAAATAAAGACATTCTGCTAAAACCTCGCCTCTGGGAACATGTGCTTTCAGAAATGCATACATTAAAAAAACAGGCCCCTGTCAAAACAAATCCTTACTCTAAAAATGAGGCTGTCCAAACTATCACATTATCTGAGTAAGGACAGGAGAGAATGTGGAATTAGTAGAAAGCATCGGATTCCTCATTCATTACATCTAAATTACACTTACCTTCTTGAAAGGTAGAAGTTTGGAAGTGGGAGGGAGGAGCAGAATAAGCAGTTGAGGAGCAGAGGACAATGGGAAATGGACACAAGAGTGCTGTGCCTTGTTTGGGAGGCATGGGATAAGTAGGTGTGAAGGGTGGGAGGAATGATCCACAGAGCCAAAAAAGAGTGGGATATGTGGTGACGGAGATGGACAAAAAGGATGAAAAATCATTTGTATGGTAAATTAGATCTGCCCTCATAAGCCCAAGATAAGCATTGCCTAATTACACTGCCTCCCCTTACATGACACCCTGCGACTTTGCTTCAGGTAGTGAAAGATGTCCATGAGTTCACTTTAAAAATATCACCCCAATGCACTGTTGAATCCTGACGTGTTTCCTTTATGGTAAGTAACTAATAAGCATAACAGCCTCTAATGAAAAAAAAATTAACAGTGCATAAATAGTGCATCAAAAAGCTATTGTAGAACTCTGCAGCTGAGGAGTTATGCAGTATCATTAAGGGTTTCTTTAGATGAATGCAGTGTGACTTTGGAATAGGGTTGCTGTAAAAAATATTAAAAGGCAAATTATCTGCGACACGTATTTTGTGATTTTAATTTCAGAAAAAAATTACACTGTGTGTACAACATGTAGGATATTGCTAAACTGTTTATAACAAGAGACAAATTGATAAAGTAACTGAAAAGATCTGGAAAGAACAAGAAACCACAACTGAACTTCAAGTACTTTAAATGTGCAAAAGCTGCAGGCCCCCAAATTCCTTCAACTTCTTAGCTCTAAGTGGTACCATAGCCAAATGTTTCATTAATCTGCAAGTGCCGTATGTATCGCCTTTATCACAGAAATCTGCCTTCCCTTTGTACATCAAACCACAGGAGAGGAAAGGTCTAGAACATCATAAGACATAATGAAAGGATTCAGAGATGATGAAATCAAATACAAATTTTTTTTAGAAATGCTATGAGAGTGATTAGAAATCTACCAAAGAACCAGTCCAAATTAAACAGTCCTCAGACTAGAAATTTGAACAGCTTGCGAAGAACAAGAAAGTAAAGCTTAAAATCCTTATCAATATCACAAAACCAGCTATAATGTTCTTTCCTCTTTGCAATTAAGTTGCTGCAGTCAGGGATAATGCATGCTGTGTAAAGAATGCCTTATAGTATGATTTTTGAAAGATGTTTAATTTTCATTCACAAGAACGTAACTTCTACACACAAAGAGAGAGACATTTACTTCTTGAATGAAGACATTTCTTCAAAAATGGAAATTAATATAATTGACTCATTTTCTTCCTCCAAAATATAAGCACAAAAACTGTTGCATAAACTAAATGTGCAACTATAAAATAGTTAAAAAGGCTAGCTCATCCCCAGTCATATCAGCCTGAAATAGTATGATTATCTTACTGCTGCTTTCTGTAAACAAAGAAAAAATAAAGTCATTCTTTTCTCCCAATTAAAAGCTCTATCGATGGAATGAAGGACTTGGGAGTGGGAGAAGAGTTTTTTTAACTTTTTTCTATTAACTAGAATTAAATAAAGCAAGTTTGGGGTTTTTTTGTTTGTTTGTTTTGTTTGGTTTTGGTTTTTTTACCTGAGATCTATTCAAGATGAAAAAAATGCTGTACAAATTATTAGTACTACCATGTAATTCGCAAGTGTCATTTCTACACATGAACTAAAATACTCCATGTGATGATGTAGGACATATCACAGAATTGGAGAAGTATCTTCTAACTGCAAGCTGGATAAGCCTAGCACTGAGGCTCATGAGCTTAGCTTAATACAGAAATACATTTGCATAATTGCTGAAAGACTGTCCAAATTTGTTGAGACACTGGTCTTCTATTCACTGCGAGGATACCAAAAGCACATATATCCAGACACTAAAACAGAATATATGTAAAACAGCAGCAACAAAATTAATATCTGTATGTCAATAACTACAGGTAGGATTTTGCCTCAAAAAGTCCAAGTGTATATGTCATAGAATCACAGAATCATTTAGGTTGGAAAAGACCCTTAAGATCAACAAGTCTTGCCATTAACCCAGGACCACCAAGTCCAACACTAAACCATGCTAAGTGCCATTTAAGTACCTCAAGAGATGGTGACTCAGCCACTTCTCTGGGCAGCCTGTTCCAGTGCTTTGAAAATGTTTCAGTGGATAAATGGTTTCTAATATCCAGTCCAAACCTCCTCTGGCCCAACTTAAGGCTATCTCCCCTTAGCCTATCACTTGTTACCTGGGAAAAGAAACCAGCAACCACCTCACTACAACCGCATTTCAGGCAGTTATAAGAGTAATAAGATCCCTTCTGAGATTCCTTTTCTCCAGGCTAAACAACCCCAGTTACCTGAGCCACTCCTCACATGATCTGTGGTCTGGATGCTAAGCACCATATACCACTTTCATTTGCTTCAATACAGACAGTCTGAGGGACAGAAGAGAAGCAAGCGGTAGATGAGGAAGAATCAATAAATAAATAAAGAAAAGCTAATATAAAGAAACCTAAGGTAAGCAGGGACAGGTCCTCATGCAAAAGAGGAGTCATAGAAGCAGAAGATATCAGAGACAAAAAGTACTTTCCCATATGCAACACTGAAGTGCTCAGGGCAATAATCTTAATGTGCAGTATTAATTTTTTTTCTCATATACCTTATATTGTAGACAACTATTAGTATTTTCAGTTTCTAAATAAGAACTAGGTTGGTAATGAGCCTGATCCAAATCTTACTGAAGTAAAGCTCTCTGTCAAGATGGAGGTAATCTATGTGATTTTTTGATTTGTAGGATGCTGACACTTTCAAATGTGCACCCAGATTGAGAACAAGAAGTTGCCTCTCTAAATATCATAGGTGTAATTTTTATACTTACAAAGGAGGAATTTATCAGGCCTTATTTCAGACAAAATAGTGTCTGTGCAACAGACTGTGGTCAGGCCATCACTTCTCTTAATAACAGATCCATGAAGACTTAATAGACTTCACCTATTTTTGAACATACAAGTTTGAAATGTTTAAAAAAAAACCACAACTAAACAAAAAAAAAAAACAAACAAACAAACAAAAAAAAAAAAAAAAAAAAAAAACAAAACAAAAAAAAACACAAAAAACCCAGACAACAACAACAAAATTGTTGGTTTGCATTTGATCCCAATCCAGTCAGTTTAAGCCAAAAAATTACTAAAGCAGCAATTCAAGATCTGATCTAACAGCTATTCTATTAAATCTTAGCCAACATATTTCCATCATTAAACCACAAGAAGTTTATCTCTGAGTTTCCTTCAGACAGCAATCTGATGTAACACAGTGCATTCAGATTATATTCTCACACACCAATATGACTGGGCAGTTTACCAGAGACCTATATAAGTAATCTGAAATGCAGGGCATGACAAGAAAGAACCTACAGGGTGTAGTCAGAAAAAAAACAAGATCATCAGCAGCAGTGAGTTCCTGTCAGTCATTCTTGTCTACAGTTCCTGCAGGAGAGAGAATATTTGCTCAGATTCGCGCATTTATTTGCCTGCTGTGCTTGTTTTGCTATCCACCTGACAATGTGCTCAGAGTGAGTGGCACAGGCAGATGCTGAGGAGTGCCAGCGCTGGGATGGAGATGAGGGCTGCCTCTATTACCATTTTAAATGGCCTGCCTGCCGAGCGCTCTGATTCCGCTCCTCCCGTCCCTGTCACGCTGCATTAGCGGCGCTCTCCGCAGCGCTGTGCTGCCGGGAGCCAGGCGCATTCCCCTGCTCCGGAGACAGCTTTGGCTGCTCCCCCTCCCGCGGCGGCCAGTGCGGCGCTGTGCCCGTGTGCGAGGCACAGCGACCCCACAGGGCCGCCTCCTTCCAGCCGCTCTGGGGCTCAGGACAGGAATCCTTTGGTCCTCGCTGTGCCATCGACAACGCCTCTGTGGCAAGCGAATAGTGGTAATAGACCCAGGCTGCAATTCCCACCAGGGTTCTGACAGCAAGCCAGCGGGACCAAAACACCACCTGCAGCTAAAGCAAAGGAGTTCGCTCTCTTTACATTTATAATTTATATAACGACAGAAAAATTGAACAGTGTGATCAAACAGGGAATTGAAAACCTGATAGTTTAGATGCACAGTGATATAATTCAGTAGCTGAATTAGCTTTTCCAAAACCTAACCAATGCTCTGAGATGAGAGAAAAGCCCTGCTCTCAAATGACATCTCTTTGGAGAACAGTCATTTCTAGATGAACAGTCACAAATATTTCATCTAACTCCTTGCATAAAATAAGCCTGATTCTACACTGTACTGTGTAAATAGTCAGTTTTCCTGGTGTTGTGTGCCTTAATATTTTGAACTATGAGAACTTAGTTAATTCAAATGAGCTGGACATTTCTCAAACAGTAAGGTAGCAATTTCTGAGTCACCCTCTCTTCCCAAACATAATGTCAATAACTAGGAATAAATTCAGTAGTTTTATGTAACTTTACAGCATACTTGTTTGGAATCCTTTTCATTGCAAACTACAAAGTATTAAAGTGCATTTTGAAGAATAAATTTATAATTCTTTGAAATTCTTTGGATACTTTTTTCCCCAGTAGTGGGGAGAATAAACCAACCTTCCTTCCTTCCTTCCTTCCTTCCTTCCTTCCTTCCTTCCTTCCTTCCTTCCTTCCTTCCTTCCTTCCTTCCTTCCTTCCTTCCTTCCTTCCTTCCTTCCTTCCTTCCTTCCTTCCTTCCTTCCTTCCTTCCTTCCTTCCTTCCTTCCAGAATACTTAATCAGCAAGAGAAGTTTCCTCAATTTTCTCTCAGTTATTAACAATTTTTTATTTTGAAATATGAAAATCTCAATGCTTGCATACAGAGTTGTGTGCTGTGTAAAGACAGATTTATATCTAATATATCTTTGTTATATATTTTGGTTTAATTAATGTTATTTTTCTTCTATGCAGAAAATGTATATCAGAAAGAGTTCCTACAGAATCAGGCAAGCAGATAAGATGCATGGTTTGATAAATTGACTTTTAGAATGTAGTCTTGGTTTTTCTTGAGATTAAACACCAGAGCAAAGTTGCTGGTGCAACTGGAGGAGGCAGAACTCTTACTTGTGACCTTTCCTTGTTGGACCAGGTTCCTAGAGGGTTAAGGGTATTTCAGTAAACAGCTATTTCAGTAAAGGAACTGCCTTAAAAAGCATGCATGGCTTCATCATTTGCCTCCCTTTGACACAGTTCTTCAGGCCTCTACCTGAGAATAAGGTTTCCAGAAACATGTCATGGAATTGCAGAAAGGTTTTGGCTGGGAGGGATCTTAAAGATCTTCTAGTTCCTGCCCCACTCCTGTGGGCTGAGATATCTTCCATTAGATCAGGTTGATCAAAGCCCCATCCAACCTGGCCTTAAACATTTCCAAGGATGGGGTAACCATAATTTCTCCGTTTCAATGCCTCATTACCATAGCAAAGAATTTCCTCCTAATATCTGATCTAAATATCTACCCCCATTCAGTTTTCCAGCAATGACACCTTGTCCTATCACTGCATGACCTTGTAAAAAGTTCTTCTCCAATATCAATGTCATTATCACAATGCAATTTATAGTTATTAGTTCTGTTTTTCTGAATGATAAACAGCATCACAAAACCTGATGATTCCTATACCTATAAGGAATCTGTATTTGCTCTGTGTGGTCAGGTTTGCAACACCTTCATGCTAATAATCAGTAGGAAAAGCACCACTGGAAAAGCATTTTGAATAAGCAGTGATCATTAATTTGTACTTTCCTAATAAGGAGCTAAAAAGTGCCCACAGCACTAGAACATTGCTCAGATATGAGTCAAACTTATGAACAGAGGATGGTACAGAAAATGCTACAAAATAAATTCTAAAAAAGCAACAGATTCACTTTAACAATAACTCAAGGAGCCCTTATACAGTCTCCACACTTACAGTCTTCCTTAATTCCTTTGCTTCAGCCATGTGTATATTTATGCAACAACACAGTCTTTTCACAGGAAGTTGATTTAAATAGGAGGAAAAGTGGAATGCAATGAAAAGATACAGGTACTTCATTCAAGCTCATGGAGTTGATAAAAATTCAGAGATACTGCTTGATACAGTGCCATGAATATCCACTCTAATGGCTCTGCATAATTATGGTCCCCTCAATAAATATGAGATGCACTGTAACATTTACACCATAAAGAATGTCTTAGCCCTTGCCTTTCTATAGTTTATGAGCATCACCCTTTAAGATCAAATAGCAGTTACTGACTCAGGGTGAATTAAAGCTTAAGCACTTTTTTCAATATGAATGATAAAAGACTCATTTTTTTTCTTTTACATTGAAATGTAAAAAAGCTAGTAAAAGCATAAAGTGTATTCAAATAGAGCATCCCATGAATAGCAGAATCACAGCATCACAAAAAGGCAAGAAAATAATGCATTCATTTTCCACATTCTCTTATAAAATCTATAAACTATACAGCCTTCAGGGAGTATTAGATATCATTTACATTATGAAAAGCATGACTTTCAGATAAGGAAATTAATCTGCATGAGTCTTGTGGATCTGTTAACTAGAGATAATAGTTATTGAAAGTTTTTAGGACCCAAAATCAATAAACTGAATTTTCTCTCCCTTTGCAACCTCTCCAGGCATTGTAAGACATAGCAGGACTCTCTAGAATGATTACTTGGGTCACTGTAAAAAGTGACACTCCAATAAGCTGTTCAAATTGGAAAGTTTACATTTAAATGTTACTACCAATTTGAATCAATTGTAATTAATTTTTATATTTAAAAGCCCTACCCCTCACCACCCCTGTGAACACAAAACAACCACCTCTGTGAACCTCTAGTGTCTATTCAATCAAATACCCTTTATTCAATCAAATATCTATCTATCTATCTATCTATCTATCTGTCTATCTGTCTACCTATCATCATTAGCCATAACAACAGAATATCAACTTTACTGGTCAGCTTTCAGACACTGATACAATTGCCAGGCATGTGCAGGCCTTCCTTGCCCATTCAAGCTGGGGCACGTTATACCACAGCCAGCAGGATCTCTGTGTGTGCAGACTGCAGAGGTCCTCATGTCCTTGTCACCAGGATGCTCATGTCACTTAGATCCTTCAACTTGCAGGTCTCTGGCTCTGGAAGACACTGCTGCCAGCGCAGAAACTGAAAACAGGATACCAGAGTTTTTATCATCTCTGCTTCAGAGTGAGATCCAAGCAGCTTCAACCTGTGAGATCACATTTTCCAGCAGCTCTGGCCATAGCACTAGCACAAAGTAAGCTCTTGCACTTTAACATCTGAGTATAAAACCAATAACTCAGGCTGTGGGCTCATGCACTTAATTCAGAGTGATCTTACTCATTTTTATTCCTCAGATGATTCACTTTTCACACAGATGTACTGTCCTGTCACTTCAGTGGCCTAAAATTATTTATTATCTAAAAAACTGGAGTTATAAAATACAGTCATTCACCCTAAAGGAATAAATTCATAGCATTTTAAGCAAGAAAGAGATCCATTCCCCTCATTTGGAGTCTCTTTCACACATTATGTTTCACATTGGGCCTTGGCAGGATGAGATATGCCTGTGCTGCTGGAGATGCTGTCTTTCAGATAATGAGACATAAAGCCAAAACTGTCACTTACATCACTAAAATACCTCATAGCACTTCTTTAGATGTGTTTCCAGGATATAGAAAAAATTATACCATGAAAAAGAAGAACCCAATAAATACTCTTCTAAACTATAAAATTATCCTTAGTAGTTTGCAGTAGTGGAAAACTACAGAGATCACATAGTCAGTAACTTGGATAACTCAAAGATAAGGCTCTGAAATAAAAATAAGTAAGAAAAAGAGCTTTGATTTTCAGCAGCTTCCACAGTAAAAACAGTGAACAGAACTGAGTGTAAATTTCATTAATTTCTCAAAGGGAAACTGAATTAGCCAAACAGAACCCTCAGTAGACTCTGACTTAAAAACTAACTAAAGACTCATAATGAGCTCTAGTGGGAGGTATGATGAAGTCAGTTGTTGAAGTAACTTGGTAAGCAGATGAAATACTAACTTAATAAAATATTTTTTTCCAGAAGTAACGGAACGCAAGTCAGAGAGATGCCCACCAAATGTCAGTGAAAAGCACAGAGAATTATTACTGCACATCATTTTTGTCCCTTACATTTCTGAATTTATATTAGCAGGTTTATTGATAGGAGACAGGGGTGTCTACAACTGCCAGAAAGTTGTCATCAGTCCATAATGTCTGGAATTAAGTGGTCCAGCTATACATTTTTTCTCAACACTGCATAGTCTCCCATGTTACAGGTTTTCTAGAGTAATTGCCTGTGGATACCAGAGTCTGTTGGAAGGAGTAGGTCTCTCTTTACTTAAGGAGTCCCTATCATGGGACTAGACTGGACTGTTGTTCCAGATAGCAATGAGGTCACTTCACAGTAATAGCAATGTGACACAGACAAAAATAAGCATTAACAACAGGATTTCCACACAATTACAGCATCCTATATAGCATCACAAATAATATTGAAAAAACAGTACTATCTCTGCTGTAAAAAAATGATCATGCTCCCATTTTCTCCAGTTTTTTACATTTCTTAATAAATTCGGGTTATGGTGATATATTAATCTGGTGCCTCCTATTTATTCTCCTTGCCTTTTAATAGGAGCAAGTATCTTTTTCAGTCAAAAAAATACACTAAGCACTTGACCCTGTGATAGCACTGTCTTAAAAAAATTTAATCACACGAACAAATTGAGCATTGAATTTATACAAAGTGATGAATACAAATATTTCTAAATATTCTTTTAGATGCATGAAGAGCTTGACAGGTTTCTCTGAACAATTTGTGATGCTAGTAGAAATGCATTCTTAACAAGACTGTAAAACAACATAAACATGTAAGTCATGACATTTAAGTCATATTGCAGTGACTACCACCATAAAATCATCACTTAGCATGAAAGAGAAAGATTTCACAGATTTTTTTACAAGGTTGCATCAAAATGCAACTGCTGAATACCAGGTCTACTAGCTACAGCTTTCCTTCTGTTACATTTATGATAGCTAATCCTGATAAAAAGTGTCGGGGTTTGTGGTAAACTGTGTAAGCTGAAGCAAACGAGTATGAAGCCTTTCATGAGAAGATCTGAACATCTGCTGGCTTAACACATGAAAGACACACATCGTAGCATTCTCTCGATTTTCTAGAACATCCACACTTGGAAGCAGTAGTTCACAGAATGCTTGCTGCCCTCCTATGCCAGACAGGGAGCCAACAGAACAGAGGAGTTTCTTCTGAAGTTACATTTAAATTCCTAGATGCTCATGAGAAAACCTAGAACATTTTTCCTAGGTGGAAAACTATTATTATTTCTAGTGGCTACTGGCTTTTTGTGAAACCATTATGTCCTTTCCTGCCCCTGAACATCCAATGCATGTCTCACAGTTGGGAGAACTGTAGGGTCACAAGAAATAAAATAACTTTATATAAAATAATTTTCTGACAGAACGCTTCGTCTTAGAAAATGGATTCCATGAGGATTTCTTTGAAAAGCATTTACGAAAAGCAACTGTACAGTAAGGTCACACATGATATTGACCATCTCACCTGTATAAAAAGTACAGGCACACAGGCACAGTCTCTAAGTGTATTTACCAAGATTTCTGGAAACATATAACCCAAAAGCTACTGTGGAAAGCTTGCAGGCTTAATATATTTGCTTTAGATTTGCAGATATTTCTCAGATCATTAACAGTGCATCCAGTTATCAAGGTTTGGGCCCATATTTTCAAATCACCAGAAATTTGTTTTTGTTACTTCATAAAGCCATTTCCTGAGCTAGCATAATTTATTACAGTGCATTTAAAGTCATGCATGTATGACAGTCTGGATATGTGCAGCATACCTGCTATACTATGTACATGCTATAACTGCCACAGGGACAAAGCACGCTTCCCTGCTTTATCAGGTCTTCTTTGAATGCACTATAATGTTTTTAATTGGATATTCTACAAGGGCTGTAGCAAATAAACAGTCCTCTGTTGTGTGAGGATGCTCTTTACTTTGCTATTCAGAATCACTGAATTTACATCTAAATGCACACCCTTTGGATTTGGCTATTAATTCTAGACATTTTTACAGTGAAGAATCCTCATACAAAAAAAAGCCCAAGGCGCCCGAAAGGTCTGCCTGAGAGGAATGATGGAGACATCAGTAGATATTACTAGTGGGAAGGACTGGGGTCATGAGCATGCTGATTATACACAGATGCTCTGGCATAATCTTTGGCGCATTGAAGTCTCTTCTGTCCATGGTGTTCACTGAAGATGTGTTGCAGCTGGTGCACAGGGAACTGGAGATCATCTGTGTGTCACTGATGCTTGCTGAGAGACTTAGCCATTTTAGCTCACAAATGGAGACACTGATGATCTGGGAAATGGGATCAAGACTGAACATAAAATTAGCATCACAGTGACAAAGGAACATGCTAAGAATATTTCAGAAGTGAATTAAGTTGCTAATTTGTGGCAACATCTCCTTTTGCTATTCTACTGGAACACATCCAGGATTAATATTTGTAAATTCATATTTGGGAAGAGAGAAGTATGAGCTGTCAGATTAGTATTTATGCATTGTGGTGGATAGCTAAAGGTGAAATATGTATATGACAGTGTTGTAATTTCTTTGTTCCTCATGAAAGTGCAGTTTAGCCATACACAGTACATCCCTGCTATTATATTTGCAGACAGTTCTTTATTTCTTGCCCTCTTACTGCCTCCATCTCCAACATCATTGCTATATATTTCTGAAAGTCTATACAAACAGTGTCCAATTAATATGTATGGTTTTCTACTGAAGGTGAGTAACTACACTGAAAATTTAAAAGAATGTAGAAAATTTAAAGAAAAGCCTTTCTACCCTGTTACCTACTGACAAAGTTCAAGCACAACCTTTTCTGTGCATCAGTCTTCATCCTTTAGAAGACCCACCAAAGTCAATTAGGACTACATACGTGAGTCCTAAAGTGAGATGTGATCAAGCCAAGGGAAAAAGTGGGAAAAGGAACACATTTACGAAGATTGCTCCATCACCAATCTCAGTGGAAATTATTGTCAAATCTGACAAAACTGGGGGAGACATTTTTACCATGGGAACAGGCAGAACATGACAGATGGCAAGGTATGAGAGTCTTTTAGTGAGAGACTTTGTCTGAGTACCGACAGATTCCATGGCTGAATGTGTTGTGAGGAACAGCCAGCTTGAGCAGTCAGCTTGAAGGAACTGCACTGTGTTTTGCCTGCTAAAAGAGTCTATTTGTCTTTTTTTTTTTTTTTTTTTGTGCACGTCTCAACCAAATCAGATATGAGGTAGTATATGGGATAAACAGGAATATTCTCAACAGCTGATCCACCATGGAAATTTCTGGGTCTGCAAATCATTTAACCACTACTGAAAAATGATTATGCTTCCCAGAACAGTCCTGTAAGTGATAAAAAACACTCATCAGCATCAATGAACTGCAACAATTTAGCACTAGTTTGCAGATGAATTTTTTTTACTTGGAAATTAATAACTTGGTTTTGAATTCTTATCTGTTAACAACGCAAAACCCCACAACATGAAGGAATTATTACAATGCCAGAAACTTCACCATAATCACCACCAAGCATCATTAATCTGCTAAATCTTCAGAATGTAAAAAAATCAGAAAAAATCAGTAATTGTGCTTAAAATCTTTTAGCTATATGAGTAGGAAGTGACCTCTAGGTCACACCTTCCCTTTCAGAGGATGGCCAGAGAGATTATGAACTCTGCTTTACAACTGAGTTTCATTTTAATCAGACAACTCTCAACTTCCAAAGAAAGCAGCTTTTGTCAATTATGATTACACTTGTATCTATGTCCCTGCAGTGAAGGAACCATCTCATGCTGTGTCATCACCAAGCCTTCATGGAAGTAATTGGAGATAGATTCAGAGAAATATATACCCTCCGTCCTCATAGCCCCTGCTCAGAACTCCTCCCCAACAGGAGATTTATGTTCAGGGGAAGGACAGACACACTGTATACCTTGTGAATTATAAATCTATAGGTCATTACAGTCTTCACTTGGTCTTTCAAAGCATCATTTGTGAGTGCTCAATAGAAAGGCAAAGGATCAACTGCAAATGTAAATGTGGTAACAAGCCACACATGCACAGTCTTAAATGAAACTCTTCATGAGTATGCCAACAATTTAGCCACATTAATCACTTGACCTCATCCTCTAAGGTATGTAAATAAAATACGCCTCAATTTATATTAAATTTGAGCAATCTGGTTAGCTGCATGTCCTTTCCCTATTGTTATAGATGGATAATGAGATGATTGGCTCTTGCAATTAAACAATAACTATTGTGTGAATATAATAAAAGCTCTAGTAATGTATAGTTATGTTATTGTAATTTAGATGTCCTCTGTTCTCCCATAGTTCCCTTCCCCCTCGTATTGTGACCATCACACAGACGGGGCTGTCTAGGACAGGTAAAAAAGAAGGCGTGCACACGTGTTCCTTGCATGGGGGAGCTGGGAATGGAAAAGCTTGTTGCTTAGGGGGTGCGCCATGGCAACAATCATTTGTCATTCTGAATCATGGCACATACCTGAGCACTGGTAATAACTTGCTTGTTAGCCTCAACCTTCTTACAGTGAAAGGAGACAGGAAGAAAGGAGAAAAAAAAACACCCAAAACCAACAACAAAACACCCCAGCTACAGCTTAGCAAATGTGCTGCAGTTAAGTCATTAAGCATGAATAGCGAAGGTATATAACAAGTCATTACTCATTAGTAGGAATGAATATATTATTTGGGTTTATTTTTCAAGTAAACTGAGGTGAAACCTTCATAACAGAGGGGTAATTGTCAGAGGATAGATGAATAAAGCATCTAAGCTCAAAGAAGAGCTTGCTGAAGAGGATAAATGTCACTGATGCTATTGAACGCTTCGTGTTTGGCCTGAGGCCCTGCTTTTGTTTCCTCAGGCTCCCTAAAGCTCAGGCTGAGGTGGGCAGGGATCCAGGGCACGCCTGAAGCGCAGGAGCCGTCAGATGCAATGCGCTCAGCTGTCAGCTCTCTCCCAGGCAAGTTCTCGCAGGGATCGAGCCGCGGCCGACTCTGCCGTGGCGCTGAGCTGGGCTGAAGCGGATCCCGCAGCAGGGGCTGACACAGTGGGAAGGGAGGGTCAGCCCAACTCCGGGGCAGTGACTGTCCCACGCTTTTCTACAGCCCTGCTTAGTACGTGTATGCTCACAAAAGCTGTAACAACTCACAGTGTCCTCTGCCCTGGCCTAGGGATAATGGAGGGCCAAAGGAAGTTGAAACTTGAACTTGCTAAGGAAGAACAGTTTTCTGAGGCACCAATGAAGGTATATAAACAGACAGAATCCAGGTATTAAAGGTACGCAGAATTTGTTTCCTGGGAGGTAAGAGGTAGTTCTGCCTTGCTTTAGGGACAGACGGGCCCCGCTGTCTCTATCACTAAAGCAGAGTTTCCTTGCAGGAAGCAAGGGAGGCCTGAGTGGTGGCAAACAAGCTGACACACCAAAGGATCCACCTAGAAGCAACGTGCTAAATCCTGCAGAAGAGCACACAGCAAGAGCAGAGAGCACATGGAAAACCATCTGAGTCCTGAGAGAAGTCAGGGAGTAGCTGTGCTTCAAGTGCCCCTTCTGCCTGCTTCACAGGAATGCTGCCTTGCAATGCCGGTGTCTTGCTCAGTGCCAGCCACCGTTTTGTCCTTAGCTCCGAGGACTCTGGGGTTTTGAAGAGTCCCAGGAGCATCTTGAAGGAATGCATCTTTCAGCCGAGTTCCCAAAACTATCAGCAGCAGGGAGAGCAATTGTGTCTCTCACCAATACCGATGTTCTGCATGCATGGGAAGGCAAAGGTGGATCCCTACACATGGCTGTCGAGCAGCTCAACAGATCTGCCAAGCACTGTCCTCAGGTAGCCCTCAGTTACGGAAGAACAGCTATTAAATTATATAATACTTCTTTATAAAAAAGCAGCAAAATTATTATTGTGAATACAGAAATAATTCATTGCAACATTGTCACTTTCTATTGTCTTTTTCCCCTTTTTTGCAACAGGAATGAAAATGAAACAAAAATGCTAGTTTCATGTGCTTTTCTTCACAATACTTTATAATTTAAAAATTAATTTCAAATGTGATTTGATTTAATTTAATGCAATTGTTACAAATTGCACTTTAAAATTAAATAATCACACCTAAATGTCATATGATTACTTATATTTCTCATCTACCAAATTTTTACCACATTCCTTGAGTGTATATCCTCTTATGCTAATAACGAAGTGTATATATTTACCTGGATTTCTAACTATTCACTTTTATTTACCTTCTGGTTTGAAATTATTAATTCAAGTAAAAACAAATATTGGACATTGGAATAATGATTTCAGAAACAAAAGTGCTATTTCCAGAGCTTAAATCCAGAACTTCAGAGAGGTGCTTCCATTCCTAATTGAAATATTGTTGTAAAATTGACATAAAAATAAGAGGAACAATATTCCTTTGGGGGTTTTTTGTGGTTTGTTTTTTTTTAATGCTTGGAAACCTATATTAGGAAGAGTGGAAGAGTATCAGTGCATTTAAGAAAATGCAAATTTTACTGGCAGTGGACATTCAGGTAAGCACAAAATAGACTTTGCAACTTAAAAGGAATGTAGACAATCACTGCAAGAGGTATCACAGCCATTACACATAAATAAATCCTGGCACAATAACCCATTTCCTAAATGAATTTCTCAACATACAGACTCTTACTTTACATGTAATCTATTGCATTTTGATAGTTGTACATGGTGGTTCATTTTGTACATCATTTCTATCTCTCTTTGAAATCTGTGTTTCTTCTGTGTTATGAATCAGACTGCTATTTCTGTCAATACCTTCTCAAAAGGATGCAAGAGACCTGACAAATTTTTGAGTTTCATTCAAAGTGCATCTTCACTGGAATATATGAGTAAAATAATAACAGAAAAAAGAATTTTAAAAGGTCAACTGATATCAGAAAATTATTCAAAAGTAACACTTCTGTCTGCTTTTGTGTGGTGCTGTAAAAAGAAATGGCAAACTGTAAACTCAACCCTTGTGCACAGTGCAGGTTTGTCCCTCCTGCCACCAGATGGGCTATCAGGAGGAATAGGGCAGAGAAGCTCTATTTCACTCCTGCAGAACCTTGCTCATGAGTGAAAAAAATCACCTAAATGCAGGTGCAGCACTAAAGACAGGCCTATCTATGGGCTATGAGGCAGCATAAACACATACTTAATTTTGATTCTCCTCACAGTTTAGTAGTCTCTATGACTCAAACCACTCAGAGGTTAGCATACACAAATGGCTAATTTGAGGAGTTTGGCTTTGAACTCGAGAGAATTTTTCTTGGTTTGGCTGGATACTCCAGGTAGAAAAGAAGAGCCATACACATCAGTATAACAGCAAATTTGCTTTTTTAAAAATTTAAATAGTACCATTGGGATTCCTCACTGATTAAACTTAGCAGATTGATACCTCCTCACTTTGAATCCTGACCTATCACTCAGGCTTTATGTTGATGCCAAGAATGCTGAGGTAAGCTCAGCACTTTTATGCTTTTATCTTCAGAAAAAACTTTTTATTTTATAATCCTCTGTATAAAGACAGGTGCAGAAACTACCATTTATATAATCTACCTTCTGAACAGATTTACTAAGACAGCAAAAATAAGCTTACTAATGTTCTGCTTTTGCAACTTCCATCAGAACATTATTGCATAAATTACAAAATGTAATGCTGAACAGCCTGCCAGAATCAAAAAGAAAACAAATCAATAGCAAGTAAATGAACTACCTCCTCATGCATGTATATACATGTAAATAAATGCATACTGTTTATGCTACTCTAAAGATCAATAACAAATTTAGCACACATGAATACTGGAATATGTATGTAATAACAACACTGTCAAAGGGAAATAATTGATCATGTATATATAGACTAAAATCCAAGCACAGTAGTTTGAAATATTACAGAATGATAACAGCATCCTGAGGTCTACTCTGGCTTGCATATAAGTAATATAAAATATCAAAAGTAATACTCCCAATGTACTAAATATAGTATGTGGGACTGGACAACTTGGATCAATTTAATATACTAATGAATGCACTAATAAAGCTAACCTTTCAGAAAAAGAAGGGAAAAATTTAAAACTTTTTAAAATGAACACAGGTGTTAAATGCTAAACCTATAAATCCCTAAAAATCATTATTGGTGGATTTAGATCAGGTCTTTCGATCAGGTTTACAAATTATCCTGGCATCTTTCCTTCCCCCACTTCCCTCCCTAGTTAGTCTTGTCATTGTGTTGACAATGATAGCACACCTTGTTACTCTCCTTCCAAGGAGCAGTGGAATTTAACCCTTAACCCTAATCATTCCCTGTTAGGTCAGTAAATTGCACATTTCTTTGTTATAAACCTAGCATGCTTTATACCTTCTCATTTTATCCCTGACTCAATTGCAGTGGTCTCCTTACAGTTTAGCAGAACTCCAGCACAATCTAGGCACAAATGCATACACACTCAGTCCCACATCACTGCAAGCAATGACAGACACATCTGTATCAAACACTGCCCTGAGTGCAGTGAGCTCACTGTCCAAGGAAGGAAAGGACTCCAGGGGAGGAGAAGTGCAAAGTCTCACAGGTATCTGGTTACGTTGCCCGGCTTTCCTGCCTGAGAAGAAGGAGAATCTGGGCTTTTCTGGCTCCTGTCCTAGAGGATTTCCCCAGTTCAGATAATCCTCTACATGCTATGGCTACGCCCAGTGATAGAATGGGTAGAAATTGCCCCTGTGTGACCCACACGAAGAAGTTTATTTTATCAATATTCTTGTGCCAGTAGCTTTGTCTCACCCACCACTCTAACCAAACCTGTGACTTACTGGTCATGTGATCTCCCAGATATCCTTCCTCATGCAAATCTTACCAGCAAGTTAAAAAATGTTCACAGAGTTTTGCTATAACTCTGCTGATACTCAGCTCCACTTTCACCAACAATGGTTGCATCTGCTGCTTATTTCTAGAGTCTTGACTGACTCACTGAATGCTTTTCTGAAAGGCATGGAAAAACACAAGTATGAAGCAGAACTTTCTTAAAGAGAGTTTAAAATACAATCTCTCCTCTTTATCAAGGACTTTCAAAAAAATCTAACAGTTTGCCATCATGTATTCAATTACTTCATAAAGAGCTATTACAGAACAAGCATTATCATGGCCACAACTGTTCTGAGTCAGAAGCTGAAGTTTGCATTTGCTTTAATGAACAAAAAGAAGATGGATCTACAGGAATCTGTCATCATAATCAAAAGGAATGTACATTTATTTGCAAGGGCATAACGAGGTAAAGTCATCATCAGTGTAAACTGTAATACTGGAAGAAAATATTTCCTTTCATAGTATATCTGAGGAAGACTATAAAAAGAAGCAAAGTTTCTTAACTTTCTTCATAGTATTTCTAAAGGTTTTCATTTTTGAGATGACCCGTTAACTAACAGATGTACCACCATGTAATTTGAGGTGAAAACTAGGCAGGTGTGATGAACAAAATTATAAACACCATTCAAAAAGCCTAAGGTTTAGGAAAAGTTACCAATCCCATATCTATTAGAGTAACAGTTTTCATTCATGAGTTCAATGGCAATACTCAATGTAGTATTTGAAAGACTGATTAATTGTGTCTGGACCAAGGGAGATTTCTTTGACATCAGCTTTCAAATGTATGGGCTATATTTTTATTTCTTAAGCAATTCCTAATGGTTATCTTCTGTACTTTAATGTAGTGTTCAGTGTCATAGGCTAGGAAGTACTTTCTTACTCTACAAATCACAGAAAAATCAGAAGATACTCTTGAAATGTCTGAGCTAATTACAGAAGGGCTATTGTTTCCTGACCATGGATACAGGACACTTTGTTATTTCATTTGTCCCTTGAGTAGGAGACTTCCTTCCCAAACTTTTCTAAAAAAAAGAGGAGCACTTTTTAACAGATAATTTCAGTGACACATATTGTTTCTCATAGCAGAAAGAAAACCATGACAACACCTCAAGAGTTATTTGAAACAAACCACATGAGTGAAATTTTTAACTTTAAATTAACATTACTCATGTATTATGGAACTTGCCCTCCATAAGCTAAGATTAAGCTAAACTAAGCATAAGCTAAGATAAAAACAAGCCAGTAAATAAATCAGCACCACACACAAACCATGCATAGATCACCACTGTTCCCTGAACTATCCAGAAGATCAGTATAGTCCCTAGAGTCCCTCGCTTTATTCAAACAGAATCTTAAAATTCAGCTGACATACTCAAAATAAATGTCCATGAGCAATTCAGCTAACAAAAGGACCTTTCCAAGAGTATATCAAATCAGATGACCTATTGCTAAATACTCCTTTTTGTCCTTCACTCTGTAACAAAGAAGTAAATTTATTCTTCTAGTTTTATTAACTTTCTTTTCTTCTTTTTTGGAGATGCTGTTATATTTTGCATTCATATTACAAGTGGATTTTTCTTTAGATGGAAATCAAATCTAGACTATTTTAATAATAGTCTGAAACAAGACAAGAATTTACTGTAACATGTTTTAAACATTCTGCAACAAAATTATATATATGGAAGATTCCAATTTAAATTTGAGGCATTTTATTTATTCACTTACTTAGTATATTACATATATTTTGTAATAACTTTTATTTGTGTATCTTTCATTCTTTTTTATAATACAGTGTCTAAAAGAAAAGACTGTCAGGTGGGAAACTATCACAAAAACTTACCATGCCTTCAAAATTTCATGATGTTTTTTCTGATGCATGTTAAGCAATTTCAGGTAAAAAGTCAAGTAAAATAAATAATTAATAAACCTAAACAAGGTGTAAAAATAGTTGGGTTGATGTACTCATAATCAAAAAAGTACTAAGCATTTATGAGTGATGTATTATGTAATAGATAGTTCTGCATGGGAAATTCCTTTCCAATTCACAAATCCAGTTCAAGTTTACATTCACTTTGATGATTTCATCAATTTCCCCTCTCCATAATGATTCCTCTGCACATTTGTGAAGCAGCAGATCATCACCCTAATTGTCCTAACATCTCATTAGATTTACTGTTGAATTCATAATAATGATGAATCCTCTCATCCACCAGATCACTGTCTCTGTTTTTAGCTAAATCACTGGCAGTCCCAACATCTGACATATTCAGACTGTATAAAACACAGTGACCTTCTCTTGGAAGATAACTTCCTAATAATCTGGGTGCCAACATGTGCCAAGGCATCCGTGGATAGATAATTTTCTTATTTTGACTGTTTGTAAGTCTGAGGAGATGAATACAAACCAGCTGTTACTGCATTTCTTAGACTTTCTATTTCCAACACTAGGTTTCAATGAAAATTAGTCCAGTCACTCTAAAGAAAAATAAATCTGTATTGTCTTCTCTTTCAGAATAAGAATCACATTCAGCCAAATACTGTGTTAAATACAGTGAAGGTCAGAAAACAAATCACTGGAGAAAAAAAATGAGGGTGGAGAGGGGTCAACACAGTAAAGTGGCTTTTTGTTGTTGGGTTTGGGGTTTCTCTGGAGAAGGTGGTGTGAAGTTTTTTTGGGAGGGTAGAGAGATGTTTCTTTTTATTAACTTTTAAATTCATTTGATGTATTTATATTCAATGTTAAATATTGAAGTTTCTTACAGTTATGGAAACAGAAGAGTATAAAGGAGTATTTAGAAGAGACATAAAGTACAAAAAGAGAAAATTAGGCAAAAGTTGAGATAACCACAAAAGAAAAAAGGAAAGATAAAAACATCACATAGAATATAGACATTAAGGTAGGAAAGATTCAGGCGGAAAAAATTGCATTCACTGACAAAAGGTCAACAGATAAGTTTTAAATTATCAAATCAAGGTAAATTCCCATGCAGTGAAAACCCACATGAATTCCTCTGCTTGAAGAACACAGCAAAATGATAGTAACTATCATTGAAACATAACACATCCTGAACTTCTTTCTAATTGATTAAGAACCCCCAGAACTGTGCAAGAAGGAGAGAGAGCTTGTTCATTCTGGTCTGCTTAGATGTAGAGCACCAAGTTGTCTGTCAGATTAGCTGACATCTGATGATTTCTCTCTCTCCATGAGAACAGAGGGCTTTACATACAGAAAAAGCTGGGAAGAGGGAAACCTGATAGTGATTCCACATAACTCCCTCCTCCTTGAAACTCCCTGAAAGCAGGAGCATTTCACAGCAATTGCATGCAGCTTCCAGCAAAGATGAGAGAGTCTGCAGTAACAGTTACAGTATGTTCTGTCTGCAGCATAATATTTGCCTTCAGGGAAGATTTTTAGAGTCTGTAGAAGCTTAGCAAGAATTTAGGCTTTTGTGCAAGAAAGCACTTGAGTTCATACTAACTCTTATTTAATTCAGCAGTTCTTAAGCTTGTGCTGAGCCTTTAATGAGCTGGGTGGTATTCAGAATGTGCTAAATAAAATGTGGTTGAAGTATATCACGGAAACAAGGTCTCAATTGTTGAAAATTATTTTCTTTAGTGTGGGGGTCCTCTGCATGCAAGTACTTTGCAAACTATAGAAATAGACACTGCAATAATTAATCCTACATCTGCTCAAGAAATGCCAACAATCTTTCAAATATATTTGCTCTGAATATTAAAGGATTCATAGCAACAGATTCCAAAATAAATGTACCTGAATTATTTATTTCTGTTATTAACTTATTTATAAGCCATGGGAGTCACCTACCCAAGCAATAAGCATTCTCTGTGTAAATAATTTACATTTTAAAAATTGTTACAAAATGTGTGATGACTTGTTTATTCAAAACCTGATGGGGGATCATTGTTAGGAATGGCATAAATGAAAGCTCAGGAAAATCAGCTGCTTCACAAAGTTCATATACTTACAAGCTAGAAAAAGTTCAAATATTAATGTTCCCATAATAAAAAAAAAGAACATGTTTTGTTTATGTACTTGTCTGCATACATACAAAAGTGCACATATGTGACTACAAATAAACACATCTCTGTATATATAACTGTGCAAGGAGGTTGATTTGCCTATTAGCACATTTTGACATGACTGATATTCGGAATCAATGTTAATATTGTTCTCCTCGATACAAGACTCACTTGGATATTGAATCACCTGCCTGCTTCTTCCTTTTGATTTTCAAAACATCTCCCTCCAGAATCCCTTCAGGATATTCCTATGAACCTCCTCTTTAAATGTGTGAAGAACTTCAAAGATCTGCTAGTAATTTATGGATAGCATGATGGACTGGGGTCAGTTCACAACTGAGTTCCCAAGGCAAGAAAATTAGATCATGGAAAAGACAATAAAAAATGCTTCCTTGCTCAAAAGTTCACAGAGGCAGGCTCTGCAAGCCTTGTTCATGCAGACAGTAGCCTTTGAACCCAGGCCTCTCATTGCCTTGAGATTTTCATAGTTGTTCACACCAAGGTGGATAAATGTCAAAGATGCCAGACCTTTAACCTAGCAGCAATTTATCACACTGGCTTCACTGAGCCTCCCATCAGACATGGTTCAGTGGAGATGTTTTGCAGTTCTAATCAAATACAATTATAATCAGATGCAATGTAATCAGACAATGCCAGAGCAGTCCCAAAGCTAACTGGCCAGCTGCCTGTGCAGCTTACTTCCTGAAGCATTCCTCACTGTTTAGGTGCAGGGTGATGCAGTAGCTGATGCATCACAGGGAGTGCCCTGACAGAGCTATCCATCCACTCCACACGTCAACCACTCGATCCCATCTGGCAAAGCACAGGACAGACCACTGAGGGAACATCACAGAACAGTCTCCTTAACAAAGGCTCCTGTTGTTGTCCAAGGCGAGTGCAGAACAGGCTCGCAGGCACAGTGGATACAGGCTGTCCAAAAGACAGTGTAGTTCAGAGTCCCTAGTGTTCCCATCTGCCCATCACTGCTGGAGCCAGCCATCTAATGATATCGAGATTTTCTTGTGTTAAATGTTCCACTTTTGCACTTTTAAACCCAAACCCAGGTTTTTGATATAGCACATTTGCGGAGCAAACTTGATATAGAGTTTAGCTTCTGATTCATTTGACTTAAAATCCTACATTGATCCAAATGTAGGATTTAGGAGAACTTGTCCCTGCCATCACTTTTGTCTACCAAAAAAATATTCTTTTGTGCTATACAAAAATATTAATGAAACTTTTAATTACATCTCTAAACATATATCATGTACCTAAATCTGCCTGACAGAGCTGAAAATCAGGCCACCAATTTCAAGTGCAAAATAAATTATTCAGAGAGAACATCTGCAAAATTATAACCTATTTCTTCTTTCCTATCTTCTGTTTTTAAGTATTCCTCCCACCACCCTTTTGACTTCTTTTCTGTCTTTATGTTTTTCAAACAGCCAGTATTAATAGCAAATAATTACATCATACATTCATACTAAAATAATAAAAATTTGTTGATATCAATTATATATAAAATGTGTGCTGTAGGGTAAGAAATAGATATTCATTTCTATATTGGTCCACACAAGTCAGTGAATTAGCTAAGTAAAATGAAAGAAAATAAAAATATAGGCAAAGTGTGTATGTGCATACACAGCAGCCATTGCCAACCTGAAAGTCTGGCACAAAGGTCCAGAAGAACATCTTGTTACCAGTAATTTTCTTAACTTATCAAGGTGATCATCAATGATGATCATGCTTTTAAATGTAAATTATGCCTAGGCCCAAATATTGATTTAATTACATAAAACTCAGTATTAATGCTGTAATTACTTATTTTACTTATTTCACTGTGTGCTGATAGGCAGATATTCATCAGAGAATGCTCACAACATCATGTCAGCTTCTCATGCCATAAAACAAGCTGTGAAAATACAAACGTATAAAAGAACCTAAAAGAGAGATTTATTAAAACTAATTCATAATTTTCATGGCTTTTCTGAGCTTGTGACCTATCCTTTCATATTAACACAGTTGCCTCTGATCAGCATTGCTTCTAATCGAAAGTGTCTCCACCTTATTATTTTACAGACATATTTGTGAGGACTGCAAAATGGGAAGCACAATTAGAAAACAGCTGCTGTTTAGCATTTGCCATAAAACTTCAAGATTCCTAGTAGGTGTTCTTTAGAAAAAAGTCAATTAGTAATTTAGAGCAGAACAGAACTCATCACAATTTCTGTTCTCAGTAGCACCAGGGGACTTCTCTTTGATTAGAATACTTGCTGTTGGGACTTCCTTTGTATCCTTCATAATGGAGTTTACATTGTAAAGACTTTCTTCTTTTTTTTGAACACTAGAAAACTCAGAGCACTGATAGACAGCTCTGTCTCTCATCTTTATCTCAAAGGACACAGATAAAGTCTGTTGTCAAATTAGTCAGTAAGGATGGAGGATAATCCCTAGCAGAGAGGCTGTTAGGCAGATCAAAGATGAAAGTGTCTAAATACAGGGCTCACCTATGTAATTAATTGTGTTCATACAGAAGTGCTGAACTACTAGCACAGTGCCTCCATCCTAGGATATTGATCTTCAGGAAACAAACTATATCCTATCTGGCAACTGCCCAGAGATTACTTCTTAATATCTCAGCTAGGTATCCAGGGTAGCAGAGAAGCACAGGGAGTACACACAGAATATTCCTCTAGCCACTGCAAACAGCAGCCCCAGGGGCTCCACCAGTGTCAAATTCAATCAGATTACTAAACAGCTGCCACTTGCATTCAGGAGGGATGTGTTTAAAGACATTTACCATTCCCCATGTACAGCTTCTGCTTGGACAGGAAAAATCTAAGAGTAAAACTCTCTGATTACTCACCGCTGTTGAGCAGCAGAGTATGACAATGCAGAAACATGAATTCTGGCATTAATAAACAAGAGGATCAGATTTGTAGGCAAAAGATACTAGGCACACTGACCTCTACATTAGAGGCTGATAGAAAACTATGCTGTTTGCAAATACTATTAAATCAAGCATATTATACTTATCAATTAAAAGGGCTTCTTCAGTACATTCATAAAACTAGAGGCTGTTAATTTTCAGTGACAGGAGCACAATCAAAGACACTGACCTAATTTCGGCTTGCTCCAAACAAAGCTTTGTTTAATTATGTACCAAGATTTGACAAACACCTAGCATGCATTGAAACAACTGACAGCATGTGCTCTTATTCAGAATACTTGTAACATCACACAGCAAAGTGTTTAAAGATACTTGAACTCACAACAGTTGGTTTCACCGAACTATGACTGCAAGCTACGATCTAAATCTTCCCTTGGTTTCCCATTACAGCTTTACATTCAAGCTGAAGAACAACAATGCAGGTTAGGGCAGGGGCCCACTGCAATGGTCAGAGGGCACTCACTTAAGGGCCCCACACTTAAGGACACGAGCTTTAGAGGAGACCGACCACTGCCCTGCTGCCTGTCCCAGGTGCTGGACACAGTGAGGATGGCTTTGCCAGAGCCTGCAGAAGAAATGCTCATGCTCAGCACTGTAGATAGACATCAGGCTACTCAGAGAACATCTGACACCCCCTCGTTCTTCCACCATTGATTATAAGACCTTTATATCTCTGGTAGAAGGGAAGAGAGGAGTCATTCTAAGCTAGCTCCTTCTCTTTGTCTTGGCAAAGACAGTAGAGATTTGTTTTTAGTGCTTGATCATCTTCTTTGAGACACAGAGTGTCCCACTGAGCTTATTTCAATATTTCCTGTTAAACACATACAGGAGGCTGCAAGAGAACACCATGAACTGACACGCTGTGTAATCAAATAACAGTTTCAATGCAATACAGAGGGTTTCTTTCGCAGAAGTGGTCACAGAGCATCTGACATGAATTTTTATTTGCAGGGTTTCTTTTAATAGAGAGGGTGCTGAATTAATGATTTGCTGTTAAATGATTGGAGGGTGCTAGCAGAGCTACTTCACTTGCAAAAAACCTAATTTCTTTACATATTTAAAAACTGTAAAGAATAAGGAATATCATATATGTTTTTAATTTACTAGCTGAGCAAGACACATTCAGGTAGGAATGTAACCAAAAAAAGATGGCCTAAATAGTAATGTTGTTGTTTTATTTGTTTACTCAGCACTTACTATCATTGCCTGTGATTTAATTTGCAATTATATTAATGAGGCATATATAAAAAAATTACCAGCAGCTCTTCCAGAGATTGTCTAATATGAATTGATAATGTAAGGATTAGTAATATCTGTATACAGTATTGTTTGGGCACACTGAACTGTGCACATTTTCGTTCATTTGTTCCAACCCATGTGAAACTTTCAAAATGCTTAAATAGCAATAATAAGGCATCAATACAGCCTCAATCTAATTGAGGGAATGAGACAGCTCTCCAGTTTGGCAGCTGCTGCTGGAGTAGAAGAATTTGGCTATCTTATATTCAGCAATTCATCTTGTATCAGAATTTTTTTCTGTTATTTTTCTATAAGCTTTGCTAAAAAAATTGAAAAAAACAAGAGTCATCAGCTGAATAAAGTAACATTTTAACACTCTAAGAAACTGAGTATGAAGTGCTAGTAAAGTATCTTTATAAAATAATGCTGCCAAAAACACTTTATGTACTGCTGCATAAGAATGTAACATTTGGAAAGTATTTCTATGTCACAGCACAATATTTTTTCGTGAGACTCAACTCCTGCAGACTAAAAAGAACCATGTTAACATCAGAAATGCATGCATGTGTATTTTAGGAAAACAAGCTTGGTTTTTTATTTTCTCAGATTTAGGTTGCTTTCTAATATCCCCTTTGTATTTTCCTCATCCAAGATATAAATTTGCTTGTGAAGAAAATCAAAAGCCATATTAGAAGTGTAAACAGAGTAACTACATTTTCAACTGCCTAAGCACTTTCTGCACTTTTTATATGCATTGCCTTGTTTCCACGGTTGAAGAAGGGGAACATTGTAGGAATATTCCTAGCTTTTAACGAAAAGTATCCACATTTTGAAGAAAACTCAACAGCACTTCATGCTGATGAGGTGCAATTTCTTCCTCTGTCCTAGCTTCTGGACCTATTTAATGTGCAAAAGCTGGAACAAGTGGAACTAGCCAAAAAAGTGGAACAAAATACCTGAAAAACTACAGGTATCTTCGGGTAGAAACAGCCACCACGAAAGCAATCCAGCATGATCTAGAACCATAAAGAACCAGGACGAGTCAGAATGACACCTTTGGAGTGTAACATGCTATAAATTTAGTCCCAGTCACATAGCATGGTAAATACAAATAAATAAATACAAATCAATACTAATACATTATGCCAATATGTGTGTTTTCTTTCTTTCAAAAAAAAAAAGGCTTATAGAGAATGCCTTTATGAACAGATAATTTCAACAACCTAATGCAGCACTGCCAGAAATTAAATTTCCAGTGCTTAATACGGTTTTATGGAGGGATAACCACAGAAAAATGGAATTGAATGAGCTCTATTCATAAATACTGTCAGACTGTCAAGACTGACAATCATTTCGAGACTGCTGGTTAATTAAAATACTACTACTCATACAGATAACTATATTCTAGTTAAGTTTTTATGACTCTCATTTAACTCTCTTTCACACACAAAGCTGTCAAATTCTTGGATTTCTGTTCTGCTTAAAATTCTTCTTTCCTATTTCTGTTATAAAAAATATTTATTTCGGTTTTTGTTTGAATTTTCTTGACAGGTAGGGAAGGGAGAATTTGTGGAGGTTTTCCTCGCAATAATGGAAAAATCTTAGTAAACTTTCACCCATCTGAATAGAAAAAAAATAACTCTGAAAGAACTTTGACTATTCTCCATTGCAACTCTTTTAAGTGGTTAATAACAGGTTTATCTGCTTTCTTGTTTAAAATCAATGCTTAAAGAAATATCTTCCAAGAAAGTACAAGAAGGCCTTTGTTTTGGAAAACATGTTATGTTATATAATATGATTTATACTATGAAATATCTGGGTTATGAATTATCCATGCAGAGAAAATTTTTCTAGTAATAGCTCTAGCAAATTGGGTAGTTCTACTCTATTATTTGTTTCACATCATTTTGTGTCATCTTTATGATGTGTCTCACAGCTGCTTTTATTTTGTCATTTTCAGACTTTGCTGCTGCATATTGATATTTGATACTAAGTATTGTAAAATAGTACTCTGTAAGTTAATTACATCAATATCAAAACAAGTAAGACATTAAAAACTATATTTATTGCCTCTTTATGACCTATGACATGCCAGAGAAGCTCACTAAGCATTGATGGTTGTCCTGCTTACGTTTGGATATGCTGCTAAGCAAACTTCTATTGACTTGAGCTTACGGAGTAACCGTATGTTAATTACTTCTCAGTCACCTGTGAAACTGTTTTTCTTAATGCATCACATTACAATCCCATTAAAGCAGGTGTACACTCTCTTTCAGTTAAAAAGCCCAAGTTGAAGGTGTGGGTTTTCAAGCATGATCTATAATCCATCATTTCACCAAAAAAGGCTCTCAGAAAAAAATCACGTTATGTTTTGCCTGAATACAAAAGGCAAAAAGATGTAGACATATGGTTTTTTTAGCTTTTTGGTCCAACATAATGGAATCCTCTGAAGTAAAAAAAATCTGGTAATATTGCTGTTCAACTTGCTGCACATGAACAGGGTTTGAATGGTCTGTGACCATTAATTGCTTCAGCACCTTGCTCTGGAAGATTACCACAGACAGAGCATTTTAATTTAGGAATTTAGATTACTGAACCATCTTTCCCATATTCACATGGGGTTATACTAAAAACTCTTTTCAAGGAAGGAATGGGAATTCCTGGCTTCTCTACTCTTTTTCCTTGAGCACAGTACACCCAGGCATGCACACCAAGCTCCATTGCTGCAAATCCCCTACTTTATGGCTAACACAAAATGGATCAAGCAGCTTGTAATTTTAAAAAATTGGAAGCTATATGCAATAATCAGTTCTTTGAAGCACTTGAATTTATACAAAAAATGTATGAAAAACAGAGTGAATGCGTATGAAGCAACTACTTTCTGAGTTAAAACATGATCTTTGAATTATCCCAAGATAACTATGACTTTAATTTGTTTTGTGATCTCTTTCTTTGAGTTCTATGGCTCTGAAAGTGGAATGATGTAATTCTTCCATAATTCGGTTATTTAGCACAAGCTTTTGACTGTGTCATTTACTGTGGCATCAGGGTCCAGGTAAGAAGACAAGAGTGATAAAAACTTGGGTTTACTGCATCTTAAATGTAAAAAAAATTTGGGAGAGGGTTGCAAGCATGCAATTTAGGAAGAATTATGGCCCCATCAACAACAGGGGCAAAAAGTCTCACTGTTTATGCAGGTATGCGGTTAGTCATTATTACTTTTTACCCTACATGGAAATAAGGAGAGTTACTACTTTCTGTAACAGAGCACCATCCTCTAGATATTTGTACAGACATCTCAAATTTGGTTTAGGCTCTTATAAAAGTATGAAAATGTCAAGGTATTCTAATAGTCCTAGAAGTAAACAGAAAAGTAAACATATTTTCAGAAAGGTCAATCAATTATTTACTGTAAGTTTTATGTTTGAATGCTGTATGCAACTTTCTTGGCAAAGTTTCAGAAGATCCTTAAGACTCCTTTCTGTCACACATAAACTTCAGAGTAAAAAACAATGTGCTTGTTTCTGGGATTCTTTTTGACCCTTAACTTTATATTTTTTAAGTTATGTGAAAGAAGAGAGGAAAATTGTTAATATGCAAGGCTTGGGAAGAAGAATAGAAGTACCTTATGAGTACATCCCCTTCATGCTTGAAGGCAATGTAACTATTTTTGTTCCTTTCTTGGAAGTTCCATCTCACAGATGCATTCAGAATACAAAGACCAAGTAGTCAAAAGGATAAAAGCACTGCTGCCTTTGTCTGTTTGGAGGCCACAAACACTACAAGAGCCCATTTCAGAAGCCAAGTACTTATCTAAAACAATAAAAAATGTCATAAACAAAACAGTCCTTGAAGAGACAGAAGAGGTTTGTGTTCAGATGTTGAGAGAAAACATGAAAATTTAGCTCTGTATTTTTCTCTCCTGAGAGCTGAATCTCCAATGTTTTGCTGGAGTTCATATAATGAACAAATAAATATAAGTTTTGCTACACTTGAGTAAGTACTGTTGCAAAGCTGAGATAGGAAAATAAGGGCTGAAAGGAACAGATTATTAAAAAAGCTGAAATTTCTGTTCAGCTTGCATTTTCCACATCTGTTGTTTCCTTCTTATTCCCCAGCTCTAATATAGTGAAAAGTTGCTCAGATGAGCAGGCAAGAATTACTTAGACACACAGCCTAGATTAAAATGGCAAACTGCCACAGTCTTTAGCACAGAGGCACAGTAGCATAATCCTACCAGGCCTAAATTGAATCCAAGGTAGGTTTATAGGATAATACAGCTGAGGAGCTGGGGTAAAACCAAAATATTTTTGTCCACTCAGCTTAAGTGTAGTGCCAAGAGATAGGAGTTGTTTCCCCTAGGATCAAGGTCTGGCCTTTATACAAAGCTCACCCATGCAGAAACCTCTTGAGAGAGAAATCCTGGCACACTGATGAAAGGCTTGATGTCCTTTATTTTACTTCTGCTGACACTGGACCTCACATCCTCCCTCCCCCAACTTCAGGCAAGCCAGGATAGACATAAAAGAGCATGGTTTTTATCCTGATGTTATTAAAAGAGCCAGGTTGGCTAACTCTGGCCCATCTAGCTGGAATTGTTACCACAGAGGACCATTCTTCTTCAAATCACAATCTTCTAGGCCAGCTTATATGAAGGCTAATAAAAGAATACTCCATGGATATCTAAGAAAGGACAGAGCTCACTCCCTCTCTCCTACCTAACAGGAGGAGGGCACCAATGGGTCTCAATAGTTCTTAGGACAAAATACATTCATTCTAATGATAACTCAAACACTAGCACAATCTAAAACCCCACTGCCTAGTCATGGATGCAATAAAAGAGAGAGATTGCCATATTACAAAGGTTGGCACAACATTTTTTCACACATTTCACTGCTGTAAATAAAGGACTACTAAAAAGGTGTACAAGAGCTGTGTGTGAGGCTACAATATTTGACAAAGACCAGGCTGCTGTAACTGAAGTTGTCTTCTAGAAGACCTGGCTTTTAAAAAATTTGGGAAACCTTGTGACAGTCACTGAGTGATGTGAGTGAACAGATCTAGAATGTAGAAAGTGTTGATAGAGAAAGCAATGTTAAGAATTGTTAGTCACTATTTAAACACCATTGAGGATGGAAAATTCCTTAAGAAGTGCTTGCAAGTGTTTATTTTTTCTACAATAAATGTCATCTCGTAAGAGAATGAAGTGTCTGATGCTTCATGGAAAACCTCTCTGTGGAATAATTTTGTTCAGACTGCTAAATCTTGTGCAATTTATCTTCTACACATACAGAATATATTGCAAACATCAATAACCAGCTGCTAGGCAATAATACTAGATGTGTGAAATCTGGATTTGAGGTTTTAATTTTAGAAGAGAAAGCCACTGGAATCACACAACTTTTACTTCTTAAGCAAATACCTAAGTAACAGATTTCTGAATAAAATTATATATGCTTGTTCAGTACAAGTCTCATCCAGTCCAAACCTGGTCTCAATCATGTTTGAGTGTTAACTGGCATTTAGGCATGAGCTGCGGCATTTCAATCACTTTGAATTTGGGGTTATGCTGCATATTAGCAGGGGTAATCTGGTGTTTGACAGGAGATGATTTTTGATTTTGGCAATTTTGGATTTCCATACAGGCTAAATTTGAATTTTTTAATGTATATGGTCCTTGGTTAATCATTGACTTAACAAGGTGTCAGGGTTTCTATCTCTAGAATAAAATTGCATTATCTAAAAGTGGCCAAATATAGCCCATAAAGTTATTTTTTAAAAAGTTTTCATTTTAAATAGGTAGATATATCTACCTGCCTGTCTTAGTTGCATTATGATACTAAACATTTTCTGAAGCAACAATCTTTCTATAGGATTTTCTCTTTTCATTTACATTTCTTTTTATTCATCGCCTCAGCTTGCTTCTTACTGCAAGGAAGAAAATGCTTTTTCCATCTAAAGAGACCCTTTATCATTTGTGATGGACTTAACACCTCTGTCCTCTCTCTAAGGAAAGTCTTTCCCTCAAAAGTTTTGCAATCAATGGATTAGGTATATTAGTTTCTTTCTTTAAGTTTCCTATGAGGTTTTATTTCTGGTTGTTTGGGTTGGGGTTTTTTTTGGTCAGAATCAAACTAATGACAAATACTTATCCTTCCAGTTCCTGTGGCTTCACTGCAGTGTCTGAAATTTAATTTTCCCTGCTTGCCATAGTAAACAAATTAGCTGGTTGAAGCATAGCGCATAAAAGTTTTATATTCTCCCCAAGAATAAAAGTCCATTTATTTAGACCAGTAAGAACTAAAAGGCTCATAAATAGCCTCATTTTCAGGACGCATCTCAAGGCACTAGGGACCATTGCAGTCACCAGAGCTACAGGTTTGAGCTCCCCAACTGCAGCCCAACTGCAGGGAGGATAGGCATGAGAGAAACTTTTGCAGAAAAGACTTTTGGTCAGATTATCCCTGAGAGTTGTCTAACTTCTCCTTTGCATTTCTTCAGTGGTTCTCCTAATAGTTCTCTAACTTCTACTTAGACTAGACAAAATAGTTCAACTGCTGTTAATATTAAAAGCTCAAAAAATTCAACGGCATGGCAATCTGCATGCTGAGAATACAATATGGAATCAGCAGGGCAGATATGTTTGATATGTAAATACTCTACCACAGCTCAAGATGCATCTCTGCCTTTTTCAAGAAGCACCTTATTCCCATACAAGAGGCAGTCTGCTGGAGTTCTGATTGTACTTGTTACAGATATTATCCCATCTCACAAGCATAATACTGGATCCATGGCATGATCTATGCCTGCAAAATCACACCTGAGCAAATTAAAGCAGGATGTCTGCTTAACATTGTCTCTAATGAAACCACAGACTAGGACCAGTTGAAAAAAATATTATCATTAACATATCTTTGCTTATCAGTAACTCTTCAATATTTACCACCCACTCCTTCACCTGCCCCCCCCCCCCGCCCCAGACTGTCTGTATTGAGGCAAATGAAAGACACAATGTGTATGGTGTTTAGGGTCCAGAGTACAAGTTTTATGAGGAGCAGTTGAGGGAGCTGTGGCTGTTTAGTCCAAAGAAAAGGAGCCTGAGGAAAGACCTTATTGCTACTTGGAATGTGGTCATAATGAAATGGCTGTTGTCTCTTTCAGTGGATAGATAGGAGAATAGAGATAGTGGTGAAGGTAATCTCACCCCTAAGGAGTTACAGCTGTGCTAATTATCAAGAATGAAGAACAAGCCTGCCCTTAATGGGCCACAGCTGGATCCAATTAGGAGGGGTATTATAAAAGAGTAGGTTGGCTGCTCAAGATGGAGATGTAAGTTGGAGTTTGTTGGCTGTGCAGAGGAGAAGGAGTCAGTGCTGTGAGGAGCTGCTCATGAAAATCGCCAAGAAGGTATGAAACCTTTGCAACAAGATGCCAACGTCTTTTCCCAGGTACTAAGTGATAGGATGAGAGGAATCAGCCTCCAGTTTCACAAGGAGAGGTTTGGCGCGCATATTAGGAAAATTACTTTTGCCAAAAGGGTTGCCAAGCACTGGAACAGGCTGCTTAGGGAAGTGGTTGAGTCATCATCCCTGGAGGTATTTAAAAGGCCTGTAGATGCGGCACTTATCACTTATGGTTTAGTAGTGGACTTGGCAATGCTGGGTTCATGGTGGGATTTGTTGATCTTAAGGGTCTTTTCCAACCTAAGTGACTCTGTGAGTCTATATATTCCTTGAGGATCTTGAATAGCACAGGTACGGACATCACAAATTCATGCTTCTCCCTGAACTCCAGCAGTACAGAAAACACATGTGTGTGGGCTTTGTCAATGTGCACACAAATACCTCAGTTGTTCTACTTCAGAGGAAAGAGCCACAGAAAAACCTAGGACAGATCTCTGGAGAATGTAAACTGAACAACTCAGCACTTAATCAGTTTGCCCAGGATCCTACCAGGTAAAGTCTTGTCCATAGCCTCTTCGGCAGTGTGTTTCAGGGCTTGGCCATCCCCTGGTTCTCAGCACCTCTGTGAAATTATGTTCTTTGCTACAAACATTCAGAAATAAATACATTAAAAATAACTGGGGACATCATGTGTGTATACAGCTAATTTGATCTCAGCCACAATATGGCTGCAACATTATACATATTATGCCTAAAGTAGTTACAGTAACACCTTAAAAATAAGAAACCAGTTCTGAAAAAACATTTTTGTCACATCCTGTAATCTGTGCATATTTTAAAGCTCAAATTTCTTAGAGAAAACTAAACTTTTTTCTGCTATCCCTTTGTGATCTCTTGACTACAGCTCTCTATATTCAGCAGTAAGTGATTTTCAAGGCTTCAGATAAAAAATTGCTTTCCTGATATTTTTCTGAAATATGCTGTGAAATCTGTTTGCAACAGATATTGGCCATAGAGACTTTTAAACCTCTTTACAAAATAATTTTCTGAAGACTGTCACAATTAAGAACAAAATAATGCATGCTTATCCCTCAATGCAAGAGTTCATGCTTAAACACTGCCCTTTTTGCATGGCAGCTTTCAATTGCAGAAAGTAGTTCACTGAATTGGTTTTCATTATCTAGATACCATGCTGTTTTTCTTGCTAAAGGTAAGTTCCATATAGGGTTGGAGTCTTTTTCACATATTTGCCAAGAGCCATTACAATCTTTTTTTCCTCTGTATCTATCTTCACATGATAGTTCAGTCCCACAATTGTCACTTATTCCAGCCTACCTGTTTAGAGATATGAGGACAAATTATGCAAAACACAATTAAGCTTTTTCCTCTCAATCTTAGAAGTAAGGACAATCCAGTTTGAAGATCAGACCAAAGTTTAGACTTCACTTCCCATTAAAGTGAAGATAACAAAGTTCATGAAAGTTTCCCCATATTTCAGTGGATGATGATTTCACAAAGTGGTTTAAATACTTTATAAGACTTTTCCCCTTTTTAGCTGGAGGACTACTTCTTAATGTCACAGCTCTTCCACCTTTAATTCTGATAATAGCACTGAAACCCAAAAAAACAAAGGAGGACAGCTGAACACCACCATACAACAAAAAGATAAAGTAAAAAAAAGTAGAAAAACACCCAAAACTAAAACACGATACAATACTCTGGACTGAGTGTCTCCAATGCTTATGTGCTATATATTACAGTCCATGAAAGCCACAGAATTCTGTGGATTTTGTGAATACATTTTTGGAGACTTAGGATGTTGCTTTAGAGATTTCACTTTTTACAACTGCTTGAAATTTTGCAGAATGTCCAGTAATCCTCAAAGGTTCTGATTTACTTTTGTGGTGGAGGAAGCTGATGATTTCATGTTGCACAGTCAGAGAAGTTCTGGTTTAGTAACTAAGAGAAAGATTTTGTTATTTCTGTTCTGTTTACAATACCATTAATCTTTATATCAACACTTAAAGGAGTATTTATTTAACACCAAATTTGCATCCTTCATTGAGATGTACAAGAAGAAGACATGCCTTAATTAAAAGGAGGCTAGACAGATGTGAAAATGGTGGGCCTTTGATTGTTAGTGAGAAGGGATACGAATTGCACTCATTAAAATAGAATGTTGATAAGGACAGGCTATAAATCTGAAAATGGGTTGCCCTGGAGATGGGTGTTAGAAATAATTTTGCATGTAAACCAAGGACCTGACAATAAAAATGTGACAGCATTGCTTTACACAGCGTACAAGAGAAAGAGATGTTTCTTTAGAAAGCTAAAGACAAAAGTCACTTTCTTTATAGCAATATATGCCTATATTTAGAAATACCTGCATTTCAAACCTAATCAGGGAAAGCAATTATCATTAAATAGGTAATACAGTTTGATTATAACATGAATATGACAAGAAACAAAAGGACAAGAAATGCTTGCTGAAATATGAAATTTAAGAAAGGGTAACTTTCAGAAATAGTGCTTGTTATATTTGAAAACTGAGTTAAGCTCATTTTGCATGAAACAAGCTCAAAATGAAAGTTTATAGCACATCCCCTTGTTAGGAATTCTTTTCTTGATTCAGAATTGTGTGGCACTTTTAGGAGAGCTGTAAAACAAAACCTCTTAAAGAAGCTTTTCCTAGAGGTGCAAGTGATGTAATGACCCTCAACCAGACATGCTGGCATTTAGTCTAGGCTGAGAGGACAGTGTAAATTATATCATAAGTCAACACAGCCCTAACCAAACTGGAAAAGAGAACAAGCCTCTCTGCCTGTACACATTGGAGGATCGTAGAGCTGGTAATGCAGAGAGATTCAGAACAACTTTGCTGTGAAAGGCAAAGCTTCAGAAACTCTCTAATATAAAAGGCAGGAAGTCACAGAATTAAGAAAACAGAAACTAAGAACTGAGAGTAGAGCAAAGGAGGTCATAATACAAAGGAATGTGGCAGCCAGATAAACAATTTGTTGGCAGTGGCAGGGAAGGGAGGCAAACATTAAAGAGGAGAATGAGGGTGAATCCAGCTAGCATGCTGGTTTTGACAAAACACTCCAGCACCCCAAAGAATATGTTTTTCTTTAAGAAGACTTTTTCTGCACAGCCTCATAAGGGAAGTAGAAAGTGACAAGGAAAATAAATGTGCTCCAGTAAAAGGAAAAAAAACCCAAACAACAGGAAACGAGATAAAATAAAACTGCAATAACATGTACTGCACTCAGCTTAAAATCTTTTAAAAATAATCAATAGAATCAATTGTTAGTTTAATGGCCTCCATAACCACTGATCACACAACTCAAAGAATTCTAGTAAAGATGCTGATAGTAACAGCAGTAGCATTACAGACCTGAAATAATGGAAGTGATGTTTTTCTGTTGTAATGCAAAGTAACACCTGCCATTTCTGCTTAGTAGAATTGATTACATCAAAGATGATTTGTTTCATTGAGGCAGTTATTATGTAGCCATAATAATTTTACAAACACTAAATATTGAAGCATATTATTAAAGAAACCCACTCCCTTCTGCAATACCGCTGAAGATCTAATCCAGAAAGGATGGAGTAACACTATCCATTTGCCTCCATATTGCTAAAACAAGCTCCTCCATCTTGAAACATTTAAATTATGTAAGTGCATGGTATTTTTTTATTCAGAGAATGTTTTCTTCTACTCTAAATTTGGCAGTAATATTACTGTGACTTTAAAAAAAAAACATTTTCCCAAACAGTTATTTGGATAAATAATTGCTGCTTTGAGATACATGCAAACACCAGAGCTGCACAGTAAAAGAATGAGCCAATTACCACTCTTCAAAGCATGCTAACAAAGCTACACATACAATACTTTTCTGGGTCTTTAGAATTACCCATGCTGACTATGTGGCTAATGTAACCTGTCTGCTCAGCTGCTATTCAGTTTATCCCTTCTGACTAAGATAGTTTGGAAATGTATCATTGGTTCATAGTGGATGCAGAATGAAAATTTCTTGGTTACGGTTATAAGAATTGAGATGCCTAAAGTTCACGGTCAAACTTTAACCTGCAGAGAATACCATAAAAGTAGCCAAAGAAAAAGAGAAGAGCCCTTCAAAAAATTCACACAGCTACTTACAAAAACTCACAGAACCAAAAGAATGGTACTACACCAGAAACAAAACTTTCTCTGTAATCAACATTGTACTAAAATAGCACGTTAGCTATACATTACTCCTGACCAGTAGTCTGAAGATCCTAGGGGTGGTTACCTATGGCAGGAAGAAGTGATGTTAACATCCCAAAGAAATGACTGAGATCAAAGCTCTGCTTGGATTACCAGGAGTTGTGATTCACTCCAGGTAAATCAGACCTGATCCTTTTCTGCAAACACATTTCTTGCCCAACAACATGTCTGGATATTGTTCAGCAATCCCACTATCAGGAACACTTCTCACTTCTACATTAAGTCTCAGAATGAAGATTACCTACTGCTGTAACTAGATATACAGTAAAGAAAGAAACTTGCAGAGATAATAAAGAGCTAAATTGGGAGCTCTGTCTTTTGGGAAAAAGATGTGGAAATATGTGTATATAAAAACTGTTCTAATTTTATCATACATTATCTTCCACAGAGGTATTTGAAAAACATTAATAAAATTCATTAAATCATTTTCTCGTGAAGTCAGCAGTAGTTAAAAGATATTTTAACTGCACGATGAGCAATGTAGGTCAGCAGAAATTCGCTTTTCCACTGGAATAAATGTGATCTATATGTAAAGGTGCTGAGCAATAGATCAAATTAACCCAGATGAATACATGCATTCTTCATAAACTTGCAAATTCTTAGAAGGAAAAGAAAGAACATCTGATTTTTTTCAGGGTAAGACGCAACTGCTATCACCAAAGGGGTAGTCAAAATATTCAATAATTGTAACTTTTTCTAATCTAGGACATTTTGTCCAGAAAAGGTGGCATACAAACTCCAATAAAATACAGAAATCACACTTGAAAAATCAACAACCATTTAAAACAAATTCTTTTGAGAGACATCTGTAACAACAAAGGCATAGCTCAGGGAGGAGAACCCAAGTGGACTGCAAATAAAGGTAAATACTTCCACGACCAGCCTTGCAATTTTGCGTCTCTGTAAGACTGGTTGTTCCCCAACCAATCCTTTAGCAATGGCTTGTGAAAGTTGTGGGCTGCTCTATGCAAATCACGGCTTCACCTGTTTTCCAGTGTTCTCCCCACATAGTCACAACCATGGGCTGTTCACTCTGCCTTCGTTACTTAGCACTACAACTACAGAGCCAATAATTCCTTTCATTTTCTTAAGAAATCTGTTCAGATCCATGTTCTGCTGTTTGCCTACCTCTCCCCTGCACAGGAAGTGGGGAGGCAACCCTGCCCGCCAAACAGATGCACAGGAGAGTGCATTTCATTGTCCAGGCTAGTTTAAAAATTTCTCAGTAGCTTGGGTATTATGAGTTAATACATTTTGTAGCAATTATTATGGAGCATCATAAACTCTCTATATGGCTGCATCTCACCAGAATTTGGGATTGTATTACTGTTCTACTATAGAAGGCTTTGTCAATTTCTCAAAGCAGCATGCTTTTAAGCTCTACAAATGCATTTCAAGTTTCTTAAAGAAATACACAGTTAAAATTTACCTAATTAAATAAAGAGATAGATATAAAACATTCTTGATGGGTAAAAGATTTCCACCCTATATATAACAACAATTACAAAATGTGTGATCTAAAAAAAAAATTATTTAATTAAACAAAATAAAATACCCATTGCAATTTTACTTTCATTTGCTTGTTTCCTTGAGAAAAACATTACTAATTTGTTCCAGGGCCTCAAATTTCTCTGCACTGAAAAATTTACTCCATCTAGTCAGCATGCTCTCATTTGTCCGGTTTTTCCCAAGTGTAGTTGATTGCAAATCACACCTTTCCCTGCAGTGCTGAGCTTGGCAAAAAGTACATCCATTAACCTGGTGACTAAGAATATTTGCAATTTCTTTTGTTTCTGTTGACAGCTTCTTATCAGTTTTTCTGTCAGAAATTCTTTGCACGGTACTCTTTGTACTCAGTTTTGATTCCGCCTTTAAATTCTGGTATTATTGCTTTTCTGACAGCTAATCTTCATTTCCCATTAAGTGCAAGTATCCATCCATTTGCTGTCAGAGAATTCTCCTTTCCATCTTGCTACACCTTCCCATTTAGCATCTTCCAATACACCAAAAACTGACTGATATTATTTTAACCCTTGCCTTTGTCTATGCATTGGATGACTTCTTTTACAAACTGGTGATGAAAAGTCAATATGGATTTTTGAAGGACTCCCTGATTCAGCAGCTCCTAATGTGTAGCCTGCAAAGCAAAGAGAAGAAGGAATCCCTCCATATGCTGGGGCTGCACACCAAGCAGTCCAGCACGTAAACACATTCAGACAGTAGCAGATATACACATTACAGACATATTCTTTACCCTGCACAATATTACAAATTTCCCAGGAGAGGCAAATTATTAAAGATTCGGAAAGAACACAGAAGTAGAATAAATGGAAATTTCATTTCCTTTCGGGACGGGAAACGAAATCTTGCTATTTCAATGGGGACCAATTGGGCTATCCTTGGACCATGTCCTTGCACTTGACGGCACGTAGGATGGTTTTGACTTGGGCAAAATTTTTTTTTTTTTTTTTGGTATCCTGGCCACGGTTCTGATATTTTCCCCTCAGCGATGTGTCTTCCTCCTTGATATTTTCCCCTGCTTTTCCAGTATCTGTCAGGTGAGTTTTGGCATCTTGTTTTCTTTTCTGATGCATCTCATTCCCTCCCAGACCGTTTCCTTGTAGCCACTACATCTCCGAATTGCGGATTTTTTGGGGGTTTTCTTCGGTCGCATTTCATTTGATCGTATCTCCTTTCCAGAGCCTTTGGAAGCCTTTCTTTCCTGGGTCGCAAGATTTCGTTTCCCGTCCCGAAAGGAAATGAAATTTCCTTTCGGGACGGGAAACGAAATCTTGCGATTTCAATGGGGACCAATTGGGCTATCCTTGGACCATGTCCCTGCACTTGACGGCACGTAGGATGGTTTTGACTTGGGCGAATTTTTTTTTTTTTTTTTTTTGGTATCCTGGCCACGGTTCTGATACTTTCCCCTCAGCGATGTGTCATCCTCCTTGATATTTTCCCCTGCTTTTCCAGTATCTGTCAGGTGAGTTTTGGCATCTTGTTTTCTTTTCTGATGCATCTCATTCCCTCCCAGACCGTTTCCTTGTAGTCACTACATCTCCGAATTGCGGATTTTTTGGGGGTTTTCTTCGGTCGCATTTCATTTGATCGTATCTCCTTTCCAGAGCCTTTGGAAGCCTTTCTTTCCTGGGTCGCAAGATTTCGTTTCCCGTCCCGAAAGGAAATGAAATTTCCTTTCGGGACGGGAAACGAAATCTTGCGATTTCAATGGGGACCAATTGGGCTATCCTTGGACCATGTCCCTGCACTTGACGGCACGTAGGATGGTTCTGACTTGGGCGAAATTTTTTTTTTTTTTTTTGGTATCCTGGCCACGGTTCTGATATTTTCCCCTCAGCGATGTGTCTTCCTCCTTGATATTTTCCCCTGCTTTTCCAGTATCTGTCAGGTGAGTTTTGGCATCTTGTTTTCTTTTCTGCTGCATCTCATTCCCTCCCAGACCGTTTCCTTGTAGCCACTACATCTCCGAATTGCGGATTTTTTGGGGGTTTTCTTCGGTCGCATTTCATTTGATCGTATCTCCTTTCCAGAGCCTTTGGAAGCCTTTCTTTCCTGGGTCGCAAGATTTCGTTTCCCGTCCCGAAAGGAAATGAAATTTCCTTTCGGGACGGGAAACGAAATCTTGCGATTTCAATGGGGACCAATTGGGCTATCCTTGGACCATGTCCCTGCACTTGACGGCACGTAGGATGGTTTTGACTTGGGCGAAATTTTTTTTTTTTTTTTTTGGTATCCTGGCCACGGTTCTGATATTTTCCCCTCAGCGATGTGTCTTCCTCCTTGATATTTTCCCCTGCTTTTCCAGTATCTGTCAGGTGAGTTTTGGCATCTTGTTTTCTTTTCTGATGCATCTCATTCCCTCCCAGACCGTTTCCTTGTAGCCACTACATCTCCGAATTGCGGATTTTTTGGGGGTTTTCTTCGGTCACATTTCATTTGATCGTATCTCCTTTCCAGAGCCTTTGGAAGCCTTTCTTTCCTGGGTCGCAAGATTTCGTTTCCCGTCCCGAAAGGAAATGAAATTTCCTTTCGGGACGGGAAACGAAATCTTGCGATTTCAATGGGGACCAATTGGGCTATCCTTGGACCATGTCCCTGCACTTGACGGCACGTAGGATGGTTTTCACTTGGGCGAAATTTTTTTTTTTTTTTTTTGGTATCCTGGCCACGGTTCTGATACTTTCCCCTCAGCGATGTGTCTTCCTCCTTGATATTTTCCCCTGCTTTTCCAGTATCTGTCAGGTGAGTTTTGGCATCTTGTTTTCTTTTCTGCTGCATCTCATTCCTTCCCAGACCGTTTCCTTGTAGCCACTACATCTCCGAATTGCGGATTTTTTGGGGGTTTTCTTCGGTCGCATTTCATTTGATCGTATCTCCTTTCCAGAGCCTTTGGAAGCCTTTCTTTCCTGGGTCGCAAGATTTCGTTTCCCGTCCCGAAAGGAAATGAAATTTCCTTTCGGGACGGGAAACGAAATCTTGCGATTTCAATGGGGACCAATTGGGCTATCCTTGGACCATGTCCCTGCACTTGACGGCACGTAGGATGGTTTTGACTTGGGCGAAATTTTTTTTTTTTTTTTTTGGTATCCTGGCCACGGTTCTGATATTTTCCCCTCAGCGATGTGTCTTCCTCCTTGATATTTTCCCCTGCTTTTCCAGTATCTGTCAGGTGAGTTTTGGCATCTTGTTTTCTTTTCTGCTGCATCTCATTCCCTCCCAGACCGTTTCCTTGTAGCCACTACATCTCCGAATTGCGGATTTTTTGGGGGTTTTCTTCGGTCGCATTTCATTTGATCGTATCTCCTTTCCAGAGCCTTTGGAAGCCTTTCTTTCCTGGGTCGCAAGATTTCGTTTCCCGTCCCGAAAGGAAATGAAATTTCCTTTCGGGACGGGAAACGAAATCTTGCGATTTCAATGGGGACCAATTGGGCTATCCTTGGACCATGTCCCTGCACTTGACGGCACGTAGGATGGTTTTGACTTGGGCGAATTTTTTTTTTTTTTTTTTTTGGTATCCTGGCCACGGTTCTGATACTTTCCCCTCAGCGATGTGTCATCCTCCTTGATATTTTCCCCTGCTTTTCCAGTATCTGTCAGGTGAGTTTTGGCATCTTGTTTTCTTTTCTGCTGCATCTCATTCCCTCCCAGACCGTTTCCTTGTAGTCACTACATCTCCGAATTGCGGATTTTTTGGGGGTTTTCTTCGGTCGCATTTCATTTGATCGTTTCTCCTTTCCAGAGCCTTTGGAAGCCTTTCTTTCCTGGGTCGCAAGATTTCGTTTCCCGTCCCGAAAGGAAATGAAATTTCCTTTCGGGACGGGAAACGAAATCTTGCGATTTCAATGGGGACCAATTGGGCTATCCTTGGACCATGTCCCTGCACTTGACGGCACGTAGGATGGTTCTGACTTGGGCGAAATTTTTTTTTTTTTTTGGTATCCTGGCCACCGTTCTGATATTTTCCCCTCAGCGATGTGTCTTCCTCCTTGATATTTTCCCCTGCTTTTCCAGTATCTGTCAGGTGAGTTTAGGCATCTTGTTTTCTTTTCTGCTGCATCTCATTCCCTCCCAGACCGTTTCGTTGTAGTCACTACATCTCCGAATTGCGGATTTTTTGGGGGTTTTCTTCGGTCGCATTTCATTTGATCGTATCTCCTTTCCAGAGCCTTTGGAAGCCTTTCTTTCCTAGGTCGCAAGATTTCGTTTCCCGTCCCGAAAGGAAATGAAATTTCCTTTCGGGACGGGAAACGAAATCTTGCGATTTCAATGGGGACCAATTGGGCTATCCTTGGACCATGTCCCTGCACTTGACGGCACGTAGGATGGTTTTGACTTGGGCGAAATTTTTTTTTTTTTTTTTGGTATCCTGGCCACGGTTCTGATACTTTCCCATCAGCGATGTGTCTTCCTCCTTGATATTTTCCCCTGCTTTTCCAGTATCTGTCAGGTGAGTTTTGGCATCTTGTTTTCTTTTCTGCTGCATCTCATTCCCTCCCAGACCGTTTCCTTGTAGCCACTACATCTCCGAATTGCGGATTTTTTGGGGGTTTTCTTCGGTCGCATTTCATTTGATCGTATCTCCTTTCCAGAGCCTTTGGAAGCCTTTCTTTCCTAGGTCGCAAGATTTCGTTTCCCGTCCCGAAAGGAAATGAAATTTCCTTTCGGGACGGGAAACGAAATCTTGCGATTTCAATGGGGACCAATTGGGCTATCCTTGGACCATGTCCCTGCACTGGACGGCACGTAGGATGGTTTTGACTTGGGCGAAATTTTTTTTTTTTTTTTTTTGGTATCCTGGCCACGGTTCTGATACTTTCCCCTCAGCGATGTGTCATCCTCCTTGATATTTTCCCCTGCTTTTCCAGTATCTGTCAGGTGAGTTTTGGCATCTTGTTTTCTTTTCTGCTGCATCTCATTCCCTCCCAGACCGTTTCCTTGTAGTCACTACATCTCCGAATTGCGGATTTTTTGGGGGTTTTCTTCGGTCGCATTTCATTTGATCGTATCTCCTTTCCAGAGCCTTTGGAAGCCTTTCTTTCCTGGGTCGCAAGATTTCGTTTCCCGTCCCGAAAGGAAATGAAATTTCCTTTCGGGACGGGAAACGAAATCTTGGGATTTCAATGGGGACCAATTGGGCTATCCTTGGACCATGTCCCTGCACTTGACGGCACGTAGGATGGTTTTGACTTGGGCGAAATTTTTTTTTTTTTTTTTGGTATCCTGGCCACGGTTCTGATACTTTCCCCTCAGCGATGTGTCTTCCTCCTTGATATTTTCCCCTGCTTTTCCAGTATCTGTCAGGTGAGTTTTGGCATCTTGTTTTCTTTTCTGCTGCATCTCATTCCCTCCCAGACCGTTTCCTTGTAGCCACTACATCTCCGAATTGCGGATTTTTTGGGGGTTTTCTTCGGTCGCATTTCATTTGATCGTATCTCCTTTCCAGAGCCTTTGGAAGCCTTTCTTTCCTGGGTCGCAAGATTTCGTTTCCCGTCCCGAAAGGAAATGAAATTTCCTTTCGGGACGGGAAACGAAATCTTGCGATTTCAATGGGGACCAATTGGGCTATCCTTGGACCATGTCCCTGCACTGGACGGCACGTAGGATGGTTTTGACTTGGGCGAAATTTTTTTTTTTTTTTTTTTGGTATCCTGGCCACGGTTCTGATACTTTCCCCTCAGCGATGTGTCTTCCTCCTTGATATTTTCCCCTGCTTTTCCAGTATCTGTCACGTGAGTTTTGGCATCTTGTTTTCTTTTCTGCTGCATCTCATTCCTTCCCAGACCGTTTCCTTGTAGCCACTACATCTCCGAATTGCGGATTTTTTGGGGGTTTTCTTCGGTCGCATTTCATTTGATCGTATCTCCTTTCCAGAGCCTTTGGAAGCCTTTCTTTCCTGGGTCGCAAGATTTCGTTTCCCGTCCCGAAAGGAAATGAAATTTCCTTTCGGGACGGGAAACGAAATCTTGCGATTTCAATGGGGACCAATTGGGCTATCCTTGGACCATGTCCCTGCACTTGACGGCACGTAGGATGGTTTTCACTTGGGCGAAATTTTTTTTTTTTTTTTTTGGTATCCTGGCCACGGTTCTGATATTTTCCCCTCAGCGATGTGTCTTCCTCCTTGATATTTTCCCCTGCTTTTCCAGTATCTGTCAGGTGAGTTTTGGCATCTTGTTTTCTTTTCTGCTGCATCTCATTCCCTCCCAGACCGTTTCCTTGTAGCCACTACATCTCCGAATTGCGGATTTTTTGGGGGTTTTCTTCGGTCGCATTTCATTTGATCGTATCTCCTTTCCAGAGCCTTTGGAAGCCTTTCTTTCCTGGGTCGCAAGATTTCGTTTCCCGTCCCGAAAGGAAATGAAATTTCCTTTCGGGACGGGAAACGAAATCTTGCGATTTCAATGGGGACCAATTGGGCTATCCTTGGACCATGTCCCTGCACTTGACGGCACGTAGGATGGTTTTCACTTGGGCGAAATTTTTTTTTTTTTTTTTTGGTATCCTGGCCACGGTTCTGATATTTTCCCCTCAGCGATGTGTCTTCCTCCTTGATATTTTCCCCTGCTTTTCCAGTATCTGTCAGGTGAGTTTTGGCATCTTGTTTTCTTTTCTGCTGCATCTCATTCCCTCCCAGACCGTTTCCTTGTAGCCACTACATCTCCGAATTGCGGATTTTTTGGGGGTTTTCTTCGGTCGCATTTCATTTGATCGTATCTCCTTTCCAGAGCCTTTGGAAGCCTTTCTTTCCTGGGTCGCAAGATTTCGTTTCCCGTCCCGAAAGGAAATGAAATTTCCTTTCGGGACGGGAAACGAAATCTTGCGATTTCAATGGGGACCAATTGGGCTATCCTTGGACCATGTCCCTGCACTTGACGGCACGTAGGATGGTTTTGACTTGGGCGAAATTTTTTTTTTTTTTTTTTGGTATCCTGGCCACGGTTCTGATATTTTCCCCTCAGCGATGTGTCTTCCTCCTTGATATTTTCCCCTGCTTTTCCAGTATCTGTCAGGTGAGTTTTGGCATCTTGTTTTCTTTTCTGCTGCATCTCATTCCCTCCCAGACCGTTTCCTTGTAGCCACTACATCTCCGAATTGCGGATTTTTTGGGGGTTTTCTTCGGTCGCATTTCATTTGATCGTATCTCCTTTCCAGAGCCTTTGGAAGCCTTTCTTTCCTGGGTCGCAAGATTTCGTTTCCCGTCCCGAAAGGAAATGAAATTTCCTTTCGGGACGGGAAACGAAATCTTGCGATTTCAATGGGGACCAATTGGGCTATCCTTGGACCATGTCCCTGCACTTGACGGCACGTAGGATGGTTTTGACTTGGGCGAAATTTTTTTTTTTTTTTTTTTGGTATCCTGGCCACGGTTCTGATATTTTCCCCTCAGCGATGTGTCTTCCTCCTTGATATTTTCCCCTGCTTTTCCAGTATCTGTCAGGTGAGTTTTGGCATCTTGTTTTCTTTTCTGATGCATCTCATTCCCTCCCAGACCGTTTCCTTGTAGCCACTACATCTCCGAATTGCGGATTTTTTGGGGGTTTTCTTCGGTCACATTTCATTTGATCGTATCTCCTTTCCAGAGCCTTTGGAAGCCTTTCTTTCCTGGGTCGCAAGATTTCGTTTCCCGTCCCGAAAGGAAATGAAATTTCCTTTCGGGACGGGAAACGAAATCTTGCGATTTCAATGGGGACCAATTGGGCTATCCTTGGACCATGTCCCTGCACTTGACGGCACGTAGGATGGTTTTGACTTGGGCGAAATTTTTTTTTTTTTTTTTGGTATCCTGGCCACGGTTCTGATACTTTCCCCTCAGCGATGTGTCTTCCTCCTTGATATTTTCCCCTGCTTTTCCAGTATCTGTCAGGTGAGTTTTGGCATCTTGTTTTCTTTTCTGCTGCATCTCATTCCCTCCCAGACCGTTTCCTTGTAGCCACTACATCTCCGAATTGCGGATTTTTTGGGGGTTTTCTTCGGTCGCATTTCATTTGATCGTATCTCCTTTCCAGAGCCTTTGGAAGCCTTTCTTTCCTGGGTCGCAAGATTTCGTTTCCCGTCCCGAAAGGAAATGAAATTTCCTTTCGGGACGGGAAACGAAATCTTGCGATTTCAATGGGGACCAATTGGGCTATCCTTGGACCATGTCCCTGCACTGGACGGCACGTAGGATGGTTTTGACTTGGGCGAAATTTTTTTTTTTTTTTTTTTGGTATCCTGGCCACGGTTCTGATACTTTCCCCTCAGCGATGTGTCTTCCTCCTTGATATTTTCCCCTGCTTTTCCAGTATCTGTCAGGTGAGTTTTGGCATCTTGTTTTCTTTTCTGCTGCATCTCATTCCTTCCCAGACCGTTTCCTTGTAGCCACTACATCTCCGAATTGCGGATTTTTTGGGGGTTTTCTTCGGTCGCATTTCATTTGATCGTATCTCCTTTCCAGAGCCTTTGGAAGCCTTTCTTTCCTGGGTCGCAAGATTTCGTTTCCCGTCCCGAAAGGAAATGAAATTTCCTTTCGGGACGGGAAACGAAATCTTGCGATTTCAATGGGGACCAATTGGGCTATCCTTGGACCATGTCCCTGCACTTGACGGCACGTAGGATGGTTCTGACTTGGGCGAAATTTTTTTTTTTTTTTTTGGTATCCTGGCCACGGTTCTGATACTTTCCCCTCAGCGATGTGTCTTCCTCCTTGATATTTTCCCCTGCTTTTCCAGTATCTGTCAGGTGAGTTTTGGCATCTTGTTTTCTTTTCTGCTGCATCTCATTCCCTCCCAGACCGTTTCCTTGTAGCCACTACATCTCCGAATTGCGGATTTTTTGGGGGTTTTCTTCGGTCGCATTTCATTTGATCGTATCTCCTTTCCAGAGCCTTTGGAAGCCTTTCTTTCCTGGGTCGCAAGATTTCGTTTCCCGTCCCGAAAGGAAATGAAATTTCCTTTCGGGACGGGAAACGAAATCTTGCGATTTCAATGGGGACCAATTGGGCTATCCTTGGACCATGTCCCTGCACTTGACGGCACGTAGGATGGTTTTGACTTGGGCGAAATTTTTTTTTTTTTTTTTTTGGTATCCTGGCCACGGTTCTGATATTTTCCCCTCAGCGATGTGTCTTCCTCCTTGATATTTTCCCCTGCTTTTCCAGTATCTGTCAGGTGAGTTTTGGCATCTTGTTTTCTTTTCTGATGCATCTCATTCCCTCCCAGACCGTTTCCTTGTAGCCACTACATCTCCGAATTGCGGATTTTTTGGGGGTTTTCTTCGGTCACATTTCATTTGATCGTATCTCCTTTCCAGAGCCTTTGGAAGCCTTTCTTTCCTGGGTCGCAAGATTTCGTTTCCCGTCCCGAAAGGAAATGAAATTTCCTTTCGGGACGGGAAACGAAATCTTGCGATTTCAATGGGGACCAATTGGGCTATCCTTGGACCATGTCCCTGCACTTGACGGCACGTAGGATGGTTTTCACTTGGGCGAAATTTTTTTTTTTTTTTTTTGGTATCCTGGCCACGGTTCTGATATTTTCCCCTCAGCGATGTGTCTTCCTCCTTGATATTTTCCCCTGCTTTTCCAGTATCTGTCAGGTGAGTTTTGGCATCTTGTTTTCTTTTCTGCTGCATCTCATTCCCTCCCAGACCGTTTCCTTGTAGCCACTACATCTCCGAATTGCGGATTTTTTGGGGGTTTTCTTCGGTCGCATTTCATTTGATCGTATCTCCTTTCCAGAGCCTTTGGAAGCCTTTCTTTCCTGGGTCGCAAGATTTCGTTTCCCGTCCCGAAAGGAAATGAAATTTCCTTTCGGGACGGGAAACGAAATCTTGCGATTTCAATGGGGACCAATCGGGCTATCCTTGGACCATGTCCCTGCACTTGACGGCACGTAGGATGGTTTTGACTTGGGCGAAATTTTTTTTTTTTTTTTTTGGTATCCTGGCCACGGTTCTGATATTTTCCCCTCAGCGATGTGTCTTCCTCCTTGATATTTTCCCCTGCTTTTCCAGTATCTGTCAGGTGAGTTTTGGCATCTTGTTTTCTTTTCTGATGCATCTCATTCCCTCCCAGACCGTTTCCTTGTAGCCACTACATCTCCGAATTGCGGATTTTTTGGGGGTTTTCTTCGGTCGCATTTCATTTGATCGTATCTCCTTTCCAGAGCCTTTGGAAGCCTTTCTTTCCTGGGTCGCAAGATTTCGTTTCCCGTCCCGAAAGGAAATGAAATTTCCTTTCGGGACGGGAAACGAAATCTTGCGATTTCAATGGGGACCAATTGGGCTATCCTTGGACCATGTCCCTGCACTTGACGGCACGTAGGATGGTTCTGACTTGGGCGAAATTTTTTTTTTTTTTTTTGGTATCCTGGCCACGGTTCTGATACTTTCCCCTCAGCGATGTGTCTTCCTCCTTGATATTTTCCCCTGCTTTTCCAGTATCTGTCAGGTGAGTTTTGGCATCTTGTTTTCTTTTCTGCTGCATCTCATTCCCTCCCAGACCGTTTCCTTGTAGCCACTACATCTCCGAATTGCGGATTTTTTGGGGGTTTTCTTCGGTCGCATTTCATTTGATCGTATCTCCTTTCCAGAGCCTTTGGAAGCCTTTCTTTCCTGGGTCGCAAGATTTCGTTTCCCGTCCCGAAAGGAAATGAAATTTCCTTTCGGGACGGGAAACGAAATCTTGCGATTTCAATGGGGACCAATTGGGCTATCCTTGGACCATGTCCCTGCACTTGACGGCACGTAGGATGGTTTTGACTTGGGCGAAATTTTTTTTTTTTTTTTTTTGGTATCCTGGCCACGGTTCTGATATTTTCCCCTCAGCGATGTGTCTTCCTCCTTGATATTTTCCCCTGCTTTTCCAGTATCTGTCAGGTGAGTTTTGGCATCTTGTTTTCTTTTCTGATGCATCTCATTCCCTCCCAGACCGTTTCCTTGTAGCCACTACATCTCCGAATTGCGGATTTTTTGGGGGTTTTCTTCGGTCACATTTCATTTGATCGTATCTCCTTTCCAGAGCCTTTGGAAGCCTTTCTTTCCTGGGTCGCAAGATTTCGTTTCCCGTCCCGAAAGGAAATTTCATTTCCTTTCGGGACGGGAAACGAAATCTTGCGATTTCAATGGGGACCAATTGGGCTATCCTTGGACCATGTCCCTGCACTGGACGGCACGTAGGATGGTTTTGACTTGGGCGAAATTTTTTTTTTTTTTTTTTGGTATCCAGGCCACGGTTCTGATACTTTCCCCTCAGCGATGTGTCTTCCTCCTTGATATTTTCCCCTGCTTTTCCAGTATCTGTCAGGTGAGTTTTGGCATCTTGTTTTCTTTTCTGATGCATCTTATTCCCTCCCAGACCGTTTCCTTGTAGCCACTACATCTCCGAATTGCGGATTTTTTGGGGGTTTTCTTCGGTCACATTTCATTTGATCGTATCTCCTTTCCAGAGCCTTTGGAAGCCTTTCTTTCCTGGGTCGCAAGATTTCGTTTCCCGTCCCGAAAGGAAATTTCATTTCCTTTCGGGACGGGAAACGAAATCTTGCGATTTCAATGGGGACCAATTGGGCTATCCTTGGACCATGTCCCTGCACTGGACGGCACGTAGGATGGTTTTGACTTGGGCGAAATTTTTTTTTTTTTTTTTTGGTATCCTGGCCACGGTTCTGATACTTTCCCCTCAGCGATGTGTCTTCCTCCTTGATATTTTCCCCTGCTTTTCCAGTATCTGTCAGGTGAGTTTTGGCATCTTGTTTTCTTTTCTGCTGCATCTCATTCCTTCCCAGACCGTTTCCTTGTAGCCACTACATCTCCGAATTGCGGATTTTTTGGGGGTTTTCTTCGGTCGCATTTCATTTGATCGTATCTCCTTTCCAGAGCCTTTGGAAGCCTTTCTTTCCTGGGTCGCAAGATTTCGTTTCCCGTCCCGAAAGGAAATGAAATTTCCTTTCGGGACGGGAAACGAAATCTTGCGATTTCAATGGGGACCAATTGGGCTATCCTTGGACCATGTCCCTGCACTTGACGGCACGTAGGATGGTTTTCACTTGGGCGAAATTTTTTTTTTTTTTTTTTGGTATCCTGGCCACGGTTCTGATATTTTCCCCTCAGCGATGTGTCTTCCTCCTTGATATTTTCCCCTGCTTTTCCAGTATCTGTCAGGTGAGTTTTGGCATCTTGTTTTCTTTTCTGCTGCATCTCATTCCCTCCCAGACCGTTTCCTTGTAGCCACTACATCTCCGAATTGCGGATTTTTTGGGGGTTTTCTTCGGTCGCATTTCATTTGATCGTATCTCCTTTCCAGAGCCTTTGGAAGCCTTTCTTTCCTGGGTCGCAAGATTTCGTTTCCCGTCCCGAAAGGAAATGAAATTTCCTTTCGGGACGGGAAACGAAATCTTGCGATTTCAATGGGGACCAATTGGGCTATCCTTGGACCATGTCCCTGCACTTGACGGCACGTAGGATGGTTTTGACTTGGGCGAAATTTTTTTTTTTTTTTTTTGGTATCCTGGCCACGGTTCTGATATTTTCCCCTCAGCGATGTGTCTTCCTCCTTGATATTTTCCCCTGCTTTTCCAGTATCTGTCAGGTGAGTTTTGGCATCTTGTTTTCTTTTCTGCTGCATCTCATTCCCTCCCAGACCGTTTCCTTGTAGCCACTACATCTCCGAATTGCGGATTTTTTGGGGGTTTTCTTCGGTCGCATTTCATTTGATCGTATCTCCTTTCCAGAGCCTTTGGAAGCCTTTCTTTCCTGGGTCGCAAGATTTCGTTTCCCGTCCCGAAAGGAAATGAAATTTCCTTTCGGGACGGGAAACGAAATCTTGCGATTTCAATGGGGACCAATTGGGCTATCCTTGGACCATGTCCCTGCACTTGACGGCACGTAGGATGGTTTTGACTTGGGCGAAATTTTTTTTTTTTTTTTTTTGGTATCCTGGCCACGGTTCTGATATTTTCCCCTCAGCGATGTGTCTTCCTCCTTGATATTTTCCCCTGCTTTTCCAGTATCTGTCAGGTGAGTTTTGGCATCTTGTTTTCTTTTCTGATGCATCTCATTCCCTCCCAGACCGTTTCCTTGTAGCCACTACATCTCCGAATTGCGGATTTTTTGGGGGTTTTCTTCGGTCGCATTTCATTTGATCGTATCTCCTTTCCAGAGCCTTTGGAAGCCTTTCTTTCCTGGGTCGCAAGATTTCGTTTCCCGTCCCGAAAGGAAATGAAATTTCCTTTCGGGACGGGAAACGAAATCTTGCGATTTCAATGGGGACCAATTGGGCTATCCTTGGACCATGTCCCTGCACTTGACGGCACGTAGGATGGTTTTGACTTGGGCGAAATTTTTTTTTTTTTTTTTTTGGTATCCTGGCCACGGTTCTGATATTTTCCCCTCAGCGATGTGTCATCCTCCTTGATATTTTCCCCTGCTTTTCCAGTATCTGTCAGGTGAGTTTTGGCATCTTGTTTTCTTTTCTGCTGCATCTCATTCCCTCCCAGACCGTTTCCTTGTAGCCACTACATCTCCGAATTGCGGATTTTTTGGGGGTTTTCTTCGGTCGCATTTCATTTGATCGTATCTCCTTTCCAGAGCCTTTGGAAGCCTTTCTTTCCTGGGTCGCAAGATTTCGTTTCCCGTCCCGAAAGGAAATGAAATTTCCTTTCGGGACGGGAAACGAAATCTTGCGATTTCAATGGGGACCAATCGGGCTATCCTTGGACCATGTCCCTGCACTTGACGGCACGTAGGATGGTTTTGACTTGGGCGAAATTTTTTTTTTTTTTTTTTGGTATCCTGGCCACGGTTCTGATATTTTCCCCTCAGCGATGTGTCTTCCTCCTTGATATTTTCCCCTGCTTTTCCAGTATCTGTCAGGTGAGTTTTGGCATCTTGTTTTCTTTTCTGATGCATCTCATTCCCTCCCAGACCGTTTCCTTGTAGCCACTACATCTCCGAATTGCGGATTTTTTGGGGGTTTTCTTCGGTCGCATTTCATTTGATCGTATCTCCTTTCCAGAGCCTTTGGAAGCCTTTCTTTCCTGGGTCGCAAGATTTCGTTTCCCGTCCCGAAAGGAAATGAAATTTCCTTTCGGGACGGGAAACGAAATCTTGCGATTTCAATGGGGACCAATTGGGCTATCCTTGGACCATGTCCCTGCACTTGACGGCACGTAGGATGGTTCTGACTTGGGCGAAATTTTTTTTTTTTTTTTTGGTATCCTGGCCACGGTTCTGATACTTTCCCCTCAGCGATGTGTCTTCCTCCTTGATATTTTCCCCTGCTTTTCCAGTATCTGTCAGGTGAGTTTTGGCATCTTGTTTTCTTTTCTGCTGCATCTCATTCCCTCCCAGACCGTTTCCTTGTAGCCACTACATCTCCGAATTGCGGATTTTTTGGGGGTTTTCTTCGGTCGCATTTCATTTGATCGTATCTCCTTTCCAGAGCCTTTGGAAGCCTTTCTTTCCTGGGTCGCAAGATTTCGTTTCCCGTCCCGAAAGGAAATGAAATTTCCTTTCGGGACGGGAAACGAAATCTTGCGATTTCAATGGGGACCAATTGGGCTATCCTTGGACCATGTCCCTGCACTTGACGGCACGTAGGATGGTTTTGACTTGGGCGAAATTTTTTTTTTTTTTTTTTTGGTATCCTGGCCACGGTTCTGATATTTTCCCCTCAGCGATGTGTCTTCCTCCTTGATATTTTCCCCTGCTTTTCCAGTATCTGTCAGGTGAGTTTTGGCATCTTGTTTTCTTTTCTGATGCATCTCATTCCCTCCCAGACCGTTTCCTTGTAGCCACTACATCTCCGAATTGCGGATTTTTTGGGGGTTTTCTTCGGTCGCATTTCATTTGATCGTATCTCCTTTCCAGAGCCTTTGGAAGCCTTTCTTTCCTGGGTCGCAAGATTTCGTTTCCCGTCCCGAAAGGAAATGAAATTTCCTTTCGGGACGGGAAACGAAATCTTGCGATTTCAATGGGGACCAATTGGGCTATCCTTGGACCATGTCCCTGCACTTGACGGCACGTAGGATGGTTTTGACTTGGGCGAATTTTTTTTTTTTTTTTTTTTGGTATCCTGGCCACGGTTCTGATACTTTCCCCTCAGCGATGTGTCATCCTCCTTGATATTTTCCCCTGCTTTTCCAGTATCTGTCAGGTGAGTTTTGGCATCTTGTTTTCTTTTCTGCTGCATCTCATTCCCTCCCAGACCGTTTCCTTGTAGTCACTACATCTCCGAATTGCGGATTTTTTGGGGGTTTTCTTCGGTCGCATTTCATTTGATCGTTTCTCCTTTCCAGAGCCTTTGGAAGCCTTTCTTTCCTGGGTCGCAAGATTTCGTTTCCCGTCCCGAAAGGAAATGAAATTTCCTTTCGGGACGGGAAACGAAATCTTGCGATTTCAATGGGGACCAATTGGGCTATCCTTGGACCATGTCCCTGCACTTGACGGCACGTAGGATGGTTCTGACTTGGGCGAAATTTTTTTTTTTTTTTTGGTATCCTGGCCACCGTTCTGATATTTTCCCCTCAGCGATGTGTCTTCCTCCTTGATATTTTCCCCTGCTTTTCCAGTATCTGTCAGGTGAGTTTAGGCATCTTGTTTTCTTTTCTGCTGCATCTCATTCCCTCCCAGACCGTTTCGTTGTAGTCACTACATCTCCGAATTGCGGATTTTTTGGGGGTTTTCTTCGGTCGCATTTCATTTGATCGTATCTCCTTTCCAGAGCCTTTGGAAGCCTTTCTTTCCTAGGTCGCAAGATTTCGTTTCCCGTCCCGAAAGGAAATGAAATTTCCTTTCGGGACGGGAAACGAAATCTTGCGATTTCAATGGGGACCAATTGGGCTATCCTTGGACCATGTCCCTGCACTTGACGGCACGTAGGATGGTTTTGACTTGGGCGAAATTTTTTTTTTTTTTTTTGGTATCCTGGCCACGGTTCTGATACTTTCCCATCAGCGATGTGTCTTCCTCCTTGATATTTTCCCCTGCTTTTCCAGTATCTGTCAGGTGAGTTTTGGCATCTTGTTTTCTTTTCTGCTGCATCTCATTCCCTCCCAGACCGTTTCCTTGTAGCCACTACATCTCCGAATTGCGGATTTTTTGGGGGTTTTCTTCGGTCGCATTTCATTTGATCGTATCTCCTTTCCAGAGCCTTTGGAAGCCTTTCTTTCCTAGGTCGCAAGATTTCGTTTCCCGTCCCGAAAGGAAATGAAATTTCCTTTCGGGACGGGAAACGAAATCTTGCGATTTCAATGGGGACCAATTGGGCTATCCTTGGACCATGTCCCTGCACTGGACGGCACGTAGGATGGTTTTGACTTGGGCGAAATTTTTTTTTTTTTTTTTTGGTATCCTGGCCACGGTTCTGATACTTTCCCCTCAGCGATGTGTCATCCTCCTTGATATTTTCCCCTGCTTTTCCAGTATCTGTCAGGTGAGTTTTGGCATCTTGTTTTCTTTTCTGCTGCATCTCATTCCCTCCCAGACCGTTTCCTTGTAGTCACTACATCTCCGAATTGCGGATTTTTTGGGGGTTTTCTTCGGTCGCATTTCATTTGATCGTATCTCCTTTCCAGAGCCTTTGGAAGCCTTTCTTTCCTGGGTCGCAAGATTTCGTTTCCCGTCCCGAAAGGAAATGAAATTTCCTTTCGGGACGGGAAACGAAATCTTGGGATTTCAATGGGGACCAATTGGGCTATCCTTGGACCATGTCCCTGCACTTGACGGCACGTAGGATGGTTTTGACTTGGGCGAAATTTTTTTTTTTTTTTTTGGTATCCTGGCCACGGTTCTGATACTTTCCCCTCAGCGATGTGTCTTCCTCCTTGATATTTTCCCCTGCTTTTCCAGTATCTGTCAGGTGAGTTTTGGCATCTTGTTTTCTTTTCTGCTGCATCTCATTCCCTCCCAGACCGTTTCCTTGTAGCCACTACATCTCCGAATTGCGGATTTTTTGGGGGTTTTCTTCGGTCGCATTTCATTTGATCGTATCTCCTTTCCAGAGCCTTTGGAAGCCTTTCTTTCCTGGGTCGCAAGATTTCGTTTCCCGTCCCGAAAGGAAATGAAATTTCCTTTCGGGACGGGAAACGAAATCTTGCGATTTCAATGGGGACCAATTGGGCTATCCTTGGACCATGTCCCTGCACTGGACGGCACGTAGGATGGTTTTGACTTGGGCGAAATTTTTTTTTTTTTTTTTTTGGTATCCTGGCCACGGTTCTGATACTTTCCCCTCAGCGATGTGTCTTCCTCCTTGATATTTTCCCCTGCTTTTCCAGTATCTGTCAGGTGAGTTTTGGCATCTTGTTTTCTTTTCTGCTGCATCTCATTCCTTCCCAGACCGTTTCCTTGTAGCCACTACATCTCCGAATTGCGGATTTTTTGGGGGTTTTCTTCGGTCGCATTTCATTTGATCGTATCTCCTTTCCAGAGCCTTTGGAAGCCTTTCTTTCCTGGGTCGCAAGATTTCGTTTCCCGTCCCGAAAGGAAATGAAATTTCCTTTCGGGACGGGAAACGAAATCTTGCGATTTCAATGGGGACCAATTGGGCTATCCTTGGACCATGTCCCTGCACTTGACGGCACGTAGGATGGTTTTCACTTGGGCGAAATTTTTTTTTTTTTTTTTTGGTATCCTGGCCACGGTTCTGATATTTTCCCCTCAGCGATGTGTCTTCCTCCTTGATATTTTCCCCTGCTTTTCCAGTATCTGTCAGGTGAGTTTTGGCATCTTGTTTTCTTTTCTGCTGCATCTCATTCCCTCCCAGACCGTTTCCTTGTAGCCACTACATCTCCGAATTGCGGATTTTTTGGGGGTTTTCTTCGGTCGCATTTCATTTGATCGTATCTCCTTTCCAGAGCCTTTGGAAGCCTTTCTTTCCTGGGTCGCAAGATTTCGTTTCCCGTCCCGAAAGGAAATGAAATTTCCTTTCGGGACGGGAAACGAAATCTTGCGATTTCAATGGGGACCAATTGGGCTATCCTTGGACCATGTCCCTGCACTTGACGGCACGTAGGATGGTTTTCACTTGGGCGAAATTTTTTTTTTTTTTTTTTGGTATCCTGGCCACGGTTCTGATATTTTCCCCTCAGCGATGTGTCTTCCTCCTTGATATTTTCCCCTGCTTTTCCAGTATCTGTCAGGTGAGTTTTGGCATCTTGTTTTCTTTTCTGCTGCATCTCATTCCCTCCCAGACCGTTTCCTTGTAGCCACTACATCTCCGAATTGCGGATTTTTTGGGGGTTTTCTTCGGTCGCATTTCATTTGATCGTATCTCCTTTCCAGAGCCTTTGGAAGCCTTTCTTTCCTGGGTCGCAAGATTTCGTTTCCCGTCCCGAAAGGAAATGAAATTTCCTTTCGGGACGGGAAACGAAATCTTGCGATTTCAATGGGGACCAATTGGGCTATCCTTGGACCATGTCCCTGCACTTGACGGCACGTAGGATGGTTTTGACTTGGGCGAAATTTTTTTTTTTTTTTTTTGGTATCCTGGCCACGGTTCTGATATTTTCCCCTCAGCGATGTGTCTTCCTCCTTGATATTTTCCCCTGCTTTTCCAGTATCTGTCAGGTGAGTTTTGGCATCTTGTTTTCTTTTCTGCTGCATCTCATTCCCTCCCAGACCGTTTCCTTGTAGCCACTACATCTCCGAATTGCGGATTTTTTGGGGGTTTTCTTCGGTCGCATTTCATTTGATCGTATCTCCTTTCCAGAGCCTTTGGAAGCCTTTCTTTCCTGGGTCGCAAGATTTCGTTTCCCGTCCCGAAAGGAAATGAAATTTCCTTTCGGGACGGGAAACGAAATCTTGCGATTTCAATGGGGACCAATTGGGCTATCCTTGGACCATGTCCCTGCACTTGACGGCACGTAGGATGGTTTTGACTTGGGCGAAATTTTTTTTTTTTTTTTTTTGGTATCCTGGCCACGGTTCTGATATTTTCCCCTCAGCGATGTGTCTTCCTCCTTGATATTTTCCCCTGCTTTTCCAGTATCTGTCAGGTGAGTTTTGGCATCTTGTTTTCTTTTCTGATGCATCTCATTCCCTCCCAGACCGTTTCCTTGTAGCCACTACATCTCCGAATTGCGGATTTTTTGGGGGTTTTCTTCGGTCACATTTCATTTGATCGTATCTCCTTTCCAGAGCCTTTGGAAGCCTTTCTTTCCTGGGTCGCAAGATTTCGTTTCCCGTCCCGAAAGGAAATGAAATTTCCTTTCGGGACGGGAAACGAAATCTTGCGATTTCAATGGGGACCAATTGGGCTATCCTTGGACCATGTCCCTGCACTTGACGGCACGTAGGATGGTTTTGACTTGGGCGAAATTTTTTTTTTTTTTTTTGGTATCCTGGCCACGGTTCTGATACTTTCCCCTCAGCGATGTGTCTTCCTCCTTGATATTTTCCCCTGCTTTTCCAGTATCTGTCAGGTGAGTTTTGGCATCTTGTTTTCTTTTCTGCTGCATCTCATTCCCTCCCAGACCGTTTCCTTGTAGCCACTACATCTCCGAATTGCGGATTTTTTGGGGGTTTTCTTCGGTCGCATTTCATTTGATCGTATCTCCTTTCCAGAGCCTTTGGAAGCCTTTCTTTCCTGGGTCGCAAGATTTCGTTTCCCGTCCCGAAAGGAAATGAAATTTCCTTTCGGGACGGGAAACGAAATCTTGCGATTTCAATGGGGACCAATTGGGCTATCCTTGGACCATGTCCCTGCACTGGACGGCACGTAGGATGGTTTTGACTTGGGCGAAATTTTTTTTTTTTTTTTTTTGGTATCCTGGCCACGGTTCTGATACTTTCCCCTCAGCGATGTGTCTTCCTCCTTGATATTTTCCCCTGCTTTTCCAGTATCTGTCAGGTGAGTTTTGGCATCTTGTTTTCTTTTCTGCTGCATCTCATTCCTTCCCAGACCGTTTCCTTGTAGCCACTACATCTCCGAATTGCGGATTTTTTGGGGGTTTTCTTCGGTCGCATTTCATTTGATCGTATCTCCTTTCCAGAGCCTTTGGAAGCCTTTCTTTCCTGGGTCGCAAGATTTCGTTTCCCGTCCCGAAAGGAAATGAAATTTCCTTTCGGGACGGGAAACGAAATCTTGCGATTTCAATGGGGACCAATTGGGCTATCCTTGGACCATGTCCCTGCACTTGACGGCACGTAGGATGGTTCTGACTTGGGCGAAATTTTTTTTTTTTTTTTTGGTATCCTGGCCACGGTTCTGATACTTTCCCCTCAGCGATGTGTCTTCCTCCTTGATATTTTCCCCTGCTTTTCCAGTATCTGTCAGGTGAGTTTTGGCATCTTGTTTTCTTTTCTGCTGCATCTCATTCCCTCCCAGACCGTTTCCTTGTAGCCACTACATCTCCGAATTGCGGATTTTTTGGGGGTTTTCTTCGGTCGCATTTCATTTGATCGTATCTCCTTTCCAGAGCCTTTGGAAGCCTTTCTTTCCTGGGTCGCAAGATTTCGTTTCCCGTCCCGAAAGGAAATGAAATTTCCTTTCGGGACGGGAAACGAAATCTTGCGATTTCAATGGGGACCAATTGGGCTATCCTTGGACCATGTCCCTGCACTTGACGGCACGTAGGATGGTTTTGACTTGGGCGAAATTTTTTTTTTTTTTTTTTTGGTATCCTGGCCACGGTTCTGATATTTTCCCCTCAGCGATGTGTCTTCCTCCTTGATATTTTCCCCTGCTTTTCCAGTATCTGTCAGGTGAGTTTTGGCATCTTGTTTTCTTTTCTGATGCATCTCATTCCCTCCCAGACCGTTTCCTTGTAGCCACTACATCTCCGAATTGCGGATTTTTTGGGGGTTTTCTTCGGTCACATTTCATTTGATCGTATCTCCTTTCCAGAGCCTTTGGAAGCCTTTCTTTCCTGGGTCGCAAGATTTCGTTTCCCGTCCCGAAAGGAAATGAAATTTCCTTTCGGGACGGGAAACGAAATCTTGCGATTTCAATGGGGACCAATTGGGCTATCCTTGGACCATGTCCCTGCACTTGACGGCACGTAGGATGGTTTTCACTTGGGCGAAATTTTTTTTTTTTTTTTTTGGTATCCTGGCCACGGTTCTGATATTTTCCCCTCAGCGATGTGTCTTCCTCCTTGATATTTTCCCCTGCTTTTCCAGTATCTGTCAGGTGAGTTTTGGCATCTTGTTTTCTTTTCTGCTGCATCTCATTCCCTCCCAGACCGTTTCCTTGTAGCCACTACATCTCCGAATTGCGGATTTTTTGGGGGTTTTCTTCGGTCGCATTTCATTTGATCGTATCTCCTTTCCAGAGCCTTTGGAAGCCTTTCTTTCCTGGGTCGCAAGATTTCGTTTCCCGTCCCGAAAGGAAATGAAATTTCCTTTCGGGACGGGAAACGAAATCTTGCGATTTCAATGGGGACCAATCGGGCTATCCTTGGACCATGTCCCTGCACTTGACGGCACGTAGGATGGTTTTGACTTGGGCGAAATTTTTTTTTTTTTTTTTTGGTATCCTGGCCACGGTTCTGATATTTTCCCCTCAGCGATGTGTCTTCCTCCTTGATATTTTCCCCTGCTTTTCCAGTATCTGTCAGGTGAGTTTTGGCATCTTGTTTTCTTTTCTGATGCATCTCATTCCCTCCCAGACCGTTTCCTTGTAGCCACTACATCTCCGAATTGCGGATTTTTTGGGGGTTTTCTTCGGTCGCATTTCATTTGATCGTATCTCCTTTCCAGAGCCTTTGGAAGCCTTTCTTTCCTGGGTCGCAAGATTTCGTTTCCCGTCCCGAAAGGAAATGAAATTTCCTTTCGGGACGGGAAACGAAATCTTGCGATTTCAATGGGGACCAATTGGGCTATCCTTGGACCATGTCCCTGCACTTGACGGCACGTAGGATGGTTCTGACTTGGGCGAAATTTTTTTTTTTTTTTTTTGGTATCCTGGCCACGGTTCTGATACTTTCCCCTCAGCGATGTGTCTTCCTCCTTGATATTTTCCCCTGCTTTTCCAGTATCTGTCAGGTGAGTTTTGGCATCTTGTTTTCTTTTCTGCTGCATCTCATTCCCTCCCAGACCGTTTCCTTGTAGCCACTACATCTCCGAATTGCGGATTTTTTGGGGGTTTTCTTCGGTCGCATTTCATTTGATCGTATCTCCTTTCCAGAGCCTTTGGAAGCCTTTCTTTCCTGGGTCGCAAGATTTCGTTTCCCGTCCCGAAAGGAAATGAAATTTCCTTTCGGGACGGGAAACGAAATCTTGCGATTTCAATGGGGACCAATTGGGCTATCCTTGGACCATGTCCCTGCACTTGACGGCACGTAGGATGGTTTTGACTTGGGCGAAATTTTTTTTTTTTTTTTTTTGGTATCCTGGCCACGGTTCTGATATTTTCCCCTCAGCGATGTGTCTTCCTCCTTGATATTTTCCCCTGCTTTTCCAGTATCTGTCAGGTGAGTTTTGGCATCTTGTTTTCTTTTCTGATGCATCTCATTCCCTCCCAGACCGTTTCCTTGTAGCCACTACATCTCCGAATTGCGGATTTTTTGGGGGTTTTCTTCGGTCACATTTCATTTGATCGTATCTCCTTTCCAGAGCCTTTGGAAGCCTTTCTTTCCTGGGTCGCAAGATTTCGTTTCCCGTCCCGAAAGGAAATTTCATTTCCTTTCGGGACGGGAAACGAAATCTTGCGATTTCAATGGGGACCAATTGGGCTATCCTTGGACCATGTCCCTGCACTGGACGGCACGTAGGATGGTTTTGACTTGGGCGAAATTTTTTTTTTTTTTTTTTGGTATCCAGGCCACGGTTCTGATACTTTCCCCTCAGCGATGTGTCTTCCTCCTTGATATTTTCCCCTGCTTTTCCAGTATCTGTCAGGTGAGTTTTGGCATCTTGTTTTCTTTTCTGATGCATCTTATTCCCTCCCAGACCGTTTCCTTGTAGCCACTACATCTCCGAATTGCGGATTTTTTGGGGGTTTTCTTCGGTCACATTTCATTTGATCGTATCTCCTTTCCAGAGCCTTTGGAAGCCTTTCTTTCCTGGGTCGCAAGATTTCGTTTCCCGTCCCGAAAGGAAATTTCATTTCCTTTCGGGACGGGAAACGAAATCTTGCGATTTCAATGGGGACCAATTGGGCTATCCTTGGACCATGTCCCTGCACTGGACGGCACGTAGGATGGTTTTGACTTGGGCGAAATTTTTTTTTTTTTTTTTTGGTATCCTGGCCACGGTTCTGATACTTTCCCCTCAGCGATGTGTCTTCCTCCTTGATATTTTCCCCTGCTTTTCCAGTATCTGTCAGGTGAGTTTTGGCATCTTGTTTTCTTTTCTGCTGCATCTCATTCCTTCCCAGACCGTTTCCTTGTAGCCACTACATCTCCGAATTGCGGATTTTTTGGGGGTTTTCTTCGGTCGCATTTCATTTGATCGTATCTCCTTTCCAGAGCCTTTGGAAGCCTTTCTTTCCTGGGTCGCAAGATTTCGTTTCCCGTCCCGAAAGGAAATGAAATTTCCTTTCGGGACGGGAAACGAAATCTTGCGATTTCAATGGGGACCAATTGGGCTATCCTTGGACCATGTCCCTGCACTTGACGGCACGTAGGATGGTTTTCACTTGGGCGAAATTTTTTTTTTTTTTTTTTGGTATCCTGGCCACGGTTCTGATATTTTCCCCTCAGCGATGTGTCTTCCTCCTTGATATTTTCCCCTGCTTTTCCAGTATCTGTCAGGTGAGTTTTGGCATCTTGTTTTCTTTTCTGCTGCATCTCATTCCCTCCCAGACCGTTTCCTTGTAGCCACTACATCTCCGAATTGCGGATTTTTTGGGGGTTTTCTTCGGTCGCATTTCATTTGATCGTATCTCCTTTCCAGAGCCTTTGGAAGCCTTTCTTTCCTGGGTCGCAAGATTTCGTTTCCCGTCCCGAAAGGAAATGAAATTTCCTTTCGGGACGGGAAACGAAATCTTGCGATTTCAATGGGGACCAATTGGGCTATCCTTGGACCATGTCCCTGCACTTGACGGCACGTAGGATGGTTTTGACTTGGGCGAAATTTTTTTTTTTTTTTTTTGGTATCCTGGCCACGGTTCTGATATTTTCCCCTCAGCGATGTGTCTTCCTCCTTGATATTTTCCCCTGCTTTTCCAGTATCTGTCAGGTGAGTTTTGGCATCTTGTTTTCTTTTCTGCTGCATCTCATTCCCTCCCAGACCGTTTCCTTGTAGCCACTACATCTCCGAATTGCGGATTTTTTGGGGGTTTTCTTCGGTCGCATTTCATTTGATCGTATCTCCTTTCCAGAGCCTTTGGAAGCCTTTCTTTCCTGGGTCGCAAGATTTCGTTTCCCGTCCCGAAAGGAAATGAAATTTCCTTTCGGGACGGGAAACGAAATCTTGCGATTTCAATGGGGACCAATTGGGCTATCCTTGGACCATGTCCCTGCACTTGACGGCACGTAGGATGGTTTTGACTTGGGCGAAATTTTTTTTTTTTTTTTTTTGGTATCCTGGCCACGGTTCTGATATTTTCCCCTCAGCGATGTGTCTTCCTCCTTGATATTTTCCCCTGCTTTTCCAGTATCTGTCAGGTGAGTTTTGGCATCTTGTTTTCTTTTCTGATGCATCTCATTCCCTCCCAGACCGTTTCCTTGTAGCCACTACATCTCCGAATTGCGGATTTTTTGGGGGTTTTCTTCGGTCGCATTTCATTTGATCGTATCTCCTTTCCAGAGCCTTTGGAAGCCTTTCTTTCCTGGGTCGCAAGATTTCGTTTCCCGTCCCGAAAGGAAATGAAATTTCCTTTCGGGACGGGAAACGAAATCTTGCGATTTCAATGGGGACCAATTGGGCTATCCTTGGACCATGTCCCTGCACTTGACGGCACGTAGGATGGTTTTGACTTGGGCGAAATTTTTTTTTTTTTTTTTTTGGTATCCTGGCCACGGTTCTGATATTTTCCCCTCAGCGATGTGTCATCCTCCTTGATATTTTCCCCTGCTTTTCCAGTATCTGTCAGGTGAGTTTTGGCATCTTGTTTTCTTTTCTGCTGCATCTCATTCCCTCCCAGACCGTTTCCTTGTAGCCACTACATCTCCGAATTGCGGATTTTTTGGGGGTTTTCTTCGGTCGCATTTCATTTGATCGTATCTCCTTTCCAGAGCCTTTGGAAGCCTTTCTTTCCTGGGTCGCAAGATTTCGTTTCCCGTCCCGAAAGGAAATGAAATTTCCTTTCGGGACGGGAAACGAAATCTTGCGATTTCAATGGGGACCAATCGGGCTATCCTTGGACCATGTCCCTGCACTTGACGGCACGTAGGATGGTTTTGACTTGGGCGAAATTTTTTTTTTTTTTTTTTGGTATCCTGGCCACGGTTCTGATATTTTCCCCTCAGCGATGTGTCTTCCTCCTTGATATTTTCCCCTGCTTTTCCAGTATCTGTCAGGTGAGTTTTGGCATCTTGTTTTCTTTTCTGATGCATCTCATTCCCTCCCAGACCGTTTCCTTGTAGCCACTACATCTCCGAATTGCGGATTTTTTGGGGGTTTTCTTCGGTCGCATTTCATTTGATCGTATCTCCTTTCCAGAGCCTTTGGAAGCCTTTCTTTCCTGGGTCGCAAGATTTCGTTTCCCGTCCCGAAAGGAAATGAAATTTCCTTTCGGGACGGGAAACGAAATCTTGCGATTTCAATGGGGACCAATTGGGCTATCCTTGGACCATGTCCCTGCACTTGACGGCACGTAGGATGGTTCTGACTTGGGCGAAATTTTTTTTTTTTTTTTTGGTATCCTGGCCACGGTTCTGATACTTTCCCCTCAGCGATGTGTCTTCCTCCTTGATATTTTCCCCTGCTTTTCCAGTATCTGTCAGGTGAGTTTTGGCATCTTGTTTTCTTTTCTGCTGCATCTCATTCCCTCCCAGACCGTTTCCTTGTAGCCACTACATCTCCGAATTGCGGATTTTTTGGGGGTTTTCTTCGGTCGCATTTCATTTGATCGTATCTCCTTTCCAGAGCCTTTGGAAGCCTTTCTTTCCTGGGTCGCAAGATTTCGTTTCCCGTCCCGAAAGGAAATGAAATTTCCTTTCGGGACGGGAAACGAAATCTTGCGATTTCAATGGGGACCAATTGGGCTATCCTTGGACCATGTCCCTGCACTTGACGGCACGTAGGATGGTTTTGACTTGGGCGAAATTTTTTTTTTTTTTTTTTTGGTATCCTGGCCACGGTTCTGATATTTTCCCCTCAGCGATGTGTCTTCCTCCTTGATATTTTCCCCTGCTTTTCCAGTATCTGTCAGGTGAGTTTTGGCATCTTGTTTTCTTTTCTGATGCATCTCATTCCCTCCCAGACCGTTTCCTTGTAGCCACTACATCTCCGAATTGCGGATTTTTTGGGGGTTTTCTTCGGTCACATTTCATTTGATCGTATCTCCTTTCCAGAGCCTTTGGAAGCCTTTCTTTCCTGGGTCGCAAGATTTCGTTTCCCGTCCCGAAAGGAAATTTCATTTCCTTTCGGGACGGGAAACGAAATCTTGCGATTTCAATGGGGACCAATTGGGCTATCCTTGGACCATGTCCCTGCACTTGACGGCACGTAGGATGGTTTTCACTTGGGCGAAATTTTTTTTTTTTTTTTTTGGTATCCTGGCCACGGTTCTGATATTTTCCCCTCAGCGATGTGTCTTCCTCCTTGATATTTTCCCCTGCTTTTCCAGTATCTGTCAGGTGAGTTTTGGCATCTTGTTTTCTTTTCTGCTGCATCTCATTCCCTCCCAGACCGTTTCCTTGTAGCCACTACATCTCCGAATTGCGGATTTTTTGGGGGTTTTCTTCGGTCGCATTTCATTTGATCGTATCTCCTTTCCAGAGCCTTTGGAAGCCTTTCTTTCCTGGGTCGCAAGATTTCGTTTCCCGTCCCGAAAGGAAATGAAATTTCCTTTCGGGACGGGAAACGAAATCTTGCGATTTCAATGGGGACCAATTGGGCTATCCTTGGACCATGTCCCTGCACTTGACGGCACGTAGGATGGTTTTGACTTGGGCGAAATTTTTTTTTTTTTTTTTTTGGTATCCTGGCCACGGTTCTGATATTTTCCCCTCAGCGATGTGTCTTCCTCCTTGATATTTTCCCCTGCTTTTCCAGTATCTGTCAGGTGAGTTTTGGCATCTTGTTTTCTTTTCTGATGCATCTCATTCCCTCCCAGACCGTTTCCTTGTAGCCACTACATCTCCGAATTGCGGATTTTTTGGGGGTTTTCTTCGGTCGCATTTCATTTGATCGTATCTCCTTTCCAGAGCCTTTGGAAGCCTTTCTTTCCTGGGTCGCAAGATTTCGTTTCCCGTCCCGAAAGGAAATGAAATTTCCTTTCGGGACGGGAAACGAAATCTTGCGATTTCAATGGGGACCAATTGGGCTATCCTTGGACCATGTCCCTGCACTGGACGGCACGTAGGATGGTTTTGACTTGGGCGAAATTTTTTTTTTTTTTTTTTGGTATCCTGGCCACGGTTCTGATACTTTCCCCTCAGCGATGTGTCTTCCTCCTTGATATTTTCCCCTGCTTTTCCAGTATCTGTCAGGTGAGTTTTGGCATCTTGTTTTCTTTTCTGCTGCATCTCATTCCTTCCCAGACCGTTTCCTTGTAGCCACTACATCTCCGAATTGCGGATTTTTTGGGGGTTTTCTTCGGTCGCATTTCATTTGATCGTATCTCCTTTCCAGAGCCTTTGGAAGCCTTTCTTTCCTGGGTCGCAAGATTTCGTTTCCCGTCCCGAAAGGAAATGAAATTTCCTTTCGGGACAGGAAACGAAATCTTGCGATTTCAATGGGGACCAATTGGGCTATCCTTGGACCATGTCCCTGCACTTGACGGCACGTAGGATGGTTTTGACTTGGGCGAAATTTTTTTTTTTTTTTTTTGGTATCCTGGCCACGGTTCTGATATTTTCCCCTCAGCGATGTGTCTTCCTCCTTGATATTTTCCCCTGCTTTTCCAGTATCTGTCAGGTGAGTTTTGGCATCTTGTTTTCTTTTCTGCTGCATCTCATTCCCTCCCAGACCGTTTCCTTGTAGCCACTACATCTCCGAATTGCGGATTTTTTGGGGGTTTTCTTCGGTCGCATTTCATTTGATCCTATCTCCTTTCCAGAGCCTTTGGAAGCCTTTCTTTCCTGGGTCGCAAGATTTCGTTTCCCGTCCCGAAAGGAAATGAAATTTCCTTTCGGGACGGGAAACGAAATCTTGCGATTTCAATGGGGACCAATTGGGCTATCCTTGGACCATGTCCCTGCACTTGACGGCACGTAGGATGGTTTTGACTTGGGCGAAATTTTTTTTTTTTTTTTTTGGTATCCTGGCCACGGTTCTGATATTTTCCCCTCAGCGATGTGTCTTCCTCCTTGATATTTTCCCCTGCTTTTCCAGTATCTGTCAGGTGAGTTTTGGCATCTTGTTTTCTTTTCTGCTGCATCTCATTCCCTCCCAGACCGTTTCCTTGTAGCCACTACATCTCCGAATTGCGGATTTTTTGGGGGTTTTCTTCGGTCACATTTCATTTGATCGTATCTCCTTTCCAGAGCCTTTGGAAGCCTTTCTTTCCTGGGTCGCAAGATTTCGTTTCCCGTCCCGAAAGGAAATGAAATTTCCTTTCGGGACGGGAAACGAAATCTTGCGATTTCAATGGGGACCAATTGGGCTATCCTTGGACCATGTCCCTGCACTTGACGGCACGTAGGATGGTTTTGACTTGGGCGAAATTTTTTTTTTTTTTTTTTTGGTATCCTGGCCACGGTTCTGATATTTTCCCCTCAGCGATGTGTCTTCCTCCTTGATAATTTCCCCTGCTTTTCCAGTATCTGTCAGGTGAGTTTTGGCATCTTGTTTTCTTTTCTGCTGCATCTCATTCCCTCCCAGACCGTTTCCTTGTAGCCACTACATCTCCGAATTGCGGATTTTTTGGGGGTTTTCTTCGGTCGCATTTCATTTGATCGTATCTCCTTTCCAGAGCCTTTGGAAGCCTTTCTTTCCTGGGTCGCAAGATTTCGTTTCCCGTCCCGAAAGGAAATGAAATTTCCTTTCGGGACGGGAAACGAAATCTTGCGATTTCAATGGGGACCAATTGGGCTATCCTTGGACCATGTCCCTGCACTTGACGGCACGTAGGATGGTTTTGACTTGGGCGAAATTTTTTTTTTTTTTTTTTGGTATCCTGGCCACGGTTCTGATATTTTCCCCTCAGCGATGTGTCTTCCTCCTTGATATTTTCCCCTGCTTTTCCAGTATCTGTCAGGTGAGTTTTGGCATCTTGTTTTCTTTTCTGCTGCATCTCATTCCCTCCCAGACCGTTTCCTTGTAGCCACTACATCTCCGAATTGCGGATTTTTTGGGGGTTTTCTTCGGTCGCATTTCATTTGATCGTATCTCCTTTCCAGAGCCTTTGGAAGCCTTTCTTTCCTGGGTCGCAAGATTTCGTTTCCCGTCCCGAAAGGAAATGAAATTTCCTTTCGGGACGGGAAACGAAATCTTGCGATTTCAATGGGGACCAATTGGGCTATCCTTGGACCATGTCCCTGCACTTGACGGCACGTAGGATGGTTTTGACTTGGGCGAAATTTTTTTTTTTTTTTTTTGGTATCCTGGCCACGGTTCTGATATTTTCCCCTCAGCAATGTGTCTTCCTCCTTGATATTTTCCCCTGCTTTTCCAGTATCTGTCAGGTGAGTTTTGGCATCTTGTTTTCTTTTCTGCTGCATCTCATTCCCTCCCAGACCGTTTCCTTGTAGCCACTACATCTCCGAATTGCGGATTTTTTGGGGGTTTTCTTCGGTCGCATTTCATTTGATCGTATCTCATTTCCAGAGTCTTTGGAATCCTTTCTTTCCTGGGTCGCAAGATTTCGTTTCCCGTCCCGAAAGGAAATGAAATTTCCTTTCGGGACGGGAAACGAAATCTTGCGATTTCAATGGGGACCAATTGGGCTATCCTTGGACCATGTCCCTGCACTTGACGGCACGTAGGATGGTTTTGACTTGGGCGAAATTTTTTTTTTTTTTTTTGGTATCCTGGCCACGGTTCTGATACTTTCCCCTCAGCGATGTGTCTTCCTCCTTGATATTTTCCCCTGCTTTTCCAGTATCTGTCAGGTGAGTTTTGGCATCTTGTTTTCTTTTCTGCTGCATCTCATTCCCTCCCAGACCGTTTCCTTGTAGCCACTACATCTCCGAATTGCGGATTTTTTGGGGGTTTTCTTCGGTCGCATTTCATTTGATCGTATCTCCTTTCCAGAGCCTTTGGAAGCCTTTCTTTCCTGGGTCGCAAGATTTCGTTTCCCGTCCCGAAAGGAAATGAAATTTCCTTTCGGGACGGGAAACGAAATCTTGGGATTTCAATGGGGACCAATTGGGCTATCCTTGGACCATGTCCCTGCACTTGACGGCACGTAGGATGGTTTTGACTTGGGCGAAATTTTTTTTTTTTTTTTTGGTATCCTGGCCACGGTTCTGATACTTTCCCCTCAGCGATGTGTCTTCCTCCTTGATATTTTCCCCTGCTTTTCCAGTATCTGTCAGGTGAGTTTTGGCATCTTGTTTTCTTTTCTGCTGCATCTCATTCCCTCCCAGACCGTTTCCTTGTAGCCACTACATCTCCGAATTGCGGATTTTTTGGGGGTTTTCTTCGGTCGCATTTCATTTGATCGTATCTCCTTTCCAGAGCCTTTGGAAGCCTTTCTTTCCTGGGTCGCAAGATTTCGTTTCCTGTCCCGAAAGGAAATGAAATTTCCTTTCGGGACGGGAAACGAAATCTTGCGATTTCAATGGGGACCAATTGGGCTATCCTTGGACCATGTCCCTGCACTTGAGGGCATGTAGGATGGTTTTGACTTGGGCGAAATTTTTTTTTTTTTTTTTTGGTATCCTGGCCACGGTTCTGATATTTTCCCCTCAGCGATGTGTCTTCCTCCTTGATATTTTCCCCTGCTTTTCCAGTATCTGTCAGGTGAGTTTTGGCATCTTGTTTTCTTTTCTGCTGCATCTCATTCCCTCCCAGACCGTTTCCTTGTAGCCACTACATCTCCGAATTGCGGATTTTTTGGGGGTTTTCTTCGGTCGCATTTCATTTGATCGTATCTCCTTTCCAGAGCCTTTGGAAGCCTTTCTTTCCTGGGTCGCAAGATTTCGTTTCCCGTCCCGAAAGGAAATGAAATTTCCTTTCGGGACGGGAAACGAAATCTTGCGATTTCAATGGGGACCAATTGGGCTATCCTTGGACCATGTCCCTGCACTTGACGGCACGTAGGATGGTTTTGACTTGGGCGAAATTTTTTTTTTTTTTTTTTGGTATCCTGGCCACGGTTCTGATATTTTCCCCTCAGCGATGTGTCTTCCTCCTTGATATTTTCCCCTGCTTTTCCAGTATCTGTCAGGTGAGTTTTGGCATCTTGTTTTCTTTTCTGCTGCATCTCATTCCCTCCCAGACCGTTTCCTTGTAGCCACTACATCTCCGAATTGCGGATTTTTTGGGGGTTTTCTTCGGTCGCATTTCATTTGATCGTATCTCCTTTCCAGAGCCTTTGGAAGCCTTTCTTTCCTGGGTCGCAAGATTTCGTTTCCCGTCCCGAAAGGAAATGAAATTTCCTTTCGGGACGGGAAACGAAATCTTGGGATTTCAATGGGGACCAATTGGGCTATCCTTGGACCATGTCCCTGCACTTGACGGCACGTAGGATGGTTTTGACTTGGGCGAAATTTTTTTTTTTTTTTTTTGGTATCCTGGCCACGGTTCTGATATTTTCCCCTCAGCGATGTGTCTTCCTCCTTGATATTTTCCCCTGCTTTTCCAGTATCTGTCAGGTGAGTTTTGGCATCTTGTTTTCTTTTCTGCTGCATCTCATTCCCTCCCAGACCGTTTCCTTGTAGCCACTACATCTCCGAATTGCGGATTTTTTGGGGGTTTTCTTCGGTCGCATTTCATTTGATCGTATCTCCTTTCCAGAGCCTTTGGAAGCCTTTCTTTCCTGGGTCGCAAGATTTCGTTTCCCGTCCCGAAAGGAAATGAAATTTCCTTTCGGGACGGGAAACGAAATCTTGCGATTTCAATGGGGACCGATTGGGCTATCCTTGGACCATGTCCCTGCACTTGACGGCACGTAGGATGGTTTTGACTTGGGCGAAATTTTTTTTTTTTTTTTTTGGTATCCTGGCCACGGTTCTGATATTTTCCCCTCAGCGATGTGTCTTCCTCCTTGATATTTTCCCCTGCTTTTCCAGTATCTGTCAGGTGAGTTTTGGCATCTTGTTTTCTTTTCTGCTGCATCTCATTCCCTCCCAGACCGTTTCCTTGTAGCCACTACATCTCCGAATTGCGGATTTTTTGGGGGTTTTCTTCGGTCGCATTTCATTTGATCGTATCTCCTTTCCAGAGCCTTTGGAAGCCTTTCTTTCCTGGGTCGCAAGATTTCGTTTCCCGTCCCGAAAGGAAATGAAATTTCCTTTCGGGACGGGAAACGAAATCTTGGGATTTCAATGGGGACCAATTGGGCTATCCTTGGACCATGTCCCTGCACTTGACGGCACGTAGGATGGTTTTGACTTGGGCGAAATTTTTTTTTTTTTTTTGGTATCCTGGCCACGGTTCTGATATTTTCCCCTCAGCGATGTGTCTTCCTCCTTGATATTTTCCCCTGCTTTTCCAGTATCTGTCAGGTGAGTTTTGGCATCTTGTTTTCTTTTCTGCTGCATCTCATTCCCTCCCAGACCGTTTCCTTGTAGTCACTACATCTCCGAATTGCGGATTTTTTGGGGGTTTTCTTCGGTCGCATTTCATTTGATCGTATCTCCTTTCCAGAGCCTTTGGAAGCCTTTCTTTCCTGGGTCGCAAGATTTCGTTTCCCGTCCCGAAAGGAAATGAAATTTCCTTTCGGGACGGGAAACGAAATCTTGCGATTTCAATGGGGACCAATTGGGCTATCCTTGGACCATGTCCCTGCACTTGAGGGCATGTAGGATGGTTTTGACTTGGGCGAAATTTTTTTTTTTTTTTTTTTGGTATCCTGGCCACGGTTCTGATATTTTCCCCTCAGCGATGTGTCTTCCTCCTTGATATTTTCCCCTGCTTTTCCAGTATCTGTCAGGTGAGTTTTGGCATCTTGTTTTCTTTTCTGATGCATCTCATTCCCTCCCAGACCGTTTCCTTGTAGCCACTACATCTCCGAATTGCGGATTTTTTGGGGGTTTTCTTCGGTCGCATTTCATTTGATCGTATCTCCTTTCCAGAGCCTTTGGAAGCCTTTCTTTCCTGGGTCGCAAGATTTCGTTTCCCGTCCCGAAAGGAAATGAAATTTCCTTTCGGGACGGGAAACGAAATCTTGCGATTTCAATGGGGACCAATTGGGCTATCCTTGGACCATGTCCCTGCACTTGACGGCACGTAGGATGGTTTTGACTTGGGCGAAATTTTTTTTTTTTTTTTTGGGTATCCTGGCCACGGTTCTGATATTTTCCCCTCAGCGATGTGTCTTCCTCCTTGATATTTTCCCCTGCTTTTCCAGTATCTGTCAGGTGAGTTTTGGCATCTTGTTTTCTTTTCTGCTGCATCTCATTCCCTCCCAGACCGTTTCCTTGTAGCCACTACATCTCCGAATTGCGGATTTTTTGGGGGTTTTCTTCGGTCGCATTTCATTTGATCGTATCTCCTTTCCAGAGCCTTTGGAAGCCTTTCTTTCCTGGGTCGCAAGATTTCGTTTCCCGTCCCGAAAGGAAATGAAATTTCCTTTCGGGACGGGAAACGAAATCTTGCGATTTCAATGGGGACCAATTGGGCTATCCTTGGACCATGTCCCTGCACTTGACGGCACGTAGGATGGTTTTGACTTGGGCGAAATTTTTTTTTTTTTTTTTTGGTATCCTGGCCACGGTTCTGATACTTTCCCCTCAGCGATGTGTCTTCCTCCTTGATATTTTCCCCTGCTTTTCCAGTATCTGTCAGGTGAGTTTTGGCATCTTGTTTTCTTTTCTGCTGCATCTCATTCCCTCCCAGACCGTTTCCTTGTAGCCACTACATCTCCGAATTGCGGATTTTTTGGGGGTTTTCTTCGGTCGCATTTCATTTGATCGTATCTCCTTTCCAGAGCCTTTGGAAGCCTTTCTTTCCTGGGTCGCAAGATTTCGTTTCCCGTCCCGAAAGGAAATGAAATTTCCTTTCGGGACGGGAAACGAAATCTTGCGATTTCAATGGGGACCAATTGGGCTATCCTTGGACCATGTCCCTGCACTTGACGGCACGTAGGATGGTTTTGACTTGGGCGAAATTTTTTTTTTTTTTTTTTGGTATCCTGGCCACGGTTCTGATATTTTCCCCTCAGCGATGTGTCTTCCTCCTTGATATTTTCCCCTGCTTTTCCAGTATCTGTCAGGTGAGTTTTGGCATCTTGTTTTCTTTTCTGATGCATCTCATTCCCTCCCAGACCGTTTCCTTGTAGCCACTACATCTCCGAATTGCGGATTTTTTGGGGGTTTTCTTCGGTCACATTTCATTTGATCGTATCTCCTTTCCAGAGCCTTTGGAAGCCTTTCTTTCCTGGGTCGCAAGATTTCGTTTCCCGTCCCGAAAGGAAATGAAATTTCCTTTCGGGACGGGAAACGAAATCTTGCGATTTCAATGGGGACCAATTGGGCTATCCTTGGACCATGTCCCTGCACTGGACGGCACGTAGGATGGTTTTGACTTGGGCGAAATTTTTTTTTTTTTTTTTTGGTATCCTGGCCACGGTTCTGATATTTTCCCCTCAGCGATGTGTCTTCCTCCTTGATATTTTCCCCTGCTTTTCCAGTATCTGTCAGGTGAGTTTTGGCATCTTGTTTTCTTTTCTGCTGCATCTCATTCCCTCCCAGACCGTTTCCTTGTAGCCACTACACCTCCGAATTGCGGATTTTTTGGGGGTTTTCTTCGGTCGCATTTCATTTGATCGTATCTCCTTTCCAGAGCCTTTGGAAGCCTTTCTTTCCTGGGTCGCAAGATTTCGTTTCCCGTCCCGAAAGGAAATGAAATTTCCTTTCGGGACGGGAAACGAAATCTTGCGATTTCAATGGGGACCAATTGGGCTATCCTTGGACCATGTCCCTGCACTTGACGGCACGTAGGATGGTTTTGACTTGGGCGAAATTTTTTTTTTTTTTTTTTGGTATCCTGGCCACGGTTCTGATATTTTCCCCTCAGCGATGTGTCTTCCTCCTTGATATTTTCCCCTGCTTTTCCAGTATCTGTCAGGTGAGTTTTGGCATCTTGTTTTCTTTTCTGCTGCATCTCATTCCCTCCCAGACCGTTTCCTTGTAGCCACTACATCTCCGAATTGCGGATTTTTTGGGGGTTTTCTTCGGTCGCATTTCATTTGATCGTATCTCCTTTCCAGAGCCTTTGGAAGCCTTTCTTTCCTGGGTCGCAAGATTTCGTTTCCCGTCCCGAAAGGAAATGAAATTTCCTTTCGGGACGGGAAACGAAATCTTGCGATTTCAATGGGGACCAATTGGGCTATCCTTGGACCATGTCCCTGCACTTGACGGCACGTAGGATGGTTTTGACTTGGGCGAAATTTTTTTTTTTTTTTTTTGGTATCCTGGCCACGGTTCTGATATTTTCCCCTCAGCGATGTGTCTTCCTCCTTGATATTTTCCCCTGCTTTTCCAGTATCTGTCAGGTGAGTTTTGGCATCTTGTTTTCTTTTCTGCTGCATCTCATTCCCTCCCAGACCGTTTCCTTGTAGCCACTACATCTCCGAATTGCGGATTTTTTGGGGGTTTTCTTCGGTCGCATTTCATTTGATCCTATCTCCTTTCCAGAGCCTTTGGAAGCCTTTCTTTCCTGGGTCGCAAGATTTCGTTTCCCGTCCCGAAAGGAAATGAAATTTCCTTTCGGGACGGGAAACGAAATCTTGCGATTTCAATGGGGACCAATTGGGCTATCCTTGGACCATGTCCCTGCACTTGACGGCACGTAGGATGGTTTTGACTTGGGCGAAATTTTTTTTTTTTTTTTTTGGTATCCTGGCCACGGTTCTGATATTTTCCCCTCAGCGATGTGTCTTCCTCCTTGATATTTTCCCCTGCTTTTCCAGTATCTGTCAGGTGAGTTTTGGCATCTTGTTTTCTTTTCTGCTGCATCTCATTCCCTCCCAGACCGTTTCCTTGTAGCCACTACATCTCCGAATTGCGGATTTTTTGGGGGTTTTCTTCGGTCACATTTCATTTGATCGTATCTCCTTTCCAGAGCCTTTGGAAGCCTTTCTTTCCTGGGTCGCAAGATTTCGTTTCCCGTCCCGAAAGGAAATGAAATTTCCTTTCGGGACGGGAAACGAAATCTTGCGATTTCAATGGGGACCAATTGGGCTATCCTTGGACCATGTCCCTGCACTGGACGGCACGTAGGATGGTTTTGACTTGGGCGAAATTTTTTTTTTTTTTTTTTGGTATCCTGGCCACGGTTCTGATACTTTCCCCTCAGCGATGTGTCTTCCTCCTTGATATTTTCCCCTGCTTTTCCAGTATCTGTCAGGTGAGTTTTGGCATCTTGTTTTCTTTTCTGCTGCATCTCATTCCCTCCCAGACCGTTTCCTTGTAGCCACTACATCTCCGAATTGCGGATTTTTTGGGGGTTTTCTTCGGTCGCATTTCATTTGATCGTATCTCCTTTCCAGAGCCTTTGGAAGCCTTTCTTTCCTGGGTCGCAAGATTTCGTTTCCCGTCCCGAAAGGAAATGAAATTTCCTTTCGGGACGGGAAACGAAATCTTGCGATTTCAATGGGGACCAATTGGGCTATCCTTGGACCATGTCCCTGCACTTGACGGCACGTAGGATGGTTTTGACTTGGGCGAAATTTTTTTTTTTTTTTTTTTGGTATCCTGGCCACGGTTCTGATATTTTCCCCTCAGCGATGTGTCTTCCTCCTTGATATTTTCCCCTGCTTTTCCAGTATCTGTCAGGTGAGTTTTGGCATCTTGTTTTCTTTTCTGCTGCATCTCATTCCCTCCCAGACCGTTTCCTTGTAGCCACTACATCTCCGAATTGCGGATTTTTTGGGGGTTTTCTTCGGTCGCATTTCATTTGATCGTATCTCCTTTCCAGAGCCTTTGGAAGCCTTTCTTTCCTGGGTCGCAAGATTTCGTTTCCCGTCCCGAAAGGAAATGAAATTTCCTTTCGGGACGGGAAACGAAATCTTGCGATTTCAATGGGGACCAATTGGGCTATCCTTGGACCATGTCCCTGCACTGGACGGCACGTAGGATGGTTTTGACTTGGGCGAAATTTTTTTTTTTTTTTTTTTGGTATCCTGGCCACGGTTCTGATATTTTCCCCTCAGCGATGTGTCTTCCTCCTTGATATTTTCCCCTGCTTTTCCAGTATCTGTCAGGTGAGTTTTGGCATCTTGTTTTCTTTTCTGCTGCATCTCATTCCCTCCCAGACCGTTTCCTTGTAGCCACTACATCTCCGAATTGCGGATTTTTTGGGGGTTTTCTTCGGTCGCATTTCATTTGATCGTATCTCCTTTCCAGAGCCTTTGGAAGCCTTTCTTTCCTGGGTCGCAAGATTTCGTTTCCCGTCCCGAAAGGAAATGAAATTTCCTTTCGGGACGGGAAACGAAATCTTGCGATTTCAATGGGGACCAATTGGGCTATCCTTGGACCATGTCCCTGCACTTGACGGCACGTAGGATGGTTTTCACTTGGGCGAAATTTTTTTTTTTTTTTTTGGTATCCTGGCCACGGTTCTGATACTTTCCCCTCAGCGATGTGTCTTCCTCCTTGATATTTTCCCCTGCTTTTCCAGTATCTGTCAGGTGAGTTTTGGCATCTTGTTTTCTTTTCTGCTGCATCTCATTCCCTCCCAGACCGTTTCCTTGTAGCCACTACATCTCCGAATTGCGGATTTTTTGGGGGTTTTCTTCGGTCGCATTTCATTTGATCGTATCTCCTTTCCAGAGCCTTTGGAAGCCTTTCTTTCCTGGGTCGCAAGATTTCGTTTCCCGTCCCGAAAGGAAATGAAATTTCCTTTCGGGACGGGAAACGAAATCTTGCGATTTCAATGGGGACCAATTGGGCTATCCTTGGACCATGTCCCTGCACTTGACGGCACGTAGGATGGTTTTGACTTGGGCGAAATTTTTTTTTTTTTTTTTTGGTATCCTGGCCACGGTTCTGATATTTTCCCCTCAGCGATGTGTCTTCCTCCTTGATATTTTCCCCTGCTTTTCCAGTATCTGTCAGGTGAGTTTTGGCATCTTGTTTTCTTTTCTGCTGCATCTCATTCCCTCCCAGACCGTTTCCTTGTAGCCACTACATCTCCGAATTGCGGATTTTTTGGGGGTTTTCTTCGGTCGCATTTCATTTGATCGTATCTCATTTCCAGAGCCTTTGGAAGCCTTTCTTTCCTGGGTCGCAAGATTTCGTTTCCCGTCCCGAAAGGAAATGAAATTTCCTTTCGGGACGGGAAACGAAATCTTGCGATTTCAATGGGGACCAATTGGGCTATCCTTGGACCATGTCCCTGCACTTGACGGCACGTAGGATGGTTTTGACTTGGGCGATATTTTTTTTTTTTTTTTGGTATCCTGGCCACGGTTCTGATATTTTCCCCTCAGCGATGTGTCTTCCTCCTTGATATTTTCCCCTGCTTTTCCAGTATCTGTCAGGTGAGTTTTGGCATCTTGTTTTCTTTTCTGCTGCATCTCATTCCCTCCCAGACCGTTTCCTTGTAGCCACTACATCTCCGAATTGCGGATTTTTTGGGGGTTTTCTTCGGTCGCATTTCATTTGATCGTATCTCCTTTCCAGAGCCTTTGGAAGCCTTTCTTTCCTGGGTCGCAAGATTTCGTTTCCCGTCCCGAAAGGAAATGAAATTTCCTTTCGGGACGGGAAACGAAATCTTGCGATTTCAATGGGGACCAATTGGGCTATCCTTGGACCATGTCCCTGCACTTGACGGCACGTAGGATGGTTTTGACTTGGGCGAAATTTTTTTTTTTTTTTTTTGGTATCCTGGCCACGGTTCTGATATTTTCCCCTCAGCGATGTGTCTTCCTCCTTGATATTTTCCCCTGCTTTTCCAGTATCTGTCAGGTGAGTTTTGGCATCTTGTTTTCTTTTCTGCTGCATCTCATTCCCTCCCAGACCGTTTCCTTGTAGCCACTACATCTCCGAATTGCGGATTTTTTGGGGGTTTTCTTCGGTCGCATTTCATTTGATCGTATCTCCTTTCCAGAGCCTTTGGAAGCCTTTCTTTCCTGGGTCGCAAGATTTCGTTTCCCGTCCCGAAAGGAAATGAAATTTCCTTTCGGGACGGGAAACGAAATCTTGCGATTTCAATGGGGACCAATTGGGCTATCCTTGGACCATGTCCCTGCACTTGACGGCACGTAGGATGGTTTTGACTTGGGCGAAATTTTTTTTTTTTTTTTTTGGTATCCTGGCCACGGTTCTGATATTTTCCCCTCAGCGATGTGTCTTCCTCCTTGATATTTTCCCCTGCTTTTCCAGTATCTGTCAGGTGAGTTTTGGCATCTTGTTTTCTTTTCTGCTGCATCTCATTCCCTCCCAGACCGTTTCCTTGTAGCCACTACATCTCCGAATTGCGGATTTTTTGGGGGTTTTCTTCGGTCGCATTTCATTTGATCGTATCTCCTTTCCAGAGCCTTTGGAAGCCTTTCTTTCCTGGGTCGCAAGATTTCGTTTCCCGTCCCGAAAGGAAATGAAATTTCCTTTCGGGACGGGAAACGAAATCTTGCGATTTCAATGGGGACCAATTGGGCTATCCTTGGACCATGTCCCTGCACTTGACGGCACGTAGGATGGTTTTGACTTGGGCGAAATTTTTTTTTTTTTTTTTTGGTATCCTGGCCACGGTTCTGATATTTTCCCCTCAGTGATGTGTCTTCCTCCTTGATATTTTCCCCTGCTTTTCCAGTATCTGTCAGGTGAGTTTTGGCATCTTGTTTTCTTTTCTGCTGCATCTCATTCCCTCCCAGACCGTTTCCTTGTAGCCACTACATCTCCGAATTGCGGATTTTTTGGGGGTTTTCTTCGGTCGCATTTCATTTGATCGTATCTCCTTTCCAGAGCCTTTGGAAGCCTTTCTTTCCTGGGTCGCAAGATTTCGTTTCCCGTCCCGAAAGGAAATGAAATTTCCTTTCGGGACGGGAAACGAAATCTTGCGATTTCAATGGGAACCAATTGGGCTATCCTTGGACCATGTCCCTGCACTGGACGGCACGTAGGATGGTTTTGACTTGGGCGAAATTTTTTTTTTTTTTTTTTTGGTATCCTGGCCACGGTTCTGATACTTTCCCCTCAGCGATGTGTCTTCCTCCTTGATATTTTCCCCTGCTTTTCCAGTATCTGTCAGGTGAGTTTTGGCATCTTGTTTTCTTTTCTGCTGCATCTCATTCCCTCCCAGACCGTTTCCTTGTAGCCACTACATCTCCGAATTGCGGATTTTTTGGGGGTTTTCTTCGGTCGCATTTCATTTGATCCTATCTCCTTTCCAGAGCCTTTGGAAGCCTTTCTTTCCTGGGTCGCAAGATTTCGTTTCCCGTCCCGAAAGGAAATGAAATTTCCTTTCGGGACGGGAAACGAAATCTTGCGATTTCAATGGGGACCAATTGGGCTATCCTTGGACCATGTCCCTGCACTTGACGGCACGTAGGATGGTTTTGACTTGGGCGAAATTTTTTTTTTTTTTTTTTGGTATCCTGGCCACGGTTCTGATATTTTCCCCTCAGCGATGTGTCTTCCTCCTTGATATTTTCCCCTGCTTTTCCAGTATCTGTCAGGTGAGTTTTGGCATCTTGTTTTCTTTTCTGCTGCATCTCATTCCCTCCCAGACCGTTTCCTTGTAGCCACTACATCTCCGAATTGCGGATTTTTTGGGGGTTTTCTTCGGTCGCATTTCATTTGATCGTATCTCCTTTCCAGAGCCTTTGGAAGCCTTTCTTTCCTGGGTCGCAAGATTTCGTTTCCCGTCCCGAAAGGAAATGAAATTTCGTTTCCCGTCCCGAAAGGAAATGAAATTTCCTTTCGGGACGGGAAACGAAATCTTGCGATTTCAATGGGGACCAATTGGGCTATCCTTGGACCATGTCCCTGCACTTGACGGCACGTAGGATGGTTTTGACTTGGGCGAAATTTTTTTTTTTTTTTTTGGGTATCCTGGCCACGGTTCTGATATTTTCCCCTCAGCGATGTGTCTTCCTCCTTGATATTTTCCCCTGCTTTTCCAGTATCTGTCAGGTGAGTTTTGGCATCTTGTTTTCTTTTCTGCTGCATCTCATTCCCTCCCAGACCGTTTCCTTGTAGCCACTACATCTCCGAATTGCGGATTTTTTGGGGGTTTTCTTCGGTCGCATTTCATTTGATCGTATCTCCTTTCCAGAGCCTTTGGAAGCCTTTCTTTCCTGGGTCGCAAGATTTCGTTTCCCGTCCCGAAAGGAAATGAAATTTCCTTTCGGGACGGGAAACGAAATCTTGCGATTTCAATGGGGACCAATTGGGCTATCCTTGGACCATGTCCCTGCACTTGACGGCACGTAGGATGGTTTTGACTTGGGCGAAATTTTTTTTTTTTTTTTTTGGTATCCTGGCCACGGTTCTGATACTTTCCCCTCAGCGATGTGTCTTCCTCCTTGATATTTTCCCCTGCTTTTCCAGTATCTGTCAGGTGAGTTTTGGCATCTTGTTTTCTTTTCTGCTGCATCTCATTCCCTCCCAGACCGTTTCCTTGTAGCCACTACATCTCCGAATTGCGGATTTTTTGGGGGTTTTCTTCGGTCGCATTTCATTTGATCGTATCTCCTTTCCAGAGCCTTTGGAAGCCTTTCTTTCCTGGGTCGCAAGATTTCGTTTCCCGTCCCGAAAGGAAATGAAATTTCCTTTCGGGACGGGAAACGAAATCTTGCGATTTCAATGGGGACCAATTGGGCTATCCTTGGACCATGTCCCTGCACTTGACGGCACGTAGGATGGTTTTGACTTGGGCGAAATTTTTTTTTTTTTTTTTTGGTATCCTGGCCACGGTTCTGATATTTTCCCCTCAGCGATGTGTCTTCCTCCTTGATATTTTCCCCTGCTTTTCCAGTATCTGTCAGGTGAGTTTTGGCATCTTGTTTTCTTTTCTGATGCATCTCATTCCCTCCCAGACCGTTTCCTTGTAGCCACTACATCTCCGAATTGCGGATTTTTTGGGGGTTTTCTTCGGTCACATTTCATTTGATCGTATCTCCTTTCCAGAGCCTTTGGAAGCCTTTCTTTCCTGGGTCGCAAGATTTCGTTTCCCGTCCCGAAAGGAAATGAAATTTCCTTTCGGGACGGGAAACGAAATCTTGCGATTTCAATGGGGACCAATTGGGCTATCCTTGGACCATGTCCCTGCACTGGACGGCACGTAGGATGGTTTTGACTTGGGCGAAATTTTTTTTTTTTTTTTTTGGTATCCTGGCCACGGTTCTGATATTTTCCCCTCAGCGATGTGTCTTCCTCCTTGATATTTTCCCCTGCTTTTCCAGTATCTGTCAGGTGAGTTTTGGCATCTTGTTTTCTTTTCTGCTGCATCTCATTCCCTCCCAGACCGTTTCCTTGTAGCCACTACACCTCCGAATTGCGGATTTTTTGGGGGTTTTCTTCGGTCGCATTTCATTTGATCGTATCTCCTTTCCAGAGCCTTTGGAAGCCTTTCTTTCCTGGGTCGCAAGATTTCGTTTCCCGTCCCGAAAGGAAATGAAATTTCCTTTCGGGACGGGAAACGAAATCTTGCGATTTCAATGGGGACCAATTGGGCTATCCTTGGACCATGTCCCTGCACTTGACGGCACGTAGGATGGTTTTGACTTGGGCGAAATTTTTTTTTTTTTTTTTTGGTATCCTGGCCACGGTTCTGATATTTTCCCCTCAGCGATGTGTCTTCCTCCTTGATATTTTCCCCTGCTTTTCCAGTATCTGTCAGGTGAGTTTTGGCATCTTGTTTTCTTTTCTGCTGCATCTCATTCCCTCCCAGACCGTTTCCTTGTAGCCACTACATCTCCGAATTGCGGATTTTTTGGGGGTTTTCTTCGGTCGCATTTCATTTGATCGTATCTCCTTTCCAGAGCCTTTGGAAGCCTTTCTTTCCTGGGTCGCAAGATTTCGTTTCCCGTCCCGAAAGGAAATGAAATTTCCTTTCGGGACGGGAAACGAAATCTTGCGATTTCAATGGGGACCAATTGGGCTATCCTTGGACCATGTCCCTGCACTTGACGGCACGTAGGATGGTTTTGACTTGGGCGAAATTTTTTTTTTTTTTTTTTGGTATCCTGGCCACGGTTCTGATATTTTCCCCTCAGCGATGTGTCTTCCTCCTTGATATTTTCCCCTGCTTTTCCAGTATCTGTCAGGTGAGTTTTGGCATCTTGTTTTCTTTTCTGCTGCATCTCATTCCCTCCCAGACCGTTTCCTTGTAGCCACTACATCTCCGAATTGCGGATTTTTTGGGGCTTTTCTTCGGTCGCATTTCATTTGATCCTATCTCCTTTCCAGAGCCTTTGGAAGCCTTTCTTTCCTGGGTCGCAAGATTTCGTTTCCCGTCCCGAAAGGAAATGAAATTTCCTTTCGGGACGGGAAACGAAATCTTGCGATTTCAATGGGGACCAATTGGGCTATCCTTGGACCATGTCCCTGCACTTGACGGCACGTAGGATGGTTTTGACTTGGGCGAAATTTTTTTTTTTTTTTTTTGGTATCCTGGCCACGGTTCTGATATTTTCCCCTCAGCGATGTGTCTTCCTCCTTGATATTTTCCCCTGCTTTTCCAGTATCTGTCAGGTGAGTTTTGGCATCTTGTTTTCTTTTCTGCTGCATCTCATTCCCTCCCAGACCGTTTCCTTGTAGCCACTACATCTCCGAATTGCGGATTTTTTGGGGGTTTTCTTCGGTCACATTTCATTTGATCGTATCTCCTTTCCAGAGCCTTTGGAAGCCTTTCTTTCCTGGGTCGCAAGATTTCGTTTCCCGTCCCGAAAGGAAATGAAATTTCCTTTCGGGACGGGAAACGAAATCTTGCGATTTCAATGGGGACCAATTGGGCTATCCTTGGACCATGTCCCTGCACTGGACGGCACGTAGGATGGTTTTGACTTGGGCGAAATTTTTTTTTTTTTTTTTTGGTATCCTGGCCACGGTTCTGATACTTTCCCCTCAGCGATGTGTCTTCCTCCTTGATATTTTCCCCTGCTTTTCCAGTATCTGTCAGGTGAGTTTTGGCATCTTGTTTTCTTTTCTGCTGCATCTCATTCCCTCCCAGACCGTTTCCTTGTAGCCACTACATCTCCGAATTGCGGATTTTTTGGGGGTTTTCTTCGGTCGCATTTCATTTGATCGTATCTCCTTTCCAGAGCCTTTGGAAGCCTTTCTTTCCTGGGTCGCAAGATTTCGTTTCCCGTCCCGAAAGGAAATGAAATTTCCTTTCGGGACGGGAAACGAAATCTTGCGATTTCAATGGGGACCAATTGGGCTATCCTTGGACCATGTCCCTGCACTTGACGGCACGTAGGATGGTTTTGACTTGGGCGAAATTTTTTTTTTTTTTTTTTTGGTATCCTGGCCACGGTTCTGATATTTTCCCCTCAGCGATGTGTCTTCCTCCTTGATATTTTCCCCTGCTTTTCCAGTATCTGTCAGGTGAGTTTTGGCATCTTGTTTTCTTTTCTGCTGCATCTCATTCCCTCCCAGACCGTTTCCTTGTAGCCACTACATCTCCGAATTGCGGATTTTTTGGGGGTTTTCTTCGGTCGCATTTCATTTGATCGTATCTCCTTTCCAGAGCCTTTGGAAGCCTTTCTTTCCTGGGTCGCAAGATTTCGTTTCCCGTCCCGAAAGGAAATGAAATTTCCTTTCGGGACGGGAAACGAAATCTTGCGATTTCAATGGGGACCAATTGGGCTATCCTTGGACCATGTCCCTGCACTGGACGGCACGTAGGATGGTTTTGACTTGGGCGAAATTTTTTTTTTTTTTTTTTTGGTATCCTGGCCACGGTTCTGATATTTTCCCCTCAGCGATGTGTCTTCCTCCTTGATATTTTCCCCTGCTTTTCCAGTATCTGTCAGGTGAGTTTTGGCATCTTGTTTTCTTTTCTGCTGCATCTCATTCCCTCCCAGACCGTTTCCTTGTAGCCACTACATCTCCGAATTGCGGATTTTTTGGGGGTTTTCTTCGGTCGCATTTCATTTGATCGTATCTCCTTTCCAGAGCCTTTGGAAGCCTTTCTTTCCTGGGTCGCAAGATTTCGTTTCCCGTCCCGAAAGGAAATGAAATTTCCTTTCGGGACGGGAAACGAAATCTTGCGATTTCAATGGGGACCAATTGGGCTATCCTTGGACCATGTCCCTGCACTTGACGGCACGTAGGATGGTTTTGACTTGGGCGAAATTTTTTTTTTTTTTTTTGGTATCCTGGCCACGGTTCTGATACTTTCCCCTCAGCGATGTGTCTTCCTCCTTGATATTTTCCCCTGCTTTTCCAGTATCTGTCAGGTGAGTTTTGGCATCTTGTTTTCTTTTCTGCTGCATCTCATTCCCTCCCAGACCGTTTCCTTGTAGCCACTACATCTCCGAATTGCGGATTTTTTGGGGGTTTTCTTCGGTCGCATTTCATTTGATCGTATCTCCTTTCCAGAGCCTTTGGAAGCCTTTCTTTCCTGGGTCGCAAGATTTCGTTTCCCGTCCCGAAAGGAAATGAAATTTCCTTTCGGGACGGGAAACGAAATCTTGCGATTTCAATGGGGACCAATTGGGCTATCCTTGGACCATGTCCCTGCACTTGACGGCACGTAGGATGGTTTTGACTTGGGCGAAATTTTTTTTTTTTTTTTTTGGTATCCTGGCCACGGTTCTGATATTTTCCCCTCAGCGATGTGTCTTCCTCCTTGATATTTTCCCCTGCTTTTCCAGTATCTGTCAGGTGAGTTTTGGCATCTTGTTTTCTTTTCTGCTGCATCTCATTCCCTCCCAGACCGTTTCCTTGTAGCCACTACATCTCCGAATTGCGGATTTTTTGGGGGTTTTCTTCGGTCGCATTTCATTTGATCGTATCTCATTTCCAGAGCCTTTGGAAGCCTTTCTTTCCTGGGTCGCAAGATTTCGTTTCCCGTCCCGAAAGGAAATGAAATTTCCTTTCGGGACGGGAAACGAAATCTTGCGATTTCAATGGGGACCAATTGGGCTATCCTTGGACCATGTCCCTGCACTTGACGGCACGTAGGATGGTTTTGACTTGGGCGATATTTTTTTTTTTTTTTTGGTATCCTGGCCACGGTTCTGATATTTTCCCCTCAGCGATGTGTCTTCCTCCTTGATATTTTCCCCTGCTTTTCCAGTATCTGTCAGGTGAGTTTTGGCATCTTGTTTTCTTTTCTGCTGCATCTCATTCCCTCCCAGACCGTTTCCTTGTAGCCACTACATCTCCGAATTGCGGATTTTTTGGGGGTTTTCTTCGGTCGCATTTCATTTGATCGTATCTCCTTTCCAGAGCCTTTGGAAGCCTTTCTTTCCTGGGTCGCAAGATTTCGTTTCCCGTCCCGAAAGGAAATGAAATTTCCTTTCGGGACGGGAAACGAAATCTTGCGATTTCAATGGGGACCAATTGGGCTATCCTTGGACCATGTCCCTGCACTTGACGGCACGTAGGATGGTTTTGACTTGGGCGAAATTTTTTTTTTTTTTTTTTGGTATCCTGGCCACGGTTCTGATATTTTCCCCTCAGCGATGTGTCTTCCTCCTTGATATTTTCCCCTGCTTTTCCAGTATCTGTCAGGTGAGTTTTGGCATCTTGTTTTCTTTTCTGCTGCATCTCATTCCCTCCCAGACCGTTTCCTTGTAGCCACTACATCTCCGAATTGCGGATTTTTTGGGGGTTTTCTTCGGTCGCATTTCATTTGATCGTATCTCCTTTCCAGAGCCTTTGGAAGCCTTTCTTTCCTGGGTCGCAAGATTTCGTTTCCCGTCCCGAAAGGAAATGAAATTTCCTTTCGGGACGGGAAACGAAATCTTGCGATTTCAATGGGGACCAATTGGGCTATCCTTGGACCATGTCCCTGCACTTGACGGCACGTAGGATGGTTTTGACTTGGGCGAAATTTTTTTTTTTTTTTTTTGGTATCCTGGCCACGGTTCTGATATTTTCCCCTCAGCGATGTGTCTTCCTCCTTGATATTTTCCCCTGCTTTTCCAGTATCTGTCAGGTGAGTTTTGGCATCTTGTTTTCTTTTCTGCTGCATCTCATTCCCTCCCAGACCGTTTCCTTGTAGCCACTACATCTCCGAATTGCGGATTTTTTGGGGGTTTTCTTCGGTCGCATTTCATTTGATCGTATCTCCTTTCCAGAGCCTTTGGAAGCCTTTCTTTCCTGGGTCGCAAGATTTCGTTTCCCGTCCCGAAAGGAAATGAAATTTCCTTTCGGGACGGGAAACGAAATCTTGCGATTTCAATGGGGACCAATTGGGCTATCCTTGGACCATGTCCCTGCACTTGACGGCACGTAGGATGGTTTTGACTTGGGCGAAATTTTTTTTTTTTTTTTTTGGTATCCTGGCCACGGTTCTGATATTTTCCCCTCAGTGATGTGTCTTCCTCCTTGATATTTTCCCCTTCTTTTGCAATATTGGTATTTCCTATAACTGGAAATATGATTCAAATTTCTTGAACTGCATTTCTCTTTTCTAGCTATCCACAAGCTTTTCTCCTACACTTTTGCCTCTGCTAAAATGTTGAAATTTACTCCTGTGCAGAGTAAACAAAAAAATACGCAGAAATTACATATGCTAATGTTTTGCTCTTATAGAATAGTGGGCACAGACATAGAAATTATTCCTGCAGGGGTGGGACCATAACAGCTGTAATTGCCATTCATTGTGAAATGTTACGTTGTTAGAAATACTCTTTTAGTAACACATCAGGCCATTTGCTGTGTCTCATTTTCCTTTGAGTCTCTTTGTACTTGGAAGAATCACAGCACTGGGCTAAGTATACCATATTTTTACCATCTGTAACTACGGCAGGAGGGCTACTTTAGTGTAACCTCTCCGACTAAACATCTTAGGTGATATGCTGATTTCTTTAAAGCAAATTATGTCTATCTTTCAACAACATTTAATATCCTTCTACGTGTAACAGTGCAGGAAAAAAATACCACTAACACTTTGTTGGTGTTTGATGTCTTTGTTGATAAATTCATCTACACTAAGCCCCTGTTGTTCATCTTTCTAGGAAAAATAATAAATGATTGATCACAGACTTCCAGTTAAATTTTTTTGCCAATGATAAACAGAGAGTGATTGCCTATTTTTAATACTGCTATTTAATAATCACTTCCTGTTTAAAAGATTTTTTTTAATCTTGTACTTCAAACAGTTATTTCATTACATACCTTTTAATGAAAAATTAAGTATGGAATATTATTAACATTATTAATATTATTAACATTAACAAATAATTTGAGTTGAAGCTACTGCAGAAATTTCAACTTATGTTCTCTAATGTATGCATTCTTAACATTTTCTTTCTGTTATTTTATAAACAACAAATAAATAAAATAAATTATAATTATTTCTCTATTCAAGCACTCAAAAATATGGTAGGAAATCTGAACACACACACATCTCTTGAGATAAACAGCATTTCTCATTACATACTTAGTATGCAAAGTTAAACTATTTTGCTGAAAGCCAGATTAAGACAATGGTTTCTATTATTGCTGACACATTTTATTGCAACTCTAGGTTCTTAAAAGAGTAGAGAAAATTTCCTCTTATTAGCCTTTACCAGAAGTGAAGTGTTACACTGTAGGGGACATGCCACACTTTCACTTTTTAATTTTTTTTTTTTTTTTCCTCTGAGAAACAGAAGGGTAAAAAGTCAAGAGGATGTTGCTCATTATGCAAGAAGAGGCATGGACAATGCTTCTTGGGACTTTCAGACTCCTTTGGCATCCAAGCCAATGCAAGTTAGCCAAGCTAGCAAGGTTTTATCTCCAATGTGTTCCTCAAACACATAACTGTTTGCTAGGTCCTGGTCAAAAGCAAATTTATGCATGTAGGTAACAAGGACAGTTTTGATGGAACTCTGAGCAACCTAATCTAGTCAGAGATGTCCCTGCCCATGGAATGGGGCTTGGAACTAGACTATCTTTAAGGTCCTTTCCAACCCAAACTATTCTATGACTCAAAATTCAATGGGATTACCCTAAATTTAAGGTGCACAAAACACTTAAACACCAAGGCTTCTAGTGTGAAGGAAGAACTGTGTCAGCATGTGCTGAAACAGTCATAGTATGGAGGGGCTCCCATCCTAATTTTCTTGGTGTTCACACCACAAAAATTTCTATGACATTTCCAAACTTAATCAGCTAATACTGAATTAATTTATACAGTATTTAAGGAATGACAAAGATCCACCTGTTTGCTAAATCAAAATATAAATTTGTGTATCTTAAGATGCAGAAAAACTTTAAGGCATTTAAAAGTGATGTCCTCCAGTGATATAACAGTTGCTGAATAGTGTATCTTCCCTATTAGTCTTATGCAGTCATTATGCAGAGATAAATTAAAGCATAACAAGAATGTAAGGAAAAGAGGGAAGTTAATGAATAAGAAAAAAAATGGGCTTGCAAGAATATGTGGTGCTCATTTCTACATCTACATAACTGAAGGGGAAAAGAAACAATAAACAGAAAGAAAAAAAAATAGAGGGTAATCAACAGCCTTTCTGTGTTTATTTTCTGATTTTGCACATTAAACTCGTGTCACTAGTGTTGTCTAGATTTTATGCACCCTCAGAAAAAATAAAAAAAATAGATAGAAAATATCTGAAGGAAATACGTGAAGTTCTAAACAAAGACAAGTTCATCAGCATCACAGGACAATCAGTTTCTGAAAGTGTATTATAATCTTGTGCCAGGCCCACAAGAAGTTTAAAAAGATAAATGTAATGTCTCGTAACTACTTAGCCCATTGTATTAGATCTGTTCTAGTAAATATCTGTGACTTCTATAGACTCTAGAGGATGAAAAAAACCCCATCATTCATATCCTTTTCTGTCCTAAGCTGACAGGTATTTTGTATTTGTATTGGAGGAAAAGTTGCCATGGTGCCAAATTACATCATTATGAATATAATAATTGTAGATTAGAATAATACAACTCTCCCCAACTCTTAGCTATGTTCAAAACTGTTTACTAACTCTTCATTGTCACAGCTCTGAAAAAAACAGCCCAAACACTGTCTTTACTTTGTGGATTTTCATTAATACATTACATTCTAAGGTATTATTCTGCATCCTTTTAGTTAGCTTATAAAGCTTTCACCTCTTGCAGTGGCATGCTTTGTGAACATCTCCATGATAACCAGAGCAGAAGAGGTGTATTTCAGAGGTACTTAAGTGATTTTTGCACCTCAGTGAAAACTTCATTTTCAAAAGAATTTTAGAGAGTTGGGTGAAAAAGAAAAAAAAGATTCCTGAACAATTTGAAGCACATGGAGTTCATTCATTAAACCAGAATTGTTCTTACATGCATTCATCTGGAAAAAAAAAGCTTTAATTTTCAAAAAGTTATAATAATGGCCAGCAGCATTGATTATGCTTTACAGTGCCACCCATTTCTAGGGTTTATACTGGAAAGTAATTTTTGTCTTTCATAGTACAATAATTATAGGAGCACATTTTATGATTGCTTTGGTATAAAAGGCTTCCTTCTTCAAGTGTACCAGTGGAATAAATTGAGTTGACATTCCAATACCTTGTGTATTTCTTTAATGACAACATTCCATTAGTGTAATTACAGAAATACAATATAAAGGGGAAAAATGTTAATTACAAAATGACCTATGTTTCTGATTCTAGCCTTCTTTGTTTTCACCAAGATACACTTGAAAAGCCTGTTCCTCATTTTAATAAACTTTGTTTCAATTGAATTAGACTTACTTTGAATTCACAAGACTGGATCTACTGTATCTGAACTGTTGCTTACACTTCTCTTGAAAAATAACAAGGGTAACAGCAATAGATTAATTTTAATGGTATAAGCAAGATCTGCAACACAAAAAGAATTTTGCTTCATACTTTTTTGAATTGCATAGCTCATATACAGCCAAATCTCATTCAGTCAAAAGGATATTGATTTTGCAGAAGGGCATACATATGAGTTTGTGAGTGAAGAGGCATGAGACACCATTTTCAGTCAAATTATAAGGGCAATTCCAGGCCAAAACTTTCTGTTATAAACTTCCTATACCTTCTTGGACAGTTTTCACAAAAATTAATATCTCATCATTAAGGATGTGCTTCAGAGCAGGAGCAGTATCAGGAGGGCAGTATCACAGTGTGATAGCCATGGTGACACAAGCAGCAGTGTGCCATTGATGAAGGAAAGCAAATTAACAATATCTAGAACATCCCTTAGGTAAAGGTAAAATGCAAATTTTACATTAATCTTATAAATTACTTCAGTCAGGAAGTTTGGTTCATAAAAAGAACTTTAGTAGGTAGTTATAAATTGCTGAGTTTATATCTGCTTTCAATAAATTGATAAAAATATTTGAAAATACTATAGAGCAGGAGAACTTTCAGTTAAAAAGGTTATCTCCAAGTTTTCCCATTCAGCAATTTAATGCTAACAAAATATAACTATATTTTCTCAACAGAAATAGCATGGCCATTTATGCTATGACAAGGGGTTAATTCCCTAACCCTATATATTTTTTCAAAATATTTCTTGAACAAAAGTTTTTGAAAGGGCTCATTGTTTTGAGACACATCTCTGGCACAAATCATTGCAGAAAAAGATCTTGTCAAAAAATGATGGGCTTTTCCAAAATAATCCATACATCAGGTAAATAGCAGAAATTACATTTCATAGAAAGCAGTTGATTTTACTTTGCTCTTTTTCAGTTGCAGAACATCATAATTTAAATGAAAATAAAGTAGAGAGGAAAATATTGTCCCAGTTTTCATTTGCCTCGTCAGAAATTGAGGGGGGAAGAAAAACAATTTTACCTGCCACTTTGAGAAGTTATTGCCATTTTTGCATAATAACAATCATTATCTCCCAGTCTGGTGGTCAAATGAGCTTTGTTGATACATATGAGCTTCTTGGTTTTAAGTATAAACACCTTTCTAAAAATATTTAATAGAACTCTTATAGAGATTTATTGCATGCAAAGCATATTTACATATAAAAGGCAAATTACTTTTAGACCTGCTAGCTTCTATCTACTTCTGAAAGAATATTTTGAGCATATTTTCTTTCTCTGTTACCTAATTAAAAGTGTATGGAAAAAAAGAAACTATGATGTAATCAGAATTAGGCACATTCTAATCTTGCAGACATGGCCTTATATATGTTTCCCCCTTTGACATAATGTAAAAAAATAATTTAAAACTCTAATAGTCCAACACTGAAGAAAAACAGTGGAAAATGCCTGATAATATGTCATATAATGCATGTACGAATAATTGTACCATCTCAGAAAACACCTGTGAAAATCTGTAGAGGTCTATCTCTCTGTCCTCGTTGATATTCAACACTGATGCAACTCAGACTTGAAATTAGGTATAAATTTAAGTAATCCATTGAGTGGCTTTCATACTGTACACTTGGTTGACTTTACTTGTACTTTTCCTCATCTCATGGAAGACAGAAAGAGGCAGAACCACAAAACAGCAACTTGTCGTGTTTGCCCACACCTTGTTTCGAGGAAGTATTTGTAAAGAGCTTATAGAATGATGCCTTAATCTCTAAAAGTTCAAACAACATGGATTGTTGCATAAGCTATTGTGTCAATAGGTTGTTTACAACCACAGGTATTCTTGTAAAAGGACAATCAGAATGTCATTATAAAACATGAGATAAATTTAATACATGTTAGATGCTCTTTCAGTATAAAATTACTGCTGCCCTTTTTTTTTTTTTTTTTAGTCATCTCACTTCTCTATGAGGATATGGTAAAGCCAGTCACATGATAATTTATCTGTAAAGAGATTTGAACATAGCACAAAACATAATCCTACAGAAAGACCCAAATTTCAGATCTGCATAGCTACGTTACTTTGGCATTTTGCCTGGGCTTCTCAGCCCAGAAGAAACACTGCTACACTGGTTACTATTGCTCAAATTACTCATTCCTAACTGGTACCCATTAGGCTTTTCAGAATTGCAGAAATATATGCTCAGTATAAAGCAGCAACAACATCCTGGATGTGTGTTTAACACCAGCACCCTTCTGAAAGACTGGTGTGGGGATGCATAGGAAGCCAATGTGCTGTAGAGCCCCATTTGCTCTTTTACTGTGCCTTGTTCTTTGTCTGCTCTCAGTTTCCTCAAAAATACTGAGACACTCATGCTCTCAGTCTATGGAAGGTCACAGGTCTATCAGTGTTACCTTTCACAGGTGCAACATCTGGCCTGCAGTACAGGAAACCACACCTGCAGCTCTGCCAGAGCTTACCCATGAGGACAGCAGGGCCGCCACACTCTTCTCATTTAGCCCTAATGTTCACTCTGGGGTTTTTAAAAGCAATATCCTTCATATGTTATTTGCTGTCCCTGTGGGACATAAATCTGCTTTTTTTCTTTCAAGGTACAGGTAAGCTCAGCCTGAAGTGCATGAAGAACTGTTTTGAGGCATTCCTCAAGAAGAGCATGTGTGTAATCTGTAAACTGCAATGCTGGGATTTCAAGAAATTCAGACCCAGAGCAGAGTCCCCAGATAAATGTTGTGGACAACACTCAGGTGTAAATCTTTTTTGGTGTAGTCAGGGAAGACAGACATCTATTCAAACAAAGGAAAAAATTCTAACCTCAACTGAAAAAAAAAAATAAGGCTTCATTCTTAAAACAAGAGCCATCAGGGAACTTATCATAATGCTTCCATTCTTTTGTCCTTTTTCACAGCACAAAAACAAAACAAAAAATTATGTTCTTAAGCTACTGAACCAATGAAATGAGAAGGCATGAAGAAAGAGCTCAGACAAATTATTTTGGCAGCAAGCTAACTCTTCTAGAACTCTCTTTTGTGCTGCACTGAGTTTAGAGAAAAAACTCATTGATTTGTTGTGAGATTTTAGTCTGTGTATTCTAGACTTTTATGCATATTTGGAAGGTCCCCAGGGGAAAGCTTTCTGCAAATTCAGAAAGCATTTCTAATTAATTAAAAGAGCTTTTGTTTCTATGCTCTTATTGAATTTTTGGTGGCATTTTCATGCTAAAGCTCCTTGAATTATATATAGAAGCCATTAATCAGGAGAAACTGATGAGGATTTTCAGCATCTCAAATGTGAGCATTGTCATCTCCCTTTAGACAGCCAAACAGCTAGCCTAATTTTAAAAATGCAGAGCATCAAGAATTTTCAAATTACTTCCAAAGATATGCCTTTCTTAAATCCTATCTAAACCTGCAACCTGTTGTTCACAGCTGCAGATGCAGAGGAAAGCAGGAGTGAAGCATACAGGTATGTCCTCCTGAGTGCCTTCAAGGTTTTCAGCATTTGCAGCTCAATTATATTTTCACTTCAGGAAGCCAATTCCCACTTAGGACTGGAAAAGTGAAGATCCTCTTTTACTGAGTCCCAAAGGAATGAAAGAATGGAACTTTAGGGGGAAGACTCTTTCAAGCATATTTCTACATGCAATCTCCTCTAACACCATATATGGATCCTGACCTTTTTTTTTTTCCCCACAGCTTTCTCAAAGATTTCATTTCCATTTACAAGCATCATACCAAATATTTTATTTGCATTTACTAAACTGATTGAAGGACACATCTCTTTTAACCACCTCCATAGCATTTCAGCCCCGCCTAACCTATGAAACAGCATAAACAATGAATATCCCATCAAATTATGCCACTGAAGATTATATTACATAAAATAACACAAAATTATGCATAGTCTAGAGACCTAAATGTAAACCTATTTTGACAAAAAATAATGAAACGGAGCAATAACAAATAAAAAAAAAATCTTAAAGAATGAACAGAACATTACAGAAATAAGAGAGTACAGCCATGCCTGAGATAAAATGCCCACCCATGCTATTTGATAACAGAAATGCCATTATTTAGGAGGAAAGAATACTCTAAGCCAAGAGAATTATGAGACAAAACTGATCAACAAGGAGAGAGGATCCACACTTCATGTTTCCACTCATATAACTTCATAAACAGTATATGTTGTAGGAAAAATGCAATAAAAGCGAGAAGCAGCAGGTTGTTTTTCAGTCTATAGTTTTGTTACTAAATTATTTATCTTTCACTCCCTCCTCCAGAATTATCTGGTATCTTGAATGGCAAAGAGGATATAAAATACTAAAACTAAAAATACTTGCAGCTTTCTGGAGCTACTCTGTGACTACATGCACTTTGATTTACTGTAATGAAAATATAAACTGTGTAATACAACAGGAATTAATTTATTATGAACAATAATGTGGGTCCAGAAACAAGAACACATCTTTGTAGTTACACTTTATGATTCAGATTCCCTATGGCTTGAAACACATTCATCAATCTCATTGATATTTTTACAATGCTGTAAAGTTTAAAATACAATTTAGAATTAAGACTGATGAGTACTGAATATGTATTAATGAACATAAGGAAGGGATTCTTAAGATGTACCACTGTGGCACATGTGTAACACCTAGTTCAGAAAAAGCCTTCTGTATTCATCTCAGTAAGCTAACAAGTGCTAACAACTTTGTTTTCTAGAACATACCTAAATGTGCTAACAAGTTTGTTTTCTAGAACATACCTAAATGAATATCACAGAAGATGTTTCAGCCATTGAAAAATAAGTCCAGTTTCAGAGGTGCAATACAATACAATCGTATCATGACAGCAGTAGGAAGTTCAAACTAGTGAAGACTGTTTTGTGTCTCACACCAGTGTCCATCCAACAGTACTGTATGCTTATTTCTATTCCAAAATTGTGAGCTCTCAAGATAACATTTCATATCCCAGGTAACATGAACAATCATGGGAAATGTTTTCACTTTTTTAGACAACAAGTTTGATCCCTAGCCCAAGATATCTATGCTTGTCACTTGAACAAAAATCCAAGGTAATTAATTTAGTTATTTTAAACTCCTGAACTGCTCTTCTCAGTTTAATTATGTATTGGTAAAAGTGTATTATAATAAAGACGCCAGAAGAGTTAGGTTCATACCCACAGTAAACAGTTTCATTTTATTTACTAGATTAAAGAATTTTATCTGGTTACTGAAATAGCTCATTCAAAACCTAATGTTCTAGCAGTGACAACATATTGCTTTGTTATAACAGCTGTAATATTTCATGCTTGCTGGTGTCACTTTCATGAAACAAGCTTTGTCCAACATCATAATGACTTCTTGAAAGGTCATGCAGTGATATGCATGTGAGGTCATGGTTGCTGAGTTTCATACAAGATGAAATCCACTGAGGGGATAACAATATTCACAACTACTACCATTTTTATGAGACACCTGGATGTTACACCAGAATGAAATATATTTCTTCCAGAAAGATTTTGTTTATCTGGGAACCTATGAATGAACAACATGGGCAACACAAACTCTAAAAGTGACTTTTTCTATCAACTGCAACTGTTTTCCATGAACACATTTCAGAAACAAATCACTCCACTGTATCTAAGCTAGAAGTCCATCTGACTGTAGGAAATACCTTAGCATAGCAATCACAGCTGAAGAGCTGAAATGTGAGCTACTTTCATTCAAGTTACAACTGTTTAAGTAGCTCAGCCTACATAGAAGAGAATGCCCAAAAATTCCACACATTCATTTTGAATCAAAATAAAAGCATTTCACTAGGAGATATTTCACATTCATTTCTTAGAATTTTTTTATGTATGTGCATTAGATTTGTTAAAATACAGATATTTTTTTTTAATGAACTTTTTTGAAAATCTATACTCTTTAAGAGTTTTGGTTTTATTTAAAAATTGCACTACCAAAAAATTTTCCGTTGCTCTGTAGCTAGAAAAACACAGGCATTATTCTTTTTTGACTTTTAAGCTAAAGAAACACCTGGAAACATAGAACAAATAGATGGTCTGTACTTCTGGTTCTGTTCTGTATTATTCTACTATATTTTGGTTTTATCTTGACATTGAGAGGATTTCAGTCGGAATGGAAGACAGAAGATGCTAGTTACCTTTTCTGACCAATTAAACCTATTAATTCAGAAGTCCTTAAAATACATTGCAAAAGAAGATGCAGCTTATACATAATGTAAGGCAGGGGTGTATCAGTCTCTCAATTAAAAATTAAGGAAGCTGAGAGGAGATACCTTAAGGGACTTTCTCAAGGTCACACAAAGTCAGGAAGATCCTGCCAGTAGATTCTCCCAACCCAGAAAAATAGACAATATTTTGTCTATTTACAAACTTACTTATATCCATATATCTGTGCATGTATTCAAAATATCTTCGATTTCCTTTAATTCCAGAACAATTCCATCTTTTCAGCTGTAACGTTAAAGAGAAATAAGCAGATTTCAGGCTGATGAACAAACTGGGTTTGAATGCTGAAGTCATTAAGGACTCAGGAGAAGCTGACAAACCATGCTACAGAGGCAGTCTGACACTAAAATCTGCATATGCAGGCTGATGCAGTGCATAGCATGCTCCACATGTGTTGATGCTGACACAGGAGAAACAATATGGCTAACACACCATCTCCCACACAATTAATCAGAGATAATATCTTCAAGTTTTCTTCATTTATTTCTAACATTTAACACCTTTCTTCAAAGGTGCCATGAGAAGTTCCCAAGTATTTTATGTATTAACAAACAGGTGCAAGTAGCAAAGATAGCTTCTTAAATGTAGGCCATAATAAAAGACAAAGCTAATTACTGATTAATAGAAAAGCATAAGATAGAGACAAGGTATTATTGAAGTCATACATTGCAATGATTAATGAATGTTTTCCAGAAAACATTCACTGAAAAATTACTTGTAAAATTATGTTCCTCTAAGAATTAATTAATCTAAAAGCTTTAAGAAAACATAAAAGCACAATAATCAGGAAATTGGGTAAGCAGTTAGTTCTAATTTGTAAAAATAAAATTTGTATAATTGATTAGTCTGAAAGCAATTACAGAGCTGGCACAGCCTTCAAACAAAAATCAACTTAAGAACAGCATACTAGTAATTGGTTTTTATTCATCTTCCCAGTACACTTATTTACAAAAAAATAGCCAGAATTGCTGTTCTATTTTTTTTGTGTATGGAGGAAACAATACTATGTATGTGCAAAAACATAGTCTGAAAACATCCCACTATCAGCCTGCTGTCTGTGACTAATGGCAAAAGTGAATTTCAACCACATCAGTCAGACTTGCATTCCAGCTTGGTTTATAGCCCATATGAAAAAGACCTCAGACAATGTCCTTCATCAAACTCTTTTTAATGTTTGAGAAATCGTCCTCCTGTTTGTGATATTCAGAAGTGTCATGAGAAGGAGTTTGTGATATTTTTTTTTCTTCCAGAAATTGCAATGATTGGCCACATGTCACCAGGGTGAATGCTTGTGAGGAACAAGCCTAATAAATCATCTGCAACTACATTTGTAACAACACTGTCTTCTACATGTAGGAGACTGGAAAGAAAATTTACCTGTGATGCTACATAAAATCCTTCATGGGCCACATCTGGCCTACAGCATCTCATTTGTAAATTTCCAGCACAATAGATGTCTTGAAGCCCTCTATTGGATGCTGTGACTGTTTTGCAACAGTGACTGCTGCTTAGTAAGTGTTTATTTCAACTTTGTGTGCCATAGAAAAAGCTACAGAAGATCAAAGCCAGAGTGAGATTTTTGAGGTGAAGAAACACTGAATAATTGAGAAAAGAAAAAAATATCATTTGAGATGTGTGTTGTTTATTTGAGGTCACTGCTATAACAGGGCACCAAATACACCACAGCAGAACATCCAGAATATCAAAAGTGCCAAAGGCAGGGTTGTTCATATAGTATAGAGTATATAGTTTATGAATACTAAATCATTTTGCATCAGCAAACCTTATAACTAAAAATGACAAAGGACATACAAGAAGTGATGTGACCTCTGACCATGGGAATATTACTATTTAAGATCTTGCTGACTGAGTTCAGTTCAGAGTTGGCTCTAAACACATGCTTTAATATCTTTTGACTTTCAGTACCTGCTTAAATTCAAGTTTTTATATATATATATATATATATATATATAAAATCTTTTCTCAAACAGGAGTTGGTATAATATATCACTAGTAGGCAGATGTAGGTGAAGAAAGGAAAAAAAATTCTTGGGGGTGAAAATTGAAGTGAATTTTTTTTCCCTCCACAGAAATTAAGAACTTAAAGAAAAATCAGTTGTAGTTTTTCAAATAAATAGAGCTGTATTACACCTGCACTATAATACCTTTGGACTTTTATTCACCATATGAAGAATTGCAAGCAAAAACCAATTAGCAGAAACTTTAAGACATTGCATATGCATAGCACACCTTAAAGCAGAAAGCAAGATCCTCAGAAGGAGGGGCTTTCAAAGCTAAGGAGAGCATACTTAGCAAGCTTGGAAATTATACAAAATTTGGAGGAGTTGTTGACTCCTCAAAACCAGGGAAGCCCTGCAGAGAGACCTTGATAAATTAGAGGGAGAAGGCTGGGCAATCACCAACCAGATAAAATTTAACAGGGGGAAAAGTGCTGGATTCTGCATCTGGGACCAGGCAACCCAGGATATATGTAGAGACTGGGGAATGAAATGCTGGAAAGCAGTGCTGTGGAAAGGGAGCTGGGGTTCCTGGTCAAGGGCACAGTGAACATGAGTCATGGTGCCCTGGCAACCAGGAGGGCCACACATGTCCTGGAGGACAGTGCCAGCTGGGCAAGGGAAGGGATTGTCCCTCTCTGCTCTGCACTGGGGTGGCCTTGAGTGCTGAGTGCTTGAGTGGAAGCTGAATGAGGAGCAGCTGGGGTCACTTGGTCTGTTCAGCCTGGAGAAGAGGTTTTCTACATGCATTCAGGTGGAGCATTATTCTGGTCAGTCTAACTTGAGAATTAATTTTACAAGTGAAAAAATCATTCAGAGAGAAAGGCAACATACAAAATACATTTCTAGACATGAGAAACTATTTTAGAGAAAATAATAAGGAAATGTTGCTAAGAAGAAATGATTATTGCACATACCCATGGTGGGTAAGAAAAGAGGGTTGCCTTGGGTCTGTTTGAGATGGAGTTTATTTTCTTCATAGGAGCCCTGGTGGTACAATGTGGCTAAAACAGCGTGTGTAACACTGAAGTTCTAGCTATTGAGAAGTAGTTCTTGCATTACTCAAAACTTTCTCAGTTCCTTAGTTGGTCTCTGCCAGCAAGTAGGCTGGCGATGGGCAAGCATTTGGGAGGGAACACATCTGGCTCAAACTGGCCAAAAGGGAGCTCATGTCATATATCATCATGTTCTACAGTATTCATGGGGGGTTTTTTCTTCCAAAGCAGCTGTCGCTTAGAGATTGGCTGTTGGCCAAACCCAGAACACTGCAAACAACTGCAAACAAAATCAAAAAACCCCAGCAGAAAGGCACCAAAATGACCCCAGAAAGCTATCTTCCTCCTTCCACTATACTGATTATCAATGTGGAACACTTGCTACAGGAAAAAACATTTCTCTATATTTAAGATCATGATGTTCATAAGCATTCTGCAGAAAAACTTGACTTCGAATTTGAGACGCTCTAATTAAAAAAACAGTTTTAGTTAGCACAGCAGCTGATCACTAGGGAAGACTTTGCTGTATACAAAAATAAATGCTCTGAAAATACTGCATTAATTTAAAATATAACACACATGAACACAGGTATATGTATCATATACAAAACATACATATACACACAACTTAGAAAAGTTTGTGTACACACAAAATAGGTTTTGACCTGCCACTGTTTATATAATTGGGTCTGTTGAACAGTTCAACAGAAGTAATCGTGTAATTAAAATTGAAAGGATACAGTAAATTTAAGAATTAGTTAAAGTTTAAAAGTCATGTCATTCCCAAGAGTAGAGTGGCTAGATTCAGACTATCTGCAAATACTGCTAGCCTCAGCCAGAGAATGTGTACTTTTAACTTGAAACTGCTGTAAGGAATCTACTTGCTCATGGAGATATAGCAATGATATGCTTGTTGGGTTTTTTTCAAAATTGTGTTAGCACAAAATACAACTTACCTGTGAACTTATGAAATGACAGTGAGGATACTTTTATTCTACACAAATAATTTCAAGTTTTCACCTGTTGTTGTCCTGCACCAGGTTAACATTACATTTTACTTCTGAAAGTCAAAATCTGATGACTCAGAGGCAAGCTGTTTTTACCTTCCCTCACTTTGTTTGCACAAAATAGATATTTCATGCCAAAGTGTAGAGTCCATACATATCAGACTCAAAAGTAAATTTGGGGAAAAAACCCCAAACTTATATTCACTTCAACAGCCTTTGGAATCGATTACAGTTTTAATTAGCAATTGGAAATGCAAATTTTAAGATACACTTGATTTTTCTCTCAGACAAACATTCAAAAGATTTTGGTCTGTTAAAACAGATTAAATAGCCCATGAGAGTCATTGATCGACTACATTCATAACTTAGCAGATATATTAGAAGATAGTTTAAGTAGCATTATCATGCAAAAAAGAGCTAGAAAATATATCTCTATTATATACAGACATGCCAGTGTCCAGGGGCTGAGAGATATATCTACACTTACACATATTTTTAAATACATATGTGCACATGAACATTGTAACAAAATATCAATTACCTCATTAATGTTTTAATGCTGCGTTTGCCCAGCTCAACATTATTAATGGTAAAATCATCCTGAAGGAGTTGGTCCCTATGTTCCATAATTAATTTTCTTCTTTAATTCTGCCATAGCATTCTGCTTTCCTGGATTTTACAGTTACACATATCAAGTTCCCAGTGCTGCTTAAATACTTTAAGAATATGGACACATCTTTGGCAAAAAAAAAAAAAATTAAAAAAAAAAAAAAAAGCAGCTATCTAGAACCACTTAGTTGTTTGTCGCTTTGCCATTATCCAGAATAAAGTATCCATGTACATCTAATTTTTCCAAAACTTTAGGTTAATCCTACTGCCTGGGCTTTGTCCCATGACAGCATTGCAGTCACCCAAATTCAGACTACATCACGCACACCATGCTTAGAACTGCTGCATGACTCAGCTGTAAACAAACAAAAAAGGCTACTTGTAAGTAACTTTGTAAGTCGTATTCCATGGTCAGATGCACCTGATGCTGCCATTAAGAGCACAAGATCAAAACACTTATTATGTCAACAGTTTTCCTTTTGGGGGTTTGTTGGCATTGTTTTCTGGCATTTTTTTTCACCCAGCGACAAGAAAACTGTAAAGCATTGCTTTAAGGACAACCTTACAGATTCCATTCTTTAAGGAATCAACGTCAATTTTCCTCTAGCTGGCTGACCCAAATTTGATGCCCATATTTCCTCTTGCTTATCCTTTATCAGTGTCATAAATAAATCACTGTAACATTCAAACCTTTCAACCTGATAAAATACAGTTCCATTATATGACCTTTCTCATACAGCATGTTATCAGATTCTGATATATACTGTCCCATGATGTCACAATTTCTTGGTAATTTATTTTGAAGTCTAATTCTTACCAGTTACTTCCCTCTGCAGCTTCAAGAGCAGTTAAAAGCTCAAGTTACTGCTTTTCTAGATTATTTCCTATATCATTCCATATTCTGCTGAATAGTTTACTCAGAATGGTCTCCAGAAGCATTTGGTGTTCTTTCACAGATGAAAAAACACCTGAATTATAAAAAAATACATTCAGGATTTTTCACACAAGTTTTCTCCTAGAAACTACAATTAGCATTTATCAGGGTTCATGGAAAGTTGAAAAATTCAGGAGAAATATTTTTTCTTCTTCTTTATTGCTTGGATACAAGAATTTAGCTCATAGGAACAATGACCAAGGTAAGGTGAGTAAACAGATCTTTTTCAGTATCCTCTACTACAGACATAAATATATGACTTATATTTAAAATGTATCATTCTGTGTACTCCGCTCATTTTGCAACCAGATCACCAAGGCTAAAAAACAAAAACCCTGAAATATATAGTTCTCCTAAGAAATACAAGCACTCCAAGAATTTTAACTTTTCAATAGCAGAATTTTACTAGGAAATATTTTCAACACAAAGCAACCCTAATTTAAGAACTTAATTTTGTCAGTTAACATTTTAAATCAACAGTGGGCAAGATAGCGAGAGCAAAGTGGTCTGAGAAGCAAACTGCTGCTAGAATAACTGTGCAAAATCATGTCTGAGTGCAGGACAAAGTGTGAAGGAAATTTAGACTGATATCTCAGAACTAAGGAAAAAGGGGAAGAGGAATAATTCATTCATCATTTTACAGAACTGCTATTAGAAACATATGGCAAATGCTGCAAGTCAACACAATCACATGCAATACATTTGACTCAGTAACAGAAAGGAAAATATGGCAAAGCCTGAAGATGCTGAATAATATTCTGGATACTAATAAATGAGGTGTCAACAAATGAATTAACTTTAAAAACATTCTCTCTCTAGCAGCACCAACTTTTAAGTTCACCACAATTCAGTTCACTGGGGTTGAAGAGGCATGCTGTGATCTGCCCAAGATTTGATTATTACTGTTGTACAGATTCCAAACTGGTTTTTAGAATGCTAAAATTCAAAGAGAACATTATATGACCTTACCTGTGAACTCAAAGCTATGTTTTTCTCACAACACCAGGCAATCATGAAATCAGCTCTATGTCATACACACTGCAACTCTTCCCACCTTGCTGCAGATGACTTGCTGACTGTTTGTGGTAAACATGCACAACACACATATTAGCTCTTTCATCATTAAAGTCTAAGTCTTTCAAAAGAAGATGATGAAATCACACTTCTTTCACATATAATTTACTGAACTAGCAAATATACTTAACATGACTAAAATCTGCTCCATATTTTGTCAGAATTTTTTTAATAATATCCATTTATTTGTTCATTTGGTTTAGTGAATCTTTCAGACCCTGGTGGATTTTAACAGCTGAGAGAAACTCACGGAAAAACAAAAAAAGGCAAAAAAAAGCCCCTCACAACAGCCACCACTTGAGATCAGTTATTATATAATTCTTGCATATTCTGAACAATAAATTAAGCTTAGATATATAAAAAATATTTTTATATTACACTAGATATCATAAGATATAGTCTTCATTCATTTGTAACACTCCACAAATATTAGAACAAGTATTTTCAGTTTCCTCCAAGAAGCAAATATATGCTTCTATAATTGTAAAGATAAGAAAACCAGTTAGATATGGTTTACAAACAAGACTTTTTCATCAGGAGTTTTGTGACAGAATGTGGAGAACTTAAAACTGCTTACTGCTGCTTAACTGTAAAACGATTCATCTATCTGCTTTTGTTCTGAACAGCCATTCTAAATACTGCATTTGACTGTGCACTTCTGTGTGACAGAATGTACTAAACAAATTCTATCAGGTTTCAATAGATGAAAGAGATTGAGATGAAACAGCTTCTTACACACAATCTGGTCTCTTTGATTACATTTACAGACCCTCCAGTCATTCCACAACCCCACCAGTCCTTTGCTATGGCTTTCAAGCTGTGACAATTTAGATAAGTGAAACATTAAATAGCTCATTATAAGTCCACTTCTGCACCATAGGAATTGATGGCAGCGTTGCTGTTGACTTCACTGGGAGCTGGATTACAGTTTGAAACACATCACAGATACATGCATCAGAAACATTTAAAATTCAGAGACTTTCCAAACTTCTTCAAATCAGTTATACTGAACCAATCTTACTACAAATTGGGAAAAGGTGACAGGTCAGTTTTTCGAGTACTATAAAAAGCCATTGAAATGAAGTTTTACTTGTTCTGCCATTTTCATCCAAATATCTTGCTATGGGTTTGTGACAAGAAATCATCAGGAAATGAAAAGCTGTTTCCCACAAATTCAACATAATAGAATAAAAAGAGCAGGGACAAAAATTTTTAAAATTTTCTTCCAAAACAGGTAAAATCTTTCTCTGCCAGAAACTGATCTACTATGAAGAAGTTACCAGTATGCATGTAATTCAAGATTCCAGCTTATAAGAAATTGCATAAGCAAGCAGCTTTGGTAATTTAGCATAAAAGATAGTAGAAGTCCAATGTAGTCAGAATGAGACATATGCAAGTGGGTGTGCATTTCCTTCTCTCTTGCATCAGACCAAAGAGGCAAAGCCCAACCAGCCTATGATACAACAGATAGATTCTAAAAAGACCAAAACAACTCTTCCAGAAAGAGGTTTTATGTGTTACTCACAACAGCTCTGCTACCTGCCAAGGAGTTTGTTACTATATGTGAGAAAGGCCTTAATTCCAGATAATGCCCTAACACTACCATCCTGCCAAGGTAAAGAACTTGCATTTTTATCTTAATTTTAAGAGGAGGTAGTGTTGCTTGGCAAAATTGTGTCATTGCCAAATATCAAAAAAATCCCCTGTAAAGCTCAGGAAAAAAAATAGGAAAAGTTTGTGACAAATGAATTGTCATAATTTTCAATAGTTTATTTTCAATCCTATTCAAGACAAGGAAACTGACTTGAATTCCGGAGAAATTTGAGGAAGAGAAGATGTATAGAAGTTCCTGCCATATCTGCCAACTTCTACATGAGCTTTTATATTAAGTGAGCTGGAATCAATTCATTAAAACAATGATTTAAAAGCCAAGACAAGGGTCATCAGGAAAGCAAGTAGTGGAAGAAGCAGTTTCAAGAGAAAGAACATCATATAGAGACTTTTTTTCATTTGACCTGGAAAGGTAAGGGAATGGCTAATATTAGAGTCCCTTGTGAGGCATTGTGGTCTTACGTTCAAATAAAACAGATTACCTTTTCTAGTGTTTTGTAAAAGATCTGATAGGTATTCAAAAGTTTCACTTAATTTTTTGGGTGACAGAAATATTAGAGATAAGTCACAAGTATTATTTTTAAGTCTTGTCAAACAGTTTGTCTGATCTTGTAAAATTTTAGAGCCCAGAGTTTTACTGACTCAGCCCACACACTTGAGCACATATCCTGACCACAGGCCAGCTGCATGCCAGAATAAGAGATGAACATGCACTTTAGTTTCCTACAGCAGAAAACCCAGACATGTGAAAGAGCAGCAAGTTCCTGTGCACCTCCTAGCAGTCATCCTTTTCCAGGTTCACCAGGAAATTAAACATTGTGTCAACTGTAGCTGTCCTTATGTGTAGACACAGCCATCTTCCTCAAAACGTCTAAAGCAAAGTCAGAGGTACCAACACTGGACCAAACTACCTCTGACTTTTAGAACAGTCTAAAACTGAATCACAACCTTAATGAATCACTACTACACAGCAAAGGTTTAAACTTCTGCTTAGATTTTAGGCAAAATTTCCAAAATTAGTTATATTAGAGGATGTACATTTTGGAAAAACTGTGGAAGACATCTGGCCTTGAAATGCTGAATACATTTTACTTATATAGTTTAAAGCCTTATTTTTAAATTAACTTAGTTCAACCAACACTTTTAGTCAAGCAAGTGTCACAGCATCTTCTTTCTTATGCAGCATACTTCACTGGAAGGATGAAAGTATATTGCTAAGCAGTATACCTCCTGAAACAAATCCTTTTTGTTCAGTGCAATTGCCAAATCATAGCAAAAGAAAAAAAAAAAGAAAATAAGTTTAGATTTACATATTTGCGTGTGTACATGCATGGAGACAAAAAAACCCCACACACAACCAACTTAGAAGAAAGCGTTATGCTACGTTCAAATGTCAATTTACCACTTGTCAAGGCTAAAAATTTCTTGGGCATCATTTTCAAATAATCATTAAGGACATGAAAATTTGCACAGCCCTGGTTGTATTTGAAGCACTCTAGTTATTAGAACTGCAGTTAACTCGAAATTGCATGACAGAAAAACAAAACAGTCATTTAATGTTCAACCTGAATGTTTATCAAATGATGGCAACAGCAAAACTCTGAGGCTGATTGGGCTGTTACAGTCATTTTAAGGTGATGCAAGTTTACTTATCTGCTCTGATGACAATGGAGACTGATGCAGGCACCTTGGGCTGAAAAATAGGAGGCATTGTTGCAGGAATACCATATTGCTGTTCTGGAATCACCACATTAAAACAAGTACGTGAAAACAAAATTATTTTTAAAAAGTTTTTATTTCCCCTTACAATACAATAATTAGGTTTTTTGGGCTAAGTCTAGTAGAGCATACGTCATTTGGCATACTGCTGTGAATGGCAGTGAGCAATATTTGTAGAGATTTATTCTTCCCAATGTCTCCAAAATACACTCAAAGCTTGACAGATAAGATGATGATGATAATAAACCATTTATCAAATTGAAATGCAGTCACCTCTGGGGTGAGCTGTGATATTAATATTTTCTTCTCTGTGTTCATTGTACCCCTTAGAGAGTAGCATTATCTGATTGGACTGCAGCTACAAAATTGCTTCAAGATCCCTACCAACAACTGGGAGAATTTCTTCTGATTTATAGGGGCTAAAAACAAAAGGTATTCATGCTGTCCTAAATCTGAATGTCTGCATTGGAGATAATACAGATTTTTCAGCTTAGCAGGATACTACACCAGGAATGTAACATGTCTGGAAGAGAAGATCCTATCACTCTATTGCACTGCTAACACCGAGACAGGTGCTGACCAGCCTCATCAGATCTCATGAAAGCTTTTTTACTTTGCTAGATTAATTTCTAAGTTTAATTGTCTCCTCTTCAAAATGAGGAGACAATTGTTGTCTTACAGACTCTACACAGGTTTTCTTTGGCTGCCATTTTTTTAAACAAATTCATGCCCATTGCATGCAGTAATTTTACCATCTTGTGAGGTTTAAACTACTTCAGTATGGAAATGGGAAAAAACTTATTGCTCCATTTCTTAATATTAAAAATATATATTTCTTCTACAAGTACATAGCATAAAGCATTATTTCAAGCATATTTATTAACTAAAAGCAATGTATCTCACCGTATAGAAGGCCTAATATCCAAGGGGAAATTTCATTATATATATATATAAATATATAAAAGAAAGGGTAAATCTTGATAATAATACTCTTTCCTTCACAAAAATAAAGCTCATTCTTTTGAAGCATTGATATTAGCGATACGTGATCCCCTCCTTAATTACTCTATTAAGAAATTGGAATGTTGAGATCATGTGTTGTACCCTTTAAAAATATAAAATTGCAAGAACAAAAATAGTTCATTAATTCCTGAAAATCCAAGTTTTAAGCCAAGGAAATTAGTCGAACAAGTCACTGTTTCTCCTAAATAATATTTCAGCAGGAAGAAACATTATTAACTCTATTGACATCCCATTAGTTTAGAAACAGACATTTAAAGTAAACCAATAATATTTAAGTCTAGAGTTTTCTCTGATAGAAGACCTCAGTGCCATAGAAGGCATCAACCAACAACATTTCACTGAACCATTTGTGCACTTTGCTCATTGTAACTCATGACCACTCACCCCTACAGTGACACTCAAACATGAGCAAACAAATTATGTGGAGGAGAACTTCACCACTTTCTCCCAGTAAATATCACGTGTCACATCCAAGAGTTCCATTAATAAGTCAAGTTTAAAAATAATTCAACTACAAGGTTGGGAATTAGACTTCTTTTTCATCACCTCACTACTTTCACATAGCTTGTGGAAAAGCAGAATTACTGGCAAAAGTGCAATGGAACCATGTAACAGAGGTGCCTCCCAGGAGCAGTCAAGGTTGGTGCTAAATGCTGTCCAGAATGGCTAAAATACCACACTCCTTCCCATGAAAGGCACAAGTCTCCACTTCCTTTTCCTCCACTAATAAAATCTGAGTTACTTAAATCAACATGCAATTTGTTATGCTCTTGTTAAGCACAAAATACTAATATTTTGCCTATTTATGCTTTCTATATATTTCAATTTCCACAAATATGCCAATACAAGCAAGATACACAGTGCATAATGACACATCCTTGCATATCAAATAACTATTGAAATAAAAAGATCAACCCATCTCTCTCCTCAGATGTGCTATTCATCACTTGAAACTATGTAATTGCCAAGTTAAAGTCCAGATTTTATCTGGGTCAGATTCACTTGATCTAAAAATAAAACTTTGTTCCCTGAAAGCTTTCCAACTAGAGCAGGCATTCCCTTAAGCCCATAAAATAAAAATAATATCAGCATCAGAGATACTAAAATATGAACACAGAAATAGAACACTGAAAGGATTGGGGTTGCTTGAATTTGGAGGATAAATTCTACAAATGTAATTCCAAGTGCTTACTTTACAGCAATATTACTATAGTGGATATGTCTCCTTAGAAACAGAGTCAGCTTTCATTCAGCTTTAGTGGGAACATTAATACTGTAATTTCTTACCACTTTGCAGCTTTGAAGGATGACAGAAATGAAATAGAGAGGCAATTATTTTAGCTTCTACTGGCATACCAGTTTTCTTTTATGTGCACTTTAAAAATTCCAGACTGATATATCTAGAAATTTCTTTTCAGCTCTTTTTATATTGGCAATGCTAACCACGCCACACACTTCTCAGTGATCACTTTTTCTAGTGCAATCCTTACGTTTTACCTAGTCTGGTGAAAAAGCTACCTAAAAAAGTCTCCGTTTGCTTCTCCTCCATACAAGCTCCAAATGTCCAATTTCGTTCCATTCGCTTTTTGTCCATTCCAACATTAGGAGTCACTCAACAAGAGGAAGAGTATTTTGATGGTGAGACAATGTATCTCAGACACTTTGAATGTAGATGCGTTTCCTCTCCACCAGCATCTTCCCTCCCCTGGGGTGAATTCCCTCCTACTTCTCCATTTGTGAAAGGGTAAAACAGATGGACAATGCTACTAAGGAGACTGCAAAATCTGCATTTAATAACCAGAAAGTCCACAGATAACTCAGCCAATTAAAACCAACCAGTCAGAAGTCAACTCTACCATAATATCCAAGGACTGTACATCACACTTCTCCCAGAAGCGTTGCCTGCAAAGGTCCAGGCATCTACCACACTCTTCTTTCACAGTACTTTTCAGCTTTTATACCATGCAATTTGCACAGGTGCTAGGTGATAAAATGCCTGTTGTAGAGGAAAACAGACTAGAAACAAGCTCTATTTTTATGAAATAAATAAATATTAGAGGCTTCCAAGTTTATGTTAAATAATCACCTGAACCAAGAGCATTTTATCAGAGCAGAAGAGTTGGATTTGTGCTGATGGGAACAAAAAGAAAATAAAGTTACACAGCCCACTCATACTGTTTCCCATCAGTGCTGTGTTCATATAAATAACCATGACTGTCAAATACTTTTTCCTGCTTTAGGTTTCTTCTGGCAAGTCACAATACTAGCTGCTCAAATCAGAAGGAGAAAAAAAGCATATCTAAACATATCATTATTATGGTGGTCTACTTCCCTGTAATCCAGGATTACAGGATTGCAATTGAAACAGTTGAAGGCATTAATTCAATACAGAAGTAAAATCACCCTGTCAAAAAAATTAAAAAGCAATTTTTTTTTTTTTTTTTTTTAATTTTGGAAGCATTCTGGAAGTTGCTCTGCACAGCAGTTGAATGGAGCCTAGATTTCAGAGTTTATCTTCGCATATCTTGCAAGGCAACAATGATTTCCAACCTATGTGATCTTTCTTTAATATAATAAGGAAGGAAATATACATAGGTTCTTTACCACATGAGACAAGAAAAGTCAGCTCCAAAACTCATCAAAATCTTTTCCACGCTTAGATCCTATTTCTCTGGGTAGGATGTTAATTTTTCCCTACTGGTAAGGAGCTGGTCCTCATGCGCTGAAAAAAAGCATCCTTGATAAAGGTCATTCTCTGTATAAGGTCTATAATTTCCTTTCTAAATTTCCCCAGTGTTTTAATCTTATCACACTAGGCACTAGGTAGGAAGTAACTCAGTGACTCATACTGCACACACCCCAAGAAGGAAGATAAACATTCAAGGATCTGCTTTGTCAATACCTTTTACATCAAAAAATGACCAATTCTTCTGCTCCATTTCCAACCAAAAAAAACCACATTTTTTTAGTTTTCCATAATTTACTTCACAGGTTATTCTTTATCAGCTTTACTTGGTGTTCTTTTCATGTCTTACCACAGTTTGTTCTTTAGTTTCTCATTAGCTGCTTTCTAAAACACAGGCAACAACCAGTGGAAGCCATTACCATCCCAACTGCCTTTCCCTATTCTTGCTAGAAATATTTCCATTCTAATAGCATCTTTACAAAGTGATAAGTACTAGCTGAAGTTTAAGTGTGTTTGTACATAACTTCAAGGTGGAGAGGAGAGGAATAAAATGTCTGGTCAGTCACCAAGGATTTGCTGGAAACACACACCTCTTCCTAAAGGAACTTGACTGAACCAAACATCATCACCACACATGACAAACACAAAAAAGTAGAAAGACTAAATCAGTAAAGCACAAAGCTTAGAGGTCATTTTTCTGAACAAAGATCCTCACACTAATTATTTTAGTGTTAAAGCTGATCAAAAAGTCAAATAGAAACAAGAAAGCACAAGCTTCCACACTCTGAACTGAGGCAATTATGGGAATGCCAATGCCCATCCTCCTTTGCTTTTGCTAGATGGAAGCCCCTATATGCTGCTCTCATGTGGCTCCACCTGGAGTGCTGCAGCCAATCTGGGCTCCCCAGCACAGGAAGGACATTGACCTGTTGTAACGAGTCCAGAGGAGACCACCAAGTTGATGAGAGAGATGGAGCATCTCTCCTATGAGGAAAGGCTGAGAGGAGTGGGACTGTTCAGCCTGGAGAAGAGAAGGCTTCATGGTGACCTAACTGCAACCATCCAGGACCTAAAGGGCACCTACAAGAAGGCGGGAGAAGGACTTTTCACAAGGGCATACAGTAATAGGACAAGGGGCAATGGCTTCAAGCTGAAAGAGTGTAGGTTGAGATTAGCTATTAGGAAGAAATTCCTTACTGTGAGGGTGGTGAGGCACTGAAACAAGATGCCTAGAGCACATGCCCTATCCCTGGAAGTCTTGAAGACCAAGTTGGATGGAGCTCTAAGCAACCTGGTTTAATGAAAGGTGTCCCAGCCCGTGTGACAGGGGAGTGTGAACTAGATGACCTTTAAGGTTCCATCCAACCTCAGCCATTCTATGACTATGAATTCACACTGCCTACTTCATTGCTTCTCCAGTCTAAAATGCTGGGAATAGAATCTCTGATATCCATTGTGTCATTTATTCAACAAGATATTGTGTTGTCTTACATGAGTTAAGAAATTGGCAGAGGTAAGGGAGCTAAAGAAGGGCAGGAGGTGTGGCTAAAAGGGGGTTGGGATTTGTTTGCTTTTTCCCTCTCCCCTATTATGAGACAAATTTATAATTTAGGTTTCATTTGCCAAATTTGCTCCAACCTACTTCCACGCTAGCTGTACTATGCTAGCTCTTTTTATTTTGGGGCAGCTGAGATTGAATTATATTCTGAAGGTGCTTTTCTGTATGTTCTGCAAAGCTTTTCCTGTTACTGTGGCAGCACCTAAAGGCACATTTTCACTATGCTGACACCTTAGAGAAGAAATAGGAGACAATCCTGTCTACCCTGTAAACATTTTTCCTTAGAAAGACAAGAGCACAAAGAACAGTATGGACTCTTGCTGGTTGTATTCAGCTATTGATACAAGATACTTAATCTAGGGATTATTTTTAGATTGGGTACGAGTTACCTGAAAGATGGCAAGGCAAGGAATGGCAAAGAAGCAGTTCATTTGGTACAAAGAGTGTGGATCAGCAGATTGGCAAGAACAGCAACTGTAGAAAGAAAACTCAAGCTATTATGCCATGGCTCATAAGCAGGAAATCAGAGTGGGAAAAACTCAGTTTTGTGAGAGAATCTTTTGTTGTCATAGGCAATTTCCTACCTTCCATTTGAAGGCACAGTAATAAATAACAGCTGTAGCTGGATATGATGTCTCCATCTTCTTATTACATTGAAATCAGGGACAGTAAAATTAGATGCTGCTTTGGCATTGCATATGATAGTGCCCTTTGTCAGAGGCAAAGTATCAGCATAGCTAGATCTCTGGATTTTACTTTCCTATCTAACGAAAAAAGTAGCTTCAGGAGATATCTCCTCAATACCTTATTTTCTTGTTCTTTTTTTTTTCTCTTCTCTTACTAAAGCAAGAAATAGCATGAGGCAGAGAGATGGGTTGTATTTGAGATTCCTCAAAAACTAAATTTGACAAGAGAGCTTGTTTGAAAATATAAGCTGGAAGCTTTACACCAGATAAGAGAATATGAAACCTTCCAGTAGAAAACTAATCTCACATGCAAAAAATTAAACAGGATAAAAAGTAGTTTGTCATTGTCTGCCAATGAAACTATGTTTATTTCCTCCTACCACTATCTTCAAAGGGTGAGATGAAACCACAATGGGATATTTGACTTTGAGTACGTTTCTTTCTGTCAGTGAGCTTTAAAGTCATGTTCAGAAGTTAAAGGAAAGTTATGATTTTCCTTACAGAAAGAGAACTATCTCCTTTCAATAACTTTTTGAAATATTTTTGAAATCTGAGCTTGCATCCTAGAGCTAACATTTACCATGTGCTAGACAAATAAGACCATCCTAAATTAAAGAACTTCACATGTTCTTTGAAGCATTCTAGTGGTACATATCAGGAAGACTAAAACATGTAATTGAATCTTTTACATTAAACTGGATGTTTGCAATTTTACATCTGGTTTATGTAAAGAAGAAAATAACACGGTTTACACCTACATCTGAGAAAAAGAAATAGTGTTTATAAAGATAACAAAGTAATATCCTGTATATATATACAGCATATATATATACTGTATATACATATATATCCTCTATAGAATTTATGCACAATCCTTTCAGATACTCATATACTAATGTATACATTTAGTAAATTACAGTAGTCCAACAATGCCCAGCATGCTGGGGACAGGATGCCAGGTCTAACAAATCCCAGTTTCACCCACAATGAAAGGATTTTTCCACTTCAAAATTACATTCCTCCTTCATGATTTTTCTTTTAAACCTCTAAATTAATTTTTTTCTTAATGTTTTGGTAACAAGTGTTTTCCAAAAGCTTCGAAAAAACCTCAATTTTTCTGCAAGCAAAATTATTTTAATTTTATTTAGAAAACTTTTTTATACTACTTACAATTTGTAGAAGGAAATTAAAATCTTAAATGCCATCTTTAGGATTTTGCATTTCTAGTGAGATCATACTAATGGAAAAAAATTAGTTCAACAATTGCAACACTTATTTTCTTAAAATTAAAAAAAACCAAGAAGTTACTATTTTTTCCCTTAAATTCATCTATCCAGTTCCAACATGTGCATATTTCTTACCCGCAGGATTTGTTAAAATTTTGAAAAGCTGTCAACACTCTAAAATTAAAATAACCCTAAAACACTGTTATAATCATGGAAGCTATCAATTACAAATCTCCCCTAAAAATTATCTTTTCAAGTGACATCAGAGTTTATTGATAGGCAACTCACAGGAAAAGGACCTTTATCAAGATGGAAAGTATTTGTAAGTAACAGAATGGTTCTGAAGCCTGCAATTACTGTATGTCTCATTATGTTCATAAATTTAAGTAGCATAAGCATTTAGGAAGCAGAATTTCTATTCTTGATTACTTGAATCAACTGATTTATGATATAAGAGTTTCCTAGCCTTCACTCTAATAGAAGACAAAAGGTATCTTTAAACCATATTTTACAAAAACAATTTATTTTTTCCTACAACAACTCAGAGGACTTACTCATTCAAGCAGAAACTCTGACTTGTTTTTTTGTTTAGACTTTGGATTGTACATATTCTACCCTTCTTGGCCAGAAAACACTATAGCTGGGTCTCGCAGACAAGGCTGCTCAGGCTTGAAAGTCACAACCTACCCATTTGCTCTTGAATAGTTCAGGAAGAATGAACATCCTTCACGCTTCTGGGTTTTCTCAGGGAAAACATAACAGTTAAAGCAAGTGACAGGAAGATTTAAATTTTTTTTTTGTAATAAATAGTCATCTCACTTTTTTTGCAGAGAGTAACGAAAAAAATAAACCAAAAAGCTACCTGGGAGGTCCTGACAATGTTTCATGACCATGCAGATTTCTTTAGGTTGCTACACACACAAGAGTCCTTGACAACTTTTTACTGTCTTTTCTATGCCTTCTAAAATGATTGAAAAAAAAGTCCTCACTTTGTTCAAATTAATTCTTGGCCCCATGACTGAAAGAAAATGTTATTTACAAAGGCAGCAGACACACTGCTTTTCTGTTAACTCATTGATACTACTGACATTTCGTCACAGTATCATTTGTACTAAAGTTTTAAGAAACAGTAAATTACTATAAAATTATCAAAACTAGCATTTGTGTTCCTTTTCCTCACCTGCTAATACAGTTTTATTCAAGCCTCCAAAAAATAAGTGCTGTGTCACAAAGTATCAGCTTGCTAAGCATTATGCTGGAGAAAGAGTTGCTATTTCCTGCATTTTAACCAAAGCATTCAGTTGTCCATGTAAAACCATCTCTAAGCAGAGGAGGGCTGACTATGAACCACACCTCCCAAGCACACATCCTTCAGGAACAACTGACAGCCTAAAATATATGAATGGAAATTGATGGAGGAGCACTGAGACAAGTCTGATGTGATTCCACAGGTATTTTCTAAAACACTGAAAGCTAACATCTGAAGAACAATACATAAAAGAGTCAAGACATAAAATCCCATTAGGTAAGTTATACTCCAGAAAATCCTGCACTGGTTTTATGTTTTATCCTCAGCTATAAAGAATCATAGCATAGAACCACAGAATCACATTCAGGCACTACCCTTTCAGCTTTGAAAAAAGACCAGACTACCATTTTTGTACTTAGACAGGTTTACTGAAAGATGAATGTAAGATCTCTGCAAGCAACACCATCATTACCTGATTTCTCTAGTGGTGAACAAGTTTTAAGGTCAGATGATTGCTGTGCCCTTGGGGAAACCAGGTTCACAGTTCCTTTCTTCTGTGCTCTTCCTAGATGTCATGCAGATCAGTCTCACAGAGAAAAGTGTTCTACACCTGTCAATAAGCATATGCCAAAGTGGGACATGTTCCCACTTTGAAAACCCTCACATGTTGTCTGAGCACAGATCCACAGTTATCAATCACATCTGAAGATCTGTTGGGAGTCCACTAGTGCCCATTATAAATCAAAATTAGAAGAAATGTCTGAAATCCAGTTGACCAGAAAACACTCATGCCCACTGATGGCTCCACTCAAAGTCAGCCATTAATTGTTGTCTGGTACCAGGCCAGTTTACATTTACAACTTGCTTAGGGTCACTAACTTAGCATTGTTGAAATAAATAGCCCATGACTATGCTAACAATAACCTCTTACATTTGTGTCTAGAGATGACTGAAAAATAGACACACATCACAGTTGCGTCTCACAGGTCCCTTTAGGAGCTCTCACTCAGCCAGTTGCAAGGCCCTCTATTTCAAACTATCTTGAGACTAGAATAGAGGCTAAAAAACTTCCAAGCATGTTTGTTACTTTGGTGCTATCTGCTCCCAGAATCTGGTCTTTTTACTTATGTTCAGCTTCATCTGTTGACCTCACCTCCTTGCTCAGTACCTTGAAGTTTAATTGAGAACAGTAGTAAACGATACATCATCTTGCAGTTATTTTACAGAAGACAAGTTGGAAAAGTTTGAGAAAAATTGATAGAAATTAAAAAGCATCTTGTTCCTTGCTTTGGTTGTCTTGTTTTGACAGCACCTCCAGCATTTGCAGGTTTAATTTCTCTTTCAAGCTAGAGGCATAAAGCAAAATGCCAAAGAAAAATATTTTGTCCAGACTCAGCTAGTAATTTTAAGGTAATTACAGTGCTGAATGTTCAGCCCAAAGTTTTCTACATAATTAGAGGTTTAGGTTAGCTGCCTTTCTTTAGTATGTATTTCAATTCCAACTCATCTCTGTTAAAATAAACCCTCAAACCATACAGAACAATATTCCCTGGGCCAGAGTAAACAGATTTATTTAATATAGCCTAGTACTCCTATAGCTTTCCTCGAAATCTAGGTAAACAAACTAAACTAGTTATTCTGAGTTAGAGAATATGATGCTCCTTATGAGATAAAGCATGGCATTAAAATATTTGAGGCCAAAGCAATAACTTATTCTATTTACTTATTTCACAGTGTTATCAGCACCAGAGAGGCAGTCACAGTTCATCTTATCAGGTACTTCGACATTAACAACTGGCCTACAATGGACATGGTTAATTTTGTCCTGATGTGCTACAGCCCGAGGCTCCACCACATTGCTGCTAACCAGCAGCCAGGTCTGCGCCACCTTCTGGTCTGAGGTCACAGACACAAGTGCCCAAAGAGAGCAGCCCCTGGAGAACCTGGCAGCCTTTCCACAGAATGCTCTGAGCAGGACCCCAGTGCCCATTTCAGATGTGGTTTCAAATGCAGCACCCCACTGATATGTCAGAGTGGACACTGCATGAATCCAGGTACAAAGACCAGGCCAATTTGCTCCTTAAAATATCCTTTCCAAAGCTCTGAACCCCACACTCTGCTTGCTAGTTTAATATCATTCCAGAGTGAGATCAAGGACACAAGCAGAACCTGAACCCCCTTTTTAATATCTACCCTTGAATACTAAGAACATCCAAAAAAATCTTAACCATCAACTACGGTAAAATCTACACTTGACACGTGGATTATTTATGGAGTGCTATTTATCACTTTCATATACCATTTCAAGCAAGGAACATGCCTTAAAGGATTAAGTTTTGCACTTTGTCAAAATACTGAACTCACTACCACAACCAGCACAGTGTTTAAAAAAGCCAGAAGTGCAGCAGTTATCCAGTTCTAAGTCTAATTTTATCAAATTAAGAGCCTAGTGCTGCACCACTGATTTAATGAACATTTTCACCTTTTACATTAATGGCATCTCTTCAACTCTCCGAAGAAACAATAATACATTATGGATTCACAATCAAGAAATGCATTGAGAGTACAAATTCTATTTTATATATCTCTCTGCACATAATTAAGATTTAAATTCCTTGCACTGTATTTGAGCTATAAGCAACCCTCCAATGGTTTTTAAATGAGCTTTAATGATCAACCCACATGAGGATTTTGAATACTAACATTATCAATAAAAACAGTTTTATAAAATATAGCAGCCCCACAGATCTATTTCTCATAATATAATGTTATTGCTATCATTGCAAAGAGCTACATCATCCTATGGGCAGAGGTAGAAAAAGCAAACATTATACTGAAAACAGAATTGCAAGGCTCATTAGTATTTCCTGCTAATATACCACTAAGGCTGGAGTCCAGCAGACCTTTTCTTGTTTACTTCGTCTTAAAAACATTCACCCCAAGAGATGCATATCAAATACCACTGAACATCCAAGTAACATTTGCATAGCACTCTAGCCTGCCCATGCTGAAGGGCAGCTATTCCTTTTCCACCTACTGGCATATCGCCCACGAGAACTGTCCCCTACAGCCTGTACTAGTTAGGTATCAGCACCCAGTTCCTCACTGTTGTCATTTAGGTAACAGTGCTCCTCTTCTCCAAAAATAACACCAAAACAATACACAAACAAAATGCCAAACTCCTTTCACAATGGCTATGAGAAAACACATAAATGTATTTGAAGTAAAAGCTTGTGAAAATAAAAAATGGATGCACACTGGAATAAATTTAATTCACACTTATATCTATACCAATTCAGCTCAACCCTAACCAGAAGTCGTACTGCACTTCTCCTCTAAAAGGCAGCAAACAAGGTCCTGGAAGAGCTGTGACCTGAAAGGTCCCAGGCAAGCTTGGGGAAGGGTACTAAGGGAGGATGTTGTTCAACCAGGGCAAATGCAAGGCCTTGCACCTGGGAAGGAAGAGCAAGACCAGCCAGGCACCATCAGCCTGGGGAGAGTAGCTCTTTGGAGTAGTCCCTGGAGGCTGCCAACCCTTCTAAACCTATTGGACATGCCCAGGAGTTTACTGACCACCTTGGGCTTCTCCAGTCATCCCAGCCTTCACACAATCGCACCCCTTAGGCTTCAAGGCTGACCAGCCTAAAAATTCCAGCCTTGGCAAAGGCTGCTGCATGCACTCCTGCTGCACCAGCCCTTCTTCAGAGCAAGGGCATGCAGACACCCAAGACCCTGAGGGCCTAATGGCTGTCCTCCCTGCTCACAGCAGATAGCTGTGAGCTCCGTAACCCTGTTCAAGACCTAAACCAAATTTCTGAACAAAACTCATTCTTGGGATATGACTATCAGTGACCTCTACAATCCCAATTTTATGAGCAACATACTTCCCCTTTCCCTCAAAATTATTTACAACTGAGTAGAGTAACATGAGTAAAACTTTTTCACTAGCCCAGTGCTTTGGATTTTATCATCAAGAACACAACTGATATAATGACTGATATAAAACAAGATCCAAAAGCATGCAATACCCCAAAATGATCTTTATAAAACATAAGGGAAACAGAAGTGTGTGACTTTGAATAAAGTATATTCTCATGTATTTAAAGTATTACAGAGCTTGCCTTTCAAAGAGTAATTTACAGAAAACATATTGAAGTCTTTGTTTAAAAGCAAGGTGACACAAAATATGCATGCATTTAGTGTAAATAAGGCTTTTTGATTTTTCTTCACTAGAAAAGGAGATTGCTTCCTGAAAGCACAGTGGAGGCAAAAAATATGCCATCACAACAATTTAAACTGTATTCTTTACAAGCACTGCAGCTCTAAAAGATCATTTTGCTTTTTTGTAATACTTTCCTCATTAGCTTTTATATGCTGACTCTCTAGCACATTCAAAAAACATAGAAAAAATATATGTGGAGCCTTGAGTTGATTTTAAAATCAGTAGAGGCCTTTGGCATCAGTGAAGATGAAAAGTCTGAGAAAGAGCCAAGCCTTTATCTTCAATTCAACACTCAAAAATTCTTAAAAATGTTACTTTTGGTCAGTGCTGACACACTCTGGGCAGCGAGACAGCATCACTTGAAGAACCACTGCTGCCATTGTGTCCTGCACACCAGAGAGGGAGGAGCTGGACAGAATATAGACAGCAGCAACCAGTGTTTGGGAGCTGGTTATACCAAAAACCTGAAACACATCAATATATTAAATTCTCTCCAAAAATACATATTCTACTTGTGTTTTAATAGCTCTCCATAAGACTTACTCTTTATAAAAAATGAGTTTTCTTCTTAGAGCACTGCATCCAAACAGGAGTTCAATTTTCATAGAATCCAAGTTGAAGTGTAGGGAATGCAGCTCTCCCAGAATAATCAATATTCAGTCACCAGGAATCTTAGCTTTACATTGGGCTGAATGCAATATGAGCTGGGCAAAAAGTGCACAACTCACAAGTTTGCAATAATATATGTGTAGGTCACAGAATAGTTCAGAACAGACTTCATAAACCTGAGCATATTTAATAAAAGTAATACTGCTTTGATGAAAGTGTTTTAGGTGTATTAGAAAGCATTTTTTGCTTAGAAGGTGATGTTTTTAAGATTTTTCTTCATGCTCTGTATTACACTAAAATTAACATATACATCTTTTAAATATTTTTCCACATTTGTAAGGGCATAGAAGCACTTTCCTGCTTCAGCTTACTGCAAAAACTTTCTTCACAAAGGCAGCTGAAATCCTCAGTAAATTAATTTGCAGCATTTCAGATACAGAATCCAACCTCAAACATCCAGTCCAATGCATAGAGTCACAAGGATTGTTCTTTTACTCCAATCTCCAGCAACAATCTTCAGTTTTCTATACTGAAATGTACACAAACTCCAGACTGTGTTCCTATGTGCTCAGCAGGAGCTCAGTCTTCAGCAGTGGGGAAAATAGAAGCAGCAGCCTAACTAGCATTCAAAGTGATGACAAGATTTTCTGCATAATTACACTGGTGCCAATCTCCACTATACTCAGAATTAACATTCCCTGCAGGGGAGGGAGGGTGCAACTTCAGTGAAAAATTAACAGGATTTACAACAACTGCATTACACAATATATTGCTTCCTATGAAGAAGACACACACAATCTTTGGCAGGGAAGGGGGAGCAGGGGCAGAAGCCTTTCCAATTTTTGTCATCATACTTTTCTTCCCGCAATATTTTACTTGGATTTCTTGTCCATGACAATTGACTAAAAGTTACATTTTATTTCTAAAATCACTAATACAGCAGAAAAATTATGCTGTAGTTATCAACAGTATAATTACTACATATATTTATAATTCAAAATACTTTTTCTGGCACGAGGATAATAAAATTATTTTCATGTTCCCCACACTGGATGGAAGCAGGCTTATTTACACAAATGAATATATGTATCATTTGTTATACAAGAATTTACAAATATTCCCTTAAACAGTATTGCATTGTTATTTTTCTGTAAAGGTAAAGCCAAGTAGATGATATAAATACAAGACAGTTTCTGCTAATGAAGACTAGAAGAAGCCTCCTAGATCATGAACACAATTTCTCTGCTGTGAAAGTCAATTATCATAAATTCTCTAGATTTATGAGGTCTCTTGTGGATAAAGAAGTTGAGACTTCTTTTTCTCCCACTCCCATCATGGTATGCACAAAAATAATTTCCTCTTGCAACTAGATGGTATCCTAAATAATAGCCCTGTTCCATTGTCTCCTTACACAAAGTTGTCTTAATTGTTCACTTCCTTCTCTCTTTTCCTTTTGTTTAACCCTTCTGCATATTAACAAAGAGCAATGGCACGCCTAGATAGGCTCAATTTTGCTAAAATACACAAAATACAAAGGGCTCCTAAGATGCCTTTAGAAATGGTGGATGAAAACTATCTTTGACTGCAATTTCTAGACTGTACACCTTACTGCAAAGTCTTACCTTTTTCCTCTGGCATTAGTATTTCAATGTCTTATAGCTGTATTTTATATTGTTAAATTGTTAATATAATCCTTTTTCTAAACACCAGTGATCTACAAACCTAACAGCCCTTCTGGAGACCAACAGCCTTGTGTTCTGCAACCTATCCCATTTTTCAGCTCAGGTCATCTATAAAGAAAGGCAAGACTCAAAGGCACTACAAGACTAGTGTAGCAGAAGAGACACCTTAACAGACCTCCTTAGTCTTCATATCTCTCTGCATTAACTGATCTAGAGAAACTATCACACATGCGCAGCCTAGGGTGCAAGAGGTTAGAGAGCAGCACTGCAGAAAGAGATCTGGGGGTCCCAGTCAATGGCAAGTTTAATAGGATTTACAAGGGCCCTCCCAGCCATGAGAGCCAACCCTGTCCTGGGGTGCATCAGGTCAGATTGCCAGCTGGGCAAGGGAGGGGATTGCTCTGCTCTGGGGCAGCCTCACCTCGAGTGCGGGGGGCAGTTTTGGGTGCTACAATATAAAGATACCAAGCTGTTAGAGAGTCAAGAGGAGGGTAACAAAGGTGATGAAGGGCCTCAAGGGGAAGCCATATGAGAAGCATCTGACATAACTTGATCTGTTCAGCCTGGAGAAGAGGGGAGACATTGCAGTTACAATTTTGTCACAAACAGAAGACAGAGGGACAGGCACTGATCTTTTCTCTGTGGTGACCAGTGACAGAACTCAAGGGAATGGCCTGAAGCTGTGTCAGGGCAGGTTTAGGTCAGATATTAGGACAAGGTTTTTCACCCAGAGGGTGGCTGGGCAGTGGAACAAGCTCCCCAGAGGAGTGATTACAGCACCAAGCCTGACAGATTTTAAGGAGCATTTGGACACCCCTTAAGGCTCTCAGGTACGTGGTGCAACTATTGGGACTGTCCTGTGCAGGGTCAGGAGTGGGATTCTAATGATCTTTGGGTGGCTTGATGACCATAGGTCACTTCCAGCTCAGGCTATTCTGTGATTCACATTTGTCAAAAATTAGACTGAAGCATGAAACATTTCCCAATGCTACTGATTTTTAATTAGCAATCCAAGACCAAACTTTTTTTTTCCTTGTGACTCTTCTAAATCCCTGGGGCAAAGTCTATTATCCCAAATGGATTTTTCACAGTAATGCTAAATTGAGCATCCCAAATTTGTAGTACACTAATTTAGCTCAATTTGATAAGTGTTTTCAATCAGTAAGCCTCAAAGTGCTTGAAGGAGAAGCACAGGGCTACCCAACATGAGTTTAACTCTGTAGGATTCAGATTTGAGAACAATTCATGAACTGAATTTCTCCTGTGAAGGTTATTGCTCTCATGTGAGAAATGGCATCACTAATAGAGTGAAGGAAACATGAAAGCTAGTCCAGACCAAACTACAAAACTACAGTCTGGAACACTGGGGACAAGAGAGTTCCCAGCAGAAAGTCCAGAAATTCATCTCTCACACCTCTAATTTCTTTTATCGTCTGGTGGGAGTGAAAGTTAAAAGAAAATGTGGAATGGAGGTATTGTTAATGAATTAGTCACACTACTTACTGAAGCTGTCTGGAGCTGAGTACATTTTATCTGAAATATTTTGAACCAGATCAAAAAGCTACATACTCTTTCTCACTGCAAAGTTAAAATAAGCAAGTTGATCAGGGATCAAACTAGACAGTTCCAAAGGTCCTTTCCAGCCTACACCAAACATGATTTATAATGCTGAATAAAAAAACAACCAACCACCTAACACTCAAAACAGTAAAACACTCAAGAATCATTTCTGTCCAAAGCAAATGCAGTTCCAAGTCACAAAGGAAGCTCTTGCACTCTAAGTGTCACACAATCAACTAACCTTGCTACCACCTGGTGTTTTCTAAGGTGACCCAGTGTTCCCGAAGTGTACTTTGAATGTTACAGGCGCTATCCTCATAAACCCCTTAGATGTCTCACCTTCCAAAGCTGATCCAGATCCACCTTTTATGAGATACATTTTACTATTTACTTGCTCTGACAGTGTTATTAAAAAAACCCAGCATAATGTTACATCACAGATTTTGCTTCAAATTCTTTCTAAAACTTGGTCTGAACTAAATTATATAATCTTCAAGAGAGTTTCAGCTTGTGCTCTGAAAATAATAGGTGCACAGAACATTAGGGAAGGCTTGAACCAGGGAAGAATCATACTGCCAGGCCTTAGGGCTGGCTCCTGTAAGTAATTCATTATCTCAGGTGCCTCTAAGAGCTCTTTCTTCACAGTGATGGTCAGGTTTGGTACACAATGAAGTATCTCTTGCTGAAGAGGAGATTTTGAGCAACTTGTCTTAAAGACATACAAAACCCACACCTAGGCATCCACAGACTTACATGGTGCTCCCTCCCCAACTAAAATAAAAATTAATATTTTTCCTCTCTATTTCATTGTAGGTGAAACTTTTCTCCCTATAGTCATCTCTGCAGAATAACAAATTCTTCTCTGAAGGCTCATGCTCATTTGAGACATTTGAGCCTTCACTACCTATCAGAATATACAAACATAGCAAAAAACCATCATAGTTCATCTGATAGCTACCCTGAATATTCCTCTTTTATACTCCTTTAAAACACTTTACTTGCTGTTAGTATAAGGACAAAGAGCAGTGCTGTGCAACACACTTGGTTCCTTTCACTTGTGTTCAAAGTTATTCTCAGTAAAAGAAGTCTACTCCACAATTATTCAGTGATGGCAGCATTCTGAACTTCCTTTACTCTCCTCCCCAAAAATGCATGTACAGAACAGTACATAACAAAGATCGATATTTATGCACAGAACACTGAAATGCAGGAGGGGTTTTTGTTTTTAAGATGACACTATATCACTTTCAGAAGTGGCGAGAAAGCAATTTTCCAAGTCTTTGACTCGCTTTATCAGGAAGGATACCGAGTCTGGGGCCAGGGAGTTACTCAAAAGCAGTGAAGAACTGAGGGATGGGCAACTGTGAAAGCCCTTGAATTCTGAGGACAGCTGTGTCAGCCAACCTGCAACACAGGCTTGTCGGTATTCATTATGCAGTTCCCACAGCAGAAAGGAGCTTAAATGCTCATTAAACCTGGAACTCTTCCAGACACTAAAGCAGTATGCTGACTTGTCTAGCCTTTCAGATATGCCAGCAGTGTACCACCCTCCATTTTTTATGAGTGTATCACCTCTTCACTGAAAAGTCCCACATCTAGGCCACTTCCTTAACTTTTAAAAAAATAAATAACATCTGTTATCTTATTACTACTCATGGTTACTCACACAAATATATGTGGCACGAGAACTAAAAAATCTTTATGAAAGCACCGCTTGATCATTTAAACACAGATGTTCTCCAATGACAGTTCTTCATTCTAACTGATCTTATGATACTAGCTTGCAATAATTTCCAGCAGCTAAATTGCTAAGGAAGACAGGTAAAATTCATTCAGTACTTTCTCAATATTCCTTAGTCATATAAGCAATTGGTGTTTTACCCTACTCACCCAGCATGACAGTAAATGAAAGGAGATTGCAGTCAGATTCTCCAATCTGCTCCTGCCGCGTTGCATCAATACACTGTGACTTACCCTCAGCAGAGTGCCAAGTCACGCTCCAGTTCTAAATAACATTGCCCCCCCCTCAGTTTAGAGGTTACTTTTTCCTGAATGAATCCCTCCACTCTATAATAAAAAACAATGCCTTCTATTTCATCTTATCAGGGCTTATTTTCTTAGAACTTCACAACAAAATCCACCAACTGTAATCTGCCTTCCTATGTTTTATGTGATTTTTGATGGTAAACATTTACAAATAGAGAGGCAAGTAAACCCAAAAAGCAGACACAAGAGGAGGTTTCCTAAATCAGAATTTGGCTGATGAATTCACTTACCAAATTATAGGACACATAAGAACTCAGCTACTTAATCTGAGTTATTAGTTTACAGATGTGGTAAAGGGTCACAAAGCTCAAAGTGAAGCCTAAAACAAGAGAGAAATATACAGTGGGGAGAAATATCTGCAGCAGAATGCAGACAGTGAAATAAAATGAAAATCATTACCTACATAGCTCCTTTAAATCACAGGCACCATCTTACAACCAAAACAACCTTCAACAAATATAAACTACCATGCCTATTTTCTCCTAAAGTAGGCACAAAACTATGATGGACTTTGTTTTCTTCACTCAGGTAAACAGAACTTAAAAATAATAGTCCCAATACCCCACTCTCCTCCCCACCCCTTTAATGTATTTCAGCAAACAGAACCACCTGGCAGTCAGCTAAGGTAATTATTCCTGCTGCCACCTGCTTTGCATTGCAATAGCTTCACCTGTTCCTTTTCACCTCCCCTGGAACACTTGGAGATGTCCTGAACCAGGCCTGCAAATTAACACTGCCCAGGTCTTTGCCGTGCTCTTGAATTGGCACAATTACATTCTGAGTCTGTAAAAGAAAACACAGTTATTTGCAAGTGACAAACCCAAGTTCAGACTGTATATGAACAGCATTCATTTCTTGGGTAAGGATTTTTGACAAATTAAAGTGCAGCCGTATGATAAAGCACAGGTATAAAATTCAGACACCTTTGGTTTGGTTTTTTTATTGCCATAGTTTCATTGCACTCACAACCAAACATGACATTTAGAGAGTCTGCAGGATAATGTCACAAACCAGTACTTTGAATTGAGGGAATGGTATTGATAATTGAGCCCCCATTAGTTCTGGCCATGTTCTCAGTCTAGAGTACACCTACACAGCAGGATGTGAGCTAGAAAGAGCAGCTTCACTAAGTCAAGTAAATATTTGATATGAAACTGAAGATTCCTTCCCCACCAACTAATCTTGAACTCACAGAAATATCCATACATATCTGCCAACAGATTCAAAGTAATCTTACAGCTTTTTAAAAAACAGATGCCTACTTTGAAATCAAAGGTGTGAGGAACATTAATGGGATTGGGTTGGCAGCATATACAATTAGATAGGGAATTCTAAAGACTCAGAACTGAAAAATGCAGATTGGATAACTAAAATAGATTTCTCTAAGTTCACTTTTTTATTCAGTATATTAGCATTATAAAGCACTGAAAATATTATAATATTATATTAAACAGAACTGATAGGCAAGTGAAATAGAAATTAATTTCTATATATTTGTATTTATATATCAAACTACAGTGGTCTGTTAGACGTTTGTCTCTGGTATTTGCTGTTTTCTTCCCTACATTAGTTTTGCCTACATTATTTACCCTTTTACATCTCTTTTATAACTGCATAACAAGTTTTACTTGGGCTGGTTGCTTTATTCATAAAAATGGTGTTCTTCTGTGCAAACAAACACCAAATTAAAGAGATTACACAGTGTCCATTCAGGTGGGTTAGTGACATGAAATGTGTCATTGTACCATATTGGAAGCCTTTATAGAAAAGAGTCCTCATTATGAACTGGTATAAAAAGACACAGAGGTTAAGGAGAAGCAGATTAATGGGGCTTCATTTCTCTGTGTGAAGTGGAGATAGATCCATGCCAAGCTGCCCTATGTCCTGCTGTAAATTTCTCCTGCAAGAATCACAGAGGTGCAACGCAAGCTTGTTTGAGAGTTAGCATCATAAAATTTTCTCAAGCTACAAGAACTTGAAAAGCAAATTAATTCCAGCAATTGTATATCAGACAATTCTCCTCCCAGATACCTCCCATTCATCTCCTCAATACCCAGTATCTTCTGTTGTACGGTAGTTTTAACATGCCACTAATCAAAATTTATAAACGTGTTTATGTAATGCATGAGTTCAATTCCTGTAAGCTCTTTTATCCATGACTAGCTGATGTACTTTTTTTTTCATTTTATGACCAGCAACACATTTGCCAGCATTTTCTTAATCACGAGTTATTTTGCATATGCTAATATGCTTTTACAACAATAAATGGAAATACCATACCTGGTAACTGGATCCCTTTTCACACTTTGGAATAAGCACCTTGCCTTTCCCAACGGCACTGCAGAGCAAGGCACTGACAAGTTGAGCATTTTGAGATCAGAAGTTGCATCAGTGGATAGAGTCTCCTGGCTGCCAAAGAGTCAGAACAAAGGCAGAAAATAGCTTCTCAGATATATGGTTTCTCTTCATACAGCAACAGTTTTGCCAGTGGCAAAATAACTTCCTACAACCATGCCTAGATCATCTGCAGACAACCCCTTTATTTGAGCAATTCATGCAGAGGGAATGGGCAATTTTTAGGAAGAGGAAAATTGTAACCAATTGTTATGATGCTTTGGGGACTATTCCTCAGGAATAATAGGTCACAGAATGTAGCTAGAGACAGTGATGAGTTTCAGATATCTCTATAGCAACTACATTTATTTTTTTTTAAAAAGAGAAGTAAAACGTTTCTGCATCATAAATAGCAGTGTCTCTCTTGTGCAGTTAGGATTTTTGTGTTGACTGCTGCATGCCCATCTCTGCTGCTTCTTTAAAAGGAGTGCTTGCATCTTCTGCCTACAAAGAAAAAGTGTCTGGCTACAGAGGTAAATTAAGTTTTTGCACTGGTCTCCATACATTAGTAATGTTTCTGCTAGGTGTAAAGAAACAGTACAATTTAAGTATAATTTATAAAACATGACTGGTTTATGAATTAGAAAAGAGACTTTTTCTAAAAAAATTATAGCAGAATATAGTGAATAGCAGACATCTGCATAAATACAACAGCATTTAAGTGAACCAAACCCCAATTCTCTTCTTTCCCCAGCTGACTGAATTTCTTTTCTCACCTAAAATATAATGTGTTAGAACCAAACCTTCACAGAGGAAACTTACAGGAAATTGCATTTATGCTATAAAAAAATACTATTAATAATAAGCAGCTTTCCTAGCTCCATATTAGTGTAGACAGGATGTTTCCAGAGACCAGCCTCACCTAAAGAGCACCTTGTCAAGCAGTGACTTTAGAACCTGCAAGTACAGAAGTTGTAAAGTGCAAGCTGAGCTGGTGGCTGAATTGCCAGGGAAGCGCCACGTCGCTGTGAAGCAGGAGCCAGCGCACAGAGCAGCGCTCGTGGCAGATCAATACACTCCACCGATCTAAGGTCACAAACTGTCTTCCCTTCGTGGCAACTCCTACTAGGAATCTTCAATCAGAAACTGAAAAAGGAACTGCAACTGTAGTTAAATCTAGGAGGGGGAAACAAAGATTTCAGTCACAGGAGATTTAGGAGCAGCTGTTCAAAGCAGGCTGTATAGCTGAGCACTTGTGGTTTACAGAGGAAAAGGGCCGCTTTAAGAAAAGCCAACGTGCTTTTAAAGAAGGCTGGATTGTACAGTTATGCCTACTGCACACCGCGGAGGAGATTCAGCTCTCCCACACAGGCTTGCTAAACTCTGTAGCTGAACTGACTCAAACTAGAGATTACTGCCATGGGCAGCAAGTAACTTGATGGGTCTGATTCAGTTTTCTGATTTTGGAATACAGAGATGTTTTCAAAACTCTCCTTGATGAGGGAATTCGCATTCATATACACACACCAACCACTCTTTGGAGTTTTTTTGTGGTTTGGCTTTTGTTGGTTGGGGTTTTTTTTCATTCACACATTCATTTTTAAAATACATATCCACCTGTAAGCTTTGGATTCAGCTACTTTTATCATCCCTGAGTACTGTAACACTTCACTGCAACAAACAAGGAAGCATTTGATACAGGACAGATGATCTATTTAAAGAAGTGCTCACTAGTAAAAACATTGTTTTAGAAATTACTAAAAAAATATTTCTAACATTTCCAGCATATATAATAACTTTGTTCTAAAGAAACAAAAAAAACTTTTGTTAGAATATTTCACTACAGAAACATACAATAACTTAAGAACAGATGGGCATACCCAGAGTATTACAGAAGTTCAGGTCCAGCTTGAAAAGTATCTGCATTGGCTGAGAGTTCATCAGAGCCTCATAACTTATTTATTACACCTCTGTGAGTTTTGAAGTCTATTCTGATATTAGATAGCTAAAATAGGTCCATAAGCCCCTAGACTAAAAGGAATTTTTGCTTCTAATGGCCATTCTGCCCTGGAAAGAGCTGGAATAAAAAGCACAAGTAGATCTGTCATCACTGCCTTGTATGGCTCTACAAGGTTTTGGAATTATAGATGCATCTGAATAAACCTGAATAAATTACTTTGTAATTAAACTAGATAACTTTTCAATCTATTTTTTAAACAACTTGTAGATCACATTTTGAAGCAAGCAAAGTAAAATGGTAACTGTTGAACAAGTAAATTCAATCTGATAAATTTTCAGAAATCAGTGAACAACTTAAGTTCTGGAAAAACTTTTTAAATTTAAAAAAAGTTTAAATATTTTGTCACCTTTCAATATGATCCTAAACAGCAGCATATTTTTAATATATTCTCAGAGCTGTACAAAATACAGAAGGAATGCAGACAGCATTTTCAAACCAAACAAAATAAAAAGAACCCAGGGATTAAAAATCTGCATTCAGACAAGTATTTTTTAATTTTCCAATAAAGACTCAAGAAATTTGATTTGAAGGATGAGCATTCTTATTTCTTTTAATCTCTGCTACTTTTAGTAGGCTGAGCCTCCCTTATGAGGGTTTTTCCTTTGGGTTGAAGTTTTTTCCTAGGTTTTTTGTTAATTTCTGGTTCATTTGTTTGTTTCTATACACTTCCATACATAATATGTTGCTTCACAGCACATTTCTGTTCAGCAAGACAGATTGTTTGTGATGGGTAATCTATACCACTGTCTTAAACCATTCCAAATGCTGTTTTCAGACCTCAGATTGATGTTTCCACAGTTACTTTAATTCAATAATTATCAGTGGAATTCCTTTTTACCATTATTTCTTATGTGGCCCCTAAAGCAGTAACGATTAGAAAGCTGTAAAAGGAAAAAAAATATTTTAAAAACTTAAATACTGGAAGATGTAAGCTGATGAACACTGACAATAACCAGGAGACCCAGAACCAAGAGAACTGGATTTTTCCTAGGAGCATGATAACAGAGTAACAAAAATAACCAATTAGTCTGCTAAAGGCACTCCAATTTTTCTTCTCTTTATTCCAAAAGAGTATGTGTTTATAGAAGGAAGTTACTTCCAGCACTTACTCCCTTTCACAGCTAGTATTCCTATCCCAGGCATTCTCTTCAGATTGCTTTCCTCAAGTACTCCGGGCATTAAAATATTATAGAGCAACAGAAGTCCTCTTCATGAGAAAAATTATGCTCAGGAAACCAAATTTATATTTTTATCATATAATAACTTGTATACCCATCTAGTTATTTTTTGCAAAAGTTACTAGGAATCTGTTACTGCCAGCCTAGCTATTATTAAAAACAAACAAACCACTGTATTGCTAAAAGAAATATCATCACAATTCCTTCAAGAAAACCTTTTGCAACATGTAAAAAGCAATTAGCTGTATGTTTAATTACTATCTCAATCAGATTCATCTACCTAGTGTGTCTATTTTACTTAGCTTTGTATATCTTGCAGTTCAAGATCAGGAGTCCACTAAGCAAAGCAAAGGAAAAAACATTAATTTTTTGGTAGTTTGGTCCATCACCAGATATTAAGCCTATGATAGCTATCAGAAAGGTCATATGCGATAAGTTAATCAGTTTGTTTATCCAAGGAATTTAAGTAACAAAAAGATAATAAAATCAAATTCATTATGAAAATTTAATCATTGTCTTTGCCTCACCTTCTATCTCTAAAATGCAGGGAGAATAGGAAAAAATATTTTACTCCTTTAAATATTGGAAGTTTCTCAAAAATCACAACACTGACCCCACTTTAGCCATTTAATTTGTCAAACATCGGTTGTCTAGGCCATACCTAAAGCTTGTGCCCTCTTGGAGCTCCTGAGAACCAATATTCTTGTGTGGTGCCACTAGCCAGAACCCAACTTCCAGCTCCTCCAGGGCACTCTTACATATACACAGCTTTAGCTACTCCTAACTCTTCAGAGCTCTTTTCCATTTTTCCACCACCCATAGTGGTTTAACCACAGCCAGCAACCAAATGTAACAGGTAGAAAACTTGTGGGTTGAGATTAAGCCAGTTTAATAGGGAAAGTAAAAGCTGCACATACAAACAAAGCAAAACAGGGAATTCATTCACCACTTCCCATGGCAGGCAGCTGTTCAGCCATCTCCAGGAGAACAGGGCCCCATCACATGTGACAGGGATTTGGAAAGACAGTGCCATCACTCCAAATATTCCCCGCTTCCTCTTTCTCACACTTTATACATGTGCACGATGTCATTTGGTCTGGAATATCCCTTTGTTAGCTGGGGTCACCTGTCCTGGCTGTGCCTCCTCCCAGCCTCCCATGCACACCCAGTCTCCTCCCCAGCATGACAGGACAAAAAGCAGAAAAGGCCTTGGCTCTGTGCAGCCCCTGCTCAGCAATAACAAGAACATCTCTATAGTATCACCACTGTGCTCAGCACAAATCCAAACACAGCCCCATACCAGCCAATGGGAAGATGATTAACTTTACCCCAGCGAAAACCAGCACTCCATCTCAAAAATTAGTCACATACCATATCTTTTCCTCTGCTCATTTGAGCTCCATAAGTTGATGTTACTGACTGATTGATTTACCAATTATTAAATTGGTCAATCTTCTCTTAAACAGAAGAGCACTGAATTGCTCCCTCACTTAACCTGGAGGAAAGAACATCTGCTCCAGGGAGTTCAGACCCAAACATACCTGTAACTAGCATGGAAGTGATTCAACCTTGTGAGCTGAGAAATCAACACAGTAGAAGCAATAAGCATGAGGGTAAATAGTATAGTTAATTTAGTAGGATAACTATTCAGCCCTTCACTATTTTTCCTTTCCTTTTATACATTCACACATTTGAAGTGATCCAAAAACATGATGTATTGCAGACTGTTTTCAAATCTAAAATGTGACTGCATATGCATGACAGCTATGCACACTGGCAAAAGAGTCAAAGATGGAAGAATCACACTCATCTTTCTTATAGATACTAAAATATATTAAGAGATTTATGTAGTTCATCTAAGCCAGTTTAAAGTATTCATAAAATTTCAGACAGTTAAAAATTTGGAAATATTTATAGAAACATTATGCTCAGAACTCTAAGTACTAAAATTATGAAAAGAAGAAAAAAGCCAGTATATTACTTTATGATTCTACTACCTCTTTCACTGCATATTATTACAACTTGGATGACCATGTTTATACTGCTATGTGACCATAGTTTATACTGCTTATTTCCCTTAGTTTTATTAGCCCCCCTTTCCTTAGGGTTTCACTGATCCTGAAAGTAATACTTGACCTCACCAGGGAAGATCTTAATGGTGCTTCTACAGAGTTGGATTTTTGTACAAACTGTTCGGTTAATCCTCCCTATCACTTAAGCAATACCAAGCAGTGTAACATAGAGAATCACAAATCCTACTGCCTGGAAATTCTTTTCAAATACTGAGCTCTTTGAATCACTTATTTTAAAAACAACCACATGCAACATAGGTGCACAAAGATAAATATAACAGAAAAACAATTTGTGAACCCCTTCTTGAGTAAATATTGCTCATGTGATATTTGTATACGAAACCTTTGTCTTGCAAGAATATTTTATTTCAAATAACTGTTGAAAGTACCACCAAAAATTTGTATAGCATGGAGGAAAATACCAATAAAAAGTACCATTGTCATCGAAAAGAATAGTAATTATTTTCTAGCCCATATATGTTGCACATAAAACCTCATACTGCAGCCTTCCTACTTATTTAGGTCAAGAATTTGTATTCTAAGTTGATCATAATAGTATATAGTTGTATATAGTGCCAGTATTAAAATTTCTCACACTACACACAATGTGTTCTAGGATAAATTACGCATTCATTTATTTTACACAGCTATATGTGAGAAAATAATAGGCAGTGCATAATATGAGGTAGTTTTCTGATTTTTAAGAACTTTTGGTAAGAATCTTTCTGTTCAAGTTTTACCTGTCAGTTTGGAAGGAAAATAATATTTTATACTCCTTTTTGGTTGCTTTTTCTTAATGCCAAGATTCTTCCACAGAATACATTTCTAGAGAAGAGTGACTACTCTTTTTTTTTCCCCTATTCCTCTTCTGTTGAGTAATTTCATTAATATTTCATCTGAAGTTGCCTTTTTTGTATAGCAAAAGCCTCCTCCCAAAGATGCTTTACAATATTTCTCCTGCCACAAATTTAAGATAGATGATTTATTCTGTATCCTGTTTTTTAAGAATACCTGATTTCAGCATTTTTTAAAAACTGGGCATTGTTTGCCTTCTATTCACCAATTCAGTTACCCTTCCTTTATGTGGAATAGTCTTTTACATTATTTCATGTTGCAGTGTTTTCTTCCTGCTGGTTTTTGCCTGGCTTGCTTATTTAAGTCTTCCTGTCATCTTTTGATGATGTGTCAGCAGGTCTTATCATGGGGGAAAGGAGAGTTAAGAAGTAAAAAGTAGCTTCGGTCCCCACTTTGAATCAGGTTAAGGTGCAGACTTCTTGTTTTCCTGCCAAGACTAAAGCCTTCTAGTAGGAGCTCATTCCTCACTAGAACAGCTGAAACATCATCATTCTTGTATGGCATCAGCTGCAAAGAGAGCTAAGAAGAGGCAGCTAAACAGAGTTTATAACTAAATACTGGGTGACAGGCAGATGTTGACACAATCAGCTAGGTTTTCATTTTCATATCCCAAAATAAGACTTTGAAGGTGGCTATGTACAGACAGGTCCCAGAAGTCATTAATTCAGCCAATATCTACATTTGAATAAAAGATTTCACTCAAGACAGTGATAGTCTCATAAGACACAAAGAACTATTATCCTAAGTTAATATGAAATGACCAGTGTGAGCAAGAACATTTTTGATATGGGTGACTTTCATTCTGTCTAAAAATAACACAACACTGATTTCATGTTTACAGTAGGCCTAAGCATTTCAGCCCCCAGGCAATTCACTGTCTGCAGTTATAGTTAGACCCGCTCTTAAAAAAAAAGTGTATTCTTGCTCCTCATCACCACCTCAGATGTCAAGCTACCCTATCTCTCAGACACTTTACTAGCAAAAGATTTCGACAAATCCTTCTCTGTAATTGCCACTTATGCTGCACACATATCATCACAACACAAGCTGAATTTCTCTCATTTCTCATTGCCGAGGCTGGCCTCTTTCTATTCTCAGGTCTAACTTTGTTTGATTACAAGGACTTAGGAGTGAAAATTAGACAAGGTGTCCTGCTGAAGAGTTGAGATGACCTAGAAGTACTGACTCACCAGGTTTTCTTGTCAGTGATGATTGCTCAGTGATGTCAGTCTCTTCTGGAGAAAGCTTTCCACTCCGAACAAAACCTGTGATGTCACATTTATGTGAATTCCTCTGAGACACCATCTTCTGCCCACTCTTTGACATGCTGGTGGAAATATAGAACTGGACTTCTAAAACTGTTTGAAAAACAGAAAGGGAGGCACCGTGATTCTGTATCTTGCTAGGACACACATACTTAGTGGACAGTGACATCTCTATCTCCCTCTACTACTGCTTTGAGAGAGTTTAATAAAAAGTGAATTTCTTCTTTCCAAAGGCTGTTGGAAGACAAACTCCAGAGAAACTGATCATGAAACAAACAATGTGATGATAAAAGACCATCACAAAGGATATGGGAGCAATTTAGCAGAGCTGTTCCTGGGTAGATATGAATGGAAAGTTGCAAGTGATGCATTTGTGTAGTTAAATCCAGAGTTTAGATCACAGCCGAAATTCTAAGAGGAAGAACTGTAGAAGTTTTACAATCCTACAAAAAACAGACCTTATGTTGAGGTGCATTGATGCAAAACCTTTTTAAGAGTCTTCATTCAACCAGTCTCTGCAAAACTGTAGATCTCAGGTGCTTAATCTTCTATTACTTCCTATTGCTGTTGTGATGCTTCAGTGTTTTTCTCTCACTCAAACAGGTAATTTTGGGAAAAGGCTGTACAGAGAAACCAAACAGAGAAAAAAAGAAAATTAAAATCCTGGACATTCATGTAATCAGAGAAATTTCTCCATGGAGATGGTCACATCTGTAGCCTGGCATTTCTCACTCATTTTCTTTTTTCAAAGCTTCATTGCTTCTGTTACCTCTTCCCCTCACTTAATTTCTCTTATTCAACATGCCTTCTAAACTTGTTAACACTAGAAAGGTATCTGCTACTCCCCAGATGCTGATATTTCTGGTATGATGCTTCTTTTGCTCATTATTGGCTCTGCTTTGTCTAGTTTGATTGTAAGACCTTATCAGACCTGCTGTTACTACAATACATTGAAATCAGTGAAGACCCAACAAGCAGTAAGATGTATGCGCTGCTACCCAACTGACTATGGGTACAGCAATTAGCAACTAAATCAGACCCTGAGACTTTTAATAGGAAATTTATAAGAGTCATTGGGAATCAGATCTCCAAGACAGTCTTGCCATTCAGGACAGATGGCTCAAGCAGTTTTCATTTTTATTTAATATATATACAGATGAAACAAGGGTTATATAGCAATGCCTTGGATCAAAATACAGTGACTCCGGACACAAAAAATGTGTCTTAAAGAAAATATTACAGGCCAAAACAGTTCTACCATATTGTTAGCATTTCCCTTCTTTGGGGCTTGACACAGAACAGACTAAATTTTTAACTAAGCATTTAATAAAAAGCCTCTGTAAACTGTTCACAGAATGCAGAAATTACGTTCTTTGAATTTTATAGCTGCCACAGCCAATTAAAAAATCTTGGTGAACAGGAAGATAAAGTAGTATGATAGTTTGTAATTGTTTAGTTTATAATAATCTGATCGCTAGCATTCTGGTGAGGGTTATCCTAAATCTGAGGGAATTTGCCATACTGCAGAGGTGAATTTGGCAGACACTTTCAGTGTACCATTGTAGGTATCTACTGTTCAGACTACTGTATCTAATATACATTTTTGCCAAGAACACTCAGAAGAACTACCAAGATACTAGCAGATAAAAATGGATCATGAAGATCTGAAGGGCTTCCAAACATGTTCTACTGCATTTATAATATGATGTTTCACTTCGGCTTTGATTATTCCTTGTCTAAAGCCAAATTAACACAGAAAAATAATGGCATGCATTTAGTCCATTAATACATTCTGAGTTATTGCATTAGATGTCACTGTCATTCAGAGGAACAGTACCATTCTGGTCTAGGTGGACTTAGCAATGAATAGCTTAAGGGTGAATAAGTACCTTCCAGCTCATCATACACAGACACAGTTCCATTTTCCTGATGGTTGTTAAAAGTGACAAATAGAATGACTGTTGGCAGTTGCACTCCATTCCCCATAGAACAAGAGTCAAATTCAGAATATATGCAACAAAAGAATGTTGCCTAACTATGCTACTGAGTTTGACAGGTTAAAACAACCTCAGTAGGACAGCAAGGACAGACCGAAACAAAATAGGTTTTATAAAGGCATCCACAGGGCCTAGGGATGATATTGTTCAAGTGACAAAAGTGACAGAAAATTACCATACTGCTTCCCTACAGCAAAATAAGTTCAACATCTGCCTCCCCCACACCCTGGTTCCTAAGATAACAACTGCTATGTAAAGACCTTGTTATAATATGAACTCCCATGCTCAGGGATAAAGATGGGGTGGGCAACTGTGTGCCCTGTAAAAATGGACTGTATGTTGCATACTGAATTTGCAAGACATCAGAACTGAGTCTTGTCCAGCTTTATCTATTTAACTTTTTCTTGACCTGACTGCAACCTTGTGCTTTATAAGCACTAACAGCACATTTTCCCAAATGATCAGGCTAATTTTTTAATCTGTGTTATCTTCTACAGTACAATCATAGTTTTATACATATAGAAATAACAAGGAGTTCCATCTAGAATGAGATATTTATAGATAAAATTACACAGAAAAACACAGCTGGTGCAACAGCAGAAGTGAAGAAACATGGTGGAGAAGAGAGGAGTACAGGCAAGACAAAATAAAAATGGTCTGGAACTGAAATCCTACAGCTATGAACTTAATGGTCATTAAAAGAAAGGTGGGCCTGCAAATGAACAAAAGGGGGTATAGGAAATAAAAAAGTCATATCCAACACAATGAATGTGTTATTCCCACCAAAGGCTGAGGAACCCCTGTAGCACCTTCACCAGAATGAAACCACTGCAGGTATGTCCCAAAAGTATCAGCTTGTGCATTTTAACTCTTAACTCTTTTTTGCATTACTATTATTACACTTTTCTGCATACATGTAATAATTGCATTTGGACCAGTAATGGTTGTAGGATTAGACTGTTAAGATTTCAATTACATTAGCAATAAATTCCTGGGTTTATGTGAGGTGTGTCTCATTTCTGCCTACAGACAAAGTTTGTAGTACAACGGTAGTTGGCACTTCTACCTATACAGTAGTTTTGGGGAAAAAAAAATAAAACAAATGCAGAGGAAAGGTCATCTTCTGCAGAGTAGTTGTATCTAACATAATTATTCTGTAATATTTAATTAAAAAAGGGAAAGCAGTTATTCAAATGCTTTGCATACTGTCCCAAATATTTCTGTAACATTGTTGTGTATAAATGAGACTATTGCTAATTTTGAGAACACTGTATTCTGTTCTCCGTCATGGCATACTTGTTTATTTTCAAACAAGTTAAGAAAAAAGTATTCTAAAACCCCTCAGATGCCAGGAAATCAGTCAGTATGTCAGAAAACCTACTACTCTTGCTACTAACATTAGCTATATTTTGTCTAAATATATTTTTTCATCTCTTGTACTTACGTCTTCTAATGTCAAGACTGTTCATTACCCAAAAATTATCTTCGCTACCCATGAAGTTTACATTCTAAAAAATTCGGTGACTATTATCACACTTCTCAGCCTTTATTTTGGCAAGCTAGAAAGCTTTTTTAACTTTCCCATTGAGAGAAACCTTATTTTTCCTTAAGACCATTAATGCTTCTTTTTACTCATTTCAGACTCCACCTGTCTAGGACATGAATAAGAACTGATACTCTATCAGCCCTAACTATTAATCCTTAAGTGTTTGTCCCTTCTACAATTAGAATTACTGTTTAATTACATCATCCTTTAGTTCCTTTTGTTCACAGGCCAGCTTCTTTTCCCCCTGCTCACCACACTTTCTTAACGATCAGTCAGCAAATTGCAAGGATCTATTGAGCAGTACATTTATAAAGTTCACTTTTTGTGCCTTATGAAATCATTAAATCACTTAGGAAATTATTAAATATTATCTGTCCCAACCCCAAGCTCAGAGGAACCTGACTTGAAACCTCCTTTTATTTTAATAATTTTCTAGTAAGTATAACACTTTTTGCTTAATCCATTCCATACATAACTTCCATATTTTATGCCCCATTTTAACAGTTGCCAATCTTAATCTGACTACTGCTTTCCCATGTGTCACAATGTCAAATGCTTTGTTGAAATCTATACATATGAATCATCTGCAGTTTCTTTTGACTGGCCAATCATCCTTCCAGTCAAAGAAAAGCATCAGGTCAGCTGGCACTATAAAAATATTCAAGTTTGAACTTTTTTGATAGCCTGCTTTCCAGTTTCTTCTATTAATCCAAAACAATTAACTTACGGCAGCTGAAGATCTTGCATCTCACTGACCTCAAAGCAAACAATTCCAAGGTACAGTGTTTGACTTGTCTTCCTATATTATTACAGGCTGAATAGAAAATTATCACCAGCTTTATATGTTGATATCTCTAATTGAAGATCTACACCACTCCACCAAATCCATAATCTGTACATGGATTCATTTACAATTCTATACACAGTTCTTCAACATCAGGAGGCTTTAACCAACACTGAAAAAACAAAATCATTAAGTAGTTATTCAATGGGCATTTTTGCAACAACAAACTGGAGAAGAGTCTGTCTGTAGATGAAATTGCCATTTCAGCAGTACAGCATCCTTTCCACATCACCTTTTATCACTGTACCCATATCAGAACTGTATGCTTTAAAAATTTCAGGTGAAGAAACTGAATAGTTTCCCAAGCATTTAGCTGACATTCCAAGCACTCATGAATTTCCTGCCTAGCTGATTTGCTTCATCCGTTTCCATCAAAAGCTGAAAGGTGCCTGTATGTACCTGTAAAATAAAGCAGCCCAAACCACTCATCTTCTAAATTGTTAAAGGCAGTCCTAGCATTAACCAGAAATCTTTAAAATCCTGGCCTGGACACAGTTCAGGCACTAGCACAGGATGGGGGGACCATTATAAAATCTGCAGTTTCCTAGTGGCTGGTAGCCTCATGTTTCTTAGAAAGTTTAAAAGTAGCAGTGCAGGCTACTCCATGTCAATTGGTATCAGTGCTCAGAAACATTCCTGGGCATGCCTAACTTATTTGTCTAAGTGTACATACACACAGCCTGGGCATTTAGCTGCTGAGGAAATCTTATACTGCAAACTAAAAACCAGGTGTAAACAGATCTCTTCAGCCTTTAATGCAAACAGAACAAGAAATCAGTCTGTAATTCCTTATTTCTACCTTTCCTCACTCTGGAAATGTATAGAAATTAAAAGACTGCACCAGGAAAAATTACTTTGTGCCATAGAAAGTTAGAGCCCCAAACACTCTTCTGGTCTACAGGTATTTCATCTAAGAAACTTTACCACAGAAAAACTCCCATTATGCAAATCTGGTTTTTTTCACACCTTCAATTAGAATCATGAAATCATAGAATCAGTAAGGCTGGAAAACCTTTTCAGGGTTATCAAGTCCAACCTCAGCAACTAAATGTACACCAGAGACCTGACACTTAGATATCTTAATTGGCTCTGGCCAATTTCTTTTTTCTGGGATCAGCTCCCACATTACAGACCCCAGAGACAGTTTCATCTCAGCCCTGGGTGGCAGCCATAGAGGAGTACCAGCTCCCAGCTCTACCATACCATGGGTCCCGACCCTGACCTGTGGACTGACTTCCCAGCCTGACCTCCTGTCTGCCTTATCACCACAAACCCAGCAGGAAGTCTCAGCTTCAGCTTGTCTGTGAGCTCTGGTCTGCCCTGCTTGCTTGATCCAGGTCCTCAGCTGGCCACACTATCACATTCAGCTTCCCACCCCCTAGGGAGCAGACAGCCCCTGCTGCTCTCTGACAGCATGCATGAGTAATTAATCTCTTGTTAAAGAACAGATTTTGATTTTTTTCCAATAATTATTTTGAAGTTCTGTGACATACATATTAAGCCTCATCACTGCACAAGGTCAAGGTGGCTACATCAGTCACATCAATCAGCCAGGTCAAAATACAGATTTTTAGCCTAGAAAAAGGTTGCCACTGGAGTCCCTAGTAGGTTGGTTTAGGAAAAAGTCTTATTTAATATTTCCACTCATGGCCTTGGTTGGAGGAGTAGTTATGGGCTGAAGACTTTGACTAGTAGCAGAGCTGACAGGAATAAAAAGGAAAACAGGAATATGCTGATGAAAAATAAAGACAACCTGAAAAACTGGACTAGTAAAAGCTGAATGAGATCTAACACAATCAAACACAAGCATAGGAAGATAGAAGCTTCCCATATGACCTTCTACTATAAGAACAGATAATAACTAAAGTTGAATATGAAAAAAGAGAGACTTTAATGGACTAATCCAGTGTCTGGTGGCTGCACAGCAACTTTATGAAATGTCTCTTCAGAATAAAAACATGAACAAAAGTAGCCTGACTGTTGTGACCAGAGTGCATTAGATGAATTCATTCATTCTCCATCTAAATTAAAACATGAAACTCTTCTCAAACAGCGCTGCTCATCTTATGCTACACAGTTTGAGATTTTTTTTTTTTTGCCTTTCTCACTCCCCCCACTGTTGGCATGAGAGCACTAATCAAAACCACTGGCAATGCACATTCTTTATTAACAGTCATTGCTGTGGCTTGTTTTAGAAGTGATAAGCTAGTCACTTTTCTAGCCTGTCCTATGTTTACTAAATACAAGCTTAAGAAAGGAAGTTTCAAGGCCAACCTAAATTAATTTGTGTTCTCTGGTTAGGACTTCTTCCCCTGCCCTCCCTCGTTTAGACCATCAATAAAACAGTTGTGAATAGCCTGACTTGTTCCATTTCCAGCAGGTACACTCCAGACTCACTGCAAGGCTTTTCATTTTGAAAATGTTTTTTGACACAACATTGCTGTGTTACCATCTGCCCGAGTGACAAATCCCAGATAAACAGCTTCATTGGGACACTCTGTCCCTTTACATGCAACTTATGCTAAACTTCTGAGGGCAGTTTTAAATATATTCCACCCAAAACTAAACAATACAGCTTGCACTGTATGGAATACATTGAAAAGTTATACTAGAATATACAGTATGAGAAGGCCAATACACAGAATGAAAGTGAAAAACAGATATGGCTTTTAGTATTTATTAAGAAGAACAAGAAAACCCAGACAGCCTACAATCCAAGCCATGCTGGTTTTTTATCTTACAATGGCTATCATAACAAGCTGCAAGGAAGCAACAGGAATGAAAGAAGTGAATCCTCTCCCTCGGAGGCAGGCTAGGAGTCTGAATGTTTTCTGTACTTCATAGCAAATGCTGAAAGAGCAAAGGTCCTTTACTGCCATCACCTGGCATAAGTGAAACCAGAAAAAGAAACTTTTCAAGCAATAGAGTCAAAACTAATTATGATGTGTTGTTATGCAGATACAATGACAACACAGCCTGAAATTCTCGTGAGAGTAGTCAGAGAAACAATGAAACTAGAAAACAATGTCTCTCAAGAGAAATACATATACCTTTATTCAATATCTGCACAATGAAACCAAGCATGATCTCTGCAATACACAGATACCATTTCACACCCCAGAATGGCCAAGGCTTCCAGTCCCTGTGTGCTCACAGAAGGACTTGTACAACTACACCTGAAGTTACCAAGCTGATAAGAAAACAAAGTAAGACTCCAAAAGATTTATGATAAAGAATGTCAGAACGGAAAGCAGAATGATCAGGTGTATTAGACACAAAAGCAGTGGTTCTGTAGAATCTCTATTTGTTGATTATGGTAAAATTTAGTTAAATATTATCAACTTTCTCTGTGTTCCACACTAACACTAAAATACATGCAGGTGGTGTTTGGAGAGATGACTCAACATAGTGTTCTAATCTACAAATATACGCAATTTGTCAGTTCTTCAGTAAATCCCATATAGAAATATATTTTAAGCTTAGTGTGACACACACTGCTACAGCTGAAACCAACAAAGGATGAAAGAGACCAGAGTCACAGAATGCCTTTCATCCTCCACCACATCATCATCATTCAGGATCAGGCTCAGCTGCTAAATATTGAAGATACATTAAAAAACTAGTAAGAGATTCACCACTTTAACAGGACCCTCAAAGCATTGTTGGGTCAGAAATAAAGATTAATCCACCAACTTTGTATCACTTCTCAGAAACTTCTGCATCCACTTTAGCTCAATGCAGTGATTTAGTTCTAAAAAAATACCCATATGGTCGTTGGACCAGTTCTCTGTTGCTTGCTGTTCATATATATCATTAAGGAATTTTTAAACTCTCAAAATAACATGGTAAAAATATCCATAATTCTTTCAATTTGTGCTGTCAGGAGAGAAATATTTTCATAGCTTGATGTTCAATATATAGTTTTTTCTTATTCAGTAAGGTAAAGAAAAATCACATAAAAAATGTTGATAATGCAGTTCAAAGTCTAAAAGAAGGAAAATTCAGAAAAGCTGCAAATTCAAAGAGTAGAAAACTCAAAATACTGATGTAATACATTTCTCCATTTGTTTAAGTATGTATTAGCAAGGGAGGAAAGATGCATAATAACTGTCACTTTTATTTTTCTTGAGCACCTGGCAAAAGCTGTCAGCTGAGGCTTTGATTTGAACAAGCAGTAAACAGGTTAGTGACCTGTGTAATCCCAAGTTTTCTGGATGCAATACTTGTTAAAAACCTAGGCATAAAATTCTTTGGTATAGATATTTAGGACTCTTTCATATGAGATACCTATTCCTAATATTTTTTGTCTCTTTTCAAATATAGTCAAAAAGAGAAGTGAAGAACAAAAAAGGAAAATCAAAGTAAAATGTACAAGCTCAGTTCAAGTTTTAATCAAATCCTTGTGCCCACTTTTTGAAAATAATTCTTAGCTGTAACACCTATCCCAGATCAAAAGCAACAGCTTCACTGACAGAAAACCCAGTATAATAAATATATTATTTGTGGGAAATGACAATATGAAGCATAAGAATAGAAAAGGATCTCTGTGAAGCTGGAGTGCAAATGGTTCATGCTCTACACGAAGAGGCCAGCTCATAGCAGCACCCCTGAAATGGCACTCTTGTGAGGAGCTGTGCCACACTGCAAACTCACTGCTTGCACACACAAATATTTCCAAGTGCACTTTTGAACATTTACTTGGAAAAAGCCATTTAACATTTTTGCCATGACCAAATATCAGATACAGGAATTTGTCCCAAAAGAGAATCTGCATTGAAGACAAATTCTGAAAATAAACTAAGATGTCATTAGCAATTGCAATTGTAGTAATTGACATTAGCTATGAAAACCAGCAGAAGCAAAAACATCAGCATAACCATTAACTTTAGTTTTGCATGCATCTTCTTAGCTTATAAAAGAAGCAAAGCACTGAAGGGAAGGATTTCACAATGTGCTATAAACTGTAGACGCCCAAATCCCACTGGAAATCAGAGATTTAAGGAAGATTATTATGATATTTATATAGTGTCATGTTGAAAGTCCTCTTGGACTTTCAGGATTAAATTTCCAGTATTGGCTTTGTCGCATATACATAGAAGCAAAGAACCATTGAACAATGCAAGTTGGAAGACACTTTTGGAAATAATTTCACCCAAGCCCCTGTTCAATGCAGAGTCACTTCTGAAGTTAGAGCAGGTTTCTCAGGGTCTTATCAAGCCAAAATTTGGAAATCTCCAAGGGTGAGTGTTCTGCATGCTCTGCAGGTAACTTCTTTCACCTCTGGCAGGACATTCAAACAATCTCACTACCATCTGTAAACTGGAGTAAGGACACTACCTTACTTCAAGCGGTTTTACAGGAAAAAATTCAGTGCCTATGACACATACATTGATTAGATCTACATAAACAATGTGTCTAATTCTCATGCATTTGAATATCTCTCTACTAAGATTTCAGAACTTGGAAACAATTTGAAAAGGTCATGATATCAAATACTTCTGTAAGACAATTCTGATTTAATGATCCATTTTGGAATACTTTTGAATAGAACAATATTTTAAATTATAGAAGAAACAGGAATCACCTGCTTTATGAAGCTTTACAATACATCCTTATTTTTTCAAAAAGGTAACAAAAGCTTCTTGAGAGGAACTGTCCATTAACTTGTTTTTACAAAACACACTGAAGAACAAGTTTTTCTGCTTTCCTGTCTTGTTTCCATTTTAGTTCAGGCCTTTTAGAGCCACTATAAAACAAAACTGTAATAGTATATTTTAATAAACCCATTCAGACTTTATAGGTAATTGTTTTTGCCATAGAGTCACCCTCCCTCAATTCAGGCACTGCCAAGCAACAACTTCAGTCTAAAACATTTCCTGATACATTTTCTGTAGATGAAGTTAATAGCCCTGAGTCATTGCCTCAGGCCATCAACCCTCTCAATCAGTCATTAATCCCCTGAAATTGCCCAGAGCCTCAATTGTTATTGCTTAAACAGACTAAATTAGGTTTTGAACAAACAGAGCAAATGAAGGTCAATGTCAGAAACAGAATTCAGTAAAAATTAAAGAAAATTTTGGGAAACATATAATAGGTCTGGATCAGTTCAAGGGCTACAAGGACTTGATCACAAGATCTTCTCTGGTTACTGAGGGGAAGACCAGAACAGGGAGTTCAATTTCAGTGGTGTTTAGGTTGATGTTTAATGCTATAAACTCTCACTTCTGTCACAGGGTCAGGCCATAAAAGATGACTGCAAAGTCAAAACAGTGAAAACAAAATGTAGTTGCATAATATTTTTAGTTCTCTTGGGATAGATGATGCATTTCAAACATTCTTTCACTGAATTCTACAGATATTGGGAATACTTCTTTCTAGGCTTTACAAAGAGAAAAAGTATTTGGGAGCTACCTTTATGACAGATTTTTTTTTCCCCTCCACCACACACACACAGGAAAGCATATTGCTCTTCTATGTTACAAACTATATACAGGAATCCTTGTAAAATTTGTTGTTTCCTTTCCACTCTCATTCTCCAGCCCCATTAATTAGTCATTTCTATTGCCACTAAGCAGTCATAATCAATATTCCTAAGCAAGGAACAAGAGCATTACTTGCCAGCTGTCTGTGGCTGAGTTCATTTTTCCAAATGGCAAAGTCAGCTGAGGACTCCTGCAGAGGTGAATCCCCCTTCTAAAAAAACAGTTGAAGTTTCACCATTAATACCATCTTCCCTTCCAGCTCCTGGGGAATTTATACATGAGTGGACATTGTAGCAGCACATGGGCTAGCAAGGCTAAATGAACCAGAATCATCTGAAACACAGTGCAAATATTTAACAACAAGAAAGCAAAAGTGGAGCACAACATTCATAAGCCTAAGCTAAACAAGACTTCCCTGGTTACAGATTGTATTATATACTTCTGCAGCTCTTAGAGTAACAGAGTAGAACTGCAGCAACTGAGAAGCTGTAAACATTGATAATAAACTGGGGTTGCAGAAGTAAAAAATACAACATGTAACATCTGCAGGAAATGTCAATGTCATCATTTTATAGACCATTAAGTAACCAGTGAAATATGAAAGTTAAATAATGCCAAATAATTGGGTGAGCAGGGCTTAATGAGGCCTCAGGTTGGTCACTTCAGTCCATACAAGGAAACTAACAGGGCAAAGAGAACAGTTTTTCACCCAAATTGAGTATTTCCCATGTGTTTCAGAAATGCTGTGCAAGTAAACTTCCTTGCTTTTGCATGGTCTCTGCTAGAGCTCCTATATGTTGCTACTGTACCAATAAATTGGTGTATTACAGAAGTAGATCCACTGGCTACCACTACAAGGTAAGCAAAGATTAGGCTGAAAAGTTTGTCATTTTCTTTTAATCAACACATGGTATTTGTTAGCTATACCCATTTTCACAGCTTTCCAATGCAGTGTAACATCACAGGAAATGTGTGGGCATTGGTCACACATGATCTATACTGCAAAAAACAGCTCTTGTTATCTTTTGTGAGCATCACAGACTGTGCCTGCTATGGAACCTGGCAGATAGGATACTTTTATCCTCATTTCCACTTTTGTCTCAGATAATTAATTGCAGCAAATGGAGACCTTTAACCCATTCTGCAAATATATCCCAAAATTTTTACTTCTTATTCAGCTAGTTAGATCTCAGGAAGGGCATGTATTTGTTTAAAATCTATCATTGTCTACTGGGTCTCTTATTAAGCTGGTATTATACACTGACTAATGCACAGACAGAAAAATATATTTAAAACTACATACATATATATATATATATATATATCAAAATATTTTTATCTCCTTTGACTTCTACCTTATTCTGGACAATATGCTTATGGCCAAAATCTGCATCAGTTAAAATATTCTTTTTCTCCCTTTTTTCTTTAAATTTTCTCTCTTTTTCTTTTTTCCTTTTATTTCTATTGCAAATAAAGACTTGTCAAGGTAATCACTTTTACTCTGCTACTACTGCTTGCTAATTCAGATCAGACCAAGCTAAGAATATCTATGTTTCCAGAAAAAATGAATAGCACACTGAGCAAACATAAGCCAAACACAGATGACCAGCTTTTCACCTGTACCAAGGAAACAGGGATTAGCTGTTAAGTGACGTATACAGCCCAACTGGTCTCTGTCTTTCAGCAGTTTCTGGAGCAGTGTTAGCAAGTTGCAGTCAGAGCCAGTCACTGTTTTGGGAAGCAGCCTCCCACATCAGCAAGAGCCACTACCCCAGCCCCTCCTGGCAGCATCAGGAAAACACCTGCCTGGGTTCCTTACAGAAGCCTTATGGAAAGCTTCCATCTGGAAGGCTGCTCCCTCACTCAGCAGTCACGCAGGAGACACAAAGGCTGCTTCTGGGAGACACAAGCATTCTCCTGTGCTTATGCAAGTGCAGGAACAGTGGGTTTTTTATGAAGGGCACTGGAAAGGAACAGGCCTGCCTGAAAGCAAGACAAGGGAAACCATTCCTCAGTCTTTGAAGACCCTCTGAGCACTCCCAGCTCACCTTCCTTACCAGCAATCTCTGGCCATCCACTGTGACCCACTGGCCAGTTTAACATCTCAGCATGTCTGAGCTTCACAGATTTCCTCATGTTATTCCAGCAGACCCTCATAACCCCTATGAGTCTCTTCCTAGTCCTCCATGCCAGCTTCCTAAAGCTTCCTCTGCTCCTCAGCCCCAAATTCACTTTAAGTGAGAACATCATAGTTGCTTTTCAATAAATCAGCAGAAAATATATGTGGAAAAAAATCATAAAGAATTTGACAAGAAAAAAAACATGCTATATTCTTGGCCTAATTTTGCACTCTTTTCTAAGCACTTACTGTTGGCCATTCTCAGAGTCAGGAAACAGATACACTATTGGCCAATACTGACATGCTTTTACAGTCATGGTCAAAAACAATCAGTTGATTATAAAAAATTTTAACACCACTTATCTTTCTTTAGTAGTTATTTTCTCTGTCATTTTGCTTTGAAAAGTTATTTTCTTTGTCATTGCCAGAACTACTGGTCCTGTAAGTTTGACTCCTAAAGTAGTTGCCATGGTAATTAAGGGGATCTTGCAAATTATTCAGGTATTACAGATGTACATGTCACATAAGTAAACAAAAGCAAAGAATTCTATGAAATTGAGTATCTATATTAATCTCTGAAGAAGCAATATGTACAGTTTTGTAAGTGCTTACTCGAAACAAATGGCTTTGAGCTTTCTCTTTTGTGTAGGCCCAGATAAAAAAAAGTAGCTGTTGATTTATTAAACTTGTGATAGAGGATCTCAAGTCTCTTGATTATATTCTCTTGCAAAACTTACTACCAGTTTCATTTTACAGTTCTTCTAATCCAAATGCAGAAAATTCCTCAGACTGACAATCTCCAACTTAAAACAGGGCAAGGGCAGCCATTATATCTGTTTACCCATGGGGATTTATACCTCTTTACTCAATATAGATTGCATGCATTCATGAGATCATGAAGAGCTAAAGTAAACCCTTACATCCACTTTTTTTTTGTATTAACTGACTTCTCTTTTTTTAAACTCCTAATTAGGTAGAGGTATCAGAAGATTATGTCACCTCTTCATTGCTTACAGCAGAGAGACCAATTAGAATCCCACCTACTACATTTACAGCAGCTCCACTTAACTTTTTAGCTACTTAGGATTATGTTCTCAGCTCAATGGCATCTCATCATACTTCTAAGATATTTCTATCTTATAAAAGTTCTGCTCAAAATTTTTACTTATGTAGGAAACAAAAGCTTTGCTTTCAGAATTACTATTTGCTACATGTTTCTGTATTTTAAGCTTCAAAACCTGTTGGTTACAGACTCAAAACTTCAGGTTTTTTGCTGCTTTAAGGTTTTTTGATTAAGGTTGTGTTTTGTTTTGGGTATTTTTAACCAAGTAATTAATTAGTGGTAGCCAAGTTTTTGAAAAGAAGAGTGATTCATCTACCTTTTTTATAGATGCTCCTGCCAAGATTCAAAGCAAGATGTTAGAAGTGTAGGAACTTGGAAAACCAAGATAGCTAATTAGGCATGAAAATGAGATTTGGGTACTATATGTCATGCATTTCAGTTCTGAAATCCTGGAAAGGAAATGCACTGGTATAGAATCAAATTAACTTCATATCAGGGTTCTGCTTCATGATAATATTAAGATCTTCAGAAATATTTCTTTGAGAACCATAAATGAGAGCAGTGGAAAAAAAAAACCCACAGGGTTTTACATTTTTGATTAGACCTATGTGAGCTTCTCTCACTTTAAAACTTTAGGATATTAATACCCAGAATTCTGCCTTAGCCTATCAGGTGATATATCTCTACATTGAAAGGATACACATGCAGTGGATGTTGAAATTTATTGCTATTTATTCATCTACACAGACCATTTGGAATGCTTATAAATACAAAAAACTATTTTGGATCCTTGAATATTTTTCCTCTTCCTACTCAGACCCTGCAGAATTATAAGAAAAACACAGACAGTCGGCACAGTAGGTTTGGGTCTGCTTGCATGTGGGCTGATGACTTAATTATTGAATTTTTCCCCCAAAATCTAATGGAAGCGTTACCTTATCCCCAAGGAAAATGTCATTTGCTCTGCTGGATTTTTCACTTCCTTACCTTCCAACTATACTTGCACAAATAGATAAATATCCCACATCTGGAAAGGGAAGAAAGCCCCATAAACCTATCTGCCAGCTCCCTAAGCATAATTTTCTTCTTCTCTTACCTTCTTTTCAGTACTGGAAACAGTGGAAGTGCCACCTATGGCTGTAGCCAAGGACACAGTCATGGGAGTAGACTTACAAGCCCCCAGTGCCATTTCCCCTCAAGACACATAATGAAACACTCATTTCAGTTGCCTACACTTAGTTCTCTTTTCCTATACTAAGAAGGGGATGTTAACAGAACAGTGAAGTAGCTTTATCCTCCTTTCCAATATTTAGAGTTCATAATTAAATAGTTGTGGGAGGACAAAGACAATATTTGTCACATGTTGCACCTTAAGGATCCAGCAGCTTCTAGTTACCCTCTCTGAACACACAAGGATTGCCAGATAAACTTCAATTAATAACTAGCAAAATGTGTGCAATTATCTAACATGCTGATGGATTGTTTTGGATAATTTTCTTCTAAAGCATTGCCCAGATCATCACAAAGTGCATATTATTACAAAACCAGTTTAACTTCATATACAGTACATATTACCCTAAATATTTAGGCAATTTCTACAACATTATTAACAGAAAATAATAGTACTAACAGCAGGTCCAAAGCCTATATTTTTAGCAATCTGCTGAACTGCCATGTGTTTTTACACAGCTGCACAGCTACACTGGTTTGGAAGCTGCTGTTCTGCAAGTACCTGCTATTCAGGTGTTTATAGGATTTTTGACATCTTAAAAGATGTCAAGTGTAAAGGAATAACTATAAAATATTTATTAAATATACCTGGAAAATAGCATCATACAGTAATGGCTACTCTTTGTAAAGGGGTGATTATCAGAGGGCCTAAATGCTGCAGGAACATATAACCTGTTTTGACAGAAATGTAATGGCTTTGAAAGAGCAAGAAGGAAGTGTAATGCAAGCTGTGCAAGTTCCTACAAGATAAAAATTCTGTACAGCTGTGTACACCCTCAGGCTTAAATATAAGATTCTACATACAGAGGACAATGAAAATTGTGTTTGGGTGTACGTAAATTCTGCAGTCTGGAGGCCTTTGCCTTTGACAGTGTACAAAAATCAATGTGATCTTTCAATACAGAGATCAAACCAATCATAAATGAAGCCTCCATTTGCCTCAAAACAATAAAAAAGGTACTCATACCTTCTTTGCCATGGAGATATTGAAGATCAAGCTTATACTGTTTTCAACCTAATGTAGTGTTTCCTGCCTCTGACTAAGCTATTTATACTCACAGAATAATGTATTGCATACAAGATAAAGACACGTGTACCAGTTCTTACTTAATGCTCTTCATGAACAGCATCCAAGGAATTTTATAAAAGTTAGTGTTATACCTCCTTATGGAGGGAAGATGGAGACAGGCAGGGCAGACACCTTTCCTATGGAGCCTCAGCCCATTTGTTGCATATCTAAGAACACAAACCAAGTACCCCAAAGTCCTCTTGGGGGTTCTTTTGTCTCTCTCACAACACTGAAAATTATAGCCAAACTATAAAAATTGTAACTTCAAATTCTCACAGAAAAGAGCCATGTTCTCAACACTGAGGAACAGTTTAAGATCATTCTTTCTTTCTTTTCATGGCCAACTTTGAAAAATTTAGCTTATGTTACAGGCTATGTCTTTAAGCTTTCTTCCTTAGGCATAGTAGACATAAACAATTTTGTTTTTCAGATGAAAGTGCATATGCTAGTGCCAACCTTACTCCAGTTACTAGGGCAACAAGGACAACATACAAAATGCACGAGCCAGATAAAATCAGCTCCTGTTTATACATGAATTGTGACAATCAGCATTGGCAAAGAATTTAAAAACAGATGACTGGCACTGAGCTATTAAACAGACAGCATTAATTTTACTCTTCCTTCTCCTGTATGCACTACCTTTCATTTGCATCCTTTTGACTTCACTTCCTAGCAGAAAATTGTTCTAGCTTAAGCATGGAAGTTATTATCATTCCTTCCTTCAGATTCAAGCATCCAAATAAATGAAACTTCAACAGTGTTTAGCATCAAGCAGCTTCCAGTCTCCAGGGCTAATAGAACTGCTAGGATTAAAAGTGGTAAGAACAGGCTTAACTATCCGGAATAATGTAGGCAAAATATCATGTCATTTTTATGTGAAGCAATTAGATAGTGAAAAAATAATATCAAGCCTTACATTGAACTAATCAAGGCTAAGTTATAGCACGATATCAAAGCTTCATTAAACTAATCTTTGGAAAACAATTCTCAGAAGTTCATACACTCTATCAATAACACTTTAGTCACAGCAGTTGCAGTTCAGCTGTAAACAACTTGCTAATTGTATTTCTCAGTCTGTATGGCAAGAGACATGCTAATGGAGTTAAGCATGTTATTACAACAGAAGAGTCCCTTGCAAGAAACAAAAGCTTACAAACAAGCTGCTCTCTCCAGCTAAATCATAGCTGCCCTACATACACACCCACAGCCACTTTGCTTCTTCCTAAGCTTGCATGGGAGAGGAGCAAAATCCACTGTCAGTAAAAACATGCAGTAATGTTCCATCATCTGCAAGATCAAGTGCTTGCATAACGGAAACATGCTTTAATTGGACAGCATACAAGAAATCATACATTCATTATGATTTCTACAAGTGTCCCAGTAAATCAGTAGTCTATATTCACTAATTCATTGTATAGCCTGATTTTGGCATAACTCCCAACATGTGATAAAACTTAACAACATTTAAATCAGGATTAATATAGAAAGTTAGAGGAACACCTGCCAAACATATATGGGCTTAACAAATTTCCCAAATGTACAATATTTATATTCTATTTGTATACATTTCATTTAAAAAGTAATATGCTATGGGAACATAGTGAGCATTTCATTGTATATCTAAAGTAATTCTTAAATGCTCTTCATAAAATCATCAGATCCTTCAAGTGCTTTCAGTAATTTATATATGTTTAATAATCTGATTTATTTTGAAACTGTTATTGCATAAGTAACATGTCTACAATTCATATGGCATGAAATTAATAAAGCTAGTAATAAAATACTCTGTTAACCAGAACCAAAAGTTCATCCTTGTATTTTCATAAAACAATATTAAATCTAAACTGGAACACCATTGTATTAAGAATGCTATGAAACACTGCTGCCATCTACACAAATTAGTATTGAAGAAATCTGGCATCTGTTTCACTTTCATTTTGCACTAATATTTTTTTCAGGCAGCAGCTTTAGAAACCTTGCTGCTGGGATAATTATGCAGTTTATTGAATTTTCTTATTATTTTTTTCCTTTTTGTGTATCTTTTCTCAAAGGAACGCCTTTTTGTTCTGCTATGGTTCTCTAGCAAAAGTTAATTCTGTAAATTTAATAAAACAGGGCATTTTTGAACACTATGATAAACATCCAAGAGACTGTTTTAAATAGTATTCAGAACAATTCTGCTTAAGCATAAGAAAAAACTCCTAGGAAGAATCATTTCCACTCACTCACTATGTAACTGCCTGAACACATCATAGATATATTCTGTATACCATTTTACATTTGTGTCAGGTAAAAGTAATTCTCTCCCAAATAAAAACTTAACTCTAATTCTCAACCAATCTAAGAGCAGCTAACCTTCATTAAAAAAAGTTGCTAAAGAAATAGCTCATATAGTGCTGGACTACAGCCAGTTTTTCTATGTCAGCAGAAATCTGTCTTAGGTATACAAGTATTTCCTCTTTATGGTGAATATATTTAATTCCAGAAAGTCAAAAATATCAATGCAAGCTTAGCATAATTCCCCGGTATCCCATTCAGTGACATTCAGGACTAAGAAGGAGTCTGTAGGCCCAAGTTTTTTTTAGTTTTTTCCACTCATGAAAACTACATAAACCAAATAACCCCAGAAACCACAATTCTAAATTCTATTGACATGACGGTGAAACCAGAATTTTACAGCCACAGTAATTGTGCTTCTGCTGTTCCTATAAAGCTACACCCACTACTACCTCTCATTACCCACTGTCTTGTTCAAACCCTTTTTCCTTCAATAGTCTGCATCACCTCATGTGGCCAGCCTTCTGCTGAAGGCTATATCCCAAATGGGAACTGGCAGTCACCTTCCCAAGGCACAGCATGGCAGCACCACAGCCCTCACAGTATCTCAAAGTGCCTCCTGTGTACACATACCATGCTCAGAGCTCTTTTCAGGAAGGAGGCAGAACTTGGCCCTTGCAACCCTAAGGGGAATTGGCAGGTAGATAAGCGTCCAAGTTCTTTTAGTAATATAAATAAAGACTTGGGAGTTGCAAAAGGTAAATTTTGAGTCATAGGTCCTACAGGGATTCACCGCATTAAGGTATTTGACATCAAACATGCATTTAATCATGGTGAATAACATGCTCCACACATTCTACGCAAGCTCCCAGAGACATTTTTCAAATGCCCAAGGCTGTTACTACTACACTAGAGCTAGAGATTACCTTCCCACCCCTTGTTCTTGCCCTCTGTACCATGCTCACAATTTTGTGCTCTGGTGAGAGCTAGAAATTACACCAGCTCCAATTATATCCAGATTCTCTTTCCACCACAGAAACTAAATGCTCAGCAGCATGAAGTCCCATATTTTCCTGCTTGCAGCTGCAGTAATACTGAACAAATAATTCAATTACTGGACTACTCCGGAGGAATACCTGAAGGTCATTATACGAATAATGTGCATTTTAATTTATATCAAACTGATACACTGGAAGCTAATTTTCAGGGAAAACAAATAGAATAATTTAATATTTAACAATATTTACTTCTCAGTTTAAATACATAATAATTTTTAGATGGATCCCTAAAAAATTGATTATATTTAATTCTTTTTACTCAAGGTTTCCACTAAAATAACATGGAAATAGGTCCATTGCAATGTTTAAGCCTAAGCATACCAATGACCAGGACAGGGGAAGTTTGAGGAAGAACCTTTGGCACACGTGAGAAATTCCATTGGTTGTAGGGACCTGAAGAAGAGGAACCAGCCCCTGCTTGCTTCAACAGAAAATAATTAAGACTGTCCAAAAAATAAGAACATGTAACAAAATAAGGACAAAATTAACTAAGAATAGAAAGATCAAAAAGAGAAAGGAAAGCAAGCAAGTACCCAGAACCGTAATGAAAATCTCACCTGGTAACTGTGAGAGAATTGCAAAGATTGAATAGAGGTGAAACAGAAAAATAGGTCTTAATCTGTCCAGTTCATTGAGAACTTAAGACTTTTTTTTCCCTTCCCCTTGCAAGATCTTCTATTTTTTCCAACTTTTAAGGTTTCCTGCATTGTTCTTTAGTTTAAAAAGCCAAGTATTTCCTATCTTTCAACATAAGTAATTATTGCTACTCTCTTCTGCAGTATTTCCAAGTAGTCTTTTGTTTTTCCTTTTTTTTTCCAAAAGTGAGATTGCCAAAACCCCTGGGAACACAGCTTCTTTGGCTTTCCCCTAAAACAGGATAAGCTCCTCCCCTAGAAATAACTCACACCTCTGACCTACTGAATCTTGAAGAAAATGTGAAGGTGCAGCTCACTCTAAACACTGGATCCATTTTGCTGAGCATTACATGGACAAACATGTTATTCATTTCCTTGCTGGTAAGCCCTGCCTTTCACCCTGGGGGAGAGACGGCAGGAAAGCACAGCCAAAGGACATTCAAAGGGATAAGGAGGCTGAAACCTTTCTCCTGTTTTCTCTAGACTCTCTCACAGCTTTTCACTGAAAGGTTCATTAAAAACAGAATCTAGTTCAGTAAACAATTAAGTGCTTTCATCACATTATATGCCAGGTATGAATATTTCATAGAACAAAAGGCTTTGACTATTTATTTACACCCTATTGTTCTTAAAGATTTCGGCACATGTAGACCAAAATATAATCCTGTAAATGCAATTTGTTTTCTGTTGTACTGAAGATTAATTGCATTACATTTTAATCACAGCAAAAAAAAGACACCAAATTAAGAGTCTGTAAAAAAGATAGGCTTAATATATTCTTTCATTCTTATCACTGCTTTAAAATATGTATCATCAGGAGACTGAATCCTACTCTAAGTACCATCTTCAGCACCTCTAACCAGCCAGACCAGATTCTTTATGGATAATTTTTCTTACAGTGGAACTGCATTCCCCAGCCACCCTCAAAGAGCACTCAAGATACAGAGATAAAGTATGTACTTGATACAATTACAATAAAGTAAAATACCTACCACAGCCCCAATGAAAAAAGAGAAAGTAAAGGCATGCCACTGTGAAGCCCATGCTTTGCATGGTTCTTTGTGAAAATCTTCCAACAGTTTCTAAGGATGCACCTGTAGCCTTTACCCATAACATGGGCTGACATGAAAAAGCTCACACCCAAATCACTACTGCTGCATTTACACAAGTCCAGACATAGCTTTAAATAATTAGAAGAGCTGCTAAGGTATTACAGCTAAAAAAAAAAAAAATTAAAAAAAGAAAAAAAAAGAAAGCAATTTTTTTATTATTTCCAAAGTCTTTCTAAATTATAAGGAAAAAAACTCCATGCATGTTTTAAGAAGTGCTCCAAAGTCTGTGATGGACGCATTAAGAAAACTAAGAAAATTTGGGATGATTTAATTCTGAGCTACTGTCACTGTACAACTACTGGAAAACATTACCCCTCTAAAATGGACTCAATCAGGATAACAGTAGCCTATGTCTTCCATTCAAGTTGCAGGAGAGGATATACAGGCTGATTCTGCACCTCTACTTTTATGTTCCTCTATTTTATATACCTTTTTGTGTGTGAGAGAGAAAAGTTCATGTTTTATCAATGGTTTATTACAGTAATAGTTATCATAAGCAGAAAAATATGGTAGTAGCTATGAAAAATGAGTTTACTGTCAGTTGGATAGCTAGAATTCTATATAAGTCCTTGGAGAGAGCAACAGTACAGGATTTTTGATCAGTTCTTTGCAGGATTTTGCAAGTTGTAACTTGCTGAAAAGATCCTCATTTACAGAGTTACACTAAGGCTACCTGATTACTCTGGGTGACATATAAGGGCTATAAAGCATCTTCCTGTACATGCCAGCTAGAAATAGATACTAGAGCAAGTGAGCTGAGCAATTTCAGCACAAGGATGAAAAAAAGGAACTAGACCAGATCCAATCTGAAAAGTAAATGATTAACACAAGCACTTTTGGTAGGTGAGTGTTTCATCCTGTGACTAGCTGAGTTCTGATTCCCAAAATCAACACAGCAGAACAGAGGGTGTTGGGCTAATGACTCTGTTTACTTACATTATAATCACACTTATTCAATGCATGGTTAATGACTAAGCACACAGTATATCTATAAAGCCCAAGGACACAAGGTACCAAGGTTCTGCTTCATTGTTACTTTGGAGCCTAATGTACTTTATATCAGTTTGATTGGACGGCTTCTCACAAATCTCCAAAACAGAACAAGATTTAACCGAAACAATTGTATTTACACTTGCTTTTAGTCTAGGGAAGCTACTATTCCATCTCAACAGAACTTGAAGACTTTCAGCAAAATGTATTGTGGAGATTATGTGAGTATAATTATTTGTTCTCTGAAACCTTCCAAAACTTTTCATTCCTCTTGAGTTACCATCATTGGTATCCATTTCCCTTCATTGGTAGAAATTAATCTTAGGTGAAGATAATTTATCTGTGATTTGGGTCTAATCCTGGTGTTACTTACATATATATATATATTTATATATCTAAAGTCTATATCTATATAACAAAGACTAAAATAAAAAGAATTATCAGTTCCTGTCTCATAATTCTAGACCTTTCAAGAAAAAGCAATGCAAGCCTCCTTGTGAAGGCCTTTAAGGTCGATTTTCCATGCTTGCACTAAGCTGCTAAAAAGAAGCTAAATTACATACTATCACTCAACCATATTAAAGATAAAAATGGGAATTTTTCAGAAGATACCTATTTCTGGCACTATTTTGAGGGGGTTATAATTTGACAAGACCATCATAACTGCATAAAGTAACTAAATAGCTTTATCATTTATAAAAATTTGTTTTGTTCATAGCGTGAAAAATATTTTATAGTAAAAAAATGCCACCTCTACAAGAGCCACAACACAGGAACAGTTATCAGTGATTTTTTCCCCATCAAAAAGCTGCACAATATTTTAAATGGCTTCACTAGTGCTCTTTGAGGAAAAAAATGTTTTAATGAAATTTTAAATCCCCATTCTGGAAACTGCTGGAGTTACTATATCTTAACAACAAAATATGAAATTTCTCTCTGTACCTGGCATACTGATCATCATGTTCTCTACGGATTTTCTTTCAATTATTATTGGTATGAATAATGATTCATTCCTTTCAAAGGTTTTTTACATGTACACTCCCAACAAACTTACAAATCAATATGGAATCTTCTAAAGGATAAATACTTTTCCCTTTCTAATTTTAATATTAAGTATAATTGACTAATTATTCCAATCTTTCCAGTAAAGTATTTCTTCTGATGAAATTATATCACACATATTTGCTTTTCTAAAGTGATTGCTATTGAATCATGATTAGTAATATGTTTGGTTTTCTGCAGTTTGGGATCTTGCATCCTTTACTAGACAGTTAAGAAATGAAAAGATATTTTCTTCTTAGTTTATTTTTTTTCCTCTTTTAGTTACAGTGATTTTGTAATCTGTTAATGATAATTTAAGGAAGACAGAAAGAATGCTATATCTTAAAAAGGTAGTAGATTTGTTTCTGTTGTAGAAGACAAGGAACACAGTTTCTTTTCTTCTACTGATTTATTGCAACGAATTATGTTTAAATAATGACACTGTATCTGCATATAATATGTTGTCCTGATATTAATAGTAGCACCTTATAAAATAACTTACAGAAGAAATTATTTAAATTCATTACAATTGGTAATTATTATATTTGCAATAATGCAGTATTTTGATAGCATTATAAAGAAAATCTAATAGATTAGACAATTTTTAACTGGCAGATGTTTGCAATGGCATGAGGCTTAATATAATGTAACTATTACATATTAGCCTAATGAACTACTTGAGCAGAGGGGACAGAAGTTACTAATTTGATACACTGAATTACATCAAAATACACCAGAATAAATGGTTTTAATGCAAACTCTTTATTCCTTCTTCTTCTAAACATAAAAGGCACACTGATAAACCTTTTTTTTTTTCATAATCACAGAGACAAGAGAGCAGAGAAGCAACTGTAAACAAATGGGGAGCATATAAGTCCCAGGAAAGACAGAAAATCTGACTCCAGGCTTTCTCTGAAAAGTATTGGGATGGATTCCCAGATTAGGTGAATTTTTACTGTTTTTTCCAATTTCCACATGTTATGGAATGGAAAAGGAAAGAAATTAGGTATTTTTAGGAACTAGATCACTGGATCCTAGGAAGAGACTTCCCTTCTGAGGCATCCAGACAGAATGGGGACATGTAAGGCAGAGCTGCATGTAAACATTCTCCCCCAAATGCTGCTGGTATTTCAAGAGCAATTTGGTCATGGAGCACTGGCAGTTTTCTTTGAAGAGACAACAAAATAGCAGAAAAATCACTCTAGCAAACCTCAATCAATAAAACAGGCCTTACACATGACTGAGTGGTGAAACCATAGCATTAATTTCTTCTCTACTCCTCTTAAACACTATTCTAGATTGCAAAAAAGTCCTAGAAGTGCACTTTGGACTTAGGGACATTTTTCAAGAAATTCCAGAACATTAATATGCTATTAATTCAGAAGTATAAGAAAAATAATTTTTTTTTAAAAAATCAAGTATTGTTTTCAAAATGTGCTTTTTTCTTTAAGATGATCTTCTTTATATTTTATGCTACCCATATCAGTAATTGCATCCATTATCTGTGAACAATCAGATAGGATGGAGTCCTTCAAGATCAAGAATGAGATGTACAAACTGTTAACAGCAACAGCCCTGCCAGATTCAGAAATTCAAGGCATCATCCTTATCAGAGATTCCATACGAAAAATACTACAATACAAAAAATACCCTATAATAAATGCCACAGATAAAACTACCAGAAATTAGAAGAGATTACATCTGTGACCTCTCTGAAATACATATACAGAGAGAGATGGAAGGTTTTGGAGAATGAGTTTTCTATGTTTAGAAGTATCCCTTCCACTACTGTATCATATATTATTGAAATTAAATTAAACACATACAATAAACTCACAACAAAACAAAATACTCATTAAATTTTTATTTAATAAAGATGCACTCAAATGATATCTTTGCAAAAGTATAGCTAGCTCATAGCATGTGGTTAGCTAATAAAGAAAACCTTTTATTTTAGTAGACACTCCCTATGGGAAAATGGGAAATATTCAGACAAAGGAGTCTGACTTTGTTTGTTATCAGCAGAATGACTTACTGAACAAATATTATTAGAAGGTTGATCATACTTCAGAATTATTTTCCATCACAAGACTGAATTGCCTCAAGTTTGCACATCATAATTTGATAAAAGCAGCCTCACCTTTTACTGATACTTTTGTTGAACTGCTTATGACTTAGTAACAGCTTTTACTGACCATTCTTGCTTTTGCAAAGAAGGAAGGTAAATTCCAAGTATCATTTTCCAGAACCATTATAAATTTTTCAGACCCTTTCCAATCTTTTTCATTGTTTTGATTCATTCCACCAACACTACACAAACCTGTTCTGTCTGCTCAGCTTAATTTGTAATAAGTTTCTTACAGGAGAGTTAAAAGAACATGTACAAAACCAGAGATACTTATAGAGTGCCTACCCAGGCCACCTGTGTAGAGACAGATCTGTGGTTTTCAACATGAGCGTATCCTGAGATCAGAAAGAGGATTAAATATCTTAATGTAAAAAATTACTGAATCACCTTTGGAGATTTACTTGCTTATACTTTGACACTTTCTGAGAAAAAAAGCAATTTTTTTTTTTTTTTTCCTTCTGAAAAAGAGATATCCCCTTCACTAGGATGCTGCAGAGGAAAGACAGCATGAAAATCATTCTTCTATATTCACATACAGCAGTTTGTCTAAACTAACCCACAAAAAGGCTAAATTGCTCTTGGAAATTACTTTTCTCTGATGCTTTTTGAAGACATGCTTTATAATGCAGAAAAGTCTGTCACACTGAATATTAATCTTGCAATGAGAGCTCCAGCAAAATGATTATGTTATGAGGGATGCTACAATCCAGATATCAAAATTAAAACATACAATTCTTTACATCTTTTCAGTAACTATAGACATTTCCCCCTTCCTCAGAAAATTTGGCTCTATTTATGTATATTCGTCAATCCACCTGTTCCTAGCTCTAACTTTGAACTTTATAATGAATTTTAATCATATTGGTAGAGGAATGCAATCTCTTCTGAAGTTTTGTGGAAACACTGTCCAGTGACAGTGAGGGAACTAAATTCTATTACCAGTTAAAAATAAAGCAGTTGGAACTCAATAGTCATTTATTCCATTGGCCTAGCATTAGCCAAATAATACATCCAGACTTTGGATTCAGTCATGGGACTGAGTCATATTTACTTAGCCAGTGGTTGTCTCAGAAAGGACCCCATAGGCTTGTTCCTAGAGGAACAAGGAGAGGAAATGAACTGCAAGTACATAGTGAAACTGAGACAAAAAATTCAGCAAAATAAAAAACCCAACTGTTTTTATCTGCAGTGTTCACAGAACAAGTTGACACCCAGAGCATAACACAAGTTCCTTTTTCACTCAATCCCACACTACTGAGACTAATGGGTGTTTGATAATGTTGACTTATTTTGAAATTTTTATTGGAGAAATTCCTGTTAATTTCTTTATTTGAAAAAAATTATAGAATTATTAGATTGAATAGCGAGTTGGTAGGCCACCTACCCGTCCTTTGCTCATTAACGGTAGGAACCAAAAGCTCCCTGAAATCAAAAATATTTTCACTGATGCTATCTGTGAAATTAGGAAAAATCTGTCACAATAAGAATATTAAAGAGTGCAAAAATGTCCCTGCTCTTCCACGCTTACAAAAAGATTTCTGTCACTTTGTCACAATTTGTTTAACTAGTGCGGATAGGATGGAGAACATTGTATTTAGAGAAATTATATTCAGTGAACATAAACTTCTTCTGACATCACCAAGACAACCACAATGCAATTTTCACTTCTGTACATTTTACTTTGCCATGAAGAGCAATTTCTGCTCATGCCTGTAGTGAACCATCTTGAGGCACATAGAAGAAAAATCATGAGATCATACTGGTAATTTTCCTATGCTTTCCAGAGCTTAGGGAAGCAAAAGATGCAGAAGTAAAACATAAGTGGCCATAGACTCAAAACTGGTCATCCTGATGTCAGTACTCTCACTAGATTCTTTCAGATATTTCACCCATAGAGGCTGTAATGAATAATATCAAGTTAAATGATTTTACACAAGGTTTCCTAGCAGAGTAATACAAAATGTACTGAAAACATACAGACATAATACAGATGAGATCTGCATTACTGCCTTTTATGACATGCTCTCTGCTGCATTGCTGGCCATCACAGAGAAGGAATTTATGGGTTTAAGTCAGCTCAAACTGACTTAAATTATTTGCAGATTATTTTGCTACCTCTTCAGTATTTGTGCTCTGCATTGGGCTTAGACAGGTATCCACTTCCCTCATGCTCATCTGGCCAAGTCAAGAAGACATTCACACTCTTTTAGTGAAGTCATATGTAAACATTTATACCACAAGTTCATCCTCCCTCTCAAATGTTGATAGCTACACTCAGGCTGCTTTATGCTGAGCTAAAATAAGCTTTCTTTGCACCAGCTGTGGTCAGCCACGCACTGCCTTTTTCCCTGAGCTCCATGGGCACACTGCTCCTGCTCAGCTCCATTGAGCTTTCTTCAGTTCCAGGGGTCAGTCACAGCTGACTTCAGTGGGAATGAGTGAAGTGAGAGAGCAGTACATGTAACTATACTCAGGTGTTCAATCAAGCCTAAAAAATGCCCTGCTTCAAACAGGGCAGATTTTGGCTAGATATTCTCTAGCCAAAAATAACAGAAAGGAACTATCTAGTCATATGTAGTTGCCTGTTCCCTGATCAAAATCCAATCTGTTGAAGTTTCATTCAATAGAGGCATTTCTGAATGTCTCTACTTCTCTGCTCCTTCAGTTTGTGCAGTGATGAACGTTGCTGCTAGCTAGACATTTCCTAGGCACATTTAGGCAGGGCAAGCCTCTATAATTTTTGAGGAAACATGATTTTACACCTTGGGCCCTAGGTTCTCGAAGCAAAAGCCCTCCTACTATAACATTGTTTTGGTATATCTCCTCAACAATTTGAGTTATTTCAAGCAAAAAACATTGTAAGCACAGATGCTTCCAAAGTATGACAAGATTGTAACAAACCTCTGCAAAACAAAACGCCTGCCCCAATGTTCAAGTTTATGTCCCAGTACAGAAGATTACTGTAAGTCTTGCTCAACAACTATAAACTATACCACCTACCCTTCTCCCCAGATACACCAAAGAGCATTAGACTGATCATTTGCTCAGAAAAGCAAATCTCCTGAAGTTTTGCATTACTTTAGAAGCAAGGTTTTCTTTCTCACTGGCTGTGTAGCATCTTGTTGCCACAGGACAGAAGTGCTGCTGTCCCAAATGCAGGCTCACTTCCTGGTGCACAAACACCAGTTCACACACCGAGTGAATTTTTCCATTCTAGTTTGCACAAGGTAATGAGCTAAATGGTAACCCACAGAAGACCATTGCCTGATCATCAGACCTTCACAGAGCCAATGCATTTCAACAGAGACATAGCATTCATGGTTACAAATTACATAATTTTTTGTTAATTAGTAGTCAAACCCTACCTTATCCCACTCTGTTCCCACCTTTCCTTGGTGGGTTTAAAGCAGTGATCAAATGTATCGAAAAATGATACATTTTTAGCTTCTCAGCTAAAATACACAATCTTTCTTTGGTGCTTTTTAATTCCTCTGCTTAGATTTCAAGCCAGGCAAGAGTGATTAGCGGCCATGCACAAAACTTTTGTATATGTCATCATATGTGAAGGCACAATGTACAAAAGACTTTCAAGTATATGTAAAGCAAGCTAATTAATTAATTAGCATAATTAATGTAAGCTCTGATTCTAGGAAACATTTGTAAAAATACACCATTCATACTTATAAAATATATCCCATTTTTCTTTGAAATGTAAATATGAAGTTAATGGTGTCATTTTAATCTGATGCACTGACCAAGTTCAAGAATCATCATAAAAAAATCTTTATATTTGGTATGTCAGGTAAAACAGACAGTATTCTTGGGTGAACTAACCAGAAGACAGAGCTAAGTATCTGCCAACCAGTTATTTTCTTCTGCTTATATTAGTCTGTGATTCTATTATATTTAGTTATTTTTATTCTTCACAAATTTCTTAGAAAGAATAGGAAAAAATACATGAAATAAAGTATCACTGAGAATGAGCTGACAGTAATTTAATCAGTTACAAAGCAACTAGTAAAATTGTATTGTCTTCTACATGGCAATCTCAAAACTATCTCACTTGGCAGTAACATCACTGCTTTAATAAATCACCAGGTTTGTAAGCAACCTATGGACCTCATCATTTTCTCATTAGTCCTTTCAAATTAGAAATACCATGAGGAATAAATATTGAAGACTGTCAGGGATACCATGGATTAAATTTGAAATACAAAATAATATTTTTTTAAATAGGTTGGCAAAGTGATTTATATTTTTTTCCTATTCAGGCCTAACTCATGCTAGGGGCAACTTCCTCTAATATGGTCCGTCTTCCTATGCAAGTTCTGTTTCATAAATTAAAAACTACACATCCTGCTCCACATGAAGCAAAGAAAATTTAAAGTTATGATTATAGGTTTGCAGCAGAATAAGTTATATCATGTTAAAAATATAAACACCTCAATTAAAGTCTGTTTTTTTCTTCTGTAGACACAAGGAACAATTCTTCCTGCTCCAAATTTTAACCCTATAATGGATGCCCAGTTGCTAGGAGGAGCTCTACAGGGAATTAGTGAGTATCTTGACTGATTCTAACACAAATTTTCTCTTTCAGAAAGCTCACATAAAGCATTAGGCAAAATATAAACTTATAAAATTGTTGCCACCTATCTGTAGATTCTTCAAAAAATCAGAATAAGACACACTGATGATGTTCAAATAAATCATTTGCACTTACAGGAACTAAGAGTTCATCAAGATTAATCTAAAATCCATACTAACACTTACAGTAATGAACACTGCATTGAGAAAACAAGAAAAACAGAATTCTGTGTTGCACCACTAGAGTGAGGCCTAAGAAATGAAACTTCAACAATTGTAACTTAAACAATTAAGTGCTACCAAGGTCTGCTAAGTCTCTTAGTCATAACAAATAAAAACAAATGGAATAGAAAGTTTAAACAATTCATTATCTTTTCTGGTTTTGCTTTCAGTGTTGTTTCCAAAAAACTTTTGTTCACAAAGGGAATTTTTCTCAGTTCAGATTTTTAAAATTTTCCTATTGCACCTTGTTGGTATTGCTGAGGGTAAAAATATTGATCTATGTTTTTGTTTGTAAATCTCAAATGTTTTCCTCACTTTAAAACTGTTCTCTGTATCAGAGCTTTTATACCCCTTGGGCTTTTCACAACACCATACAGCACCAGATCTTGCATGCTGTTTTCAATTTCTTTAATGAAAATGTGAGGACTCAGATTTAATGTCAAACGAACCACAATAAGCATTATTCATCAACGGAAATCTGAAGTGTCTTTATGACCAAATTGGCTACAGATGAAAAGTTTTAAATCTCTCCCTACACTTCAAAGAGTACTTCTAAGATAAGGTCACCAAAATATGAAATATTTTAATGTTGTTAATATATGAAAATATAGACTATTAAATGAAGACTATAATCTCTAAGTACAAGTACATCAACCTTAATTTTAACCTGCCTATCAAAGTACATGGAACAAAGTTGTAATTTAAAGGACCATTGACAAAAAGTTCATCTTCACAGAAGGTAAAGTCACCATATCCCTTACAGTCACTGATACTGACCCTTAATCCTGCACATGGCATTCATTCTTATGAGGATGTTTAGTTAACTCTGCTGTCCCACTGATACTACACAAGTTTCATAATATTTCCTATATCTGGATCCTTCTCAGTTTTTACTATAGAGATTATATAAGCTGTAAAGATTCCTAGTGATAACTATTTTCTGAAAAGTAAAAAGGAATTGTTATGCACAGTATCCCAACCCTTGGGATGCAAAAACAATTTTAAAACCCCAACATAATTTTCTGAATATGCTAATATTTTTCATAAGCAATAATACAGATTCATTATATAAGTTTACTAGTATGTTCTACCTATCAAGCAAACCATCATAGATAACCTTCAATAAAATGTCCTTTGGAATTGGAGTAAAATATTGTATTTTAAAACTTCATACAGTTCCTCTGAAATTATAACTTTGAGTTTTTCAACAAATGGTCTAACAAATTTATCATCTTCATAAAACAGATCCCTAATTCTTACATGACAATTTAATCAATAACAACAGAACACACCAGCATGACTTCCAAGGCTCCGCCACAAATCGTGCTACTGGGTCTAGTTCTGAATCCTTGAAAGCCGCTGTTTTACTGATGCTTTCAAATCCACCGGGCTTTTGAGTGGTGAGGATGCATCTGGTAATAACAGACTGCTTCACCTTTTGATGGTATTATACCAGCAAGTGCAAGACACACAAGCGCAAAAATCTAACTGTTTGGTAAATATTAGTGGGATATTAGTATCTTGATCAGTTTTTCAAAAAATTAGTGTTCCTAAACAAAACACAAGCAATCACAAATGTAAGTAATTAACACCAGTTTGTTAATGTAGAGCCTTTGTCATTTCCTTTTCAGGTTGTGAAAAGGATGTGTTGATTGAAATCCTAACTCAGCGTTGCAACTCCCAGCGGCTCATGATTGCTGAGGCATACAGAGACATGTATGGCAGGGTACGACAAACACTTTGTACTTTTATTGCTTCTTTCTCTCCTGTCTCCTGTGCAGCTGTCAGCTCTTCTCTCAGGTCACTCACTGGAACCAGCCTGTCAGACAGCTGGCTGGCACAACAGGCTGGCACACAAATTTGCTTGCTAGCTAATGATACATCTGATAGCATCACATTGTCATTTCTACAGCAGAAGTGTTGTCTGCCACACAGAGTCAGAAAAGGACAAGAAAAGTTCCTTCTTCTACAGGCCATTCTTCTCTATTGACCAGCCTAAAATATCTGAACAGACTTATTTCTTCCTTTATGTGCTTTTGGCAGGGGGGGGGGGGGAGTTGAAATACATTTTTCAAGTTTTTTGGAATAAGCAATAAAATAGTATTGTAACCAAAGAAAAACACCACAAAAAGAGTTATAGGCTTTTTATCTTACATAATGATTAACATTCACATCTCAAGCACTGACAGTCTCACACCTCATTCCATATAGTCCCATCTGTACATTAAGCACAATAGTCATCTGAGCTGCTTAATGTTACAGTTATGATCTTTGAAAGGTGTTTAAAATTTAAGACAAAGTTATTTTTTTAAAGCTGTATTTTATCTATACTTACTGTACATAACAATAGAATTTTTGTTATCCAAGTTCTTAAACATACAGAGATGGATATCCTCATTCTATTTCCACATCTACTGTTGTTAACCAACTAACTTGGGTAAAGTCGCAGTGCCTGCAATTTCCTTAGTTGCTAGAGCTATATAGGAACAAAAGTAATAGTAACACCCCTTGTAAAATTCATGTGAAAGTAATGAAAAGTACAGTGTAAAACTATATACTATTTGATTAAGTTGACTAAACATGCCCTTGCCCTGAAAGAAGGCAGACAAACACTTAGGACACAGTTTTCTTCATTTCCTGAAGTCTGTAAAACTAAGGACTCACTGGAAAATTCCTTCTAGGCCAGTGTCTGCTTGCCCTTGAATCAATCAGCATGAGTGAGAACAATGAGTTTGCACAAACACTACCACAGAGCCATCTCCCTTAATTAGGGTTAACTAGAAATGGTTCATTCAAAAACCTTCACATTATGTGGAGCTTTTACACCTCCAGTTCATTAACCAGCAGAATACGTTTGGGTGGCCAAGAAGTTTTCTAGAGACAATCTTTGTGCCAACTCGATATTAAAAAAAAAACTCAAAACTACTGACCCCTGAATAAGGTCAAACATACATTTACTGTCCTAGAACTAGAGGAAAAGGAGCTGGATTTAGTCAGTGTAGTAGGTTGATTTTGTGTTGTTACTCATTTCCAGGAGATCAATGACTTTATTAGGACTGTTAAGAAAAATGAAACACACAATAATTGTGATATTTTAGACATAGCCTTGAATGAGTATTTTATAGAGACAATAAAAGAACAATAACTGAATCACAGCTATCCACCTTCCAGAGACTGTGACAGTGATAGAAATCAGGACCTAAATTATAAAACCTGTTTTTTTTCCATTATGAGGCATTTATTAGGTTGCCATCACACATACAAACTATACAAGTTCAGTGTTTAGCCATGCAATACTCCTGAGTTTTAATGTTACTTATAGCAAACTAAAGTGTGTCAAGCTACCCAAAGGTGCCTGTGACATGAAGCACCAAAGCCCATTCTGCCCAAGTGCTCATTTATCTCCTCCACTGGACAGTCCCTTCTCTACATCTATAGCAGTTGGCTGGTTTGTTCTAAACTTTTCTCTACAGTGTATCAACTGGACCTACCACTTTAACACGGGAAATTTTTTTAAAATATTAATGTCATGTTTTTATCTTTAATTTCTGCTCTGATACATGAAGATGATCTAGAGATAACACAGTATCACAATAAAGCCTTAGCAAATGTTCTTCAGGAACACAGTTATTTCATGTTCACAGAGAACAATTATTGACTTGCTCACCACAAAGATAACTGGCTCTTTTCAAAACAAAAATATAAACAAATCAATAAATACCCATGAAAACACATATTACCTTTAAATTCATACCTCTTTCAGCCACATGAGTTAACATGAAGTGCTATAAAGGCAGTGGACACAGACCTAAAGACCCAGAAGAAAGCAAAAGCCAAAGAAAACCTCAGATATCCTTTTTAAGAATCTCAGTTTCTAAAACTATGAATAATAATAGAAGTGAAAATCAAGAAAACTTTTCATATTCTAGCAATGGGGTATAGAATACTCTAAAAATCATGGAACATACTCCAATACTCCACAATTTTAATTCAAATGAATTAATTAAGCACTGGGTACACTTCACGGTGCAAGATTCATCATATTACTCTTGACAGTTTCTAAGAAAACCCCACCAAGAATGTGATGTATCTTGCACTGAATTGCTCCAGTTTGTGCTTTGAAAGATAATTTAGTACACATCATAGTTCCCTGGCTGCAATTTGTCCCACTGGTTATATTGCATTGAACAAATGCACCATTTGGCAAGCCCAGTTCGTGAGTGGCAAACATCACAGGACAGAGATGTGGCAAGGCAACAGCAGTTTCAACCTATCAGTTCAATTTATGGTAAACCTGTTGGCCCAATCCTTTTCCCTCTTTATTTCACTTCAGTCTGCTCAATATGGTAGCCACTATGCCCATTCATTAGACAAATGTAAACTGAGACATGAGAAGGAGAGAAATATTTAAAAAAATTAAAGAGACCTGAACTAGCTGCATGATTGAGACAGAAGTTTTAAGATTCCTTCTTACAATTAGCCTCCAAGGATTTCTTACAGCGAAGATGATTAGGAAATTAAAATAATGACAACTTAGATTTTTCTTTTCTCATTTCCAATACTTCCCTTAGTTCTGATTGCAGGAGTAATTTTTAAGTAGTATCCATTTGTATTATTAACCCATTTTCCCACAGGCATGTCATCAGAAGTAAAATGTCTTAATGAATTAATTTCTACTCCATGTGTGATTTAGTGGCTGTCAAATGAATCCAAAGTGCATTCGCCAAAGACTGTGTATGTTTCTCCATCATAAATTTAATTTTTAATATGCATATGTCTTCCTTCATTGCTACTCTAGCTATTAAACTAATTGTATTCTGAAACATAGTAAAATCAAAGTACAGGCCTGAAAAAATACAGCTCTGGAATCACACTCATTTGTAAAATGGGAACTGTTTCTGGCATGCCTTTCAGACAGACTAGAAGATCTTATAGGTGTCTACTGCTGCACACAAAATATTAAAAAAAAAAACCTGCACAAGTGTCCTCAATCAAAAACAGTAACTGGTAGTAACTTAATAAACTCTTGGCATTTGCAGTGTTTTGAAGGATGCTACTAGGAATGGGGAGAATGGAGAGGAAACACTAATCCATTACTCAGCTATCCGGCAAGAAAGAACTGAGAAATATGAGCAGGAAAACGAGGGTTCCATGTTATTAATCCAGCATCTATCAAAAGCAGTGAATTCAGTTTGAATGTAAAATATACATAACCTCCCAGCCATCCAAAGCATGGAGCATATGACCTCCCAGCTATCCAAAAAAAGCTGGTATTTTTATGTACTAGGAGCAATAGAGATGATTTTTCTTAAATTATTCACATGGTAATACTTAAAAAAAAAAAAAAAAAAAAAACACAAAATCCAAAAGCAACTCCACCTGTGTTTCATGAGCTTGATCTTCCAAAGGTGCTTACCTCTCTCGGATTCGCACAGGGAATAGGGTAAGGGAAGCTGCAGATACTGTGCTGTGATATCCAGTTTTCCAAGACTTTAAGTAATAGTTGCACTTAAACATCTGCATTTTCTTCTCTTTTCTAATGAACTGAAAGCCAACAATCCATTGCAGCCTACTGGCTTGTGCACCTATTCTTATTTTGCTCATACTGGTAGAATAAACATGTACTACTTAAAAGTTTGGTGTTTTTTTTACTTAATTTTAGCCAGAATTCATCTTTGACAGTTCATCCTAAATCAGTTGGAGAGAAAACCACTAATAACTTTTTAAGGTGTCTTAGTAAAGTGTAAAGTATCTCTGTAGTCATATAGAGATAATCCTGTCTGTGCACATTCTTTTTCTTTTCAAGGATCTGATAACAGACCTAAAAGAGAATCTCTCTCATCACTTTAAAGAAGTTATGGTTGGCTTGATGTACCCACCTGCATCTTATGATGCCCATGAGCTTTGGCATGCCTTGAAGGTAATCTTCATATTCGGAATTGCTTACAGTTGCAGTCATTAATTAGAATACTAAACACTTTTTTTTTACATTTAATTGGTTGATAAGCTACTGATAGTACACTGGTGTAGCATACTATCACTTAGTCCACTAGTCATCAAAAATACAGTGCTATTTCAAGTTTATCCATCAGTGTGATAAAATTAGCATAAATAATATCCTTATCATGGAACATATACAACCCATTTAACACCCATGATCAACTCGGAAAATGAAGAAAGATTTACACAGGGAAACATAACGTGCTGGTTTTTGCAAGCATTTACGTATGCTACAAACCAAATTTATTTCCACAGCCAATGCCATGCACTAAAGTTCACCTCTCTAAAGACCAATACTTCTTTAGCAGACCATGTCTTGGCATAAACTCTTTACAAATTAGTCTGTGACAAATTGTCACAGCATACTACACGGTTGAGAGGGCCATGACACACAGAGTATCATCATACAAGTCCAGAAGGCTTTAAGCATTCACCCATACAGAGTAACACCACACCAAATCTGAAAGTGTCTAACACCTACTTATACAGAGTGACATCATTCCACTTCAGAAGATCACAAGCATCTACCCTTTTTTTGCTCTTTAGCCCAACCTTTTACACCCCTCTCCTTACATGTTTTGCATCTGTGTGTCCTTTGGTGGTTGGTCAGAGCCCCTGGGCACTCCATGGCTCATTGCTGTCAGTGCTGCTCACCTGCTGCTCACAGCTGCACCCACTGGGGATGAGGCTTGGCCACAGCCCCACTCCCAATCACCACAAACTGTGTGCCTACAACAAAGTAATAGCAACTCCATTGAAACAGAACTGATTTCCTATTTTGAAGGAAATGTTTCCTTTTCTTCCCTGGATTTGAGACTGCAATCCTCACACAACTGAAGTTTGTGAACAAAAACCTTTCTTCAAATATCAGGTCATTTCTGGTGAAATTCATTCCCAGAGGGCATTGTGGAGACCAAAAGCACAACTTAGTTCATAGAGGACTTCAATATATTCTTTGAAACCAGGTTGACTGTTCACTATTGAAAATAATTCTTCTCAGGAAATTCCTGAATTACCAACTCCTAAAAGACAGGAAGTCATATCACATTTCAACACTGGTTTCCTTTTCTTTCCATGAATATTTGCTACTGTCTGCTGTCACAAGCAAGACAGAGATTACAAAACTTTGAGCAAGATTATTTATCTTGCCAATTTTGAGAATTCTGTGACCCCCCAAAAAAGTTAATAGTTTTTTCTTGTTCTTCAGACACTTAAATCAATTTTTAGAAGTACTGGAATGTCTTTATTATAGTTGGCATTAAAAGGATTGTGAAATATTGCTGATAAAGGAATCATGTCTTTCATTAGTATTATTGACAAAATTGCCAAAGTTTATTTTTTCCTAAATGTGGATCTAACTTGAACTTTCTTACAGTACTCTATCTTGACCTTGGTTCATATGGCCAAGGTAAAAAAAACAGCCCATGTGTCTCTACAGGCTCTAATGCTCTCCCTTTATCCCAAATGCAGAATAGTCATCAACACTATCCATGAGTATATCAAAAGCAGCATATGCACCACATCTTATGTCAATTGAAGTTTATAAAATTAATTCAAGCCCTGTGGGAAAATTATTTGCAACACTGCATGTACTCCACGATGCTTTCCTTTAATACCAAGTTCTCTGCTAGATATTACAGACTACAGCATTCCTAAATAAATTATGTTTTTTAAAAAAGAAGATGATAAGAAGAGTGAAGACCAACATAATACCTATACTCATGTCTACCTCAGATTTCCTAAACACTTGCTAGGGATGTATGCTCAATCTTTGCATCTGATTTCTTTCAGCAAACAATAATTCTTACTAAAGTTCTAAAATTATTCCCATTATGTTTCTATCAACATTAGTCTTGCTTCATTTCCCACTTGCTAAGGTACATGCTGAAATTCAGATTTAGAAATATATTTTAAATATATTAAAGTAATTTGAACAGGTAGATTATACAAAAGTACAGAAACTGCTATTATTTCATTATTTATGATAAGGACAGCATTGCTTTCTTTTAAAAACTGGGGTTTCTACTACACAACATCTTTTCATATTTATTTCTTTCCGTACAGGGAATAGACACAGAAGAAAAATGCCTAATTGACATATTAGCCTCAAGATCAAATATGGAGATCTTCCAGATGAAAGAAGCCTACCTAATGCGTAAGCTTTTTTACCAAGCGCAGAGTAGCAGCTGTACTATGTCTGTTCTGGAGGTATTAGCACACACAAAGGAACAGAACCACAAAAATACAGAACTGACCAGCACAGACTAGTTCCCTTTCCACATCTTCTCCCCTACCTACACACAAAAGGCTGAAGCAATGTGGTAGGTGGGCAGGCCAGTGGGGACCATGGCTGAGGGCCCCCAGCAGGGCCAGATGGATGTGTCAGCCCCAGAGCCAGGTCCTTGTAGAACCTGCCCAGGTTACACTTGAATAGAGTAAGCCTATTTATCCTTTGATTGATAATCTTAATTTGACCATTTCAGAGCATGTTCATTTGTGATTTAAGATTACATGTTTTTGGTTTAACCTAGAATATAATACTGATCTTCAACAAGATATCGATTCTGCGACTTCAGGTCACTTCAGAGATACACTCATGAACCTTGCTCAGGTACTGCAAAAACAAGAACCATGACTTACATTTCTAAAAGATTCATAATGACTTTCAATAGCATTTGATAAGTTTTACATTTTAAGGTGACTGTGATTAAAGCTAGTTCAACAGGGCTGCACTTTCAAAACAGAAAAACAGGAGGGAAGCTGATGAAGAAGAGAAACTGAATTCCTTAATCTACTCTGACTTAGACTTTGGATATCAGATAAAAGCAAAGGTAAACAGATTATTCTATAAATTCCTACTGGTATTCATCTGCTGACCCTTTGCTCCATCTGTCTCATCTCAAAATGAGACTACTTGCATGTACAAATGTGATTGTAATTCTTAAAAGTGTATGTTTTCTCCATTATCAGAATACATGATAAACAAGTCAAACATTATGTGAAAATAGAGATATATTCACATTTGACTAAGAAATAAAGAATTAAAGAATTCACTGCTTAAAATATAATGCTCTTTGTGCTACTGCATATGTTAAATCACAAAATGCTAGCACAGAAGCAAAGGAAGTATCACTTACACGTACCAACTTTTGCAGTTTTATCAGTCCGTAGTTTATACAGCAGAGTGGTCATCCTTGTCATTCTCATTGCAGTTACTGTGCTCATTATCTTTAACATCTTCTGCAAACCAGAGTAACAAATAATAAAGGATTGCCATGGGATAACAGCATACATAAGGTGTATCTGTACTTTTAAATACACGCACATCTAGGGAAAAACTTCTTACACAAATTTGAAATAACAGTAGGGTTCACTGAAGTTAAAAAGACAAAAATTTCAAAAGTAGAAGCTATAAACAGAAAATATTTTTTTCTCATGCTGGATTTTTTTCCCTAATAATGAAATTTTTTTCCTTGCTTAAAAATGAAGAGCAACCTCACTTAAGCGACCTCACTTCTCATAATTATTAAAACCATGGGACATACTTTACCCATCAAATGAACTAAATTTAAAGTAATCTCTGATTATACATTACTAGACCTAATTTTCTTAAACCCCAGCAGGCATAGATAAAGAAGCCTAAAATCAGCAATTTCATGGCTAAGAAAATCTGCTATTTCACTCAATATAAGGAAGAGTTGCAGGACATTTCAACTTGACTCAGTTATACTGAACTTCTGAAGATTTTTAGTCAAATCACTCATGCTTGCATATCATCTTATATTAAAACTCAGTGATATTTAATTAAAACATACCCTTTCTAGTTCTATAACCATGCAACATTTCCAGTGCATCCTTTAATGCTTTTTTGCAGAAAACCTCTGCTTTGATTTCTATTAAATCAGACTACTGAGAGAAAACTGAAACATGCTCCACATATGCACAGCAAACTATTCAATTGCTATAATATTGTATTTATGGTTTTCATGTCCAACGTCAGGCAGATTAGGAGTTTATTATACAAATATTACTGGAGAAAATGGACACTTGACTCATGTAGAGTATTATTACAGTTATTTTATTGTAACTGCCCTCTCTTTATTCCCTTGTTTTCTTGTGTATGTAATTTTATGTAGCCATTCCATTACAACTCATTTCAGATAATTTATCCTACTACTAGAAATTTCACTGAGTGAAATTATCACCATTTAATTAACATGTAAATTAGCATTTTTAACAAAAAAGAACTACAAATAAGTCATTCTACAAGCTGACAGCCAATACCTAATTTTAATCCTTCCCTTCACATATAAGGTAACATGACTGTAAATTTAAAACAAAATTGCTTCAAGCACATATTATTAAGGCAGTAAATACATGAGCTTCAGATTCTTAATAGTTCTGCAAACAAGGCTGATTTGTATCCTTACAAGATGACTATGGTTATAAAAGTAATTCCAAAAGTAGCATGCTCTTCTCTTTTTCTGACTATATAATTCAGAACATAGTCTCTTTACTAAAGAATTTAGCTTGGTTTGTGTAACTGAAAAGCTATTAAATGTATGGGTAAAAAATGGAACTATTCTTTTGGGGTTTGTGTATCAAAGTTGTCAAACCATTTCCTAACCCTGGATCTTAATTTTAGACAATGATTATGAGCAAGCAAAATCTCTATTATTTGATGAGCTTGCTCTTACAGTTTGCGCAGGAAAAAAAATACATTGAGAAAAGATTTTTCTGGTAATACGAATATTGATAAGAACTAATCAGGGAATGGCAAATGTTACTCTTATCCTTGTTTTTCCCTCAGAGTTACATATTAGAGTAAACAATATAACATCAATAATTCTGAAAATGGTGGTGTGATTGTGTCGGTCGGGTAAAAGGTTATTTAAAATATGACTAAAAATGGGATAGGTTTATCTACTTCCCCCACTTTTTATTCACACAAGACTGTTTATCATTCCAGAATTCCTCTTATTAAAGAAAATTAAGACATAATGTGACAACTTGAAGATATTTTCCACGTTTTCAAATTCAACCACGCAATATACTGATCCAACTTAAAGGCCTATATTTGTTACCTCAACAAATCCAACACAGCTTCATATACAGAAAACTTTATATTCCTATAGTGGTTTAGGATCTACCTTTTGAAGAATATGTATCTCTTTTTTCCCTCAGGGAACAAGGATGGAAGGATATGCAGACCCTTCTACAGCTGCTCAGGATGCAATGGTATATATACTCAGATGTGAAGTTCTCAAACATTTAAAAAAAAACAGAAAAGAAATGTTGGAAAGTGATGAAGGACTTACTTTAAATATTTTGCTCTTTTTTTTCAATTTTTCTGATATATTAGATTCTATGGGAAGCATGTCAGCAGAAGACAGGCGAACACAAAAACATGCTGCAAATGATTCTCTGCAACAGGAGTCAGCAGCAGTTGTGGATGGGTAATCCAGCAGTTCAGCTGTTTGAATACAGAGTGTAAAGTAAAAATGTGACTCGCTAAGAAAGCCATGCTTTGCATACCAAGACAGCCAGTGTGCAGCAGGTCATCAGCCTGAAAGCAAGTGCAAACTGTTGGAGCTCTCAGACTTGCACTGATGTGAATGGGAATTTGGAAGTAATGCAAAACTGAACTTTGCCCTATGACAACTGACAGCTGTAGACAGAACAGACAGGCATCAGGATGCCTAATAACCCAGAGAAGAATGTATGACCAAAGAAAGGCAAATGTTACAGCTGCACTGAGTCTACACATGACACAACAGGATGGGGGACATTTTTTTAACTATTCTATTCATTTTTCCTAAGCAACTCTTATGAGGGAAAACATCTAGGGAGAGCTGGATGGAATATTTTCAGCAAATGCTTGCATGTGAAAACACATTACTTTGTTGAAGCTTTTCCTCAAAAGTTTCATAGAAGTTTTTATGGGAGGACTTCAGTGTTCACACCTGTCTTCCAGTAATGAACATAAACAGAGAAACACAAGGGCCATTTTTACTTAAAATAGAAAATCAGACAGAGCTACAGATTGCAGGAAATTTATGTGAGCTTTTCCAAATCTTCCATTGTAGAAAATAAACCTATTTCACCTGTGGCAAGTTTGAGTTTCTGCTCTGCAGCAGAAAAACAGTCTGTCTGCTGACAAGTTTATCACTGTGCAGCCAGCTGTATTTCTTACGTCAGCTTCCAACAGTAGCTTAGAACTACTTTGCTATCATGGATCAACAAATCCATTCAGCTGATGATGACAGGATTAACACACCTGCTCTGTGTTCTGCTCTCTTCCTGAGGTGTGAGGGCCCTGCCTGTACTGTAGTCCTCCGTAAGTTTTGTAGTCAGCAGAAAAAGAATGTTCCTCCTTCCGTAATGGAGAAAGCACACCCTGGATATTTGGGTGTCTGCGTATCTGCACCTTGCAGCGAGTGTGCGCGTCATGTGAGTCCTGGCTCCTTGCCACAACCCAGCAGTCTTGCCAGTTTCAGCCAAGCCAAGCAAGGAAGTTGTCTTACCAGCAGGACATTGTTCCAAGTGTCATAAACAAATGTTGCTAGATATGTGGCATGCATTCATTTTATACTGTAGGCTGAAGAGCCCAGGGGAAAATGTCCCAGAAGCCAGGTTCAGGCTAAATCATTTAGGTTGCCTGACTGGGCACTTTGAAACACTGAGAATAATAAGGGTAAAAAAATAAACTCAATAGTTATAGTACTGGGGAGAAGCAAGGAATAAAAAAACACAAAAAGCAAGTTGACCATTATTAATGAACTAGAATAAAACAAGATTTTTTTTTCCACCCCTCCCCCCTAAGTTTTCCAGGAGTTCCAAAATATCTCTGGGCAAGACATAGTAGATGCCATTAATGAATGTTATGATGGATACTTTCAAGAATTACTGGTTGCAATAGGTAATGTAAAAATATTATTTTTACTAGCAGCAATCTCGTAATAAATTCTAGTATATCATCTCTTGTGCATCAAGAATACTATTTTTCTGATACTTTATCCACTTCAATCTCCTATATTGTGCAATTAAATTTTCAGAGATAATTAGAAAAGAATATTTTAACTACTTTCTCCTGTTAGTGTAAATCTAAAAATGTATCTATGCAGCACTAGCTTCTGCCTGAGCAGAACTAGTATCTACTTTATTTGATAATAAATTTTGTGTGATAACTGCATTTCCAACTGCTTTTACATATTAAATAACCAGATATGTTTTCAGGACTTTGGTGGTATATAAATAATTTTCAAACTTTATGTACATTTATCTTTCTTTTATAGAGTAAGGATAAAAATATTTCTACAAATAGGACATGTGAGTGTATTCACTGATATTTAATAGGCCTTTTGATGTAACAGCAAACCACCACAAAACTTTCAAAATTATAAATATAGTTGTATTAGTAAAATATTGGTAGCTTAATTTTAACCTGAGACATGGACAGCACTACCCAGCTTTTTATTTCAAGGAGCCCAAACCCTAAAGAAATTATTTTATAATAATCTTCTGTTTACCTGTTACAATTCTTCCCTCCTAGTTCTCTGCATTCGTGACAAGCCTTCCTACTTTGCTTACAGGCTTTATAAAGCAATTCATGTAAGTAGTCATTCTACTTCCCATTTCATAAAAATAAGCTTCCCTATTTTTTTTTTGTTTCTTTGTTTGTTTTATTATTCTAAACCAAGTACTTACAAATCTGTGTCTTCAATATTTAAGGTGTGACCATGTGTTTTAAAACTGTTGGTACCTACATAAATTTCAAAGCACTAGTGCCTAAGCAACTAAGCAGTAGAAGTAAAAGTTTAAGTATTTAGATACTTTAAAAATTATCTGTCCGGTAACTGTCAATTTTTTTTTAATTGAAGATTTTTTTTATGCATGGAAACTCCCCCTGCTGTGCAGAACTCAATATGCATTATTTTTACTACATAATTTTTTGTCTGCGAATATTTAATAGGTATGGCTAAAACTTAAATAATAAATTAATGTTACATGAAGAAAAATGCTTATATTTCTTTGCAGAACTTCATGCAGATTCTTTTATTCTTTGTGTAAGTGCTAACTTCATTTGACTTTTTATTGCCACTAGATGTCCCCATTCTTCACAGAATTATGAACATTTATTTAGAAACAGTTAAAACACATCTGAACAAAAGCTATGTAAATTCTAAAGTTATGGTTAAAAATCTCACAGAATTCACATGAGGCAGCAGTTTTTGTGAAATAGATACTGGCCTCATTATAGTTTGAATGGACTCCATAACAGTCACAATTGCTACTCACAAATTGAATTCCTAGGAATATTGAAAAAAGTTTGTCAAATTTTCCTTCTTTAAAAGTTTCAGTGCATGGATAAATCACTGGCATATAGGGACCCTCTGTTATTCAGTTACACGAATTCTATTATTTGAGTACATGGTAACTCAGTAGAATAAAACCCTTAGACTCCTTTAACATCTAGGATACCTTTATGGGTATATATCCTATATGGGTATATCTTTTCTTTATCTATTAAACATTTATATGAACATACACAGATGGGCAAATATATTATGTAAATATCAAGTTTCCTCTTGTTTTCTTTTTTCATTTTAGGACTTTGGTTTTCACAATAAAACAGTTATTAGGATTCTCATTGCCAGGAGTGAGATAGACCTGATGAACATACGGCAGCGATACAAAGAGAGATATGGGAAATCACTCTTCCATGACATTAAAGTAAGTTTTCACAAACTTCTGCATTTATTCAGCACTGGTACCACACAGACTGTACCACTCTGTTTAACCATTTGGTTTAAAACAAAGCAAACAAAAAAGCAAGGTGTAAAAACAATAGCACATTTTCAGTGCCTCAGTTTGATTTGAATGAGAAATTAATTCTCAACTCACTCTCTGTGATTTTATACCTCCCCAATGCAAGATGTGTTTATAAACAGGGCATGACAGTGTGTGCTGAACAAGAGTTCGTATGGATGGTTTCTCCACTAATGGAGAACATCTTATGTTGATCTGTAAGGCTAGGCTGGTACCACTTTTGTGCAAAACTGGAGTAAATACATGGTTTTATCCTTGTGCTTAGGTAGTACCTTCACAAACCCTGCTCCTCTTGTACTCCTGGTCTGCATCTTCAAACAAAACTTTGAATCTGTTTAATTGTACAGAAAAATGTCTCTTGCTAAGACACTACCTTTTTTATGTCACTATAATCAAACTGCAAGATGTGCAGCAACTTTAGGATATTGGACATGAATTTTTGGTATTGAACTTGAGAACTATTAAACAGATTCGATCCAGCCTTTCAAAGATAGTTTCTAGGTGCCCAAGCAACCAAAGGCCATAACAAGTGAAATTAACATAAAAACCTCAGCCTAGAATCCTTATGAAAACAATGCAATGTTTTACAAAACCTTACAGTAGTCTAGTCCTTGTCACACACCAAAAAAAAGAAAAATTCAGAAAATGTATAGTCAAAGAAATGTTGATTTATTTTTTTTCCTTGCAGCATTTTGCTTCAGGGCATTATGAGAGTGCTTTACTTGCTATTTGTGCTGGTGATACAGAAGATTACTAAGAAGATGTACTCTGAAAGCTGTGAAAACATATTTTAAATAGAAATTATTGAAGCTATATGAAATGCACTAACTGTAAGAGATCTCTGTTTTACATAACAAAAAAGCAAAATCAATAATGTACATTTGCTAATATTAAATCTTTCTTGAGACAGGAAAAAATGTTGGCAGGAACGTGGTTTCATCCCTAGTTCAAATTAATATTTCTGATTTTATGATTAATGCAAATTAATGGAGCAAGTGGTAAAATGACTCCACGCAGGCATTTGTTTATCATGTAGTGTCACAACACCCCAAACATTCATCAACAGGCTCTGGAAGGATTTATTTACTTTCACACTAGAGAAAAGAAAATATTTTGCTTTATTTACTTTTAGCAAGAAGATTTCCTTCTTTAAGGAAATTTTTTCTTGTTTTTCCTACTTCTTATATGTCATATTTTATGCTCTTGACCATTACTGTTTTAATTACAACCACACTAAACGTCTGCCCCCATCTGTTATCACTGTCAGAGTGCTTTTGTATTCTCCTTTACTTAGATTACATACTTAATGGCCTTTTTCCTATTCTGCTTGAAACAAAAGTAAAAATTAGAATCAAGTACCCCATGCACTGGAAAACCTGGAAGATGAAGCACTGCTTAACTCGACGCAGAGAAGTTCCAGAGGATTGAACTCTGAATTCCATTTTTACCCATCTCATTTTAAACATCCATGGAATACTGACCTTCAGAGCACGGAGGTATATCCAGAATGCTGTAGGTGGCACAAACCAGGAGCTGTGGGTAACATTACCCTGCGAGCGCGGCTGAAGGCGCGGCGCTCCCTGGCACAAAGTGACACGGCAGCGGGAGACACCGGGGCTGCTCAGGGAATGCTGTCCTGGACATACACACCCTGTCAGCCTCTTAGGGAAACACAAGTGCGGCAGTGTTCGCTAAAATACCTGCCCGCGCCTTTTCTCCGCCGCCACAAGGTGTCCAACGGGACACGGGCCCAGGGATGTTCTTACAGAATAAAACTTCTGCAGTGCAGTCCGTGTGAGTGAATAAAGCACTGCTACAGAAAGGCACGAATACCTGCCTGCTTTTGTGCCCTTTGCGCCTGAGGCTTCCCTCTGGGAGTCACACCAGCCTCTGGAAATAACACTAATTACAGCACATCTGGCTTCATTGCAAATACTGACATCGTGCTACAAATATGTTGATTTATAATAAATTTGAAATTTCTTTCGAATCTCTCTTGAGTTTGACTCATTTCCAAACACTTCGGGAGGATAATAAAATTGCTAAGCCAGAATTTTGGGGCGAACGGCGCTGGCAGTGAAAGTAAACAAAAAAAAAAAGGTGGCGGGGGGCGAGGAAAATAAGCTGAGCACTATCCCAGTTGTTCAGCACTAACAAACCGAAGTTATGTTCTGACTTTGCAAGCGCAACTGGAGGTAGCTCCCAACAGCCGTACTCGGCACTGCGGAGTCACTTGGTTTTAACCCCGCAGGTTGGCAGAAAAGAACAAGGATGCTTCCCGGGACTGCAAACGCGCAGCGCTCCCAGCGCCTCCCGAGCTCCCGTCCCAGCACGTGAGGCGGGAGTTCCGCCCACAGCCCCTCGCAAAATGGCGGCGGCGGCGGCGCTAGGACCCCGCGGGCGCCACCGCACCGCGCGCCAGGCAGGAGGCGGGTCCCAAAACCCTCTGTCCCGCCCCCTTGACCTCCCCTGCTTTTATTGGAGAAAGGCGATGTCAATCTCGCGCCTTCACCTATCACCAACCCCTCTGTCCGGGCCCCGCCCCCCGCGGCCGGGCGCCACTTCTCGGGAAGTTGACGGCAGGAAGCGGCGTTTGGAGCGCGGCGCTCCCGGGCTCTGTGGCAGCCCGGCCGCAGTCCCCCGGTGCCGTTCCACCTGGAAGTGGAGGGGCAGTGGTACGAGCGGAACCCGGAACAGCAGGAGCGGCGGCGGCCGCTCGACCCCTCTCCGCCGTCGATGGAGGCGAGCCTGACGTGCGCCGTGTGCCTGTCGCTGTTGGAGGAGCCGGTGACGCTGCCGCTGTGCTCGCACAACTTCTGCCGGGGCTGCGTGCTGGAGTGCATGGCCTCGGCCGAGGCCGCCCGCCTGCAGCAGCTGCAGCGGAGCCCGGGGCAGGCCCGTCTCGGCCGCGGGGCGCCGGGGCCGGGCCCGGGCCCGGGCCCGTCCTGCGCCCGGGTGCCGTGTCCGCTGTGCCGGAAGCTGTGCCTGCTGCCCCGCGGCGGCGTGGCCGCCCTGCCCGTCAACACCACCCTGGCGGAGGTGGTCAAGCTCTACCGGTCCGGCGCGGCGGGCGCCGCCACGGCCGGGGAGGCGGCGCTGGGGCCGAAGCCGGGGCCCGACCTGCTCTCCCTGCAGGCGTTCGGGGGAAGCTGCCAGAAACATCCGAGCCGGACGGTGCAGCTCTACTGCCGCATGTGCCGGCAGGCGGGGTGCGGGCAGTGCGTCTCCGAGGAGCATCAGGGCATCTTCCACTCCGTCAACCTCATAGACACGGTGTACCAGGAAGAAAAAGTAAGCGCGGCGTTCTCCCTCCGCTCTGGGGGCCTGGCTGGGAGGTTGGGCTGCCCACTGGAGATTGTTTTTACTCAGAAACGCCGGGAAAACCTTGGCATAGGGCAGGAGAGAGGCAGAGCGCCTGTGCTGCTTAGGGGCAGTAAGGGGTTGGTTGCTGGTGGCCTGCCGGGTTCCGGGTTGTGCCTTTCCGGGCTGCCGTCACACCGCATCCAACCCACACAAGGACCAGGCGGTATTACAGTAGCGACAGGTCTGAACCCAATTTACTGAAGGACCCGGAAAGTTTTTTTGGAGTGCTGTCGGGTTGGGGTTTTTTTGTTTGATTCGGGGGGCTGAGGAGTGTTGATGTTTGGTTTTGTTATTGTTGTTTCTCCAAGTTCAGGAAGATCTAACAACTCAAAAAAACCACCCAGAGATGTTTTGTTTATAGGCTCTCTAGCTGCGATAGGTAATTTGGGTCACAGATAATTACATATTTAGGGATATATAGTTTGGGTGTGTAATAATAAATGTATAAGCAAGATGCTTTACAGTCTGCATAGGAAGGCAGCTGCCTGCCATAGTGGTTGGTTGCCTGGTTGTAGAAGTTGTGATTTTTAACAAAATAAGAACAATCGGTTAGAATGAGCTTTTCATGCCCTGTGCAAGTTGAGATGCAGGGTGGCAGTTCTGTTGTGCAGTAATTAAAACAACTGCAGGGCAGTGATGAAAAGTACAAGTATAAAAGTTTAAGTCCAGCACTGACTATTCTTTAAGACAAAAGTTGCTTTTACACTGGTTTTCCTCCTTTCCCATCACCAATTGTATGTCACTTGGGAAACCAGGGGAAAACAGCCTTTCCACTAGACATACTACTACATAATGTAAAGTAGTGATAGTGTAGAGAAATAAAGGAGGAAGACTCAGTGATAATATTAGTTTAAACTCAAACTGAAATATATTGCTTATGAACAGCTTTCTGTTTTAGCAATGTGAGGCATAAAAAGAAAAAGTGAGTATCACACAGCTTTTTGCCAAACTGGAATAACACCATTAAAACTTCTATTGTGATAGATGTTTGTGAGGGGAGGGGTTAAAAAAGCCTGAGGAAAGCAATGTTTTAACTATAAAGTAGTCATTCTGTCAGTATGCATTGTAGGTGGGCCTGAGAACATTACTTTGAAAAATAGCAGAAGAAAGTTTGTGTATTGATCCAGGAAAGCATTAAGTGATGTTTTGAATCACAGGCTTTTTTTACTATACTGTTCGGAATATCACAGAATTGATAGGGTTGGAAGAAACCTCTGGAAATCATCCAGTCCAGACTCCTGCCACGGCAGGGTCACCTGGAGCAGGTGACACAGAATTGTGACCAGGTGGGGTTCGAACGTCTCCGGAGAGGGAGACTCCACAGCCTCCTTAGGCAGCCTGTTGCTGTGGTCTTCCACCCTCAATGTGAAAACGTTCTTCCTCATGTTGAGGTGAAACTTCTTGTGGTTTAGTTTATGGCCACTGTTCCTGTCTTTTCAGCGGGCACCACTGAAAAGGATCTGGCACCCTCCTTTTGGCACCTGCTTTTGAGATATTTATATACGTCAATGAGATCTCCTTAAAATAATCTCCAGACTAACCAGGCCCAGCTCCTGCAGTCTCTTCTTGTAAAAGAGATGCTCCTGATCATCCTTGTGGTCATCCACTGAACCCTCTCCAATAGCTTCTTGTTTGTCTTGAACTGATTCTAGATAAGTACTGTAATGTATTTATTTTATTGAATAGATAAGGTTGTAATTAAGTGTTTCAATTGTTTTGCAGTTAACTTTCTTTAGCACTCTGAAACAAATGAGGATAATAAATGAGAAGCTGGTGAATGAGATCTCAAAACGACCGAATGATGCAGATGTGAGTTACAAATGCTGGATATTCTGTGTGTATGTCTTTGAGTCTCTTCCAGTGATAGTTTATTTACAGCCTGGAGCATACAGGTGCTCTTTGTGGCATAGATGTGCTCTAAGTGACTCTGTTTGGACATTGCTATTGCATTTACATCTGGTCTTGTTTCTCATGCTTCTAGATGATGCTGAAAAATGATGTGGAGATAATTGAGCTAAAATTTGGAGAAATTTTCAAAACTCTGGAAGCAAAAAAACAGCAATTACTAGAAGATCAAAGAGGTAAAAAAGAGAAAGAATTTCAGATTTGGAAGAAAATGAAAGAAACTCACAAGAAGACCATTGAGAATTTTTTGAAGGATTGTGAAAAGCTTGTCCATGAGTGTGATCCTCAGTGTTTCCTGGAGGTGATTACATTTTGGTTTTGATAGCAGTTGTCTAAAGAACTCAAATAGAGCCTGCTGTATTGTAGATATGATTATAATCAAGCAAGAAAAACAAAGTCAATAAATGAAAAATATAGGTTAAAATTACTTAACACTTCATACTTTTTTATAACAATGTTTTTCATTTTTAGAAAAGTTTGAGAAAGTTTTATATGCAGCTTATCAGTGATTTTTACTGTTTGCTTTCCTAAGTAACAGCATATTGCTGATTTCTGCAATGGGTCCTTTGGTGCCTCCAGATAAATAGGGTGCTAAGAAAGTACAGAGTTTGACTTAGTGTTTGGTCAAGGACTTGAAAAGGAATATTTAACTTTTACTTGAAGTAAAAGCAACTCCCACTTTTGGAAAAAAATACTGTTGATTCCAGTGATTAGTATGTCACTAATCACTGCCACATCTCTCTTTCTCAACTTACTCCTTTTTTTTTTCTGTTGTTCCTCCTCCCCCTCTTTTCTTGTCATTCCCCATCCCGTTTTCATCTTCCTCCTCCTGTGTCTCCTGGTTTGCTTATTCTGCCTGTTCCTTCTGTTTTTCTTTTGCCTTCTGTTTGTTCTTCCTCCACTTTCGCTTTTGGTTCCTTCTTAACTTCCTCATATTTTTTTCCTCCCAGTCCTCCTGTTCATCTACTTCCTCTTTCTGCTATTTGTTTTCTTTCTCTTTAACTTAGCACCTCCCTGCCTGCCCTCCATAGCAGTGCATTGAGGTTTTTTTTTGTAAAAATCTAGTACAGTGAGATCACCTGGTTTTTATAGGGAAGCAGCTCTAATCCTGTCAGGTTTTTTACTTTTCATTACATGTCCTTTGGGAAGTCTCATGTGAGCACAGTGCAGTGCACTGCACTTCTTGCCACCATTATCCACCTGATTTAAAACTGAGTCACCTTTTTTATAGTATAATAGCATATTGAGAGCACATAGCAGAGCCTTTCCTGTCCAAGAAATACAAAATAGTCCTTAATTTGAATGTCTGCAAGTACCTGAACTTCTGAAACTTATCAGGTGACGATATGGCCCATGATTTGGCCCATGGGCTCTGAAGGAGTTTTTTTGTATTTATCACAAAATATTACAAGATAAATAATTGTCATAGACATACTTGTTTAGGTTGGGTTTTTTGTTTGTTTGCTTGGTTTTCTAATGTTAACAGCATTATTTTCTATAGTTCTGTGAAATGAAGACAGATACTTTAGTGCTTTTGATAAAGCAGTAACTTCTGGACAGTTGGATAACTGCACATATCTTACAAATTCTCATTTTATTTATAGGTTGCCTGTGGCTTGAATACAAGGTATTTTTTTTCATGTTTTATTAGTTCTCTAGTTTTCTTTTAGATTTTTAAGATGAAAAACTAAAACATAGCTGCAATGGATATCATAAGATAAGCAATTTAAAATTAAAACAGTATTGAGAGATTATAATACCTTCATATTTTGGATGCCAAACTTTAGGAAATGTGTGAAGAATCTTAGTGACATACTGTCTGGGATTAGAGATAATCAAGCTGTTGAATTATCTCCCTAGTAAAAAGTGAATATAGAAATTCATCAGTACTTGGGGATTGGGTATTTTCAGATCTCTTATTTAAATTCAGAAACACTGAAGCATGCTTGAAGCTTTTACAGAAATCTTTGTGTAAGAGACTGTGGAAATTCTGCAGTATCTTTGTTTTTGTGTTGGCAGTGTACATAACCTGTAATGTCTTCTAAGCATTCTTAATTACATTTCTTATAACCTTTTAACCTATATTTAAGAAAGTCTGAAACACAATGTATTTTAAAGAACTCCATTTCAAATATTCTAACATTAACAATACTCTCTGAAGAAGTAGTATGCTTCAGATTCAGGCAATGTATGCTAAGGAAAGTGGAGGGGGTAATTTTTTGCAGGCCTTACCAGCATTACTTCTTGCAGTTTTCATTGATTATATATCTAAGTGAACAAGTTGTAATAAAAAAAAAATGGAGAACTTGAAATGTTATTGCAGATCTAATTTTTCTGATTCCTTCTTCTTCCTAGAGATTTCATTATAAAATATATATATTTTTGTTAGGCAGGTATAATTTAGCTAGCATGTAAGCATGAAGAAAAATGTTCAGATTGCATTTTGCAACATTGGTGTTTATTTTCTTTTCTAGAATGAAAACTCAGCTTGATGTGATGAATATAGCATCCAGCTGGGAAAAACCACCAGTGTATGTGCCAAAGAAGATAGATATCAAGTCTGTGGTTAATGAAATCTTAGCATTGGAGTTAACACCTGTTGATGCAGGCATGGTTCAAGGTGAGGAAGAAGGACTTAATTAAAGCGAGATTTGGGAAGTCTACAAATCTGGAACTTGTGGAACCAATTGCTGATAAACAACCTGCATGATAAACACATGAAAGAAAACACCTGAGCAAATGAAATGGATGATAGATTCATGAGGGGTTTTAAAATGCTTTTTATGAATGTGCTTTCTCTAGCAGGTTCCTAGGCTGTGTGTTTGCAGCCTGCAGTACTTTTGATACCCAGCCGATAGCGCCGCTGTCAGAAGCGTGCTGCTGAACTAGACGGACGTTTGTAGTGGTGTCGTGTGAATGTTGACCATGCTCACCACATTAACTGCCTTTACCTCCCAGGAGGAGGTGCTATGTTTTCTGTAAGGCCAGACATTTACAGCATTTTAAAAAATGTATTACACAGGCTTCTTGCTGTATATCACAGAAAATTCAACAAGGACTAGGTTCTCACTTAAGGCGCTATATATTTGTTCTTAAATGGCATCCAGTTAGGTGCACAGGAACCTTTTGGTGTTTTGTATATTTAATATAGTGTCCATCACTATCCTTATGTTTTTTCTAATAGAGCTACCTTATGAAGGAAATGAGAGCTCAACTCTATTTAAAGATACCTTAAAGCAGTGGCAGGACCAGAAGAATATACCAAACACATTTCTTGTAAGTTATTGGCTATGTGTTCTTCAGCATGGTACTATTTTGTCTGTTTTGGCTTATCAAAATTAAATATGTCTGCTGCAAAATATTTTTCAGCCTGTAGCAGGACAGGATGAAACAGATGGTAGGAGGATCCCTACTCGTTTTATGTCAATATCAGAAATGTCAGCATTTCAAAATATGAGCCATGAGGTATGATTGAACATCAGTTGTGAGTATGGCTAAGTTACTATTTGTTGTGATGCAACTTTCTAAATAAGCTTTTAATGGTTTTCAGTTTACTCAATAGAAAGTTACCCTTACAATTCTAGAATGAAATCTGACTAGGTATTAAAGCTGTCAGAATTTTACTCTTTTTTTGCCTTTAGAAAGCTGAAACTTATTCTTACGACTGACTTCAAATACTTACTTTTATATTTAGTGTGGCTTTTTGAGTCATATCTGTAGCTTTCTAATCCACATAAACTTCCCTAGTGTCCATTTGAAGAGGCAGTCATCTGCCTGTACTCTGTTTTCTAAAGAATAGAGTTCCATCCTGTAAGACCACATAATAATTTGACATGAAACTGAATTCAGTCTCTTTTTTGTTTAGTTTCAAATGATGCAGTTACGCAACTAGATTTTTAATTTTTTTTTTTTTAACTTACTAGCAGCTCCCAGTGGGTGGCTGAGTATTGTTCTGCACAGAATGATTCCAGTTACAATTAGTGCCATGGCTGGCAGTGAATCTCATTATGTGTGTTCTGAGAATACCAGTGGCAGATGATTGAATTAAGAATTTGCTTAGGTCCTTGAAATATAGATTTATTTTTTTTCCTGCATTGTTTTGGAAGATACCTATTTTCTATTGCTAATAAGAATGCAATTATATATAATAACAAAAAGGAACAAAACCTCCACCATCTAACTTAATTTCAGATGGCTATTTTTCATGAGAATTTGTTGCTTAATATCTAGGTTAGTGGTTTGATCTATTTTTGGTTTTGACAGTGACTCTAAATACAGTTTTCTGTAGTCTTCTCTTTCAAAACTTACTTTGTCATCAGGGTTCTATGTGTATCTTTTTCAGTTGTCTTTAAAGCACTGTGTTCTGTTCCCTTCCAGTAGCAATACATTAGAAACTCTAGAGTATAGGAAAACTTAGTCATACTTGAGTTTTATAACCTCTGAATCCACAAATGCCATGTTGGATAATGTGATTTTTTTTCTGTAATTCTAGGAGCTACGTTACAAATACTATATGGAACTTCAGAAGTTGCCCAATGTGTTTAAGACTCAAAATTTCCCTGCAAATAAAAAGTATAAATTTGTAACTGCTGAGGCCTCCAAGGATAAGTCCTCAGGAATTTCTTTTATATCTTCACCTACCAAAGCAAATAAGACAGATAAAATAAAAATGGGAACCCTGCAAAGAGGAGATGGCTTTGACAAAAGAAACTGTTCTGGAAGCAGTGCTCACAGCATCCCATCCACAAGCAGGATCTTTTCTGAAACAAATGGTGACTTCAAATTATTTCATGAGGGAAGTGGCCAGGAAGTATTGGGTCCAGCCTTGGCAGAAACTTCTCCAGACTCGTTAATTAAAGAAAAATGGGCAAGACAGGCATCGGCAGGTACTGTTTCCAAGGAAATAAACTCAAATTCTGGCACTTTATTGGACTTAAAGCCAGCAGCAGTAACTTCAGAATCTGTAGATGTTTCAGCAGAGAGACCTTCAGGTGTACCTTTTACTTTCAGTGCATCTAACAACTCATTACCAAGATTTAGTAAAGATAGGGGTACATTCTCCTTCAAAAAGCAAGACAGGAGATGTGCTTTCCCTCAGTTTTATTTAGGGAGATGTGATAAGGTAGATAAAACCAATAACCAGGATAAATGTGGTCCTGAAACCAAAAACATAGTTTGTGATGCTTCAGCAAGTCCTAATTTAGTCTCAGCAGACAGTGAGAAACCACACATTGTGTTTCCCTTTAGCAATTCAGAAAGAGATTGTTTTGCAGAATCAGAAGCTAGCAATTCGTGTAAGGTGTTACCATCATCCTCATTTTTTAGCCAATCTAAGAAGCCATCTGACAAAAAAACACTATCTCACATGAGGGAAAAAACACCTTGTGCGAAGGAACCTGGAGGATATGGTACACAGAAACCATCTGTCTTAGGGGAACAAAAACCTCACACCTCAGAATCCAGCACAACTGTAGCTTGCGGTACTTCAGAAACCAACACCGGAGCTGGGGTGAATGAGGTCTCCAAGACCCCTCTTCTCACCAGTAATTGTGCATTTTCTTTCAAAAGTAACTTTCCATTGCCTTCACCAGTATTTTCATTTGGCGGCATTCTCAGAAATACCTCTGATTTGCTGACTTCTTCCATGTTTTTTTCTGGAAACAGAACAGAAAAAATGGATAAGGAGAAGATGAAATCTCCTGACAAAACACTTCTAAATCTAGGGAACCCTGTAACTTCAGAGTATGAAGAGCCTGCTTCGCTTCAGAGTCATCCAAAATGTGAAGCCTCGTGTTTGCCTATGAACGCATCTGAAAACACTGAAAGTGCAGAAAGGCTTGGTGATGGTACTGCTCCTTGTCAGCCTTTGTGTTCAGGAGTCCTTCCTGTTGAATATGAAAATGCATCTTCCACTCAACTCACTGCAGCAACACAACAACACAAAAAGGTAAAAGATGAAGAAACTGTTGCTGAAAACAACTGTTTGTGTGCTAGAAAGGAGGATGAACCTGAGCCTGTACAGTTTCAGAGCCCAGCTTGTTCTGTTCCTGGCACATGCAATGATCCATCTTTAGGAGGTTCTGTGCTTGCAATAAGTGAGACAGGAGAAATGCTAAGAGACAGCACTTCTGACACTTAAGAGCCAAGTCAAACATCTGTCTCTGCTGTTACCAGCCATGCATCAGAATATTTTTCTGTTGCTGAAGACAAAATGTCAAGTAGAACAAAATCAGATGTGAAGAGAGACTGAAAAGGAAAATAATCTGGAATGAAATAAATGCTACTTAACACATTCAAAGGTGGGGATAGTTGTGATTTTACAGCTGTTCTCCCCACTTCTTGCCAATTGAGGTATCTCTGTGTCGAAAACATAACTGCTTATGAGCAGTACAAGGCAATGAAGTGATTTTTTTATAAGAAACAACCAAAAATGTCACGTCCTGCTTAAGACCAAAGCATAGCTATAGATGCTGCATCTTCAAGAATGCAAACCTTCTGGGGTATGTTTGGGGGATGGGGAACTGAGGTGTCCCAGAAAGCGGGTTGGATGACGCCTCAGTGGTAGGAGGCAGTAAATTGCTGTCTGTGTGCAGCAGCATTTGCACTTAAATGGGTAAGAGAACAGCCAAGAGCATTCACAGGGAGGGAGGAGAGCCACAACAAAAATAAAGAATATTGAAGGCGTTACTAAAAATTGTTTTACTTATCTCCTCTTGGCTGTTTCCTTTTCTGTGATGTGTTTAATGTATGTTGAAGGTCTAAGTGTGAGTGTTATTTCAATAGTTTCTCTTGCACTTTTGAAATGGAAGCATCATATCAGTGTTCTTGTTACACACTCCAGAAGGGTGTCAGTTACACTTCTGAAGTGCTGCTTCCAGGAAAAAGAAACATCACAATTAAATTTCTGCTCTTTTTGGCTACAGTTTGGGAATACTTGGACAGATTAACTTGCTGTTTTATTGAGAGCTTTTGAAGAACCTAGCTTTTAAAACACAAATCTTCTTTTAAAATCTGTGTGTAATGACAAGAAAAAAGGAAACCAGCACTTCTTACTACATGTATTAATGGTTTAGAACTCACAGAATTTTGAGTCTGAAAATCAATACAAAGGATAAAAAGACCATCTTTTCCACTTTGCTGGCTATTTTGTTGGATACAAGAGAACTGTGCTTTAATTATTGGAATACACAGACAGAAGCACTGTTTAAGAATAAAGCTCTATTTTGTTTGCTGTTCATGCTTCAAAAGCTGATGCTAAGCTTTAATGAAATTAATTCTGTATTAGATAGATATGTCAACTGGCAGTATTAAATCAAATGCAGAATAATTAATATTCCTTCAGAAGTTTTCTCTGGCAACTAGAAAAATCAATAATCTGCAAATTTCCTCTCTAACTCTCTAAGAAAAACATTACTTAAATTTAAATCTCTGCAGTATTTATTAATATACATACTGTGACATAAAACTTAGAGAAACTACTCTTCTTTCAGGAAGTGTTGACCTAATTTCTTTCGTGTTCAGTTCTTGGCCTCAATTTCTCTGTGACAGTGCATTCCTTTATTAAATGTGTTGAAAATTATTAAATGTTTCTAGTAGTTATCATAATAATACTACTTTTCTGTCTGCATTATAATTGGGAAGGTGGCAACTCTTTATGGTTAGTCTTTTAGTTCTTGATGTTCATCTCTTAAATCTTACGGTATTTCAGTTTTCTCCTATAATTTTTTCTGATGCTATCTCTAGACATTCTTGTCACGTTCTGCATGTGTAAGAGAGAAATGTTAATTCAAATTACTGGAAGACAAAGGCTGAGTGAGATGATAATGGCAGAGAGTGCCACAGGTGGAGGTTGGTCTCACTCATAACAAAAGCAAGAGAAATTGAACTATTTTACGGTCAGATGAGGCACCGGTAAAATTCATTGCCAGGAAGTTGCAGAAAATGTTTGTTTTCTTCTACACTGACAAAAAAAATTCTTAATGAGCTAGGGTTAATCAGAATCTATAAAAAAGTTTCTGAAGCTTACATATTTTCAACCTGTCTTCTGTTATTTTCTGTTATTTCATGAGAGTTTGATAAAGTTAAACTTCCATGCAGATACTTTTTCTCTTAGTGAAAAGACACCTTCATAGCCTCATAAAGCAAATATACTACTATGTACTACTTTGAAAGTGAAAGTTGTGGGTGTTGGGGTTTGCTCTAGTCCTGGGGCTGCTTTTCAAGCATTGCTGTCCAAGTGCCTGATAGCTCAGCATTCAGGTTTTACAGGGCAGATCAGATTAATACAGAAACCCCCAAGAAATCCTTGCCCACTCCCTTGGCCATACTATGCTGACCCAGAAGGGAGCCCTTCCCCTGTTCCCTGAAAATGCTGTGAGGTACAGAATAACCTCTGGGTCTTAGGCATGCCTCCTCCTGACTACTGTAAAAAAAATAACCCTTTCATGACTGGAAGCAGGACAGTCCGTGATCTTGAGTGAACCAGAGCTAATTCAAAGAAATGGGATTCAGAGTTGTCCTTCATGCATGTTTTGCTTTTTATCCATAGAGAATAACTTACACCACTATCTTGGTCATCATCATAAAGTTCTGTGTGGCAGTGAGGACTGGTGTCAAAGCCTCGCTTTCCTAGGTTATCTAAACTTAGGTATGTGTATGTATTTTTTTCAGATTACAGGTAAACAAAAAGGCAGTGTTAAAGTGAAACCTTAGTCTGAAAATACTGCTGAGAAATTTGCCCTTGCTGGGAAAAAAAAAAAAAAAAACAAACAAAAACCAGAAAAAAAACTCAAAGCACCAAGGAAATAACATATTTTACTAAATTCAGTAATTTGTTTTACACAGTTCTGTATCTTCCTGATTCCTTAAGATACGAGGGTTAAAAAATGAAGCAATTCTACATATGGTTGGAAAATTTTATTAATCAAACTTTGCTACATTGGTATGAAGCCCAATATATATACATATTTCAGATTTTGCACGCTAAATCTGCAGGCCAGTTTGAAAGCTTTTATGGTGGTTCATGACTATACTACTTCAAGATTCAATAGAAGCCTTGGAAAGCAGCTAAAACTTTTTTTTTTTTAATAAGAGCTAAATAACTTTTTGGACTACTTACTTCACAAATGAGCTGAAAGTTTCTAATGCTGTCCTACTGAGAGGCTAATCTGTCCAGCTGTCAGAAATGTGATGTTTGTTCAATATATGTTACAGAGCTATATTAACATGTATGTTACTGCCTGGAAAAAAAGTGCAACTGAAAGATAAAGTGCAACTATTTGGTTTTGTAACTATTAAAAAAATTATTAAAAACAATTGTTTAATTGACATTAGAGCTGTTTAAATGTCAGTTTTTAAAGGTTAACTTCCTAAAGCAAACTTTGCATTATTTTGTATTTTTGGTTTGTTTATTATTGTAATATTGTTTATTAACTAAAGCTTTATTCTGAAATTGTATTTGATAACTCAGATCTCGTAACTTTCTAACATAAAGACTGCTGATCTGTGTGGGAAGACTGCTAAATACTGGTGCTTTAATTGGTTTTTGTTCTTCAGGTAACATACTTCAGTTTCTCTTCATAGTTTTCTTCCAGCTGTTTAAATGCCAGTAGAACATTATTATTTGGATCACCACAGTTGACTCAGACTTGTTCTGGTTTAATTAAAAAAAAGGAGCAGTGTTCCCTTTTAAGTTGCTTTAAAAGTGAAGCATATATTGTATTCTAAAAAGCACAAATTTATCACACCCAATAGATTTAATAAGCAGTGAAAAATCCTTGAGTGCATAGTAAGCAGGTTTAACCTGAAGAAAGAAAAAATTCATTTAATCTGAAGAAAGAAAAAGGCAAATAGATATGCACTGGAACTGTTTCATTGTTAATAAACCCAGTTGTGTAGGTAGGGTAAAAAGAGAGCATCAGGCATGACCTCTAATACTGACACACTAGTTCCCTGGGGTCACTGCAGAACAGCTGTAAGCCTAAACAAATAATGCTGCAAAAGCTCATGTTTCTATAATTATATTGAGTATATAAGACTCATGAGTAGTATTAGAAAAGATAATTTATTAATATTATATTGAGAACATGGTATCAACTGATTGATTAACCTGTTGCAAAGCTAAACTGGAACACTGCAGACAAATCGCAGGCTAAATTGAGCAGGAGATTGTGTGAGCTTTCTGTCAATGATGAAGACCCTGTGTTTTGCAAAAAGGACCACTAATTACTAAAAAGGAACTTAATAAACTCAGTTCCTAGTAATTAAGAATACCATGTGGGTTTGTTTGTTTTTTTTGAATACAGTCAATATTTTGTTGAAATACTGGAATTATAGAAGGTTTTGGACTGGAAAGGATGTTAAGGGCCATCTAGTCAGTCACCTGGGTTGGTGCAGTCTTAGGCACAAATCCAGGCTGAGCAGAAAATGGATTGAGCCCTGCAGAAAAGCACTTGTACGTGATGGTTGATGAAAAACTCAACACAAGCCAGCAATGTGCATTCACAGCCCAGAAAGCCAACAGAGTCCTGGGCTGCATCAAGAGAGTTGTAGCCAGCAGGTCAAGGAGCTGATTCTTTCAGCTCTGCTCTTGTGAGACCCCACCCACTGTAGAGCATCCAACTCTGGTGTCCCCAGTAGGAGAAGGACATGGAACTGTTGGAGCAAATCCAAAGGAGGGTCATGAAGTTGTTAAGTGGAGTGTATCACCTCTCCTATAATGACAGGCTGAGAAAGTGGGGCCTTTTCAGCCTGGAGAAGAGACAGTTGTGTGGAGACCCATAGCAACCAGTGTCTGAAGGAGGCCTACAGGAAAGCTGGAGAGGGATACTGTCAGAAGATATAGTGATGTAACAAGGGGGAATGGCTTCAAACTGCAATAGTAGGTTTTGATTAGGGAGAAATGCATTACTGTGAGGGTGGTGAAGCAGTAGAACAGAATGTCCAAAGAAATGGAGGGTGCCCAGTCCCCTGTATGTCTTCAAGACTGGATTGGATGGGACTTTGAGCAACCTGGTCTAGTGGGAGGTGTCCCTGCTTATGGCAGGGGGGTTGAAAAAAGATAATCTTTAAGGTCCCTTTCATGCCAGGCCATTAGAGAATTCTATAGTCTCAACTCCCCTGCTTTGGGCATGGGCATCTTTTACTAGGCTGGTTCAAGGGGTGTCTCTCAGGGCTCTGCCTTGGGACCGGGGCTTGTCAGTGCCTTTATCAGTGACACCCAGGGGCACTGAGCACACTCACATTGCAGGGGACAGGAAGCTGAGTGGGGCAGGGGCACCACAGAATGATGGCATCATCCAGAGGCACCTGGACAAGCTTGAGAAGTGGGATGAGAACCTCATGAGGTTCCAAAAGGCCAAGTGCCAAGTGCTGCACCTGGGTCGGTGCAATCCCTCAGTCACAGATTTTTCCAGGTCAGAAGATACCTCCAGATCTCTCATTTTAGTGCTCCCACCACCTCCAGAACCTGCACTTGGTTGGCCCTTGGGGCTTTTCCATGCTCTTGCCCACTTCCAGAGGGGAGCACACACAGCCTGTGCCTCTCCTCCACAGCCCCTGTGGGCAGCATGTCCAGCTGCCCTGCATGATCTCCCCTGAGAAATGTCTTTCCAGAACAAAGAAAGCAACAGCTATAGCAATTATAGCACTGTATGCTTATGTGGTGCCTTAGCCAGTTTTTCCTGACTTCTACCATTGTGTAATAAGAATTTCTTGTGTTGATAAAACTAGGTCTGAAGTGAAGTCATATTTTCAATCTAGTGTTCCAAAGAAAAAAAATGTGAGTACTTTTTGGTCTTTGCTCCAACCAGGGTCACTGAACAATACAGAATTAAATATAAGCAGCAAAAGGGATAGGGTTATTTTCAGCCTGGATCATGCCAGTGTTCCATCCCTAAACTTTTGTACTGATACAAGGATCAGTACAGCCACATTTACAGTTGCAGCTGATGAGCAGCAGAGGGAGGAAGAGTTGCAATCTATAAGCTGTTTCGTTTTTCCTGTTCAGTCTAACGCTCTAAGTATTATCTACTTTGTTGGTATTTTCTGCTATCTCCTTTTCTTTGGAATCCAACAGCAAATTGGAGATTTCTTCTTTCCTCTCAGCATGTTGCCACTATCTCCTTACCGTAGTAATGATCTCCTCTCCTCCAGGCTGAACAGACCAATTTATCTCAGTTACTTCAAATATGGTTTCCCTTCCAGACCCTTCAATCTCTTTGTTGCCATCATCCTGAATTTCTCTAATGGCTTAATGCCTTTTTTTTTATATTGTGGCACCCAAAACTTCACACAGTGCTCAAAGTGAGGCTGTCCAGAGCAGCCTCAGTTTGTGTGTACATCCAGGCTGATTGGAGAGGTTTAAATCTCCACAGTAGCTTCTGCCAATGCCCCCTTTGTGCCTGACTGGCTGCCGAGGGCTTCCAGGTCTGGGTGGGGCTTGGGGCTTGTTCCTGTGTTCCTGGGTTCGGGAATTCCCCTGTACATCTTGATATAATCCTCATTCCCAGACTCAAGATTATCTTTGAACTTAATTTATTTCTTTTAATGCCACATCTTCATGTGCACACTCATAAACATAAATACATTAAATAAAATTCACAGTGTGTGGTATTACCTGCCATGTGTCTGAGTAGAAATTTTGAACCTGGGATCTCTGTCATCCTCTCTTCTCAAAATGGGAAATGGTCTTGTGCTTCAGAAGAAATCCAGCTACTCCCACAACAACAGAAAATGTGGAGATCTGTTTGAATGTGTTCTGGATTCTGCCCATGCAAAATACATCCCAGCATGAGAAAACTAACAGCTGATTTGGAGAAATGCCATACAAATTATTCAGATATCAGTGTAAGAAGAGTTAAGAAAATTTTTTTAAAGTGCGGAACAAACTGAATGGATAAAAGAACAAGATGTGGCAACAACATAAAACACATACCAATATGTCAGAAATTATTTGACATTCAGTTAAGGATTTCATCACTCGAGCTTTGTGCTTTTCCTAAATATAGAAACAATGTCCTGTATTCTTTAGGGAGGTGGACATACAGAACACAAAGTAATTCAAAAGGAGTACAATTTTGTAACTTCAAATTGGCCTTCAAAGCAACTCAAAAAGCCATTAGGGAAGCTGAAAGATATTTACAGACAAATTTACATTAAAATTTACATCCTTGTAGGCTAAAAGGGACAAGAAAAACTTTGTTCTTGAATGGGAACCTCTAATGAGATAATTAGTCATCTCAAAAATGAGATGATCAGTCATCTCAAAACTGACCGCAAAAAGTTGATTATCACGGTATTCCATCTCAATTACAATGCAGTACTAGGTGGAACATAATAATCCCTTTTGTGGAGGAGATTTAATTAGGCAATAGAGTAAAGAAAATCACAGTTGGTCTGCTAAGCAGTATATGCTTTTCTGAAAAGAAAAAGCATAATTTAGACAGAATATTATTGACTTTATAATTTGGAAGTGAATGGGATTGCTGGAGAGTCAGTTAAATCTGAACAAAATGCTGGAGGACACTGAAAGAAGCTTACACATTTCACAGGGAAAGTGCTTCTTGGGCACCATTATCTGATATGCACTCACCCCTGCTGTGCTAGGCATTTAAGAACATCTGCAAAAGGCAGCAATGTCATAGAATGGTAATGTAAAATCAAGTCCTGAATTGAAAGCTTTCAGTGCACAATATGACTGTATGCACACGTGATACAGTATTTCTACAGGTTTTTATAAGGGTAATTAAATAGTATATCTAACAAATATTGGCCCATTTTAGCCCTACTTTTTATTATGTCTATTATGTATGGTGCAAAGCAAAGTGTTCTTGATAGATTAAAAAGCAAGATAAACAGAATTAGAAGGTAGTGTAATATGGTGTCGGAACCCAGGACATCTCTCTGGATGCCCTGGATGTCTCAAAGCCCTGGCAGGGGCTCAGAGACCCTGGCAGGAAGCCAAAGACACCTGGAAATTCGACCTTAATTCATAGAGCAAATTGCCAACCTTATATAAAGAATTACAGGTCACAAAAGTTTAAGTAGCATAGTAGTAGCAATCACAGGGTGAAGGAAAAAACTTTGGAGCACTGTACAGGGGGGTTTTGAACCTTGTACAGGGGGGTTTGAAATTCTGTACATGGGGGTCAGGGGTTCTAAGATGGAGGGATTTGGGCGTGCCCTGTCCTTCTTCTTTCTTCTCCTTGGCATCCATGTTCAGGATGATGTTGGCAGGTGTGGATTGGTTCATGGTGAAAGTGCACTTGCCAACAAGGGCAAAAAGTATTGGAAATTGAAGGTAAATATCTTATACGTAGTTTTCACTATAAAAGAGACAACCGCCCCGTGGGCGGGGGAGAGTGCCCTTGGCTGTCTTGCTGATCAGACCTCGGCTGGACAGACAGAAAAACTTTGTAGATAAGGAACAATAAACTCATCTGAAGACTGAAAAGCAAGAGTCCAGACTCCTTCTTCGAGAGCACGGCCTGCCCAGAACCACCTTTTCCCGTGCTGGGGCAGAGACAAGGAACAGCCGACCCCGGCAATATGGGATAAAGTGCAACTACTATGCTAAAGTGTTAGAAACTATACAGCTGTACATTAAAATCTGTAAAGATACAGATATATAAAAAGCAAAAATCTTTATGCATCAGAACTACAGGCAATTATAAATAGTGCATCTCTGAACTTTACAGTTCTTGATTTTGCAATGTAAGTACATCTCTTATCAGAGTTTTCAAATGTTTTGGCTTCCAAATTTTGAGAAAAACAATTCCAGCTATGCAGCAACAAATACATGTAGGAAAAATGGAAAAAAAATTGATTATTATATTATTATAATCTGTGAATAATCCAGACTGTATGTGTTAAAGGTGTACTTGAAAATGAAAATATATGCATGTTTTCTCTGCAAAAGTACAGCATTATCCTATGATCTCCCACATAATTTTAGGCCTCCAGCTCTATAAAACTTAGGCACCTGCTGATCTGGGTGAACAGTTACTGATGCCAGCCCACCCTTAATTCAGTCATTACTTCAGGTTTAACTAGCTGTAGCTAGTGACTAGGTGTAACTGTCCCAGTAATTCTACACTAACTGATGATATGCCAGACTTTACCTGTTAGGTGATAGAGCTTGAAAAAAAAAAAGCTGCAAGAAGTTAGTATGCAGAAAAGTGGAAATGATTGGTATGAAAAGGTCAAACCAAAGGCTCCTGCAAGTTGTTTATAATTCCCTTTCATTCCTAGACAGCCTGTCGGTGGGTTCATCAAAATTGCTCAAATCAAGCAGCTTCAAGAGCCTGGAACTGAATGGCCTGGGGGTCTGGGCAATCACAAAATAGCAATGCACCCCCTGCAGCAGGTCCTGCACTCCTTGGCTGCCACTGCTGAGGGGGGATTACTAAAGAGGAGAGGCCATCACATCAAGTGGATGCATACCTCAGTCAGGGACCTTTTTATACCTTACTGTTCATCCTGTGAAGAATGTATGTTCATCATCATTACTAGGAATTTAATAGAAAGAGAATGTACTGAGATGTGCAAGCTTGACATAAGTACACCCTCAAAAAGCACAACACAGATCTATTGTGTACTTTAGCATGTTGAAGCATTCTTTCCTCTTCGCTACTCAGCTGGCCCAACATAATCTACAATACACCTACTGTGAAAAATAACTTCTCACAAATCTCAGCTGATGCCAAGCTGATGAATTGCTGTTATAACTAGAAAACTCCTCAGATACAGAATATGCCTCTTTCACAAACTAATTTCCTTGACGTGATCTGAGCTGCACACAAAACTCTTAGTATGGGAACATTACCATTACAGTAGGCAAGTTTATTAGTATGTTCTTCTCTAATCTTCACAGAGTTAATGCCTGCCATCCCCTCCAAAGAAACCACAAAAATATGGGCATTTACCTTTATCTAAGGATTGTTCTATCCACAGCTGAAACCAGACATTTCTGCAGTACATTTCACAGAATTGCTTTGGCATGTTTCCAGGAAAACTTTTACTTTATTTATTCCAGACCTAAAATTGTGTTTAATTTGGATGTCAATGCAAAGCTTTACAATTGTTTCCCCTTTTTTCCCTATTCATCTGTTTTCCTTTTCTGATATTATTCAATGATTTTGGTTTTGAATTCTATTGATTGATTAAATATAAATTATTTATGCATATTAATTATTTATGCCATTTTAGCTGAGAAATGCTAAATGTCTTCCATAAATTCCAAGTTCATTGCTTTATGAACCTGATTTATGTTTCCCATTTTCTCTCATATAAAATATTTACAAAACAAATCATAGTCAGTGCATATAGCAGCAGTAGTAACCTAGTGGTAATGAAATATATCCATATACCATGATGAAAACATGTCCAAGGATAAAGTGATATAAGGCTTTGAGAACTCTGATTTTTGAGCAAAAGGATCCAAATGTACTTTACCATACAAGTAGATTAATAAAAAACCCACACACAGCAGCAGAGATCTTAAACTGATTACTTCCTATATTCAGGCTAAAATATTTTTTCTATTGTGTTATTCAAAGTTTAATAAACAAATTTATATGTTTTCACTCTGTATCAGTTAGTATAAAAATATGACATTTAGAATAAACAACAATTTAAAAAGAAAAATATTAATCACTCATTTTAAAATTATTATTATTATTAATAATAATAATGACACCTAAAGTACTGATTCCCTCATATGCATTTGCCATTCCTCTGTCCTGTCCCATTTTCTGAGTATTACCCAAGAAGCAAAGTACCCAAAGTACCCAAAGTTCTACCTACATAATAGTGTGAATTACCCCACCTTTAGGCCTCTATTCCCATAAGAAACACTCTGAAAATATGTGAGGGCTGCAAGCTCAGTGAAGGGCCAACACTGACCCTTTGTTATCACTATACATCACTAAACAAACACCAGACTGAAGAGATTTATGATGATGAAGGCTTGTTAACATTTTGAACTGTACTTCTGAGGAAATACATGTCTGGATGTATTAAATAACAATCATTCAGATGCCAGTGTACAAGGCAGAACCTAAAAACCAAATTAAACTTACACAGAGAGATCTGTTGATGAAACACTAGTCCATGGAACATACATCATGCAATTCTGAAAGTTAAATTTCAGAAAGTCTTAGCAAACATTCACAAGGATTATATAGTCATGTCCACGTATCTCTCTATTCCATCTTTATTCATGCAAGGTACAGGAATAATATTAAGGCTGTGAAATCAAACATTCGGAAATCAAATAATGATGAAGGGAAAGGCTTTGTCATGTAAACCTTATGCAGCCTCTACGAGACCTTAGCAGTGAGGCAGATGTCCAGTCTGTACAACTATGAGTCTGAACAAACGTACAGTCTGCTTTCAAAGCTGTTACATTTAGGAACTTGAAAGACTTATGGAAGGACTGAAGTGTGAAGGACTAGAAAGGCATTAGCTTCTACTTGACTTAAAACTCACCAAAATTTAAGGTATTTAGTTAAAAACATTTTCAAAGTTACCTGTCTATATAGAATGCTGGCAAAGTATCAAAACAATGATGCCTGCTCTAATAATAGTGAAATGCTTAGAATAAAAGCTCTATAATAAACATTACCAAAAAAAAAAAGAGTTTAGATTAAAGGATTTTCTTTAGTGAAAGTTTGATACAGACAAAAGAGAATTAGCTTCCTTCCTGGATTTCTGATGGGTCTTTTTTTGTGAAACTCACTTACTGTCAGTAACTGCTCTATTTCCTCTCCAAGAAAATGTATTAGAAAATTCCCTGCACTTTTATTTTTGCCTTGATTCTCAAAAGATACTAATTTTTCTTACAACTTTAAACTGTGAGATTGTCATTATCATTTCCATTTTGAAAACAAACGGTAGACACCATCACTGTCACCTCTCAGTTCATACACACCCCTTTTAGAAGGGGTGATTTATCTTCACGTACTACATTTTCTGTATATTTGTAAGGAAAAAAATTTTTATGAGCTTTATTAGTTAAATAACTTTATACATTAAGTCAATGAGCTTTGAAAGATGGCAGCTAACTATTGTTAAAAGTTTTGTCACATTTTACTAATTTACTTCATAAGGGTTTGAAGTCAATGGACAGCAACAACCCCAAGCAAAGTCTCTGACATCTCTTCTGTGCAATTCCTAAAACTGCAAACTCACTCACACCAGTACAAGTGCACAGAAAAATGAGGACCATCAAACCTGGCAATGCAGAGAACTCTTGGGGCTGGAACCCCTTCACTGCTTGCTGGAATATTACACCATCCATTCAATTTGTAGAACAAAGGTAAGGAAAGAATTCTTGGTCAAACATAGGTAAATGTTTTCAAAGGAGAGGTGCAAACTTCTATGGGCTTTTGAGGTAATCATCCCTTATGTTTAAAAACTCACAGACAGCATTTCCCAAGGCAAAGCTTTAGATGTTGATGATTCCTGTGAGTCACTCACAAGAATGGTTTCAATTTAGGATTTAAAATGCATACTGCAGGAACATGCTATGAAAAATAGAGATAAGAATGTTGTATTGGTTTGTTTATATAGATGTCATATATCAACTGATCACAAAACTGTGCAATATATTCTCACACAGTAAGTACAATATGTCAAAATAATAATTTTTTGTGATTGCTAATTCCTGAATACTGTGTATTTATATATTGTAGCTGTTATATATTTTAAAATTATATTATATATATATAATTATTATTTATTTAATGCATTTATTATATAGTAATTATTATTCCAATTCTATCTAAAATATATCTAACACCTCTTCTAAACCTGCTTATATCAAGACAAACTTTAACTCTCCAGACTGTTTGGATCTGAGAGTGAAAACAAAGAGAATTAAACAGCTTGTCGTTTGGTTTGTTTTGGTTAGATCACCCTTTCTTCTCTCTTGTTATATAAAGAAAAACCTACATTGATTGGTTTTGTTGGATCCTAATCTTGCACACCAGATATGCCTCTATTCCTATCTGTACCACATGTGCAACAGTACAGTTAATGCTTTTGCAAAAAGTTTTTCAGTAACAGATTTATTGCCTAAATTCTCTGGGTTATAGCCAGGTTTTACCATTGCCCAAATTTCAAAGCAAGTAATATATGTATTATATTGCTCATATAGCATCTTAGAATTTTAGAGTCTTTTGTGATAGTATTACAAAAGCCTCCTCTTTCATCTGCCAGGTTCTTTAGATTTAGTCAGGTTTTGATGACAAAGCCAGAAATTGTATTCCAAACAGTCTGAAAGTGGTGTTTCCAGTAATCCATTTAGATGAATAATTGTTTCAGTGAATCTCAGCTGTCTCACTCATGCTTTTAACTCTCAAATGCACACTTGCATCATCATTAAAGGGTGGTTGTCTTGGCTCTCTAGGCTGCTTCCTCCCAGACCTTTCTCTGACTCAGTGAATATTTTGCATGATTATCAGTGACATTTCACTTTTTAAAGAGAATTCATTAGTTCACTGATCCATCAGCCTGACTCCCTTTTGTAGACTAATACCACCAGGCTCATGTAAGGACCAGAAAATTGCTGTATAAAGATCCACTCAAATGACATCTCACTGAACAACTATGAAATACATTAATTTAAAATGAATTTTTCCTACTTTGATATAGAAAAACCAATACAAGGTCCACATCTGGTGCTGGAGAATTTAAAGCATGGAAAAACATATCTTTAAATAACTGCATACTTTGCCTCTTTATCTTGATTCTAATCAAGATAGCAAACTGGACAGAAAGGAGGTGTGCACGTCTTATCGTGTACTTTTCATGTCTGATGGCGAGTCAAAACTATCATGTTTTGTCTGAAATATATTTTTTAATGATTTTTCATCACTGCCTTCTAAATGTACTCAATTTACCCCTGCCATTTATTTTTTTCACCAGAAATAATCACCCTTTAGGAAAAAGCTGGATCCTGTCTAAACAGAGACTGTGTTTGACAGCTTGTTTAACTTTAAAAAATTCTGACTGTCAATTTTTCCAATCCATCAGTACCAAAGTATCAGGACTGTACCCCACCAGTGTTTAGTCACTGGCTCTGGAGCTGTAATGCCTGGGGTGGGAGATGGACCTAGCAGTACAAGATCGGTACTCTGTCAAAATTCTAATTCTTGCTTTTAACAGAACCAGTGGATTCAATTTTGAGGTCCAAGTTCTAGAAACTGACTCCAAAATGAAGATGTACAAGCATTCTCAGTGCTGCCACACCAGTTGTCATTGCCACTGAAAGGCTCCTTCCTCTCTCACAAGCTTGGAGGCCTACTTTGTGTCATTCCTAAAAGCACCTATTTTTAAAAACAGTTTGTTTGCTACATGATTTCTCTCTAAAAGGAAATTTTTAATATATAATGCAATAATACATTTCTGTTTGAAGGACACAGACTCTTGAAAACCCACATGGTTTTACATTTAAGGTGTTAAACATTTGCTGTAGTAGAACATGACCCTCCCAAACTCTAAATGGAGGCAGCTGTATTTTCAACCAACATGAATCAGTTCTTTGTCTGATCTCTTTTCATTTCACAACAGAAAGAGAGAAAGGAAAAATTCTGTTACATTTTCACATGGTATAGCCTATCATAAAACAAGAAGTAAGTTGCTGTTGCTTGTCTGTGTGTTATTCACCACGTCTGCAATATTTCTGCCACCACCTTTTTCAGCACCTGTCTGTTGGCCAATCAGAAAAAAGCAAAAGGCCTGAAGTCTCTCCAACTCCAGGGAAACTCTTTCCAAAAATATCCCCAAGCTAAGTGTCTCCCCTAATCAGAGCTACTGACTGACAAATCTCTCAGCAGTTCATTCTAAATAGCCAGCTGTGTTTTAACTTTTTTTTTCCTTTAATTTAGTTCTGCTGAAGCTAACAGTGGAAGTAATCAGCTGTTCTATGTTCCTCCTTCAGCATTCATTCCTCTTCCCAGACGTATGGATGTCACATTCTTGCACATTTGTCTTTGTTAGTGCTGTGACTTCTGGCAGCAATACACAGCTGTCTACCCCTATCTGGCATCAGGCATGTTTTTAGGTGGCAGGTGGAGTCTTCCTACGAGCCACAGGAATACATTTGGCATAATCAAAAGACAGCATGCAATAACTGTTACAAAGGTAAAGCAAAGTAAAGCTGTATTATGATAAAAGGAGAAAGAAGTAAATATTTATTTTCCTACAGATCAGCATCTCATATTTTGTTGAAAGAAGCACATTCCATTTTCAAAGTTAATCCCCTTGTAAAGAAAGAAGCTTTTATCTGGTATTGAACTTCAGCTCTGTCTGTGCCTGCTCAGATCAAACACATTTCACATGCTAAGAAGGAATCCAAATACATGACTGGCTGTGAATATAAACATGTAAAATATGCACTATAGGCTTGCAGCTAAAAATTATCTAATAGAGATAATTTTCCTCACAAGGAGGAAAGTCTAAATCTTAGCACATATAACATTAAAGGATGACATGTGATGCTATAAAGCATTTTTCTCGCTGCCCATATGGAAATTTTATGATATGCATAAGTGCAAGTAGTTCTTATATAAAGAAAAAATCAGCTCTGTTTGAAATGTAATCTTCACAGAGGCACAGGTAATATCTAATGTGAATAGGATTGCAGCACTTAGAATTAAGCAGTTCCATACTCCACAGGGCATAGAGGGATGAGTAACTTTTCAGACACAGCACAGGTAGTTATAACACATGTAATTAATTTAAAAATAAAAGATTTGGTAAAGCCATAATGAATATGACTAACGTGTACACTATACATGCCAAAATCAACCCAGAGAAGAGTAACACTTAAAGCATTTAAGTTAATCAAAACTGGGCAAAATTAGAGCTACGGTTCTGTATATAGACTTCGTAAAAGAAAATTTTAAGAAGAGGCTAGTGGTTAACTCTGCAGAGTCAGGACAAAAATTAGCTATGTAACATAAACAGGTTGCTTTTCTTCTTTCAAACAGCTTAAGTTAGTGTTACTTTTGTGACACAGATTTTCCACTAGTGTTTTAACTCTAATTTATTTCCCTTCTTTTCTAGAAAATTATGTAAGGCTACACTGAGCTGATACAGCTTAGATTTCTTAAACTTATAATATAATTTGAAATCTTTACATGCTAGACTACACAATCTCAATTATATTGCCATGTGCTACACTGACAAATTCCATCCTTGCTTTCTCTATCCTCATGAGATTGCATTGATGCTGCCTTCTTTAATTTCCACTCATTTCCTCTTGCTTCTTAATTCAACATGAAATTGATCAAAGTTTTTGTACTAAAATCAGTTGAAACACGTGCTTGCTTAAATTCTTACTTGTATACATTCCCAAATGCTAAAATGTGGAAGGGCCTTTCTACTTGAACCACAGAAGACCGTCAATTCAGAGTTTGTTGACACCTCATTTCTTTTCTTTGACACCACTAGATAACGCTTCTTAAGTATTTTACTAGAACAGGGCATTGGAAAGGCTTTTTCCAGGCCATGGCACGGCTGTGGGCCCAGCGGCTGCGGTGTGGCCGCAGCTCCAAGGCACGGCGGTGAGCTCCGCCGGTGCGGTGTGGCCGCAGCTCCAAGGCACGGCGGTGAGCTCCGCCGGTGCGGTGTGGCCGCAGCTCCAAGGCGCACTGCACAGCACCACATCCCGCGGGCCGAGCTCGGCCCGTGGGCACCCACTGCCTCCACAGCCGCACAGCCGGCAGGCTCCACGCTCCCTGTCCCTCACCGCAGAGCCCCACCCTGCCTGCCCCGCCCGAGCAGCCGCTCTCGCCGGTGTGGCCGCACCTCTTCACCTCCAGCACGACGCCATTCAGCGGCGTCCACTGGCTTCTCCAAACCCAGACCCCGTCCGCGTTTTCCCCTCAGCGCCTCACGCACCAGAGCGTGTGCGGGGCTGTGAGTGAAGAGTCCGGGCAGGCAGCGAGGCCGGCTCAGGAAGCAGCCTGCCCGGAGACACGGTCCTGAGGGGGTCTGATGAACACAGGGCCTGGCAAGGGGCAGGACCAGCACCGCCTTTCCCAGGGCAGCGCCCGCTCTCAGGTAACGCGGACGGAGACATCTCTACCCTGGGCACAGTGTTTGTAGGCAGAGACCAAACAGCTTTGCCCTACGTGTTTCCCCTTTGTGATAAATCCGTGAGAGCACAATGTGCTTCACAGCCGCAGATGCAAAAGTGTATTAATCACAGGGCACAGGGGTGCAAACTCCTAAGAAAATTTCTTTGAAATTTTAAGGGATGCTGGGGGCACTTGCCAGTCAAGCAGCTGTTTGTACGTGTGTTCCATTATTACCTGCCCAGCTAATGAAGAGGATGGCGTCTTGAGGCAGAATGATACTCCAAGTGTTCTAGTAGTCTTGAGATAAGGGAAGCAGAATGACAAGTTTCTCAATGTGAGGTAGTTTGCCTCATGAAGACCTTAGGTAGACTATAGATCTTGGACTGACAAGTGTTCATCTCTTTCCCAGTTTACAGAATGGTATTAGTTCTTTGTGAGTTACTTGGCCTTCCTTTCTGTTTTATGGTTTCCTTTCCTGTTCACAGCTGTGGTAATTCTAGTAAGTTGTACTATTTTCAAAGTTTATTGATGTGTTTTTACTTGCAGCCCCTCAATCTCTTTGTTGATGAAATATTCTGTAAAAGAAGGCTGAAGGTTATTATTACTGTTCTGTTATTAGTTTATTTTTAACAATTGCTGTATTTCTTCCAGACCAATTACCAATATAACTACTAGGAAAAGCTGAAGGTGTATAAGCTTTCCCATTGCACTCCTAATATTCTCAGAGAAACTTGGAAAAATTGTGTTTGAATACCATTGACACTGCTTGCTACATATGACAATTTCATACATATATGACAGGTAGAAACTTGCAACGCACTCTATGAAAACATATATTAGCTCTAGATATCTAAAAAATCCATTTATTATTAAGTAAATACAAGCACAATTAAATGTCTTTTGCATACTGAGGGAAAACTAAAGAACAAAGCTATATATAGCATCGAACTACAGCAAGACATTGACCCAGTCTGTTTAAGCACAGGCAACCAGATTATTTTTTTGCTCTTTCAGAGGTGGAAAAATATGTCTGTTAGTAACTCAAAATAACTGGAGGTTTCTGTGGCAACTGGTAAAGGAGGTTGTATCTCTCTCTGCTGCTTAAAGTAGAAGCAGTTCTTAGAGATTTCTATTTGAAGTTTGCATACTGGTGTTTGACTTCAGGTCTTGGAAAGGAGATTGCTTATCTACTTGTATTTAATCTTGTTGCTATTTAGAGTAAGAAACAAAATAACAAGGACCATAACAGAGGTGCTCTGCTTTCTCAGGTAAGTACATTAATCATTAGGGTAAAGAGCTTATTGCTGTATTTTGGTTTTACATAATTAACGATGAAAATCTTTTACATTATGTAACATCTTCATCAGATCAAATGGTAAGCTTGTACAACCAGAATAGTTTTATGGTTTTTGGGATGAGATTTGGAATGACTTGAGCTGACTAGAGTTAGAAACTATTATTAAGGTTTCAGGGAAACTGCAGCTGCATTCCATCAAATCTATTGGTAATGAAAACTGTTATCTCTGTGGAGTTCTGTTCATCAGCTGAATTTTCCATAAGACCGCAACAGGAATGGAGTGAGCATATTAGCTGTATATCTCTAATCTTGTTTGATGCTATGATTAATTTTAAAATATTATGTGCAAATCCTAAATTGTTACATCATTGCATATTAAATCGTGTTTATCTTGCAAAATGTGTAACTGTTCCAAAGTTTTAGTCTGTTTGCCATTTGTTTAGAGTGATTTACTGCCTTTACTACATTTATAAAGGAGAATACACATTGTTTTTGCAATATAAATGGAAGATATTGATTCCAAAATATTCAGTACATATCAAAAATATAAGCATTCCCTAAATCACAGAAAAAGAATGTTGGGAAAATTTATTCATGGCTTAATAGAACTTTATAAAACCTTGCCCTATTTTCAGGTTATGAAGAATATTTCATTAACAGTTGAAGAGGAATTAATTGAACACAAATCTTTCACTTTCTGGGCGAATATTTCTATCATGCTGTACAAAAAGTATTGGGCATACTTGATTTACACAAAACAATACTTTATTTGTATTCAGAAAGATAAATTTCTTTTAAAATATCTCTGCAGATATCTACAGGCAGATATATTTTCTTCCCAGAAGTGAAAATTTAAACACATAATTGCAAGAACCAGGATTTCATCCACCCACTCCCTGTAGAAAATGCTGAAGATAGCCCAAGGCAGCTTGTTGCTGTTTATATGCAGGCTATTTTTGACTCCCATTCCAAGGTGGCAAAGTCTTAGGCATTTAGTGGAGATGCTGGGTGCCTGAAAAACATTGATTTTACTTTGTGGGGTGACTGCTTAAAAATTAGGCATACAGTGGTTAACTCTTGGATAACCAGCTCCTTCTTTGTGCATGATTTTCAGCTGGAAATTTTTAGAAGCATGGTTCTGTTCTTATTTCTCATGCTGAAATCACTGTAAAATGTCCCAAAATAAAATCCTTTTAGCTAATTTCACTACAACATGGTAAAGACGTCAAACTGCAAAAATGGGATTTGTATACATTGTGAAGCATTCCCAGTCCAGCAGTGAGTCTGTTCAAGCTGTGACTAGGGGACAGTAACTGCCTGTATGAAGATGCCAAGATGCTCTATCAACACTGAAATAGGATGTGTGGTACTGGCACTTGTTAGTACATAAATATGGTCTGATCCTCTAGGGAGCTCTGAGTCTCTTGTGCTCTTCTGTCACAAGAGTACATCTACTGCACTTCCATTGTTGCCAAGGAACAAATTTTAGTAAAAAATGCATGGCAGTATCTAGAAGACCTTGAGCTAAGAGCAAATGCCAGTGTACAAAATGATTTCAAATCTGAGAGCAGATATAATGGATGCTGGCAGAAGGGATGGAGGTCTGTAACATCTCTTTGGAGCTATAATTTCTTCTATCTACTCTGGAGCATGTGACACCCAGTAGGTTGCAATCTGGCAGAAACCACGTTGCCCACACATTGCTTTTATTTCTGGAAACTGTGTGATAAAGTCTCTAGATTAAACCAACAGTCTTCATGTTTACTTCTTCCTTTCACTGAGTTTCAACAGAAATTATGTGCTTGAAAAAGTGCTTTTGGACAGGTTTGGGTTTGTTTTTTGTTTTTTTTTTTTTTTTCTGGGACTAAACTCTCACAGGAGTTTTAATGAGGTGAAAGTACTTCCTCAAGAGAGACAGTAAGTGAGAATTGACTCTGTTACACATTCTCTATAACTCCATAACTCTACAGAAACCAAAAATGTATTTTGATTGTTTCAGTGTTAATACATGTGTCAGAGGTGTGGGGTATTTTTAAGCATACATGTTTTCCAGGGATTTTTTGTGTCTTTTCTGAGGGAGATACTTCTTTTATTATTTCACTTGAGATGTGAAAATTCAGTAGGTTAGTTTATTTGTACAGTGCAGTATATGGTTACAGATTATTTATCAATTATTACAAAAAGTTGCTGTATTTCTACTCATAAATCCAAAAATGTTAAGGGTCTTTTCCAACCTAAATGATCCTAATTTTTTCTTTTCTACAAGATTTTAAGGTACACAAGGAAGCTATTGATTTTAAACTATTCTTAATAGAAAAAGGCAATTATTTTATTTATTATAATGAAAATAGTGTTGTTTAAAACAATTTCAAATCTTTGACCATAAAATGTTATAGAAAGGGAATGGCTAAGCTCTCTAAATTTCTGAGTAGTAAGCACACAGAACTTTGTGCCACTTCCAGGCCTAACGTTGCTGCTGCTGGAATTCCAGATAGTGGCAGTCTGCTGAAACATGAGTTCAGTTACCAAATATAGATGAGTGGGGTACGAATTTCATAGTCACAGAGGACGGATGTAACGCACAGACCACAATCTTCTCGACTAAGGACCAAGCAAGCTTCAGGGAAGGGCTGGAGCAACTTTAAGCCTATTCAGATAGAAAAGGAGAAAAACAACTTTACCTACTATTAGTTATACTTGAACTCTTCATATTGGCCTGCTCATTGTAAGATCTGTTTTATATTTTCTGCTAAACGTAATTGTTGTGTTTGTGGAGTAATTTTGCAGGATTTCAAAATTCAGAGAAAAACTATGTGCCTTTTTTGTTTTAAAAAATCTTACTAGATACATTTCATCATTCATACAATTATTTTGAAGATATAGGTCCTGTTAAGTAATAATTGGGTCATGTTAAATCATAATTTCTTATTTGGCAGTTTCTGCAAATTCAGGATGTTTATATATTTTTTTATGAGTCCTTTAGTTTTCTATGTTTTTTCCATATTTTAGTATATATCTCTACAAAATCTCAATTTGATTACTCTATTTTTTCTGAAATTATTGTAATCCAATACGTTTCAAATTTAATATTTACCATATGATTCTTTAGAGCATCTGTATTGGGTTTTGAATAAACATTTAAACTGCATGATAAAAAATGTGGTTTTACTTGGGTGTAATTTTTAAATATATACAAATAGGAGCCCATAAGTAGTCTGAATGTAATAATGTTGATCTGCATGCAACATTGTAATTTATGCTTGTGTCTTTAAATGATACAGTATATGGCTTTGCAGGTTACCTAATGAGTACTGATGATGAAAACTGTTATAAATATATTGTAGTCTAACTTGGAGAAGCTAGAAATAGTGTTCAAAATTTCTAATTATGATCTTATAAGCTACTTGATAGGGTTAGTGATACTTCACCTCCAGTTCACTGTGATTACAAGTTGCTCTAAAAGAATAGTGAGTTTACATATTACAGTATGGCTGAAAAAAGTCTTTCTCCTGGAAGCTTCCATTCAGCTCCCTAAAGCTAGACGCATGAATCCATTTTCAGGAACCTTCTCACCAAGAAGGCTTATCAGCATTAGAAATTGCCAATTAACCAGCACATATAAATCCATCAACTTTATCTAAATATCCAGGTATAGACTGATTCACTTAAATTTAGACACCAGGCTTTGAAAATTACAATATATGTAGCCATTATATTTTTCTAACAACAAAGCTGAGTATTGGGAAGAAATATGTTCATTCATAATCAACTGATTTTAATAATCATGTTGGGTGGCTAACAATAAGCAAAATTGTCCTTCTACCCATGAAAGAGCTCATTGAAACATTAGAGCAGCTTGGTGTTGGAAGTCAGGGAAGTTTATCTGAGTATGTAATGTGTCACTTTGAGATGTGAACAAGCTAGGAACCAGTGTGTGTCAGATTTAAATAAAGATATAATTTGAAGCACAGATATTTATGTGTTGTCTAAATAGCACCTTTGTTCACTTAAATACAAAGTTTTAAAAAATAACTAAGATTTAAGGAGGCAGAAACTCTACAGTTTTAACCCTTGTTTCTCTGGCATTCATCCAGTTTATGCCTGAACAGCTGAGCCTCTAGACCAACTGTTTGCTGGGCTTCTCAGATTCTTTCTTTAAAGCTGCTATGTGGTAGTCAGTTATACTGTATATGCTTTTTTAGATTTTGTTGACAAGAGATTGGCATGGTTGCTAAATTTGTTGCCCTGTAAACGCAGATAACAGGAAAGGAAAACATAATCCCAGCACATAATAAACTTATCACTGAATTCTATAAAAACATTTATCAAACCTTAAATGCTTTGGGTTTCTTAGACTTCTCTTTTATGCGTTGAGTTGTAATCTGTTGGCAAGACAAACAGGCATATCAAGAGATACATATGCTAAGCCAAGAATTCCAATAATCTATCAGTCATTTAATGACTACATGCTGGGTAAGCCCTGGTTTAGTGACTACAGGTAATTGGAGTCTGCACAAGCTGATGCAAAATACGTCCGAGTGCATCTCATGATTGTCAAGCCATTTCTCCACTATCAGTAGAGAATTAAAGGAAATTTTTTCTTTTTAAATCTTATGTAAAATTTTTTTCTTGTAGAAATTATCATTAGAATGAGAGGATTTTTCCTCTCATTGGAATTAAAACCACTGATGTTCAACTCAATTAAATGCTCTGCAGAAACAATAATTATGTTTCAGATCTCATCAGCCACAATCTAGTACCAGTTAGACAAATACATTTCAGCAATGAGATTTTCAGGCCAGTCTTTCCCTTGGGGAAAGTGTGGTTTCCTGATGTCTTGTTTCTTGCTGACTTTAAAGAGAAGCCTCGTCCTAATTCTGAAGTCATGTTGAGAAACTGGAGAAGTATAAATGCTTACCTGCTTTGTGAAACTGGTACAAAATAGACATTATACACTTCATTGAGCAGGATGATATATAGGTTGTGAAATTTATTTCTTCAGTGCTTTACTTCTAGCATATGGTAGCTTGATATTTCATTTTGCAATTGCTACTAAATTGGTAGCAAGTTAAAAATATTAGCACAATAAGTAAAACAATATTAAACACATTATTAACATTAAATAGAAAGGATAACTTGGAATTTCTAATCCAAATATCCTTGTGTGTATCCTCATAATGGTTTCAAGTTGAACAGTTCTCTCAGAATTTGATGGTTTAATGTCTGGAAGGCAATGTTAAGGGAAAGAGAAAAGTAAATATATTCCCAAAATCTTCATAAGGCTAAAACTAGGAAAAGAAAAAATGAAGTCTAATAGAATTGATGTAAAAAACGTAATCAGATGTGAAATAACAGCAATATACATATTGATCCAGTAGACTTGAGATTGTGCTAGGCAATATACAGGCAAAGGATATCTTCATACTTCTGAGAGAAGATTCATGAGAAAAATTACTCCTAAGTGTTCTCATTTCCACCTAGACAATTTACAGTCCTGGCTCATTCTAATAGAAAACAAGGTTTATGATATGTCATACACTATTATATTCTGCTTATCTTACAGCTTTGTGTCTAGCTTATGGGAACTAGGATATAACATTTTTCATTAAGGAATTGTTCTTGTGTCTTCCAGGATGCAAGACAGAAGCTGTGGCCGGGCATTGCCTCTTTCTTTAATGCTGAAGGAGACTTACTCTCCAGAAAGCGGCAATAGTACGGGGTATCCTGAAAATATGTCAGAAGCTTCATCTTACCATGATTTTTTCTGTGATTCCCTGTCAGACACACAGAATGGTGAATTTTCAAACGAACTTTCTGCCTTCCTTACCCAGGAGGAGATAAGTAAGAGTCTTGACATAGCTCGAGAAGCCATTGCCAATTCCATGGAGGAAGAGGAGAACACAGCACCAGACTTTACTCATTATCTCGACACCCCTCTTTCTAGCCCTTCAGAAAACCCTTCTTTCAGGGACACCGACCTCCATGAGCAAGAAACTTTACCAACACCTCAAGCAAGCAGTTGGACTTCATCTGCTGCAAGTCATGTTCTCCCAAGGAATCAGAAAGAGCAATCCACTGCACCTCAGACAGAGGATAGTTTTGCCACAGTTTCTAAGAGACAAGCAAGCACCACACCTTTTCTACCTGCTAGTCCCAGCTTTGTCAGAAGCCTGAAATATTCAGAGAAAGGTGGTCCATGTATGCCTAAGACAAGCCCAAACTCTGAATCGACATTTCAGGGAGAAGCTCCTTTCAGGAACAAGCTGTGTGACAAAGCTGCCACATTCATAGAGGAGTTATCATCTATATTTAGACAAGCAGCAAAGACAAGAGGCCGTAGTCCCGATGGGGATTCTTCTTCTCCAGACAGTGGATACCTGTCACCTAATAAGAAACAACCAGCTTTAAGTACCTTGGTGAACCAGCCACATCAAGAGACTGAACCTGAGGACAAATTACCTGGAGTTCATCTGAATGGAGAACACTATTCTGGAAGGGGGAGCATCATGGAGAGCAAAATGGTCCTGTGCCGTCCCTTCATCAACATGGAAGAGCATGAGCTTTCACCACCTCTATTCACTCAGAAGCTCCGGAGCCAGGAAGTTGCTGAAGGAAACAAAGTATTGCTGGAGTGCAGAGTTGCTGGCAACCCAGTCCCTGATGTCAGGTAAGTGCTAAGTCACCAGATAGCATCACCTGATTGTGGAAGGAATCCACAATCAAGGAGGAAGGAATCCACAATCCTAAGGACAGGTATGACAGTGACCCTCTTAGAGGTAGTCACATAAGAGAAGTCAATCATGCAGTTTTAAAAAGCACAAAGATTAACACATTCTAATGTCCTTATTTCACTAGAATGTTTCACTCTGTTTGCTTAGGAAATGAAAATCTGCTTCATTTAAGAGCCACATGGCAAAATTAGAAACAGAATTGGCTCTGTCAACATTCTGTGTGATTGTTACTTCTTCAATCTGGGTAAAAGAAGAGACAGCTTGCTCCTAAAGAGCATATCTCAAGAAGATGATACAGTTTTTACTGCTGATTAATTAGAATGTCTCCAAGATCCATGTAAACTGTTTTTCTGAATTTTAATGCAGAGAGAATCATAAAATAAGTAGGCTCTTAATGACTGAGGAAATGAGTAATGAGAAACATTGCTGACATAATAGTTGGTTATTGTAAAATCAAGCAAACTTTTAAGTAATCACATCAGTATAAATTAGTTTCTAACTTCTGTCTTGTATCCCTTTTGACACGCATAATTGTGCTATGTTAGCAGTCTGTAGATGCAGCCATCGCTGCATTGTGGCAAAAATGATTCATGCTAACCTTTTGGGCTCTTGCAAAGCTCCCTGACAGTCAAATTAATACACTTTCATGGTCCATTCTTAAATTGGTTTTGTTTAATAATTATTAATAATTCTCCATCTAGCAATTGAAAGAAGTTACTAATAAAAATTACTTTTTCAATATTTCCATTGAAAAGAAAATTTCCCCCTTCGTTTCTATTTCATTATGGATCTTCAAGAGAGGAAAAATACGGCACCTACACCTCAAAAACTACTCATTTCAGAAGTCGGTGCACTTTTTTTGCGTGTCCTTTCTGTAGTGACACCGACTTGGCTGAAGAGGTCACTCACACACAGCACGGGCGGCACAGAGCCCTCAAGTGAGCGCTGCAGCGGAGCCAAGGCTGGCTCAGGGGCTAAGAGGCACCAAACACTTGAGTGATGTTCGGGTGAGACTCTAAAGTCTGAATCTTGGGGAAAGGAGGGGGTTCTTTCCAGATGGGAGAGTGTGCAGAAAAATATGTAATGGATTTTAATCTATAACAGCATTACTAGGAACTTCTAAACAGTTTCATAGTATCATCTAGGTACATCATTGCTCTTCTTTCTGGATATGAAAAGAAGTTTTATGGTGTATCCTGTATATATCCAGTAAATAGTTAATTTGCTGCAGTGGAAAAAGACAAGCCTATTTAAAACCGCCCACATATTGCAGAGCAAGTGAAGAATGTCTGTGCTACTTTCAGAAGTATTTTCTGTAAATGGGAGTTTTATATGGTTTTAAAAGAAAGCAAAACATCAATGATACAAAAATAGTTGACCATTCTCTTGTATTTTGGTAATGAAAATAATCCACTTTTCTAAAGCACTTTACTGGGTTTCTGGTTTGTTATATATGTGAAAAACAATCTTCAGATCATAGTCATATGAATTAAAAATATTTACAGTTTTCTGAAGAAACTGGCCAGAAAAATAAATGTGTAAAAGATATTAAGCTTTTTGTGAAGGTTTCTGAATAGGTAGAAGGTAGAAATGGATATTAGGAAAGCATTGTATTGCATTGCCAAAAGAAGAGCTATGGAAGAAGCTGAACAGTTACCTGGTGTGAGAAGTGTAAGAGCAAGCCATTGGGCACATGGAAAACCTGCTCAACAGGAGCTGCAGACAAGGGCATGAGCCAGGGCAGCCATAGTCTGTACATCTTCATATAGCAATAGAATCTGTAGAAACCAAGCTGCAGCTCTTCTGGTTCTTCCCAGAAAACCCAGTTTCAATAACATAACCACTGTAAAGGCTCTGTGTGATAAGTGTGACTAAAGAAGAAAGCAGTTAGGATTTTTTGAGAGTTTTTTTGTTTGTTTTTTTTGCCTCAGCTGGGAAGAAAACTGGAAGCCACATTTCCTAAAGTCATAAGGAAGTAACAATGGTGACAAGAAACTCACTAAGTTCTTATTTCACCAGGCACTCAAAAAGTTGTCCAGTGTAATAATGAATACAGCTGGTATTTAAGCAGCATCAATTACTGGCAACAATTAAATCATCCAACTGACACCAGAGCAAAAGGCCTCCAAAAGAATCTACACAGGCTTTTCTGATCTTTTAGCATGTTACTGCTTTTCTATGCCTCATATTTTATCCTGGACCCAAGTAATCTTTATAACTGGCTTTCTTCCCTTTTCATAGCTTTTTTGTAGCTAAACTTTCTAAGTCCTCAGCCTATACAAAGTTGAGGTAGAATCCTTCTTTATCCTGTTACTTTTCTTATGAGGATAAAGATACCAATGTTGCAGAATCTTAGTATAACTGAAGAAAACATCAAATGTAGTGTATGGACGTGGTGTATATTTGAAGGTTATTTGATTAGGAAAACCTCTTAAATTTTAAGTTCCTTAGATGTTCATAGCCATACACAGCTGAAAGTGTTATGGTTTGAGTGACAAAACAAAAAAAATCAGTTACATTTCAGATTTCTTTTTTTTCAAAGTTCAATGTCTAGCTTACTAGTTCTACTAGCAGAAAATCAGATTTCTTAAAATGAATATTTTGTCACTGGTCAGAAGAATTCTTATATTTCTGTAAGATTCCAGATTCCAGCCTAGGACCTAGGAAGGCACATAGTGATTTGAAAAGTTCTGTCTTCTAAAGAAGGTCTAAAACATGTAAAATATAAGTTGAAACCAAATTTCTGTTACTCTCAAAACCAATTTATTAGTCAGTAGCTGTCCTTCAAAGTGTATCAGCAATGCTGTGTTTAAAATACTCATATTGGCCTTGAGCTAGCTGAAACAAATTCCAGCTGGGTGTGACTTAGACCTCTTCAGCATTCGCCTCACCACCTGAATATTTAATTGCTTCAAAGCCTGGAGCTGTAAGCTGTGATTAAAGTATTTTCTGACATCTACCTTGAGCTGTAAGCTGTGATTAAAATATTTACAGATATTCACCCAGCTTCTGTAGCATCAGAGGTATTGAAATTTTTGTGCAAAATATATTATTTTCCTTTTTCCACAGCAAATTGATGCCAAAAAAATCCAAATCAAAGTTAAAAATAAGGCACTTTCCACAAACTACATGACAAGAACAAGGTCTCTTTGCTTTAAGGAAATAATTTGCTCTCGTTATATTCCTTTTCTTCTCGTAAGTGCTGTTTGTCTAGATTTGGCTTTAACAAATACCCAAAATCTGCACCTAGAAACGTTACTTGCATGTAACCCAGAACTGTTCTTATAAAATACAGAAACAAATGCAAAGTACAATACTTAAATTTATAATAAAACCAAATTATGTTGACTGCTACAGCTTCAAAATCTTACTCTGTTTTACAGTCTTTAAAGGCTTTGAAGCCTAAAAACACACAATAAACCGTGGCACCACCATAGTCCACCCATCAGGCACAGATGCAAAAAAAATTGAACATCAGATTAAGTAATGCTTAACACAAATCTACACACCTGTGTAAAAACTCAAGTGTACAGGACAACAGTGATTAAACTATCTACACGGCAGCTGGTAGTTTTAAGTCTTGGAAATTTGGTAGTTTTTAGTCTTAGTAAGAGGTATCCCAGATGTAGTTTCTTTGCTGGACTTGGTTTGAGGTAGGAAAATCTGTGGTTTAGAGATAGAATTTAGGTTTATTTCTTGAAGTTTCTTATGAGTAGATTTTGTAGTTGTAGTGAAACTTGGTGGGAGATAGAGATGTTCTACTACTTTTATAATGGCAAGGCTTTAGTAGTACTTATTTTTATCAAATGTGAATAGTTGTTTATGTATGTGTGCTAATGGGATATACTTGACCATTCTAGGTGTCCTTAGGTAAAAACAAAACCTGTTTCATGAGTGTATTCCTTGCTTTCTTGTAGAAACTCTTTAATAACCATCTTCAAAATTGTTGTGTTACTTTTTTATTTGTAGAATCTTAACTATTTTAGTTAGATTTTAGAATTAGATGATGCAGGTCCTGCTTTTAAAATATTCTCATTAGCTTATATACATACTTGTGTTAGTCAAGATGGAAATTTTAGTGAAGATATTTTATTATTAACTTGTTGAAATATTTGCTAATTCCATTCTTGTTTGCTTGACCCAGACCAACATTTTCTTCTGAACAATGAAATGCTTAATGTGTCTTAAAAACAGAGTTTAGTAGTTTACAAGTATTACGTTAGCTACAGTGATTGCAGAAATAATTCATAAAAGATAAAAAAGATTAGGATATATTCTGTGTGGGAGGAGAGGGCTCTTGTGACTTGAAAATAAGTAACAACTATATATATATATTACACTTATACAATAAAAAAAATCAAGTCCTATATTGATCTTTGAGGTGATTCTTACCTGAGTCCCAAAATGTAATATTTTGCAGTTAGAACTGATCTAAAATACTTCCACAATTTATGCAATTGTTTCTGTTCCACTATTTCAGTGTTGTTACAATTCTTTATTAATATCTAGAACAGTGCAACAAGAAATAGTGGTTTTCTTATTATGCAACCCTTTGTAAATAAAAAGTGTCTCCAAAATACCTTGCATTTATTTCCTAAGGGTTATAATTCATGTGAATTGCTCACACATAAAAACAGTTTTCTCATAGTCTCCCCATAATTTTCTCTATTAAAAGGTTTTCCCAATTAACATACTTTTATACAGAAATCTCCCAGAGTCCTCTATTAATCTTTTCAGAGCAGAATCCTGCTAATCTGTCTTCTTACTAGCCTTTTGCAAACAGAGGGTGCTTGTTAAGGATGGAAGAATATTCTTGTACCTAAGGAGCTCCTTGGGTCAAAAATGTTCTGTTTGCAGATCTGGATATTTTTCTGTGTATGGAGGGAGCATTGACAACCATCTGAAAGCGTTAACAGCATTCTTATTGCTGAGATTAAATAGAAAAATATTGTTAGCTATTTTAATCTGGCAGTACACTCTTTTAAGAAATCTGCTCAACAGTAATATGTTGTCATTTAGTATTTTATTTACACTCAAATGAAGATATCTTCAATATCATTCATTTTCATATCAATATGAAAATTTTATTTCAGCATACTCAATATTTTTCTGTTACAATAATATTTTTACTTCTCTTTATCAAAAATGTCTTCTTTTGTTGGAATTTTTTCTTTATTTACAAGTCAACATAATAGCTATTTGCAGTTGATCTCATTATTCTTTTAGCCCTTCTTTCCTTCTCATTTATTTCCTTTTATACTCTTTGTTTATTGGACCATACCATGCTATTCTTGTGTCTTTTGTTTGTTTGCTTTTGCTGATTTTCAGGTAAGGCCTGGCCATCTCCAGGCATCCCTGGAGTTTGGATTTTCTTTCAGAGCAGATTTGGAATGTAGTGTTGAAAGTCACCTCAATGACTTGTGAAACTGCTCCTTAATTCTGCTTGTCTTAGAGCAATGCTCTGGACTAGTGGGCTTTGCTGGGGAATCAAGGGGTAATGATCCAGCACCAATGGTAAAGCTATTGCAGTGCAGTGGCTGCCCGTAGGGAGTTGTGCCCTGCAGGTATTAGGTAGATAGCCTGCATCTTTCAGATATTTCCTTTCCCATTCTCCACTCATTTTGTGGCAGTAAGAGGCCACACCCTGCATCTGGGGAAAACACGCAGTGGAGTTAAGGCCTGTGTAGGTCATGTACCCATCTGCTTTAAAAAACAGTGTGGCCTGTCTGAGAATTCTAGTAGTGTGTCAGTTTTCTTAACTTGTAAGTAATAGTTCTTTTACCTTACAAACACTTGGAAAGATTTGCCATGGTGCTCCTTAGGAACAGCGTTTTGGAGACTCTTGTATATGATTGTCTGATTGCAGAGAGGGGGCAGAGCTTAGTGCTGTGCAGGTTGTTACTCTCTAGGAATGACTGGTTACCACCTTTCTGTCTGTGCATGGGGGCATGGTATCTAACCCAGTGGATGTACCCATATGCAGCGCTGGTGAAGATGTTTTTCCAAGCAGGGAGAGGTAGTAGGATTGCTTTGTTGATGTACTGCATGATATTGGTTTCTGACATGGTAGTGTCAAGGGCAATGAGGGTCATTAGGGATGTGTATATTCAGTTTTCATCTGGCCTGGTCTTATCCGATACCTCTGGGTATTCATCAATAATCATACCTAGCCTATGGGAGGAATAGAGGAAGAGGATTTTCCCCAGCCTTCCACTGCCTTCTCCTCCTTCAGGACTTCTATAAAAAATTCTGAAAATTTTGGGTTCTCTTTAGATGTTAAGAAAACCATCTTTCACTAAATTGCTATCTCAACCCATAGGCTTTGCTTTTGTCCCTCCCTCACCAGAAGGGACAGGGGAAAGGGGAGTGGCTTATTTTAGAGTTTAATTCCCTCTTAACCTCTTTCCTCCCTCTGTTGTGGGAGTTAACCCACAATAATGATAACCAAATGTTTTGTTTAAAAAGTGAAGTTTTTTCCCTTGCTTGCCTGTTTAACACCATAGAGTACAGTATTTAAAACAGGTACCTGGAATGCATGGCTCTTTCCTATGTGAAATGATCTTTATGAAGTTCAGACTGTGATAACAGGATAATTTATATAGGTCTTATAAAATAAACAAATTGCTAGAAAACAGGCAGAGCAATCCACTGATGTTGCAAAATGAATATTCAAAGATCTAAAAAAATGTGTGGATATGGTTGGGAAGGTGGCCTATGGTGACATAAACTCTTTACTTGCTGGGTTTTGTAGAAGCCCCAAGGAGGATCTGTAGATTCTGGACACTGGGATTATTCTTATGTTTTGTTTATTTATCGCCTCTCTAGAATAGTTTTGACTACATGATGTAAGTATTTCCTCATTTTTTGTTATACAGGCTCTGTGTATCACCAGGCTCTTTCTTTGGAGCTGTCATTTTTAATTAATGTGGAAATAGCACATTCTTGCTATTGAATGTATCACACTTGTAAATTGTGGGGTTTAAAAGTTTCATGCTTTTGTTTTGGGTTTTGTGTGTGTTTTTTCCCATCCTGAAATTTGGAAGAATAAAGCCTGTTAGGTGCATGAAGACGACTGCTGCAAGAGGCAATTGTAAAAAAAAAAAAAAAGGGGAAAGTTATTTGAACTAGAATTACTCTCTTAAATTGGAATTAGGAAGAGAATTCCAGCTCAGGTACTTTATTTTTCTCTTCGTATGCATGTGTCTCTGGTTTAGTTTTTCTGATTGCATTAGTGAAACTTTAAAAACATCTCATCATAACTTCTTTATTCTTTTATTCTTCTTTTTCTGCCTCTCAGTAAAAGAATGCAGATCTAAAGTTCCTTGCTAATGCTCCCAAAATAAATAATGTATGGACTAGTATTTATAAAAATACTCGAAGATTAGATAAAAATGTTATCAAAATACTTGATGGCTAACATGAAAAGCTTAAAACTAAAGTAATAAAATTATGCTGCTATCTACATAGTAGAAAAAACATAAAGGACTTTTGCCTTGTATTTACACAGGAATTGGATGAGACTTGGATGAACTTTAAAATAATATGGCACCACATGTCTTCAGAAAGTGCTTTCACTACACAAGCTTTGTCCATGTTAAACATTTTTGGTTTAAAAACAAAGTTTAATTGAAGTAGTTTTAAAATACAGATTTTCCACAAAAGTAGGGCTGAAACAGTGCCAGAGGCAGAATTCCAAGAGGCTGCTTTTACTTCATGTTTCAGAATTTATTTGTATAAATCTTATATGCAGTCTCATGGCCTTTCCAGTATTGTGCAAAGCATCAACAGTCAAGAAGTCTGGCAGTGAGGAAATACATCAACATTCTGCTTGGCATGGACTAATTGAAAGTGATCTGTGAAAATTAAAACTAAACGTAGAGGCTAAGTAGTACAGAGGCAGGAATGAACCGACATGATTTAGGCCTATTTTACTTGTACTGAAAGAGAAGAAAAGAGTAGTGAGGCTTTTCACAGAGAAGTGTTTGAAGTAAGTAATTCTGGCATCAATACTTATCAGCGTTCAACAGGTATGAAGTGCCATTCCAAATCCCATTTAAAATATCATGCTTAATACCCTTTGACATGTTTGCTCATTTGCCTAAAGGCGGTACCACATCTTGGGTTGTTTTAACCTTCTTAAGGGCAATTATAGCAGTTTATTAGTGTTACTTAAACAGGACATATATTTTTAAAACACAATACATTGCTTTATAAATTAAGTAAATGCAAGTATAACTTTGAAACTTGATGCTTTAAAAATTCTTTCTAATAAAAAGCTGTCATGTCTGAAATGCTGTGTAAATGCATTCTTGGCAATGTGAAAGCTACCTTTAAAGATATGGACAATGAAATTTAACAAATAGGACTTCTCTGCAAACATTCACAGCTGAAAATGTTAAACTTCAGTTTGGGCTATTAGAGCTGGCAGGGCTTTGAGGGAGGTAGGAAAGGCTATGGACTAAAAGCTTATAATAGAACAAACATAGAAGAAAAATTGTTAAACAGCAGTGAATAATGAGCTTATTTTATTTTATTCTGGAACCCATCTGGAAAGAGTGTTTTTTCTAACAAGTGTTATAGTTTGATAGGACTCTGTTAAGTGGGCTGGAACTGTGCTTCATTTACTGGTAAATGGACTTGCCTTTCCAGCACATGCAGTGGTGAAAGGAATAAAAGAAATTCCCTTGTCCTCCTATTCCCTGTAACATAGGAAAATAAACAAGTAAGTAATGGAATTATAGGATATCCTGATTTGGAAGGGACCATGAGGATCATCCAAGTTCAGGTCCTTCTCATAGTATCCATATTTCCTTCCCTGAGCAAAAAGATATAAAGCAAGCAGGAAAGTTAAGGAGTTAATTTTGCTCACATTTGGAGGTGTGTGGTGGGGGAAGAACATCATGTCAAGTAGACATTTTATGTTGTCATGAGTTTTCACATTGTACATGCTTTACAAAAAAAGTGAAGATTAAAAGAGTATTTGAGGTTTTTACACTTTGGGATATTTATAAATGATGTAGTTATGTAGTGAGGAGATAGATAGCAGAATGAACAAAATTTAGAAGCTTATCTTTGTACAGAATAAACCTTTACTAAGATATTGTCCCCTAAGTGATTTAAGTGTTTCTTAGCTTTTGTCATCAAGAAAAATTTTCACATGCATTACTTTAAGAAATGTACTTAATGTATATTTCTGTGCCTCTGTAAGTTGCCTTATCTGAAGTGACTTCCAAAAGGGGAACTGATCAGTTGGAATAGGAAAAAATTGCAAACAGCTGAAGCACTGAGGGACTTGATTAAGTATTGAAAACTTGAATCAATGTCCATATAATATCTTTCTACAATCAGGAAATTAGGATCTTTATAAGTAGCTTATCTGGGTAGAGAAAAGGTGCAATTTTATTAAATAAATCAAGAGGAATAATTCAACTAGATAATTTAACCTGTGTTTACAAGGGGAAAGTTGCAGAAGGGCCAGACGCCTGTACAGAAGTGTCTCATCTGATATACTGAATTACTGCATGTTCAAAGTGTTTGTTACTGACCTGGCTCCAAGAACCTTATTGCCTTCAAGTAGTGTGCTACCTGTTGGTGTGATACTACTCAGCATAGATGAGTACACAGCTTAGGACTGGGAGTAGTATGAACTTGAATAGGTCTGACTTCCTGTGGGAAAGGGAAATAAATTAAAATGCCTGAGGATTAGAGGTAATTAACAGATAGAATAACTCCTAAAATACTGGGGTTCTTTTTTTTCAGGTACCTGCAGGTCAAAACAGAGACTAGGAGATTTAGGATTAGATTCGGGATAGATTTTAGGAGACTAAGATTTTTCTGCTACAAATCTGTTATGAAGACATAGCTGTTATGTTTCCTTTAGTCTAATGCTAACATGCTGCTTCAAATCAAAGTGATTCATTGTTTCATGTTATTAATATTATGTACTTGCAATTCATGCATACATTAGCATTATAAAAATAGCTTACTTCGCAGTTATGCAGTGCCTTTCACGTGAACATTTCAGTGCTTTATAAAAACAGTTTGTATAATATGTGAACAGCTTTTCTTTATCTCCTCTTATGTGATAAAGTTGTGCTTTTCAGGTGGCCAAGGGAAAAAGTTTAGACAAATAGAATCCATCTCTCATTTATAGTACAACTGATGGGCGCCTATGTGAACTCTTTTAATAACACAGAGAATGTGAACATATTGCTCTTAGAGCAAGTTATTCAATCTAGACTATTGGTTCCCCATTTTCAAGTGAGACTAAGAGAATTTATCCTAATCTTTGTGAAAATCAAATTCAGTTTTGTTTTTTGGGAAAGGCCGTATTCAGGCAATGTTTATTGGACGTGTTATGAATCTCCTATGAGCTTGAGTGAATTCAGTTTTCCAACTGAAACGCATTACCTGATAGATCTGTTACTGACTCTTTTGTATAGAGCCTTGCCAGGTCCCCTTACCCTCCACCATCAATGAAACTAGCAGTTGCAGTAATCTCCATAGAGTTGTTTCTTTTTTTCTTTTATTTTTTTCCTTAAAAAAAAAAACCTTACTAAACTTAACATTTGCAGCAGGGATTATTACAACCTGAAACCTGACTCACTGTTGCAATAGGGTTTTTACAGCTGCAAGAACAAACATGGAACAAACAAAAGCATAGCAGTCTAGAAACAGAAGTCCTCACTTAAGTTAAAGTTTTGTTTACACCCAGTTTACATGGTGTTCTATTAAGTTTGCTTTTCCAGTCAACAGGAGTTTTGAGAAACAAGCTGAAGGCAAAACCTTTGTTCTGTAAATAGGTTGCCCTTTGCTACCTCAAGAATTGTAGGACTAATACCAAGGTATGTAGATTAGAACAATTTATCCATTTTGCTGCAATTCAAAGTGAAATGTCTGCTTTTTTAACTGAAATTTGCATAGTGGTGGCTGGCAATACTGTAGCTGCACTTTTGGCAACTATCTGTGCTTACCCAAGCAATAGCGTCATTAGATAAGGAATGTCAGAGATTAAATAAGCAACTCCTGATTCCATAGAAAGGCTCTCCACACAGATAATAAAGATTCTTGGAATGCAAATGTCTGACTGTGGGAGATATGAGGAACCACAGACCCTACGTGTGGTTCTTCCCATATATGACTAAGGCATTCTGTGAATTGGCAGTGCAAGAAAACTACACTGCATGCAAATGAAATGAAAGAACTGGAGAAACAGCCACTGCTTTGGAATGCTAGAGAGAGGCCGAAGACACAGCCTTTACTGGAACTTTTTCTTTGCAAGTGCAGTCTGGTTTTGACATCTTTTTTAGGACTCCACTGCTATCATCAAAAATCTTACCTCCTGCTCATAAGTGATGAAGCTGAGGTTACTGGGAGCAGATTTAGAAGGAGTACTACAATCTGATTGCTTTTCTGCCAATCACAGTGTCTTTCAATGGAAATATCCTTTACTTGTTTCTGCTAATTAAACCACAAGTAGAACATAATAAAGATACATAAACATAGAACAGATGAAGTTCCTAGTGTTTTACTGTATACTTTTTGTCTGTATTACTAATGGAGTATTCTGCTTTAGAAATTGATTTTAATCATTTACAAAAAAAGGGATTTTTTTTTTTATGGAAAAGCATTTAATACTACTATGTGCCTATCCTTTCTTTGCTTTTCCTAAAACCTGTATTTCAAGTAACAGCCATTTCTTTTCTCAGAAGGGCAATTATCTGTGAGAAATAAAGTGCCTTCATAACCCTTTATGTCTGTCTACCAAGAGTGTTCATCTCTCCCTACTTTTTCCTTTAGGTATTCAGAAAATTTTCTCTTTCACAGTATAAAATAGTTCCACTCAAGGATCCAGAATCTAAAGCTAGGGATAGTTCTTCCTCAGATTAGGTCTGGTTTTCAAATATAATTTGGCAATTGAAGCAGGCTATGGAAACTCAGCTGCAGGTGTGTTGATTAGAACAACGAAGCTCCATCTTGTGTCGCAAGGTATTTTACTAAGATGCTAATTCTGCTCCCACTAGAATACAAGTATGACTTTTAAGTAGTTGTACCTCTACTTTAGCCTCTTGCTGTCTTTTTGTTTCTTTTTTACTGCCTCAGCTGAGCAAGTACATTTAGTTACATCGAACGTAGGCTGTCCTCCATTTCCAAAGAGTGATGCTGATTTTTCTTGTCTTCCCACAAATAGAACAAGTCCGCCCTCAATATGAAGTTCTTGATATGTGAAATGTGTTAAGACTTTCCATCAAATGCTGTTCTGTTGTTCTTTAGAAGAACTCTGTTTCTTTTAGTTGCTTAGTAAGTTTTCCACCTTTTAATTCTTTGATTGCTCTTTGGTGAGTAGTGCACAGGGCATAGCTTCACACCATTTTATTTTTGCCTTGCATATTACATTTGTTCTATTTTCTTACTTGCTCATTTACTCCTAGTGAGCATCACAAATACAGTTTCTTAGTACCTTTCCCTGTACTCAAAATGGAAACCATCTAGTTAGTTATATAATCTCCCTCAAAATAGTTGATCATATAGGAGGCATCTAATAATAGTTGAACAGAAATGCTTTTTTCCCTCATTGGTCATTAGAAAACTGTGACTAAATTAATGGCTGACTTAAAAATAAGTAAACATTACAAGATCCATGTGGACATTAAGAATGGAAGCATCAAAAACTTTGAATATGTGAAATCAATTTTCAAAGATACTGGAGCATGGGAGCTAGTGGGGAGGTTTTAACACATTACCCATTCCATGTACATTACATGTATATCTTAGGTGTAAACATGGCATTGAACTTTTCATTCCAGTTTTGAAAAGTGTAATGATAATTCTTAACACCCACTATCTGAAGCAGAAGGAATTTCAGTGGTGACTTAACACACATGTAATCTTTGCTATAAAATAATTGTTTATGCCTTTGTTTAGAGTGACAGTGGCCTATTTAAAATGTGGAGTTTCTTAGTTTGTTCTTTTTTTCTGCAGTGTATCAAGGGCTAACATAATCTTCTCAGGAGGAAGACATGTGACTGTCAATCTCAGGGAAATTTTTACCATAAATGACTGTGCTTTGCTTTTCCTTACTTTAATAAAAATAGAAACAACAACAACAAAGCACCAAAACAAAAATAATCAACCAGCCAAACAAAAAAAAAAACAAAAAAAAACAAAAAAAAAAAACCACCAACAACTCCCCCTACACACACACTAAAAAATCAACAAAAAACAAAACTCAGCAACAATGGAGCAAGTTGCATGGTATATTGAAGATTACTGAAACAAACATGATGGAAATTAAAATGGAGTAGTGGTTGACATACATGAGCATATTTCTAATCCATTTTAAGATGCTATTTATTCAGTTTTAAGACTAGATATATCTATGAGGACTTTATTTAGTCATTTTCCATGTTAATTGCAGTGAATGTAGGTTTCATATTGTGCTTAGTGTATCACCAGTAGTATTTGAACTTTATGCCCACAAAACAAAATATATGAATAAGTGCAAATGAGGTTGTCATCTATTTGAAGTCCTGTGAGGCAGTTTAAAGAACTACTGTGTTGTTTAAAAAAACAAAAAAAAACAACAAAAAAACAAACAAACAAAAAAAAAACACCAAAAAACCAAAGCTATTTAACACACAGTATCAAATATTCAATCTGGCACATATCATCTTGACTTCCAAGAAAACCTTGTATTGTGGGCCAAAGGGAAGAGGAGGAGGAGAATTTCTGAGGCTTCTACAATACTGCAGGCAGCTGGTATTCTAAAATTAATCTTTCTTGCATAAGCTGAAGCAGGATAGCTTCAGCTATAAGATCAATTATATCAAATATTCTGCTAGGTTTATTTAGTGAATCTTATAGAACAAAACTGAACCTTTTCTCAGCTTGCTGAAGAATGGAATGAAAAAATCTTCGAGATTGACCATTTAGGCTGAAGGGAGATTAATTTCTGACAGATGCAGTTCTTCTACATAATACCTCTGGGAAAGTTTTAAATTATTCCTGCCAGTTATACTGCTAGTTATTCACAGTTTGGCAGGGAGGGGAGGAAAGATCACTATTTTAGTACTGCCTTAAATGCAAGCTCTTGTACTAAAGAGTTCTCTTAAACACAAGGTCCTGAATAAATAGAAAAGCACAATATATAGAAAAATACTCCATTGCAAAGGGACTTGTTTCAGGCCCATGATAAGTCTGCAGTCATATTTTACAATGGCTTGGAAGTGTCCAGTTGTAATTTGGTAGTTAGGTAAAGTAAGAGGAATTTGTATGGTCGATTGATTTTGAAGCCCATCAGTGTTTAAAGAGAGCAAGCAAGAAACAAGAAGGATCCTGACTGTTATTTTGGTATTCTAACAATCTTTCATACTTTAAAGCTTCAACAAAGCAAGCATGCTGCACAATTAGTTCCAATTTCAAAAATCTTGTCTTGGTTTGAAAACAAAACTGCTTTTGTTGTTGCTTTTCTGCAGGATAAGGAAAGGAACTTGATGTGAGAAAAACAAATTACAATTGTTGCAAGTTTTTTAAATGTATCTGAATGATTTCTCTTATTTTCATGTGGTTATATTATTTTTGTAAGTACCTCTTCTAGATTTTGGATTTAGAGAAATAAAACTATCCTTTCACTTAATATTTGAATCCCTTTCACTTTTCTAATTTTATGTTTCATGAAACCTTATAGCCTGAGAACCCTTTGAGAGTAGTCATCATAGATCTAACAGAATACTTTTGATATTTATCACAGCATGAAGGCAAAATGAAGAAATGCTGAGATTTAATGATGTTTTTCTTCAGAGCAGCTACTAAAAAATACCAATGGAAAAAATGTTGATCTGTGTTAGGGCCAAATATTAGCTAGAAAGGAAGTGTTTTGATTACATTGTAGTAGTATGAAATATAGCCTAAATGATGAAAGGCAAAAGGCCTCTTACTATATAATCTTTTTGGCCATCAGCCAGAGCAGGAAATTTTCTCTGGGAGAGTGAAGGTATCGAGTAACTTGAAAAGTAATATATTTTTAAAGACACTAACTTCATTTCACACTGCTTTCTAGAATTAGATTGTCACCTTAAAGAACAGAACTTCTTGTTTGAAAAGTTGACTGCAGTCTAACCCTTTTTCAGTATTTATCTAAAATATGCTTTAATTGGATAGGGAAGAGGGGGAAACCTACAGAATACCATTGTTTTAGTAAGAACCTTTATTACTAGTGAATAGCAGTATACTGGGAAATATACTAGAGAACATCATATATTATTCATGACTGTAGTACAAATGTGTCACCATAAAGTCAAACACTCAAATACCATATTTGCAGTATTTCACTTAACAGAAGTGACTCTTGGCACAGTCAATGTCAGCAATAAATCCTGAAAAGTTCAGTGATGGGTCCTGCAATTATATTCTGCTTCTCCTGCTTATTGCACCAAGTGAGTTTGTTCACTTTTTTGAAAATCTTTGTGGCAAGACCATTGCATGAATGAATCTATACAGACCTAAGGCAGGACAAGGAGCAAGGACAAAGAGGATGTAGATGGTTGGAGGGATTTCAAATCAGTCTTGAAAGGATTTTGGTTACTGATTGAACCTTTAAAAGAACTGTTATTTATTGTACAGAAAACTTCATGCTGCTAAAATTTGAACAGTGAAATAGGGTTTTGCTCAAGACAGTTGCAAATTGTTGACTACTATTCTACTTTTGGGGACAAAGCTACCACAATATGTTATTATGTACTAAAAAAGTTCTGTTTCAGAAAGCACACCACTTTATAATACTTTTGAAATGTCACTACCTGTGATATTTGCTATATGAATTGTGATAGTGATTATTTCTTGTCTCAGTGGATAATTGAACAATCACAATATTCATGTACTTCATGGTGAAGTAGAGGGAGTTAAGACTTAGACACAAACATTCTATTCCATCAAGGCAGCCTGATTCTCTCTCTCGCTCGAGTAGGATGGGTGTTGCAACAGAAAGTGTCTTGGAGAGAATGTGAGATTCCTTCTTCTTTATCAGTCTTATGCAAGAGTTCTAAGATGGGTAACATGGGAGAATAAGCATCAGTCCTGGTAGCTTTGCATGCATTCTGGTTCATAATGCCAGATACTGTAATGACATCACATCATAAATTATTTCTTTGGGGGCATCCACACCTCCGTTAATTATTTCTATCCTTTGAAGAGTTGCTGATTACAGCTTCCTTATCCCTTAACTTCAAAAGTCCCAACCCATTAAAAGGTTCTGGGAAGGATTTTGTGACTGCTAAGGGTGTGGGATTTTTAGGTTTTTTTTCTTTTTAAGAGAGGAATGAGCAGAAAATTAGGTGTTTAGTTTGCCTGAATTAAAAGAAAATGGTTCCCAGTAATATATATATATATTATCCTGCCAGTTCTTTAGGGCATATTTTGAAATTTGATACAGGGCAACCTTTGTGCTAGAGATGTGCCTTTTGCCACTCCTATGAAAATCCACTCAGAGCTGGCCAAGTTACAACCTGCAGTTTGTTCTGGATTTGTATGTAGTTCCATGATAGAGGAAGTTTGCCCTAAAGCAAAGATTATGTATTGTACTTGTTATGCTCATCTCAGAACCCAATCCAAGAAGCATAAACCTTTACAAGCTGGTGGATTTCTATGCTCTCCATTAGGCCAAAGAGACTGGGACAGTTTGAAGAGAATCTTTGGCCAGGAGTATAGGGTGCTCTTAGGATCAGCTCTGGATGACAAGAGGCCACTGTCAGGAGATGTGAACAAGCTGGGAACTGACCAGATAAAAGCTCTTGAAAACCAGGGCAAGAGGGAAGGACAGACTACCTGGTTAAGAATGCTGGAATTGCAATCCAGTAAGGATAAATGGAAGGACATGGAAAACAAAGAAAACTGAATGAGAGGTCAGGAGGCTGTGCTAGAAAATGTGAAGTACATGGTTTAGGGCTGCCTATACAAAAAGATATAGCCATATAAAGGATGGGACCAGGATGGCTGGGACCAAAGAATTCAACTCTCACTTGCTGTTTAGTAAGAATTTCTCATGGTAGATCAAAACATTCTGATGTGATTTCATCATGCCTTTTGTAGTGTTGTATGATAGAACTTACCTTGTTGGCTTTTTCCAAGAAGCATAAAACTGCCTTCAGTTCTACATAATTGTTGAAGTTATAAAGTTTATGACTCAAAATGTAGAAAACCAAGTTTCACTCAAACAATACACTACATTATGACATTTTATAGTTATATAACCACATTTGCTGCCACCCCGCCACCCCCCCACCTCCAGCATGATCTTATTCAGCAGGTATGGTAGAGGGGTAAAATCAAGAAAGGAATTTTGTGGAATTTATCCTTTTTTTTTGTTGCTGGAACTGGAAAACTAGGTATTGAATGAATATGCATAGTTATTGAATGAATACTGAATTACTTCTCGGTAATGAGGTCAGTGTTTTCAGCTGCAACTGAAACAAATAGAAATTCTGCTCTAAGTACATGCTGCATTATTTCGTCTCTGAATAAACCAGCTCCTAAATATTTCATATTGAATTTTGCAATCCCCTTTGCTAAGCAGTGATAACACTTTTTATATCATTGTTAATTCTGAAAAGAAGTTGCTTATGAATTGTTCGTGTAGAGGGAAATAAAAGGACAACAAATACTTATAATAGTTTTAAAAGTAGGTAGACATTATCTAGCAAAGAAGTCCAAATGTTGTTTGATGAAATCAAGGTTCTGAAGGAGATAGAATAGGAATAGGCACGGATATATAAAGTCAAGGAAAATGAGAGAGAAAAGGCTCCTTTCAGTCTCTCAGATCTTTATTCTTGCCCATCCTGTACTATATGTTTGGAAAAAAACTGGTAACAAACAGTCCCATCCTTTCCCCTCCCAAACACCATTATCTGCTCAGCTGATTCTCTCCAGAGTATGTGTTTGCTATTTGGCATTTCCTAGCATCTGAGTGCTTAACCTCTTAGAAATGCTTTTTAATGCACTAGGCTTGTATGCAATGCCTTTTCTTTCCAAATATAACACCTAAAGCTCAGAACCCTCTGTCATTCATTACTCATGAGATGCACAAAGTCAGCTTGTCAGATATACAGCTGCTCCAGCTGACTTTAAAAAAAACCCAATAAATGGTAAAATTATTTTAGAATGATTGTTTAACCTGTGGTTGGAAAATATTAAAATACACTACAAATTCTATGTGCATTTTGAAAAAAACATAAGGTATCATTCCTCCAAATATGCTAAAAAGAAAGGCCAACAACAATGGTATGGAAATAAAAGTTTCTGCTAAATGTGTGGTTGCGAGGCATGAGTTTAACATTCTCCAAGCACATAAAAAATGACTAGTTTTACCTGTGGGGAATATTTTATCAACACATTTTATTAAAACAATACCCATTCTTATCAACCAGAACCAGGTTCAATCTTGTTAATGGGATGAATTGGCAATGACTTCTGTCTACATAGCAACCAGCAAATATTGTTCCAGTGGTCCAGAGCAGCCAGTGAGAGGCGGGGCACTCTGGGGCAGCTTTACTCATGCCCATAGCACTGTGCTGCAATTCCTCCTCCTGACAACCCCCTCCCCAATTCACGGATGTGAACATTGTTGAGTATGATCTCATCTGAAAATCTCAAATACTTGGCACTTCTATGACAGGAAAGTATTACAAAGTGCTGAGGCTTGCTTCATGAAGATTATAGGTAGGAAGCAATTTTAATTTTCTGTTGTTAATGACTTACAAATATTTACCAAAAAAACATAATTTTGCTAACATTCCTAATTTCAGTAAGAGTTCGTCTGTGCAGTATTTAATGTTTGCAAGTCCTCGTTGTCCTTAGGGCCTCTTAGTGGAAGTGCACTCAGCTGCTTTTTATTGTTCATAAACAGGCAGTGACTGAGAAAAAAATAAATCCTTTCACTAGTATTATTTATAAGATTTTAACATGTGCCACCTAGTAATGCCTCTTTCATTTTGTTCGGAAATTCTTCATTTTGTTGCTGAAATGCCCTTACTTCACTCTGGATAGAAGAATAAACAGTGAAATACTATATTGCCTCTTTTTCCTTTTATATTTTCTTACTATGGAATATAATTTTTATAAAGGAAATACTTAATGTATCCAAAGAGATGAACTATATAAGTCAGGAAGTATGTGAAACATTTAGCATGGGTGATTTTTATAGGTGTCTATCATTTAATGGTGTTTTCCATATAAAGACAATTTCTATTATAACAACTTCCATCTCCATTTTAGTTCAAATCTAGTATTTTGAGTTTTTTGAGTAGAAGTTTTAATGGGTATATATTACACCAGTGAATAGGATAAAGAATAATATCTTGTACCCTTTTGCATATGTGGTAAGGAATCTAGGTTTTAAGCCCTTTGGGGCCAATAGGGAAAATGCTACCTTTACTTTTAGTTTAATTTTTCTTTTAGAAATATGGTTATTTCATGTTTTAAAGACACTGTTTCTGGCTTGAGGAGGGAGGTGAAATTAGACTGTATATGTCAACAGTAGAAACAAAGGTCCAAAAAAATAAAAAATACAGAATTACTGTTTCTTCCCACTTCTAAACTCAAATTTTAAGCTGAGGTATTTTGAATCTAAAGAGTTACTTGAAGTTTAAATTTTTTAGCATTCAGTGTAGGTGTCTGACTTCAAATTCATGAAACAAAACCTGCCACTTTTCATACATGAATCCAGCAGGATTATATTCTCAAAAGCTATCTTCTGTGGACCAATTTCAGTCAGTACTGAGGAGGTATATTCTATTAGATTTCTTTTCTTGAAGCCAGAAAGAACTTGTTGTTTAAACGTGCAGTGTCCATACAAAGATCAATGTTTATGAAAATTTTTAATACAAAATAATTTCTTATGCATAAACTCATGCATTGTACATAGAGCATGTCCTTGATCTGATTCCTGCTGATTGTACAGATTTCCTAGTGATTTTAGTAGGTCACTTAAAAGGATCAGTCAACTTCATCTGAAAACCAGAAAGCTCAGAGATATAGTGGTTTCTTCTCTGTCCTTAAACATGAGTGGCATAGTTAAATTTAAAATTGGTTGGGATCTAAAAGTCTAAAACTCCAATGTCTATGCTGTACTGCTGACAAAGAATATTAAACAGATCTTTGGGTAGAAAATGTTTCTATGCATAGGAATACACTGATTTTAGTTAAATCTCTTGCCTTGAATACTTCTCTGAAGTTTTGTCTTTATGGTTTCTGCCTCTGTTGGTTCTATTCCTGAATTTAAAGTGAATTAGTGTTTACCCTATCCAGAAGACTTTTTGTTGAAGGGCTTGCCAGCAATATTATGTGTTCTGTGTAAGAGAAGATCATAGACTGAAGCATTTTTGGATGCTTTTAGAGAAAACAAAACTGGCATAAAATTTAGGGTGTTTTTTCTGACATTTATGCTTGCTATTTATACCAATTCCATCATTAGACATTAATTCTCTATCATAAGTTTCCCCAGGATCTCGGCTTTGCGGAGACAAAGGAGTAAAATGAGTGTTTAAAGACTATGAAAATTAAGAATATGTAGAAAAGAAATCAGTGAGCTTCCTTGCAGGTAGAATAAAAGCACTGGTCACAAAGCATTTTGTTTTCAGGTTCTTTCCTGCAGGAACTCAACCCTGTAAGGATCATCATACTGCTGGTTACTTGTACCAGAATTGCATAAATATGGTCTCTGTAAGAAAATTTTGTTTGAAATATCTCAGATTAGGACACAAAATACATTTATTCTGTGTGGTAGCAAGATAGCAAGAGCTTCCTTTCATATGAAATGTCTGTCATCTTACAGCAGTAATTCTTCCCCTCTTCACTATGGCAACACCAAAATGATGTCATTATATATTGCATTTATACATGTTTGATCTTGACCTTCCCATAGAACACTTAGAGAAATTCATGCCCTGAATTATATGGCTTCCTTTGGATCCAAACTGAATTGTGTTATTTTAATTAACATTTGTAGTCTCTGATTTCCACATCTTGATGACAGAGTAGCATACCAGCAGAGTGATAAAATAAGATTAAAAGGTAGACAAACTTCTGTTTTTATTAAGCCTGAATGTTACAAAAGAAGAAAGGAATTTGATCATGGAATGTTCCTAGATTAAAGATCTTAATAACTAACTTCCACAATATTTCTTTTAAGGTATTAATTGTTTACCTCTGGGTTTGGATGTATTAGGAACTTAGATTTTTGACTTGTTGGGAACCATTTTAGCTTCATAGCTGTAAAAAGCTTGAGTGCTACTGCAACTAAAAAAGGAAAGTGTGATTGCATACCTAAATATTTCACCTAAAGACTTCTTTCTTTCCTTTTTTTGGTGTTTTGTGGGTTTTTTTTTTTTGTTTTTGTTTTTTTTTTTTTTTTGGCAAAACATTCTTATCTGCTTTTTTCTGAGCTCCAAAGGCATAGATAGGGCTTACAGAACTTCAGCATGAAGAGTTGATTCTGCTTTTTAATAGGTAGTTATCTATTATAAAGTAATATCTACCCTAGACTACTAGACTACTAACAATTTCAATCTTGGGAAAGATGTACAACATGAAAATTCCATAGTAAGCGGTTAGGTCTTCGGTTTTTTCTTTTTTTTTCACTTTCTGACTACAACTATTTGTATGGTTTGCGATAGCATCTCAGTTTAAATGTTTATATTTTATAAGCTAATTCATCCAAACTAATTGCAGTAAATAAGCTCAGCATACTTGAGTTCAATTTGTCTTTCAGAGTTGTGGGCATTTTGATGATATGAGCATATATCACACTGCCATATTTGAAAATGCAAGGGAAGCAGTTTTTGAGCTTGAAAGAAAATTGGCAGATAGCTGTTACTACTCCTGGATATCCCCTCTAAATTAGAGTAGTAGCAGGTGCTAGAGAGCTCCCATGATCTTATTCCTAGAAGTGCCTGCATTCATTGGGAAGAGGTGCAATCAACATCAGTAACCTCTGCTGAATATTACCTATTTTGTATTTAGCTTTTCCAAAGTAGCAACATGCACTCTGTGAATACATCCCTTTTTTCCAGAGAGTTTTGGAAATCCTGGGCCTCAGGGATTGTTTAAAAAGTTCTGCCTTCAGAAAGCCATCAAGGAGGAAAGGCCATGTCACATTCTGTAGGAGTACAGGGAGTAAGGCAGAGTACTGAATTGGTAAGCAGGAAATGGGCAGGAGTTACTTACTTTTGCATTATGTATTAATAGTAAACTGGGTGCTTCTTCATATGGATATATATGTAGTTTGGTCTGGTAAGTACTTTTATGTACATTAAGTTGTCACATGGGATATCTGTTATATTCTTGATCCTGCCCTGGCAATGAAGGCTAGCAGTGTTTTCTAAACATACTGCACAGACTGGTTGGGAAACTTATCTGTCAGCAGTAACTTTACCCATAGGATTTTGAAAGCAAATTTTGTTTTTGTTTTTTACCAATCCTACTAGGCAAAGGCCTATGCAATGTAGCACTGGGATCTTCTCACGGGGTAAGAGGTGGTAGGGACTTTGTATTATCAGTACAGAAATAACTTTTGTAGAGACTCATATACAATTTTGAATGAAAAATACAATGAATGAAGCATGAATAAAAATGTGTATATAAGCACCAGAAGAAACAGCATAAGTGTTAAAAGTATGGCTTCAAATGATAGTAAAGAAGGTAATTCCCAGCTGATCATATGAAATGCTGTGTTATTTCTATCATAACTCAAAAAACCTCAATAGTTATTTAGCATTTTGTCAATGGAAGACTGCATTTTGACAACAGAAGGATGGGAACAAGGTTGTAGTATGTGCTTTTTCTTTTTCTGTTAGCCCCAAAAAGAAGAAATCTTATAGCAAAAGACTTCATAACAAAAAAAAAAAAAATGCTGCTGATCAAGAAGAAACTTCAAGAAAACACAAGAACTTGATAGCCAGCATCCCTTGTTTTCCACATTGCATAAGAGTGATCCTGGCCAGACCACTAAATACATGTTTTGCTTCTTGTAAATATGTGGGTGTGAGAGTATATGTTCAATCGAGAGTGGATGAAAGCTACAAGGGAATGACTGTGTAGGTAAAATCAAATTACCCGGAGACACTGCAAATGCTATTTTATCTTCCATAAGGTTTTGCATAGAGATTTGTTATTCCAGTTTTCTAACATCTACCTAAAAATTATGAGGGAAGCATTTAATTTTAGATATGCACAACTGAGAAAATCATACTAAAATTTCATCTCATGAAAAATAGAAAGCTTAAAAAAAAGTGTTAATTTTATGCACTTTGTTCTGCAGGAATGGTCTTGCAGTAAAGGAAAAACCTCAAACATCTGACTGTACCACCAACTTCATGTTACACACCACTGCAACCAGGGAGGGCAAATGCTATAGAATTTTCTGAATGCTCAGTGCTCCAAACACTTGAAGGTGATATCTTAGAATCTCATTTTATGAAGAGTGTTTACACTGGGGACAAATTAGCATTTTTGATGTAAGAACAGCAGATGCAGATGCATATAGCATTCCGATTTAGAGCTAAATAATTTGTTAGCCAAATCTTTCTCAATGGCCACATCTGTGGTTGACTACAAATTGACAATAGCAAGCCTCAGATTGCTATTCTTTCTTAAACATTACAGCACCCATTTTAAGGAGCACTTCAAGGATGCTGGAGGAAGCTAGGAAGCTGTTGGTGTTTAGTCCACATGCTAAACTGAAACTTGTACAATATAATAATTAATAGATATGGGTTCCATCACCTTTTATTGGGGGGAAGAATTATGTAATGTCACATTTCACGTGACTCTCCTTCTAGCTGGTGTGGTATCAGCCTGCCCTCTCTGGTGATAACTGAAAACTGATAGTCCAGTCTCCAGCATTATCACTGCCATTAGGTAATGTTATGTAAATACACATTCTTAGAAAGGAAAGCTGCAAGCAGGTATACTTCAAGTGTAGCTCAATTCTTGGTTTTATCCTCCTGTGTGTTAGTTTGTATTCATTACTAAATGTGGCATGCAAAACTTTAACTGAAAAATTGGAAATGTCTGATTATATTTTTTTAGTCAATTGCAGGACGTCTCATCTTGGATACTTTTAAAAGGATGTCTTTGGCAGAAAGATTGTCAGCCCTCTGCAGACTGCTTATGCTCCTACAGGCTGGATTTTGTGTTCTGTGTAATATATCTGTAGGCGTACTGTTGTTTATACCTAATCCCCTTTTTAAATTTCACTTGACTTGACTTTCGGAAACTTCTTGATACCTTTTTTGCCAGATTAAAGTACTCGAAGGGTATCTTCATTCCACGCTGTCCTTGTCAGCAGCAGGACAGACGCTCCCTCAGACGCCTCTCTACTGCACTCTAGTGTATTGTCCGGAGATTTCCCCCATCCTGTGCGAACACACAAAATTGTCTTGACTTTTGGATGTCTAAAGGTGTTCCCCCCCACCCCCCCACCTTGGTTTCGATACAAAATAACAAACATTAAACCAAAATGTAATATTCTCTGTTTTGCTTCTTCCTTTGAGATTTGCCGTCTATTGAAAAGAATTTTAAGTGACCTTATGTTAACAAATGGAACTTCAAACTGCCTGCTTTCAGTTGTGTGCTGATGCTTTCAGGGATCTAATGCAGCTTTTCAGAATGAGTCACCTGAAAAAAAAATTCAATATTTCCCTGCTTAACTTTGAATTAATGTTGCCTGTAATTACGTGCCTAAAAGGATCTGACCTTTGGGTAGCTTATCTTTGCATTTCTTTGACGAGGGAATGGTGCCGATGGTGCTGGAGATACTTTGTGGTGATGTTGAGCTAGGATAGCCAGAACATTTGCATGAGAATCATTACACAAGGGGTGCAAAATATAAAGAAAAGTAATCTCTTCTGATGGAGATAGTTTTGTGTGTGCCCACAGTCTGTGTCAATCATTCAGGCTCCTGTGTATGTAATCAAATTCTGTCTAGAATACAAATAGCTGTTAAAAAAAGTAAACTGCATCCTAATTAAACAATTAAATTGTTTTCTCTAGTGAACACTTCAGAAAATACACTTCTGTGTTTTAACTAATGGGTTTTTTGTTGTGTTTGGGGGTTTTTTTGGTTGGTTTTTTTGTTTTTGTTTTTGTTTTTTGTTTGGTTTGGTTGTTTTTTGTTGTTTTTTTTTTCTGGTAGCAAAAGGCAGGATTTCAAAAGGGAAAAAGCTGAAATTCTCAGCAGAAAAAGTTTTTAAGCTTTGTTTCTGCTAAGCACTATGAAGAGAAAGCAAATAACTTTTATTTCTTAGAAATGTTTCAATCTTATGTGCAATTTAAAAATATATACATATATCTAGAGGAAAAGTCTTGGTCTCCTTTTAAAAAGCAGTGCAGCATTAACTATGAGCTGCTACCAGGAATTTGCTATAGAGAAGCAAGTTCTTGAATCTCTGACTTCTTGATATGAGTTTAGTAATGGATGTGGACTGTTTATCTTACCTATTGGCTGGCATCTGTTTTTGGATTTTTTTCTCTCTTTTCAGATTTGATGGGCATGGAAAGGAAGCCAGAAAAGTTTCTTGGTTTTGAATGCGTATTTACAGGGGAGATCTTCAATATTTTAGTACAGAGATAATATAATGCTGGCAAAATTCAGACTGTGCAGTCTGAGGTGCTTTACATGAATCATATAATGAGCTCTAAGTAGTTCAAAGTCTTTATAGTCTTGTCCAGTACTTTAGTTATACAAGTCACTACTCATACTTTTATTCAGTGTTGCATTCTGAAATGCATGCATTTTAATATAAATTCTTTTAGATATTTATTAGCAATTTTAATAAAAATATTGTTCATGCTTGTGTGTATTGACCTGCTTGCCCTTTATATTAGAATATTACTTCATATCCCCAGCAACTTGTATTTGGAGCAACATTTGCTTGACTCTCCTCATTCAGCAGCTTGCTACTCTTCCAAAAAGTAGTAAAATAAGAGGGAATATAAAGTGCTTGTCTGTGAACCATCTAGAACCAGCCAGGCTCATCCCTTCCTCCCCAGACTAGAAGAATGAATGCAGTTCAGCACGCTACCTGCTTGACAGATTTAGAAATGCCCAGGTTTTCCAGGCATTCTTTTCCAAAGACACTTCTCTTGAAAGGCACTTACTATGTGAGTTCTCCTAGAGACAGCTGTCCTTGGAACAGAAGAGCTGCTGATGGAGCCACAGTGGCACAGACAGATTTTACTTGGTTTATGTGCTTTTTTGGCTATTTTGAAAGTGGTTAAACTGCATATAGAAAATGGAGCACTATTACCTAACAACTTTAATTCCTTTGTAAGGCTAGAGCATAGCAGTATCTTTCTACCTCCACCAAGTCAAGGCCCTCAGTGTTCGTAATAGTGTAAATATCTAAGCAAGTAAGTGGAAATTTATTCCAATTCCCCACATGCATGGATCACTGCAACAAGTAGTGAGAAATCAATATTAATGATCTCTATGTTAGGTATAGTAAGGGGGAAAGAGAAGGAAAAGGAATTAGAAGTTTTTCATTAATTCACTACATGTATAAAATTAAATGCTTTTCATTTTAAATGAGAATTTGGCATTTTCAGTGGTATCCAGAGGGGAGCCTGTGAATATACAGAAGAGATGATCTGTGTCCTGAGAGCTCTGACTGGTATGTAGCAATTGGATGTTACTTCTGGCACTGTGTGGGCTTGATCATCTGATGAGTCCCTGGCACAGCAATCTGTGTAGCAAAGATCTGTGAAGACATCAAGGGCTTGGCAGCATTGTCTGTATCTTAACAATACAACAAGCCTCGATTTGCCAACAGGTATTGCTGCATGAGTTCATTCAGTGAAGGCAGAAACAAAAGCCAGTTTTTCAGTCAGAGGGGAAGGAGAACAGTCTTGCCAGCTGCATTACTCATTAGTTCTTTCAGCCTAGCTTAACCCTTTTGTGCACAGTGAAGCTGTGAGAGAGCAAGGAGCGTTCAGGACTGTTCGAATGCTTTGTGGATGCTTTCTGCATTTGTTCATCAGCTGCTGTAGAGCAGCTGGCCATGCTGCAAGAGGGAAATTCAAAGAATGTGTTTCCAGAAATGCTTGGGCAGTCTGCCCTCCAGTTTGTCAGGCTATTGTTGAAGGTATGCAAAGATCACAGATACTGCACTGAAGAGCAGCAGGATATCTGCTGATTAAGAAATTTGTGATAGTGTATGCATAAAGTATCCATTTTTCACCATAAATCCTGTTTGCCGTGCAATTAGCTCAGAAGCTGCATAGCAGAATGATGGGAAATGTGACAGGGTTCTACCATGCAAGTCTCTGCTTTTATTTCTGGATACTGGTTACTGCTCATCATACTGAGGGGCTACAGAAAAACCTTAATTTTAAAGTTAATTAACAATGGCAAAAAGAATCTTGAGTACAACTTTGGCTACTACTGGCTAGAAGCACTATTAAATCCAAGTTCAGCATTTATATACCAAAAATCCTCTTCTTCAATGTTTAAGCAATGCATTAGGAGGGAAACAGCATCATGTGTTCAGTGTGATTTTTCTGGAGAGTTTTAATTTTATTTTTCAATTTGCCTATGAGTTAATTTCCTGTACTCATTTTCCTCTGAATTTAGGAATAGAAATATGTGGTTTACCTCAAATTACTTTTGAAGTATTACTGCCGCATGGTTAATCCATCTGAATAGCATTTTTAAGATTTTTTCAAATCATGAAAGGGGATTTGTACCAGAAGTAGGTGAAGCAAGCAGCCTGGTAAAACTCAGCCTTCACTCCACAGCTATCCAAACAGCCAAAGCAAGCTTGAATCTATATAAAAAGTATTGATTGATGTTCAAGTGAAGTCTGTTCCAGGCGATGCATGAACTGGGACCCCCTTATGATCCCCTCAGCAGTCTCTGCTAGGTGATCTATTGGGAGGTTCTCCCCCCACCCTAACCTAATCCTCAGTGTTTGTGCCAAAATATCTTTTCTGTAATCATCCTTTGAGACATTACATAGTTTGTTTTAAAAAAGTATGCATCAACTCCAAAGTGAATATGCAAAGAATGAGATTTTATTTTTAAAATATTTTATGAATAAGGTATACTTTTAGTATGCTATTTAAATTTACTCTTAATTCCATTTTCTGTTGATATCAATGCTTCCTTTGTGCCAAATGTTAATTCCTAAGTTATTTCTAGTTCTTATTCTCTATATCCAAATGCAATTTCTGGTTTTTTGTTTCTTTGATAGAAAATATTCTAACCTTAAAGAGAAATAGAACTTTTTAATATAATATGTCGAAATATAATGTCACAAAAGTGTGAGAAGGAAAAATTGTGGCTACCTTTGTAACTTGCTTTTAAAAGACCAGTAGTGATAGTTCTCTTTCTATGGAAGTAGAAATGAATACTGCTCTTACTATAGCAGTTGGATATGGATTTTTGGCTTACTTAGATTCTACTCCTGTCTAACAAAAAGCATTTGTACAAACAATTTATGTTTTCTGTTAAAAGTAATCCCAAGAATCATTGGGTTTTTGAAATCTAAGTTGTGGTATTCTGGCTATAAAACTCTACAAGTATTGATTAAATTTAACATCAGTACCCAATAAAGGGGTTTTTTCCCTTCAATTTATCTGCTTTCTTTATGGCAATTTATAAGTGCTGGCTAACCATCAAATCTGTTAAATGCTTCTACTGCTTAGTAAACATATCTTGGAAAAATGCAGCATTTTTCATTTGGCTTAAGCTAATCACTGTGTTTTAAAAGGAGGTTGTTCTTTGTATTTGAAAGCTTTCTGGTTGCTGGTTCTCAACATGCTATTTGCTGATAGTAGAATGATTTATTCTTTTATGGTGAGAGGGGCAGGATGGTTATAATTTTGAATGGGTTTATGGTGAATAATGCAACTTATTTTTTAATAGGTGTTATGTGACTTTCAGAGGATGGCAGATGCCTTGCTGTCAGTTAAAGCCTTGATCACAGTTCAAGAACTGAACCTCCAGGACACAAGAAAAAATAGGGGGGTTCCTTTCCTGCTTCAGCTACACTTTATTTAATTCTATTTTTTACAAAATGCTTGTTGTTTTCAATGTTAAATATAATTTTATTTAAATGGAAATGCAGCAGTTGATGGATTGTTTCATTTACTGTTGCTTTCACTAATAGATGCTGCAGAAATGTATTCTTTGAAGGACCAACTAGAATGGGATAAAATGATGCCTATTCTTTTGAAAATAACTGTGATTTTAAAAACAAACCAGTAAACAAAAAATCCCACCAGAATATGAGATATGGTGTGGATGGAAGGGTTTGGTCCTCGCAAACCTCTTGCTGCGTTGCTACATTTTATTATTTAACTCCTGACAGTTACTAGATCATAAGATAATGATTTTGGCATTGCTCGTATTAAAAACAAACAAACAAAAAACAGATTAAATAAACTCAGAAACTATGCTAAGAACTAATATAAATAGTTCTCCTTCACAGCCTGTGTTTTTCAAAGATTCTTACAATTGCAAATGAACAAGGGGAAAAGAGTATATTGTAGAGGATTTAGTGAAAATTTTGTTACCTTAAGGAAAACTACTTTCTCTTAGTTCAAACTCAAAGAAATTTTTATGAGCTTCTTCTTACTTTGCTTCCTTGTTTCTTAACTAAAATGGATTTGGTGGTCAGGTGGCAGCAGCATTATCTGCTGACATCAGTTTGCATAGAGAAGGATGTACTGGTAATGTTGGAAGCCTAATTTTAAGAAATTATAGCAGTTGCTCAGCTTCCACAGAACACAAGAGTTGCATTGATGTTTCTTGGTGTCCGGTCAGTTGTCCCAACCATTTGCCTTGTCAGCCTGGAAAGAAAGGCTGTGACATGCCTGTGGTTCCAGTTTCTTTAGTAATGTGACCATGGATTTTCTACACTCTGTTCAAGCAATATCTTTTTCTCTTATTCTTCTTAGATTTTCATTAGTAAATAGTAGCAGATAATGGCAGAAAATAAAATGAAGGGTGGAAAAAGGAATGGAGTAAGGGCAGAACTAGGGAGCATTCACACTGCAAATTATATTGTAAGATTAGAAACAATTTTTATGTGTAGCTCTTTATTTTTTACAACCAAAGCTCACACTTTCTTCTACTTTTATGCTGGAATTATAATTTCTTATGAAAGGAGGAATGTAATTTTCTTTAACATCATTTGAGGTATTCACTTATTTGTAAAAATCTTCTGTTCTAACTGAGGATATGTTCCCTTACCAGAAATATGTAGTTGAGTTTTTTATTTTCTGACAGAATATAATGGAGAATCATTACCAATTTCCAGACTCTAGGTTTGTATTTTCTCTCAACATGACAATGAAGGTGAACTAAAACTGCAGATAAATAGAAGCACCAGAGAAGGCATAAGAGTCTCACACTAGTTAGCAATTAAAAGAATAATTCATAAAAAGAATATGAGCAATAATCTCAATACTTGAATTCTGTTAATCATATGGACAGTGAATTTATTAAACAAGTAGATGAGTTGAGTTTTGGAAATGTTTGGTTCCCTCATCTCCACCCTATCATTAACCTAGTCCATGCATACTTTTAAAGTGCTTTTATTTAATCACTAAACAATTAAAAATTAATCTCTTTCAGGGCTAATTATTATATACTTATCCTGAGATTACAATGGATTCCATAAACAAGGAATAAGTAGATGGTTCTGGGAACAAATACTTCAGCCATTTGACTTATTTGGGCTTGGGATGCCTGCATATATCTCCCTTAAATGTAAATGATTTTCCATTTAAATCAGATATAGCTTCTGATTTGGAGAGAAATCATTAATGGTTAATAAAACAGTGCATGGGCATTTTGATCTTTGGGAAATTCCTGTTGTCACTTAAATGGCAGATTCCTACATTCTTCTCTTGCTCTGAAATATCAGTCATGCTACTTGACTAATATTCAGGCCTAAGTACAGATGAGGATGGTTTTATTTGTGTAATTGTAGCAAATATGTTTCTCTCAGTTTATGTTGCAACTATAGAGCATTTGGAAAACCGAGCTTGTCTGCTCATGTACTGTTAGTGTGATATAGTTATGAAGTCGGAGAGCATTTTGTTTATAGGTACCATTTGTTTTAATAGTTAAAAATATTGTGATTTCTTTAAAACTCCCGTTTAAGTGTGGTGTTAATTCTGGCCTTGGATTGTGTGGAAGAAATCTCTTTAATAAACCTATTCTGAGATATCTGAATACATCCCTTTTTTATACATAGCTTATACAGCTGCTTCTAATACCTTGTTCTTCTCCATCTCTGTGGCTTATAAGCAAATTAACAATAAATAGAAACACTGGACAACCAAAGACAGAATTATGTATAGTTCTTTGTCCTTAAAATAAGAAAATATTCATGCAAAGCAAACACAATGAATTTTTTTCCCCTCTGATTCAAATCATATTATCTGTAAAAGTTTATTGAAAAAAAAAAATGGGGAAAGAGGGTAGTTATATTTACCTGGAATAAAAACTAACTTAAGTTATACCTCTCAGGCAAAAAATACTTTAAAAATAAATGCGGAATAAAAAAGCCTAATTGCTCTTTAGGTCTTTTTAGTTTTGGAGAATGAAATTTCAGGATTAAATAATTACAGAACATGCAAATACTTCACACATTATCTTTACAGAATAAAAGTTCCTCCATAAACGTCTGCCACAAACCACTTTTCACTTCTTAAAAGAACACAAGTGTTTAGGAGGAGAACAGAGAGCAAAGGAGATGATGAAAAAGCAGGCTTTGGGTCAGTAACCACAGAAACCATGAAAAGGATGTATGGATAAAAAAGGCAAAACCTTTAAATATTTTATGATCAAAGATAAATTCAGCCTGAGTCATTATTTAAACAATTTAGGTATGTAGATACTGAAAGGAAAATGTTTGATTTAGGAAAATACAGATTGTCTGACCTCAGTCTTCTATCTTTTCTGCATTTTTCACCACTCTTGTCTCTTTTCTTAGATTATAGCCCTTGTCTTGCAGGTGCTCCCTACATCCAAACAGTGTCTGTCACCTTTACTGTCGAATACCAAATTTACATAGGCTGTATTGGAAACACATTTATTTGTGTGTACAGAATATATGACACTGAAGGTGTTAAACTGTCCTAGTTACCAGAGTATGTGTCTAGTAAGTGCTCAGAAAAAGAGAGTAAAATGTTCTTTCCTCTAGATATATGGCTACTATTTTATTATACTGTTATTCCTGGGAGACCAAAAAATTAACATATGATGGCTTCTTTATGCAAATAGTCCAGGAGGGTCTGCCATTACCTTTCTGAATTGGTCTTCCCATACTGTAATGTGAGAAAATCTTGATGCTGTTGCCAACATTCAATTCATACTTTTGTTAGAACATGGTGATCACACTTAAAGACTTTTTAAAATCTGTTCTTTTTTGCTGATTATAATTTAGATGCATTTATTTAATGCTTCAAAAATTACTGTAACCATCTAGTCTGAGCACCAGTCAATTTGTGGTGGCTATATCATACCAGTCAAAGCATTTCTAACACAAAGTGTCTCATTGCTGCATGTAACAAGAACAGCTTTGAGTTTGGTTATGATAACAGACAGAGGAAAAGAAGGTGACAGCTCCCCATTGTTCTTTTGTTTGCTTGCTTTTTTTGTCTTTATGTTGCATAATTTTGCTGAATTTGTATTCTTTCAGGCCTGTGCTTTTCTGTAATAGCAAAACAGATTCAAATGTCTGGACTAATACTGGGTTTTGGACTAACCTCTCTTGTGTGGAGTCTGGATCACATAGCTAACTAAATGTAGATTTGTTGTTGTCCACTTGAAGAGTGTTTTTCAAGTTAGAACTGTAATTAGTCAGTTCAGCAAATTCAATGCAGCTGATGTTCAAGATAGAATTAGGTGTAGACTAAAAGCCCTCAGGTAATCTTATCTGTTCTTGATCTTTCCTTATGTGTGAAATTTGTCAGGTTAAATTTCAGCTGGCAAACTTCAAGACAACAAAGGAAGCCAAGCTTTGTAATGCTACCAAGTACACACAGGAAAGTACATCACACAGTAGGACTAAACTTCCTGATACAGAACTTGGATTTACTGTAACTTTTATGGCCTTCTAATATATTGAAATTCAGTCTCTAGGGAATATGCAGGAAGGCAAACTTAAATCATCATAACTTCTCTACATTCCAGATGGTTTCTATAGGCTTCTGAGATTTACCTTCAACATAAAATGTATTTGTAGTTTTAAAATTTATCATAAAAATTTTTCTGCAAGTAGCTTTGGAAAAGAACTGTCATTTCTTTCATGTAATGGGAATGAGGGGAAATGTATTATATCTGTTCTGCAAAACCTAAGCTCCTATCCAAAGCTTCATTATTTTTACTAAAGGATAAAACAGGGGTAGGTCCACAAGTACTGACCTTGGATATGGAAATCACTATGTCTGAGCTACACTGTCTCCCATATTGAGGAACAAAGCCTTGTGTAAACAGGTGGCTGGTTTATGCCATCATTGTTGAAACCAGCACACTGGAGTCTGTTTTCTAATCTAGTTTCTGCTTCTTTACCACTGTTACTTCTATTGTGAAAGTCACCATTCATCGTTGAAATTTACTAGTTTGGTTTTTCCTAAATACCCAGTGCTACATCAAACAACTCAGAATCATGGGCTAAATTAATCTGCATGAGATTAAATTAAACCCAAAATTGCTTTGAACTTTCTTTATATTGTAATGGTTAAATTAAAACTTAATTAAACACATCACAGACAGTATCACAATAAAAGTATGACTTGCATTGTGTTATCTTACAATATTTTGAAGGGAGTTCCTTAAGACTCAAGTCCTACCTAGACTGAGTAAAGATTCTTCAGAAATGTTAACTAATCATAGAGGCTCTTCCTGAGTTTATAAAGAGTTTTAGCAGTCCTCAAGTGGATTTGACATAAAGCAGGTTAAATACAAGTGCTAAAATAATATTGGGGCTATTGTGTGATGAGCTCAGTTGATCAGAGCATGGTGCTAATGATGCAAGATTGTAGGTTCATTCCCTCCATGGGCCATTCACTTCAGAGTTGGACTTGATGATCCTTATGGATCTCTTCCAACTCAGAAGATTATGTGATTGATGAATTATTAGTATTTTTCCTTAAATTTGTTCTTCATTTGTTAATGACTATTTTTAAGATTTTGGAAAGCCCACAATTATTGAAATCAGTATTCTAAGGGTTTTAACAGAACAAGAAAAGTCACAATAATTACATTATAACTTTCTGATTATTCAGGAAGGTTGTTTGTTTGGTTTTTTTTTAGGTGAGGTTTTCTTGTTTGTGTTGTCTCATAGGTGTTGATTTTATTTTTCACAATACTCTTCTGTATGTGGATTTTTTTAATGATTGTAAAAAAACGGAAAATTTAAACTATATAAAGATTTTTATATCTCTGTTTCTGCATTATACTGTAAATTTGCAACATTTGCTGTTTTGAAAATCCACACCAACGTACTGGAAATACCTAGGACTGGAATTTAGGAACTTCTGGACAGGCAAACGTGACACTGCTTTTTCTGGTGTGTAATAAACTACATTAGTAGTTTCTGTGTTTTCTCTCCAGTTTGCAAACAAATGCACACAGTGTGAAATGCACTCTGGCTGCAGTATCATCAAGTAGATTGTTACTAAATCATGCATTTCGTGACGTGTTCTCGTAAGTGTACAGCTCCCCAGTTACAATTTAAAAGCGCAATCATATGAGCTGCAAGTCACAATGGAATTTTTTCTCTACCTACTCTTGAGATCAGAATCATAGGGTAGCGACACTCTCAGTACATGCGATAAGGAGAGAGAATGAGGGGAGACGGACCACTACTTGACTTCCTTCGTGTTATTTTTGGATATGACTAGCATTCCTCCCCTTACACACACCCTCTTTTCCCCCAGCCCCCATCTCTTACACGCGTTACAAGCTCATGCAAACACTCTCACGTACTCTGCAGCAGCAGCAAGAGCAACAGTTGGACTGGAGCCAGACGACTTAAACTCCGCTTCCTCATTGCCAGCAGGCTTTGTTCTTTGGACTCAGTCAGAACTAGGGAGAACGTCTTCATTGCCGCTCGTGGTGGTTGGAATTTGGCAGCTCAGCTGTCTATTAAATTTTTCTGTGCTCCGCTGCGGACTAGAATGAATTTAGAGCAGCAAAGCTAAGAGCTGGGGCTAGTCAAGAAATCAAGGATCCAGAGACCATCAGCTCTCAGCCTCTTTGTGGGGGTGGGGTTCCTCTGTGCCACTACGGTAAGTGTCAGCCTTAAATGTGTATAAAGGTGCAGGAAACTATAAGGTGCTTTAGCTTACTACTATAGGGGAGGGGGGGAAAGTACGAGTGGATCACACAGTGTGTGCTGTAATAGTGGTCTTGGAACAGTGCCTTGCCGTAAAATGTTCCTATTTTTCCCTTTCCAAGAAGTTTTATAAGAATGTATCTATTTTAGCAAAATTCTTAAGTGTCTGTACAATTTTGGAAAGCTTTCCAAAATGGCTTTATTATTAGGTTTTCTGCAAGCCTGGTTTGTTTTGAGCCATGTGTAGTACAGAGTAACTTTAACTGGCAGAGTAACTAATTTGTTTTAAGTGCAAGAGCTGAACCTGGGAAGTAAAGGTGTTCCATCACAGAGGATATGAGTAGAACTATTGTTCAGGAGGACGGGGAGGGTAAAGGGATGATATGCATCCCAGGACTAGTCTATAGGCACCCAAAATAAGTTTGTTTTAAATGACTGGCATTCATTCAGAGTGCATCCCCTCCCCCTTCCTTTCACCGCTATTAGGAGCAAAGTGAATCTTTTTAAAAACAAAAAGCTTTGAGAGTCTACTGTTCTAGAGCATGCAAGTGAAGGCTAATGTACAGTGTAAAAAGAGTGCAGGCTTGACTAAATGAGACTGAGAGGACAGGAGTCCTCCTGAAAGAAACTGCTTTCTTCCAACATGCAAAATGATTTAGCTGTTCTTGCTTTTTCAAAGTTAAGACTGCTGCCTTATAAGTTTACTAGGAAAATGGTTTGCTTTGTTACAAAGACTTTTTTTATCTCAGTATTGTCTTTAGGAAAAGTTTTATAATGGCCAGAACAGAGGCAGGTTAATCCAAATGCATTGCTTTCAGAAATGCCATCTAGCTGTCAAAGGAAGTTCACTGCAGGGACCCATTTGTTTTAAAAGTACTGATAAGCCCTGCTATCAGCATGCTATTATGTCTTGCTCTGTAGGTTATCTTAATAAAGTGATAAATAAGAAACGCTTGAAGTCCAGAAAGTCAACTGTATAATAAATTTGACAAAGGGGGAAAGACCAGGTGACTGAATGTACTTACTTACTTTTAAAGCAAAAAGTCCAAAGAAACCTTACTGGGACAATAGATCTTAAAAGGGGAAAAAAATTCCTTTCCTTTGCCTTAACTCTGGCTCCATCAGTTACTTCAAGTAGTTATTCAAATATTTTTTGTTGACAAAGTGAGAGTTCCCTTGCCTCTATCTGATTATTAAATGCTGGTGATCAAGTATTTGTGAAGGTGAACCTATTCACATGAAAAATATGCTGAATGGGCAAATATGTGATTGTGCAAGTGTAGCAGTCACAGTCAATTAACTGTTTGTTTGAGGTCTGTGTGTTTGTTTTTTCTAATTTAGAAATTCAAAACCAAAGCTTTGTCATTCTAAATTTCACCCTTCATTTGGGAGAATACTCAGGTGTGTTAATTGTTAAAAATTATCTGCTAAATTATGTTTCTATGGATTGACTGTGAAACAGTGCTCAGCAGCACAGTGTGCAATTACTTAGGATGTTGGGGATGTTTAGTACACTTTGCTTGCCAAGTACTAAGGCATTTCTTTCTATAGTAGTTACTAGCTCTGTTTATGGCAAGTTATTCACTGAATGGGAATTACACACTAAAACTAGCAAAGATTGTTTTTCAGAGCTAAAAATGGAATATTGTTTTCCTCAGTTGGACCCCCCTCTGTAAATGGCACCATGTCAGGTTGCCTCAGCAGCTGCTTTCAGTTTCACAATTTACATGGGTGCTATAATGACATTTTTTCTCATTGATGTGGTGGAAAAATCTGACATCTTTATGCTGTTTTTCCTGCTTTGATATGTTAAAGCATATTTTCTATTGACTGTGAGGTTTGGCAATGAGTGTTGAGTTCAGAGATGGGCCTGTACCAAAATCCCTGGATTCCTACATCCATGAAGTATAAGAAGGTTAATAACTGGATCCAAATGTCTTGGCTCTGGTCTATTCCTGTTTTAAATGCACATCGCTTTGACCACATGTTTAAATTGTTTTTTGAGGTGATTAAGACTGAAAGAAATCTTTCAGGCTCCAGACACAGTTTTAAAGAGGAAATGGCATTTAAGAATCTTACAGTTATTTAAGCAAAGCTTGCTCATTTGCTGTTTAAATGTGACTTTTAGGAGCCTCCAAGGACCTACATTCCCTTTCCTCTGTTATAACTTTAGATGTAAGTAATATTTTGGAACTCCTTCTGAGATGTGCTGAGGAAGCTAAGGTGGTTTTGTGCCTGTCCTTTCTATTTGTTTAAGGAGACTGGTGAAGAAGGCTAGCAGCATACATTCAGATAATGCAGATACCTCAAAATGGTTTTTGATCCTAAGTGATCCACCTATAAGCTTTTAAGAAAGTGTCATATATGTATATACTAAACTGCAAAAAATTGTAGTGGCCTATGGTGAGAAATACTGTAATATGGTGTAGGAGGCTGCAGAAATTGTTGCTGAAATGGTGTATATTCTGCTTTTTTAATTGATCAGCTTCTCCTACTCTGGCTAGCTTAATGGATTTAGTGGCTCTCTGTGAATACAATTACATATGCATCTGCCAGCTGCTTGTGGTATCCCTGTCTCAGCAAGAAAAGCTGTTCTTTGGCTCCCTGTGCTTTGTGGCACACAACACTGATTTATTAGGCAGTAGATGCATTTTTTTCTTGAATGATTGAACTATGATGTCACTTTTTGACTTGGCTTTAACCTTTTAGAATTGGTTTGGTGGTTTTTTTTCTTCAGACTATTCTCTTAACACTAGGAAAGTGGGAAATATCTCAATGTTCATTGCAGAGCAACTCTGTCTACCCCAGCACATTCCAGGGCCACCGAATCATTTGTGGTGAGCGTGATTCAGATCTGGTTAAGATGATTTAAAAGAGAGGTTATGGGCATACTGCAGTTGTGCATTTAAGAAAATACAGAGTTTTTACTGCCTGATTGAGACCACATGGCTCCAACTTAGACTTTTCTTTTAACATGGAAATCATTGGCTGGATGTACTCAAACGATTTATTTTTTTTAAATTGCCTAGAGGCTGAGAGTTTGGGTCATAGCATTTAATGGTAAGGTCAGGGTTAAAACAAATAGTTTTTAATGTTTCTTTGAATAAATGAAAAATAGCTTTTTTGAATATTTTGCAGGGGATGAAAACATGCTTCTCTTAAAAGAAAGCAAATGTATATCAGGAATTCTTTTGGACACTGCAGGCTAATTGGTGACCTGATTTGAGAGTGAGAAGGATAGAGATAGGGAAGATCTCCCTGTCAAAAATCACAGTAAATATGTTCCACTCCAAATATATTATGGAAGATACCCAAAGTAAAAAAGAAAGACCTTTTTTATTGCATACAATTTAATTGCTTACTCTCAGCATTTTGTGCTGCTCTTAGGAGGACTGAAAAGTTTATATAACTAAACTCTCTTTAAATTGTTGTGACTATTTACATACAGTATATCCCTACTATGAAGAATGAAATTGTAATAATCTATATTCTTTTAATGTATATTATTTATTTTGAAAATTTATTTCTTCCCTCAGTGCTCTCACTTCTTTCTTTTCAATTATAATATTTGTCCCATAAACTGGTGCATAGCTTTGATGTAAAACTTTCACCCAAATAAATATTAGACTATGAATGTTATTTTATATGGATACTTTTGAAATTAGTAAAAAAATTCCAAGATGTTTCAAACATAGAACGCAAATCAGAAGTTACAGCATTGAATAATCACTCTTTGTTCTTGCGTCTGTTTGGAAGATAAAGTAATGATAAAAGGCAATTCTTACACTAACTCACCATAATTTATCTAGAAATAATACAAGAGTCGTATTCTACAACAGGAAACCCAATAAACAATAGTTATGAGCTTTTTGCTGTCTTTAAGGATTGGGATGATAAATTTAGCTAGGGGAGAATGGGAAAAAAGAAGAACAGATCAGTCATGCAGCTGTGTAGCTGTGTACATCCCTTTTCAACTAGTTTGTTGCTTAATGTTACATCTCTCTCAAATTTACAGACCACACATGAACTTTGTTCTTAACTTTAAAAAAGGATAAAAACGGAAAAAACAAAAAAAACCCCAAACAAACAAAAAAAACCAAAAAAAAAAAAAAACCAAAACAAAACAAAACAAAAAAACCCAAACATTAACCAGAGGTCATGAATCACTGTTAGTTAATTTCTGCCTCACATAAATGACAATGTAAATTGCTGATTTTTGTAACTTTGAAGTGCATAATGCAGGTGGGAAAGCTATTATTATTTCTGAGTAACTGCTGTGAGAATTAATCAGACGTCAAAATACATACTACAGGGTCTTGACATTCCTGTCCATGGTATGTTGATGTGTTGTGTCGGTATTCAGTTTTACTGAGTTAATGCATATAAAATACTGAATCCAGAATAAAATTAAATCCAGAGTCAACTGGATTTGGTTTTATACTCCACAATCCTAATTGTACTATGGATAGACCAGTACAGTCTTTCTACAAATACACAAGAAAGCATGGCCTTTAAAATGCCCAGTCTTAAAAGATGTATCTTGTGCATGAAGCCCTTGATAAATTTCAGAGCCACTCAGTGCTTTACAGATTAAGTGAAGCAAAGGTGACAAGATTCTGTTGTGTTGTATAGGTAGGAATATTCCTGTGTCTTCATATATATTCCAGAATATCCTGTTCTGTGAAGCATCTTTAGGCCAGCTTTTGTAGGGTATGTACATATACAGTTATTCATCTGTTACTAGATTGAAAGTTGTCATTCTCCCTAAACTGTGACTACTTACATTTTTTTTTTCTGACTGTAATGCTGGTGAAGTCTACATTGCACTGTGCATATGTAAAACAGATACCCTCTCTTCAGACAGTTTCTCAATCAATGGAGAGAGGCACATTGGGAAAGGAAATAAGAATCAAGGAATTTCATGATTTACAGGGGTCATAGCAAGCATATATAAACTCACGTCATTGCAAAGAGAAATAAACCTTAAAGCTGCCTTGAGTGTTGACCCTCAACCTGTTGGATTCCTAGGGAGTTTTTGATTTTCCACTCAAACCTGCTCTTAGTATTGTTTCATATTCAGTTTCATGATGTTTGTGAAAAATGTACATGGTATTCTTTGAGGCATAGCTGGCTAGGCTGGTGTATGTCAGTAGGTAGGATGAAGCTTGAAAATATGAAAATAATGTTGAAATGACTGTTTGGAGCAAGGAGGAAGTAGTCATAAATCTGGAAATAGTCACCAGAGTATAAGACATGGGTACATGCGTGCTGTAGGATCATACAATGTTGACGACTGTCAAACATGGATGTAGGCTTGCCTGATAAAGCTGAAACTAAAGACTGAAGTGAGGGCTGGGCTGTGTCTTGCAGCAAGTGAGATGTGTAAAGGCACTTCAGCTGATACCTGAACAGATAGCATAAGTCAGTCATTATTATTTACAGAAAGGTGATGGCTAGTCCTCAGACCTGGCTTAGGAAGAGAATGTAATCCTCCCCTAAGGAAGATTGTTTGTGTGTTGTAAACTGGACAGTACTACAGTGGTTAACCCTAATGACAGGTATCTCATTGTATAAACTGAGCAAATCAATGGAATGTAATTTCAGGAAAGGAATGCTCTGTGGAGGATGCTGAGGAAAAAGTGGCATAAGTTTTGAGAGAACTGAAGCTCCAAAGACAGGCAATTTTCCTTCCCCACCCTTTCTTTCCTATTATCTGCTGTTTCAACAAGACCTTTTTATACAGCACACTTTAAATCTGTTCTAGGGCACCACAGATGTTATCCCAGAGTCCAATGTCTTGAATCTTATTTTACCTCTTTTAATGGGTAACTTTTTATAATATCTATGATTCTATTTGCCTCTGAGGTAAGATATAAGAAAATAGCATGCTACAGAAAAGTACCGTCACTTGTAAATATGATGGATGTTTACAGAGATTAAGCTTTTTTTTTTCCATTAGCAAATGTGAAAATTATCTTTAATAATATTCCATTATTAATCAGAACAGGTATTATCAATATTGTTTTGCTAGTTTGTTGGAAATTAATTCAGAAAGCTTTCAGACTAGTAGGCATAGAAACTAACTAGTTTGATGGTGATTTTTCTATCTGTAAATATATGAAATAAGCAACAGTTGCAAATGTCTGTGAATATAGGGCATCCTAATCTTGAGTTCTTTGATTATGACAGTTTGCTTCACTGACATCACAGCCATCCAAGACCTGTTGCCAGTATTGAAAACCATGGTCAGAGCAGGACTGAGGTACTTGTTCTCTACACCCTATGGCACTCTGCTGAGTAATGCCAATCTCTGCAGGCTGAGTAAATTCTCACTGAGTAAATTTGACTGCTGTCATACTTAATGTGAGGCACTGACAAAACTGCTGACAGCTTCCTTGCTTTGTTGTCAGTTACTGAGTTGCTGACCTGACCCAAATGAATCAAATATTTTAGCTTCTGCTCAGCAAACTTATACTGACTGTCTCTAGCTTAGAAATAATCAAGAAGCAAGAAAAAGGGAGATGATAGTAGGAATAGTACCCATATAAAAATGGAATTGTTTTGTATTAGCTATGTAGGGTTTTATTTTGCATTTAATTTCATCTAGTTTAGCTAATGTTGCAGGTGGCAATTAGAAGCTTATCTATTCAGCTACTATCATGTAGATAGCTGTCTTCTATAGGCATCATTTAGTTGGCCTATAAAAATGCACAGTGATGGCCATGTATGTCACAGTTAATGTAATAGCTTTTTACCTTTCCAAACATCTAAAGTTGTTTTCCAGTTTTCAAGGTAAACCAACAAGTTCCATGATTACCATTTCCATTTGCTCAGTATGAACAAGACTGTACATCCTGAATGGAGGTTTCCTTTTGCTTATTGTTGATTTGCAAGTTATTAAGGTTTTGTAATTTAATATTGTTGGTTTGTTTTCTGTGGGCTAGAGTGGTTGGTGTCAAACAGTTTTCATCTTCTTCCCCTTTTTAAGTGTTATGGTTTTGAGAAGAATTATTACTTCTTCATCTGACATTTGTGTTGTCAGCCTTGAGTTGCCACTAACTCGCCACAGTCATGTTAAATGCAATTATGTATAGAATTCAAATCACATAAATGCAATTTCATCCTTATAACTTCACATATTTTTTCTTACTTCTAACTCTTTACAGTCCTTCCCTCAAAGTTCAAAATGGTATTTCATTGGAAGATTATGCCTGGCAATTCTTCAATAGGTGCTCTTCCCCATGAAGGCAAAATAATGACAGCACGCTCTTTGAAAATCTGTTTCTGGCCAAAGGAGTATAAGTGATAGCTAAGAGTGGCATTTCAGTTATAGGCACTATGCATTCCATTTCAGCTAGACAAGGAATCATGTTAATCCTACAAGCCTCAACAGTTCTTTGTGTCTGAAAAATGTTCAGCATTTCACATGGGATTATTAAATGCTTTTTTTTTAACCCGCTCAACCATCTTCACTGCCTTTAATTTTTTTATTTTCCTTCCCTTCCATGATCTTCTTAATTTCCTATCAAATACCAGAAGTGGTAACTTCATTTAAGCATGGGTCAACATAAACCAAGTGATGGTATCTTCAATCTAAGTGAACAAAGTTACAGTTATTTTATGTGGCTCAGGTGCATGACTGCCTTCAGACTTCATGGAAGGTGGCCACATAATATCCTTCTGCAACAGGTAAGCAGACCCCTAACAATGAAATTCCAGTATTTCATTGTCACACAGGGCTATATATTAACTTACATCCATCTCTTCAAGCCAGTCTGCTAGCTTCCAAAAAGATTGAGTAGTTTTATGTCTGGCAGTACATCTGGTAATGCAAGGTCAGGATCTGCTCTTATTTTAGAGACACGGTCAGCACAGAGAAGGTGGCCTTGGAGTTAAGACAGTGGAAATTGAGTTCTGAGATGGCTCTTACTGTCCTGAGAGACAATGGACAAACTGCTTAACCTCAGTTTTTCAGTAGTAAGACATAACTAATTATCTCATGTCCTATTACTGTTTCAGTGCTTAAAGATCTATTCATTGAGCTTTTCTTTAGAGAAACATTTTCTTCAGCTCCTGCAGACACAAGAACATTCATTGTGCAATTAGTTTCTGTCTAGACTGTTGTTAACAGGTAGTCCAATGGTTATATTCGGTAAGATGTGCGATGTGCTAGACACTGTGGAAAATTACAGTGAATGTTCTTACTGAAAATACAGATAAGAATATGCCCAACCTAACGGAATGGGAAAAATGTTTGGGGCAGGAAATGGTGGAATACAATGAGGGAGGCCTACTATGCTGCTCTAGTGGGCTCTTCCAGCATGCTCTGAAGCTGAGAACAATCTGAATGGGACCAGGCATGTCGTCTCTAAAACCATATATGTGTTTTCTCTGAAGCACTATACTTTAACTCTGTTCTCATATGCTTTATGCACCACTACTGTACTCTCAGTACAGGGCTGAATGCATTTTTAATGCATCCATGCATTTTAAGGACAATTTTTAATATGTTTGCGATAGCTTTCTGTAACTTTGTTTAAACAAATATTTGAGAATGCTTTATGGGACATAAACCAGGCAGAATTTCCTGAATTAACTTCCAAGTCCATTTTGGAGAGAAGATTTGTATCTGTGTATTTCCATTCAGAGCAAAATCCTTTAGCTACAGGGTGAAAAATACAAAGCAGCATCTGTGCTTTGGAAATCTAACATTCTGATATTTAGGGGAAGAGATGATAATCTTTGCATGAAACAAAACAGCAGATCAATTTTTTTTTTGCTGGCACAACTACAGACACAAGCAGAAGGGGTCTGCTTGACTTACTGACAAATGAATTAGTGGAACAATCTGAAATGCTGATAATGTCTACCACACTTTAACTTCAGGGTAAGATGTTCCAGGCCCCAGAAGGAAGTTGTACAAAACCAGTCAATTTAATTGCCTGTCAGAATGAAATAAATTATTGCTCAGTGTCTGGCTTTTCATGCCCTAAAACTATAGGAGCTCCTGTGTAGTAGCTAGTTGAATGCAATAAGTGCATGTTTCAGGTGCTGGGGGTTTTCTTCTCTTTAGTGCTGAATTCTTCTGTGTAACATGTTTCATAGTTCTGTGACAATCCTATGAAAGTATAAAACTCTCAAAGGGTGTTAAATGAATGGCTTTATCTGGTAATCATTTAAACTTGAATTACATTAAAAAATTAATGAAAGGATCTACATTAATATTAAGCACAGAACTGCAGAGCCAGCTATTATCAAACTTTTTATGACTGTACTTGCTCATTCATCACTTTTATAAACTGCTCTTTCTTTGTGCTCTGACACATGGAAACGGCTTCCAGGTTTTTTGGCATTGGAGGCAAGCTATTGCAGTGGAGATCAAAATGTAGAAGATATTTCAAAAGAAAAAAAACTTACCATGAAATATGAAACCTAAAAATGCAAAATGAGAAAGTTACATGGAATGTTAAGGTTATAAATGAATGTAAGTTGATCTTTTACTCCGCTTAATTCTTTCTGTCACTTCCTGCTTATATCACTTACCAACTTCAGTGTAAAGACTTCTGAAATGCAGGTAATTTTATCACAAAACTAGTATGGGAGCATTTTTCTTCTGTATCTTTCTTCTGCTTGTTTGCTTTTTTATTTTTTCTGAGTCATAATAGACAATTGCATCTGTAGATATGTCAGAAGACCAAAGAATTTTCCTTTTCAATGCATTTTAAATAATTTTGGAAATTGTAGACCAGATTGTAAGTCCTTAGAATCCACAGGACTAATTTGTGATTTTTTTTGGTCTGAAACCCATGAAACCCAGAGAGATTAGAGATACATTTGCAACTATATTTATGAAGCAAACAGCCACTTTCCAACTTTGCAAAAGTAAGTGGTACCATTTGATATTAAGAACAAGTGGGAATTTACAATTATTCAATTATTTTGCCATATCTTGTATTTAATAATGCTAGGGGAAAAAAAGTACTGTACTGTAGATTATGGAGATATATATAATAAAACTCTTAAGTTATTGCAAACTGGAGGTATTTTCAATGCAATATATTTTTCTGCATGATATTTGCAAGCCTTTATAATTAAATGTTGAGATCTTATAGCTGAAGAGAACAAATTCCAGTGAAGGGAAGAGAAATTAGCCACCTGAAGTTGAAAGTATTTTGTTGTGACACAATATTGGCTATGCTCTGAAGGAAATTTATTTCAGTTTCAACATGTAATGGGAGCTTGAAAAAAATTAAATATTGTCAAGCACAGCCATCCAAGTTGTTGAGTGATGACATTCATTACTGAAATACAGAATTGTAATTGAAGTGAAGCAAAGAGTTCTTTTGACTCTTCGGCTGTGCCAGAAAGTGCATATTCTGAATTTTCAGGAGAATAGCAGTTTTCTCTTTGGTTATTCTGATTTATCCTTCCTCAGTGTAGCTAGCCTAGAAGACAGCAGAATTATTGCTTAGGCACTCACAAAGAGGCTCTAGCTGTGTTTGCCCAGACTGCATTGGATCTCAAAACCCCTTTTTAGATTTATCCCAAATGTATGGCTGAGTTGTAAGTGGTGGTAGTATGCATACATGAGGCAGGAACTCAGGTTTAGTCAAATAGATTATATAAAATATTCTTCTATAAACATTTAGATGTCAGGTAGAAAATAGTGCTCCAGAAAATGCAGTGAGAGTAAGTTGTGCAAGAAGAGATGATGTATGGAAAACAATACATTAAATATTATAAATTACTTGTAATGCAATAAATTCTCTGAATATTCTGAAGAAAACTAAGTAAAGAATCTCACTAAATTAGCCTGCAGTTATCTAATGAATCCAACAGCCCTCAAAAATGTCTTACAAATAGAAGTGTTGAAAACTTCATGTCTTAAATTGCATATAACTTATTCCGGGATTTTTATTTAATGCTTTTTTCACATGTATGAACATGGTCACGTAGCTTTTAAATTTATACATGTCCAAACTCACTAGTTAAAAAGTTGCTCAATGAAATTAATTGTTTTGGAATATATAGCTTACGTGTCACAAATAATCAACATGCCTGTTGTAGAAAAGGTGGTTTGCAGTTCATAAGACACAAGTGGTCCTTGAATTGCACAGAATTTTCACTCTTTCTTGATCTGATGATTGCAAAAATATAGAAGAAAGTGAATTATCTGTCTACATCTATTTTTCAGTTCAATTGCACCTTCTGAAAGTGACACTTTTATTGCACAGGCTAGTGGCCAAAGAGGGAAAAGAAAGTTCTGTGAAATGTTTCTGAAAATGTGAAATCTGCGGGTTACACCTACACCCAGACAATGATTTTGTCTTCAGAAAACATCTAGTTAAGATAAAGAATAAGTACTTTGTGTTTTGTTAATGGACAAAGATATGGAAGAAAAGATAAGTCCTTTAAAGGGGTAAAGATAGGTCAAAATAGGATGTGAGGTGGTGTTTAAGCTTTGGCCTTCAAAAAGGGAAAATAAGTTATTCAACATGCATTTCAGCATTCTGTTATTTCAGAAGGTTGACTATAACATAAGAATACTGTTTTAGAAAAATCTTTAAGAGATATTTGTTCATTCTGGTTAGAGAGGTAAGCATACGGATTTTTCCTTTAATATTGACTGCTTTTTGGCCAGTTAAAGAAACATGATCTCCCTGCTGTTCTTGTTGAATCAAAACAGCTGCACAAATGTCTTTGATCCGCATGATGAAACAGGGTTACCTGAAATGTGGTATCTCATTTGGATACCATTGATACATTTGTGAAAGATCATTAAACCCCACAGTGCAGCCAACAACAAGAGTCACTTCCCTGCTTTCTTTGCTGCATGGCATAAATGTACCTCTGAGACTCTGAAGCCAGATCAACAACAAAGCTGCTAGATGCTTTTGGTTAGTTTTATGTTCAATATTTATGTATCTTCCTTGTAATCAGAGTTCTAAAAAAATAGTGAGCATATCTAGTTTTATAAAAAGTTACTCCAGCAAGAAATGAGTAGAAAGTAGTGAACATTACTCTAAGCTCCTAAGAGCTTGTTATTACAGAAATATATATTAATCAGAAATCAATAAATTTGGATTGCGTGTAAGTCATGTAGCAGGTCCCTCTTTTCTACATGATATAGTGTCTCTGGTTATGGACAGGAAAGGTTAGCATTAAACTTCTGCATTATAGGCATGATGTGTAATTCAGTTTTATTCATTAAATCTCTTTTTTTTTCCCCCTTTATATCCAGGTGTTTCATTGCTGTGTCACAGCACGCATATCTTCCAACTTTTATAACACTGCAGGATTAATACAGTGACATGCAATTTATAGTGATAAAATCTTACTAGAATGTATTTGTTTTACAAACTCATTATTTAATTTTTTATAGTACATAATTAAATTATGATTAATGTACAAAAAAGGTCAGTTTATTTATTTAAATTATTGTTTGTGTTTCTCTCACACCAAGGCAACTACTTCTAAACACCCAAAAAAAGCCCCAAAAACCAAGTATGAATCTAAATACAGCTGTAAGCATTCCTTTAAAAATAATTAATAAAAAATACCAATTTGTATTTCAATTCATATTATAATGCTCACAGTAGTTTTGACTATGATGCTCCTTTAAAAATATAATAGGAAGCTGAGATAAAACAGAAGGACCTGAGGAAACAAGAGTTAGTTGCCTCAGTTGCAAATTTATAGGAGTGAATTTCAGTACATTCAGCAACTTCAGAAAATACATTTTGTATCAAAAATTCTTATTGTGCCTAAGAATAGTTCAGCAGTGGCACAGTTGAAATCAGCAGCATGCATTATACCACTGCCATAGAAATGCAAAATAAACAGTAGTAACTGTTGAGCAAATAATTTAAAATTCACTTAATCTAAAAAGTAAAAGAAATGTTCTCTAAAATGTTTGATATATAAAAAGTTGTACAGTTAAAAGTCTTTGCTTTGCTCAGTGTTGTGTTCAATTTTCATACTTTCTAGCATTGATTTTGTGTTTTCTTGTGTGAATATCATTCAGACAACTAAAAGCTTCCATCAAAAATATTTCCTTTAAAACTTCTATACTTAAAAGCTACAATGTGAGGCCACCAGTTGCAAAGTCAAGGACAAGATACAATCTTGAAAAAAAAAAAAAAAAGAATTTCAAAACTGATTCTGTGATTTTAAGACAGAACAATTACTTTTTAATCAAGTCCGACAATGCTGTCTTTCTTTTGTAATTAGCTGTACACAACCATGTAAGGCTGTGGAATATTGCAGTACCCAGAGAGAATGACATGAGCTACAGGCTATACCTCTGAGCACCTTGTCCAAAGCTATCAAAATCTCAAGCTAACTTTGAGATTATTTCCCCAGCTGAAACAGAGTAGAATCCTTGTTCCATGGGTAAGGTGAACTGAAAGAGGCTTGGAAAACCTACACAAGAACGTAGGGAAGAAATTTTCCTAATGACAGGAATAAGCTAAAAAAAAAAATCTTTGGAGTTACTGCAGGTTGCAATCAGTGACAGAGGCCATTGCTCACTGTTCTTGGAAGCTTTGTTGCCCATGGCTCAGCTGGTCTCGTGTGTTACTTCTGTACCCCTCCACTTTGTATCCTTGCACAAAACATGATGCAGAGCTTCTCTTCAGAGGAAACAGAGTTAACCTGTAGGAAATGGCAGACTGAAATGTTGATACGTGTCTTGAAAATTCAACGATTTTGGTATTCTCTTGCAATTTCTTTGGCACTTTAGGAGAACAGTTTTGGTGTCCAAGTATCTAATTGTGTGGATTACTCAGCTGGATGTGAAGTCCTCACTGAAATTTGTGAGAGCTGGATGAACACTATGCAACATCTGAAAAATCAGTTAAATTAGTTAAATTATTGTACGCTGCTTATAATGTAACACACTTTTTATTACAAAATTTGCTTCTATGTTTTTCAGTATATAGAGATATTTTTTAATTGCTTAACTGAAGATTCAGCCAAAGCACGAGCATTTATATTCAGGTTTTTTTCCCGTAGATTTACAGTTTATAAATATTTAAAGTATGTATGTTGTTATTGGTAACCCACTTATGAATTACCTATACAAATAATGAAATATCTATTGCACAGAAATTGGGCAGTTTGTAGAGAATTATAAGTATCTGAATAATTTGATTCCTGCAGTGTACTCTAGATCTTTTATGAAAAAGCTGAGTTATTTTAAAAATCAGTTAAAGTTCTTTAGGTAGTAATGTTTTATAGTCTGGAAGTGTTGGACTGCTTAGTTTCAATGGAGAAAAGCAAAATGGGAGTTACACAGTATTGTGATGGAAATGCTGACTCTGCCAGTACAAGAATGTCAGAGTATTTCACTTTGACTTTTCTTGCTGGACATACTTAACACTACTAAGGATAAAATTACTTTTTAATTTACAACTTATCTCTCTGCACTTTCTGTAGTGGTCAGAGTTCCCTATTATAATTTCTCCCTAAGGCTATATCTTAAAGTTTCACTTCAGCTGCCATTTTAAATTAACTTTAAGAGTGTGCAGAGAGGAAAACCTCTCTATTCCTCAGTGACTCTCAAAAAACATAAGTTCCAGCAGGATTATGTATTAGAGAGAACCTTGAACTGTTTTTCTTAAGACCCTTGTGCTTACTTAGTCAGTGTACTGTTCAACTCTGTTTATATTTTGTTCAGGGTCATTAAAATCCCAGACACACGTGCTCCTATGTATTTCCATGCATGGAGGATTGTGAGGGCACAAAGAAAAGAGGAGTGAATAGAAAGGCACATTGTGTGGCTTTCTGCTTGATGTCAGAGTGCATGAGCTGCTGCTTACCTGGCATCTGACTGTCCTTTTTTTGTTTGCTGTTCTGGTTTTGCCACAATGTAGCCAGTAGAAAAGCAAAGAGGGTTTGAAGCATGAAAAATGAGTATCTGATCATTGTTCCCCTGCTACCAAAATATCTCTTCCTTGTCTGTTGACTTTTCAGTCTAGTGATTGTTTCACTATCTGCATTAAATATTTAATTGCTATAATTTTAATATACAGGAAATACAATGTAGGTGTAAACTAAGCGTCGTTGAAGAAAAGCAAGGCAAGGAGTAGAAAAGTACACAGGAAGAGAAATGGTGGAAAGAGAATGAAGAAAAAAGTGGGAAAGAGCAGAAAACTGCAGTGTAATTTGAAATTTGGCAAGATAGAGAATGACTAATAAAATTGATTTCAGTTATATAGAGTGTATGTTCCTCTTTTTTTTTTTTTTAATTGGTCAGCCATTATCTGACACGTTGCCGTAGTTTCTGTTGTTTTTCAAGGGGACAGTTCTCCACAGTTTTGCATGAACTGTAGCACAGCCTTCAGGAATGCACCCATGGTGCAAGCTGGAGGACTTATTCTGGGGACTGATATGTACACCTTTTGTTGGTGTCTCTGCCTGGTTTTTTCCTATTTGCACACTTAATGCCATACTGAGAACCTGCAACAAAGGGATAGGGAAATGAGTTGCTGTTTTTACACTTGGTATCCAGAAGTTATGAAAGAGGTATCTTTTAAAACAATGGTCTCTATGTAGAGAATTTTCTTTTTCTCAAAGCATCTGCTGTGCCTTTGTTCCTCTGTGTTATTTTCTTTCAGGTTGGGTTTGGTTTGGGGTGTTTTAACTCTCCAGAAGTATTGTTGTCTTCTCAGGACTAGAAAATAATCCTCTTATCCCCAAGAGGATCAGTAGGCTGGAATAGACTGGACATGAGTTACTGCTGCCCTAGTTAGCATAAAACTGGAATTTTCTTGTAAGACTTGCTTTGTGGTTATTTTTCTGTGTCTAGTCATGAGTCCTGGCTTCTTTGGCTCAGTTTCCCTTTGATAGTGATTTGTTGCTTGCTTTAGTGATCCTTCACAGTAAGAGGGAATGCTTCAAAGATTTGTCTTTGAATCTTTTTCAGTCCTTAGAAGCAGAAAATTCTCCTCTATGATTACTCTGACTGTAATGCAGTAAGGCTGATTGTACAAATATATATATAAAAGATGAAAAAGTGGCATTTGGTCTGTGTTTGGGAAAAAAGTACTTCACTTATTTTCATTTTATGACCCTTTTTTGATTTCACAAACTCTTTTGAACTGAACTGGCAACTGGGAAGTTATTGCTGAATAAGTATTTCAATTGAGTATTTTCTTATTTGCCTAATTTTGATGTAATCAAAAAAAATTCATGACAAGTAGTCCTCCTCTTTTATCAACATGTACACAGAAAAGAAAATACAATTAGAAAAGGAAAGAGAGTACAATTAAGCCTCTTCCAGTGTTCATCATTTCAAATACCTGTGCTCTTGCCAATTGTGAAGGTGAATTCTTCTTTCCACAATGAACAGTGGAGTCCCACACCAGGTGTGTTTCCCATGCATCAAATATTGCCTTAATGACAGCTGAGGTAATTTGGTATTGAATTGCTTACTTACGTGCTTTCCTCTGGGGCAGGCAGTGTCTGATGAAGCAGGTCAGGACTCGTTTTCAGTATGACACTGATGTGATACAAGTCTTAATCCCAGCTAGTGCTGAGGAATAGCTCCCACTATTTGAGATGACCATGAACAAATCAAGGGACAATGTAGAACTTGTCCTCCTAAGAAAACAGTTTACTTATTAAATGTTATCTGACAAAAACATATAAATGTATTTTTTTGTTGTTTAAGTTCTCATGCTTAAGACAATTTTTTAAGCATTTTGTGAACACAGAATTTAGGAAACAATAGAAAGCCATACAGCTTGCATTAAACTAAAATGGGATCTGTCTGAGAAAATAATTAGGCTTGTAGGAGAGGTTTTCCTTTGCAGGATGTTTCTGGAAAGGAAAGAAAAATAGAACAAATGGTTATGTAGGGCCTCATATTACAGGCTCTTGTCTGTGATTGTCTAGAAATTGAATTAACTTCTCTCTTGTGCATATTGTTTAAAATGCAGCTTAGGAAAGGCTACACAGAGGTTAGGACTCTGAAGGTCTAATAATCAGAAATAGTAGCAGAGGTCCTCACACTGGTAGAAGGGACGACTTGTGACAAGAGGAAAGGAGGGGAAGAGGGGGAAGAGAAATGTTAATTTTGGCAGTAGAGCTGACAGAATAGATTTGTCTCCAAGGCAAATAGTTGTAAAAGTAGGCCAAAGGGGTCTGCTGAGTAAACAAATGGAAGTTTGTTAGTTCTTTCCAAAAATGATACTTTCTCTGTGCACTATCTAGGTAACAGAAGACAGAAAAGGAACTTGTTAGTATTTTAATTACTGAAGACAATTGCATAAAGCTTTAATGCCACTACAAACTGAGGGTTTTGCCTTCAGGAATAAAATATATATTGTTCATTAACACAGAGAGTTTGCCCACAATTATTATGTTATTGAGGGGAATTGTGTTATGTGTAAACCTGGTAGATTTCTTAACTCTGCATTCTGAAATAACCATGACATTTCAAGTTTTACAATGCAATATTTTCAGAAGGATGTTTTAAAACATTTTTATTTATGTTAATTGCATGAAGTTTTCAATTAAAAAGAACAATAAAAGTGAGGCAGTTAAATTTTAAAGACTACTCACTGACTGTTATTTTGCAGTATCTGTCATCCTGAAGTGTTGTATGCTTTTCCTAAATAGTTAGGAACTCCCTGGGGTTATTTTGGTTTTCGGGGGTAATGGGAAGTCATCTGATAGAGGGGAAAAAATTTAATTTGAAGTATTACTGGGATGTAACTGCAAAAATTCTCTCATCAACACATACAAATTAAAGGAAAAATACCAAATCTTTGCAGCAAATTTTAATTATTTTTAAATTAGTTTTAACAATTTGATGATCTTTTACTTTGCATTGACTATCCATAAATTTCTGAGGTTATATTTGTTAATTTATGAAAAAAAACCATACTAGAGTAGACAACTAAAAGTTTGGGGAGGAAGATCCCTTTTGAAGCTTGCTGTCAACAATTCCTCATTTTGTCCTTGTTCTTGTTAGAGCAAGATTTAAATACTGGGGTGGCAGAGGAAGAAGAGGGAAAGGAGGGAAGGGAGAAGACATGGAAAAACAGATTAAGATTATGGAACAAGAAGAAGGGAAGAAAGAATGCTAAAGATCAGAGTGGGTTTGCAGGATTGGAATGGGAATAACAGCCCTGGCAAGGCTTGGCCAAATTTGTTTTCAGGATATAGGGACAATTGGAGAACAGAAGAATGGTTGCTCGTCAGTGATTTTCTTTTAATGACTCTCCAATCTGCCTCTGCTCCCTGCAAAAATGCACAGCAGACACTATAAACCAAGAATTAGTGACTTCTCGTACTTGTGGGGCTGTCAGAGATAGAGATAAATCAGGGCATAGACCAGGGTAATAGGACTACCTGATATGAGGGCATCAAACAGAAAAAAAGTGGGAACAGGTGCTTTCATGGCAGCAGTATGGGCTGAGAACACAAAGTAGCTTACACTGGTGAATGTTTGATTGACCTGATGTAAACAAAATTATGCTGTGCTTTTATGTACTTATAAATCACCCTAGATAAGTGTCTGTTTTGTCTGTACCTAAATCCATCGCTTTTGTTGGGACATACCTTTTTGGTAGTGGAAGATGTATTGCTTACACGCATAAAAATCCAGGCCTAGGAAACCAGTTTATGTTCTTGATCTGAAGCAACAGTAAACCTATTTAAAGCTTATCAATATAGAACCTGTGCCATGGGATTACATTAGGTTGACTGGACAAGATGGATGAAAATCACAGAATGAGTCAGTTGGAAGGGACCACAGTGGGGCATCTGTCCCAACCTCCTTGCTCAAGCAGAGCACATGGCACAGGATTGCATCCAGACAGTTCTTGGGTATTTCCAGCGTGGGAGACTCCACACCCTCTCTCTGCAATCTCTTCTGGTGCTGAGTCAACCACACAGTAAAGATGTTCTTCCTAATATTCTGGTGGGACTTTCTGTGAATCAGTTGCCTGCTGTCTCTTGTCCTATTGCTTGACACCAATGAGCAGAACCTGGATCCATCCTTTTGATACTCTCCCTTCAGATACTTATATACATTCATGAGGTCCCATCTCAGTTGTCTCTTCTCAAGGCTGAACAGGCCCATCTCCAATTTTTATATGAGAGATGCTCCAGTCCCTTAATTATCTTTGTTGCCCTCTCAACAGGAGCTCCAGAAGCTCCATGACTCTTTATTCTTGAGGAGCCCAAAACTGGACACAGCACTCCAGACGAGGTCTCACCAGAACTGAGTAAAGGGGCAGGATCACCTCCCTTGCCTCACTTGACCTGCTGGAATGTTCTTCTTAATGCAACCCAGGACACCATTGGCCTCTTGGCCACAAGGACACTGCTGACTCATGGACAGCTGGGTGTCCACCAGCCTCCAGCCTATACTGATGCATAATTGTTCCTCCCCAGGTGTGGGACCCTGCAGTTGCCTTTGTTGAATTTCAGCTGGTTTCTCTCTGCCCATCTCTCCAACCTGTCAAGGTCCCTCTGAAGGGCTGCACAGTACTCTGTGGTATCAGCCACTCCTCCCAGCTTTGTGTCATCAGTGAACTTACTGAGGAGGCACCTTCTCATCCAGCCAAGCATGGATGAATAGTACTAAGCCAAATAGCGACCCTTGGGGGACACCACTAGTGACAGGCCTCCAGCTAGACCCTGTGCTACAGATTGCAAATTCAGAAATTTTGTGTGCAGAATCAACAGGGTTTAGGTAGATGGTAGTGATAAATTATATCAAAATGAGTTAGACCGTGGTCAAAACAAGCCAATACACAACTTGTGCAGGAAAAACTCATTTACCAGGAGATAGTTTTTAAATGTAGTTGTGTTGTGTACAATTTTCTTAGTATTCAGAAATTTCTCCTTACCTTTTAAACAAAGTTTATTCTAGCAAGTTATTTCTTTGTGAAATATTTTCTTTTTTAAACACTTCAAAGCACCATGTGCTGATTTCAGTAGCAATTTAGATTTTTGCAGCAGAGTGTAATGTCTTCTTGTGTGCGATGAGCCTGAACCAATCCTTTATATTCTTTTTGTCTTTGTCTTTCTAAATGTGTGTGGGCTGCAGATGGTTCTGTGAAGGAAAAGAACTCCAGAATTCCCCTGACATTCAGATCCATTCTGAAAGTGGAGGACTTCATTCACTAATTATAGTAGAAGCCTTTGAAGACGACACTGGGCGCTATACTTGTCTGGCTTCAAATTCTTTTGGTTCAGATAGCACATCAGCTGAAATATTCATTGAAGGTAAGAGATAAAATAATAAAATACTTGATGTATATAAGAAAGGATAAATAAGCTGAAGTTTACTTTTGGTTCTTTATCTTAACATAACATTCAGTGTGGTGGTATTTTTATGGTATTCCTCTGCTTTTCTTTAACACAACACGTTTTGAATATCACATCATATTAATTCAGATATTTCAAGGAATGTATCAGGAATCACTGAGTATATTGCTATTTATTTAGGGTAGAAAAGAGATAAAGAATGAAATAGAAGGAACCAGCAAAAACTTTGGCATATCATTAGCTTTTAAGCGGTACCTCTGTAAATCACTATTTAATGATTTGACTAGTAATAATGATTTTCGTGATAGCAGTAATCCCTGTCTCAGTTTTAATATATTTGCCTCCCTGTGCAAATATATGTGGCTGCCCAAAATGAGTCGTCTTAGTCATGTGTAAATGTACCATTGTCTTTGGTATACTGATTTTGAGTCAGATTAAAGTCAGTCATACTGGTTTTGTTCACAAACAGCTGCTAGTTATTGTCAAAATATTTCCTGACTGCAAAATTAGTAATAATTGAAGTATTATTTTCTCTGAAAAAAGTTAATGATGACCATGAGTAAAATTATTAAGTTATTTTTTACCACAGAACTGTATTTCAGGCAAGATTATTTTAACTGAATACCAATTTTTATTTTAATTCATATGTCTCCCAAAAAATTGGGTACTATATATTCTTTTAGCAGCTTTGTAACTCATTAAAATTAATTTAAATGGTCACTTGAAAGCATAAAATAAATTAACATAGGAAATATTTATAAGAAATCTGAATAATGACACACCAAAATTATTAAATAGATTTTATTTAACAAAACAAAAAACTTTTTGCTGTTAATTAACTAAATCATGATGTATGTGCCTTTATAGGATTTCTTTCATTATGCTCTTTATTCTCAGAACTTCTTAATATCCCATTGGAATATAAGAGCAAAATCCCCAAGACTTTTCTGAATCTTAAAGATTCTAGTAGAAGTTTCCTTTACAGTAGTAATCACGATTTCAGAAATACTCAGGTGTAATACAAATACATACTGCTGTGTGACAGGAGCAACAGTAAAAAAATGAAACAGCTAAGTAGGGAGATGCTGTGAATAAAAGAATTAATTCTTTGACATCTGCCAGTCTTGCTATATGGAAGTCCTATTTTGAAGTTTTATAACATGTTACTTTGAAAGAGAGAGACTTGTACAAGTCATTAGGCTCATCCCCTGTCATTTTTTAAGGAAACAGGTTGCCACACAAGCACTGCTTTGTACATTAATAGACTTGATGACACTGATGCGTGATACTTTCTTTTGTGCAGCAGGCCCAGCCATGCAAGACCTGGTTGTTCTGTGTTCTTAAGAAATCCTTTCAAGTAGACCCACTTTGATGACTGGACATTTGCTTCTCTATTCTCATGTGTTCTATACTACTTATTGCTTTGGTTTTTTTTACAGTATAAACTTTGTAAATCAATAGGGTACTTGGGTATTTTAGTCCCAGCATTGTTTCATTGGAATCTGTCTATGCTATACTATGCATACTGATTATGAAGTGCTTATGGTTTGTATTAAACATACAGCTATCCACATATATGCACAAGTTCCTTGAGGAATAATATGTACTGCATAAATGTCTAGAATAAATGTGTGAAGTATCTGCTATTAGGAAAAATTAGGACAAAGGGAATAAATGCTTTCTTTTTTTTTTTTTTCTTTAAATAAGCTCAGGGTATTGCCAAACACATACATTATATCAAGACTTCACTGGCAAGAAACAGCAGTACATAAATGTTATGTGTAGGTTAATGTAAATAGTCTGAAATGTGGACATCATGGGCAGCAAGTTTAGTCTGAAAATGTCTTGATATACTGAGTTGCTCTTACTTAAGATCGAAGATTTGTTATCTGTATAAGCCATATGTTTGGTTAAGCTTCAAATTTAAAATTTAAGTAAATAAAATTATACATTTACCATAGAGCAATAGTACTCTGCTTTTTTTTTTTTTTTCTGCCTTGGCCATATTTGTTTCAATATGAAGGGAAACAGCTAGGAGCCCAGGGAAAGCAGTGTGCAATTAAATTGGCATGGTTATGATTTCTGTAACTGTCTAAAGTACATAGTTACAGTCTTTATCAGATAAAAAACTGCCAAACTTTGTTACAGAGGGTTCTCAATTCTTGAAGTGAGATTCAAAAGCATCATAGTTTTTCCTTTGGAAATTAAACATTAAATAAATCAATAAAAATATATGAGGTTATTGAAAAAACTTTCTTTTCCAGGTGCCAGTTCTACAGATTCAGAGAGTGAAAGTTTAATTTTCCAATTAAAATCTGGAGCTATGCCACAGTAAGTGTGTAAAGCATTACCAATATTGTGTAAATGTTCTTCATAAGGGATACTGGAAAATCTTTGGTAGTTTTACAGACTGAATAAGCATCTGGGGTATACTTATGTATGCCTTGTCTTTTCTACTTCTCTCATGTGATATAAATGTGTAGTATAATAACTGTAAATTGTATTAATTTACTTGTTCTGTCAGAGAAGACTGGCCTTATTCTGACAACGTATTTGTTAATATCAGCTTTTCATACTTGAAAGTAAGCTCAAGTTAGCCAAGTTTTCATTTATAGTCACCCAATCCAGTGCCTCCAAAGACATATGTAGAGGACTACAATTAAAGAATAAAATACATTTTAGTTTCATCTTAAATCAGTACTTTTTATTGTGCGTAGAAGTGCAAATTAGCCAGAGGTTGTGTTCTACTCAAGCTTCATTCATCCATCTTGATTTTCAGCAGTCATGTTGATCTTTTCAGTTGATAAGGTCAAATTTAAATATGTAGAAAGTACAAGGAGGCTTACGTATTAAAAACTAACACATTGTTATTTCAGATCCTATAAAGTGCTTCCTGGATTTTTATTTTTCAGGGCCCAAAAGAAAAGCACTTCTGTTTCCTTGACAATAGGATCTTCTACACCAAAATCAGGAGTGACCACAGCTGTAATTCAACCTATCTCTATGCCCAGTCAGCAGGTATTTTTAGACAACTTTTAAATTAGTAAGAGTATTTCAAATTTTCTTTGAAGATTTGCAGCATCTGAAAAACTCTGTCATTTTGAGGAATTATATTGTTAAACTATAAACTTGCATTACCATATTAAGAATGATAATTTTTAAAAATTAAGCATTTATCCACTGAATGGGATATAAAAATAAATATACATATGGATTCTTACACAATGTGTATCACAGCATTTAAGCAGCAGACAGATCTGGTGATGATGAACATTACAGAGTTTATCACTTAATAGTGATTTGTTCTAGTCCTAAAAGAATGTACTACAAATGAATATTTTCTGCCTGCAATATATTTTAGCAAAAGTTTTAAATTTTGTTATTAAGTTTAATATTGTTGTCATTTCTTTGGGCCTTTTAGAGAAAAATAAATTTTACTATCTAGACGTTAAATATAGAAAATCATTGTTCATTCATATGTGCTAAGTCTTTAATGCCACTGTGGCTGACTTAGAGTTTACATGTAAATCATAAAATACAAACAAAATTAAAATCTCTATCATCCTGTACATGGTAAGTTCTTTTCCTTTCCTTGAGCCAACCTTGATAAGCTTTTAGGTACCTGAGTTTATTTATCACTGCATCAGTGAAGGTACGTAGTAACAGGAGAAGCAAAAATGCTTCACTGCAAAAGATTTACTTGAATCTATTAACAGGAGTCAAATTCTCAAAATACTTTCAGGCAAAGACAATCTGATACAAAATTCTCATTGGAAGTATATTCTGCCTTCAAAGCTTGCATTTTGATTTCAGAATATAAAAGATGTGAAATAGTGATGTCTTCCAAGAAATATGGTATAAAGAGAACACCATAATAAGACTGCACATGTGAGAGTTTGCATTTTTGCATATATGTGGGGGCTGTATCATTGAAACTATTGGAAAGTATTCGTTCCATTTCACAGCATTCTTGCATTGCTTTGCAGGTTCAAAGCCCTACTTCATACCTGCACCATCTGGATGGACCCAAGCCTATCTATTCTGCACCTATTTTTACAAAGGTATGTTTTATCCATCATGATTTTTATCTCATACTCTTATAGTCCAAAAGAAAATATCAAAATTATGTGTCCTAATGCAGGAAGGCTTGGTCAAGTTCAAACTTTTCAGTATCAATGACTTCCTAAGAAAATACTTCTCCACTGCAACAGTGAAGTTGTTATGCATTCTACTAGTGGATATAAATGAATATTCTGTATGAATTTTTTTATGGTCAGGACTGCTCTCCATTGATAAATCTTTGTAAACTATAGCAAGGTAAGTACTGATTACTAATAATAGTCTTGACAAAACCTCATTCACAATAATTTATCTACTGATAAGAACAAATAACACAGGCTTTTTAACTCTGATTTAGAAAAAAATTGTAACCACTCAAGTTGGAAAAGACCTTTAAGATCATCAAGCTCAACCATTAGCCCAGCACAACTAAGCCTACTGCTTATACATGCTGATGAGTGCCACATCTACATGGCTTTTAAATACCTCCATGGATGGCGACTTTCCTGGGTAGCCATTACTTTGCAACCCTTTCTCTGAAAACAATTTTTCCAATATCCAATCTAAACCTCCCATGTCACACCCTGAGGCCATTTCCTCTTGTCCAATTGCATGTTACTTGTAAGAAGACCCCATCCCCCACTTCATTACAAATTCCCAGAGAGCAATTACATCCCCCCCAAAGCCTCTGTTTCTCATGACTGAACAGCTCCATTTCTCTCAGCTGCTCCTCGTAGGATTTGTGCTCTAAACCCTTTACTAACTTTGTTGCTCTTCTTTGGACATGCTCCAGCACCTCAGTGTTTTTCCTGAGGGGGCCAAAACTCAGCATGGGATTCAAGGTGCAGCCTCACCAGTGCTGAGCCAATCCTTTCTCCTGCTGATCATACTTTTTAGAATATAAGTTTCTATTCAGAAAATTCTATTCAGTATTTCTTAGGTAATTACTTAAGTCAATATTTATCTTCACCTTCATCCCAAATCAAACTTAAGAACCGGGAAGCAAAAAGCAGCAAAGCAGCAAAAAGAAGGATGGCATGCTTCCCTATCTATAAAATACAGCTTCAACTGAAAATATTATTTCAGTGTGGCTCAAACAATTATTTCCATAGTAGTAATTATTATTTAATCACTGCTTGCTGAAGCCAAAATGAAGTATTTTGGTTATTACTTCAGGAAAACATTTGATTAAAAATTAGTATGGGCTGCAAATAGTTTTGCCTAGAGATAAGAGTAAGAGTAAGCCCTGCTCTCTATAGCTGTCTAGCTTGGCTCCAGCATATTCCTGTCTCATATCTAGAAAGGTGTGATTCTGTCCCTTATAATTCTGCACCCATACGGCAGGTGTCACAGGAGGGTGAATAACAGAGGTACGGGAGATTAGAGAATGTGGTTACTGCAAGGCTGGGAGGCAGGCAATTTCCAGGTACAAGTGGGAAAAAGGTGAAGTCCATCCCCCATCCAGAGACTACCAAAGCAATCAAAACTCTGCTGTTTCTTCCTAATGCTGATATCTCTTGTCCCTGAAATTCTTCACTAACTTGACAGGACATACAAAATCAAAAAAAGTAATTACACTAGAAACAAACCAGATATGAACAACAAAATATAAACTTAATCCAGCAGCCTGACATAAATTTCTCCCCATGCAAAGTTCAGGGAACAGCTCAAAGATTTTCAGGTTTCCATGTAGCAAAATTCTTATGTATTTGATTAAATAGAGATCTGTGAATGTAAACTAGAATAACTCTGAGCTTAGACCTAACTTCAAGTGCTTTGCTGCACTAAGGTCTAAAACTTTGTCAATAAATTGCAAAAGAAATGAGACAGCCACTGCAGAGTAAAAAGGACTCCTTTATTTATAATCTTAAGATAGATAACATAGGTAAAAATAGTGGCTATCACCTGTCAATTCTGTTACTTAAAATATTGTGTTTCCCTCTGGTTGCAGCACTTCATTAAAGATCTAGACTTTTCTGGAATTTTTTCACATATGTACAAGGATTTATTACAGCCAGAGTACTGTCCCAGAAGCTATCCATACACTAGTTAATACATCCTAATCATATTGGTGTTGTCTAATTTTGCTTGGTTTGTTATATATTGCTCAGATGAAAAGCAGCTCCATCTTCTAGAGCTGGACCCAAAAGCATCTCAGCTGCTCTCTCAGGATTAAGTCAATCAATGTGTAGTTAGTTCCAGAGTTTTCATTTCAGTTTGTGGAAGAACAAAAACAGAGAGCTCAAACTGCAGTGATCTGCTTGTGTAATTTGAGGAGTTAAATACTTCTGCATTTTTCCAATCTTTGGTCTTTTTTAAGAATGTATTTGTAAATACATTATATTCAATAATTTTAACTATATAGATATGTTAAATTCAATCAGAATGAAAGAAAATGTCTATTGCAAAAATGTAATGACAATAAAGTTTAATTACAAAGGGAAGAAAAGACTATTTTTAAGAGTGTAAAGTGCTTCTGATTTATTTTAATTTTGATGTTTATATTTCAGGAGCTACAAAATGCCACAGCATCTGAAGGACAAGTCGTAGTATTGGAATGCAGGATCAGAGGACACCCTCCCATTCATGTTAAGTGGTTTCGACAGGGCATTGAAATTCAAGATTCTCCAGACTTCAGAATTCTCCAAAAAAGTAAGGCAATGTCATGGTTTAACTTCAGCCAGCAGTTGAGGACCACACAGATCCTCATTCACTCTCCCCCAGTGTGCTGGGAAAGTGAATTGGAAAAGTAAGAGTGAGAGAACTCATGCGTTGAGGTACAGTTTAATAGGGAAAGCAAGTCTCAGAAGCAAAGCAAAACAAGGAATTTTTTCACCCCTTCCCATGGGCAAACAGGTGTTTAGCCATTCTGAGGAAAGAAAAGTTTCTGTAAGTTGCTTGGGAAGACAAGTGCCCTAACTCTGAATGTTACCCCTTTCTCCTTCTTCACCCAGATCTATATGGTGAGCATGATGTCGTATGGTTTGGAATATCACCTTGATCACTGCATTTTGTTTGTCCTGGCTGTGTTCCCTCCCAGTTCTTTGTGCATCCTCAGCCTCCTCACAAGCAGCAGAACAGGCCTTTATAAAAAAAGTCTCTGTATTACCAACACTGTTTTAAGCACAGATCTTAAACATGGCCCAATACCAGCTACTGTGAAGAAAATTAACTCTATCCCACTTAAACCCAGAACATTTTCCACTCCCTTATTCCCATACCATTTATGTCATGCTCAGGTCCCATACTAGCCAAGAGATCCTCATGAACCACCACTTCTCATCCTTTGGTCTAGTACACAGATATCATTCCCTTAGTCTATGTATCATCCCTGTAAAATGTCACAAAACCTTCTTGGAGTTCAGTTAGTCCATATCTTTGGGCTCCATCTGTTATGATGGTACTCAGGACAGGAGAGGTGGTGTGTTGCATGGACTTACTGAGCACGAAAGCCAGCCCAGGCCAGGTCATCACTGCCCTTGCGCTGCTTCATGTGAGGGCTTCTCCTCAATTGTTTCACATTGTTCCTGGTACAGTAATTCCTGTAACATGCAACTCAAATCACAGGTTACAAGAATTTAAAGGTATTACCATTACAATCTTCACCCATGGTCCCACTGGACCCTAGCACTGGGTTTAACATTGCAATTAACTCCTCTCCTTGTTTCTAGCCTGGCTAGCAACAAGAGGTTCTGGCTTTCTTCACCTCAGTCAATTCCAGATGTACTGAACACCACTCCAAGTGAAAGCCAACTTGGCCTGCACTCTGCTGCCAAAGGGACTGAGGAAAAACACATTAGGGGTGCCAGTTGTGGCATCCCACTTGGCTGCCTTTGACTCCAGTTTATCTTGAAGTTCTAGCACATCTGGCACAGCTGCACTCAGCCAAAACCAGCTAAGGCAATAATCTGAAGTGGCTGCTTTTAATACAGGATGGAAAAAGGAATGTATCATGAAATTAGTCTGTCAGGATTCAGTTTTGGACAGAGTCCTTTCCTCTTCCCATTTCAGTGCTAATGGCTAGAAGTAATAACTGAACTGCTTCTACTGACAAACAATTTAAATATTGGTGATTTTGTAATGTCTGCACAGGTTCTCTACTTATTTACAATATTTCAGTATATGTTCATTCAGTACATTGATATTTATTAATATAAACTCTAATAAATTTTTCTTGTTTGTTTTCCTTCCTTATGATGTGATATGCAGAGCCACGATCTGCCACTGAACCTGGTAAGAATCATATGAAAAAATAATCTCTTGATTCACTAGCTCTTTGAGTTTGTACTGAAGCCATAAATAGAAAAGTGTTTCTGCTGAACATTGGTAAACTGAAACCCCCTTAAAGACAATGCTGCTTTATCACACCTCCCATACTGTACTCTGTCCTTTACATCAATTCCTTTATTAGTTAAACAGTAAATTCCATTTAGACCAGCAAGGGGAGTAAATGGTTTGCTTGCTACTGAGGGAAAAAGGACAAGTCCCACAAAATTCCATTACCCAAATGGTGCTCATAAGAATTACATAATACCTAACCACTAAGTGCTAGTTTTACCAATCCAGCTTGGCAGATGTGATGTGTCTTAAACATAAGTAAAACCTGATCCTAAAAAAAAAAAAAAAAAAGAAAAAAAAAGAAAAAGGCACTGACTCAATTTTTCTAGCCTATTCACAAGATTAAAGTCCTAGATTTCAGCAAGTAAAAGGTGTTCTTCCAACTGCAGGTTTTATCTGCTTAATTTTCCCATTATACATCAATATATACTGGGAGAGATTCTAGAATAGTAAGTGGATGCTAAAAGACTGAGAATGATCTTTAATGTTTCTAAGTCTAACACTTAGAAGAGAGCACAGCAATACAATCTGAACTTTGCTTTAAGAGAGAGGCTAGTTGTGCTTGAATATTCTTGAATTTGGAGAGAGTGTTAATGACATGTAATGAGTGTAATGTTTCTATCTCAGATCTGAGTATTACCAAAGAGTGTCTCTGAAGGATGCTAGAAGTGGGGGAATGCTTTAACTCTGAGGGGTTGAATTGACAGGCAGGACAGACCTAGCAGCTGAGAGATGTTTGTAAAGTAGCACTGTGACTATGAGGGTACAGGCTAGGAAAAATGCAGCTTTCCTTTAATTTTCATGGAAATGAGAGGAAAGAAAGAGGAAAAATCTTTTCTTTGTCAGCTATTCACTAATTTTTTTGCTACACAAAATTTTTATATATCTATTTTACTTCATGTCCATTATACATATATAGATTGCATACACACACAGGTGTTCATCTCTATCCTAACAGTTAATACTATTAATCATGGTGTGCAACGTCATCAGCTCCAGTATCAGCTGATGCCCTGAATACATGTGACTGAATGATTTGATTTGTGGAGGCTGGAAATGTGAGCCATATGAAGGAAAGAAGAGTATTGGAAAACCAAATTAACCTCTAATGAGGAATTAAAACATGTCGAAGTGCTAGCAATAGGCTATTAGTGTTTTATAGTCATAACACAAACTTTAGTCATAACACAAAATAAATAAAAGATAATAAATTTGTGTTGAAATTAGTTTAATTCTAGATCTTTCTTAGAACATTTTCCTGTAATACATAGTACAGAATAAGTCTCCCAGTTTAGCTGTTTTCTTGATATCTTAAAAATAAAAAAAACAATCTGATCAATAGGTTGACATTTTCCCCCTTCTCAGAGGAACATTTCTCCTAGCACTTAGTGTCAAAGTAGCAAAATCTTTTCTAGATTTAATCTACCAACATTATCAGAATCATACCTGGTATATCTGGCTCATTCTTACTAGGAGCTTCTTTCCTACAAAATCACTTGAACTGTGTTCAATTTGTCCTTTAAAATGATAGATAGTATCTGAAAGGAGTGAAATTTTTCACAAAAGTTTCTAAGAAATACAAATTTGCCAACCTATCTTAGAGTTTTTAATATCCGGTTTAACACTCTTCTGTCAAAACTCATAGTCATGAAAGTTCGTTTAGTTTTGGTAATTTTTTTTTTACCCTTTCACCCTCTTTAATAAACCTATTGTGTATAATGCTAGATGAACTAAATATTTAAATAAATAAACAACTAATTTTCATATTGTTAGTTGCAAGGTTTGTATAGCCTTTCTGACAATTATTGCTATGGAAGACGTAAGAATGTTATTAGTTCATGTATATGTATTAGTTCATGAAATTATCCACTTGCTTTCATAACTGCTTCCTGAAATAGGAAACAGAAAGTGAGATTCTGAGTCCAAAGAGATCACTTTGCCCTCCCTCTCACGTACCTGCACTATCATGTTGAAAGTGCTGAACATTCTCCTTCCCATTTCCGGGTAGCTTGCAGACCCAGAGAGGAGATACCTGAAGTCTTCTAAAGGGTACTAGGGAATGAATTCTTATATGAAAGGTGCATTTCTTCAGTCTTCTCAAGTAGAGAAAAGTTATTTAATGTCGAGGTATCTCATACCATTCTTAAGGGAGCTGGCAAGACAAAAATAGGAAGACATCTCAAAACAATTTTAGTATCTGTATTGTTGCATCTTTATAGACATAACAGTAGTGAATGCCTGACTGCAGTCTGGCTGGTTTGTTGGTGGATTATTTCTTTTTTCATGCTTGTAATTATGTGGCAATATATATTTATGAGCCCCTTCCCATGCTTTTCATTCTGTGAAAGAATTTCAGTTTGGTATTTTGTTCTCCCTGGAATCATTGAGCTAAATACTATGCTATCCCTTAAGATTTGTGCACTTATCTTTTCCTACTAAGCCCTATTAAATAATGTAGTATCTTAAATAGTGCAGTGTCTTACACACTACAGAAATTAATGACAGTACACTTACTGGCTTATTTACCTAGGAATTGACACAATTTGTGCGTGCAAAGGGAACATAAATAAAGTTTGGGCACAATGTAAATATTTCCTTTTGGCATAAATAATGAGCAATGTTTTGTATATTAGTGGTACTACTGGTAATAAGTAACACTGGCTTTTACAATGTCATGAAAATCTTAAAATTTGAACAACGGGAACCTGGATACGGTTATCAGAAATGTAATAGATGCAGCACTGGTTTGTGATGTAATGCAAACTCTTAGAAGCCAGGCTAAACAATGCCTTCAGAGGAAATTTTTCATGAGCAAACACATAACTGCTATTCAATGCAGATGGTTAATACATATTCAAGATTGACATGGAAATATGCATATTCTAGATAAGTATTCAGAATTTTGAAAGATGGACATGCTTTCTAAAAATTTTTCAAAGTGTAAAACATCCATGGAATTTTGCATAAATTGTAGCAAGTTGTACTGTGACTTTAATTGCTGGTTGTCAACCAAAATCCAACCATCAATAAACACTATAGCACTCAATAACATTGGTTGTCGTTTGATAGGTCAGTACTAATGATTTAAAGGAAAAATATTCAATGAACTCACACAGGTAAGAAATTAGGAAGCAAAGGAGTTTTTTTGGCTACTTTTTTTTGTTATACTCTATCTACTCTAATGTGTTTTGCACTCCTTTTTCTGTCTAGACAGAAATCAGTTTGCATTGCAAATCCCTCCAGACTGCTTTGTGAATTAATAGCTAGTCGGATTACTCAAAGCCAACATCACAGTTTGTCAAATTACCTGTTCTGTACTTCTTTCTTGGACATTTTGACTTTATACTGATTGAATCCTTCAAAAACAGGCTGCCTGAGAATGAAAAATCCCATGGAATCACTTGCCAGCTGTTGATATTTTGACCATTACTCAGCTGTCTGGAGACAGCCACAAACTGTATTGAATTACATTAGAACGATTGTCTAACAGCATGTAAGAAGAAAACTGTATGAAGTAATTTTGCTTAAATTGCCAGGGAATTGCCACATATACCTTTTTTTTCCTAAGTACAATACTGTGTATGTTCACAAAACACATCTCAAAAGATAGTCATCACTTCTCTTGGATTGTGCTTTCTTGTTTCCTGTTTTACTGTGTTCCAGAGTCTCCACTCTAGTTAGTAACTCCTTTAGAATTTCCTCCCTATTTCTACATAATGTTTGAAACTGAAAATACATGGCAAATGTTACAGAAATCCTTACTGCTTCCCTGCACGAAGAAAATCACCTTTCTGGTAGCTGATGAAATTCAAAACATAGAAGCTTTGGTAGGTTAGCATGTATGCCAGATCCTTGCACTCTTTAGTGAAAATAAGAGAATTATGACTAAGGATCTGTATTCTTATTTCACTGCTGAGAAGCAAACAAGGGCTTGGAGAGAGTAATCTTCTATCAGCCATATCTCAAGTCAGATTAAGAAAAAAACTGAAAATAGGCTAAAATTCCCCTGCATTTAAGGTGGTCTGATCAATTTACATATTATCACTCGTCAGTTAAATTTTCAATTGTACTCCATGCTCCCAAGATACCTACAGAATTCTGCCCCTGTCAGTGACCTCATCTTAAGTCTGACTGTTACAACTATCCTTGCTTGTTGATGCTTCCCAATTCAAAGTAAACAACTGATCTGATTTGTACTATGTGAGGATTAATTTCTCCTCAAACCTGAACAATGCTTTGGGGGCTAAGGTTTTTGCTGCCATAGCAGTGTTCCCATTTATTGTACCCAATGTGGCTAGATAGCAGACGTCTTGGTTACTGATTATATATTGTGTAACCTAGACTCTCCACCCTAAAACTGCATTTTATTGTTCACAATCACATTTGCTGTTGTTCAGTTTTCTTACCAGTCTTTTTTAAGTGCTGATTGAGATGTCTTCAAACATAGTAAGTCTTGTGCATCTCCTCAAAATTTTACTGTTCATTCCTTGAGTAACATAAAGCCTGTTAAATTAGCCAGAACAGCTGTCTGACTGGATAAAGGTATATACGATAGTGATAATCAGAAACAGACACATTGAATAAATTTTTTGTTACATTATTGCAAGCTAAGGCATCTACAGCTCTGCTATACTACCATTTATTACACTACTCTGCACATTCTTCTCTATTTTCACTCTTTTCTATCTTCTTTATATAAAAAATGCACAGATACCTAGATGAGAAGTAACCTGATGGGCCTATTGCTTTTAGTTTAGCTGGAGTTAAACACTTGTGGAACATAAGAGGGAATAAGACACAAGCTGGCAATCTATTTTGTTGGATTTTTACCAGGAAACCACAACTGTGACTTCCCACTGTCCCTGTGTATCAGAAAACTTACGGCTTTGAACCTACAGCTCTGGAGATTGCTCTGTTCATTGCACAGGAATGAACAGCTACCAGCAAGGGACTGTACTTATTTCCCCAGCTCTGTGTGTGTGTTACAGTGGAGGAAGCTAATGGTCACATTCGGAGATGAAGTTGCAGATATAAGAATTGCTCTACCTTTAATGTATTACAGAGAAACATTCTGAAGTAAACACACTGCCAGTAATAAAATTTGTTAAAATGCAATAGTTTTCTCTCTTACCAAAGTTTATTCTTCCTAATGGACTCATAAGCCATAAAGGGAAAGAATTGCTGTGTAAAATGTAATCGTTCTTTCTAAATAACTGACAAAACAGTCAAGTACTTGCATGCCTAAGCATTTTACATGTTTCAGTGAACAAAATGCTTTTGTATTCATTTAGTCAAGTGTTAAATATGTTTTAAGGCCCTGAGAACAGCATTTCAGTGCTGCTTTCTGGAACACATTTCTGTGATGAAGTTATTTGTCAGCTGATGAACGCCAGGAAGTAGAACAGACATTATTTCCCTCAAATCTTCTGATTCTGCTTAGCGCAGTACCAGAAAGTAAAATAATTACATAAGTCAGGATGTAAAGGTAGAAAAATATCCAGAACACTGAGTATATCCAGAGTGTGTTACGGAAATCTTGAAAGAACCTTTCTTTTGCCAAATTAGTGTTTCATTTCTATGTGTTCCACAGTAGTAAGCCTTTTAGCAAGGGGTGAGTGATTCTTGGCTTGGAGAAGGAAAATCAATAAAGATAGCAATGTGTTGTTCACATGTGCTTTTTGCCCATGATGGCTTTTGATTTATTCTTAGGATTTCCATGTTTTCAGTTTAGCCAGTTTTCTTATGATTGATCACAAATGTGTTGCAGTTTGTTTGTCTGGTTGAAAAGACTAAATTTTAATCTCTGATTATTTTCATCATTAATTTACTTTGAATTTTTTTACAAAGATCTAGATCTAGATCTAGATCTGTGGTAGATATATGCAATCTACCATATATAATTTTAAAACATACCTCGTCAGCAAGCAAAGCACATCATTCTACAATTCATTAGAATTCTTTTGTCACTGAAGAGTGAAGATTGGCTCTTCTCATGTGATCATTTTACACACTTAAAAATCTGGAAGAATGTTATGCATTAATTAGCTCTGCTGTTTGAAAAATAAGACTTCTGCTGGTTGCTGTGTTTTATATTGCCTTTGACCTCATTCAGAGAGCAATTCTCAGCCTGGTGGAGTGATCTTCCTTTGCAGTCCTGAAAGACCCAGCTTTCAGCATTCTGTTAAATGAACAGGAAACTCGAATGCTGCCTGTATAAGATTACATCCCCAGGGTCAGTTCAGTCCAGGAATACGCACGTGTGGTTAACAATACAGCTTCAACTGCTTATGACACACCAAGGCTCTAAAAAAAGCTGATCTCAGTAGTTCAAAAACTAGCTTGTGTTACCCATTACTTTCCTGATAAGACCTTTCATGAGTCATTAATCTTCATCTGTGTTAGATAAGATCCAACGTGCTACAGTGTTACCAGACATGACTCTAGCAGCTATGCAGAATGACTGGTTTGCGATGCCAAAAATAAAGGCATGTTCTGCTGTCTGAAAACCAACTCCGAGCCAAACATTTAGTCAGTCATTCATTTTTAGCCCATTTCCAATACAGGAAGCTTTTGGATACATTGTCATTTATAATTGGAAAAAATTAGTAACTTTTTTGTTAACTGTCTAAATGAGACAGTGGTCTGTCATTCCACAGGGGAAAAAAACAAACAACCACTATTTGAAAATGTTTTCCTATTTGAGCTATGAGAAGTGAAACTGACCTTACTGAACCTCTTCTACAGAATAATTTTCATATGGAAGTTATTAGATTCTAAAGTACTTTTCCTCATTTTACAGTATGCTTTTATTAACTGATTTTGTGATAATATATGGGATTGTGTCTAAGTATCCAAATTGCAAAATGCATTTTTCTCTTTTTTTTTTCTTTTAATCAAACTGAACATTATAAAATTTCTCTGCTTTGGTTTTGAGACTAAACAGTCAGCATAAACAAAATAAACTCTGAATTAATTAAGGAGACCTGCAATGTAGCATAATGTAACATTGTCCAGGTATAAAATTTTATGTGTATGTTGTGTAAATAGTAGGATTATTTAAATTATCTGTACTGTGACATCTTTTTAAAAAGTACCATTACAAGTAGAAATAAAACAAAGTGACTTCTTCGAAGAAACTGGAAAAATATGCCTAAATAGTTGTGTGCTCATTATAAATGGATAAAACTGATTTTGTAAAAGTCACTGTAAGACCCAACCTAATATACTTCACACGAATTTTCTGACAGAAATCCTAGTATAATCAAAGCATATACCATGGCTTATCCAAGTAGAATGAACAAATTTAAAACAGCTACAGAATATATCTGTCACAGCATTCTGAAGAGGTTTTGGGGACACTGTTTTTTATTATATTTTTAATGTATCCATTCTTACTGCTGTGCAGACAAAGACAGAAATTATTTTCCCAAACTCTGCATAAGAGGAATATTTATGCATCTGGAGTTGTTAATTCTGGTTAGTATACACAGGAAAGTTAATTGGAAGTGGTGATAAAATGTTTTCTAGTTTTTCTAGAAATGGGATTTGATCTGAATGTTCCATTAAATACAGAAAAAAACTCAAAGAAAGAATTGTGTGACATTTGTACTGATGGTGTACAAAGAGCTTGCAAAGATAATTGTTTCTGGAAACCTTTACATTCATTTGTATTAATTAGTACTATCCTGCATTAAAAAAACTTTGAGTGCGTAAAATGACTGCGCAGACTTGTAAGTGCAAAATTACTGTTCAAGCTGGTTTTGAAAACAGCTTGATGAATTTACTTCTTTCAGATGCAAAATTATTTTCCTTAAAGCCATTTATGCTGGAAGTTCTGCAGTTCTCAGTATTTCTTTGTAAAATTCTACTTTCTGGTGTCCTTTTAACATACAGTGCAAAAACCACTACATGGTACTTTAAATAGTTTTTTAATGCACTTTATTTTTCTATTTCCAGAGGAGATATGTACACTTGTAATAGCAGAAACTTTTCCTGAAGATTCAGGAATTTTCACCTGCACAGCAACAAATGAACATGGTTCAATAACAAGCAGTGCACAACTGACTGTCTGCTCAGGTAAGTGACAAAGAGAAAGAGGAGTGTTTAGACATAAATCTTGCATAATTAATTTACCTGTGAAGTTGTTACTCTGCTTTCTTTGTGGAAAATGGTAGTTGTAAGACATGGGGTTTGTCAACCTCAGTGCATTCATATAAAGCAAACAATGTTTCTTATGTTCACTCCCTAGTTTAATATTTTTATTAATATGAAATAGATTTTTAAAGTTCTGCCATAACTTGGCATATCTTAAGCATTATGGTTCAAGACTAGATGGCAGCAGAGGCAAAATTAAAGATATGAAACTATGCTACTAGAGGTGACCTTCTGTAAAATAAAACACCGTGAAATGATATGTTCAGTTTTGTGATATGTTTCCATATATATTGTCATGGGATGCACTAACCCAGCTGCCATTGCAAACTTGCCATGTATACATGCATTCTTCAGCATTTTTAAATTATTTGTTCCTCAGTGATCCTGAAACTCCAGGAAGAGGAAGTCCTGTTTTAGCTGTTGTTATCCATACTTGCCAATCTCAGTTAGTGCCTTGATTCCTGAAATAGATTTAGAGAGGTCCCTAAGGTTTTTAGTTGTGCCTTTCCCATGAGGCACACTCAGAAAATGAATAGCCACCCATTAATCTAATTCAGCATAAATTATCAATAGGTGGACTAGAAAAATGCCTTTATAAAACCAAAGATATTTCACCTTTAAAAAACTGAAAATATACCTTGTATTTACCATGTACTTTGTCTATGACTTGTTGAAGAGACATTCTTTTTGATTTCTTTTAGCCAACTTGGAATGCTCTAGTGATGATTTCCATCATTTCTCACCACTTCCTCCAGCTGAAATTAGCTCTCTTGAGCTTCCTCCTAAGAAACATACAGATACCCACCAAGCAAATAACACTGACTTGAGACCTGGTGTGATAGACCTTCAACAACAGCTCAGTTCACCTGAGGAAAAATCAAATGGTATTCATCCTCTTCATGGAGTAAATGGAATGATTAGCAGCAAGACAAATGGTGATAAATCCATCCCATCTCCAGCTGTCTTGCTTTCACCCACAAAGGAGCCACCACCTGTGCTTGCCAAACCAAAGCTGTGAGTATTTTTGAGTGGTTTTGTTTCCTATAAACTTGATATTTGTTGACAGCAAATTTTTGCCTGAAGTGATTTAGCATTAGACAAATGCACAGTCACAGTGCCAGTCCCTTGAGCAGTCTTCTGGCTGCTGTGATTGATGTGCCAAAGAGCTGAATACAGGAGACACTTGTGTCCTTTACGTAGTGCTACATCAAAGAGAAGTGCATTCTATATCCCAGTGTCTTTAGAGAGGTTTAAGATAAGTCACAAACAGAGAAATATTGTAGAGGCTGTTGCTCTGTGCCTTTTTTTTTCCCCAGTCACTGTATGTAAAGATCATAGGGGCCTGAGATTTTTGGATGCTATTTCTGTTTCAGCACTGGTTAGGTCTTTTTTTTTCTGCATGTGCTTGGGTTTATGTAGTCCATGACTGTTCAGGTGTGTAATTTTTTTATTATATCTTATGTTTATGTATAACACATATCTCTCTCTGCTTTCAGCCAGATTACAATAGCTCTCTTATATCTAGAAATCTGAGAAGGCAAAGCTCTAGGAAAGGACAGAGAAATGAGTGGTAAAAAAGTTACAGCAATATTTTTACCTTTTGTTAATGGTGATACCTTAGGCATAAGCAATATTATTATGCTCCCTGTTAGCTTATAGTTTGATTTTGATATTGCACAGACTCCTCTTTTCCATCTCCCTAAAGAATATTTGGAATGTGATGAATTTAAATATTACTTTATTTCATTTGCATCAATAGTTGGAAGGAATTGTAAATTATAAAAATATTTAAGAAGAAGCATGAAACATGGTCTTCAAACTTAGCTAGGTCATTGCTTTATTCCACTTTTTCACAGGAAACTTGCAAAATATAAAAATGCTGGTTTTTTAGCACTCATGTTGAATTTAAATGCATAAAACCACATTTGAGACAGCAAGCCAACAGTATTCCCTTTCCCCTCTCACCACTTTTTCTTTCAATTGCTCTTGGTCATTCTAAGCAGTCTCTGGCAATTGTAGAAGGGAAGGAGGGGTGGAAGAGCTAGAAAGACAGAGCAGTGAAATTACAGTATATATGGTGGTGGTTGTGCATATGGGAGGGAGGCTGCTGAGAATGGCAACTTGCAGATGATATGTGATATGGAATAAGCCAGGTGGTCCTGTACCCAGCATATATATCTGTTGCAAGACCCACTTGTGAAGAAAGGAGATAGTGGCTCCAGCAGAGCAGTAAAAAAGAAATTTCACCCCAGAGCTCTCTTTCCCAGAAGCAAGGTTGGCTGAGATAAGGGAAAGAATGTGATATAAACATTGTAAAATGTTCCACTGCTATGTGTGCAAAATTTGTTTTGTTTTTAAACATGGAGTCAACATAAAATACAGTAACGTGAGAAGGATGCTATTGCAAAAGTCCCTTCAGTTGCTGATGTCCAAATTGATGACCTTGGAATCCCTAGTGTAATTACACTTGATTCCTCTATTTTGCAATTGACAATACTTGATGCACAAGAGCCTGATCTTGACTGCAGTCAAGATACATGTTTTGCTTGGTCAGAGGAAGTGTAAATCTGTGCTGCTGTCAGAAATTGAAATCTTGCCTTCTCCTCAGTCAAGTATTTTGCTCCCAAGTACAGTGATAGCATAAGGAAGGGAAAGAGTGCCAACCAAAGGAGAAAAATAAATGCCTGACTGCAGAGACTTGAAACCAGCTTTCAACATTTGGAAGACTGCTTCCATAGTAAAAGTGAACAAAATAATGACATTAAAATTAGCTGAGTAGTAAAGTAACTTTCTCAACCATGAGAATCATCTCTCTTGAAAATAACTCATCTATGGAATTGTATCTGTCCATAGAGATGATAGAATCAGCGCATACTAGCAGTGAATAAGAGAAAGCACATTTATTATAACCTTTTTTAAAAGTTATTTAAACTTCTAAATTGTTAACTATGGAGAGAGCTTTAAGTTTCTGAAAATCATTCACAGGTTTGTTTTTCAGGAAGACTGGTTTTAAATTTCCAAAATAATCTTTTTTCAAGTTTATCATAAATTATAAATTACTTAACAGTTTATCTGTGAACTCTCTGAAAACAGTTTCTTCATCCAACACTGAAAGTAATTACAAAAACTTTGGGAATGATAGGCTGGTATTTGTTTTGTGTTTTTTATTATTATTTTTAATTTAACAAGAGGAAGAGACTGAGTAGCTTCTTGAAGTATGACATATATTTGCATCTTGGCAACGTAGCTGTAACCAACACCTCTAAATAATGATTTATCACAATTCAATCTAATGCAAGAGTGGACATGTTGCAGAGAGTTACTGTAGTTGTTTTAAGGTTTGAAAAGTGTTTTTAAAGCCCTAAAAAACATTCAGGTTGTGGTTACAGACAGTCTAGTAATCCTTAAGGCATCATTAGTTGTTGCTTCAGTCTGGTGCTAAGAATATTTAAAAGAGTTTAATATGACAATATAAAAAAATTCTGGGAAATATATATATGGAAGTAGTCAACACCAGATATTTTGCTAAAGTGAAATCTAGAAGACAATAATCCTAAATATGGTTAAAGGGCACAATATTTCATGATGTCTTGTTTGCAACGTGAATTTTTGTAGAGTGAAAGGACTGTTGAACTGAGACAAAAACCCCTGATTTCTGTGATTCTGATCTCTGCTGCAGTGACCTATTTGAGGAGGTTGAGCTATTGCTGTGCCTCGGACTTTTCAGTCCGTAATGTTGTAATGCACAGATGAGGTTTCAGAAGATCAGCAGCAATGTATGTTATCTTAAGATATTTTGCATCTCTCAAAATCAGGCAAATGGCATTAATAGTAGTTTCAGTGTGAAGTCTGTGTATGAAGGATCTGCCTTAAACCCCTTATAAACCTCAGTGTAAATGTCTGCAAAAAAGACACAGGGCTTCCTGTAGGACTTTATATAACATGTCTATGATTTCAAATGAAGAATTTCCATTCAAGTGTCTTGGTATTACTGTTATTTTTCCATGTGTCTGTTAAAACAGTAAGAGGGGAAAAATGGTGTTTGTATGGTTACTGGATGTACCTGTGTGATGTTTGTTGGCATTGTATCAAGCCATCATTTTAAAGTTCATAGACTCAGTGTAACTAAAATGTGGTGCCAGAGCTTCCAGACTAGAGTTCTATCACCTGACCAGAGAGCTTCTCTGCAACTGTCTCATGTTCAGCCTCTTTGTGTTGGAGTGTTATCCAAGTCTGTCATATACAATGACCACAAAGAGTATAAGTTTAAAGGGAGTTTATTATTTCCATAGTAATTGTACTTGATATCTACAAGCAATAAGAAATTTTTTAGAATACCTTGAGAAAAGCTGGATAAGAAAACAATATGTGAGAATAGGCAAAAGTTCAATGATTCATGTAGCTTACATTTAAGACCAAAGGTCTACCCATATCCATGTCATCTGCTCTGCTCATTCAAGGTTGATAAGGACCTTTGGATCTTTATCTTGCTGTTAAAGTCTACCCTCAATTAACCCTTGATCTACACATACATTCTACTGTAGTAGAAATAACTAATGCTAACTAAATTTGCTAAAATGTAAAGCAGGATAACTGCACATAAAGTTAATCCCTTGATAGTAGTACAAGTCTAGAGCAATTTCTGCATCTGTTTTCACAATCAATGTATGGATGTTTCATTTGTAATGCTTTTTTTCCTCTCATTCTATACCAATACATTTTTAACATAAATTGAGTTAAGGCAAGGAAAAGTTTTTGAAACATTTCCATTTCAGTGATCAACTGACACTTGGACTAGGGTTTATAATTTACTAATAACAAATAACACATGAAAACAGAGGAGGCCTTATGAGAGAATATACTAAGAAATAGGAATTTCCCCTGTTTTCTCAGACTCATTTCTTATGCAAAAGTTGCAAGTCCTGAAAAGAAATATTAAGTGTTACAATTTCTTCTGGTACACCTGTGGACTGAACACAGTAGATAACAGTAAGTTTAAAACAAAGCATTAGTTGTCTTTTTTTGATGATCCTAGATCACTCTGAAAATCTCTGAGACCACTGGAAGACAGAAGAGAGGAAATAGGAAGTGTTATGAAAAATAGGTTGAAAGTCACATTTCATTGCCTATTTCAGATCAAGGAATAGCATGAACCAAAACCGGTGGCAGTTATTGCTGAGAAATTTCCTTTTTACTTGTGTCTTTGTTAACATAGTGTCAAAGGGTAATCACAAATGAACTTTAAGCCTTTTAAAATCTGCAGCAATAGAAGTCTGAATGTCTTTCTAACAATAGATGTGAAAAACAAGAGGGGTTAAAGGTGATGCATTTATTTTTTCAGTTTTTTCTCTTTTTATCACTGATGTAAGCAGGTGGAGACACCTAAGTGTACATCCTGCCTGAATAAAAGCTAATCAGTGTTTTAACTAGAAAAGTCAAATATCCTTGAAACAGTAATGAAATACATATACTGTTTGTACCACCGTCATCGTATGCACACAGGACTTTGGTGTTTTTTCAGACTTGTACTTTAACACTGAAAGTCATCCAGTTTATAGGACAAGTAGGGACATGAGGGAAATTAATAGAATCATAGAATGTTTTCAGTTAGAAGGACCCTTAAGGATTATCTAGTTCCAGTCCCCTGGAATGGGTAGGGACACCTTCCACTACAGCAGGCTGCTCAAAGCCCCATCCAACCTGGCCTTGAATGCTTCAAGGGATGATGCATGCAACAGCTTCTCTGGGCAACCTTTTCCAGTGTCTCACCACCTTCACAGTAAAGAATTTCTTCCTAATGTCTAATCTAAACCTCCCCTCTTTCAGTTTAAAGCCATTACTCCTTGTCCTATCACTATCATTACTCCTATATGTCCTATCTGCTCCAGAATTCCACAGGCACCTTTGAGGTGCAGGAGGGGCTGCTCTAAGGTCTCCCCAGAATCTTTTCTTCTCCAGACTGAGCAACCCTGGCTCTCTGAGCCCATCTTCACAGTAGAGGTGCTCTAGCCCTCTGAGCATCTTCATGTCCTTCTCTGAACATGTTCAAACAGGTCTGTCTTTCTTATATTGGGGACCCCAGAGCTAGATGCAGCACTGTAGGTGGGGCTCACAAGAGTGGAGTAGGAGAGGGAGAGTAAGCTTCCTCAAGCTGCTGGTCATGCTTCTTTTGGTGCTGCCTAGGATATGATGGGTCTTCTGGGCTACAAGTGCACAAGTTCAGCCGCGTGCTTGAGCCTGTGCATTTTAAGCTTTCAGTTAAACACGTGCTTTAAACTTGTAAAAATCTTTAGTGCCTCCAAGAGTGTTCTTCTTCTCTTTTCTGCCTGAGTATTGCTTTATAGCTCTGTTGCCTCTCGCATACCTTTCTTACTGACACCACCAGCTCCTCAAAGTACCAAGAGTGGGATTTTTTCTAAGAAAAGAACAGCAAATGTTGGGACTGGGGGGTGGATTATGCATTTAAGGCAATTTGTTTTTTTCTGTAACAAGGTTGAGTAGAATACTGTGCCAACAGTTTATGATGCACCTTTGAACCAGAAAATATAGCAGGAAATATTGTACTATCCATCTGCAAACAGTTTATGGATAGTTTTCTGGTAATCATGAACTAAAAACATTGTAATGAAACATTTCTGTTGATTTTTTGTTTGTTTCTTTCTTTCCTTCTCACCTAAATAACTGGGTGGATTTAATACTTGGAAATTATCAAACAAAGGAAATCAAAGTGGTCAATTTTTCTAGAATGCAGCATTTTCTGAGAGGTTCTCAGCGTGCTTTTGTACTGGGAGTTCCTGCAGAAATATTCAATTATTCTTTTGGCATCACAGGGTAGAAATCTCAAATAAAATTATTAAATACTTCCCTGCATGCTAATCCTTGCAGTTTAATCTTCCTACGTACTTAATTTTTACATGGCCTTAATATGGCATGCAGCCACATTTCCCTTGGTATTCTTTCATCCCTGTCCATGTAAATATCCAGTCTACACATAACTTTGAAATTGTAAATATATCAACTTATGGTGGTTATGGGGAAGAAGGCAGATGAGAAGGGATATAGGTTTTGTTTTGAACCACCTTTGTTTACTGTCTTGATACAGCTAAACCCATTTGCCAGGACTGCTCACTCCAACTGTAGAAGGTAGAAGATGAAACTGGAAAACTGAAACAGATGGTGTTCATAATTTTGGATTTGATTTTCAGGAAAAAATAAATTTTAGAGTCTCAGTTATCTGTCACCTTTGCCTTCTGAGTGACTTCCTAGAGAAAGGTCCCACCTGATTCAGGCAAAGAGCTTTTAACTAATACAACAGAAGATTGCACTGACACTCCCTTTGGCACCCAGGTCTGTTGAGAAATTTTTAAAAAATTTCTGCGTACAGCACTTAGTATTCTAATCCAAAACAAGAGACTGGAAATCCTTACTCAACTGAGATATGACATGGAAGTTGATTAATATTTAAAAATACAATATTTTTTTTAGAAAACCTGCTAGTCCCTTTTGTACAGGTTTTGACAGTACTTTTTATGATGTTCAATTAGTCAACAAATTGAAATAAAAGATCAACCAATATCAGTTTATGAGGCAGAGAGAGGAACTGGCCAAAGCTTGTTCTACCAATCTTCATTTTCTTTGGAAAATGTGTTTGATAGAGTCTGGATAGATAAATATAAAATTCCTTTTCGTAATGTGAACTTCAAAGTAATACGGACTACAGTTCTCTATGATAGACAAGTATAATTATGTGAATGGTAATTGGGTTAAATAGTTATTATGTTTGAATGGGATTTCAAAGCTACATGACTTCGGCTTAAAATCTTCAACAATATGAGGACTGATTAGTAATTGTTTTATTATTCTTTCCTTGAAGAAATTTTAAAAAAAGGTAATTTGAGGATTTTTTTTAGCAAGGATAACTTCTGAATAGCTAATTTACTGCATGATTTTTAATATATAGCCAAAAATGGAGCTAAACTATCTAAGCAAAAGTTAAACTTGTTAAATAGAAGTGCAGGTGTTGGCTACCCTCAAACTCCCAGTGCCTACTCTTTAATAAACTTGTTCTTGGAATTTACCTTATCATAGAAACCATCTGCAGTTAGTCTACCTGTCTACCTGCAGTTGGTCATGCCCATGCTTTAAAAAGCTCTGCAGAAGTGTGAACCCATCCTTGAGTAAGGAGACTTGCTGGACAGGGTGCTAGCTCATGAAGTTTAATCATAAACTCACATAGTTATATAGCTACTTGATTTTATTATTCTTCTGTTCCCTCTTAACGTATGCCAGATTTTTTTAATTAAAGTTATGCAATTGTCTGATGTTTTCCATGCTTTTTCTATCCGTGATTGTACTATTAAATTTTTCTTGTATGTCATTTCAAATTTTCATCCTTGTTCTCAGGTATATCAGCCTTATCTCTTGCATTTACTTGTATTAACTGTGTTTAAATTTTCTATGTTAAGAAATGTTTTCTGGTGACAAAAATAAGAGGCTGGAACTCAGTGGTATTTGCTTTTTTCTGGTTCAGTGTGCATGCTATGAAACTTAGCTACAGAATTTACATATGCGATTTTTTTCTGTCATAAAGAGAATCAATAGAGGTAACTAAATATACCAACGATGACCTAAGAATTGAGCAAGTGCTTCAGGTCCTCCTCTGTCAGCCTTATTCTTGTCTTAAGAAGCCCTATGGCTCTCTCAGAAGTTTTATGGAGGTAGGAATGGAAAAGGCTTATCCAGTGGAAGGAGCGGTGTTGCTTGAGTAGATATTTGTCAATGAAATAAATTGATGCTTTCTAGAACACTGACAAAACCATGTAAAGACAGTGGCTGGACCACTTTCAAAGACCCTGTTTATATCCTATCAGAAACATCAAATTGGAAGCACAAGTCTAGAATTTCGCTGCAAAGAAGAAGTTCAGTATTTGGCTTGAAATTAATCATAGGGAAGGCAGAAAAGACCCCAAAGCTAAAGACCAGGATAGCTGTATTTACACACAATAGTTCCTCCACTGGTGTAGGAAATGTCTCCAGGGGATGATGAAGGGCTGACCTTAGTATCAAGTTGAACAGTTGTTTATTAGAAAGATAATCAGTCCCTTATCTTTTGGGAGACTTTATAATATGTAGTATGTATGTAGTTTTTGTCTAAAAAAAAAAACAAACTCATGAAAATGTAACTTGGTTGATATCTGGAATGTTCTAGAATTCCTGCCTGTTACCTTCAGGTATCCCTTCAGGTATCCCTGCCAAAATCTGCAGTGTATTTAGTAAGAAAAATAATTAGCATATATGAAGCTAATGGAATTGAACGCCTAGTAAACACTGAGAATTTTACTTCCAGGATGAGAGCTTGGCAACCCTCTTACAACCTCTCAAAGGCACTGTATTTTTGTTTCTTTTGACTAATTGTTACTGCTCATCACAAACTTATTAAAGCAGATCTTTGTGATGTTTGGTTATATATAAAATATCTTTAGTTTTCAAGGCTGTGAAGCATCAACTCAGTACAAGTGGAATTCTATGTATTTATCTGTATTACCCATTATGTGACATACTAAACATACCTTTACACAGGCAAAGGATTAATTTTTTGCATTTTCTTTCAAATTTTTTTCTCTTATCACCATTATCCTGATTCTGGAATTCATTTGTATTTTATGGACTTATCCTTGAAAACATGTCCTCCTACATCTATTTGAAAGATGCAGTTGCCAATTTTCTTTTTTCCCTCCTTCTCCCTTTCTTTCTGCCTCTCCCTAACAATCTTAATGACTATTGTTTCTACTTGTATCTTCTTTCTGTTTCTGTATACTTTTTAAGAAACATATGTGGACTGTGTTTTTTCATGTTTCACTCAAGTGTAAGAGTTTGTCAATCAAAATTTTGCTTGCCGTCTCCCTCTCTCACCTTCTCACCTCTCTGTGGTAAACCCTTTAAGTAGTAGACATGAATTGTTTGGTTCAAGTCCTTTGTAATACCTAAGCTTTTTTTTTTTAAATTTCAATTAGATAAGTAGTGTGATATGTGAATTTAATTAAATGTTGTATTTTGGACAAAGTGAATTTTCTGTAAAATAACTGGCAGCTGCAATTGTATGTCAGAAAACAGTTTTAAATAAATTCATTGGGGGTTTTCACTAGCTGTCAGGATTCCTCAGATTGTCTGTAAGTTTACAACCTAGGAAATAATATGAAATGCAATAAGGAAAATAAAAGAAGTCAGATGAGAAAAACATGTCTGCAAATGGAAGTACAATTAAATAACCTTTGATTTGTTTTAATCTCCAGTTCTCTATGGGATGGTATTTCTTGTCTGTATTTCTTGTCTATTTTATACAGCTGATAAATATCAATCAAATAAGCTGATTTGACATCCAGAGAATGATGGTGGTAGCTGAAAAATCTATTTAGAAAAATGGGGTTTTATAGCATTAAAACCTATTTAACATTTTCTGTTCTATTGGTCTTACACCTGTATCACAGAATTTTCCATATTCATAAAATAATTGACGAATACGAACTACACTTAAAAAACAGAAGAATTTTAGACTGAGTGAAAAGATTACTTGGTTAAAATTTTATGATGATGTTCACAATGATTGAAATTCTCACCATTTTCAGTGCAGTAATACTGGAAATTTACAAATATTTTCTATTCTCTCACCGTTATTCATTTCATTAAAGTCAATTTAGTACAAGTGGTAGTAGTTTACTCAGATCCTGTTGCAGTTATTGATATATCTCTGCAGTGAAAAATGGAAATGGGAGATACGTGGATATGGAATATGAGCTTTATGGATTGGGGAAAATTGATATGGGAGTAATAATAATTCAGAAGGAAAATTTCTCTTTTCTTGGATTATAAAAGTGCAATTAAAGGAAAGACTGTCCTAAAATTTCTCTTTTCCAAAAATTTTTGTTGAAATAATTGTAATAGAAAAAGAGAAGTTAAAGTAACTAGAGCTTCAAGTAGCTTTTCCTTCATTCCCTTTCCCTTACTTGCTGTTGCTCATGCTTTCTCACTCATACATGTTCTCAGCTCTCAACTCTTTCTTTCATTCTGATGGAAAGTCTTCACAATTAAAAGTCTTCACAATTCAAACAGATAGCACTGTTAGCATAAGCTTCACCAGTTCAGGATAAGGACTGTTTTGCATTTATTGCACTATCATGTCTTCACAAGGCCTGAAAGAGTTCTTAGCAGAATCAGAGGAAAACTTCATATTTTCCATTTCAAATACAATAATGTCAGAGTTACTGCAGAAATTCCTTTTCTTTGAGTTTTGTTAAGCTGCTGCATTAATTTTACTGCTTGAAGGAATTAAATACTTGCATGATCCTGACAGATTTATAAAATGCAGATCTTATAAATCCTGACAGATTTATAAGATGCAATTTCTTAAGTGTTTAGTGGGTGAGAAAGACAGGGTAGAAGCCTACTTTTTTAATGTGAAAATTCTGATTAAAGAGGTTTCATTAAAGACACTATGGAAAATTTTTTTTTGATAACTGGTAAGTTCTTTGTAATATTAAATGTTTTTACTGGTTTGCTTTAATAGAACTGACATTACAAGGCTCTATATTTAGTTTGCTAGAAATTACTGTGTATGCTTAGAGTTTGAATCAGTAAGTCATCTTCTTACCTATTTGAGTGAAAAATCCATTCTGTTTCTTTATTAATCTCACCTATGGTGTTCTTCCATAATAGTGTTCTGATTTGTTGTCGTTGTTCTGAGGTTCTCTGTTTGTGCAAGTGCTTATAATTTCTCTATGTCTTAATACTATATTTTTAATATATGCCTGTGAAACAGTTAGTGTGTTAACCATCTAAAAAAAATCTCTATGTCTAGCTGTGGAGTTGCTTATAATCTGTTACAGCTTCCGAATATGAAAACCACCACATAGCACCTATAAACTCTACTGCCTTCTTGGAACTGGCATATAGGGATTAAAATTTTAGTAAAAGCAGAGCTTCCTCTCCACTGCATGCAGAAATGGATATGATATCAATGTACACCCACAAAAATGTACTTGCAGTTCCCATTTCATCAATTACTAGGTGAGATATTTTCTTATTGATAAACCAGCTGTTTCACCCAAGGACCTGCCATGCAAATTATAAGCTGATTATAATTTGTGAATGTGGCAGATGTGAGTTTAACATGCCAAAAATTGGTTCTAGTTTTAAATACATCTAAATAAAGTAGAAAAATATTAGAAATATATTTGAACCTGCAAGTGGTATATGGGATAATATTTAAAATTTTTCGCTGATTGCAGACAGATACTTTTTCATTATATAATCTTCTGCTTATTCTGTTGGTGTTAGAGACTGACACAGAACCTGGAAGTAAATGCTCTTCTACACTGTTGTGTGTGTGCAGTATCTGTGCCAAACTTTAACAGGTACTGATCTTATGGCAATTTATCTAACTTTATCTCCTGGACTAGCATAAAGTACCTTGCCAGTAAATGCATTGTGCAAGTCCTTTGGCATTTTTTCACCATTCCTATCTGTACCTGTTTCCTTTATCATTTCCTCCTGTAAATGATTTCTTCAGTTAAGGATTTCTTTGGGGTTTTTATTTGTGCTGCCAAGTATAATGCAATGTTATTATTTTTTCAATTTGGAAGAGAATTAGGGAAATAAGCTTCACTAAGCTTAAAGCCTATAGATTCCTAATGAGAACCTGCATTCAGAGTACTTGAATGCCAACTCTTGCTAGTTCAGCTTCTATGGTAGGAATTGTGCAAGCAAACCTTGTATCTCTGCAGAATCTCTCCAAGTTTCAAGAATAGCAGTAGGTATGCAAGTGGTGATCTGGCCGAAGAATGCAATTCTGTGGTTTGGTAGCAGTGTATTCTCCCTGATATGTGAATAAATGGAAGCATCATCAGCACATTCCAAAAGTTAAAGCATAATGGAATGGATTGCTGCTGTTTTAGAATAGGGAAAGTTTAATGTCTGCTAGGTTGCATCCTTCCTTTGAGAAAATTACCTGTTCATACTCACAATAAGCTCAAGCAGCTTATTGCAGCAGTTTACTTCTGATTTTACCTAGAGGATGGAGGCATCTTTTTTTCCCAGCTTTCAGAATTCACTAGTAACATTTTCTGTTGCGTCACTTTTGAGAAAAGTGCTTTTTATTTTATAATTAAATATTCAAAATATATAAAATGGGAGACGTTACTGTAAAAGTCTGATTTTATTTTTTGACAGCTAATTGCTCCAATGTGTGTGTTAATTACATCTTTAAAATTCATGAAATTTCGTAACTTCTTACAGGATAAAATTGTCATTGGAGATTATACAGAAATAATAAGTCCTCTGAAGTGCTTCATGTTGTCTTTTTTTCATTAATATCTGTAGTATTTTAAATACTTAGGGAAATAGTTGTATTGACTTAGAAGATGTTAGTAGCTGAAATTGCTTAGAATTTTGAGTTTTGGATACACTTCAACTTCTGTTTACTTTTATAATGCTCATTGGGAATTAACTCTTCCTCCCTGAAGTAATGTAAGATAAGCAGTGTTTTCTGTCAGAAGCAGAAATTCACAGCTACCCTTTTGGCTCCCTTGCTAATCATGTTTACTTAACTCTCAACACGGTCTAAAATGGACTTTAGTGATATTTCCAGACTTTGTTATCTAGTAAATTCTTGTCTGAGTGAAGTTGCCAAGTCAGCCCCTGAAGGCAGAGCTGTGTGACTTCAGCTTCCATTAAAACACATAACATAATGCTGGTTATGAGCAAACACTCTGGAAATGTGCATAAAAAAATACTCCATGTGCAGAAGCATCCTTTCAGCAGCCACAGCCATTGGGATTATGTAATGAGCCTCCTTCTTGCTTAATTGAAGTCACGGAAGAGTTTGTTGCTATGTCACAGCAGGGGACATAGCATACAGAACACCTCAGTCAAAACAAAATATTTGGGGGGGGGGGAGGGCAAAAAAACCCCTTATAAATGTCCAGAATTACAAATGTCCAGCCTGGCTATTGCTGTAGTACAGGTAAATATAATGTTCTTTTTTTCCCCTTCTATATGTTTGTATAAATGAAAGACAAAGAATTGCTAACTTAATTAAAAACAGCATGGTACAAATGTGAAGGTCCCTGAGACAGAACTCTGCAATTTTGGTGCTGATGCTGATACTTTTGCTCTGTCCAGTTTATTTTTCCTATGTGAATATTTGTCTCTTGCAGTGGAAAGATAAGAGGCACAAGAGAATTTGAGGTTTTCTATCACTAGCTCATAGTGCTAGCTTCATAATTGACTGAAGTTGCAGTAATGTGTTTTATTGCAGAAGGCTACAGACAAAAATTTTTTAATTTTATGTTCCCCAAAAATATTTCATAATTTCTTTACATCATGAAGTGGTAGTTGCTGCATATAGACATCATTTGCACACACATATCTTTGTCTCACACTTCTCAAGATCCGTGCTCAGAGATTGTGAGGGTTAGCCCCTCTCATCATTCCTTGTTCGATAATCGGATTATGTGACAGGGATCCCAAATGCCTCATTTCAGTATTATCCAGAATTGTAGCTTTGCCTGCAGCATCCCAAAGACAGATTAGCCAATTAATTACAGATTCATCAGGTCATTGAGTGTAATCGGTTTTTAGGCTACTAAGGTCTTTCAGGGAAAAGGACTCAATATGACTTCTGATTTGGAGTCAGTTGCTGGAGCTGGCTTTGAGGGTCCTTCCCCTGTATCATGATCATCCACTGGCCGATTGGTTTTGGTTGTGTGTTTCCCACCTCTCGTGGTAGGAGCAGCAGCCATTGGTTGAGGCTCACAGTCTGGTTTAGCTGCAGGCTTAGGCTCACTTTCTGGTTTAGCTGCAGCTTGAGTGACTGGGGTAGCTGCTGATTTATCTCCCTGCCTCCCTGCCTCTGTCTGCTGCCCTACAGTATTTAGCAGTGTACAATAAGCATATGCCAGCTTATTGCAATGAGCTTTTTTTATTAGAATCATCACAGCACTTTCAGATATTTTCCCATTTCAGCTGGGTTCTGCATTTTCTCACGTGGAAGTCCCAGGTTATAGGGTCAGAAAATTCTTTCAGGGTTTGGGCCATACCCTCCCGTTCTCCACACCACTCAGGATTTTTTTTTGTGCCTGGGTCCACACCTGGGTTAGGTATCTCATTAGCTCTTCTGGACGTATTAGCCCTCATTTTAGACAAGTTGCAAACTATATAGAGGAAGATTATTAGATAAAATACTAGGAAAGTGGTCTCTTTAACATTCAGGGGAAATTGAATATTCTCAAAAAGTGACATAGCAGATTCAAAGGAGAAGAAGGGAAGGACAGAAAAGGCTGAAAAGCCTCATTCCTTGCTCCTCATCTAACAAATTGGGTGCAATTACAAATAAACTCCTAAAATATGCTATTGGAACTAGGATACAGGGTAGGACAAAGAAACCATAAACCATACATATCTTGAACAAACCGTTTTAGTACCTTTTAAAATTCCTTATAAACCATTATTATTATGGTTTATTTTGCTCAGCACAATAGCAACCCAAATCCATGCCCCTCTACTGTAAATGCTACGTCTTAGGGACAACATTAGAGCTATGTCCAGATAAGAAAATAAGCCTAGGGACCAGAAAGGTATTAAAACTTTAAAAAAGCCTACGGACTAGATGCACATGAAGGCTTTCACACAGAGAGACATTATGAATTTATGTCACATGGCTACTGACTGCTTTATCCCACTACAGAGTAAATGAAACTAAAATGCAATTAGTACAGTTTTTTTCCATTTTCTTGAGCCACACACTAGGCACCAAAAAGTATTTGTCTTGGTTTAGGGCAAATTTGGGAGGAAACTTTCAAATGGGATATTTTTTTGGAAAGCAAATTCAAGAAGCCCTTTTTTCTTATTGGTTTGGGAAGGATCTCTTTGGAGACAAGTGGAAAAAATGGTTTCTTTAACAAGCAAAGTACTCACAAACATGAAAAATTGAGTAATATTAAAGAATGTAACCTTTCATTATTTTGAGATGGCAAATTCAGAGTCCTTTTTGTGGGATGTAGCTTGGCTCTCTTTCAGTCTCTCCGGGGCTCAGGTCTGGTGTCCCAGCCGCAGTGCAGCCTGGAGGGCTCCACCCCAGACCCTAGCCCTGGTCTTCTCGGATAGAGCAATAATTGAACAGTTCCAAAAAACTTCTGGCCTCAGCTAACTAAAAAACACTAACTAAAAGCCAAGGAGCACTCTCTCTCACTGTCCGTGCTGCAGACAATAGACTGTAAAGGAGATCAAGGGGGAGCAAATGCTCTTTCTGCAAACAAACTGCGCGCTTCTTTTTCCCCCTTCCTTCTGGGAACCAGTTTTAAAGGTGCAGAACTTAATATCCAGCATGAACAGAACAGTCAGCATCACAAAGTCACCCTAGAGCATGTATTAGATATTCCGAGAATGAGGAAAATTGGAGAGAAACAACTCCTTTCGTCTTGGTAAGTGTTGAAACAACTAAAGCAAGTTATTAGAGGTGCTGCTGAATTATCAGTTACCTAAGTTATTCCACAGTATTCTCATGGTTAAGGTGATTACTTAAATTCTAATTATTCTGCGTAAAAACTATAAAACAATGAATAGTCCAGATTTTTCTTTCACTCAGAATATTGTATTTCTATCTTCCATGGCATTTATAAACAAGCAATTTTTTGTTCAAGTTTCCATGTTGCTTGCTATCACATTGTTTTGGGCAGTACCTGGCAGCAGATTCCATTTTTCATCAGAATCCTCCTATAATGTGGCTGTTAACACCTCATTTTAGACTCTCTGCTTCTCTATGTGGAGAGAAGACTGTTGTGAAGAAATCTAGGACCATTAGAGAACAATTGTTTTATCTTTGATACACATAAATGTCGAACAAGTTATCAATATACAAATGACAGGATAATTTCATTAGAAAAAATCATGTGACTTTCAAGAAAGCATTTCAGTTTAACCTGAGTCAAGGATAGAAGTTACCCAAAGCATGGTAATCCTCTGTGCTGATTTGTAAAGCGATATTTTAAATATCCTCCCAGTTCTCTATAAGTATTAAAAAGGAGACATTGAAGGCATCTCTAAATAGCCTTGCTAGTGCCAGAATGAGAAAAATTACTAGAAAGTTACTAGACACAAAATTGTGAAAGACAGAATTTAGTCATCTTTGTTTAAGGTATCTAATTGCTTTACATAAATTTGTCAAACTGAAACTCAAAATGCTGGAAGCTTTAGATTTAAGACATGCTTTTAAATATGAGTATGGAAGCTTAGAGAAAATGCAGACTCATGCATGTTTTGCTTGGTAACAAACTGAACCATCTGCAAGAAATGCTAGGGGACATAAAATATAGTTCATCAAAAGCAGCCCAAGGGCAAAGAAAGGGGGTTTGGTTTTGTTTAGTTTTTAAAGTAAGCTAAATATACAAGTGGATGAGCTTCTGAGTCTTTGATGTAGCTGGCTTTTTATAAGAGGTTTGTTCTGCCAGTTCTGACCAGGATAGAGCATGCATGTCAAATCCCTTTCTAAACAAGCCTCTCTGATTTCTTCCAGAGAACCAGCCTTACTAAAGCAAGGCAAGGTTAACCCTTATTTAAGAAAAGTATAATGTTGTGTAAATTGGGAGAAAGAGATTGTAGCTCGCTGAAATGGTGCTTCTAACAATAGGCATTGATTTAAGCCCTTAAATAAATGATGGCATTTTTTCCAAAATAAGATAAGGACAATTCAGAACAAATAACAAACTTTCAAGTTACTATAACAAATTATAATTTCACAAATCATCCTTTAATTTTTCTAAAGGATGAGGTATTGAAATTATTCATTCAACAATTCATAAGATTTTATATCTGAAGAAAAAAAATTTCTGGTAAAATGTGAGGTACATAAATGTGTTTCTTTATATTCTTTTACTACAATCATACAATTAGTACTGGTATCTGTAATGGCATGGAAGTAAATTCTTAGAAAATATTTACCTTTCTGTAACAAATCTTGGTATAGTATGTATTTTATGACAAAAATGAGGACAAAAAGAACAGTTTTGAAATATTAAATCTAATTCTACTGAAAAGGCATGCACATGGTAAGAACCCCTGCTGAAGCCACATCTAAATCCCATTTTATACTCAAACAGTGAAAGAGCAAGCCCTGAATTGCCAAGCCTGACCAGGCAATATTTGGACTCAAACATTTAGAAACAGTGCTGTGGATAATGATATTCTGTAAAGCTTTCAGATAGAGGTTAATATGTAATAACAGATAAGTACAAGTACAATTTTAGTGAAAATATTGTGAAATCAGTGACTGGGGGGGATTTGGACAACATGAATGTAACCTATTAAAGGAAATATTAGGGATAGGAAATAGCTGTTTATACTCAATTTGTTGCATACCACTTGTATATTTCATGTTTACTCACCCGTGGAATGTTTCAGGGAAAACATTAACTTTTTGCCAAGGGAAAATGCAGTACAGCGTTATTTAAGGACAGAAAAACTTTTTTAGGAGTCCAGATTTCAGATAGTAACTCAGTCATCTTTGGATGTTGGCTCTTGGTTGTTTGCCTTGTTGAAAATAAGCACGAATTCTGTGAGTACTCTGTACACATTTGCTCTTATTTGTGTGGGAATCCATATACTTTTAAACATTGTAACCAGTTCTAGTTACTGCTTTATACCACCTAGGATTCTCCATAAATTAGCATCTCTTTCTAATATGGCCAAAGGCTTTCTCATAAGCTGTCAAAAAGCAATTGGTTTCAACCCAAGTATTTTACAGCTTTAATTTGTGGTTAGAAGGAAGGTTATTCACTTAAACTTCAGAAAAAGTGAATGACAGAAATATTCTCTAAAATGAGAAAGAAGTATTATAAACATAAACTATCTGATATATATGCCAAAACAATTTTGAGAAGTCAAAGGTACTTTTGTAAATTTTGTTTTAGTAATCGATGTCAAACTTTACAAATATCAAAGCCATAAGCTTTCGGACCCCCATTTTAATTTGTAATGACTTGACTCTGATTTTCTTTGGATTTACTGGAATATCTACTTAATACCCTATGTATATAGAGATTCTTGGAAAGAGATCTAAAAACCCAGTAATATCATAGCTTATTTTAGCCAGAAATTCCAATGGGTTTTGTTCTTGTTTGCTACAAGTAAATAATACTTTTTCTTTTCTTTTTTTTTTTTGAAAGATATAGATTTCTACAAGACCCTTTGAAATGAGCTGTATATATTAATGTGAAAGTAAGGAGAAGGGGTTTTTCACATACTAATAATTTCATCTCTTTTGAATGTTTGCAAACCATTGTAAATTTCTGTAAGTTCCAAGCTCCCAAAAGATGATTTAGTCTTGGAGAAGAATCCAGCTATACTCCTTACCAGTCCTCTAAACAATGATATGGAAGTAACAGAGTTATCAGAACCTTCCTTCTATGAATAAAAATTAACCAAATATAATTTTATTAGGTCTGTGGTTATGATATTGGGTAGTAGTATACATGTGTGTGTATTCCTATGATAACCCTTCTTGAAGATCCCTTTATTAAAAATATTTTGCAGAACTCAAAAGGAAACCTCAATCTCTCCAATTTAGAAACTGTGTATGGTAGTCATTGAGCTAGGCATAAGGTGTGCTAAATGTTAGTTTACTTTTGATTTTCTGGTGTTTACCTGCATTCATTTTAATTTTGGTAAGGTTTTTTGGCTGTTGCTCTTGTTTTTTCCTTATTTGACCATTGTGCTGAAGATGCATCCCTCAAGCATATTGATGGAATAAATACAGCATATTACTACTCCAAGAGTATTAGGATGTCATGTGCTTTTAATTCTTCACAGATTCAAACTTAATATAGGATCTTTTTCTCTTGGCTCTCATTGCCAAGAACTGTGTCTACAATTACCTTCTCTACATCATTGTCTTTCAGGAGCAAATCTGAAGAACCCACTATCTCGCCAGTGGGGTAGAGTATGCATCTCACTGGTGAGGCTCATTTCACATGGTCATTTAGAGGTCAGTCTTCACACAGAGTTCACATAATCTCTTAGAAGTCAGGTTTTAGGTATCTAATCTAAGCTTGCTGGAACTGGAGTCAACTTTGTACGCAAGTCGACTTATATATGTAGATAAGCATTATTCATGACAAAATAAGGCGGCTAAAGCAGCACAGAAAATGTAAAATGGTGATAGTGCATTTCAAATTTGAGTTTCTTGGCAGTACATAGTTGAAAGGTTATTTTTATGTGTGGCTGTTTTTAAATGAAACAAAAAATCTGTAGCTCTAAATGCAAATTTCATTTGATAGGCTCTTGTCTTACCAAAATGCCAGATGTTTCAGGTGGAGTGAAGCTGACTCTTTAGAACTGGTTTGTTCAGCTCAGTCAGAGACAGCCTGCCAAAACAAGGCAGGTTAACTCCAAATCACTGCAAACATGCTCTGGGAAGGAGGAAAGACAGCAATTGTTTCCAGACCAATTAATTACACACTTTGGGTTACTGTTTTTAGTGGGTGGTTGTAATAACCAAATGACCCACAAATACTCCATGGAAACCTTAGAAAAAATATTCTGTTTAAAAAACATTTTTACTGTGTACTGTACAGCTGTGATCTTTCAAAGAACTTTAAATGCTAAGAATAATTTCAGAGCAAGACAGTCATAGCAAGTGAAGGAGCTATTTTAAACTTGCTGTAGCAAACAGTTTTCTTAGATGGATGGGAGTCTGAAATATTTCCAGTCTTCTGTAGCTTGTATTGCTTTTTATTTCATAGTTTTTTTAATGGATTCTCAGTAATAGATAATGTTAGTGATATGCATTCCAAGAGGCCTCTTCTGCTTTGGCCTACTTTCAACATACCAGTACAGAAAGATGTGAGAGGATTAGGCTGTAGTCTCATGTATGCACTTCCAACAAGCGTTAAGTCAAAGCTGCCATCACCCTGTTCTGGCTTTCCTTCTGCTGGGCTGATTCCATGGATCTTCTGTGCTTGGATCAGATAAAGAGTAGCCCAGGATGCTGTGCTAGGTGAAAAGCAGTAATGCAGCAGATGCCTACATAAATGCTTGTGCTGGCACTAGGGTGGAAGCAGTGGGCAGTGGGTTCTGAATAACAGTGACACCTTTAAACATCTCTGTGTGACGCTGTGACTTCAGAACTCCTGCCATTCCAGTAATGATGCTCTCCTGCTCACTATTTCTACTGGAAGAAACATTATTGTTGCTCTTGGATTTTTCTGTTCTGTTGTTTTAAATGTTCTGTTTCATGACAGTGCAGTATAAATGGTTTTTAGTTTAAGAGTAAGGATTTCTGTCCCAGGATTTTTATCCATGAGTTCATCTGCTCCTTATGTTGCTGATTTTTGTTTCTCATTGAGGATTTACAGTCCCTTGAGGTTTGGTAACTGAAAAGATAAAGCTGCAGTGAGAAGTATCCTAGAAAATCAGACTCCAAAGAAACACCTGCAACTGATTATACACTCTGTTAGTGAGTTTTACCCTAGGCTTCAGAAAAATATGAGGGAATGCTAGCTCATTTGGAGAGCTGTAGAAACTTCCACAAGGACAGACCAGTGTAAAGTGCTGTTTTTACACTTATTTTGTTCTTTTACCTTTTCCTGCCCACCCCCTGTCCTGTCTCTCTCCCCTCAATTTTTGTCTCTTCAAACATAGTAGCCTCTCCCCAAATTCCTTCAATTTTTCTGCTATTTACTCAAAACCAGAAAAGCACCTTAACTACAAAATTACCAAATGCAGGTCCTCTTCAGGGTAAGCTTGTCTTTCCTTCTGTAATACAGTTGTACTGCTGCTGGGAATCTTGCATCTTGTACTTTCAGTAAAAGTTTTTTTTCCAAATTTATGCAATACAACTGTGAATTTTGCTTCATAGGTCAACTAGTAATTTATTTGAGAGAGAAGAATAAAAATAAATTGTCTCTGAGGTGACGGAGATAAATCATAATCATTTATTAGAAATACTATTTATGTTACATGGCAGTGAAATTGCACAAACAATTATATCAACAGAGAGGTGGGAAACTGTAGCAATGGTGCCTAGAGGGATGATGGGGTGACTGAATAAGAGGGTACCACTCAAATTTCCTGAAATTACTGATGGAAAATGTTTCTGTTCCACTTAACATTTCCATTCTTCATCCCCAGCTACATGTTGGTCTCCATTAGATTGTGCCAAGTCCAGCTGTGCATGTCTGAGACACTGAAACCTCTTTACAGTGTAATGAAAACATTTATCTTCTATGAACACCATAATAATTTGTATAGAATTATGATGATTTTAGAGCCATAGAGACACTTCATAGAATTATGTAAGGCATCAGATTATAAAGCAAAAATTGCATTAAACAGTACAATCTGATGTAAAATAGTTAAAGTAGTCATAAAATATGGCAAATTCTATCTCCCAACTAGTAGACAATTTCTATTTTATGGTTACATTTCCTTTTCTACAACTTATATTTGCAGTTGAGTGTTTTTCTCAGTATTACAGAAAAGTAAACTAGATCAGATAAATTAGGATGCAGTCAAGCCAGCTTCTTATCTAAAGCCTGGTCCACATGCAGAAACGTTGGGAGCTTTTTTTTTTTGTTAGCTGTCAAAATTCCATCACCAAAGGATTTTTTACTTTTAATGTCAGACAGCAGTATGCAATTGTCTGAGCTTTTGAGGCCAACATTGAAAATGGGTCTGTATCTCTGTTTTTCTATTCATAGCTCTGCTTTTTTTGGGGAAAAAAAGGAAGCCATTTTTTTAAAAAAGTAAATGTACAATTGCATGTAATGTTTATAGTAGTGCTGAGTATAAACATCCATCAAAATGGTTGTAGGGTATCAGTGTTTGGGTATTTGTGAGTGGCTGCTGCATGGACCCATGTGCATTGATATGAGCTGTATGCTGCAGCTGGTTTTACTCACTTTAAAGATACGACTCTAAAACTATTTCCACGAAGAAGAAAACCTCAAACCTCTAAATATGCTTCTACAATGGCTTTCTTTTGCTGAAGTGGCAATGTGAAAAAGGATTTTCCTGGGCAGATTAAAAACACTGGGTGCTCCAGACAGAACAATCGAGCATTTCAGAATGAATTATACTGACTTGCTGAACCAGACTCTTCTCCCTGTGGGCATGTATTTGTTTGCATATATTTATCAGTGTGCTTGGAAACAGAATGAGAAACATTCATGCATTGCCTTTTAGAGAAGAATCTGAATGGAACTTTTTTTGTTATTGTATTAGGGGGAAAAAGCATCCTAGGGAGGATTGTAGCCACTTACTGTGAACTAGGAAGAGGCTGTAAAGGTGCTCCATCCCACTGATTTTCACACAGTGTGAGTTGCTAGTTCATCTTTCCTTTAGATAATTCCATGCTCCAGTTTAACAGTGAAGCATACTATAACTCCCTGTCTCCTAGTTCAAGCTCCCTGAGGGAGGTATTTCAGGAAACCCTTACTTGCTTGTAGTTTCTTGACTGTCAGGCAATTTTACTTCTTTATTTCCATTCATGACCACACATGAAGCACTTCAGACTTAGTCTGATTGCTAGGACTTTAGCAACAAATTCAAATGCTTCCAGAATTAAAAGTTCTTAAACTAATGGCTCACTTACTACATTTAAAATTTTTACATCTAACTTCTCATGAAAGAACTTACTGGCTTGTTAAAGTTATGACCTTATAGCTTCAAAGTCAGGTTAGGTCTGATATTAGCTGTGGTACTTCACATGATACAGGTCTATCTAGCAAGCACACAGAGCAATTACAGCTCCTGACAAACTGCTGGAATTCTCTTCCCTTGTGACCGGAAAAACTGTTCCAGTGTTTGACATAAAGCAAATGCTTACCAGTCACCAGCAAGAGGCTGCTTGCAAAGGCTACGGGTCGTTCACACTGCTCAGGGCACACAAAGAAAGCTATATTAGGAGCCTGCTCACACATCACCGATGTTGTTAGTAAGGAGGCAAGCTCTTACAGTGGTTGTTTTGATTATTGGTCTGCAGAGCCTGAGAGCACTTCAGGGTCCAGCTGCCCCATCAATCCATTATGATTTTATCTCGTGAAAAGACTCAGGGTGCACAATTTGCTCTTCTCAAATCTTATTTTACCATCTAAGAAGACTGATTTTCTTGGTTTTCTTCTACTTTTTATGTCTTTGCAAATCAATGCTATTGGACATTTACTAATTTCTAGGCTAGGTTGCTTATATTCCCACTACTAGAACTCTGAACTGAAAACCAAAATACCTATACAGACAACTTCAGCATAGCTTATACATATCCTTCATGTCAAAAGCCAAAAATATTGCTGGAAATAATGAATATGTAATCACATTTTCTATAATGAGGGAAGTGTCCTGCTGTATGCTCTTTCAGGAGTGTACTGAGGATTTAGGAATACACCCTCTTCACTTAAAGCTCTCCTTCTGTTATGTGAAAAAATGTATTAGGCCACTAGAATGACAGTTCCACTCTTTTTGCTTATTTGTTTTTACTTTCTAATTAATCTGACTTACTCATTTGAAGGGAAGCTGCTGCCTGTCTTGGTTAATTGTGGATGTCTGCTTATATCTTTGCATAAAGATTTCAAGCAAGGCTATTTGGTTTCCATGGCTATGAAAATGTATTAGCAGAAGTTTTAAAATCTTGAGGAGAATTTGCTTTTCAGTAAAAGCAGTAATGGAATCATAGTCATTCACTTTCACCTACTATCTAGTAGATTATAAAAGCTGGTAGAAGTTTTTAATAGGGAACAATGCCAAAATACTGATTGGTGAAATTGGGTAAATAGGGAACTAGGGAATAACACAATCTTTAACGACCTCCACATTTTGATTTAATAACTGTTTACACAGAAACTGTAGATTTTTCTTACCAATGGCAGTTGTAACCATAACATGCCGTGAGAATTTTCTGCTCTATGCTTTGGCTGTTCATTTTCTGGGCCACAACAATCTCATTAATATAACCTGTGTAACATTGGATTTATTTTCACGTACTTCCCTTTTACTTTTTACCCAAACTTGTTCTCTATGCTAGGGATCAAGAAATGGTTCAGACTGAAAATTATTAATCCAGTCCCATTTTCAGCCATGTATTATAATTACTAAATCTCCTTCAGTTATTTTTCATGGTTTAAAAAAAACAAACCCAAACCAACAAATATTTTGGAGTGATGTACCTCAACCAAGAGATGGGAGGAGAGGAGAGCTTTAGCTTACATCAGACAGACAAATCAAAGTCAAGAGCTGAAGCTCCCAAAGGAAGGATCTAAACAAGACAACTGTTTGACAGTGTCCTGCAGAATATCAAGACCAACATCACATCAGTCTATGTTCTGGATCAAGTATTAAGCAATATTAGTGAAATTTATTTGTGGTCAAAATTACTCTAATGAACTGGTCCAGCATTACACTTCAGTCTTAGTGTATCCTGAGGGGTTAGTTGCTATGTAGTTGGAAAGGTTTAGAGAAGTTCTTGAAAGCCTTTCAAGATGGCTTCCCTTCCTCCCTTGCCTTGCAGTGAGACAAGAATCTGTCTTATGGAAGTTTAGCCAGACTGCCCTACAGATCTCTTGGTCCAGTGACTTGAAGCTGATGTAACCGTGGTTTAGATTGAAGGCCACTGCACATAAATTAATTTAGTTACATGACTAAGTAAATTTTTTTCAAGTTGAGATGAACACTTTCAGAAACAATTGTATGCTTTAATTCATTATTCAACAAAGATGAATAATAGACACCAGCCACTCAATAGTGACTCTTTGTAGATGGAACCTGTGGTTGCCTTGTGCAGCTGATGTTGCCAGACCTTTCAATGGGACTGCAGAGGGACAGAGCTGGTGATGCTGGGGGGCAGAATGGGCAGCATGTACCTTGGCAGGTTTCTCTCTGCCAGTATAGTTACCAGTGCATTCCCAAAGTGAATGTTATTTCAGTGGGGAAAGTTTGCTCAAGTAGGTAGGGCAGTGTAAATTACCTCTCCCTCCAGCAACAGAAATGCAGAAACCAAGCTGTTTTGACAAGTAGGGATCTACTTCTGCTCCTTGAACTGCAGGGTTAAAGAGGGAATGGGGCTTTTTGCTGCTCACATATCTAATATCCCACAGATGTTTTGGAGAAACAACACCAGAAAAAATATTATCTACCTCTCCTGTTTTGATCTGAGAATTCAATGTATGTTTAGTATCCTCTAATATTTATTTAGTAAACCATTCTACATCACATCTGGGGGACTGCAGATCTAATGGAGCCATTGCTGTCAGATGGAGTTTTTTTAACTTTGCAAAGAAGGATCAGATTTTGTCTCAATAGAGTCAAAAAAGGGTAATAAAATCATACTCTGGTTCAGAAATTACCTGGCATTCTTAAGTAGGTGGAGTTCCTCTCAACGAAATACCTGTAATCTGCTTCTCAGTCAACTTACTATCCTTTGAGTTTCATAGTTTTCTCTAAGAAATATTTTATAAATTCTTTATGCATTGTTTGTCCAGTCGCTAAATGTAAAGGTTCACAGTTTTTTATTCTCTTCATCTCAAGTCTCAGAGGCCACATACACCTTAAGGAGATACATGGCAGAATTTACTTCCTTCATGCTGTTTGCAGTGGGTAGTTTTTTGTCTGGATTATGCTGCACCAAGGGCCATACTTTGCCACAAAAGGGATAAACCTGTATTCCTCAACCCCCACCTTACAACTTTTCCCCTTGCAAAGGCACCAGCAATCATGCAGCCACATGACTAGATCAGTTAAGTAGCTGATATAGTTGAAAAATAAGCCAAAAAGAGAAAAAAAGAAAAAAAGTCTTTTCACCAGATCACAACCCTTTCAGTATTGGCAGTGAATAACAGTGAAACTGCATTTTTAGTGTGGAAGGTGGTTTTGATACATCCTTAACAAAAATCTTTCATGTGTCACTCTTGGTACAGAGTATTTTAGAACGGGGTCTGTTGAAATACAAAACTTACAAGATATCACTGGCTGTCCTCTGCATGGGTACCTTGGGAAACTTTCTTGAACAATGACTCACTGGCAATACTTTGTGGTAACATTTATTGTGTTGATTCTGACATGACTCCCTGCAGAATAAAAATCTCGACATTGATGAATGTCTTGAAAGGTTTACAGGAATTCTTTAAAACTGCAAAATACCTGAAAATTTAACCAGAATATATATTAGCAGAAAATCAAGAGAAAGAAACCACTTAGAATTTCCTATTTTATTTTGTGCAGTTTTTTCCTGTCCAGTTCATGAATTTTGTCATATGCATGCTATATTATTGTGTGAAGGATTTATTGATCTTCATTAGCAAGTCTGATTGGACTGATTTGGAAGGTAACATTATTAAACTGATCAGAAATATTATGCCAGATATTCAGAGTAGAACAATCTGTTTTCTGTAGTATGACTACATCTAACACCACTTCTTAAAGTTGTTTGTTTTGTAAAGCACTTTCATACTTGGAGAATATTTTTCAAAATTACACTATCGGTATAGATTCACAGAATTCTTTCTTTGCATTTCCAGCTGCTCTATAATATATTCCATCTGTGTTTTAACTATATTTGTATTGATTTTTCAGCTATGCTAGCTTATGTCTGTCCTCTGTCTTACTGACCCTAAAGTCAACCAAAGTAGTGGGCATACAGCCAATTTTAGATGGCATTTGGTTAGTTTACTCCCTTTTAAAGTAGTTTAGGAAATGTTACTCAAATATTTCTCTTTTTGTCAAGGCTGTTTAACTTTCACAGTTTCACCCCCTTTACTCTGAATTTCCTCCTCCTCAGTATTTTTCCAGTTCTTGAGAAAGGGATTAGAAATATACCTCACCTCCAGCTATTTTCATTGTAGCTTTCTGTACAGATTTCTGGGGTTTTTTGTCTAGCTATGGGGTTTTTTTCCCTAATCCTGGGTTTGTGTATAATTTTGCTGTGCACTACTTTGCATTTGTCTTTTAAGACATAGTTATATAACCCTAACACATAGCCTGAACTCATAACTTTAAAGTGAATTAGGCAGTGCAAGGAGTGCAGGATCAGACATTTGGAAAATGGTCCAGTGGAATTGTTTTCTTTTCCCTGTACAATGAGTATTTGTCTTAAACAACTTCCATGGCTCTTGGAAACTTACTTCACTTCTTCTTCGGTAATCTATGTTCCATTAGACTTTTTTGGTCTGAAGCCAGTTGATTCCTATAGGCTTTACTAAGTGAATTGTGGGTTTTTTCCTTATGTTTGGGTTTGTTGCATTGGTTTTTTGGGGTTTTTTTCCCTTTTACCATTTTCTGAAATTTTTCAGCTTTTATTTGGTGGCTCCTGGTTTTGGGTTTTTTTTTTCTTTTCCCGTTCTCTGAAATGATTCATGTTTTCTTTTCCCAGATCAGTGACCAGAATTGTAGCTCCTTGTTTGAAAAGCTCAGACCTTTACTTTATTGTAGAATGTATGGGAAGCTGTCCAGGCAATATCTGATTAAAGTTATGATAAGAAAGTATATTTAGTGATTAGACATATCCGACTTATTTAATTTTTTGAGAATCATGTCCCAGATCATGTATCACACCATACTATTGATAATACCATTCTCCTGTCAGTGCTGTTTAGGGCAGGTTTCTTCTCATAGCTTACTGGGAAATTTAAAAAGAAATAAAAATACTGTATTGCCTTTTATATACACGTGGGACTGTTTCCTTACTTCACTGTGTGTTGTATTCTCTGGAATGTGTACTTGAGTAAAGGAAGCTATACAGTATTTCTTAGAAGAACAAGCCAGGAAATAGTGATGCAAATAAATCAGTCAGACAGGCAGGGTTTTGAAGAGTGAACTGGTGTAGTTACCTAGCTGACTGTATCCAAAATCCAAAAAAGAATTGCAGTTCTTTAAGGTGGGCTGAGGGTGGGGGGGAAGGTCCTTAAAACACACAACAGAAGGTGCAAGGAAGAGCAAGAAATTTAGGGTAATAATGAGATACTGACTTCTTTGTGTGCCAGTGAAAAGACCTGCCAGCAATAAGGGGAGTTTTTGTGCAGCAAATAGTTCAGAGGTCTGTACTCAGCTTTGCTCCTTTAGTTGTTGAAAAGTCAAGACTTGGTGTGGTTTCTGTTTCTGGAGTTGTTTAAACATGGTTTCTTTTGTTGTTTGTACGTATTGATATCAGTAGAATGTGAATGTGTAAATAATTTTTCATCAGGATAGCTGTGATACCATGAATTGAATTTGCTGCTTGAGAATGACTGCTGCAGTTGCACTTGCCTTCACAGTGGGTACTGGCAGAAGCTCATGAAACCTTCAGCATCTCTAGGCTCTGGCCTGCAGCTCTCCCTTCGGGGTATATCTTCTCAAAGGAACTTTGACCTTTCAAAGTTGTAGTTGAGATACAGCATCTTTGAGCATGAAGTACTGATCAATCAAACCTCACATCACAGTCTTTGTCATGTTCTGAAAACAGGTGTTGTGTGTTGTTTAGCTTTGTCAGAGAGGTCTCTCTCATGGCCTAACACTGTAAAAAGGAAAATATTGCATCTTAGTGCACCTTAGCACCTATGTTATCTACTCCATTACCCTTATTACTCTCCTATAATTTAAGGCCTAGTTAAAAATTCAAGTAGGAACTTAAAAACTAATAAAACCACATGAAAGCAAAATGTCATTCATAACAACTCATGTAAGACCAAAAAACCCCAACAAACTGCCTAAATTTGGGGGTTTTGAGCATGGATTTTTGGGGTTTTTTACAGAACATGGTCTTTTTAAGCCATGGAAACTGCATACTTGCAAAATTGTTGTACCTAATGAAAACCTATACAGATAAATAGAATTTCAGTGCTTTTGAGAAACTCTGTGTTTCTGCTTCTTCATTGACTTTTCAGAATATTTTACCACACGATACCCCATGATACCTCTTCAACCTTGTTTTTAAAGACACTTCCAGTTTTGTTTTTATTTAAATTTTCACTTCAACAGTGAAAAATACACTTTTGGAAAAGAAACATATGTAGAATACTTCAGAATCTTATGGATATCTGCAGGTTAATATATGTATCCTACAACAGAAGTGTGGACATTTTATTGCATGTTTTAATTGAGTTTAAAGTGAAAAGCACCTTTTTAAAATAAAATTGAATAGCAAGAGTGGTAAAGTTTTTATCTAAATTCAAGACAAAACAGCAGAAATAATTAAATGTACGGCACAATCTTTTTACCATTTATGGTTATGGCAAAAAAAGAAATGGGAAAAAATGTGCAGCATTCACTGGAAACTAGATAGCAAAAATGAAGTGATTAATGGGAAGTAATTTAGATTAAGAAGAATACATTTTAGGAAGGCATCCAAACCTGCAGGCTTATGTCAGACTTCACAGATTTTTACAAAACTGTTCCAATAATCCTGCTTAAATGAAATGTAGCATTTTAATATTCAGACTTACTGCAGCATAAACACATTTGTCTTACAGTACTTTCTTGAGATGAGGTTTTATGATACTATATCTCTTTGCAGTTTATTTTCATCTCAGCTAGTTAGCTGATGTATGCAAAACTTGATGCTTCCTAAATAGATGAGTAAGAACTCCAGAAAGAGATGTATAGTGCAGACTCTCTCAAAGGATCTCTGTGGAAGTTGAACATGTAAGAACAAAAGTTAAAATTAATTTGGACAAGTTTGTTTATCCATTTCTACCCAAACATATCTCAAAAATTACAGGAAAATGGGTTTATAAAGTCAGGTACAAGAAGTTACTTTCTTAGTCTTCTGTTTGATCTCTGTTCTCTCACTGTACAGCATCTCACAAGTTGCCCTGTTGTCATCTTGAACAAATGTTGGGAATGAAGGCAAGATAAACTCCTTGCTTTCAGTTCTTGTGCCTTTTATCTGTGAGTCAGAACAAGATGTCTAGAGACATCCTGCTAAGCCAGGAGCAGTCCAGAGACCCCCGTAGGCCACTCTATGTGTGTGATTCATGGACTTCTGACCCAATGGAAAAAAATCTGGCTGAAATGATGATGTCATCCTGAACATGTCCAAAGCTGAATCTTTGGTAGCAAGGGGTTTTGCTTGTTTATTTTTAAATAAAAGAGCTTATGATCAAGCCAAATATAGGCATAGTTTAGTGCAGAGAAAAAGTCTGATTTCTGGCATGATCCAGATAATGTCAAATTAATTCTCTACAGAAGTGCTCGCATGCTATAATGTCCTTAACATATAGTAAGCAGACCCCTTTAATTAATTTCAACTTCTAAACTTCAATTTCAAAGGCACCTGATTCCCACCAATGGAAATGTTACAAAGTAGTGAGAAACTGATTGCAGGTTCTTCCATCAATGTGCTGTGGACATCTTTCATAAAAGATGATGTTACACTTCCAAGAACGCATTACTGCTTACCAACAGACTGAATGCTTCCTCCATGGAAACCATGGAAAATGTCCTGGTGGGTTCTGCACCAACACATTTGGCATAGACGAGGGTTGTGCTGGCTTAGTGTCTCTTTGGTTGCCATACAGAGAGGAATTGCTGATGCAAGATGTTTTGGTCTGTAAACAAAGTATCGTGCAATGGTGAAACAGCTCTCTTAAAAAGCATTTTGTTGCAGTGTACAGTGTTGGAGTGGTTCATGATCCACTAAGTAAGGAGAAACACTAGTCAACAGCTTTTCTGTGTATTTTACAACAATTGCATTCCTTTTTCTAAGCCAAAATATAGCCATCACCATTATATAAATGTAAATCTTTCCTGAGAAGTCTGGTTCCCTTCCTTCATTTCCTGTAGCATGTTAGCTGCAGCTTATTTCAGACTGTTTTCTCTTAAGCTCCTAGAAAATGTAAACAGAGCATAAAAATCTTGTCTACAAATCTTCTAAGTAATTCTGAACTCCCACAAGGAGTACATTACCCATAAAATCCGTGATTGTAAATTACTACTGAAGTTTTTTGAGGGTTGTTTTGTTTTGTTCTGGTTTTATATGTTTTAATGTCTAGGAAGAAGAAACCTGGTTTCTAAACCAAAATTAAGTCTTTAGCATGTTGTGCTTTGACAATCTTCATGATTGTCAATCTTCAAGCCCCAGTCTTCATGATGCATGTCTTTTTGTTATATATAATGGGGGGGGGGGTTGGTTCCTCAAAGTTCTGTTTAACTTGTGAGCATCCTACAAAGGAAGATCTTACTAGAACACTGCACCAAGAGAGCTAGAATTATTTTGTATTGCTAATTTTGTTACAGTGCTGCTTTATTCTCTGTTTAGCAGTGTCTGATCGGTGGATCTGTTTTGCCCAACAGACTGAGATGAGTCAAACTATGGAATAAGACTAAGTTTTTCATTTTTAGTCAGCTTCAGTTTTTCATTTCTTCATTTTATTCTGCTGCTCCTCACAGCAGTCTATGCTTATTTGCTGTTTGCCATTTCCAGATATCACTAGTTGTCATGTAACAAAGTCATTCATTAGATATTTCTTTGTAAAACCAGATTGAAAAATAGTCATCTACTTGCAGTTGACAGTTGTTTCTGCTGCTGTTCTGTGTATTTTCTCCATTTTGATGAAAACATGGTTGTAAATCTTTTCCAGATCTAAATGCAATGGGCCTTGCCAGCTATGCATATGGAGAATAGTGCTTCCTCTTCCCAAGAATTTGTGCCCAGCTCTCTGACATGTGCATTGTCCTTGACTGCTGCTCTAAATATAACTCAATGTGTGACTTTTGACCACTCATAACTACATAACTCATAACTCATAACTGCCTTACATTTCAGAGTAGCCTTCATACAGGTCTGTCCCAGCATAAGTTTTAGCACTTCTACACTGAAAATTCTGACAATATTATTTTGATACGAATACACATGTGTTTCTCATGTAATTAATATCACTTCCATGGGTCTATCATAAAACATGCATTAAGATTAAATGATAATTTAGTTGAAACTATAAACTGATGCATAATAATTATTGTTGGACAGTTGTGCTAGTGAACAAACTGGCTAGTGTGCAATGGGCCTGTTTTATCACTTAAGGCAAAGCCTCATACTTTGGCAGGGAAATTTTGAAGACCTGTATTAAAATGTATTATTATCAATATGTGTATCTACATATTCAAAACATGTTAAGATGTTTAGTCTGAGAAATATGATTTTGTGTTATTGAATATGTTTTACAATATCACTAAATGTTTTAGTGCTTATGCTACAATGCCAATAGTTTTTATTACAAAGCTGAACATTAGCACAGAAAATCAGTTTTAGTTTACTGATAAAATGATGAATCTTTTTTTCATTGTTTTCATAATTCCTTTAATAATGGTAAAGATGTTGTAATTTTTCCAAGCAGCAGGTTGAAACGGTTGTTGCCAGTACTCTAACCTTGGTAAGTGGTTGTGCACTGAGCTGAATACTTTCATATTCAGATGATAAAACTACTCAAGTCTGTTGGGTTAATGATGTGGTCTTTTATGGCACATTTCTGTTCCATTGCTCATGAGGAGCCTTCTCATTTTTGACTACATGGAACTGCCACAGCATGGATGTGGGGCTGGACAGCATGAGGGCACCCTCTGGCAGAAGTGAAGGAGAGACAGGATATGGTGTGGTTTTCTGAGGGCAGTGATTCAAACCAGGGAGAAGGAGGCTGCTATGGCTCAGTCTGGTTGCAGCTGTGGATTTACTGTGAGCTGTGGAGTAGTTGGAGTGAGGGGGTTCACTCAGGGAGGTGAAGGAAGCACAAAGTGGCAGGTACTGAAAAGAGAAGATGGCACAGGGAGCAGATATGTTCTACTTGCCTGGAAATAAACTTGCACATTAAAGATTGCCACTGGGGTCAATGACAGCAATTTAAAGAGACAAAACCTGTACTTTGAGACCTGTTTGACCAGACAAAAAGAGGACTGGAACTTACATTGAAAATCAGTTGAGTAGTAATTTCCAGACCTCTGGGAGGTCACCCTTTCTGCAAGGGTAGAAACCTAAGCTTTCATATGCATTTCTCTTAGATTTTTAGATAGCTGTCTTGAGAGCATTGCCAGTTTCTGTTGCAGCAGAGACATACTACTTGCAGAAGAGCAAATGTAGAACAGCACGTCAAAGGTCAAAGGATATGTCCTCCAACCCTAAACGTGTCTCTTGTGATGTCATTTGTTCCATTCAGATGAACCAATGTCAGATGACAAGGCCTGGACAGTAAATTGCTTGCAGAATCAGCAGTGAGTTATTTGTCGGTAGCCTGAACACCTGCTGAAGATGATGGACTAGTTCTGAAATAAACTGGTACTCTGCAGCCTTTAGCAGTAGAAAGGATGAGCTCCATAAGATACTGTATTTTGTTTAAAATTATTATTTCACAATGCTTCATCTTTGTGACATTAGTTTAATTTATTCTTGAAGTATTTCTCTATTTTGGATTTTTATTTTAGAATTTTCTTTGTCAGATAGGAATGTTTTATTTACATTAATCTTGAAACAGAAATTTGAAACCTGGTCTTTCTGGGCATAAATTCTCCTAAATTGTTCCTATGTGTTTCTTATTTTGCTGAAATTGTTTGGTTTGTTTGGTTTTTTCCTGAGGTGAATTTTAACATGCTAATTTAAATATGTAATGTAATTATGATGTCATCAATATATTTATTCTGTTATTTTATTAAGCTATTCCCTTATGTTTTTCTAGTTTGAGAGTTTCTCACAAGCAAACAAACTTGTTCAGGCCTCTGTTGAGGGCAAGAATGTGGTATAAAAATACCAGACTCGGTTTTCTGTTGAACTGAAAGTACAACTGACTTGTGTGCAGCTGGAGTCTTACAGGAAGATTAGGTTATAAATGCACCTTTGTATTCTCTGTAATTATTTTTTTCAGGCACTTGTGTCCAGGAGCAGTCACTATTGCCCTGTATGTCAGTGACTTAAAGCAGTGCTCTCTGTTCCAGTTTACTATTTGTTTTCTGCTTCATCCAACATCCACGGGAGCTTGCAACAATGGAAGGAGTTTTAGCATTATTTAAGGACTTGTTTTCATAACTCAGTACTAGGGAACCATATTGAGAAATACAGAAATGCTTCCAGATTCCCAGAAAGACTTAGAAAGTTTGAAGTTTAGCTATACCTTCTTCTTTGATTTTTTTCAAAATGTTGTTTCTTGTCACACTGCATGAAAGGACTGTCTCAGAACACTTTTACTAATTTTCAATCCCTGCTTTGTTAAGGGTTTTCCTTTTAAGGGGTAACAGCTCAATAAGCTCCTTAGTCAGATAACTAGATCTCTGGATCAACTTTTGTTTCAGCTGTCAGTGTGGACATATTCAGTATATACTCTCCTCTGAACTGTTGTCATTTTCTTATTTAAATTTAAAGAAACAAGTTACTTCCTACAGGATTCCTTGATCTTTGTTAAAAAAAAAAAAAAAAAGAAAAAAGCTATTGACTTAAAAAAACTAAATCTAAAATATGAACAAAAAAAAAATACAGTGACCAGCAGGACTGGGTTTTGGTTGGGTTTTTATTTTTTATTTAAGTGTTCTTCTTTGCTTGCTGTGGCTATTATAGACATGTACAGTTTGGCAATTCTTTCTCATGAATTACCTGAAGTGCTACTAAAACTGAGTATCAAGAAAAAGGAGCAGCAGTAGGGAGTGTTCCCCTAGCACATTTCACTGTCTTCCTGCAGGTTAGCTCTTCTTCATAAACGCTACTTTTAAAAGTTTCTGGATATTTTGAGAGTAAAGCTAATCTCGCTTTGTTTCTTCACGTAGCATAACAGAATAGTAACTTTTTAAAAAGTAGGTAGTAGTTGAGGGATTCCTTTCCTCTGCAGAAAGCACCAGTGAAATCCCCACAGGACACGCTGTAACCTGTTCTAAAGAACAATGGAAAACACGACAGGAATCTCTGAGTTTTTACACTGGAACTCCATCTCTTCATTTTCCTTTGTCTTGCTGCCAGCGGTTGCAAACGCAGCCGGGGCGGCTCGGGGAGCGCTGCTGCTGGGGGCTCGGCGGCGGCTGTGCGCGGGGCCGGGCCGGGGCAGCGGCGGGGCCGGGCCGAGGGGCTGAGCCGGGGCAGCCGCAGCACTCCCCGAGCCCCCGGCCGGAGCCCGGCCCGCCCGGCCCGGAGCTGCTCCTTACATGGGCATGGCCGCGGCTCGCCCGGGGCCCGGGCGGGGTGGCCGCTGGAGCCGGGCCGGGCCGAGCCGGGGGCGGCGCGGCCCGGGGGGCTCAGCCAGACAAAGAACAGTCCCGGCAACCAAATAAGGAAGTTGGAGCTGGAGGATTTCAGAATAGGAGCAGAGGGGGGGATGCCAGGGGAAGCAGTCTGTGTGCAGGGAGCTGCTCTCTCCTGTTACCAGCGGAGTGGTGAATGCAGGGGATGGAGGCTTGTCCATATCCTTCTGTGATCTTCAGCCAGCAAAGTTGAGAACTCAAGCTGTGTTTGTCATATTTTCTCATGTTTCTGAAAGCTCTCTACAGTTTTCTGTTTAGAAAGGAGGGGTCTTTGGCAGCCCCGTTGGTTAGCAGACTGAAGATAAATGAGTCATCCTTTGCCAAGGGGAAAGAAGAGTCCCATTGCAGATAATTTTAGGCATTACAAAAACATAAGTTTTTGTCTACTGTAGTGTTCTAATGAAAACTTAGACGTTCATCTAGAAAGGCTACACAGGCACTCCTGAGAGTCATGGGGGTCTTTGCAGTTGAGAACAGTAGTACAAAAGGACAGAAAAGAAAGAAAATAAGCACTAGAAAACCCTGATGATTCAGATAGAAGAGCATTTCATAACTACATAAATATGGAAAAATATTATGGGATTTCAGAAATGCAAGTTAGGTACTGGTTTAAACATAGGTGTAAAATTCATGCCCTGTGATCCAGTGTCTTGGGATGTTGTTTTACTTACTTATGTGGGCTGAAGTTAAAAGTTCTTATTCCTGGTTGGAAAACACATGGACATCATTCACTTTTTCACTTTAGACTCATTTAAAGCAGGGAGAATACACACAACAAATATTCTGAAGGAAGAGCTACAATCTCTGCTGAGTGTGTGAAACCTAGGACAGAGAAAACTAAATAGCTGTGGGCACAAACTTCAGCAGTAATGTTTAACATACTGGCCTGGTTTGCTCTGGTTTCAAAATGTTAGCAACAGAATGTGTCCTAAAGTCACAGCCTTTATAGCAAACAATTACATGCACTGTGAGCTTGACATCCTGATGAAAGGAAGTAAGTTATGCCTTGATCTTGAAATTGTGACAAGATCAGCTCATAAACAGCTACTGAAAAACTTTTTAAATACTGTAGGGAAGCCTGGCTCAGAAGAAACAGCTTCTTTATCTTTCCTGACAGGCCTTACAATTACAGCAGCTGTAAGTTACTGAAGTGTAGCTAATTGAAAGATACAACACACTCACTATTGCCATATTGGGGCTATTAAGGAAATGTAGTGTTGAGATTTGAGTTCAGAACTGGGAAGGACTTACAGGTGACATTCAAACTGCTGTGATCATCTGCAACTTTTTTTAAGCCTTCTAACAGTATTAGCATCTGAAGTGCAGGTAGACGTCTCATAAATCCATGGCAATGCTTGTAAAAGTGGGTTTCAGTATCACAGCTGAAAAGTGTTATGTCAGCTTTACTATGAAGTAAAGCCTGAGCAGTCAATGGGTTTTTTTTCTAGGTTATATTTTGTTATATTTAATTTCCAGAGCTCTCACACATTGCAGTATTAGTAGTTCTGCAGGCCAGGAAATCTCATGGATTACTCATGGATGAAACAGACCAATCACATGGGTATTGCAGTATCTAGGAAGTTATTGGGATACTTGACTTCCCCATATGCTTGTTGTTCAACCATCACTGTTCCAGTTCCTTATTAGAAGGTGCCTACATAGTAGACCCACAGTTTTCCTCTGTGCTGTCATAGGAGTTGCGCAATAACTGATCAATATCATTTAATTTTTTACCCTGAGGACCTTTGCTATTTTAGTCTGAAAGGTGAAATAGTGGTATAACAAAGAAGACTTGAGTATGAGTCACTTTGTCACCATGTATGTACTCACACATGCGAGTATATGTGTCTTTCACAAAAATGGTAACTGCTGCCTTAGGAAAATTGACTCAGTAATATCTTTGGTTTTCTGTTGGTATTATTAGAAGTTTGGACAAAATTCTTCTTGTCATTGTTGTTGTTGTTGAATCCTGTTTTCCTAGATCAGAGACTGCAGTATGATCTGCTATCAAGCGTTGGCCCTAGCTGTGTTTTCCTTTTTGCAAAGCACATAGCTTTAATATTCTGTGTATTTGCAGAATTGAAAGTGGTGGGAAATGTTTGCCTAAATATTCTTTCTTGCAACAAACATGTGATCTTTTATTTTCCAGAAATGCTAAGAACAATAAAAGCCACAAACAGCTTGGTACTTCCAGTTCAGACATTGTGAATTTCACCAAACAGAAATACTACCAGACAAAGCAATTTACAGTTACTACCTCAGTGTCTGCCAACACCAGCCAAGTTAGGTAGTACAGGATACTTGAAATAGTGCTAAATGCTTTGAACTGGCACATGTTTGGTAACTACCATTTCAGAGGTATAGTCTGTCACTTTTTGGTTTTGGGAAATCCTAATTTGACATTCTGGCCTTCTAAAGAAATCTCTAACTCTCACACATTCCAAGAAAATCAGTGTCCTGTTCCTGGCTTAGGAACCCACATTCAAAGCTATGCAGAAAAGCTTTGACTCTTCTGTCAAAGTTTTGTCCCACAGTATGGGAGGTGATGAAGTTTTATGGAGACACATTTTTTTGTTTTAAATAAAAAATTTAAAATCTGCAATGGTTGGCATGCCAAAACTTATTTTGCACAGCTAGTGTAAATGGGATGCATTTCCCTTATGTAGGAAAAACAGGGAGATTGCTGAACTGGCCTCCATAGATCATTGAATTGAGTAAGCTGCATATGAATCAGTTTGGAAGCTTGTAAATTCTTTCAATTCCCTATTCTGGTCAGTCCTTCGGGTCTACTTTACTGACATTTCTATCTGAGTTTAATGATGTTTGAACTGTAATATGAAGCAAAGCTGCATTGTAGCTAGCTGAATACTATTTGGGTTGATTTACAGGCATGCCTACATCCTCACATTAATTTCCAGATTTTAAGACCAAAAGAATCTTGTGTCATGTGTCTCCCTCATTAGAAAACACCATTTGAATCTCAACACAACTTCTTCCTAGATCTCAGAATTTTTTAAGTTTGATTTGTTGGATTTTTTTCTTTTGTCAAAACATCCTGTTTTGATTTAAAAAATTTAAGACTTCTGGTCTTAACTAGTGTGATCAGAATTGCACACTCCAGTATAGCTTTGAATGTCTCAGTTAAGTCAGCAGCTACAATGCTAAATGAGGGAAAATCAAGGAGGCAAAGATAAGAGAGGAAACAGAAGTGTAGCTTTTTGTAGTAGCTTTTTGTAGTAGCACCTGGAAAACAGCTGTTGTTTTTATTTATAAAAATATATATGTATGCTATTAAAATACACTTCCTTCACTGAAGATACACTGCAGGCAAAAAGATTGTATTTAAATGCTACAAATTATTCTGTAATAGTTTAAGAATTTTACTGACTCTCTCATTAAGTCCAGTGAGTTATTTTCATTTATTTTCACTCATTGCTGAGGATGTGATTACTTTGTTAAAGGTTTTCTCCCTGCATTTTCAGCTTTTCTTTCCTGAAGGCATCCTTTTTAGTTTTTGTGCTTCCAACAATACTAATTTCATTTTATTTATGGGGTGATTTGAAAAGTAAATCTTAATTTTGTGAAGCTTCTCAAAGTCTGAATAAACGCTAGCAAGAAAACTTCAGGTCGTTTAGTGTTTGCCTGCTTTACTGGTGGCATCTACCATTATCTTCCCTGGTCCACAGAAATGAATTGCTGGGCTCCTTTACTTCATTTTTCCAAAAGCTGTTTGTTATTATTATAATTATGTTTTAATTATTTCTTTTAAATATTAGGATTTAATTTGAGTTGTAGACAATTGTCTTTTTATGTGTGAGTTAGTGTCCCTCATTTTGGTTTGCCAGTCATGCTGTAGATATAGTTGGAAACTCCTTAAACCAGAAACAAATGTTCCTGGGACCAGAATTATAGGCAAAGTTGTTTACAAGAAAGAATCACAGATCATATTAAGCATATGGTTTTGTTTCTTTTCTCTTTTGATCTTTATCTTGCAATGTGCCTCATGCTTGTTTCCCAGTAAGCTGAGCTTTGTTTTCACTTTCCATGCCCAAATATGCTGTGGAGTCAGAGACAAGGAAGTATCTTGAACTAAGCTGATGTGCACAAGTTGTCTCTGCTTTCATCTTCCATCCCTATGAACTGAACATACGCAAATACACACAGACATAAAATTCTTCTGTGCAAAAAATTTAAGAGCTGTGACAGAAGAAATGTTGGAGAACTTCTTAATGCATGTCTTTGGTGCAGTATTATCTCAATCTGTTATAATCAATTACAAAGGAGAAGGTGCAGTTAAGAGATGTGAAGTCCAGGTAATGTTTTTCTATCACTGACTTTTCCTACTGTACATCAGTCTGCTCTTTCTTGTGTGTGTTATGTTATCTGCACCTGTTACAGGCCATAACAGAACTGTGTTCTGCTTTTTAGAGGAAATTCTTGACAAACATGCCTACCAAAAATCATAGAGAGACCTGACCAGCCATGAGTGATACTCTTTTTATCTTTGTACTATCTTAATACTATGTGTATGAGCTGCCATGCTTCTTCCCCAGAGTCATGGACCAGAATTGGAAACAGGGTGCAGTGCAGCACCAGTCTTCTGACTGCCAGGTTCTGGCATGCCATTCTGTTCTAGCAATGGGGAGATGCTTCATTTCCCTCACCCTTTTCCTAATTGGCAGCATTCCTCTGTTCTTCCTGTTATATTCTGAAGGAATTGAGTGATGTGGAGTGAGTTCTGAGTCCTAAAGAGGGCTTAATGGTGAAAAGGTGTGAAAGGGGTTGGGTAAGCAGAGAAATTTTCAGTGCTGCCTTGTTCTGCATTGCCCACTGTGGAATGAAGTTTCTCAGGTAGAGGTCTTGCTCATTTTGGAGGTTCATAACAGCTGGGAGAAAATAGTTATGGTGATGTTTTTGTAAACCAAATAGATTTCCAGGCATCCAGAACTGATCTATAATATACACTGATCAGAAACTGGATCCAAGAGAAGAAAGAGGATCACCCTTGCTTTCACCCGCCCTAAAATCTTTTTACTGTCCAGGATGCTGAGCAGAGATGAAAGGCAGCCTGTTCATATGCTTACTTGCTGCTCGTGAATTAGTAAATGCAAGTGATGCCACTGATCACCTCCATGGGCTAAGCATGGAATTGATAATAGTGATTGTATAGATGTATCTTTTGAGATTATCTATCTTGTTATAAGCAGATGTTGAAGTAGATGTTACTAGTCTTTAGTTGTGTACTTAAAAAACTGATGTTGGCATGTAACCTGTAAGAAAGCACTGGATCTGGACCAAGTGGATTATAGTAGGAATGGTATGAACCAACAACAGAAATCTGTTTACCTTCTTCTGGGGAAAAAGAAGAAAAAAAAAGAGGAAAAAAGAAGAATTATCTACCTTCAAATGAATGCCTTAGTGGAATATGTAGTAGTAATTAATATATTTAGAGTAAGTGACACCCTGGAAGGTTTTGCATAATTAGATCACAAAGCAACTAGATTTTTATATCATATAGTAAATTTTCTCTGATCACTGATGCTATTTTTTGGCAGGTAAAGAAGGCACAGGAGACTATTTGTAAAACAGATGACTACCTGTGTCATATAGTGAAATAGCATGATTTTTTTCTGAAAAAAGTTTTAAATTCAGTTTAATCTGAACACTTGGGGTCTTGGTAGTGATGCGTAATGGCATAAGTGTTAATTTAAAAGAACATAGACGCGTAAAAGGGCTTAGAAGAACAACTTGAGACATCACTTCTGCAGTTCTACATTAAATTTGTAGCCATCCCACCCGCTTGTCATGCAGATGAAGCTGATGTGGCAATCGTGGAAACTTTTGCCTCGAAGAAGAGCTGATGTAAATTCTCGTGGCAACGCTTTTGTGCAGCTGCATGGCAATATGGAAGAGCCTGGCATGTTTCTCTAGGCTGTTGCACCGCCTTCTCAAGTTTTTCTGCTGGCTATGGATGTTCGTGGAAGGGAAAAAAAAGTGAACTTCCAGCCTGGGACTTGAGCATTTTTTGGCAAAAAGTGTACCACAGAGTCTCAGTTCTTGCAGCTCTGAAGGACAGTAGCTAAGACTTAGGCTGCGGCAGCGGGTAGAAACATCCCGATGGCGGCTGGCTGCGGGAGAGCCGCGTCTCGCCGCCGTTCCCGGCAGCCTGGTAACGCCTCCCGCACGCCTCGGGGCGCCCGCGGCGGCCGCGGGACTCTTAACGTGAAGCTGCCGGAGCGGCTCCGCGGTGAGTCACGGCGCGGAGCGGCGCCCCGGGCCCGCCCTATATAGCCGCGGGTACCTGCGGCCGCCGCGCCGCTCGCTCCGCGCCCGGGACGCCGGCGCTCGGCTATGTGAGAGCTGCCCGCCCCGCCGTGCCCAGGTAAGGCGGCTGGGTACTCGCGGGAGTTCGCGGTGACGTGTCTTCTTCAGATGAGGTTACCGCACGGCAGGAGCGGTGATGGGAGGCGAAAGGTCAGGGCACATGAAACCATGCTGTAATCGGACCGGGCTGACCGCCCTTCTGTCGAGTATTTCTACTTTTGATCTACTCTTTCTTGATCTTTTAGTTTGCCTCATCGTCTCTAGTCGCGTAAGAGTTTGGCTGAGGCGCTTTATTTGCCGTCCCCCTGGTGTTTCCAGAGGCAGAAAGGATGCTTTTGTGGCGGCAGCGGCTCTGTGCATCTCTGTAGCCCAAGACTTGCAAAGTCAGTCCTTCAAAAATGTGATAGGGCAGTAAACGATGGGTGCCTTCCCACCCTTCTTTGTACCAGACTTCTGTAGGAACCCAGTGATAGTTTTGGATGAAGAGAATTGGCAATGGGCAGGAGACTTGATCTTTTAGAAGATTTACCACAGCTTCTTACCCAAATGAAATCAAACACTGGAGTTTTGGGCTGCTCTGTGGAATTCATACGTCTATAAGGAAGACATATTTGGTCATCTAGCACTTAATGTACTCTTGTAACTAAATTTTTTTGTCTAATGTTTATCACTGCTTGTTGAAAGGAATTTGGTGTTACTTAGTAACTTTGTAACTTATAACAGTAACAGCTTTGGAAGTTTTTTTCCTTCTTTTCCAAGTCTGCAGCACACATCAGATATTTGTTTAAGTTTTAGTAGTGAAGACAAAAAAAAAAAAGGAAAGTTTCCTGGCAGTAGGCACATAATTAGAAAGAAGGCTGGGAAAAGCAAGACTGGCCTTCTTTATAATGATGTGTTTACAGAAACTTGGAAAGCAGAGATATGCATTGGCTATCAAAGAGAAACCAACGTCTGCTATTGGAACATTTGGGTCAGCTTTATATTAAGGAATATGGCACTGCAGAGCACACATCTAAAAATAGGAGTGGACACAGTCAATGTTTCATTAGGCTTTGAGGTCAAGAAACAGTTTTTCCATGGTATTCTGTGGCTGTATTGAACTGAAACCATGATTCCTGTGAACAAACCTTATATTTCTGAAATTGACTCTGTAAGATGTATTACATGTTGTGCAGAAAGTTTTGTGTTCACTCACGGGTTTGTGTGCACAGAGGTACACTGGTGTTCTGGGGTGGGAAAAGTTTTGATGACGTTCTTTAAGAAAGCCCAGCAGTTTCCAGACATCCAGAGCTGGTCTGTGATTCACAATGCATACCAGACATAAAAGGATTAAGATACGGAAATGATAACAAGAGGATGGGAAAAAAAATCATAGAAAAAGTTAAATGGCTCTCAGCATATGTCCATTGATTGTATCTAAACTGCTTCACTATGAAAATGGGGCAAATACTTGTGAGAACAAGATTCTGAGAGAGATTGTATTGCATCCTGCTTTTGGTTGGGGAACAAAACCTGAAAGAACTGGCTGTGAAATGATGTTCTTTTACTAATTTTCCTGGCCAGAAGGGGAAACACTGTGGGAAAAGGTGGGGGCAGAGGGATAAGAGTTTGAATAAAAGAAACTGGAAATATGGGGTAGGAGATATACAGATATTCTTGCAATGTTTGAAACACATAGGAATATGCAGGTAGGATATTGTTGGAATTGGGAGTGTCTCATTTGGATAAAACAAATCCTCATCTTTGAGATAGGGGAAATCTGATAGTGGATCTCATCTTTGAGATGAGTTTTCTTTCATCTTTGAGATAGTGGAAATCTGATAATCACAAAGTCAGAATTTACCAATTTATCACACATTGCAATCTGACATAGCAGTTATTCTAAAATTGCAACGGTGGATATATAGTAAAGGTTTGTTAGCAGTAGGTGGATGTATGTCACATAACTTTTCTTACAGCTTTCTGAATTTTTTCAGTAAAAATCTGTCCTGAAAATTTGAAGTGTGTTTTAACTAACAATTAAAAACCTTTGATGTGAGAGAAATGTTTTTGTGCTGTTACACTTACCGAACATCCTAGAAAATTCTCTATTATCTTCAAAGTGTTCTTAAGTTTCTTGCTTCTTTTTGTTCATTTTACTGGCAAAGCTCATCTTGCTGGACATCACGCACCAATTATTGTGGGCCTATTGACTAGCCTGAGCCTACTGTTTTCTCTTTGCAGAGACTGCGTGATGATTGCAACATATAAAACTTTGCACTGCAGAATTTTTTGAGCTGATACGATGGTTGTGGAGGGCATGATAGTCTAACTGCTCCACAAGCAGGAGCGGGATTGCAGTTTTATTATCCACTTTGTGGTCTGTGTGATTGCAGCAGCCATTTCTAATAGCTATGTTAGAACAGCATGCCTCCTTTTTTGTAAGGACACAGTGGTAAATCTGATGAGTAATGTTCAGCTGTTGGGCTTTAGGCATTGGAAGACCAAGGAAGCAGTCTGCCTGGAATTGACTTGTGGGATGCTGGTCAGCCCACTTATATGCAGAATTTCTTCTTTCTCTCCTCTACAGAATTTTTTTCTATTACAGTGTTTCAAAATGATCCATGAGAGGCTTACCTTATTGAATTTACTGGTTCTCAGCTGGGTAAAGTAAACCAATCATACTTGAAAAATGATGTAGTTGATGGAAAATATTGTATTCCTCCAACAACCACCTAATTTCTCATCCAGTTCTACTTGAATTAGCTGCTTTTCAATTTTACTCATGCCAACATCCATGTGGATCCATGTGCTTGGGAGCAGAGTAGACTGTCAGTGAGTGTGATGTCATATATGTAGGTTTTCTCTGTGTGTATAGCATCATTTCCTGTAAATTATGAATATTTGTGGACACTACATCTGAAAAACATGAAGATAAAGGCCTTTAGTTTTAAAAAGCTGAGTTTCTAATCTGAAAATGTGTAAATAAGTGCATAGAGCACAGTGCAAAGAAACTCTGAAAGGTGAAGATAGCATATGCAACATTAGTTGCACAATTTCAAAACAAAATAATTTATGTTATTGCTATGTGTTTTTTCATTTGCTGTTTATTGTCCAAGAAAAGACTCTTCAAGTATTTGGGGGTCGTACTGTACTTTTATTGATCTGCAAAGAGTTGGTGGCCCTCAGGTTTTGTTTTCCCAATGAAAATTTCAGGATTATGTAGAATGTATAAATTGACTGATAGTCCCAGATATATTTTTGAGAACATAATAATTGACTGGAAATCTTTTATCCCAGGAATATTATCTAATCAAAATATGCCTGTGGACTTTTGTATTCATGTATCATCTTCCATTGGAAACATTCCTGCTTTTTTAACAGATAGCATTTCAGTGCTAATTAAGTAATAAAGTTCCCTTTGGAGGAAAGTGCCCACTCAGTAATAGCAATACTCAGCAATGATTTCGTAGTAATAATAGATGCATTTGGAAGAATATGTACGGAGTAATTACTAACCAAATTATAGTATGCCTAGAAGACTAATTTTAACCTCCTACTGCAGAAGGTGAAGAGTCTTGTGACCACAAGTGTCAGAACTTATTGGAGCATTATAGATAATTTAACATTTTGGTATTCATATATTAAACATATAATTATAATAATTAAAAATAAAATTATCAAAGAAGAAGAACCAGTAGTTAAGGCTGTTCTTTTTACATGTGTAATCCACTTTCTGGGTTAACACATGAATAGAAAATTTAGGAAATACTTTTCCTCCACATTTCTGTCTAGACACTTACATGGTCCTTTTCCCACCTGCTTGAGACATTCTAACCTTTGCCAAGGCAGGAAGTTTGTATTTCCTTTATTGAAGCAGAAAGTGATTGTAATTAGTGTATTGTGCATGGCACTCCCCAGCACTTCCCCCTTCCACGAAGGAAAGGAATTTTAAGATAAACAGCACTTACTTTTATACAAATAAATAAATATAGTGGGTTCAATTTCTTGCTGGGCTTTTTCTGCCTTATTCACCTGTGTGAGATGAGCCAAGAACCAACTGAATCTGCTTTCCCTAGTTTTCATAGTGTGCATATCTCCCCAGTGATAATTTGAGTATGAAATCTTTGATTACCTTAGATTATCTTAAACCATTGTTTGTAGCAGTTACTTAGAATTCTTTCCAGTCCTTCCTGGGACATTCTTCTGAGCCTGGGAAACTGTATTCATTCACATCAACAAAATATGTTCCTGTTGAAATTTCTCTTTAAAATGGGCCTCAGATATTGTTTCTTACCAATTTCAGAAGATGGTCTACATTATATGCGTGAGGATATAACGCAAGAAAAAACAATTCTTCTAATTATTGTCTTTGAGAAACCAATCTGATATCACCGTTCACTATAGTGTATTTCAAGCAGAAAGTGGTTATGTGGGGTTGAGTTCCTACCTCTACCTTAATAATATGGAAGAGTTACTTAGTTGAAGAGTTGAGTCTATGCATCAGGAGCTTCTATACTGCATTGCCAAAGTGTCCAAGTTCTGGTAAATGTTCATAAGATGGCACATACCTTATTTGTTCTTTTGGGATTGTTTAAAGTAAAGGTTTTTTAGAAAAAGACTATTATTTTCAGACATGATGTGTCAGCCAGCAGAAATGTACAGGAAAAGATTTTTTTGGGTTTTCATTGGCAATATGCTTACATTTTTTTTTTCCAGGCTTAAATGTAAAAATAGATTAGTGCACAAAAAACCTGTTTTAGTGATGTTAATGCTTATACCAACCATATTACCCCATTGAGTTCCCAGTAAAGGCTGATGCTTGTTTTCTATGCTACTGTACCTATTACAACAATACAGAACCTGAGGTGTGTGTAAATAATGGGAAAACACAAAGTATTACTTTTACAATCTCAAGTGGATTTGTTTCAATCTTAGCATTTACAAAATTTCAGTTTGTTCTCAAACAGAACACTGTTTGAGAAGGCTGATGACATTCTGGCCTGTATCAGCAATAGTGTGGCAGCAGGACCAGGGCTGTGACTGTCCCCCAGTGCTCTGCACTGCTGCATTCAGTTTTGGGACTCTCACTTTGAAAGTGACATTTTGATGCTGCAGCATGTCCAGAGAAGGGCAACAAGGCTTGTGAAAGGACTGGAGAACATGAGGGCTAGCTGGGGGTGTTTAGCCTGGAGAGGAGGATGCTCAGGGGGACCTCATTACTCTCTACAAGTGTCTGAATTGAGGTCTTGTTGAGGTGGAATTCAGTCTCTTCTACCATACCTGCAGTAAGAGGATCAGAGGTAATGGCATCAAGCTGAGAAGGGGAAGATTCTGATTAGACATCAGGAAAAAAAATTAGATGTTTAGTGGTTTAGAAGTTACAGTGGTAGTGCTGGGTCGATTGTTGGATTTGATGATCTTAAACGTCTCTTCCAAAACATTGAACTGTGATAAAGATTCAGTCAGCTGGACTTAATTTTTAAATTGCAAATGAAAATTAATTCCTCTCCTGTGATGAAAAGAAATGTACATCAGAGAGCAAGAAATGCATGCAGACAGTATCTGGTAGACAGGACAGACTTCATTAGGAGCTCTTGCCTGGGCTCTAGTGAATAGAAAAAGAGAATGGAATATTTAGATTTCTTTAGTACTTCTTCTGCTACAAATTCATTTTAAAAGTATTTCTCCAGCCACACTGAATACAGAAATCTGGTTTAAATCAAGACCCACATGTGTTATAGCAACTTTTCTCAGGAGAGCCAACCTGCTGGGTTTAGGCCAAGCTTTCAGCTGAGCTTACTCCTACCCATTTTTGCACCTTACTCACAACTTGGAAGACTTATCCTTAAAATAGCATAATTCTTTTTTCTGTAGTTGGATCATGAAGCTTTTTAAAATTTTTACGGCTGAATTCATTCTTCTGATTAGGTTGAATCACAGTATGAAAGCACTCACTAGAAACATAATTGTTTCTTTCAGTTCTAAGTGCCATGTGTGTATGTACATCCAGATGTGTGTAAAATGTTTCTAACTTCAAAGAGCAGATTATGCAGATTATTTTATATGAAAGAAGATAATGTAAGTCTGTTTCTGTGTGCATGTGAATCTCATGGTGTATGAGTATATAAATGTGTGTGTGTCCTTACACATACACATCTATAAAATCTCTACCTGACTTATGGGGGTGCTTTGTTTAAAGCAGCTATTAAAGTGAAAAACTTTTAATAGCCGACTTTGGCCAGCAAGGAGCTTCACCAAGGCAACATTAAAAGTTTTGAGCAAATGAAAGTAGAGTTTCTTTGCTCAGAAACCCAGTGGTGCTGTATTTCTTTTAGCCCACCTCACTCTACTTACATTGGCTCTGAAATACAAAGCCTTACTTTGCAGTGTTTGAAGGTTTCAGGAGGGCAGCCTAATTTATGGTTATTTTTGTTCTGACCCAAGATCTAGTGAAGTTTTTAGTGCAAGTGAAGCTTTGAAAATCCCAGGGGTGTTCATAGTATTTTGTGGATGGGGTATTTTCATGCAGTCTGTGTTTGTGTGTGATTTGTGTTTCCTGTTAAAACTTCTAGAGAATTTAATAAAGGCATGAGTTACTTGGTAATACATTACTGATGGTGAGCCTGTTACAAGATGTTGCTGTTTATTTCTGTGCAAATCTGAGGTGCCTAAAACCAGAATTACATAAAGAATATTTAAAGGGAATATTAATATCCACACCTACAGAGGTCTTGGTGCATATCAAGAAATGTCTTTCAGATGTTTTAATGAAAAGACTGCCTGGTGTTCAGAAGTGTTCATCTGTATTTCTCAACTGACAAGCTACCAGACTGTATTTTTTTCTATAAACTGCAGATTATTTTCTTTTCCAGAATACAGATCTTCCTCATCTGACAAGGCCAAATTCTACTCTTTTTCTATTTCCAACACTACTTGATAATTTTCTCTGTGGCAATTCTCATGAATTGCATGAGTTCAATGTCCTTGCTGAATAATGCTTATTTTTTCATATATAACATTTGTAGGTAATTTTTCAGGCAGTAAATAAATTGCCATACTGCTTGGCTATGCTCTAGGAGCAAGTCTTGTTTTCCTATGAAACTTCATAGTTTCCTATCTTTTTCAAAATCTGGAGATCTGTATGTGATGTAAAAAAGAGAGACACCTCTTCTATGAGTGTCTGTAGGCATATGAATTACTTAAGGTGAGACTGTGGAAGTTCACACTGTATTGAAAGTACATTGTGTTGTCTTATGAGTCTCTAGGATGTTGCATATGGTTTCCATTCCTTTATCTTTAGTGACTTTTGGAGTTTCTGCTAGAGATTTTGCAGTTTTTCTTAAGTGGTTCATCAGGAATTTCTGGAAAATTATTGCTTCTGTTTTCTGCTTTATATTAAAATACCTAAACATTTTCTCTTTTTTTCTTTTTTTTTTTCTTTTCTTTTTTTTTTTTTGTTTGCTTATTTTTGGTTTTAAGAAATAGAAAAAATTCCTATCAGTTGGATTTCAGAAACACTTGTGCTTAGATGCTGCTTTCGTGGATATGCAACTGAATTAGATAACTGTTGCATGCACATTTTCCACATAGATGGAGAGAAAAAAGGAGTGTCTGTTAAGATAAAATCAAAATGGTATGTCAACATTTTCTAAAACAATGGATGAACTTTCAGCTATTTACTCTGAGGTTACAGCTGCAGTTGTGTCTGACCCATAAACCACACCAACTTTAAGTGTTTCTGTGATTTCAGAAATAAAAATTATATGTTGATTCCAAAACTCTAGGTTCCCATGTCTCCCATCCTTTCAAAAGTTAATGGTCATGTTGATGGATAGATACCCAGAGACAATTAATATCAATAATGACATTTGTCAGAATCACCTGAAATACCCAGAAAGTGGAGGAGGAGGCCCAGAATCACAATCTCTGCCAGGTTTCCCTTGCTCTCCTATCAGTTACATGGCTGCCAGCAGCACATCAGCCTTCTCTGCAGCCCTGGCTGGACCCCATTGCAGCACTCTAGTCCTGATGTCAGAGGTGTGCTGAAGGAGTGTAGGAGAATGCCCCCCAATGACAGAGGGGCAAACTAGCCTTTGTCCCCCAAAAAAGGAAGGAAGCCCAGAAGTTTCTCCCAACGATCAGGTGAAAAGCCACCTTATAGGACCACAGAGACTTCACTAAAACCTTGGGATCACCTAATTGGATGGAAGCCAAAAGGTCCCGCCTGGGCCATAAGGTAGAGAAAGAGAGGACAAAAGAGCCACGAGGCTTTTGTGAACGTGTTTCTACCAGGGGCAGACCTCTGTACCTGGCTCGGATTTTCTGTTTATTGTTTTTCGTTTTATTAAACCTTTTTGTTTCTAACACTGCAGCAGAAGCCATCCTGCTCATTCTTCGCCTCCAAAGGTAATAGCTAAGCTATCCTTGGTGTATTAGGTTCCCTTTTAAGGGCTCATAAAACCCTGGCCTGACAAAACAGAACCTAATAGTGCGCCATGCACTGTGCGGAGTGGTGTGGTGGAGCCATTCCTGGCATGGTGAAGCTTGGCACTGACCACATCCATCACAGCTAGCCCAAAATCTAGGGGAACTCTGAGGAATCTTTTAGGAAAGGAAGCAGTGCTTTTTGGAGCAGGAGCTGGTATCTTACAGGAGCAGGGGTTTGTGATTTTCTAAGTTTCAGCATATCCAGCTGGTGTGTGGTATCTCACTGGAAGCTTTCTTCAAGAGACGATCCTGGGGATTCTCCTGGATCACAAAATTATCAAGAAATTTAGACCTCAGAAACATATAGTAGTTGTGGACGTACAGGTTGCAGTTATAAATGAGGGTATTAACATGTGAACCCAAATGTTATGCATTAGTTTCAGGTTCTTTTGGTATCCAGGTCTTGAGATGAAGTAAGCCATTAGTGCCCTTCCTTAACAGATGTAATTATTATCTGTGGGCATGGCTCTGTGTGTTAAAATGTTTGGTTCAGAAAAAGTATTGAAATCTTTAATGTTACATTTAGCATGTTGTTTTACAAAAAGGCAATAAAATACCTCTGCTTTCACCATTTTCTGGCTGCAGTTTGCTCATTCTGCAAGTTGCCAGACAGAGCTATTGCATCCTCACTTCAATAATCTTTGAAAGTGTTTTGAAACTTCGTAAAGTTAACATTCCTGTTGGGCACAAACTTTGGACTTTTTTTGTGGTAGGCTGTAACTAGAAAAGAGTGATGACCTAGGGACATTTAATTATAATAAATTACAAGAAAGCTCTGTTGACCACTGAGACTAATTGTCGGTTTGTGACTAAAACACAACACTTGCATTATGTCCTTTTTTGGGTTAAGAAGATAGATGTTTGTGCTTTAAGCATTACTGCCTACAAATGCAAGAGACAGGCCCTGTTTACTGAGTGAATTCTTGTAAGAGTACTGAATCAGAGGAACTGTTTGCAATGCTAATATTTGAAGGAGCATGCTCATTGATAAAGAGCAGAACAGAATAGAATTGGAATGCTTTTAAGCAGGAAGCTGATCGTCAGTAAATGAAAGCTGGGGTAGTTGAGTGAACATAGAGTTCTGTGATGCCCAGTATTTTTGCTTAGTAACCTCTCTTTTCTCCAAAAAGATTTATTATGTCTGCCAGAATTTCCAATACTGGCAGAGCAAAGTTGATGCATGGTATGGAGGATTGACTAATCAGAGTGAAACTGGGATGTTTGGGTGAGAGTTGTAAAACATGTGAATAGTACCTTTCTAATTAATGGAAAGGCCAGGGCCCCATACAAAGAGTGATACAAGAAGCTGCTTGTCTCAGAGATTAAAATTCTAACAAGTTCATAATTTAATAATACTTTCTGTGCTTCTGAGTTGTGGAAATTCTCCCTGTCATCACTGATGGTCTTTTTGGTAGAGGTAGAATCACAGAAATTTGCCGTTAAGCTTCCTGAGTTACCAATGTTACTCTCTGTGGTTGGTTTTTGAAATTGTTCTCCAATGCTGCATCTGATTAATTACCTCAGATTCCTCAAAAGTTGTGTTATAGGTTGTTCACTGTTTTACATTAATTTGAAAACGTGTTTGTTGAGCAACTTATAATGGAAGGAAGGTACTAATATGATCTGTTTCTGAATTAATTGGCTGTAATTTTGAAAACTCTACAGTTTGCTAAAATCACTGACTAGTGGTGAAGTAACTGTGACATGCTGCATTAAGGACAGAAAAGATGTAGTGAATTAGTTTTTTGGGTACTGAAGGACATGAAAAATGTGTTTTCCTTATTGAGAAACAGTTCAATGTTTTCAGAGTTTTCCTTGGATGCTCTTGGATGTACCTATTCAGGTCTAGAGTTTTCCTTGGATGCTCTTGGATGTACCTATTCAGGTCTAAATTAATGGTTTGTCCTGTAAATTGCTGAATGTGTCTAATAGTCTTGTTATCAGTAACTGGGTCATGCATTGCACAGACTCCGGTCATATGAGCATCGCACACTGATGTGCAGATTGGCATGTTGTGTGGACAGGAATATGTTTAAACTAAACTCATGCTTTTGGTCTAATGAAACCATTTCAGTGCCTTTTTTCAGAAAATTTTACTAGTTTTGCTCTTATGATAGTACAAATTGATAATCCAGTGTTTTTGAATAACTGTCTTTCTACTCAAATTCTCAGTGAAGTGCTAACTCTTAGGGTTTATCTGTGGCATGTTTGGATTTTTTGTTCCCCAGTAAAATAAGGATTACATTTACTGCTGTTGGTGAATTTACACACTGGCCTAAATACAGAAAGAGGTAAGCCATCAGAAATAATAGTGTTGTACATCATATGCAGGCTAAGTCAGGCAATGGCTGGGACTAACTCAAAGCTATAAAAGTCTTCAGGAACTGTCAGGTTTACTTAGTTGTATTTCATTAACTCTAAACTTTTCTGTTTCTGTTCTATAATAAGTATGCACGCCTAAGCAGTTTGGAGCACTTGTGGTAGGAGTATTTATCTGATATAATTTCATCAGCCCAACTGCTTCCTTTAGCTCTAGTTTCATGTTTTCTAGCCCTAAATGGAGGGAAAAGCAACATTTCCAAACTGTAGGTGAAAAATACTGCATAGAATTAGTACAACTGATTGCTAAGCCAAAATTAACTAAGTGGTGGTATTGAAGGTGATACCTTCTGATTTATACATTTCTAGGCATTTTAAACTGTTAATCAACTAATGTTTCTTCTGGAACTTCGTTGTGTCAAGATTGCATAGATTTGATTGTGTCAAGATTGCATAGAAAAGACCTTTAAGATCATCAAATCCAATCTTTACGATCATCAAATCCAACCATTATCCTAGCACCACCATCATGTTCACCATTAAACTGTGTCCTCAGTTGCCATATCCACACATTTTTTGACCACTTCCAGGGATGACTTCCAGTGACTCCACCACTTCTCTGGGCAGCTTGTTCCAGTTTACAGCTTGTAAGAGTTAATATTATTGCTATCTTGGTCATTTAACAAAAAAAGTTCTTCTGACCTTGTGAGAAATTCTGCCATACCACTTATGTCAATTTTTGAAGGAGTTTGTCATTCATCACTGTTATTTCGACTACCTGGATTTGTATGTCAGATAGCCTTCTCTGTGGTCTGAGTATTTAATTAAATCTTGGGAAAAAAGCCCCAGTGACACCAAAGGCAGGGAGTTAATATCCACCAAAAAAATTCTCCTACTCCTTTATATGTAGGGACATCTTCCAGGCACAAAAGAAAGATTTCTGCATTTTCACTGCTTAAATATGCTCATAAAGGTTGATGCAAAAGGTAGCATTTTTAGACATTGTAACAAGTTTTCTGTAAAGAGCATTGAGACTGATTCACTTCAGTCACAAATGCTGATCAGGTGCTTTCCATTTCTGTTGCTACTGATAGGACTTAACCTGGGACCAGAGTACAAAACCTTTACATCTCCAAGAATTTCTATGCCATTTAATTTACAGCAAATTACTGAGACACTTCATTCTTCTTTTTAAAATGTTACTATGAGAGCAAAACCTAATATTTTTTAATGTCTTTCAATACATGGGTGAATTTTAAACATACATTTTCAAATTCACTTGAATGAAGTTAAATTCATATGAAAGTTGCCTGATTTTCAGAGCTACTAATTACTGTTGCTCCTGGTGTACTAATTACTGTTGCTCCTGGTGGTTTCAATGGTATGCCTGCGTGCTTGAACACACAGGCTACTAGTGTGACCTCCTGAATTCATTTACACAAGTTTGGAAAGCAGTTGTAGCTTGATTTTTCTGTGATAAAACAAAAAGATGATGGATTCAACATGTATGTGCCCAGCTAGCACATCAGTTCTCCTTGTGGTTGCTGTATACAGTAGGATAACTTGCATAATAATAGTGGTGGGATGGATGAGTGGGAGACTTGCAGTTGATTTTTTTCCCTTACAGCTAATTTCAGCAGATGTTTTCTCTGATTCTAAAATGGCACAGCAATCTAGTATGGCAGTTCAAACCTAAAAGTTGTAACAACTTAGCAGGACCTCTGTCCAATCAGCTGGTTTTAGTGAAGTTTTATTGGAATAAAATTCAATTCATGTTAGATAAATATAAGTGCTATATTATTTTATATTTTGTTTTGAGTTTAACTTCATTCATCTGCTTTTCTTGTTGTTTTCTCCAAATGAGGTGTTCGTTGAAACCACTGCTAAAACAATAGTTTAGAAAATGAACACTGGCTGATGATAATAATTCTAATATTGTTTTAGAAAGAAAAAATCTTGTTATGGAATAAGTAACCAATTCATGGATCAACAAAAATACACAAAGGTGAAACTGGTCAAGTGAATATTGTTCTTTATACCTTTGTCATTCATGCAATCAAGTCTTAAGCTATATGTCCTCATTTTTAGGCCTGTACTGGGCTCTTGGTAAGCGTGTAACATTGCACAAATACCCTCACTTGAAATCTTTAGATAGTGAAGGTGAAATTTTCTTCAGTTATTCATTGGGCACACTAAGCCATTTGAAATTACTTTTCTCTTATTGTAAACTAAACTTTGGCTTTACTTCCATTGAAGACTTCATTCAATTTGGGGCAATTGAATTTAAAATGTATATGTGAAATAAAACTTCATGATCTTACTTGGTCATTGCCATTGAGAAAGGAAGCAGCAAAGTCATCTGTAGGAAAATGGATATAGAAGTTCATTCTTGCCTTTCACAATTACCAACCCAAGACAGGTTTTTCAAGCCCTGCTTTGGCAGTGTGAGCTATGAGGTCCAGCTTTCAGGTGCTTGTTCCTGGACAAGCACCACTTTGTTGCTGCACCAGCGGAACCCTCTGGGTGGCTGCTCTTCAGTCTGAAGGAGTGAACAGGCTCGAGACTTTAAAAAGCCAAACAACAAACCGTCACCCAGAACCAAGTTACACAAAACCCAACCAACAAACAAAACCATCAATTTACCCAATTCTATGTTGACTTTCAACTTTTAATTCTCTTGTCCTTTCTGCTAGGGTCCTGAGCTGTTGTGCCATCACAAACGGCAGTGAAAGAACAGGGTTGGACATAAAGAAGTATTAAGGGATGTCTTACTAAGGGGGCCAGAGTTCATGGTATTGTAAGACCAGGTGGTTCCTAAGTGAGAGCAATCACAGCAGTATTCAGTGTAGCTCAGCTTACATTTATTTTTTGCATACCTTTACTGGATTAGTATTTTCTTTACTGAGAGCCACTGATGTAAACATGGCAACAATTACTGTAAATTTTTTAAGACTGTTTGCTGCACAGCTGCAGCTAAAAGCAGTAGGACCCACTCAATGAACCTCCCTCAAACTTTTTTGGAATGGACGAAGCAGAGGATGAAATGACCTACCATGACTTTTTGTACTGTGATAAATACATTTTTGTGTTCATTAGTGTCTGTGTGACAGCGCCTCAATAAATTATCTTCTCAATAAAATTCCATGCCAGCAAATCCAGCATGCAGACTTGAAGGGGAATTGGATTTTTGCTCGGCAATATGCACATTGGAAATACAATAACTGGAATTTATGTTTACATTAATTACAACATGAACATAAATTTCTTGTGGCTCTTTTTTTCTTCATGTGCTATATGGATTTCTTTTTGTCCCTCAAAGTATGGCACAATAAGGACTAGCAATCTCAGTGATGGATGAGAAAAACTGAGTGAAAGGACTTTTTTTCTCAGGAATCTTGTACATCCACTGCGTTTTGCTGCACATGTAATTTATTTTCACTGTGTACAGTCAAAAAGTCCTATTGTTTTGGTGAAGAGCTCAACCTATGTGGGTGGCAACATCTGTCTCCTAGTAAATAAATATAATATTTTACAGTAATTATTTTCTTTAAAATAGAAGATTTTGTCTTCTTGAAGAACACAAAGAGTAAGCAGCAAATGAAGCTGATAGATACTTGTGCCTCTGTCCTATTTATATCTGTTGGATCTGTTTTTAATTTATTGGTTTCTAGAGGAATTTCTGAGTCTACAGAAGTAGCATCATAGAAATTAGAACTTTATAATTTTCTTTTTATGGGAATTATGTACATTTTACAGATATCTTTTCTTAGACATTATGCAACTCCCTTGCTCTGTGGTTGGTGACATTTAAAAGGTGGTTTTCACTAGAGAGTTTCTTTTCAATGTTGTACTGGGAGATCCAGCTTCATGTTCTAGCCTGTTGCAGCTAACTCCTGGCCTTATATGATGATCCTCACTGAATACTTTGTGGACACTTCTGAGGGTTTACAGCAAGATGTTAAGTTGCAGAGAGGTTTCCTATTAAGGAAAAGTGATGTAATGTCAGTGGAACACTGCCAACTTCTCTCTGCTCATTTTATTTATATTAGCTGCATACCAAAGAAAATGCTCCATAAAACACGAGTGAGTGCTCCCTTCTATATTTAGCCAAGCTAATATACTAATACCAGGAGATTATGTTTATATGCAATTGAAAGAATTATAAAAAGATTTGGGGGCATCTTACAGAAATAAGGGGTTGAACTTGGGAAAAGTAAATGCTAGATTTGCTCCTGGTGCATAAAAAGACTAGGTTTTTTTTTCCACATTTGTACTTCCAAGATATGTATTTCTGTGCTGAAAAACATAGTTTAACATTTTAATTGGTCTATTTGGCTGATTGTTTGGGGAACATAAAGTACAAGGAAGTTAATTACATTGACCTGAGCCTTTTTAGTATAAGCGCTGCAGATGTCTCACTTTAAAGCAATTGGCAAGATTGGTGTGATTAAAACCAAGCTTGACATTCCTGTTCCAGTCTGATCTTCTGGTCTGAAATATTCACATTCCTCTTCATACAGAATACAGTGAGATACTGTGCTTTTTTGGCAGGGTTTAAAATCAGTTTGGCATATCTTTGTTCATCACCTTCTCTGACTTTCTTTAGGACTGCTTTTTAAATGAGTAAATGAGTCTCCTTTTAAACTAGTAGGTTTTTTTTCCTCCTGGCTTTTGTTCAACTCTTTGTTATACAGCTGATGGTGTTGATAAATAATCACAAGATTTCTTCCTGACTCTAACAATGTTACTTCATAATGCTGTTAAACAATTTGACCTTTTCTATTAATTCTACTCCTACACGGTGACACTAGCTGGGTGTGGTAGTGTTGGAACTATGGATCCTCCCTGATACTAATTCCACCTAAAAGAATATTCCCCATCCAGAGTACTGAGTACATTTGTTAACTGATAAATAAGAGCTGTCATACTAGTTAACTAACTCATAATGTATATGAAAAAAAGCTAGTTTAATAAATTAAATGCTAAGTTTAGTGTGACTGTGAAACCATGTGATGCATTATGAGTTCTTCAGTTGTCTCATGAGCTACTAAGTTGTGGGTGGGGGAAAGAATTTTGGGTAGCATTATTTTTATCTGCATTTCTGAGGATGCATTGAACATTTTATGTTTTCTGCTTAAATCTGAGTTGTCTGTCTTCATTTTGAAGCCTGTGGTTTATTGGGATGACTTCTAAAGCCACTCTTTGAGGGAGTCTTCATACATTCTGACATTTAGCATCAAATTTACACACTCTGAACTGCACCCTGGAGGTTTCCCTACTCTCTAGGAGGCTGTACTACTAGTTATGCGAGATGCCAAAGGGGAGTAATGAGAACATTTGCCTATGTATCTCCTTTTGACTATAAGAATTAGAGCAACATGACATCAAACTGAAGGCCAGTAGAAAAAGGCAAATGGTCTTTTAGTCATATCACAAATCAGATATTACTGTTTTACACATCTGGATCTTGTTTCAGAAATATAAAGCTGTCTAATGTGTAGAAGATATGAAAATGATTGCAAGATTCTGTTGCTATTTCCAAGTATGAAGATCTCTTCTCATTCATTCTGAGTGATTCATTGGGGAAGTAGATCTTGCTGCTAAAAATCATGAGAAAAAATTTTGAGTCAACCAAAGGTCAAAAAACATTTCCTGCAATTATGAATTATATGAAACCAGGACTTTTGCCTTACTGATTCCTCTTAATTTCAAACGTAAGATTTTAAACATTAAACAAATTTAAACAAAACAAGAAATCTTGAATCATGAGATGCCATTTCTAGTATAAGGTTCTTGCAGGCATATGTTCTCCCTAGTGTAGAAGATCAGACATAGCTAATCTGTGAAGTAGTGCCTGGACAGGGTACAGCAAGAATTATGTGCTATCAATTCTTGCTTAGCAAAGTTTGTTTCCCCATTTTTTTAAACTAAGACTTGGTGGATTACTGATGATTTAAGTAACTTGAATATTGAAGTCTTGAAATTAATTTGGAAAACTGCAGTCTCTGAAGGTTTATGAAATGACCAAAAAATGGGCAGCTTCAAACAATGCTGCCTTTAGGGCGTGAGAATGCAATTAGTGTGGTAAGTCTGAGTGCATGGACTCATTACAGTCTTGGCGTGAGAAAGAGGATGACTGTAGGGGAACGTACTTGTTTTCCTCCAAACAAAAATACTAAGCAGCAAAGTCTTTCTGCAATTCTGGGTGCTCACTTTCCCTGATAGATAGCACAAATAGTTGGAGAACTTAAATGTCCTTGCTTTATTTTGTACCTTTATGACAAAAACTACTAAATTTTTAAATTATTTTTGCTTTTTTCCCTAGCTTTTTGGCTTTTTACTTATTTTTCTGGATATTTTGTATGTTTTGTCTAATCAATTAGCTGACCTCAAATCATACAAATGTTTTTGTTATTGTATACACTTTGTTAAGTGCTGTACCTGAGGTTTCTACCTGAAACGGAATATGATTAGGAGAATCTTTCAAGTAAGAAACAAGGTCAATGTACTGTGTAAATTTTATTTGTGGCTACAGAGTAGCTTAAGTAAACTGGCCCAGAGACACAAGGGTCTTGCATGTTCTAATGCCTCTAATAATTTTCCTTGAGTTCACAGTAGAATACTGTAGTAGATGAGGTTATTTTAGACCAGTGTTTTCCAGAGAATGAAACATAGTTTTCCCAAGAATGAAATATGGTTTTCCAGAGAAGCTAGAGTATGTAGTGAGGTAGAAGGTAAAGTCATGAGTTTTGGTCTCCTACACCCTAGGTAGGCCTTCTGAAGCTCACAAGGGCTGGTGAAGACGGCCTGGTAGCCCATGGGAAGAGGCAGTGAGGCAGATGAGAAGGCAGACCAGCATTATACCATGATCTGAGTATTGCTGAGAGGAACAGGATCGTGTGGATACTCGTAATGAAAAAAGGAAGAACCGTATGATCCCCACTGATGCTGACTTTGACAACAATATTGGCGTCACCAATATTCTTCTGCCTTTGAAGTAACCTGGAAGTCCTAAATGACATATTTGATATGAAACTATTGGCTATTTATCAAAGCACAGCCTGGTTTTTCTCTATCTCAGCTGTTTTAGAGGTAAATGATACTTGGGAGTCCAAGCTGTTGTGGTACCTGTAGAGGTTTACACACAATTAGTGTTGGCTTCATTGTGAAAGATACATATTGCAGCTTTTACGTCTTGCTAGCACTTAGAGTGAGAGAAACAAAGCATGGATTACTTTTTTCTAATTTTAGTTTACTAACAGTGATTTACCAATAGTTTCCAAATGTAATTTTAGTAGTCCACTTATGTGAAGGAAACAATTTATATATAGAATCGTGTAACAGTTTGGGTTGGAGGGGACCTTAAAGAATATTTAGTTCTAACCTTCCTGCTGTGGGGAAGGAACACTGGCAGGAATAAAGTGCATATACAATTCAATGTAAAAACCTTTTACAACAGGGACAATAAGGACAAAACAAGCTGCTGTTGGTCAAGACAAACCAAATGAAATTTACTATAGGAGTAGGTAAACCACTCTTCTTGTCATCCATTCTGGAATGTTCATTATAACATAAATCTTATCTTAATAAATATGGAAAAATATAACTTGGAACCCTTTAATCAGACAAGTGTTTTTTCTAATATTCTTTCTCTTGAGAGTGTCCAGCTCCAGGCTAAGAAGGTGCATGAGTCATCAAAATAATGAGTACATAAAGATAATCTTCATAATTGTCAGACAAAATGGTTTTAAATCCTGAGAAATACACTTTGTAACTAGCCTTTTACAAACCACTCTGATCAGACTGAAAGCAAAAAAGACATGTTTATTTTGTCTGGGAGTTTTTTACTGTAGAGCAGATGGGAGGAGCGGAATTGATTTCTGGAGGTCAGCTGCAGGCAATTGAATAGGAAAATTCATACTACAACATAGAAATAGTAAAATTGCTAACTAGGATAGGTCAGTTCATTGTCTCTGAATACGTAAATGTTAAATAATATGCAAGATACCCTATTTTTGACATATATTACACATCAGTATGTTGTACACTTTGAAAGTGTGAAGAAATCCTGTAAAGAAAACCCTATAAATGAAATAAATTAATTTTCATCGTATTCATTTAGAAAAGAGATGTGTTTGACTTACCAGAAATTGACACATAAAATATAAAGCCATGAACCTCTTGTGGTATGCACACTTAGTTTTAAAAGCCTCTTAGATTGCATGGTTTGACTATCAATGGTAGTTTATTTAGTGTATGGCTTACATTAGGAAATAGTGCCCAGAAACAAGAGTGGCTCCATAGAGTGAAGAAACATGCTGAGCGTGTTGTATCTGCACACTTCAGGGTCATTGAGCTTTGGGATTTTGGTTTTTCCTTTTGGACTAGCTCTAGTCTGTTCCATGGACTCATAAGTGGCTCAAGCTGGTTAGTTCATTTGACCTGATAGGAAAGGAGTTCATGTTCTCGGGAGGCTTCTCATGGATGCAAACTAGAGAAAAAGGAAGTGGGAAATGGTTGGAAATTTGTTTCAAAAACACATTTCTGACCCAAGCAAAAACCCAAACACGGAGATGTCCTTATGTTTCCTTAGGAGAAATGTCAGGTTCCTTGTTTTTGGCAAGTCACCATGCCAGTCACAATTTCATTTGGGGAAAAAATGAAATATTGTTCTTCCTTTTGTTTTCTCTGTATAAGATGGCTGGCTGCTTTCACTGGAAGCTAAGCAAGAGTCAAAACAATTTTAGGGAAGGAACCAGCCATTCATACTCATTGGCACAGTATTTGTCTATAACAAGTGTTTATCAGTACACGTTTGCCTGTATGATGCCTTCTTTTTTATGTGATTATACATCACTTAAGGTGCCGCTTAATTCAGAGAAGTCTTTACTACATATCTCCCATACTCAAGGTTGTTTGCTATAGTAAAAAACAAATAGTACCTGAAGTGAATCATCTTTATGGAATGTATTTTCACTCTGAAGTACAAAAGAAATTATTTGTTCTGCCATTTATGCATAAGGTATTCCATTTAAGCTTTCCAGAACAATATACTGTACACTTAGCTAGCAGTTTTAAAACAAACAAACAAAAAATCTCACCATAACATCACTATATCTATTTGTGAGCAAAATTCTGTTTAAAATTATATGTTGCCATTGCAAGAAGCTGATTCAGGTTATATGTCAATGTCCAAATTCGTGTAACAACAGTATGCATTGTTTCTCTTTGTAGTGACAGGGCCTATTCAAATGTTCAGGCACATGATATATTCAGACTACTTAAAAGCAGGTTTTGACTGCAGTGACATCTCTGTACTGTAGGTGGATTTTGCTTCTGCTTAGTAATACTGCTGAAAGATTTCTTTTTGTTTGTTTATTTTAGCCAAGCAACGGGGCAATTATGTTTACAACACCTTTGCAAAAAGTAGCAGCTCTTCATATCTGAGGGTGCTTTAGCAACATTTTGGGTATCGTAATTTTTCTTGTCTCTTTATACATCGGGGATGACACCTTTTAGAAACAAACAACAAAGTTCAGCCTCCAAACTCACTGTTCTAAAGTGCATGTCTGGCTAGATAAGGTGTGACAGTGCCCTGTAAATTATTTTAATTTTGGGAATATAGCATCTTCTGCTGTATCAAGCCTAAGTTATAATTGTGTTAGGATTGTGTTAGTTGAATAAATGTCACGGAAGTTCTGGGCAATGCTGCAATGTTATTTTCAGTTTCCAATGCTCCTGACAAGGCTGAAAGATTATTACTGTCTTTAGCAGTTGGGCTTACTTTGTGGTGCATCTCCTCCTTCCCTAAAAGTATGTTGTTGAGGGAGATATTTTTGTGTGCACAGAAGGACTTCAGGAAGAATGGTATAGCACTAAACTCTTATGGCATTAAGATGGGGCTGACACCTAAAGTAGTTCTACCATATATTGTTGTAATGGAATTGCAGATGTATATAATTATTTCATTTAAATACCAGTTCTTATGTATTTATTTCCTTTTCAGTTGTTCCTTTTCATATTATGGTTTAAGAATAGGGTGTCTCCACTGAGTTTCAGTAACATAAACTAGTGATGTGTCAGCTGGTAATATCCCAGCTTTACACAAGGCAGCTACCTGCTCAAATGTCAGACCTGTTGTGAATACAGAATAGCTGATAAAAGGGCCTAGAACTCAGTTGTGAGTATTTTTATTAGAGAGTTGAAATTTTAATTTTCCTAAAAGCACATTGAGAGCAACTGTGTGCTCCCTTTAATGTCAGGACATCCAGTAACTACTCAGTTTTATCCCTTTTTAGTATATTATCCATTCATCCTCATGAAAGTATCTCTTCCAATAGTACAAAGCAGTCATCTTTAAAAGAACACACTTGACAGATACTGGAATGTTAATATTGAAGACCTGGAAGTCCAATTTTAAGCCCTCTGTAACAGTTATTGAGTGGGCATAAAAATAAGCAAATCTCCTAACTGGTGGTCAGTAGTAGATAAAATGTGATGATTTATACAGCATCTTGTTAATCAAATACATTAAATTTAAAATAAATATGTAAATTAAAGACAACTGTGCATGTGTTGTACCAGTGAGAAAATGTATAGTACTGCGTCTTTTTCTTCTGTTCACTTTTGGTTTTAGACTAGCACAGTTTTTTGTACTTTGAGATTTTTTTTTCACCCCATATTTTCTTGGAATATATATCAATCAGCACAGAACATAACCTTCTATGTAATATAGCATAATCAGAGTCAGAAGATCTATTTTTCTGTTTGCAGGCCAGTTCATTCCTGCATTCCAAGTAATGATTTCCTACACTTTGGGCCAATCCAGCTGCAGATTGGAACCTGTATTGTAATTAATGTCTCAGTGCAATTTACCTCTTAATAACACAACACTTTTAGCTTCCTTTGTCAGTAAAACCTGTTGCCTGTGTAATAGTTTAACTGTTATTTCCATCACTGGATAGCCTGTGCACTAGTTGTGCAACACAAGTGAATTACCAAGCCAGACCAATTGTTGACTACCAGACCAATTCTTATGATCTAACCCTAACAGAGATATGAAGTTTAGCATTTTTGCTAAAGCTGTATTGTATCTTTATGACTTTTGGGAACAATGAACGTGCACAAGAGCACCATTTCCTCTCTTTCTGTACCCAAGCTAAATGTGTTATCTCACTGGTGCATGTTTTGCAAAACATCCCCGCAGTGGTATTGAGGGGTAAAAAATGGTTCCTGTCTCTGAAAGAATGGCTTGTGTTTGCTGAATACTGGCACCATCTCCACTGTTGGTTTCCTTAGCACTGAAATTACCTTGATGTGTTTGACAGATAATCACACCAGAGTGGAAAATGGGCACAGCTACAATGGCCACTTTTTAGGATAGATAGAAAAGTTTTAACAGCCAAATTATAGCAGGACTTCCTTACAAGAGAGTTCACAAACAATGCAGATGGTTTACACTTCTTATCTGTGTGCATGAAGTTTCTTAGATGAAAAGTTAAGCTCAGCTTCACAGTGTGCTTATAACACCGTCCCTGTGTTAGTTCTTGCACCGTATTTCTTCTTCTAGGAGTGAATTAGGTTACATTGAAATTAATTATAAATGCTCCTGTATATCAACCTGAAATACAGAAAATATTTGTGTGAATCTGCATTTTCAGATTGTTAAACTTTGAAGGGAAGGTAATAAAAATGTTAAAGGGTTACAGCTGCTGGAGATGGTTCCTAGTTATAGTTCTCCAGTTACCCAGCATGAGGTTTAAATTGTAATGACAGCCTGAATCCTCCCTGTAATGTTAGTATACACCAAATATACCTCTGAATATTTTCATGCTAGAAACTGGTGCTGGTTTCTGTGTGTTGTTATTATTCCTCCATCATCGGCCTGCCCCCCGTTTTTATTTTAACTGATAATTCTAGTCTTACATAAATATGAGCCCTTGTAGCATTTAAAACAGTACACTTCTTTCCCCCGCCACACACACAATATAAGGGACTGTTCAGCCTCAGAAAACCTAAAGCTTGTCTAAATGCATTTGTACTGATATGGCCTGGAGGCTGTCTGTGTGTTGAATACATAGCAGTTTTTGTTAAGAGGCAACTATTCTCCCTTTACATCACATTTTTGTCTTGACATATATGTACATTTTTAGCATTTGTAAAAGTAAGCAAACATTTCTTCAGTGGATATTTCAGTTTGGGTTACTTTTGTATTCTGAGAATTTCTTTTCAGTATAGCTGTAATTTGCTGGCAGATTAAGTTAGGTTTTAGAGGGTTTTTTCATTTTTAACAACTCAGTAATTGATAGGCTTGGTGGAAAAAATTTAATTGCATTAGGAATTTCGTCAAGAGTAGAGTTCCAGGTATCAGTGATTGCTATCACATTTTGGATAAGTTCATATGTATATTTTAGTTTCTTAAATAGAAACTAAACTGTCAGAAGTAGTAAAGAAAATTACTAATTTTCAACAGGTATTGCATCAGTAAAATACACATGTTGTGCTTGTAGAAAGCAAATTAAATGTCTTTAAGAGCTACCTGACAGATCTGTCCTGCCAGCTGCTGGGAGCCACAGATGCAGAAGCAGGTATCTGGTTTGGCTGCCCAGGAGCTAGAAAGATATAAACATATGTGATATATTCCAATTTTAATACATTTAAAAATTATGGGAAAAAAAATTGTCCTGGCTTTTATTGTATAAATACCAACATTTAGAGATAACTATATCTAAATGTACACATATAAAAATATATCTATATATAGAGACCTGCTGACATGGAACTCGGCGAGAAGAGCCCCTGCCATTTGATAGTGTGATAGTGACTGTCTCCCTTTTGCTAGAGCTCCAACATAAATCTGAAGCAATAGTATTGAATTAGAAACTAGATCTTCTTTGGAAAGTAGAGTACATGGAGGTGAGTAGTTCTTACCTCCAATATGCAGACATTTTCTGCCATTGTTTTTGAATCTTAACTTAGAAAAATAGCTCAACCTTTTAAAGTTGTGCTTAATTCTGATCATGTTTCATTTGAAATATTCCTGTACCTTTGTTTCAGTGGTATGTTTTCTAGTGGTATATTTCTGTAGAACTGCACCATCTGTTTCTCAAAGAGTGGGTCACTGATAGGATTGTGAAGGGGCCAGTCTGCTTTTGCTCAGGAACGACTTGAGACAGAGGGAGCTTGTTATTCTTTCATACCTGAGATAAATAGGACTCTTTCTTCCAAACAAAAATTGCCTTTCTTTGTCTGCTTGCCATTTGCTCCTTTTCTTTCATTAAGATCAGGAGGGACAAAATTTGGGATTTTAAAAAGTTATAGAAAACATCACTTAATCTTGGTTCTTTACCTGTGGTCGTTTATTTCCATTTACTTTGTGTACTGTGTTGTAAAACACTGACTAAAATTTCAGTGCCTTTGCATACTTCATGGTAGGCATAACTTGGTAGGGTTCATCTCATGTACAAAGACTTCAAGGCTGGAAGAGCATTTCTCTACATTTTGGGAATTTCCCCTTCCAAGAAAGGTATTTTGGATAGAAGGGCTTCCATATGAACTTTTGTGTTTAAAGGTACTCAAAGTTGATGATTAAACTGCAAACAGTAAGACGCTTCCCAGAAGAGGGACATTTTCTCTAAATAAGCTTTGTAAGTAAGATAAAAGTAAAGTTGGTACATACCCTATTACTGGGAATATGTGAATGAGCCTAGGAGAGAAGTATGAAGGATTTATTGCATTCCTGGAAATGCCATCTGCTGTAATGCTCTCTGCAATCCAGCAGCCAGGTCTTGTTGAGACTTGGAGAGATGTGCTGTGCAACCAGTACCTATGTCCCCTCCTCTACTCCACTGTGTTCAGGCACTTGGAGTTACAGTTTCTGATGGGGCTTGTTCCAGTTTAATTCTCAGTCACAGACTGCTCTGTTTCCAAAGCAATGTGATACAGAGGTTATCAGGAAGAAAAAGCATTATGAAAATGGGAAAAAAGTATAAACCAGTCTATTGTAATTTAAACGAAGTGCATACCTCACAATATGATGTCTCGAGAAGCTATTAAACTGTGGTGTGTGTATTGGCAACCACTGTTGTCCACCAAGAAACCTAATGTCTCATGTCCCTAGTTTTTGCTTTTAACATCTGTTTTCAAATGTTTCTTGCTATCCCATAGCTCTGAAAGTCATCACCTTACTGAGCATGTTCTAAGTGCCTGGTACCAAACCTGTGCATGAAGCTGCTCTTACAGGCAGCATGGCTCAGAAACCTCTCATTTGTTGTAACTGATGTCTGCTTTCATTAACATCTTATTGCCTTACGGCTTGTGTTTTGGAACTGTTTTAGCATGCCTATTTAATAATCTGAAAATGTATGTTAATATCTTGGTTAAGAATACCTGGTATTGGAAAAACATCACAAGTTCTAAAGCAGAACTTTTGAATATATTTATGTAGTACTAGGCCTGCTTTTCAGTGAGTTGATGAAATTTCTCAATATTCATTTCACTCTAGCTATGATTTTTTTTAATTACTTACCTTTACCATGTACTGACTGAATCTGCTAAAAAATTACTTTTACATGTTCATTCTTATATTGTTATAATTAATTAACAATTAATTATTTGGCAAAACAAAAAATTCCACATGAGAAAGTAAGTTTATGCTCTATTGTTTAGACAAGCTTGATGCGTTCCCTGACTTTACGTGTGCCCTATAAAATTGCAAAACATATTTCAACTAATTGGAAAGAGGATGTAATTACAATTAAATTAGTGTTTCTTGTAATCTCATCCAAAAACTAAACTCTTTTAATTCCCTTCTTTGTTTCCCTACTAATGAGAAATTAATAATTTTCATAATTTTGGCAGCTGGGCTCTCCCTGTCTTTGTCACAGCGGAGTTATCTTTCAGGGATCTACCTATGTAGAACGTCCACCACTGATGGTGTCATTCCAAAGAAACACTGGTGAATTGTTATTCTTTCCTCTCCTTCTTCATAAAGACACATCTCTAGGATACTTCTCCTGGAGAAAATAATGCAGTGTCTGATGTTAAAAGAATAGCTCTGAAGTAGAGAACTTTCCTTTGCAGACAAGGATTGTGCGCTTTTACAACTGGCATGAAAATTTACTCCAAGATGGTCTTTGTGGTTTTTTGCCCCATGGACTGATATGATAATGGTTGTGTTTGCATGCTATTTTTCAAGCAAACCAACACTTAATTTAGGTGGAGTCTAAGCTGACCAAAAGCTGTTCAACCAGAGTCAGTACTGTCCTGGGCTAATAAACCCTGATTTACAGGCATACATATTCCTGCAACCTCGTCATGCTTAGTGTGAGACCCAAGCAACCTCGTTTTTGCCCGTCACCCTTTTGTAGAGGTACCCTGAATCTGGTCTCTGCTTCTGCCTGGCAGGGTCAGCAGCAGTGCAGGGCAGTGCTGCAGTGCTGCACTTGCATTGACAGGGCCATAGATGGGCATTTGTGGGATGCTGGGCTGGGGCTGGCATGGCTGGGCGCAGCGCCATGTGATTTGGCAAATGCAAATAAAAAGGTCTCAAGACATGACACTCCTACTTGCTTTCAGCACATGTTGGATAAACATAGTAGTGTTGGAGACAGCTAAGTTTCTTCTATATTCAACACCTTATTTACAATGCTAAATTTTCCCCTTTTTTGTTCTTTTACCTTAGTCTGTCTGTAATAAATGAAAAAAAATTAAGGGTGACTGTGATGAAAAATAAAATAACTATTATTTGTTAATAATTTTAGAAGTATTGGACAGTGGGTCTGCAAATATTCAGGCCAAAGGTGCTGAATGAGGTGTAAGTAGTAATCTTACAGGGTTTTATCTGTCCAGTCAGAAGTGACCTGAGCTGTTTCTGTCATCAACTAAGCAAGTTGAATGCTGATAGGAACTAAAATTGTGTTGTTTTAACTGATTTAAATAAAGGTGACTGTTATTCTTCTATTTTTATGAAATTAATTCAGTTTCAGCCTGCATCCTATGGATTGAAAAGTTGAACTGATAGGGATTTAGAGTCTCTATTGTCAACATTGAGAAATGAATCATAAAATTTACAAAGTGAACTGTAACTTTGGGATGTTCTTATTGCTAATTTAAGTAAAAAAAGTTAATCTCCTTTTAAGTGCTGAAATTTGTATTGCTAGTGAGACATTGCTAGAATTGAACCATCTTTACAACAACAGCACCAAAGAAAGTCAACTCTTAAGTATAAGTTACTGATTTTTCAGTTTTCTGCCCTAAAACAGCTTGCTCCCCTTTTTCTTATCTAAGCAATCTCCTTTGGCCAGAGATCATAAGCAGAATTATTGTCAGAAAACATTTTCTGGGAAATGTAGATGGTTGGAATATCAAAATTAATCTTCAAGTGGAAAATATGATGTTATTACCATTTCTAATTTTGTTGCTATCAACAGAAATATATTGTTGTGCCAGAATCACACATTCATATGCCATGCATTAGGCAGACTGCTTCTAAAATATCTGCTTAGATGACCTAAATTATGTATAAACAATGACACACTTGTAAAAAAGTATTTATATATTAAATGTACAGAAAAAGTATATGTGCATATGCTGAAACTTCATAGATATTTGGAGTTCAATAGTTCAGTTCAGATAAAGTTACGTTTTCCAGCTGAAAAAGGACAATTTTAAGCAAGTCAGTCTGATATATTGTCACATGATAGACCACACAGTTAATTTTGAGCTTAATGTCTTTCAAACAGCTGTATTGAGACAAAAAAACCCAGTTCTGATTTGCTTCACTGCTGAACATTTTACATTTTCCTTTTTTTTTTCCCCTTAATTAAGAGTTCTGAGTCTCCCGCATATTAACTTTTTTTGCCTCTATTCTTCTTCTGGTGAATTTCTGAATTTCTAAATTAAATTATTATTTCCATTTGAGCTGATAGTACTGCAATGCCTCAGAACTGTATTAAATATCTACTAAGATTCGTCTCAGGACCTACAGTTGTAAATAAAACTGGGGAGAAAAAAAGTGGGGACTCAAGACCTTGGGGAAGCTCAGTTCACAGCTTCCCTAGGTTACAGATGTTTCTCAGAAGTCTTTGCTCATCTGCATACATGCACGGTTCTAATACAGAAGTTGGTCCCTTGGCTCCAAGTACCTCATTTAAAGTATGGCTGTAATCAGGTCTGTCTGATTGGCCTACAGAGGCTACAGCAGAAATTCAGCTACAGCTGAAGTTGTTACTGGGTAAATATTTCAGCCTTATTCAAACAAGGCCATTGAAAAAAAAATCACAAGAAACAAAAAGAAAGCTTGTTAAGAATTTCAGTACTTTTACCTTGAATTCCATTATCTGGATTGTGCCTTTAAAATACCCTAAGTGCTTCAAACTGACATATAATTTACCTTTTTGAAGAATTGATGGTACTGTTAAATTCTATTGTGCGTACCCTTTTTCCTTCATCTTGAGGACAAAAAAATGGACTTTTGTAGTGTGTTAACTCTGAAGAAGTGGGGCTATTCAACATATGTAAATGCTTTGAACTTTCCCTCTTTCCATTTTCCTGGACCATAGACCAGTGGAACTTTTACCTCCTCCCCAGCCAGAACTGCATGTCTGATCATCTTTTTGTCTATTTTTCCTTCCCGCAGGGACCCCCAAAAAATACAGCAGCTGCAGAACCAAATTCGTCTGGAGCAAGAAAGTGGACAGTGGTATCGTCACCAACAGCAACCTGATCATCATCAGCACTCTCCCTCTTCTCCTTCCTTTCCTCCTCCCCCCTCCTTCCAGGAGCTTGAGTCCAGCCAGTCTGCCACCTCTCCTGTGCCAATGAGTATTCTTAACTCTCATACTTCCCCAACCATGCAGTCTTCCGGCTCCTTCAACTATGCTCGGCCTAAGCAGTTCATTGCTGCCCAGAACATCAGCCCTGCTTCAGGTTATGTGACTCCATCTTCTGGGTCATCTACATCTAGCCTTCCTTCTCCTATGTCTCCAACTGCTTCTCAAAAACAGTTTGGGAGAGTGCCAGTTCCTCCCTTTTCTCAGCAGTTTGCTCCAGAAGGGGAATATGCCTGGTCTCCTTCTTCTCCATCCCCTCCACCCCCACCTCCACCTGTCTTTAGTCCAACAGCGACATATCCAGTGTGTGATTCCTTTCCACTTCCACCTCCTCCACCCCCTCCTCTTCCTTCACTTTCTTCACCTTCCCACAGCCTGTCTCCAACTCCAAGATTTCCTAATTCCAGCCAGTCTCCAGCAGCTTTTCTCAGCTCCATGCTGCCATCCCAGCCACCACCCATTTCTGTCAACGCGTTAGGCCTCCCAAAAGGAGTGACGCCTCCGTAAGTATCAGCTGATGAGCTCCTTGATGTACTGCAGATTGTAATGAAGATTATTGCACTTGCTTCATTTTTACTTTCTGGAGTCCTTTGCTGTTAGCAGTTATCTGAGAGGGAGAGATGTGTGAATAAATTGCAAGTGCTTCTGTGCTAGGGGTGTGAGATCGTTTTTAACCCTCACAGAAGTGAGATTCTGAAAAAGCCCTACAGTAGGAACATAAAAGATGAGAAGCTGAAGCTTTAAACTGTAGTTTAAGAAAATATGAAAACATGAGCAAAAGGCTCTGCAGACCCAGGGCAGTGGAAGGAGATCCAAGAAAACCCTTCTCACGGCCCAGTTCTTTTAAAGTCACATATTCAGTGATATTTCCAGTTTGTGTTCCTATTACATCTGCAGGTAGAGAAATACCAAGTAAAGAGAGTGTCTTTTAGAAATCCCTATAGCTTTGTGATACTGAAAATACAAGTTTTAAAGTGCACATCTGATAACAAAGTGGCCATAACAGTTCATTGTCTTTGGCTAGAGATTTTGTTCTGAGGAAGTTTGGGAAAGTGTTGAGGGAGGGATTTAAAATAGCAGTGCATAAAAACAAACAGAATCCCTATCCCTAACAACTCTGCACACTTATTTTCCCCTTTTGTCTTCTGTAAAGGCCAAAATAGTATTTTGGAGCATGTCATCTCCCATCGCAGATCAGTTTTTCTTTCCACTGGCACTAGACTGTCATTCCATCCTTAGAGAACAAAGAGACATGCTGAAGAACAAAAATGAGAATAGCTGTATCCAAGGCTTATTTATAACTTCGTCCAGAAGTTTGTCTAAACATATCTACAGTATCTAGGTGACTTGCTCAGCTACATACTGTTGCAGTGGGAAATTTGGTTATTTCAGTCCAAGATATGAAGTGTAAGAAGAAAGAGGACAGATATCAAAGTAATAAGTCATATATGTTTTAAAAAGCATTTCTTTATCTTGATTTGTTTCATACAGCTCATTATGGAGTCTGGCCATGAAACATTTTTAGGAGAAAAATTAATAAATAGTACAATTTGCTCTTGCAGTCATAATAGTTGTGACTTTCTGTCTTACTGTGTCCTTTGCACTGGCTGAGTTTCACTATTGATGCTGGGCACTGAAAATTGCATTATTAATTTATGGACACCTTGACCAGTAAGCACAGCCCACTGAAGCCTGCCATTACCCTTGATTTTCCAAGAAAAGGCTCTAGTCCAGCTATACAGCTCTGACAAGAGCTGGATTAATTTTTGAGCGCACCTCGGTGTGCTGTAAGGGTAATAGCAGCAGCTTGAGCCTCTGCTGTGTCCCTCTTTCCCAGTTACTCTGTGCTTATGGATACATGTTCTCACCTGAAGCATTAGCTGTGCTCTTCCTCATTCCCTTTGATCTTTGGGCAGAGAAACAACTCTGCAAAGATTCTTCCCCCTTCCCTGTGCTCCTCACTTCCCCAAGTGCAGCAGCCAGTCTGGGTATGCACATGATGGTTTGTCTATCTATATTCCTCCCTCCCCCACCCCAACAAGGCAGCAACCTCGGGGCCTGAGCTGAGGATGAGGTAGTTGGCTGTTTTTCTGCATTCCCTCAGGAAATAAAGTCCAGATGGGAGCTGGATTGTGTTAACTGTACTGAATGTATGTGTGTATAATTTGTGTGTGTATATATATATGTGTGTGCGTGTTTATATATATATATACACAGTGAGCATTTGTCATCTGAATTATAACACTGAAACATGGTAAAATATGTACTGTGTGATACAGAAAAGCCATAATCTATTGTTATGTATCTTTGATGCCAATTTTTCCCTGGCTTCTCCTTTTTCATGTTACTGTGTAGCTTAATGTCTGGTGTGTCTTGCTGAGTAAATCACTCTCTCTCCCATAATTGTAATATCATTTCTGGGCAGTTCTTCCCCTGGCCTCCATTTCCCCCTCAGTGTTAGTTCTCTTCTGCTTTGTGCTATAGCCTTAGTTCTTTTTTGGCCCCTTTCACTTTTTGCTTCTTTTCCTTTGCCTTTTGCTCCATCCTCACAAGTCCTCTTCAGCACGTTTATCTTTCCGAGACATAGTTTGAGCTCCAGACACTATTCCATAACTTTGGCCTGTAGTCTCACCATTTTGCCATGATCTCCAAGATCTACTGGTTTAAAATTATTATGCTGCTTCCAGACAGTGTGCTTTACAGACTGGGTGCAAGAAATAAATTGTTGCATTCAAAGTTTTGCTTGGCAGCTGAAATGCTAGTCAAGCCATTTATCTTCAAAGACTGTGTCATTGCTAAATCCTGACACAACTACATATCTGCTCTTCAAAAGTAGAACTTGGTAGGCATAATTTTTTTCAGTTTTGTGTTGTGGTAGGGGCAGAATAAAGGTGAAGTAAAAAACATTGCAGGTGGAGGCAGTTATTTTTGGAAATGGTCAAAGGCAGCACCAGTAAATTTCTCTGTGGCTGTGTACAAACCAATAGTCTCTGTTACTCCTCTTGGAGTCAAACCTTCCCTTCATCAGCTTTCTTTGGTAATTTCCTTTCCTGTGCATGTGTCATATTTGGTCTACTTAAAAGAGAAATCTATCCAAGGAGATGCAGGACAAAGCAAGAGGAACTCAAAGCTTTGGCCCAGCCCCAGAGATATGACATTATTGGCATAAGCAAAAACTGGTGCAATGAGTCCTGGGACTGGTGTGCCATGAAGGATGGTTACAGGCTTTTCAGGGGGGATAGGGAGGGCAGGAGAGGCAGGGAGGCACTCTATGTAATAAAGGGTCTGGAATGAATGGTGCTTACAGTTGGCAATGGCATGGTCAAAAGCCTCTGGATAAGGATTAAGGGACAAACAAGTAATGCAGATGTCATCATGGGAGTTTACTACAGACCTCCTATCCAGAATGGTGATGCTGATGAGGAACTAAGGAACATCTTTAAGTTAACCACTCTTATCCTTATGAGGCACTTCACCTTGACAAATGCTAACTGAGAATGCCATACAGCTAATACAAGCAGGTCCAGAAGGTTCCTAAACAGATGGATAATCACTAAATGGTGCAGATACTAAGGGAGCCAACTCAGTAAGATGCCCTCCTTGGTCTGCTGCTCATTAACAGAGAGACTCTTATGACTGCAGTGGAAATCGGTGGTTGTCTTGGCCACAGCAACCACAAAGCAATTGGATTTAAAACTTCAGACTGCTTAGGGAACTAATGAGTAAGGTTGCCTGGGAAAATGTTTTTGATGGTGCTGGGGTCCATCAATGCTGGTGACTTTTTAAGCACCACCTCCTGTGGGCACGGGAGCAGGCAATTCCAAAATGTTAGAAAAGCAGGCGAGGCAGAAGGCCAGCTTGGCTAGGCAGGGATCTTCTAAAGGTAAGGCAAAAAACAAGTAAATGTTTGACCAGCAGAAGCCAGGTGACATGGGAGGACTACAGAGATGCTGCTCGCCTCCATGGGGACAAAGTTGTGAGGGAAAAGCTCAATTAGAGCTGAAGCCAGCCAGTACTGTGTATGTAGCACAATAAAAATAACTTTTAAAAATATGCTAGTTGCAAAAGGTAGTGACTTGTTAAATTACGAGGGTGTTCACCATACAAACAGGGACAGAGACAAGGTAGAGGTGGTCAATGCTCTCTTCAGCACCAGTCATGGACTGTGGGGTCCCAGTGCCCTGAGCTGAAGAATGAGGATCCTGAGAATTATGAACTCAGAGTCAACTCTGAACTTGTGAGGGAATCATTGCTCCAGCTGGATCCCTGTAAGTCTATGGGGCCTGATGGGATTCATCCAAGAATCCTCAAAGAGCTGGCTGATGTCATTACAAGACTTCTCTCAATGACTTTTTGAACTGTTTTGGGAATCTGGAGAGGTCCCACTTGACTCAATGCTGGCTAATGTTGTCCCAGTTTTCAAGAACAGCTCAAAGGAAACTACAGGTCTGTCAGTCTCATTTCAGTGCCTGGTACAATTATGGAGGAGATTACTCTTGGAGTTACTGAAAAATACCTAAAGGATAAGGCAGTCATTGGCCAGAATGGCTTCACCAGGGAAAGCCCTGTTTGACTAGCTTAATTTCCACTTATGACAAGGTAACCCACCTAGCTGACCAAAGGAAGCCTGTTCATGTAATCTCTTTGGGCTTCAGTTGAGCTTTCAATACTTTCATGGTGTCCTTCTGGACAACATGTCCAGCATTCATCTAGATCAGCATATCATGTGATGGATGCTCAACTAGTTCACAGGTCAGGCACAAAGAATTCCAGTAAACAGGGTTACATCAGGCTGGCAAACAGTCACCAGTGGGGTTCCACACAGCTCCACTGTAGGGCCAGTGCTCTTCAGAAATGACTTAGACACAGAACTTAAAGGAATACTAAGTAAATTTGCTGGTGATACTAAATTGGGAGAAACTGTCAACTACCTTGAGGGCAAAGAGGCCCTAAAGAGAGATCTTGACAAATCAGAGGGTTAAACAATCACCCACTGTATGAAGTTTAATGAAGGCAAGTGCTAGATTTTGCACCTGGGACAAGGCAACCCTGAATATACAAGAGGACTGGGGGATGAGAGACTTCAGAGCAGCTGTTTGGAAAGGGACTGGGGTCTCTGATTGATGGAGAGAGCACGGTTGGCAGCCAGGAGGGCCAACCATGCTCTGGCAGGCATCAGGCACAGCATCCCCAGCCAGGCAAGGGAAGGGATTGTCCTGCTCTGCTCTGCACTGGGGTGACCTCACTTCAAATCCTGTGTGCAGTTTTGGACACCACAGTACAAAAAAAGATGGTGAAGGACCTTGAGGAAAAGGTGTATGAGGAATGGCTGAGGTCACTTGGTCTGTTCAGCCTGGAGAAAAGGAGACTGAGGGGAGACCCCATTGCAGTTAAAACTTCCATGAGGGGAAGAGCAGGTGCAGGCACTGATCCCTCCTCTGTGGTGACCAGTGACAGGACCTGAGGGAATGGTCTGATGCTGAGTCAGGGCAGGTTTACATTGCATATTAGGGCAAGGGTCTACACCCAAAGGGTGGTTGGGCACTCAAACAAGCTCCTCAGAGTAGTGGTCACAGCACCAAGGCTGACAGGATTCAGGGAGTGTTTGGACAATGCTCTCAAGCACATGGTGTAACTCTTGGGGTGTCCTGTGTGGGGCCAGAAGTTGGATTCAGTTTTTCTTGTGGGTCCCTTCCAACACAGAATATTCTATGATTGTGTAAAAATATTTCTAACCCTCTCTTCAATTCCTGTATTCTGTGGGCCCATTAACAGTAAATACCACAGTAATGTTTCAAGATTTTCCTTGGTTTTGAACCCTGAGATTCTGTGGAAGTGACTGCATTAGCTAAACCACTTTGAACCAATTAATATTATTTCAAGTTAAATTAGGATAGATTTGGAAAAAATTGCAGTGGGAATTGTTAATTTGTTTAGAATGGAATGTGTTGTGGTTTAGTGTTTTGGATTTTTTTTTTAATAGCATGTGGTCTTACAGTCTTGTGTGTATTATGGGAATACCTACTTGTGAATTTAATACATTTTATTTGGACATCTGAAACAACAGAAGGGAGCTTTGTCTCATTAATACCTGCTAATTAATCTTTAAATATTTTAAGCATTTATTTACAAAAATATGGTGAGTCTTTCCCTTGAATAAATTATATCTCAATTTTCCAGTTAGCTCTAGACACTTTGTAGTGACCAGCATTTTCAAGCTATGGCTATGGTGTGTTAGTTGAACAAGCTTTGGCAATAACCTTTTTTTATTAATGGAGTAGATTTGGTAGACTTTGTGTCTTGCTAGAGCTTTGTGTTATTAAGCAGAAGAGAAGTGCTGGTGCAACTGCATAGCTAATTAAGTACTTAAGGGAATTATGAGCACTTATCAGTAATTTCTCTGGTAAAACTTGGCTGGAGTAAGTTTGTTGAACACTGTTCTTAAAAATCTCAGTTCTTTCCTTCTTTACCTAAAGAAAACTCCAGGGTGGGTGGATCTGTTGTATTCAGATTAGCTTTTGGTTACAAAAGACTTTCAGGGAACAGAGTTAATGTGACAGAAACATACAATTGAGGCAGGTTAAGTTCATAGAAGCTAAAAACTGATCTCCACTGTTCCTAGAAAAAAAGTCAACAAGTTACATGTGAAGGAACAGAAATAAGTACACCTAAAAGTTCTAGCTAAGCACATACATTATATATTTACATGAGCATTTGTGAAAGCACAAATAATCTCATGAGAAGTATTTGGTGACTATTTATTTAGTGAATATTTGCTTTTAAAAAGTATAAAACCTGCCACTATAGGGTGTGGAGTTATCCAACCTGGAGAAATGGGATCTCTAAGTATAAAAAATATATATTGTTAGCTATACATATATTCTTTTGAAGGCAACTTTAAAAATTAATGATTTTCCTTAAAGCAGAACTTTTCTTAAAGTAAATATTTTCACTAATACTACCTTAATTAAAAACAGGAAAAAATCTGACTGTACAGAATTGGTGAAAGAACATGAATATTGATTTACTTTCTGGAAAAGGTTGGAAAATGGAAAAGAAAACATTATTTGAATGCAAGATTGTCCAAATTGCCTTGTAGAAGGTAATTAAATAAGCTGCTTTTATCATTCTACACAAAATTTAACTGCTGTTTCAGTGACCTTTAGAACATTAAATCCAAATCATAAAGGAGATTTTGTGGGAATCATGAGAGTGCAATGCCTTTATGATATTGCTTTTTTTCCTCCTTTGCATCAGAGCTGCTGCTCTGTTCTTGCAGCTGTGTACTGTGACTTGTCCATTGCATTCTGTCCCAAATGGAATTGAAACAAATATTTTAGTGATCATTGTTTTCCTTTAGTCAACTGGCAATGTTGGTGACCACTCAGGAAAAATATACTTCTCTATCTTTTTATCTTACAGCCTTCAACCCTCTCCCAGCACAAAAGCCAGCTTTCATTTTAGAGTAAACTGCATTGCTGTCCTATGTGGATGAGACTTACACTTTTCCTGTTTCTGTAAATTATGCTTGTCACACTTTTTAAAAATTGAGGTTATCTGCAGTATGATTGATGTGAAAATTGTAGGAGAAAGTACCTTGATCAAGAACTCCAATATCAAACTGAGAAGACAGGTCAGGGTGTATTCTTTGCTTCTGAGAGAGAGAGGGAGAGACTTCATCTCTTTGCTGCCTATTCAGTCATACCTGGAGGTATTCCCAGATAATGTATTGGGAAAACATATCTAAAGGCAAGTATTGCTGTAACTGGAAAAATTCCAGAAAATATCAGAGTTTGCATTCATTCTCAACCTCCAATTTGGTTAAGCTTATTGCTCCTGTCCATTAAACCATTTTTGTTTAAATTTTCTTGAAAATTTTCTTTTCCCATAGCTTGGATACTACTTGTGGCTGTTATACCGACACAGTGACAGTAGACCAATTCTTGTTGGTCGTGCTAAGAAACAGGCCTTTGTTTTTGCAGTTTTTGCATCTCTGGATAAGGCATGTGCATGTGATTATCATAAAATACCTATCCATATCAGCTCTTCTGAGATATGATTAGTGCGTGTTTGTTCCACCTGAACTTAGAAATGCAGGTTGTGTCCCAGATCTAATCAATTAAAGCTGTGCAAAAGTAGAGCTCAAGGATGTAACATGGAGACACACAGACATTAGCCAAAAAAACCAGTATCCTGGCAACCATTGCCTCTGGAAGTGTTCATTTTCAAGATATTTTTTATCCAGTTATTTTTCAAAATGGTATTTGCAGGTACTTAAGAATATTGAAGATGGCGGTGAACTTAACTAAGAGAATTAGTACATGTATTTCCCTGTTAAAAAGACAGAGTCTGTTCACAGCATGGCTTCGATGCTTGTTTTGGTCTGCAGGTTTTTGTTTTCAGGGGACTTAATTTTGTAACTTCTTTATTTTAAACAGATCTGAATGCCACAAAAACATCAGTGAATGTGAAAGCTTGATACAATGTACATTGTACAAGGTACAATGCTTGATAGTTGTGGAGACCTTAACCAGTAACACCAATCAACTGGAATTAGTTGATATTTTGGATATGAAACCTTTTCCCAGTCCAGTGTAGCTTTTTCTTCCCATGCTTCTTACAGTTACCTGTTCTTCTAAAGATTTCAGAACTATGAGGATTGTGCCAGCCTTTTCTACATTCAGGAGCAGTTGGTGCTTTAGTTGTTTCTTCTTGACCATCAGTTCTAGCATACTGCTGGTAACAATCAGAAATTCGGATTACAAAATGGGCGTTTGATTTTTGATTTGGTATCTGAATATAGGCACATCTTTTGATAGGCAAATGGTGCTTATGTAGCTGCAGTAACCAGAACAGCATGAGGCAGACTGATAGCTTGTCAGGAAGGGAAGGAACTTAACAAGGGAATGAAAAAGTAGTAATTTTTCTTTTCATGAGTAAAAATGCATTTTTAAACATATGCTTTAGAGGAAAAAAAATCCATAGCACTCATGCACTTTGTAGGTGAGTTTGTATTCTTTGCTATCTAAACATTAAGAGGGATCAAACATGTTCAGAAATTTATATTATTCATGTCAGTCTTAACCCTATCCAATGCTGAGACATGATTTATTTTTTTTTCAACTACAGTTCCAGAACATTGGGTGGTAGAAATAATTGAAATTTCTTACATTTGTTCTGTTTGCTGGAAGTCATTCTTAGTCAAGTCTGTTCCTCAGGCATTCCCTTAATTCAGAAGCATGTAACATCACATTACTGGACACAGCTGAAGCTGCTGGTCTCCACAGCATGTATGACAAGATCAGACTAAACCAATTTTATTATGCAGCTGCAGCTTCAAAGTTTGTGACCTTTTACAGTGCGTGTAGTAACTTTGCTTTTACAGTAAGTGAAAAATGTGTGAAGTGAGCAGGAATTAGCTGCATTTTTGGAAGGCATTAGTTTTAAAGGAAAAAAAAAAAAATCAAGTTACTGTTCATTACCTCAGTACCAGAGAATTAATTTGGATTTCTGTGAAACTAAGCCATATTGGCTGCAAACAGGAATTTGTTCTTGGAAGGATAACAACAGCCAGCCTGTTGCCCTTGTTTACACTGTAAAAGGTACATAGGAAAAGAGGGAATTGCATCCAGCATGCACTCCGTGTAATTAAAACATAAAAAGTACTGCTGGTTTGGCCTTCCTTCTAAACAAATGTCAGGGCAAATATTCAAAACTAAGGAGAGCCAAACCAAGGCTGCAAAAATCTCTGCTGTCAAAAATCTCTGTGTGAGTTAGGATGACAGTTTTTAGCAATTTCATTGCACCCTTTCTGACCAAAAGAATTCAAACATTTGTGCTTTTATTTACACCTGGATTCAAGCCCCCACTGACTTAGGTGAAGTGCATTTCAGAGGTGCTTAAAATCCCTAGGAGTTGCAGCCTACTTTTCAAGGCTGTTCATTTCTCTGCACATTTGTGGTGATGGCTGTGTGCTTGAGACTGATCCTGTCAATAGCCTGATATATGCTGTCTCCTGCTAGCTTAATGCAGTAAACCTGGAATTTGCCTTGGGCAAATAATGAACATACGAATTCATAAATGAATTGGCAGATTTTTTTTGTTTGATATTATCCCTGAGAGAAGACAGAAAGAAAGCTCATGCGTCACTGAGGACACAGATCTTTAGAGCTAAATGCATCCAGATAAGGGCATGTAAGGATGGTGGAAAATATTTGCAAAAGCAGCTGAAGAAAGTTTGCTGCCAGGCTGTCTTGCCATGTAAACCATTACTCAGGCTGAAAGGATCTGTGCTTTGGAAGATAGATTTACTAAAGTCCTTCTATTTGTTATCGTTGCTTTGTAGACATTTTGAAATTCATCCCAAGAATGTATGTCTTAAGAGTTAACTTGCTGTGGGGTATGTATGAACGCATATAAATATATATATATATATATATATACACACACACACACAGAGATATCTATTTGGACAGTTTTTAAAGTGTATATATTTAGAGAAGGAGATTCTGAGGAGGGGGTGGAAACAGAGCATCTGCAGGAAGAGCTGTGTTTCCTTATGCACTGCTTTGAGTTTTTTGTCCCAATTTAAAATAGTACTTAAAGAGGAAGAGAGAAGCTCTCCAAAGGCATTTGAAGAAATTTTAACTGGTGGTCACTTTTACAGTTAAATTTTTAAACCAACTGCTTCCTTGCTTATATCCTTAATTAAGGGATGATAATCTACTTTTCAGGCAAGTTGCCTTGACCAGGTCTTGGGTGACATTTCCCCATGGACTGTTCAGAGCTCGGGATCATCTGACACAAAACCAGAGATCTGGAAGGTTGTTAAGGACTCTGCCTCTCCTGTTAAAAGTTACCCAGGATCCCCAGGCCATTGCTGTCATATTTGAATACTTTGTTCTTAAATAAAATGCCTATGTAGCTTTGCTACATAACTTGCTCCAGGGTTTAAATGTCACTGTTGTACAGGGGAGGAAGGAGAGTTCTACATTGTTTGTGTCTAAGCTAGGCCTGTTCTTCTTCAAGTTACTGTGACTTATCATCCTCAAGGGCATGAAGAATTATTAAATACCAGCTATTTTCTGATTTCTGACATTTCATTTGATTTGCCTGTCTATCTTCATTCTCCTAATTTCCTGACTAAATAAACAAGAATTTTTGCCTCTCTGTGTGTGACAGTTTGTCACAAAAGCTATGCTTTTAAAACTGTGTTAGTTTTCTTGTTCTAAAACTTTCCAGTTTGCTGCATTTTTCTTGAAGTGCAGTGGTAAAACTGGATTCAGTGTCTAATAGCAAGGAATAAAGGAAAACAGCTTTCATGCTGCCATGCCCTAGAGTTTTTTATTTTTCCCTTTTGAAATGATAGTGTTATTTTCCAAGTTTTAATCTCATCGATTCTCAAGAGATGCATAACATGTTAATGCTAATTTTCCATTAGCATTGCTATCATGCTTTGAACATTTTCCTGAGTTTCATCATTAGAATACCTCTAGACAAATCATGAAGCTTATTGTGACAGTTGTTACCTGCAAATTAATTACAGCCTCTGCAAATTAAGTGTCATCAGCCAATTTGAGAAATGTGTTTCTCCATTTCACTTTTCCAATTAAGGCCAAAATCCTAAGTGCTCAACTTACTATATGGAGCTCTTTGAAATGCTTCATTGGACTATATTATTTCAGTTTGATAGAAAAAGAAATCACTGGTTATCTCTGAAAAGCTTTTTCAGACTGAATAGCTTTACACAGCCATATAATAGAAAATTCAGCCAGACTGTTTCCCTGATTTACTAGGGAACTTACTGCAGCTCCTGAAGGCTAAGAAGCCATAAACTCAAGTGTATTAAAGCTACTTCTTGTTGCCTATCTGCATGCCCTTCAGCCTGACAGAGAGATAAACATGAGGTTTAACGTTATTCAATTTTAATTTTGTTTTTTACATTGTTTAAAAATGGACTGTGATATTGGTTTTCTGTGTTTAGTACAGATGTTGAACTTACTAACTTTAAATTCTCAGGTACTCATTTCCCTGTGAAAAAATGTGTGTATTTGCTTAGGGGTTTTAGTTTTCAGATGTAATCAATAGTGCTTCAGAAAATCCTTTTCTTGAAACCCACTCCCAAGCACGTAGCTCATTCTTCTTTTCATACAATGTTGTGACTTACTTGGGTGAACTGTACACTTCACCTTTACAGCCTCTTGAGTCCCAAGCATAAGCAGATCTTTTTCTGGAAAAACTCTGTTTATTAGTCAAGTATAAAAATTTATGAGAATGAGAAATGGAAGCTGTTTGTTAGTGTATCACTTGGAATTTTCAAGGGGAGGATGCATGTCTCCATTAAAAGCTGGCATAGGTGAAGGCAAAGGTGAGGCCAAACTTGAAATTTGCTGCCTTGGAGTTGGCTGATTTTTGGGTTGGGTTTGTTTTGTTTTGTTTGGGTGTTAGTGTTGTTTGTTTGAGGATTTTAGTTTTTTTGTGGGGGAGGGTAGTCTAAAAAGTGACAAAACTTGGTTTCATGGCAATGCTGGCCTAGGTGATTAAGGGCTGGAAGGTGAAGGAAAGACTAAGGGAGAAGCAGCTGACACCTGCCCTCCAGCCTTCCAGCAGATGCTGAGCCTTTCTGGGGGACATTCCCTTCTGATCTGCTCTCCCCACCTTCTCCTGTCCATTTTCCTTCCACATCTTCCTTTACATTTATTGTACCAAATTTCTGGAATTACTGAGGCATCTCTTTCTTGCAGAGACCTTATCTCTGCCTCTTAACATTCTCTTGTCTCCCTGCAGATGGGACAATTTTCATGTCTCTTCCCCAAAACAGAGTGGAGGAGACTTGCTTTCTTATTTGTGACTGAGAAAGAGCCCCAGCTGAAAGCTGAGGGAATTATTTTACTTGCTGGTCACCAGAAAACAGATGAATATTTCTAGGGCAAAGAATGTAGTTCTCTGTCTCTTTGTGAAATTAAGACAAATGTCTGCTCTTCTGCTGTGATTTAATGCAAAAATGCAGTCCTTTTTACAAGATCTTCTCTGTTTTCACATTTTGCATTTACTTACAGCAATGGAATATGAAATGTATTAGTTAGGAATGTTTCCAACTGTTATCTTCTGCATCTATTAACTTAATTTCTTTTTGGCTTTTGACAGTATATGTGTGTTTTTTCATTTTTTGTAATGCTAGAAATGACCATTGAAAGCACTTGCTGAAGAATGAAGTCTCTCTAACCACAGAAACATAGAATTGAATATTATCCAAGAAAATTTGTCATCTATGTATGAGTCTTGTTTAGAATTTTGGCACCGATTATTAAATTATTAAGTTGGATATTGGAAATAAATTTTCCAATTACATGCTAGTCTGATTTTTTTCTATCTCTGTCATCTGAGTTTGTCTATTTATCTGATTCAGTTCCGTGTTTTCCATGTCATTTCCATGTAATGGGGCAGAGCCCTATTTACTCAAAAAAGGTAAAAAGACCCTGTAAACTAATATTGAACCAGTTATCAGTGTTTTAAACAATCCTGTGTCACTTCACTGGAGAAATGGGATGTGCTACAATTTTCAAATACAAAACTTCAGCAATGCTGATTTCTTCACAACTCTTAAGAACAGCTGATCTCCAGTAGAAACCACCCATGTTGGGCATTTCCAGCAATAAAGCCATCATAACATTACTGAAAAGTGTTAAATATTAGTGGAGTCTGGAAAAATAAAATTTCCCACACTGTTTAAGAAAATGGGAGTGAAACTTGCTGAAAGTGCAGTCCTATCCTGTAGGCTGGTAAGAGGAATAAATTAGCCCTGTGAATGTGAACTGCTAAATGATTGCTATTCCACTGGGAAATCTTGCTGCTGAGAACTACTTCACAAGGATGATTTTTCTTTTTCCCAGTGTATCCCAGACTGTGAATGGCTCTTCTTTGAGCAACAGCATTTATATGTTGCCTTATGGGTATGTGTTCACAGAGATATGAAGAATAAACATGAAGTTATGCAGTTATTGCAAAGTTGCTACAAGGAATTAGTTAATAAATAACATAAGAAATTAATAATTAACTGCTTTGTCTTACATCTTCCTGATCTTTATTCATCTGGTGCTTCATAGGAACCTAGTTTATCTTCCATCCCCATCACCACTTATCTAGTCATGCTTTCTCTTTCATGTTTCCTCTCATTTTGCTTTATTGCCACTGCTCATCTGTGAGTGTATGGTGTTTACAGCCATTGCCAAGCAATCCTGAGGGCTATTTTAACTGAAGCACAAATAAAGGATAGTTTCATCTTTGTCCTTAAACCTACCATTTAACCAGTAATGTGAGTTAGTAGCGACACTATAGGAAGAAAGATGTCAGACCTCTAGTTTCAAAGACGCAGTGTTGTTTTTGTCATTAATAGCAGTGATTCCAGATACATTCCTAAATACAAATTACTTCAGGAAAGCACATTATTTTTTTTTGGGTACTGTTTTGCAGGGGATTTCCCAAGAAAACAGGCAGAACTGCTAGGATAGCATCAGATGAAGAGATTCAAGGGTCAAAAGATGCTGTAATTCAGGATCTGGAGAGAAAACTTCGCTTCAAAGAAGACCTTTTGAACAACGGACAACCGGTATAAAAACATAAAATACCCTGGGGAATGGGAGTGAGTGAGGGTGGGCACCACTGGTTGTTTCTGAGAAAGGCTGCATATAAAATAATTGTTGTAGATTGCTTTTTATATAGTTATAATTTTTAATTGGATTTTCAAAATGCATTTCCGAAAGGAATGATAGCGTACATTTTGTTCTATCATTCCTCCTGTTTGACAACTTTACTTGGACTTAACAAAGCAATAGAGGTCGCAAAAATGGTGAATTTGCATAAGAAGCCTGCACAGGCTCTACCTCCAGGACTTTTTGAGCATCAAGGACCATTTGCTTTTGACTGTTCATTACTGAGTGGATGAACATGCACAGCTCTGTTTCAGTCCAGGCTCATTCTACCTTGTGCCCAGCCACTGGATGATGTAGGAAACAGTAGGTGCTAACTGGACATCAGAGGAGGTACAAGGCAGTTCATAATGAAAAACAACCCAGCTGGAATCAGGCATTGTTAGATTCTGCAGCTGGGGGGCTTCTTTTGACAGATAGAATTTTGACCAGTAGAATAGAAATAACCCATAGTACTAACTTACAGACTCAAGAGTTAATGAACTGCCTGAAAAGTCAAGAAATGAGGTAAAATGAGCATATCAACAATGGAAATGCACAGCCAAAGATCTCTGTTCCTTTTTATGCACTTAAGATGCATATGAAAGATAAAACACCAAATTCTTCCTGCTCAGAGTTGATGAGAAGCAACTTCCCTAAGAGTTTTTTACAGTTACTAAGGCACTATCTTTGAAGCAGGAATTTCTTTTAAAAGGAAAGTAATTTTAAAAATGTAAACTGTCGCCTCTCTTTTATCAATAAAATGTTTTTCCAAAAATCTGAATGTCTTGGGATGCCTTTGTGTCACTTTGAAAGGAAGTGGAATTTTACGTTTCTCAGGACAATGCCCAGAATTTTACTAAGTTTGCTACTAGATCTGGGCTGTGAACAGTAGTGGTGGAGTTCAAGAAAGCCCACTGAGTCAGACTGTCTATCAACATTGCTCCATTTTGGTTCTTAATAAGGTCAGTGCAGTGAAGTAGGGAGAATGTTCAGAGTGTCTGCTGCTGCTGTTACCTTTCTCCACTGACTGCACAGCATTTGGCAGTTTTCTGTAGCAGTTAAGCAAAATCACTGTCATAGTGTATTAGTTCCTGGATTTTTCCAAAGAAGTGGGCTGAGAATGACTGTCAATGCCTATTTTGGAAAGTGAGGGAGATGTTTGGCCTGGGCCAAACATTTGAATGGAATGTCCTGAGAATGCCCACATGGCCCAAGGTAAAAAAAAAAAAAAAAGAGACCAAGTGTGATCAGATGATGTAGGAGCTTGAACTAGATTCCTGTCTTGGGTAAATTCTGTATGTGTAATCATGGCAGTGGGCACTTGAAGAGACTGCAGAAGAAATATAAATGAAGAAAAGTTCATGATTTTCTTAGATACTTGTAACTGAGACAGTGCTGCTATCTAGTTGCCATGAGTTTCAGCCTGCTGGTTTAGCTGCAATATGACATTAAGACAAAATTAATTAAATGAGCTTTTTTTAAAAAGCAAGTGTGAAGTAGATGTAACGTTTACAATTTCCATTCTTCATTCGTTTTTAAGTTCTCTCTTTAAATTAGGTGTTTCACCATGAAATGAGTTCGTCTTCTACAAACTTGCATTTTTTTGTGATGTTGATTTGTAAGAGAGTGTCTGAAATGCATTCATAAATGCAGGAAGAAAACTAGTAATAAAATAATTGATTTATACATTAAGATTTTCCTTTAACTCGATTTCTCAGTGTAAATTGTCTTTTATAAGCTGTCTCTTTGATTTCTGAAAGAGTAAGAAGAAATAGAAATTTGAAAATCTTAAAGAATACATTTTTCTGTATTTTGGAAAAAATGTTCAAGTAGAGTAGAATCTCCTTATAATTTTTGGCCATATTTTCTGCCTTGTGGTTGTAACGTAAAAACTGAGCAGAATGACTTGGATAAGATTTGAGATGATTTGCTATGCCCTCTTCTGATGGCCATGATTTAAGCAGTTCCTATTGCTCATTCCTACCCAAGTTCCTGGCACAAGGATGGAAACAAATGGCAGAGTCAGTGTAAGGGTTGCTTAAGCCAAAAGAGCTACTTGTAATACTAAAAAAATGCATTACAAACTGTGGTAGAAAATTTCTGTTAGAAACATATTGCTGCTCTTTTTTATCAACATTACTTAAAGCATTGCTTACTATGTACTGCTTTGTAGATGGAGAAATAGTGTCTTTTCTTTCTTTTGCCTCCCCTCTCATCTCCTTTTTATTTTTTTTTGTTCAGAGACTAACATATGAGGAAAAAATGGCTCGTCGATTGCTGGGAGCAGACAGTGCTGCAACTGTCTTCAATATACAGGAACCAGAAGAAGATCCTGCTATACAGGTGACACATAACTCTACAATTTCACAGGAAAAAATGCCTTTCAGTTTTTCTTTTTTACTGACTGTGATTGTCATTAAAATAAAGTCCTACATGAGATGATAAATATATACAAGATAGGATGGTTATTGATTACAGAAGTCATATGTTATCTATTAGTGAAATAAACTGGAGGATCACATGTCTATTGCTCAGTTTTTCCATAAGGTTGAGACTTCTCAAATGTCTGCTTTCTGCTTTAAACTCTTCTGTTTATCCTGTTCTGTCCTGACCTTTAAGTCTCTCAAGGCAGAAATGCATCTACTATCTTGAAACCATCTTCTCTTTATTTGTGTAATAGGCACTTTTTGGGTGCAGACCAAAACCACAACAGAAAGTCTGCTTGGAAGGCCAGGTACACGCTCTCCATTGTTCAGATGCCAGAGCTGCTATTCAGAAATGTGTAGCATTCGTTTGCTTATGGTGCTGCACAAAGTACATTCTCCTGATAAAAACTGAGGAACTGCCATGGATATCTCTTGTTCTTCTTTCTGCCTCTTGATCTTTTCTTCTACCCTTGCAGGAAGCTCGCTCTGTTGGTGCTTCTGTAGTGAGTCCCATGGATATTCAAAAGGTTATAATTTTCACCTTTTTCTGTCTTGTGTTTTTGTCTGGTTTTTCTTTCCCCTTTCCATTCTGCTGTTCTTGGTTAATAACAAGAGGTCATCTAGCATTAATAACTGTGGAGAATTGGGCTGCACTCCAATTGTGAGGATGTTCAAGTTGTTCTAGAAGCCTGTGTGAGTGCAGACAGTTTAACAGCAATCAGCGTGTGCTCCACTATCTTTGTGCTGTAACAATAATGTACACTGACATGATACTAACTGTCATGTACTTCGTGGTTTATTTGTATGGTGCACTTCAGGGAAAAAAAAAAGAAATTTTAAAACTCTCTGCAGTTTGCAAGGTATTCCTGTCCTCTAGCATTTTTTGCAATTATCGAGGGTTATGATTGGTTCTGTAACCAATGGCAGAAACATGTCACATCATTCTCAGACCAGAGGCAGCAACAGAGGATGGGGATGTGAAAGAATACGTTCCATGAGATGCATGTTCTCTCTTAAATACAACAAGAGTCAGAGACTGGCCAAAAGTCATTTGAAAGAGTGTCTGATTTTCTGCTGACTGAGAGAAACATTGACTAATATTTTTTTCCTGCTTCTGAGCTATTTTACAGTCTGACATTTTCACTCTTATTGGTAAGATTTCAAGCAGGAATTCTGGAAAGTAACAGTTCAAGAAAGCAAATAACAGTGTATATCAGTAAATCAAAACAAATTCAAGCAAGTCAGAGTGTTTTACACTTGATGAACCTTTCTATTCTTCTTGCTATATCTTCAATACAGTTATGGTAAATTTTGTTTCTAAGGGAGGATCCCACACACAGGAGATCATAGCAACAGGAGTAAAGGGAAACAACTATCATGGACTGCCACTGTTGCAATTTTCCCTTATTTTTGTCCTCATTTTTACAGCCAACTGTAAACAATAATTTTATCCTTCTGGTTCAGCCTCTGGTAGAGTTCTATGCAAATAGCAGATGTGAACCATATGGTCTTCTAGCCATCTGGAAACAAAACCCACCCTAAATCTGTCTGTACCCTCAAGGAAATATTAGTGTGTTCCTTTTGTCTTTATGAACTGCCTCAGAATACTTTTATTCTTATAGGATTTTTTTTTTTTAATGGAAAGAAAGCAACCAATGAGTGACTTTCCCCTTATAAATTAGACCATAAGACAACATGAAATACAGTTTTTGCCTCATACCAGATGTCTTGATTGTTTCATAGGGAAGCTATTGGAGACATGGATTATAGTGTTTTTCTTCAACAAGATACAGTTTCCTTTTATATGTAAAAACTTAATGGCTTGTTAAAGATTGGTAAAATAAAAAAATCCAAACATTAAAAACATACTTTCCTGAGTAATGTGTTGAAGCTGGACACTAATATCTACCTCTTGTTTGACAGGAATATAAAGTCTCCAGCTTTGAGCAAAGGTTGATCAGTGAAATTGAATACAGGCTGGAGAGATCTCCTGTGGAAGAATCAGATGATGAAGTGCAACATGGAGATGAACCTATTGATAACAGTATGTCACCATATTTTGAGATAAAGCTGAAGCACTACAAAATCTTTGAGGGAATGCCAGTCACATTTACATGCAAAGTGGCAGGAAATCCAAAGCCAAAGGTAAGAAAAGACAGTAAATCTTTCTAGAATTTCTCTGAAGAGTTCTGTGTTCGTCCTTTATGATCAGGCTCTGGACTATGAGCTGTATCTTACAGGAACAGGAGATAGTCACACTTGACAAGAAAGAATCTTATCTGGCATAAACTGCCAAATATCTTTTGGCATAAATGGAGCTATTCAGTCAAAATCTAGTAAAAAATGCTATTATGAGGCTTCTGCTCTCAGTTACTCCCTTCTGAGACTACTTCTCAGATATTTTACCTGGAAGGAAAGCTTCTGTCATTGTCAGAATTACCTTTCAGGGTACATTTGTGGCACAGAATGCAATGCAATGCTAGAAAGCCCCACGTGAGCTGGCATAGGAGTCCCAAAAGCCTCCTCATCTTGCTAGCATGGGTAATTAGTTCAGGCATGGTAACATGGTAACCCCAAAAATATGTGGGTTTTAGTTCAGAAGGCAGTATGGTATCTCTCATTCTTCAGCATCTACACACACTAACAAGACTGGATTTTACTGGAATGTAGAAGAAGGTGTAATAAAATACCATAAGCTCCCATATATCCCAACAGCAAGATGAGACATGATGGTGAGGTTTTAATGATGAACTTCTGAGGGAGGGTTGGGCTTGGGAAGCATTTCCTTGTAGCAAATGTAAAAGTACCAGCTGCATGATGTCAGTAGTCTGGAAGAATGCCCTCTTGGATAGGTTGCATACAACCATTTCAAAAATTGCTTGGCAATCAACTGACTGATTATGCAGCAGGCAAACAGCAGCAGCTTCTTCAACTCCCCTGGCAAAGCCAGTGAAGTCCTCACAGCTCTCACAGTGACCTCTCGTGGACAGGGGCTCTTATCTTCTTAGACAAGATCAGTGATGCCCTGTCTGATACATAAAACCTTCACAGAAGCACTCGCATCCAAATCTCACATCTAGTGTAAGTTTTATGGGTGCTTAGGATTTCCAACAGAGATAAATGCTAGTGACTTTATATGCCCAATGCTATATGTGTAAGATAATGTGCAACCTGGTTTGTTTTTTTTTTTAAAGACTTTATGAGGTAGCAGAGGAAGAACAACAGAGAACTAGGGCTACATCTACATCAGCAAGGAGTGCAGACCAGAGGAAGAAAATCTCTAGAATGAGATATCCACCCCTACACATGTCAGAAGGTTTTACTCCAGGCTAGCTCTAATCTCGTCCCACAGACTGAAGCAGATGCACACTAGATGAGTTCTTGGAGCACATTTTCTGGCTTAGTTTCATCTGAAAGGAATCCAGTTCTGTGCTCCAAGAGCACAACATGATGTGAACCACTCCAAATAAGTGGATCAGTATACTTGTATCAAAAAACCACTCCTGCTTCAAACTGGACACACACACTGAGAAGATAAGCTCAGTCTGACTGAAACCAAATTTTCCATGTCTAGCATTACTTCTGAGATGACCCTAGGTAAGAGGCTGTTGTGCCAAACAAGGGTGGAATGCAAATGGGTCTGTTGCTGATAGAAGTGCAGTGTGTGCAGAGATATTCTTTCTGCCTGAGGCTTATGACTAAATTGCTAGATGATCTATTATGAGTCAGCCTTAGTCAACTTCACCGTCCCCTAATTTCCACAGTTTCCAATTAAGGTGTAGTTTCTCTGTCTGATTTAAGACAGATGAAAGGGGATGTCTCCTTTCCCTCACTGGGGTGATAAGGATTGCACAGCCAAGAAACCACATTCCTAGCACTTCCCCTAAAGCATGCCCTTACAGAGGAGATCCGATGTGAGCCCCTGTGATTCACAGCCATGTTCTGTTTCCTTGCAGTGTCAAAGCCTGCACATTAAGAAGTGATTTGCTCTTGCACCTGGAACTCTGGCCCTTTGTTCCATTCACTCACAGATGCTTTGTGTAATTTGTTAAGTTGCTTGGGATGGAACCAATATCAGTCCTGTTGTATGGGTGCTTGTTAGCCAGGTTTCACAAATGTCCAAGGCCGTGTCTCCCCCTCATCTGCCAGAGCATTCCAGGACAGTAATTTTGAAAAGCTAAATGGCTGAGGGCTGCCCTTCTGCTGTTATTTGTTGAAGCTGGAAGTGTTGTTTGTGAATAAATTTTTTACTCTGGTAAATGAAAAGCTGGAAATAATTTACTAACTTGAAGCTCCTCCCTTCTAAGTATTCTGTCAGGTCTGCCAAGGAATGGCTTTGGGAAGGACTGCAGTGTTTCTAAAATCTGGCATTCATTACAAGGGATTTTTCTAAGCAGAGTTATTGGCTTGATTATTTTTCCCCTGAACATGCCATGTAAATTGAAGACTGATGTGCAGACTCTGTCTTCATATGTATGACTTTAAATCTGAGCCTACTCTTTGTTATAACCTTTGGTGTAATATAAAACTATTTTCTCATTGAAATGAGAAATCTGTGGTTCTACAGGAGGGACTATGGAATACTTCTTTTTAAGGGATTATTTCTCCTCAGAATTCAGATAGTGCCATACAAGAGGTTAATTGATACACAAATGTTACATAAATCTCATACTGCTCACTCTTCACATGGCTGAATATAATTCTTGGTGATTAAAAAAGCTTGTGCTGCCCAAGCTCAAACCCCTCTTTGTACTGTGTATACCATTGTATTCCTAGTCATTGCACACTGGTTTCTGAAAATCTGGTGTAAATAAAAGCAATCCAGCTGCAGTCTTCAGTTCTTGCGTAGTTTAATGGTACATTTATTGAAAGTTATCCTAGGAGGAAAATACTTTACTGCAAGGACCATTGTCTCCTGCAATGGTACTGTTTTACTTATTTACTCCATGTAAGATAAAGGTAATATTAAGAATTTATTGCTCATATGGGATGCCAATGCTTTTAAACTCAGTTGATATAAGTTTTGGACAACATATACATGATGTTTGGATAGCTGGTTCAGTTAATATTTGTGTGTATTTCCATGCGTGTCTCCTGATATTTCTGATAAGTGTACTGTTATTAAATAGTTACTACTTAATGCAGTAGATTTCCAAGCAACATTATGACACATGTAAAGCATGCAAGTTAAAACTCATTTTTTGCAGCAATGTTGTTTTAGCACCCATTAGGATGTGTATATAAGTGATCAAATATCTCTTCCATCTCCAGTAAGTGCTCTGTCAGCAGACAAGAAGATGACTAAACCTTTTGTTCAGGCCACAGAGTCTCTGCAAGGCTGCTGACAGACAAAATGGGAAACAAGTATAACCAGCTATTGAGGAAATGAAATCATTTCAACTTACGCATAATGCTTGTTAATATAAAAATCATACACAGTAATAAATATTTAAGCAAAATTTCCACTGATTTTCACCAAAAAACCTCCATTGTTTTTTGTGAAATTCAAAAGTATACCCTTAACTTTGCCCCAAGTGAGTGAATTTCAAGCCTTGAAATGTTGGCACACATGAAGAACCCAGCAGATTAAACTCTATCAGGAATGGAATTGCACATTGCTCTGTCACTTCATTTTTTACTAGAGAGTCAGCACCCTTTCTTCACTCTTAAGACCTAAATTCCCACTTCAATGGGTTGGCCAAAATGTGTGTTTTGCTCATGCTGAATAGTCCCAGCAGGACCAGGACAAATACAGTTGTACTTTGAATGAGTTGGCCTCCTAAAAATGATGTAGGTATCTTCACAAATGTCTCAAATGCTGAACACAATTGATGTTATGTGTAGTACACATTTCAGAAATGACAAGTAAATAATGTTCTACTTAAATATGGATTTGGGCAGCTGAATACAGCCTTCCTAATATAACATTTTTCTGCTATTCCTCTGTGTGTGTTCATGCATACCCAACATTTACTTTTGATTCCAGCAGATATCAGTTTGGGATTTTACTTTATTATTATAATACTAAAAAAAAACCAAAACAAAACAATACTCCTGAAAGCTAGGTCATTTTTTTTTCCCTTCAAGTTTGAGGTACTAAAAGTACATTTATTTTGTGTGCAATTCATGGATTACTGTAAGATATTATCCTGCATACATCATTTTTTTGGCTCATTGAAAGTATATCTTGGGTCAGCCAGAGAATGAAATTATGTATCAAAAGTGCTGGAAAAGCCCTCTGTTTGATAGCCAACTTAACAGTTCTGTGCAGCTTGGAACTGTGCTGCTGTTGGCACACAGTTGTTAATGGATGTCGCTGTGCTGCTTTGCTTTGAAGTATTTCCTATGACTTTGCAAAGCTGCCCACTTGCGTGGCTGGCCTGTCACATTGTTAGGGATGACATTGCTAGGTTCAATCATGTCATTGCACTGAGCTGGCCCCTCCACACACTGAGCTGCTCACTGCCAGTGGGAGCAGCTCTATCCCTTCTGGCATTTTGGTCCAGTCCAGTCAGCGTAATGGATATGAGACAAAACAGGTGTTTCAACAGTGAGATCATTGCTTCTATTTTATCCATCAATGAATTAATTAGGCCTATCATTATCTTGGGTTTTTTATTTATGTTTTTATTTTCTGAAAAGAGAGCAAAAGCATTCTCAAGTTTTTTCTGCAACTTCTTCAGATTTAGGCAAAATAAATGTAAAGTTAGTAATCTCTGAAATCAGTTATCTCTTCTTTGTAATGACGTTTAGTTTCAGTTTTTGAAATGTTCAGCCCTTATGCACCTGTACGTTCTGTTGGAAATCGTTCAGGCTGTTGTTTCTCTTTGGACCACTGATAATCTTGTAACTGTTAGTGAAAGTGAGTCATAGAAAGAGGAGCTGATCAAAGCAGTTTTCTTTTACGACTTACCAGAGAGTTTTTCAGCAGTTAATTTCGTTAGTGTTGTTAAATGAGAAATTATGGCAATGAGCACCCACCTCTTACCAGCTGTGCTTTGCTTTTTTCCCCTGTAGATTTATTGGTTTAAAGATGGGAAACAAATTTCTAAACGAAGTGATCACTACCGAATTCAAAGAGAACCTGATGGAACTTGCTCGCTGCATACTGCAGCCTCCACCCTGGATGATGATGGGAATTACACTATTATGGCTGCTAACCCACAGGTAAATGAAGGTTTGGCTCTGGAGCAAACATCCTTCTGGACATAAATCTTCAGAAAACTATCTCATCTCACATATGCATGATTTAATTAAATGATGAAGTCACTGTAAAGTATGCAAGTTAGATTTCTGTTTTCATCTTGCATCAGTAGGGTGGGACCTTTCTATCTCCAAGAGATTAGCAACTCAACAGTAGTTTTTTTCCTATGGGTAAGGTTCCAGGAGGAGGGGTATAATTTTTTAATTACTCTTACACTAGTTGTTTCAGCTGATAACATCTCAGTATTCTAACTGAGCACATATATAGAAAGGGAGAAAAAGATCCAGTTTACCAGCAGAAGCAACCCAATCCAGCAACTTCTTTCTTTTGTGCACCCTACTCGCTGACTGAGGCCAATTTTTTTGAAATGAGTGGGAGTATATCACACCTCAACATGCTTACATTAGGCAGACTGCAAGTCTCTAAAGCAAAAAAAAAAATCTAGCACTATTATGTAGCAGTCCCGTGTTGATCTTAAACAGTGCATTTCTGAAACACAGAGTGTTACTGGTTTAGCAATTTTTCAATGCATTTTCAAAGCATTTTTTCTTTGCAGATTTAATACAAGAGTTGAGGTACACAGCAGAAACCAACTAGTTCATTAAACATAGCCAAACTTGCAGGTCACTCATCCTATGGAAGTCACTTTTTCAATCCACTTTTCCTACACCACAGCAAATTGAAGGGCAAGAGTTGCATGTGAGAAACCAAAGCAGTAACATAACTTTTGGGATGTAATGAATTATTTTCATCTGTAGTGCCAAATATGTTGCCAAAACCAGGCCTGCAAGCAGAATCACCCTGTAGAATAACAAACTGTATCACTGAAACAGAGTTTAATCTAAGCAGGAGTGTTGTGCTCTGTTATGCACGTTGCTAGGTTACTCAGCATGACGCTGCCATTTTTGTCTCACTATTCAGCTTGTCAGTCCTGCTCATACTGCAGAGGGCTTGGGAATATAAGGGCTTGTACACACAGGCAACACACAGAGAGCAGCTTTTGAGTGGATTCTATGAACTGCAGTGCTTAAATATAGGTGGTTTAATTGTTATTTCTACATATGTAAGTAAAAGAAATATTAATGAAATAGTGTAAGGCCATGGAATTGTTCAAGCTGTGAGCTTTTACACATAGATGACTTTGTTACCAATACTTGGTACCATTTAAGTTGTGAAATTTCACAACAGGTTTAAAATATGCATGCTCAAGGTAAGAAATATTCCTGTTCATCTTCCTCTAAGTGTAGTCTCAGTTCATGCACAGAGTTTCCCTGTGTAGTGATACTGTGTGATCCGAAGTCTTGGAGAACTTGGTGAACAAACTGCCTTTGTGTTTGGGCACTGTACTCTGTCCCTGAATATTTACAGCCTACTTTGGAGCATTTGTTGTTCTGGATAATGTTCATTCAATGACACAACAGTGACCCAGGTTACCAGTCACTGATGGCACTGCTTTGTTAGTGGGTTTTTGGATGTACTAAAATGAGCTGGGTTTGTGCGGTTCCCAGCTTGGAGCTTGAAAAAGCAGCTTTGTTAAATGCTAAAATTCTGTGCTTGTGCTTTTTTCCTCTCTTTGGAGAAGAACCAGAAGCATCCTCCTTTTTACAGTGTAATTCCCAAGCAAACATACTTATCTCTTCCACTATTTGCTTGCTTTTACTATGCATTTAACAGTACAATGGAGGCAAAGAAGGGCAGTGAGTTAATGTACTAGCCTTTCACACTGAAGGATCTGGATTCCAATTCTTTTAAGTCATCCTGAGTGGAAATAATTTTGGCAGACTTCTCAATTCTAATGGAAAGTTGTCCACGTCTCAAAGCTATCACAAACTTAGGCAAATTTGGCAATCTTTCCTTAAGAAAGTGAAGTACGTAAATATAAGGGAGCTCACATCAGAACTCTGATGGATTGGTAGATATTTGCTAGGCTGTTGCTGTGTTTGGTCATTGCTATTGGAATCACCAAACTTTAGAGCAAAAGATGTATTCTCAGCTGATAGAAATCAGTTTTATTAAAGGATTCAGTTCATAAAAGCTCTGCCAGTCCATGCCATCTCATGACCTGGGCTAACATAATGGGATTTATGTGTAAAATGCCTTGTTGACAGACCCTGGAGATTGTCCATGGTAGTTAACACAGCAGGGCCCATTGCCTACGGCATAAAGTGCAGTGAGCTGGAATTAAAGTTCTGACACACCACTGGGGTTTGTTGTAAAATTTGCCATAGAAGTCAATCCAGAGCAAATGGACCCTGGGCCTAGACAAACACAAAACCCTGCCTGGTTTAGGCCTTTAGTTAGAGATTATATCCCTTAACTGAGCTCTTTGTATGAACAGTATGGACTTGCATAGAGTTATTTTTCACCTTCTTTCTTTTTATCCCATTCCCTCTGCTTCTTTGCATTACAAACCCAGTCTTCAGGCTGGAGTTCCCTTAGTTTCTAGGACATAATCTCATTAATTACTTCCCACTCATTGCTTCCATCCTCTCCATCCTGTGACTTTTCTGAAATCTTTGGCTTCCTGCTTAATCTTCCCTATCCAAATTCCTTATTGCCCTTTGTGTTTCCATTTGTGACACCATCATGTACTGGGATATGCAGAAATGATCCCAAACTATGTGTATTCATCACCTGCCAGAAAAATACTAATATGTAGTGGTACCGAAAATAGAAATTCATTTGTTCCAGATGTCTTCAATGGTCTTGTAACATAAGGGGAAAAATAAAGTTTTTACATAAGGAATTGCTGTGGGTCTTTCACAATGGCTTATTTTAATGCAGGGATTTTACTTCTGGACTAAATGGGTCATGGGAATAGAAGTGGGACACAGACTTCATTTCTAAGGGAACATAAAAGTTGTTGCTATTTGACAGCTGCTTGTGAGCCTGGTGAAATTGTTTTTTGATGGGCTTTGGACAGTTCTTAAAGAACTGCTATTTGCAACCCCGCAAGTACTGTGATAAAAATATTTGTCACTTTTATGCTGGCAGACTTGAGTGTGGAGCTCACAGCTTAGAGCTGAAATACACTGCAAAGCTGATGTGGATGTTGCTTTACTGCTACCAGCCCAGGGGGCAGAGATGTTATTATGACCACCAGATGCCTTCACCCCTTAGAAGGCAGCCCCATCCCAAATCTGTTAGGACTAGTGCTTGTGGTGGAGAACCTGTCTTCTAAAACACAAAGTAAAAGAAAAAAGGGGGCCAAATACACCAGAGCCATGTTTTATTTATCTTTCATTGAAAATAACCTGAATTATCACCAAAGTCCATCAGCACAGCTGTGCCTTTCAGTGCAATTCCTCAAACCAGATTCACTCTGCAGAGAGGACCTGTTAAGTACCTGTCAAATTATTTTGGCTTTCATATTAATGAGGGGTTTTTTGAGTTTTGAACCCACCGGATCAAGTAGTTCAATCCACTTTGGAGGCAACAACTGCCTCTGTTGGTAACTGCCAACACTCACCATGGGCCATCTTCTGCCCACTTGCCACACACAGAGGAAACCTCCTGCCCACATCAATAACAGTCAATAAGAACTTGGAACTTGATTGCCAGTGGTATTAACAGTCATTTTTTAAAAAAAACAAAACATGAATGTATTATAGTCACAGTCATTCCAGTCTGCTCTGTGTTAGACTGGAAGCTGATAAAATGGGTAGGGGAAAAAAAGGAACAGATCAGATTGAACATTTATTATTACATATTTTAAGTCTTTTAATATTCCTTCTCTATCATCCTAACAGGGCAGAGTGAGTTGCACAGGCAGGCTGATGGTTCAAGCTGTAAATCAAAGAGGCCGCAGTCCTTGGTCACCTTCAGGTCAGCCTCACATAAGAAGGTATTTGATGCATTTTTTTTCTTTTAATAATATGGATTTTGCAAAATAACTGTGGCAAAGTAAAGAATGTGAGGTAAGCAGGTAAGTTAAAAGCACGGCATTCAGGAAGAAATGTGACCTCTGCTGTCTGAAAATTGCTGCAGAACTTGCACACTCAGAAGTATAAATCTGAAATGCCATGACTTTTAAATATCTTTACATTTCCCTGTGTGTCCTCCTCCTTTCTCTGTGGTGTTTGCTAGTTACTCTGTATCTCAAATTACACTATCAGCTATTGGGAAGGCTCTTGTCACTTAGGCTTTTTAAAAATATTTCGTGTGATTAGGATTCTACCAGGAATCCCCATCTTCTGCAGCTTCTAGGAAGTGTTCATTTAATAACTGCATGCCAAAGAGGTTTATCAGATTTGCATTAGAAATATTTTAGTATTTCAGTATTTAATATTTCAGTTCAAGTTCTTATAAGGAATTATGAGTCAGAAATAAAGTATTAAACTTATCTTTGGTGAGTTTACAGTTATTTTCATACGAAGCTATGGGTTATGTTTGTGGACCATAGAAGGGAATTTTCCCTTCAAATAATTTTTTTCTTTGCCCAAAGCATTTATGAGGCTGTTTAGCTCAGCTTAGACAGCTTTAGATGATACAAAAAAGTTGATTTTGGTTACCAGAACTGTTTCAAGGGCTCTGGTTTCTAGATTCTGTTGTAGTGAGGCATGTTTTTTGTTTAATGCTTCCAACAGCCATAGAATCTCAATATTGCCCAACTAATACACAGAGTATACTAATATACAGAGTACATGTAATTATACCGTCAGTGTACAACCAGGAGAGGATTTCTTTAACAGTTAGTACTGGTACGAACTGGTACTAGCATGTAATGTACAACTGCTGCATGTAAAACAGGCTCTTTCCCCCTCTGCTAGCTATAAAGTGTTAGGAAGTGAGACTGGTTGGTTAAAAGATCTTGTCAGTCTTATTCCTGCATGGAACAAACTGCAACCCTGAAAGCATTTCCCAGCATTTCTCTGAGATGGCCACCAGCTCCCTCTGCAGTGTGTCTTCTTGTGTTAAGCCCAAAGCTCAGAGTACCTCCGGAGGGGAATATCCTGCCAGGCTGCTCTGAGAGAACAGCACAGAAAAGGCTGGGATCACCTGGCGTAGCCTCTCCAGTCACTAATGCACTTAGCAGCTCCAGGTAATGGGTACAAATGGAAAGTCCACATTAACCCCTGAAGGGAAAAGCTGCCATGAAGAATCAGGTTTCAGCTGAATAAGTCAGTGCACACAGGGTGACAAAGGGGAAAGACCTTTAAAAGCAAAGATGATGGGAAGGTAGGTAGGGGTGAAAGCATCAAGCAGCTGCCACTCCTGCAGCTTCCTGAAGGACAAAATGTGAGGGACAGAACCCCCAGGTAATAATGGAGGAGGCTCTTTTCAATCTCTCCAAATGCATTCAAAGTCCAAGGTCACTTCTGGCTGGTATTTTATTTTCTAATGGAGACAGCCACTCAAGCAGCCACTATTGCTTTGTGTCCAGTTAGTAATGAATTAGAAATAAGGGATTTCTGTAGAGCAGTTTAATTAAAATTAGAGCAATTATTGGGGTAAAATAACCATGTGAAGGGCTTATCCCATTATCTTTGCTCTGGAAGAGCAGTTTCTGTAAGCATTCAGCACAGAATCTGTTTAGTGACAGTTCTCACTACGCCCACTGGAGGGTTCACCCAAGACTGATGAAATGAGAACACATAAAACCTTCCTAAGACAAAGTCCTGCCACTGGCTTTTCTAATGTAATATGCCAAATTACTGTTCTCCCATATACTGTGGTATTTGTCATGTCTATTGCATTTGACTTTTGATAAGTAATATTCCTACGGCACTACGATATTATAAGATTTTCTGCTTGAGAGTAACAAAATCATTTGTTTGCTTCTTTTACTACAAGTGTAATTATTAGCTTAATGAACTTTATTACTTGTTACACTGTTGACAGGCTTTTTTTCTGACTCTTACAGAATGTTTTCTGGCAGAACTATGGGGTTTTATTTCACTCTTAATATATTTTTCTGACAAACATATAAAATACATTTAGCTGACAAACATCACTTTCTTAGTATCACTTGATGTGGACAGCTACTTTTGAATTTTTTGATGTGTACAAAGCTTGGACTCAATCCCTTAGATGACAAGGCGCTCAACAAACATTGTGTCACCTAAGCATGGCAGCCAGAGTCCAAAATAAATCATGAAATACAAGAGATTTAAAAACTAAACATTCCTATCACCCTGCTCTCAATTAGGGGATAAATTTGAACTTAATCTCCTTAATTCTAAATTAGTGATCATTACTATATGGCCAGTCATGAAGTCTTCTTCATCTCCTTACTGAAATTCCCGTGCATTGTACTGTACCAACCCGTGGAGTCTTACATGGTCTCAGTTGTGCTGAAGCTGATCTCTGCAATGCAATGGCTGCGTTGCAACTCCAAAGAGCCCACGATGAATCCAAGTTATTCCAGTCTTTTGCAATTTGTCATTCTTAGACATCTGAAGCTACTTGGCTCTACTCATTTCATTATTTGTTTAAAACCACAAAATGTTTTAGAATTGAAATTACCCTAGTTTCACCACGCAAGGCAAAGGCTAAAAAAAGAGTCTGTGATTTTAGGGTAAACTTACCAAGAGGCAGAAATGCAAAATCTGTATTCACAAATTCTTAACTTCTCTGTTTTCCGTTTTATTTAACACAAATTCCCCACACACACCTCCCAATTTTGACCAGTGCTGCCTTTTCCTGCAGCTGTGAGTGGGTGGATTCCACACTTCTGTGGTGCCAGTTCACCTGTTTGGCTCAGCTTCGCAAAACCTTACGAAGCACCAGCTACTTGTACTTGGTTGGCATCTTATCAACAGGATGCTTATCAATAATGTGGAGGCAGATTTTGCTCAAGTTGCTTGAACTGTGCAGCACTCACTTGACTAGATACTATAATTTCTAGTTGGTCTTGCAGAACTCATTACCAAACAATATCAGTATACTTTTTCCTTATTGCTCTCCATCTTCCATCCCATCTACCTGCACAAGGCATCTATGTCTCCAAACCTGATCAGCAGCTCACCAATTAAAGCTCAGAGTTGCTTATGAGCTGCCATGTTGGACCTACTGAAGTGACTTTGGACATGTTCAAGTGGCAAAAACTGTGAGGTGCTCCAGACACAGATTTAGGCACCTGAAGAGTTACATGAGCTCTTAGTGTGTGCAGGGATATTATTCTGTGTTTCCCTTTTCAATATCCAGTCCTACATTATTAAGCAGTATTGAGTGGCTATCTACACAAGCCCCCCCAGCCCTTCCATTTGCCTTTAATTGTAGTTGTCAGACAACTGTGATGATCATTAAAAAGTCAACAGTGAATTATTAAAAAGAGAATACCATAGCACAGGTGATGCCTGGCCAATTCAAACACAGCAATATCAGAGAAAAGGGCAACAACAGAGCCCTTATAAAATAAATCAATTTCAAGCAGCTGTAATTAACTGCAGCCTCAGTGGAGCAGAGCATGCAGCTGCAATGTTTATCTCCCATGCAGTAGTACAGCATGTTTTCCAAATGTAACCATTGAGGGGTTTAGGCTCTTTTTTGTTGTGAATTGTTTTAACCTGGAAAAATGACCCTGGGCAGTAGAAAATGCATATGGGCACCTGTACTGCAGCATGGGCACTGCAAACAGGAGCCAAAACAGAAACACTGGCAAAAGTTAACAGGATGTGGGATTCAGAGAAGAGAATTTCACTGTGATGTGTCATTGATAAAAGAGGTCTTTGGAGGATATTTGAGTAGCCCCTCTTCTTTACACAGGATGTTACTGTAGGCAGCAGATGGCTCCAGAATGGAACCCACTGGAGCTGATCAGGCAAGGACAAAAATGGACGTAAAAAATTGTTTCAAGATTCTTTGATTACTAAATCACACAAATGGAATAATCTAATTTCAACAGAAACAAAAATCTAGTTAAATGAGGAATCACTTAGAAAAAGATTTGATGGATTAAATTAAAAGGGAAAAATAGCCAATGCTGAAAATGGATTAAATGATATCATGGAAGCTTAAGGTGATTGATAGTGTGTATGGGGACAGGAGTTGTTTTTCTTCCCTTTTTATTATTTATCAAACTGTTTATGGTACCTTTATATAAAAAAACAAATAACTAGTAACCAAAGTTATTCTCCCTATTTCTCACAAGTGAAACTCATTGTTTCCGTTCCACAGTTTGGTGGCGTTGAAAATACTCAAGAGTATTTCATACAAAAAACCTGTTCAATGAGGAATAAATATATCCACAGCAATTCAATACACAGAATTTTCTGTACAGTCTTCACTAGTGCAGAACAAGAGAAGATAAGTCTGATGTGAAAGGTCTCTTGTCAACTGAGATGGGTTAGCTTTCAGCTGCTGTTGTTTGTTGAAAGGGAACCATGATGTATGAACAGCCCATGTACTTTCTGGTGTAATTAGCAGCAGTGAGGGGATTAAATACACAGGACACTAGAAATGGGGAACTGAAGCTCATGCCACGGCCTGCCAACTTATTTGTAGTTTTATTTGTAGTACAGTGATTTAAAGACTAAACAAAAATACTGTAATTCATAAAATTAATTAATTTGCAAGCTGTTATTCTGCAGCAATATTGTTTTATAGGTCATAGTTTGTCACAAGATGTGAATTAAATGAAAGTAATTAAATAACTGTAGTGTCATAATTAAGTCAATCTGGGCCAAATGCTACCAGTGCATGTGTGTAAATATGGGGCGATTATGGGAAAGGTTAAAGAAGTGATTATGGTTCTTCTGATTTAGCAGAGGAAAAAAAATAATTTACCTTTATTTCATGTTATTTTAAGACCACGATCTCGATCAAGGGACAGTGGTGATGAAAATGAACCAATTCAGGAACGATTCTTCCGGCCTCATTTTCTGCAGGCTCCTGGAGACCTGACTGTTCAAGAAGGAAAACTATGCAGGATGGACTGCAAGGCAAGTGTCATGCAAAGGGTAGCAGCAGCCTTTTGATAACATCAGCTGACTCAAAAACCACATTGGTTTCTTTTCAAAGCAATTTTGCCTATTGGCAGTTTCGGAGCCTGTTAGCAGGGTAATTAATCTCATTGCTTATGAGTGAGTAAGTGGACAATAAAGTTTCCCTCCCTTCCAATGAAAGTGCTTCAGGCAAATCTTAGAGCTCACAGTAAACTGATTTATAGAATTCAGCTATGCTGTGGTGTGGAGGGAAGCAGCACACACTACAGACAATGTGTTTCTACATTTTAAGTCCTTTTACTAGTTGAGTTTGGAACCCCTGTTAAAAGTTTCAAACAGTATAAACCTGATTTATGACTCTGCTGAGCAGAAATAATTCAGGCTTGGGTGACTTCTGTTTACTTTATGCTGACCTATTTGGGAGAAGCTGTTTGCTCTGAAGCAGTCCCCACAGCAAGTGGCACAGCTTTCAAGAGTGCAAGACTTGTCCACACAGACCAAGCATTAACTAGTGCAAGTGGTGCTGTCACCAGGGCACACCTCAGTGGAATGCAACTTCAGAGGTCAGTAGTTAGTCAGCTAAAATCTTTTTGTCTGCAAGCTTTCCGACAAGAAGTTAATCTAGAAAGGAATATCTTCTCATTCCACCTCAAGAGCAAACAATAAAAAAGACAAAAGGTGTCACCCTGCCTTTTGTTTTGCAATGTATTATTATTTAGCTTCTAGCCTATCTACACACTGATCTTTTTTCAGTCGCGCCCATAAGACATCATGGAATTTAGGGAGTTGGCCAGAAAGTTAAGTAAATGACTACAACTGACTCAATGTGTAAATCAGGACAGAATTAGATCTTTAAATCTTTTGGTACACTTGCAGTAGCAAACCAAACCGAACTTCCTTGAAGAAACAAGTCAGGACTCCTCCAATGTTTCATGTGGCTAAAACAATTTCCCACTGTTCTCTTTACTCTCAAGGTTAGTGGATTACCAACTCCAGACTTAAGCTGGCAACTTAATGGCAGACCAATTCGCCCTGACAGCTCTCACAAAATGTTGGTGCGTGAGAACGGGGTGCACTCCTTGATCATAGAACCAGTCACATCCAGAGATGCTGGAATCTACACGTGCATTGCCAGCAATCGAGCTGGTGAGAATTCATTCAGCCTGGAGCTCACTGTTGCAGGTAATAACTTCATCCTAAGCTTTCAGACTGAGCACTGCCAGGATAGCATGAATAAAGGAAGCATGAATGATGTCAAATGACACGCTGAGGGGTGGAGGGTAAGAAAAGGAAACCTGGCAGTAACAGAAGTGTGGTATATTTATAGGTGAGCTATTCATGTTATGTTGTGGCATAAGTTGTCTGGCATGTAATGCCTTTGCACACAGTTAAGAAAAGGGGGCTGCTGGCCTTGAGGCCAGGAACCAGACTATTTCCCTGGATGTTTCTTTGTGATGCCAATCTGTGCAGACCCACGTTACCCCTGGGCAGCCAGTAGGAATGCCTTGTGCGTTTCACAGCACGTCAGACTAATGCCACTGCAGCCTTCTGGTACAGCAGTTCCTTCTCCAGTTAAAAGTCCATGCTTTTGTGGAACATGGGGGAGCACATTTTACCAAGCATAGTGCAGGCAGTTTATCTAGTTGTCACGCTCTACATTTCAATTATTTTAGGACAGAATCAGCTTTTTAGCATTCACTTTTCCCCCTATTAATATAATGGTGGGATTGTTTTCTTCAGAAGAACCATGACTGAACTTCATGATTAATGAAGACAACACTTATGTTTCCTGCCACTTAAGTCTTTCATAATTGTTTTTGGCACACTGCTGAAAGAAAGGCTATGTTTTCATAGACAAATGTCAACATAACTGCAATCTTTATTTTCACAGCTAAGGAAGTACAAAAAGCACCTGTGTTTATAGAGAAGCTACAAAACACAGGTGTGACTGAGGGATTCCCAGTGCGACTGGAGTGTCGAATCTCGGGAGAGCCATCTCCTCAGATATTTTGGAAGAAAGAGAACGAGTCACTCACATACAACACTGACCGAGTGAGGTTAGACTGAATAACAATAACCTCCCCATGTGTAACTTCAATGATGATTTATCCTGTAAAGCAAATAAAAACCTAAAAGGTCACATGAACGCTTTATGTAAAGGGCATATCATAAATATTAACTAGTGATTGTAATAATGCATGACATTTACTCAACTTGCAGCCAGCCTGGTGCCTGAACCAGAAATAAAATGTTACTTGTTTTCCATCATTAGACTTTCCATCATAGACACAACTACCTATGCACTCTAAGCAAGAGGAGTTTTACTCTTCCTGAATCAAAACTACAGAAATTTGCTAGTGAAAACCAAGGTTTAAAAAGAAACACCCTGTGCTTTTCAGCAGAAACTGATTCATAATTCTGCTGTACAGTTAAGCAACTAAGATTCAGTATTTTATATTTTAAGATCGTCCTCAAGTTTCTTTATCCTTTCCACAAAAAGTCTGGGTAAGATCTGGTGTTCCTGCTACTCCTCCAGATGTCTTAATCCATAATCGTGAAAGAAAAGTTACTTCATGTGTTTTACCTTCTGAGTTTTCAATACAGGATATTAAACTGCCAAATTGTCAAGCATACTCAAGGCTTTATTTTCCACTTGCTAAGTTCAGAGGAAGTTCCATTTTAATTAAAATTTTAATTAAAGTTAGACTATAATCAATCTGTATCTAAGATTGGGTCAGTTTATAATGCCAGTTTAAAACAGCTTACACTGCTTTGTGATTTAAATAGTAATTTTCTACTTTTCTTTTGATTAGCATGCACCAGGATAACTACGGCTACATTTGCCTGCTTATTCAGGGAGCTACAAAGGAGGATGCTGGCTGGTACACTGTTTCAGCTAAGAATGAGGCTGGGATAGTGTCTTGCACTGCCAGGCTGGATGTTTATAGTAAGTGGCTTCAATTTTCATGATCATATTAATCCCCCCAAAAGCAACAGTTCTATAAGTTTTGGGTTGTTCACAGAATGGTTTACATTGGTCTCTCTTTCTTTTGTTTATAGTTTCTCCTCAATAGTAAACATCTACTTCAAGACAACAAATGCTCTGTCAAAGTATATATCACCATCTTCCAGACACTAAAGCAAAACAAGCTTGCATGCTTTCTGGTTTTGCTTTGTACATTAAATATAGCTAATTAACAACAGATAACGGCATGATCATATGATTTTTGTGGATCATTATTACTGTTGTTTTGCTGGCACTTCCCTAACTTTTTGTTTTCTTTTGTACATTAGTCTGTAATACACCTGTGACAGCTACCAAAAGTGTAGTAGATGTTTTTATGGCTTTCTCCTTAATTACTCAGTTTGTTCCAAAGCAGTCCCTTATTTTCTTAAAGAAGCATCTCTTATCAGTCTTCTCATAGCAAGAATTAACTGGGAGAGGGGAGCGACTGATAAAGGATGGTTTCTGGGGTGGTGCTGGAAGTGGGAATAGTGAATAAGAGATTTGGTCCAGCATTCTTCAGTATACAAGGGGTGGCAATGGCAACCAGATAATTTCATTTTATGTGCAACAACTCACCTTAGAACAGGCCCATTACTATAACAGGAGTGCACAGAAACAACCTCCTTGCTGTCACCCTTCTTAGTGACACAAGGAAATGTAGAAAACAATGCCAAAAAAGTCACACAGACTGTTGTATTGACTTACCACACTGGAAGGTGAAACTAGATGCTGAGTAAAAACCCCAAAAAGCAACAATGCAAAGAAAGTAAACAAATTTACCTTTGATCTAATGGTTTTCTGCTTCTCAGAAATGACTATCTCCTTCACAAAGGGTTGACTGAGCATCTGGCACACTTAGGTGCACCGCTCAAGAAGGCTAACACTTGTTCTTTCCTTTTTAATCTTTTAATAGCTCAGTGGCAACAACCCCCTCAGCAGACCAAGCCAAAGAAGGTGCGGCCCTCAGCCAGCCGATACGCTGCTCTCTGTGACCAAGGACTAGACATCAAAGCAGCTTTCCAGCCAGAAGCAAACCCAGTGCACCTGACAATGCAGCCTGGCCTGGTAGAGAGCGATGATCTGTAGATTCAACTGCCGCTTCCGTCATCTTCTTTCAAAGCAGAAACACTGAAAGCCATTGCCTTGACCAATGATACTCCTATGTCACTTTATGCAAGGGCAGACACCTTCATGTACAAAAGATAAACAACAAACACAGTAACCATATATTCCTTATTCATTATACCAAATTAGAAGAATAGATAGATTATTAATAGAAATGTACACATTGCACAACAAATCACATTCACCAGTTCCTTAACCTATGTTGCTTCATAACCCTTTTCATAGAGGCCAAAATGCATCAGAGAGAAAGATTTTTCACTACATACCTTCGTAAGCAGTAAGTAGATGCTACACAGTCTTAATGGTGCAAGATGTTTTCTTCAAGGGTTATCAACAGTTCTAAAATGGCTACACACATTCTGACAGCTACGATGAACAAGTGCAATACTATAAGAATGAAACAGGAAGGGACAAGGAAAGAAATGTAAGCAAATGCTGTATCTCTGCAAACTGCTTTCTATTCAACCATGAAAAAAATAATCTTTCTTTCAATGCTGTTAGTATGGACATCAACACCCTAACTTTCAATTAATTTGTGTTTTTCCTTTTTGCCATCTTGGAGGAGGCTTATTTACAAACCCATAGCAATGGCAGTCTAAGCAGAAGTAATTTACTTCTGCAGGACAACCAAGAAGAGATGGCACATAGTAACAATCTACTCCAGATCACACATTGGTAACTAGATGGGAAAAAATGCTGATAGTATAAACCACTGCAGTGAATTACTGCAAGGGGTGGGAGGGGGACTGTGCAAGAGGTTGAAACTCTCTGGATTTCTGGAGAGCAGGTAACCTTGTAATACTCCCACTCAAGCTTCTGAAATTCTAACATGAGCTGAAAACTAGAGAGTGTATGTATGGAATGTTTGACTGTTTAAAGCTTGTGTAATATGTATGAGGATTTTAGAAATGTATAGTAAGTGAAAAATTGATTGAAACTACACTACGGATTTAAGTGACAAGTATACACCACAGGTGATAGTTTGCAAATCTGAGGAAGTAGAAAATGAAGATAGGCAAAAAAATCCAGTTTGCTTTTTGTATTTTCTTCTTAATATATGTCTCTGATGGATTTTATTTTTTCCTTCTCCTGACTGCTGGCAAATGTCAACTCTTTTGAGGGGTAGTCTGTGCACCATAGGTGAAAAGCCTGAAGGCTACTTACAGAATGCAAGGCAAATCCATTTGGAAGTGGAGCCCCACTTAAGTCACACCTGACTAGGTAGTTTTAAATTAGAATCAAATGAATTTCAGTTGAATGGGAGGGAGGAAGAATGGATGGAAAAATTACTAGGCCTGACAAGGAAAATGAGTGTTTGATGGTACGAGCTACGCTACTTCGCTAGGAAAGGAAAACACTGTATTCCTTATATGAAGCACATATATGGTATCTTTCATTATTTATAATAAAAGTGTTGAAATCTTTAATCTCAGTTCATTTATTCAGAAGTCCTGTACTTAGGGGTTTGTTTGTTGTTTTTTTTTTAATTTTGTAATTGTGTACACCATATATTGCATTACTGCTATACGTGTATTGCTTTGTAAGTACACAAAGTTTGTTTTGTTTTTTAGTGACTAATAAACTTTAGCACACAAGGTAGTACTATTCTGGTGCAGGATATGACTAGTAATGGGGATGGTTAAACTAGATTAACATCAGTCTGACAGGTGGGAATAATCTGATTTTATTCTTGAAGTATGTCATATCTTTTGCCAAATTTTCCTCAACTGTGACATGCTAATTTACTTTTTTGTTTAGCTTCACTAGCATTATTTTGCCACTTTTTATTTGTATTTATAAAAATGTATTATCATTACTTTGGACTGTTGTGCTGATATAATGTGGGTTTAGCATCAATAAATATTACACAAATAGAAAGTTTTCCTTCTGGTAAAGATTAATAACTGTTTCAGTACAAGCATTCAAGTGTAAGATTTGGAAATTTTAAATATTACGAATACAGATTAAATGAGGCCTATATACAGCATCTAAAAACTACTAGAATTTATCAGAATAGTCTGCTTGTGACCTGGAATCTTGTTTCAACAGAACATAGGAACATTACTCATAAATTCTGAGAAATTTTTGCCAAAAAGAGGAACTGGAAGATACTTTTTTTTAATAGGCTAGAAAATATGCAGGTCTGTTTTGTATTTCTAATAATTGCAATATGTCATCACTTACAACTGATTCTAAGCAAAAGATACGGTAAATTCATTTAAGATCCTGATAACAGGACATTATCAAAATTGGGGGGAAAAAAGTCAGATTTACTTACAAAATCCTGACTAGTTTCTTCTTTTTTCAATGTGAAGATACCAGGAAAGATGGAACATTATCCATTTTTTTTCTTGTGGGTTTACATTTCAAGCACTGATCACTACAGAGGCTTATGTCAGCAATTAAGTGAGTGAGTGCTGACATTAATGGCAATACTGCAACTGAAGTCACTGGAGTTGTGTCTGCTCACAGAACGTTTGGCTTTGGCTTGGGGACTAAACAACTGAGACTTGTTGAAGATGAGGTCATCATCACTTTTTGCCTCAGTGTAAATGTACAGACACACTTAAGTAGTAAATCACATCTCTAAGCAGCAACATTGTTTTTATGAAAACATTCAGCTGTGCTGTTACTTAGTTACCAGGACTGTTTGGGCTTACAAAGTCAGAGATAGAAGCGTGGCATAAGCAAGTTAACTTCTCAAGCCAAAAAGCAAAAATTCTTGGAAGCATCAAAGTAACTTTCAGAAGTTTAATCTCCTTCCACATAGTCCAAAGACAGATAGTATGACCTGAGAGTGTACTTTTGTCATTTTTTAAGACTAAAAAAATGAGCCTTGACATTTTGCAAGACTTCCAGTTTAGGTATGGGAAGTCTTCTAATTGTATAGGAAGCTGATCAGTCCAATCAGCAATCAGAGACTCAATTCAACAATGATCAGGATGACAACAGAAACCTCTGTCAAAAATACAAACAGTGAGGTGCAAAATTCCACATGCATTCCACCATTCCAGCTGGTGGTGTACTTAGCACACAGTGCCTTTATCCTACAGCTTTAAGGCAACAGCAAGCATTAGTTAACAAGCATAATTTGCTTCCATCACAGCTAACTGGCAATTAGGGATCAAAACCAGTCCAGCTTGAAACCCCAGCTTATAAATCATTGTTTCTTCCTGTATCACCACTTTCAAGGTCTATTTTAATTCACTTAGGGTGTATGATAAGAAATGCCTTGATTCTCCACATCTGGACTGCTACATCCTCACCTCTGCAAGTAGCCCAAACAGATTTCATATGTAAGTACTTCATGAGCTCACATTATCCAACATGCCATGATGCTGAGGGGATGAGCTGCATGCTCTGACTGCAAAACCCAGCTGCCTAATGCACACTGTGCACTATAGACAAATTCAAGCATAGACTAGAAATGCCTGCTTGGATTATGCATGTTGGCTAATTCACTCCCTCACCATTCAAATGTACATGCAAGGGGTAGAATTTACTGACATTTATATCGTTCTCCTGAACTAAAATAGCCTTCCCTCTGCACAGATTTTCTGTTTGAACAGAAATATGAGCACGTGAAACACCTCAGGCAGATGGAAACATAGTTCCTGCCCCAAGGAATTTACAATGTATTCCAGACAGCACACAGTATTCTTTGACTTAAAGCTTGCAACTCCAACTCAAAATTAGGCCATTTTGCATTCTTTAACAGAAGTGATTAAAACATAAAATTATCTAATACTGCACTGCATCTCTACTAAAAATGTGTTTGGAACATAATGCTCAATCACATCTAAGCAAAAAAGCCAGTCAATGAGCAGCAGTACCTGCACAGCAAAGATTTCAGCAGCCATTCAGATGGAGACAAACTCCAGTTCAACACCACCTAGAAGGAGAAATGTTGTGCTTTATAAAACAACTGCAGTGTAACAGGTAACCCTGGGGACTGGCCAAGTCTTGTAACTGCTATCACTTTCTAGTTCTGTAGTAGCATCAATGGTCCAGAAACAGCTGCAGAACAAGAAAGCAGAAAAAAGTAACAGTACATGGCCATTGCACAGAATGATTACAACACTTACAGAAGGAGCTCTACCAAGTCTCATCACACCAAATGGATTATGGTAGGACTTTTCTCCTGTGTGTTTAACAACACAGTTTCAGGGAGACATACTGCCATCAAACTTTTCTAGACAACTCTTGGCCCGGACATCACAGCGTGTTTGTAGAGAACTGAGGCTACAAAACCCAGACTGCCAAACAGGACCTTTCTGAGCTACTGCAAAAGGTGCTGAAACTAACATAAGATTTTCTATACAACAGGAACCACACCTGTAATCTACTGCAAATTAATGATCTCACCCATGTTGGTGTCCTGAAAATTATGGTGAACTATAAAATTATAGCTGCTCTCTGTTCTGTATATACATTCCAAAAACAGAGCTACAAGGGCCTGCAAAGAATGGATGCAGCTCCAGTCTGCTGCTGGCAGGGACATCTCATCATCAAAAATCATACATGCACACTAAATGACATCTAATCAAAACAAGAGAAATTACTATATTCCTTCTTTTCTCTGAAGTTGCAGGAAGTTTGCAGTAGAAATTAACCAACTATGTGAAAAACTAGGATAAAAGGTCATACAAAAAGGATCAGAATTAAAACACTGCAACTGAGAGCTTTTAACAGGTCACTGGCATCCAGGTGTGACAGTACAGCCTCCAGCACAGAGCTGGAACATGCAGTTTAGTGCATCAAGCATTAAAAATACCGAGCTGGGAGATCTGCAAGTCAGAATTCACAAATCATCAAACTGCTTCACTAACAAGCTTCAGCAATACCATATAATCACTTTGCAGTTATTCTTAAACAAATTATTCAAAATCATGCAGCAATTTCAAATCCATTAGTATGCTACATATGCAAGGGCACCTCAGTACCATCATAGGACTGGGAAATGTTGAGGAACATCCACACAACTCCATTTGTTCAGTGACATCTGCATCCCACGCTCCCACTGACACTGCCCTAATGTGTGTGTGTAATGACACCAAGGAAGCTTTGATGGCTTTTACCTTGGTGTTGTCCCACTGCATTTGATACTGAATATTCAAATTGGCAGTTTTTTTATATACCATGAATTAAACATATCCCAGACCTTAACAGATACGAGCTGTTAACGTAAAAAATAAAATCATAAAAATACCAGACCATGTGATTATAGTCATGCTGACCCAAAGATGTCTGGCAAGGTACAGCTTGCATTTTTTTACTAATAGATATATCTACAGCCTAAAGAAGCCCTTAGTATATGATCTGAAACTGAACCCAATATGTGTGAAAATCAAAAGTAACTTGGGACTTAGCAGAGTTACTTCTTCAGGCACTAAGCACACCCAATGACTTCTCCCCACAACTACACTTGACCTATCTTTTCCAACACAGATTAACTGAATCAAGTGGGAGCACCTGGCCTTGAAGAGTTCATTTTTCATTTGCTTTACTTGAATGAACTACACTGTTCTTCCAAAAAAACAAGTCACATAATTGCAACAGGCAATATACACTTCAGGGTCATGTAATACAGCCTCACACTGTGCAATACATGAAAGTAGGAAAATTTGCCTTACAGCAATAAAGAATCATTATAATGTATGTTTTAACTGTAGGTACTAATATAACAAAGAGATTTTGCAGGCTGGGATTAAGATATCCACTTCCTATCCAAATTTCACTGATCTCAATATGAAATCCTTTTCATCTTTAGAAGTCATGCCTTACAACCCTCATCAGCTCAGGATATAAGGAACAGGATTTTACAAAACCAGTAACAGGGATGCCAGCCATCAGCTTTGCATCTACACAGGCAACTCCACTTCCCTAAAACAATACAGGTTTACTCACCAAGTCATTACCAGTACAATAATGCCTTAGGATAGACTGCCCTCAGGAGGCCACAGTGAAATCTCTTCATGGGATACAACCCTAACTCACTCAACATGCACCAACTCAGCCAACACTATATACTTCTGTTACCAGAGTCTGCAAAAGCTGTTCCCCATCAGAGCTCCTCCTTACAGCTGCAATATTTTTTAAAAAATCCCAAACCAAAACCACCTCATGAACATTTTATGTGTCCTGCTACAAACTTTTACATACAAGAATGTTTGGGTTGGCTTGGGTTGGGTTGGAAGGATGGCTTGGGTTGGAAGGAACCCTAAAGATTATCTAGTTCTAAGCCCCCTGCCATGGGCAGGAACACCTCCCACTAGACCAGGTTGCTTAGAGCCCATCCAGCCCATCAATTGCAACAGATGCCTCAAGAGCAAGAAAAGACTGTTTGTGTTAGACAGTGAGCTCACTACAGCAAATTCTAAATTACAAACATATTTCTTAAGAGATAAGCAAAAGTAAGGCTCCAATGACCTACTGAGGACAAAAGATGAACAAGAGTAATCCATCATCTTCCCAAACATTAGAAAAATACAGAGAAGACATACAAAACAATTAACTTTCTAGGAATATAATGTGCTTCAACTAAGCCCCAGAACAGGCAAATCACACTACCTATGAACTTTGAACTGAATCAAACTCAAAGCCAAGTGAAGAACAATTTTAGGTTTCCTAACTTGGCAGTGACAAGGCAGGTCACAGAAATGAGTAAGTACTGCGGTACACAACCTTCTTTTAGCAAGGATATCCTCTCTGAAGCAGGAACCCAGCAGAGTAAAAACTCAAAGCAATCATTATGGGTGAGTCAGAAAGAGGGTTGCTGTATAAGAGGACTGCATGCTGAATTAAATGACAGCTGCAAAAGCAGCTACCCTCAAAACCTGCCTTGATGGTCTCTTTAGAAATTCTGTGGTGGTAGTGAAAGGCCATCTACAAACCAGTGAGATGGGATGGGGCAGGAGAGAAGATGTGGAATAAATCACAGATTAAGTTAAAGACCAGACTTGCATTGTAGCCTTCTCTAAATGCTCCCAAATCTAGTGGATGAGGCGAAGATGCAAAGCATGCCTGAAAAAACAGTTTTAGGAATTGGACTCCAGTTCTTTAGAACTGGAGTAGTGGGAATCCATAAAATGGAGTAGTGGGAATCCATAAAATACTTAATTTTTAAAGAGAAAAAAAGGCAAAAAGATGCCAGTATTTAACAGATTATAGGAGACTTTTAAGCAACATAGTGGGTGAAGAAACATTAGATGGATAAGAGCACATTCTCTCACTTCTATTAGGAACAGAATCACAGAAACTATATATAATATGATAGTGCACTGAAGTTTTCAAAATTCAACTGAGTAATGATTCTAAGTCAGTCAAGTGCAGTCTGACCCACAAACACCCATATGCAAAAAACCCCAAACAGTTATATGTAGCTTGGCATAAATGCCAGCAGCACAAGATGCAAAGCCCAAATGTCTGCTTTTAATCAAAGACAGTGACAAAACAGACATACCAGAAGTATGATGAAAGTAAGATTAAAAAGTAAGGTATTGATACAAAATATATAGAAGTCATAAAAATAAATATCAACATATTAAATCATCCAATCAAACATGGATTGAATTTCCAAACCTAGCAAGGTAACCTCTGTTCTTAGATGATATTTGTACTCACCCATGAAGATGGATACGTATAGCCATAGCTATGACATCTGAGAAGTCTAAGGCCAGCAATGTAACTGTGATGACAGACAGCAGTCATGAGTATGTTGGATAAACGTCACACTGAAGAGGCCAAGATCACTTTTTTAATATATTCTTTTTCATGCAACTAATTAGGTCCACCCAACTCTGGCTGTGGTCACCCCAACCATACACACCCTGAGCCAAAATGCTATTTTCAAATAAGTGATTTTTTAAAGGTGACTTTTACTTCTGCAAGTCTATTGGCCAACTTTATTAATAAAGACAGAAGTCCACTACCATAGACTTCCATAAAAAAGAAGCAACATATAATAAGAAAATATTAAAATGAAGCTTGAAAGACAAGTCAAAATTAAGATGCAGCCCAATGATAACACTAAGATTGAATGTACTGAACTTCAGTATAACAATTTTAAATACACACATCAAATTCAATTTATTTTTGTGGAGAGGGGGAAGTTCCTAGCATTCAAACATCAACCTTTGTAAAACCAGCAATTTAGCTTTAGGAGTCAAATGGAATCAGTCACTGAATGTAACATTTACAGCCAGATCAGAGTTCAGAGGAATAATCTGCAAAAGTGCTCTGGCACCTCAGGAACAGGAACTGTGCCTGAAGAAGGCAAGCAGATGATCAAAGGAAAAAGCAAAGTGCTCAGGGAAGGAAAATCCACTGGGGAAAAAAATCCCCAGACTCTAAACAAACCCCTATGATCAGTTTTTGGTATCATGGAGGAACTCGAGGAGAACTTCTACAGGCACCTTGTTGCAGCTTTTACTGCTTCCTTTACATCGAGAGAGGTTACAGAGGAAAGAGGGACAAAGGAGAAAGACGAGGCCTTTCACTCCCCTGTTCTAAAAGGAACCAAGTAACTGCACTGGGAAACTTCTGAGTGAAACCTGCCTCAAGTGACCGGAAGCTGGCAAACATGAGAGCAAGTTCTTGTGATTTTAGTGGGTGGAAGGACCACTTGTTTTTTAAGAAGAGATTCCAGAGGGATCCAGGGAATTAAAGCCTAAATATATTTTTCTGTATATAGCAAAGTGCCAGAAATTGTTCTAAAGCCAAGGGAACAACAGGATAAACATACAGAGCTGCTTTTGCAAAGGAAAATCGTGTTTGATAAACATTTTAGAGTTCTTCTAAAGAAGAACTTAAAAGAGATGGGAGTACAGAGATCTAATAATGGTGCATACTTGAAATTCTAAAACACATCTGACACATTCCCTTGCCAAAAACTATTAAAGATGCTGTGCTGCCAAAAGAAGTTGCCATATCAGTACATTGTTTAAAGATAGAAGACAAAGGGAATGAATCAGCAGCTGTTCTCCCCTAAGGATGTGCAGTGCCAATAAAACACCACAGTTCTCTGTTGGGGCAGGCAAAGTATAACCTATTTCTAAGGGTTCTCAGACAGCAGTTTCTGAATGCCACAGTGTAGTCCACTAACACTAAGTTAGTCAAAGTCACAAAGGGATTAAGGAATTAAAAAATTGCAGAACCATTTCACTAAGGAAATAGGTGTTAAAGCCAGTAAACCAAACTCATTATAGAGATTTGAGAACAATTAATGCTGAAAAAAATACAAAAAATACAAAAAATATGTAGAAATGAACTCCAAGTAGACCATTAATTATTGTTCTGAAAATCTAAGTGCAAAGGTTAGGAAAAAGCAAAACACCTTGGCATTTTTTTGAAACAATATATAACAAAACATAAAACAATTTAATTTTTTTTAATAGATCCACACTGAATTCTGCAAGAAGTTCTACCTGGTGCTCCTTCCTTGAGAAACTGGAAGAGTAAAGCAAAGTTCAACAAAGACAATTTAAGATACAAAAGAGCTCTCCAGCAACAAGCAATTAAAAGAAATATGACTTTTCAGTACAAAACAGAAACAACTAAGGCAGGCTGGATAAGATAGAGGTCTACAAATTCAAAAGCAAAACAGAGAGAGCACCTAAGGGCTGTTTTTAATGCCTGCAGGCCTTAACCAGAGTTATCCATTGGTGGATTCAAATATCCCAGTCACAAACTGCTGGAGGTACCAGAGTCTTCTAAGGTGACACACACCTGATCTGTTACCTACCCTGCACAGTCCCTACTTCCCCTGTCTGAGACATCACACCAGGCCAGACAGAACCAGGATTATGTTAACCAGTTTTCTGTTCTAATTTATCAGTTCAAAGAAAAGGGTGGCAAAAGCTTTTTAAAAGCATGATTTAAAGCTACCAACACTTCAGTCTGGCCCTATGGCAACAGCAATAATAAAAACATACTATATACTGGAACTTTTTAAGGAAATTACTCTGTGGCATGCTGAGATTCTACTGACAGCATTATTTCAGGTTTTAATTGCAAACGTAAACTAAAAATTCCATTGCTAATAACTTATTTAACAGCTCCCTTACCCAAAAAAAAAAAAAGAAGGGTAATAATAATTAGGGTCAGAACTTACTGAAAGAAAATTATTTCTAGTTTCTTAGGTTTGGCTTTTGGTCAAGAAATGTCACACAGGGTTTGTTTGTAAAATACCAAGGACGGGTATGGGCAGCAGCCAAGTCACTGACATATTCCTACTTGACTAGTGAAAATGTACCAGCTGTCCTTCCTCACCTTCAGTGCCCTTGGAAAAATTCACAACATCTCTGGCCAACTCCTTCTATCAAGGAAACACATAATTAGCATTTATATTTTTGGTGCAAAGACACATATGACACATAACAGCAATAACAGGAAGATAAGGACTCCTGGAAGGATTACTTTTAGTGGTATTTTATATTCCAAAGTGAGTAGCACAACCAACTGTAAAATCTCCTGTTCATACACATACTCCTTGTATTATTTCTCAATACATACCTGCAAGAAGCTTGAACATGTGTTGTTTTCTGGCACAAAGACAAAATTTCTCAGCTGCACAAATGAAGAAAGACTCAGTTTTAAAGACTCAGTTATCATCAGCGAGATCTCTTCTTTCTGTATTGTGGTGTGTGCCAAGATGGGAAGCAATTTCAAAAGCTGAATCAACATCTGGATCATGATGCAATGAGCACCAGAGCTAAGAAGTGAAGGTCCTGAACCACATTCATAGTTTTCTTTAGAGATAATAAAAACATCAATTATCAAAAATTACTCAAGCTCAATAGAAAAGCCTGAGGTCAAACATTTGGTAAGTTTTCAGCAAGACAGGAACACTCAGAATCATTTACAGCAGAATAATTACTCTGCTTCAAAAGTTGCTTTGAATAAAACAAATGGCCATTTTATTGACTATACATACATATGAGGGAGCATCAACTTAACAGCTGAACTTCATGTTCATGAAGATACAGAGCAAAACACAAAACACCTTGACTTTGTCCTCTGGAAGTGATACACGTTCCAGACTCTACTGAGTCCTTGTAAGGCGTCTTACAGAGCAAGGTCTGCAGCTGCAGTGTTCAGCAGTGCATGTGCAGCTCAAGCTGAGAATATGACAGGATTAGCAGCTCCAGTGCTGTAGCAATCCTTCAATGGGCACGGAAGAGCCACTGGATTGAGTGAGTGCTGTACACACATTCAGGAATGGAACCGAGTAGGCTTTGACTTTATAAAAAACACATTGCATATAATTAAAGCGTCTAAAGGCAATTCAGGTATGCTGAAGATCTAGAAGTTCCTAGCTTTGTAGTGTTAGGTACAAACAAACAAAGCTCAAAGGAAACTCCTTGCTACTTTGTAGGGACTAACTGATAAGAATGCAAAACTATGCATTCACAATCTTTGCCCTACTTGAAAAACTTGATGCAATCATACCTGCCACCCAATAAACACATCTCTGCACTTTATTAACCTTTGTGTAACATGATAATTCAAATACAATCTCATTCTCTCCCAAATTAGCAAGCAGGACTTTATAAAAAACCAGCAATTTAAAAACGTATCAGGACGTTATTAAAGTTATCGCTGTATCAAAACCAGATCTTTTTCTGGTTGTTTCATACACAGACTTTATCATACCAAACAGACTCTTTCAGGCAGCTAATCACACACGTTGCACTTCACTGCTGCTGAATTTCTCCTCGGACTGAACAAGACCAAGTCAATTATGTACATCAATCTTCAAACAATTTCCAGCCCTCTCCCTTTATTTAGTACATATTTATATATTACTATCATGACATTAAAGCAGTCATTTTTTCAAGGCAGTACTTAGGTCATAAGCTGCAAGCCTCCATCTACAACCAGAACACTCCCTGTAACATATGGGCATTCTAGAAGGAAGACAACAGCTTGTGCAACTTCATGAGGCTCTCCAAATCTTCCAAGGAGAATTGCTTTCTTTAACTGATCTTCTTCCAAATGAGCTGTCATCTCTGTGTGAATGAAGCCTAAGAGCAGAGAGATATACGAAGAGTTACCTAACCTTCGACTAAATTTATCCAGTGGATTTCCCACTAAGTCTTACAAAGTCAAATCTATTACCAGGATTCAGCACCAGCTACCCCATTCTTCAAAGTCTCCCAAAGCAGCCTACATCATTTGATGGCCAAAACCACTTCCTTATCTAACCAATAAAATACCTTTCATTTTTGGAAGTAGTAATGCAATAACCAAAATGCAGAGATCTATAAAAGTCTATTTAAAAAACCCAAACAAGAAAGGGTAACTAAAATTCAATCCAAACACTATATTTAGTAACACTTTTCTGAAAGACAAAATATACCCATTTCACCAAAATGTTCTCAATTAAAATATGAGCACAAAACAGAAACAAAATGTCTAGCAAGAAACCCTCTCAGTCTTTAAAGTGTTTGCATTCTATTTCAGAACTCACGGCAGTGCTTGCGTAGTTTCTGTTAGAGCACTCATTTGAAGAATATTTCTTGACATTTTTGAAGAACCATTTTTACAGTTTTCCATTATCTGAGATTTGGCTTTCCCACTGCTGCACAACTCTGCAACAAGCTGCAGCTTTATAAAGAGCTGGTCTTACCTGCTTTCTAGCTGCCATCAAGAAGGGAAAGCCTCCCTTTTGCTTTCTACTGTAATACTTTGCCCCTTTATGATGGCTGTGGATGAGCTGCTCAACTCACTAAAGAATAAAAGTATTTTTCCTGCCTAGTTCACAAGCTGAACAGGTTCATGTAGAATTCTGAAAGGCATCAGAGGTAGTAGAAGGTGAGCAGCATGTACACAGTTATGAGTGGAAAAATTCAGAAAATATAGAAGGGATTTTTCCTTAAGGGTGGCAGTTTGCTTGAACTAGATCATCTTAGGAAACTACAACCTTTACTCACAGAAATAACTTTCAGGACTTCCTCCTTTTACTACAGAGACAGGGGTGCTTTTATGACAGCTTTCTCATGGTCTGTCATGTTTCCCTAATATCAAACAAGCATCCTCTAGCTGGAGACAAGGGTAGCTCTCCATCTCTAAGTAGATCTAATCCTTCCATCTGCAAGGAGAGCGAGTTTTGAAGAAGGATCAAAGAAAAAAACTACATTCATTATGTAATAATGGACAGAAGGACAGGCAGACTCACTCTTCCAAATTTCTTGGTGTACCCTTGAAAAGACTGAAGGTTTTCTGAAAGAATGTATTATACTTTAAACAAACAAACAGAAGATATTAAGAACATTTACTTACAAAGCTGAAGAAAATAACAGAGATTAGTAGTAAGTTACTTTCAGAATATAAGAAAGATCCACAGTCTTAATGAATTGCAACAGTCAAGGATGCAGGAATTCCTCAAAACTAACCTGGAGCAACAACGTTGACCCGAATTTGCTTTTTTGCTACTTCTTTAGCAAGAGAGCGTGAAAATCCAACTAATCCTGCTTTGGTAGCACTATACACACTTTGACCAGAGTTGCCTTTAAGTCCTACAATACTCCCTAAAATAAAGAAACATCAAAGAGAAGATGAAATGGGTAACTTGAAACATGGTACTAACTTTATCATTTTAATTCTAAACTTGGAATGAAAAATGTGATCACAAGAAAAGAGTAAATTATGCATGACTTTATGCATTTTAGCCTGCTAGGATAAGCAAATCTCCCAATTAGCTGTGATTTTTGTACAATTCATGTATCTATGTTGACCAACAAGCACCAGAAGAGTAAAATTAAGACTTTTCTAAAAAAAAGTATCCTTGCCCAGAATTAAATAAAGAAAGAAATGGACTGAACCTATCAATTCTTAGTTAACTGCCAGCAGCTGATATATATAGATATTGAAAGAACTGGTAAGAATAGCAAAGTTTCTTTTTTCAATAAAATATAAGCTATGAGGTGTTTATTACTGAAAAAAGCTATTTAGAAGTTACTGAAATTACACAAAAGAATAAGCATTCAAAAAGAAATGCTAAATATAGAATGTCTAAATACAAGGAAAAGGAAAACAAGTAAATTGTAACAAGCAATGTAATATGTTACACCTGCTAAACACTTCTACAAGACTAGTACACAGAACTCCAAGGGCTTACAGAAGCAACTTACCTATATTGACAATAGCACCTCCCTGCTGCTGAATCATGACCTTTAGAGCAGCCTTGCATGTCAACATTGTTCCCAAAAGGTTAGTGTGAATCTGGGCTATCATATCTTCAGTCTTGGTTCTCAGTAGCAAACCATCCCTGACAAACAAACCAAAGAATTCACTGAACAACCTCCTGATCATGTTCACTCATAAAGAAAAGACTGTTGAACAGAATATTAATGGGGCTGTATGTGGCTCCATACATTCACGCATTTGAAATGGCAATGCTGCAAAAAAACAAGCTAGCCATGCTTCTGAACACAGAGCCTCCTTTGCAGAGTGGTATCAAGCACTGTTTTGGACCATTCCAGGGGGAAAAGTGGAAGAAAGAATAGAGGGGGAAGTCAAACTCAGAATGCAGAAACTACAGTGAAAGCTGTATCATCTGTTAGCATTTTACTGCCATCAGGAACAAAATACTGGCAAGCACGTAAATATTGTTTTCAGATGTGCTCATTAGCAACACTCTTACTAAGCACAAAGGGCCAGAGCACCTTACAGTGAGCTGCCTTCATCCAGAATTACCCACAGTCTTGCAAGGAGTAACCAACCTGTTGATCCCAGCTGCATTAACCAAGTAATTAATAGGACCCAAATTCCTCTGCATCTCCTCAAAAGCCTTTTGGACTTCTTTTTCACTGGATACATCACAGCTAAGTGCCAGATGTCCTGCTGTATTGAAATATATACAACGTCACAATAAAAGCTGTATTTAATTCATAAACCTTCTTCAGAATGTATCAGCTTAGTTGCAAAACAGATGTTGAACTAGTTATAATTTAAGGAACCTATTTAATCCCCAGGCAATTAAATAAAGACTTTTTTCAAGCATTGTATTCATTAGTTATGTGACAATTCCTTGTCTTATATTTTTTGCCTTTTGGAGTCAAAAGTTCAGCATGAGCAGACTGGTCTCAGTTCTGGCTACTTCAGGAGCTGAGGATGACTCAATTAACACCACCTCTCTTGTGACCCCATACAATTCCATTCGTTTTAAAATTCCCATCATGCAGATAAAAAAGGTAATCTACCTTCTCAACAAGTATTGTGAAAACAGAATTGTACCAATACAGCTGTTTTTTAATATTTCTCAGCCACTATTTTCCTTTCCATCTAGTTAAAGAAGGAGGGGTTTTTAAGGACTCGCTGTTCTCACCAGTCAGGCAAGCAGGGAGGAGATGAGTGCACAGCAGCATACGTACCACCAAGGCCACGGGCAGTGCTCTGGGCCACGTCCAGGTTCCTAGCAATGATGGCCAGGCGGCAGCCCCTCTGTGCCAGCAGCTCTGCCACAGCTTTGCCTATGCCACGGGATCCTCCGAACACAGCACACACCTTGCCCATCTTCAAAATAATTCATAAATTGCAAATCAACCATCAATGTTGTGTCCAGTGGAGCCAGACATCAACTGCTGCTCTTGTCATCATCACAGCCTTCACCTGTTTGTAGCAGTTTGTACAAACAGGTGAAGGCTGTAATCTTGACACCGGGTTACAAAAGTAGTGATTTGGTTTTTATGCATTTGTTTGTGTCCATTTTTTTTTTCAAAATAAGCAGCTGAACTAAATTAGACACCACCTCTACAAATGAAAGTTAATTCTTAAATATTTACAAACTAGTAAAAAAATTTAAAAATCACACACATAATCTAGCAATCCAATAGTAGAGTTATGGCAACTTTTATTCAATTGATGAATTATGTGATTTAGGTACCTAAAGGCCAAAACGTATTGTTCATTCAACAGCTGCTTATTCAAGGTTGATGTACTGGTTGTAATTATATTGTTCTTGCAATCACTGTCCTTGTGCTGAAGTCATTTAGCCTCAAGGTCTCACTCCATCCAAAATATCTGTGTTGGACACCACCAGTGTAAATGTCACTGAGAATGATTTGAAACCATTGTATTTACACTGCTTTAATACTGTCAAAAAACCCCACTAGCCTGGGGTTTTTTGTTTCTGCTTTTGAAGGAAAAAAAAGCTTTTTGAAATACGAAATGATTCTGAAGTAGCTAGCTTTGATGTTTAGAATGGAGTGCACAAAGAAAGTACTTCTGCAGATGATCTTTTATTCTGCAAGCTCTAGAAACCAATCAGCTGTTTTGGGATTTCCTGAGGAGACAGAGGCAGAATCAAGCACTACCAATGAATCTTTTTTCCATACATTTGAATAAATCCTTTTTGAACCCAATTATACTGTCTTCATCCCGAGGCAATGAGTTTTATTATTTGTGGGAAAGTACTTCCTTTTGTTCTTAATTTGCTTTCTGATAATTCTATGCATTTCTCCTCATACCTTCCCCTCACTGTTCCACTCTCCACCTGTATCCTCTTTCAGGTCTATTCAGTTACTTCTACACATATGGAAGCTATTCAGTACATCACTAAAGAGCGTCCAAGTCCCTAGACCTTACCCTTGGCCTCACTGAGGTCTAGTAAACCCTTCTGGGTGAGTGACAATCAGAAAAGCACCTGGTACTAAGTGTACCAGGCCACCACAAACTCATGCAGTGGCATGAGGATTTTGGTCTTCTGTGACAGAGCCCGAACTAGCAGCAGGTCTGTCCTTTTCCCCAAGTATTCTCAAGCGCCTGAAACCAACCCACAAGTGTCTGAAACCAAGCATGTTCTCGGGGCAATGAAAGCCCCTCGTGCATTAACCAGGCATTCCCAGGTGGGGCACAGGGCCCACCTGCCACGCAGTAATGTGGAGTTCGTGCTTTAACAACAACGCCATACAGGGCGCCCAGAGCGGCAGCAGGAGTAATGACCGGCTGGTCCCTGGATAAATAACGGCAGGGAAAATGAAGTGAACTTGGAGCAACAGGCACACTCAGGCACCCGTATCGCCTTCGCTCTTCTTTCAGAGCCAAACCATGTAACGCGTGACCCGGGGGCTCCGATGGCAGCACGCCGCGGCGCTCGGCTGCCAGCCCACGGAGGGCACCTTGAAACAAGGGGAGCGGAGCTCCCGCAGCCGTGCCCGGCCCCTCCCTGGTTCCCTCCCGCGCCCGTGCGGGCGGCGGGGCCGCGCTGGGCCCGGGCCGGGCCGGGCTGCAGGGGGAGCCCTCGCCACGGACAGCGGGAGGCGGCGCGCGGGCCCGCGGGGCACGCCGGGACGCGCGGCCCGCGCGCCGCCGGTGCCACGGTGGCAGCGCGGCCGCTCCGCGCCGTCCCTCCGTGTCCCCCCCGCCCCGAGCCAGGCGCGGGCTGCGCCTGCCGCCCCGCCCCGGGCACAGGAGCAGAAGGCGAGGACGCGTTCCAGGTGCGCTCCGGTACCTCCCGGCCGCCGGCTCGCTTCCCTCACGGAGCGCGGTTCCCTCCCCGGGCAGGCCGGCTCCGCTCCGCGCTGGGCGCAGGCGTCACGGCGAGCGGCGTGACGTCAGCGCGGGGCCACCGGCGGCTGGAGGAGCCGGGGCGGCGGGCGCGGGGCTCCGCGGCCTGAGGGGCTCCGCGGCCTGAGGGGCCCTGCCCTGCGCGTACCGCCCGCGTCCTCCGCGCTCGCACACGGGCCGCCCCTCTGCTCTCACCGTGCGCTTTGAAACTCCGTTTTACAGCGTCCGGCGTGCAGCCGAGAGCTGCCCTTGTTACCCCCTTCCTGCCCTTGTTACCCCCTTCGTGCACCAAAATGTGCTTCATATACAGATGCAAGCGGCTAGATGAATTAGGATTTTGTTTCTCTCATTTTTGCATGTATCCTTGCCCCAAAATCCCAAGGATCGTCTATGAGGCATCACTGTACCAGAAGAGTTAAATTTCAAACACGATAAAGCAGATGAGCCCAAAATGCAGAAGCATCTGTGAGCGTTCCTATTCAGGAAGCAAAGCAAACTTCATGATATGCAATTAAACTAATATTTTAAAAACTATTCTATTGTAACGCTAATGCTGTTTACAGTTATGATCCATGTCTGATGATGTGCTGGAGGGGTTTCTGTGGACTCTTAATTAAGTCACACACACTGAGTAAATTTTACCCCCTGAGGAATACTAATAAAAGCTATGACAATTTTGTACAAGAATACATTTTTGATTTTTTTTTTTTGAGAAAAATTATTAATTGTTATTGTTTTCCACAGAGTAATACGCTGAAATCCTACTGGAGTTTCTATGAGCAAGCATACTGTTCTTGCCTTTGACTTGAAAGGTGTTTTTCAGAATTTCAGATTATACATGTTTCAGGGGAGCTGTAGAGCATTTAATAACATTAGTTCTATACATGTGGGATTCTTCTTCCACAGATTATTCTTTACATATAGAAGAAAAAGCAGATTTAGCATTGGCCAACAGGTGAACATCTGTAAGAAAAATAAAATTTTGAAGAAAAGCTATTATGAGAATTAGTTTATTTCAGCAAGTACGTTTAGATTGCAAGTGACTCTTTTCAAAAGAGTGAATGAGATTTTGTGATACAATGACGCTTGTGACCATGCCGTATTCTGAAAGCTTGGAGGTCCCTGTGATGAAGAAGAAAAGGCACTGAGAGATGAGACTTTGACTCAGAATAGTCTCCGACCAAAACTTCTGGTACCTAGCATAATTAAGGACCAGGATAGCTTTTTCTTCAAGTGAAGCTTATAAGCAAAGTAACACAGAATGCAAAAAAAATGGTCCTTAGCGATGTTTTCTGAAGATGTGTATACTACAGAGAAAATAAAATCTGCCCGCTGCTGTCCTTATCCAATATGATGCTCATAGTTAAGTGAAAAAAATTATAAGTAATTATGACTTTACCTTATTTTGACCTGTTTCCTCAGCCATACAGCTGACCTACTCTTGTAAGAAAGTAAAAGACTAATCTGTCCTGTACTGTTAAGATTTTGCTGGCACAGAGTAAGCATGAGTTAAGTGTGGGGGTTTTAAAGTGTGTTATAGTTGACAAATATCCTTAAATATCCTTTTCAAAAGTTCAGACAAGATTCTGTTTAATTCTTGTTCATTAACATAGTGTTTAAAACCAGATGTATGTTCATTCATTGGCCAAAGTGACATTAGGCTTTTTTTTCCAGATGCCTGGTTAAATCACAAGATCAGATTAAGCAGGGTTCATCTGAGCCAGTTTATTCACACTGATTTCCCAATAAAGCTAGTGGAGTGCAAGAGACAGATCACTGTCATAATGATTACCTCCCCTTTTGGGGGAACAGTAGCTGATACAAGAACTTGATCTGATAGACCTGTTCCGTCTATCATGACCAGATCTGTAACAGCTACTTCAATACTGGTCATTATTATGCCTGCCTTACTATTAATGTGAACATATAATAAGCTAATAATTCTTGTATGTCTGTCTGTGTGACCGTGTATACACACACTTGGAACCTGTCCACAATGTACAAAATGATGCAGCTGTCTTTCCTCAAGCCTAAAGCATTCAGACATTAAAAAAACTCTTCCTTAGAGAGTTCTATTTTCCTTTCTTTAATTTTTTTTGTCATTCTCCCACACAACCAAGATACTGCTTTCAAGTAAGAATTTCTCTATTAACATGGGAAAAAACAGAATAGTCTCAAACAGGAAATGATATTTGATATATCTAAAAGCACAAAAAATGCAAATCAGAGCAAAATGGCACAAAACAGGCCACTGTAACTGAGGTCCCCTCTATCAGGTATTTCAAATTCCTCTGAGTTTTGATTTAAGCCATGATTTACAGAGGAACTTGAGTCTAATCATTAACCACAGTGGTGCCTGAATCTGTGGCCTATTAAATTTCTGCCAAGAGTCACACATGAAAGAGCAGTGCTGCTCCCATGTCCAGCAGCATTTTCATAGTGTTCCTGTACTGCTTGTGAAAGCATACCTCCCACGTTATATGGGTTTCGTGTAAGGCCTGGGACAAAACAACTGGAGAACTGGCTGCACGTGTGCTCAGTCCTGTTGGAAACAAACACCTGCTGCTTGGAGCACTCAGCTCTGAGAAAACCTGCTTTCAAGTCTCCACCCTTGCTGGAAACATGGTCACTAACTTCAGTTTTTCACCACTGAACAAGCTTGTCATAGCTAGCAGTCTGGAGTGATTTCAGTTGATAGAAGCAAGAACAAAAAGTTAAAGTGGGCCAAGGAGATTTGACACTCAAGCCAGATGATCACTGTCCAGAAATGTAAAACCTTGAGGATTAAGCATCAATTGAAATCAACATTCAAGAAACTATTTTGATTTTCAACTGGTGTATTAAAGATGACCTCCCTAGCTTAAGCAGATCTGATGATGGGGGCATATATCTGGGATACAGGAGTCATGGGTTTAGAACAGAATTAATCCAGGGAAGAGCTTAAGAGGTTTCCTTCTTTCCAGGTCAAATGATAACTCCATGGCAGGTCACACAGTCAACACACTGCCGTACATTTCTTCCTGTAAAAAAAGGGTAAACTAGACTATGTGCCTTGTTTTAGGTGAGCTGTCAGGGCTCCTCTTATTTTTCTACTTTGCTTGGACAGCTCAGCACTGAAGCTGCTGTCTCTTTTTGTTCCTCATTCTTCAGGAATGCACTTCTTGCTTACCTTGGGGAAAATCCGGTCTAGTTACTAATTCTATACTTTTATATATACATATATATTTATGCTATATACACACATACAAAACATATAAATAAAGAACTAACAAGTTTTATGATGAGTTTCCCAAATGTCTTTGATATGGCCTCAGCCTTCTAGGCAAGTGACACAAAGCTGAGATAAACTGCTAAGGAAGAATCCAACTGCCTTATTGTACAACAGGAAAAAAACACCCCTCTTTTCTCAGTATTTTGCCACTTGGCAGACTTTCCCCAACCACAGCAGTTCAGATATTTAAGTGGCCAAATTGCCACACCTTTGCTCTTAAGCGATCTTTTTTTTATGACACTGCAGTCTGTTTTGTTTTTCTAGACCATGCAAAATCTCTGCTATATTTATTCTTGTGTGATAACAGTGAACTTTTATCATGCCAACATGAAATGGTTTTATAAAGTTTAGGTACCTTTTCAAAAAATTGAAAACTTCTTCCTCTTAAGAAATTTCTTTCTGGTACCTCTGTGAAAAGTATAAAAGCTCTGTGAAAACTCTAAAAACAGAACACAGCACCAAAACCCAGAACAAAACAAAGCTATCAGAACCTTGGCAAATTACCTAATGTTTTCATATCCTCCTGGCTAAACAGGTTTTGCCACTAGGACCAGGATTATTTCACACGTCAGCGTGAGGCCCATGTTTGAGTTAGCACGGTCACTGAACTGCTGCTGCTCGCAGTGAGCAGTCAGGCACACCATGGAGGGAACAGAGAGGAGCCTGTATTACTGCTGCTTCATCTGCTGCTGAAATGGAGCACCTCACTTCCAGTGCTGACACATTATAATAAAACAACCACAACGTTACCCACCCCTGCAAAACTATCTTCAAGAAACATTTCTCACACGTTCAGCCTCTGTCCACAACTCCTGTCTGATCACAGACACTGGACACTCCCAGTGTGTATCAGTGGAGTTTGGAATAAAGAAATGAAATCTAGGATCTCAGCATGTCCTGAAATCTCATACTTCCTTTCATGCATCCCACTCCTTATGAATGCCACCGAGTGTATGTTTTTAGCTCCTGAGTCCCAGGCCAGGACTAGGAACAAGGAAGAAATAACCAGCTTAGCCACTGAGGAACTAAACTCACCGCTTTCTGTACAGCACCTCTTCGACAGACAGTTTTTCAAAAGCACAAAGTGCATCACACAGAGCAGTCAGCATCTCCCAGCAGGGCAATCTGGAAAACAGTCAAAGCTGACACCACCACGGAATGACATGTCACTCCCACCAATCTCCACTGACCATTTTGTATAGAAAGGATGGTTTTTTTGTGTATTGCATATTTCATAAGCATTAAGAATATCACTGAAAGTCTGGTACAATAATATCCAAGAGTTTTGCAGAAGTATCTGAATACTCCTGAGTAAATAACTCTGCTCCGGTTCTCTTAGAGGCAATTTACTTTTAATTATATCTAATATACTTAAAATGAAGTAGTCTCAGGAACAGCACTTAAAAATAGCTAAAAACCATTTATAAACATCTACTCAAGGTCTTGCGCAATTTGCTTTTATTTTACATATGAACATCCTTAACGTCCCCATTTTGCCTTTCATAGTCTCATCCATATTCCCATTCACTACACATTTATATAATTTGCAAAGTAAGATTCATAGCAAATTATTTCAAGAATTGATTTATCTTGTAAAAATCCCTCTAACTAATACTACAATTGCTGGTGAAAAAAAAAAGAGTATTTTTGAGAATTATTCATCAGCAAAGGTTTTCACTCCAGAACATATAAAAATCTGCTCTCAACATTAGGATTAACAGAAAATAGTTTTGTTTAACCAGACAAAATTTCCTTCCTGTTATGACGGAGAAAGTGTCAAGGTTTTCCTGCCTAATACATCACTAATCTTAGTCTCAGGTGTTCAATCTCCACAAATGGTATGGACAAATCTAAATCATTGCCTGCTTTGGTCCTGTGATGCAGTCTCCTGAAAATTTGCTGCATCTACTCATATTTCCAGTCAGTAAACCCTTTGCTTTTTTGAGGAGTGGGAAGGAGGTGGAATGTTGGGAGAAATGGGCAAAGTCATAAAGAAGTGGGGGAATAAATACAGAAAGATTTGACCAAGTGATTTGGACTGAACTCATTAGGGTGAGAAAGTTCATCTAAAGACCTGTGCTGGAAGAATAGAAAAACATAGTTAATAAGTAACAAGAGTTGATCCTTCACTTCCCTTCTCATGAGAAGTTCTAAGGACTTACACAAAACAAAAAAAGGCCAAATGTTTGTTTCATAAACAGAGTAATTAACACCCAGGAATTAGTAGATCTGAGATACATGAAAGTGAAATACTTCAGTCATTCCCCCAAATACCTACCTTGACATTCATAACATTTATGAAGAGTTCAAAAGCTGTTTAAAGCAGGAAACTGAAGGCACAAGCACAATCTGTTTTTACAGCCTCGCCTATTTTAGCATACATCCAATATGTGACCGTGAATATGTTTTCAAGGGTAGCCCTAATGAGGCACAAATCTACTGAGTGCAAGAATACCAACTTAATGTAGCACATCCACTTACTGACAGAAAGCAGCAAGTCAAGGGACTGTGTAGTTATCCCTCCATAACTGCAAATAGCTGTGATCCTAAACATAAGGACTTTCACTGGCAAAACTTCAGCTGAAGGTTTGCCAGCAATGACTGCTGAACATGCTCCATAATAAACAGCAACTGTGATAGTGCTAGTGACAATCACTCACATCTCACAGACTGCTCACCTCCTTTATCTTCACCAGTATTATAGGAAATGTCAAAACCAATATTCTTTACAGCTTGTTACCATTTTGCAGCCTGAATCACATAGAGTAATGCTTACAGAGTTTTCGAGGAACTCCCAACATTCAATTTTCTCTATCAGATTGTCCTAAATAAATCTGGCTTCATATCACATCTTCTTGCGGAAGTACTTTGCTGTCATTTAATCTCACTCTGTACTTAACTGAGCAGCTGAAGACTTCATCTTCTTGTGACATACAGAAACCCTTACTGTTGTATTTCCTTCCAATAAAGTAGTCAGTTATAATTATACCCAATCATCTGGCTTAATGAGGTAAGAATTAGGTAATTAAAGATGAAAAGAGGTATTTTCAGATGACTGCTTACACCATTTTTAAAATTTATCTATCACAGTGAATAATTTATTTCAATAATTATCAGGAGAGATTAGCATCCTTAGAAGAAAATAACTATTGTTCACACTGGACTGTCATATAAGTAATGTTTGATTATATAAAATGCCTACCTATTTCAACAGCTGGGCTTTTTCAATCATCCCTCATCTAGGTTTTGATTTGTAAGAGCACAGTTTATGATGAGATTTTACTAGAAGTCAAACATGTTCTGAGCTCCCCATAAAAGGTCTGGTATCCACTCCTGCCTGACAACACAGTTAATAGTGTGGTTTGCAGAAACCCAGGATTGCACAAGCTACCATCTCTAAACTCCAGAAGGTAATTTTGTTATTAATCCCATATATTAACTTTATAGGAAATACAGTTGAAGAAGGGGGGAAGAGCAATTCAGATGAGTCTAGAAGGTGTGTATTTTACCATCAAAAGTGATGAACAAAAATCGTGGTTCAGAGCTACACAATACAGGCTGACACAGCTGTAGAGGTGATACAAGAGCCTGGTTTGATTTCTTTTATACATATTTACATATGTATCTATATATATGTAATTATCCTCACTTGCCTAAACCTTCAGTACTTTTTCTATCCTGAACATAGAGAATATATTGTATACTGCACATCACAGGGGTGGATTATTCCCAGCCTGCTGTATACAAGCTCTCCTTCCAGTCAGAATCCAGCCTCCCTTTATGTTTCTAGACTTCATGGGTTTTTTTCTTGACAAAAGAAACACTCCCCATACAAGTTTTTTTAAAGGATGTAAAACTCATATACCATTGTTTGATTGTTTGTTTTGTTGGTTTTGTTTTGTGGGTTTTGTTTTGGGGGTTTTTTGGTGTTTGGTTAGCTTTGTTTGTTTTTTGTTTGCATTTGTTTTGTTTTGTTTTGTTTGTTTGAGTTCTTAGGGAACTCTACAATTGCCAGAGATGTAGAGCACTGAAAAGAATAATGAATAAATTCAGGAATGAAGTAGATTTGTCCATGTTTAACATTTTTTAAAAAAATATTCAGAGAGTATTCAAGCTAGTATTTACCTCCTAATTTTCACAGTGTAGCTGCTAAACCAGAAAAGATGGATACATGAAGACCATGCATTTATCAGAGACCTTGCTATTTCCCCAAAACCAGATATCTGGCTTCTACTCCAGGCTGGCTTTCTGCAGCACAAGGATCATTTGCCATGAATTTTAAGCTAAACCTACAACTTCAACCAATCTTAACTACAATAGAAAAGTCCATTGCTTTTACCTATTTTCCTTCTATATGAATAATGCTTTTGTGGTTTTCTCTCTTCCTAGTAGACAAAAGAAGGAAGAACACGTCTCTCTTTCCAGCTACCTTGAAAAGGAGAAATCTTTTTTGTCTCCAGCCATAATCTTTTCCTTAATACTGCCCATGAACTGGAGATGTTCGTACAAAATTGCCTGAATTTGGACTCTGGTGACGATCACTGCGTAATACCAGACTGCATCACTCAGATCGTAATTATCTTATACAAGTGGGCAACATCTCTCCAGAGTGTGCAGTGTTTACATAGCACAGTTTATTTCTGTTTACTTCACTGAATCATTGTTGAATTTGAGGATGCATTTCATAAACAATTATTCTGCTCTAATAGTAACAAGTAACACATTTGCTTTACAGACACCTCAGCGAAGCATTCCTGTCAACATGAATTGTCTGTCATGTACTTTAAAATGTTTTGAAAAAAAAATATGGCATGCCATCTGGCTCCCAAGCACTCATTAAATCCATTGGAATATGAGTGTTTAAGGAAGCTAACATCACATGATGCCCACAAGAAAGAAGGAAACAAGGAAAAAAAAGAGAAGGAAAGGAAGAGGGAAAGGAAAGGGATCTAGAGATGATACAAACAAGAAATAAAGAATGTGTTTACAATTTAATTTCCTTCAACTAAGAGCATGCCAGCCATTTCAGAAAACAAAGAGAGATGACAGCTTCTGTTCCCAGGAGTTTTTGGTCTAAGATTATTTTCCAAGTGAAATGAAGAAGGAGAATAAAAATCTAGCAGGAGAATGGAATGCTAACGCCATAGAATATTTAGGTTCCTCAGGGGAAGGGTGCCCCCATGACCTGAGATTCAGAGGGCATGCTACAAGTTTCTTTTAAGACTTGCCAAATCACTTCACTTTCCCCCTCCAAATGTCAGGTCCCCCATCTTTAATTGAGTCTAATGACTGTCAGCTTCCCATATTGGCACAGCCCTAGGGAAACATCTCCTACTACATAGCTGCTGTCATATTCTGTTGAAGCACTTTTAGGCCCTAGAGCAGAAAAAAGGACTGCACCTGCAAAAAATGAATTGCTGGATAGATACAGGATTTAAGTCCCATCTGGAAAGGCATTCTCCTTTATTAGGGGAGTTGTCAATAATTTTGTTCTTGGGAAATTTAAAAAAATCCCAAAACAACCCAGGTTTGACATTAACTCTGTATTTAATGTAATTTTTCAAATAAATTAACTGAAATTTACTAAAAACAACCAGACTGTAATTTGCTGGTATATGCAAACACTTTGCAAAAACAGAGGCATTTTTTGTGGTACTGTACATTTACATTCAAAACCTGTTAAATATATGTAAATAATCTGATAAACACATGCTAAGCAATTCTACTTATGACATGTTGGTCCATTGCCAGATGACAATGATGCAAGAGAAGAACAAGCTGCAATCCTATGGAAAAGAGCCCAGGGAGTAAAGGGAAGGAGCACAACAGATAACTAAATGTGATAAGAAGGGAAAAACAAGAAAGGCCTCATCCAGAAGACAGCAGGACAACATCTACTGAATGACATGTGGACTAATGGTGGGTAAATTTCCTCCTTTGTAAGAATTGGGTAATGTTGTGCTTACTGACCTTATCCAGCCTCTCTGCATTTTCTCAACTCAATGCATAACTATTTTTAGCAGCAGTACTCTGCAAAGCGTTTTATAACTCATTTTGGCTGTAAAGCTGCAACATCCTTCACAGCTTTAACTGTTTCTTTGAATTCACAGAACTAATCTCAGAGCTGTGGGATTCCTGAATTAGGGTAGTTGGCTAAGCTTCTGATGGAGGCAACCAAGAATGAAGAGATGGAACCTATTGAATGGGGTAAGGGAGGGATCAAGCTTTTATAGTAACAAAAGCTAATATTTTCAGGATATTTTTAATTTGCACCCTACAGGCATAAATTTTGTGAAACTATGAGGAAATTGGAGTCCTGTTTTCTTTTCCATACTGTTCTGAGATATAGCCAAAGTTATTGCAGAGATTCAGGCTTGACTGGATGGGGCTTTGAGCAGCCTGGTCTAATGGAAGGTATCTGTGCCCATGGCAGGAGGTTGGAACAAGATGTTCTTTAAGATCCCTCCCAATCCAAACTATTCTATCATTCCGTGACTCCGGACTACCAAGCCGTTCCTTCTTGTTGTTCAAAAGAACAAGACCACTTGTTACACTAATTGATTATTCCATACAGTTTGTGCTGCCAGGTAGATTGCAAATGTCCAGTCTTATGTTCTCCTGTTATCCAAACAGGAGTCCCCCAAAACCTGAGCATGACATTCTACAGCTAATCTGCACGTCAGCAGAGTGCCTGCATGAACAGCACTGGTTGAGAATGTTTCTAAATGAGGACAAAAGATTCTCATTCATGAAGCTGGAAATCTTCATGTTTTTAGCTCAGTTTCCTTTAAAACCACTCTGAGAATGACAGACTCTTTTACCATCAGCAGAATTTTCATAGCTCCCATCATAACAGGTAGGAAAGACAGGAACAGCGAAACCACCTTATCCCAGCCTCACCTCTGAAATATTTGCAGAGTTTTTGCCAAACTAATTGATGTTCTTTCTGTATTCTGCATGAAATTACATATTTTTATCCCAAATATAAAAGGAAGATCTTTCATGGTGATGCCTTGTGAAGGCTGACCTAGAACGGAGGCTAGAATGAGTCTAAGAATAGAGTAGATATTTATTAAAAGGCCTCAATGGACTCACCTTGGACAGCACAAGAGCCCAGCCAGGGCTACACCCAAGATGAAACTAAAATGATCACAAAAATGACAACTGGTCATGAGGTCTCCCACCTTCGTAAGTCCTGGTCCATTTGCATATTGAAGTTAGTTGTCCAGTTATAACTTTAGCTTATGAAGTCCCATCTGTCTTGTTTTTCTCTCTTCATTCCACCATTGTTTATGTTCTCAGGCCTGAGATTTGGATCATTTGTCCTTGGTCCCCATCTAGAGAAGAAATTGTTTTGTCTACCTACTCTGTGAAGAGAGCTTACTATCCCCTAATATGAAGCTCAGAACTACACACTAAAGCAGCACAGAATCTGAAAAATATAAAAGCCAAAACCTGAGGCATCAATGGAAGCTTCCAGATCCCTACTTTGGTTCAAAGAAACAAATGAGCCCTTCCTATTCCTCCCACCCACAAGTTAGTGAGCACAGAATAACCCTGAATCTCATTCCAAGATTTTTTCTGCCCCCAGCTTTTACACTCACTGGATGGCAATCTGTCCTGCACCAAGGTGCAGACAGCACCAGTGGCCTGTCTCAAAAATCAGCCAGTTATTGACCTTGTCAGCCTGGCCATCTCAATAACACTCCAACCCTTGCTAAACCCTGTTCTTCACAGAGCCAGACCAGATTAAAAGGGTAAGTACTGCAATTCCCATTTAGTTTGATCAGGTAAAAATTGCTTCTCTTTTTTCTTGTTTGATTTTTTTTTTTAAATTCAATGGAACAGTATCTCCAATTAGAATATAGAAAACACACCCAAACTCTCCAAAGTGCTGTTACTTTTCCATCCTATGTGTTACAGTATCCAATAAATCAATTTCAGACTTGAAATGTCAATTTCATTTATTTTTGCTGAATTAGAAAAAGCATAAGTAACTTCTCTTTGTAAGTAACATTGTTTTTTTTCTTTTCTTAGAACCACACCATTATATTTCCAGGATGGTAGAGAGAAAAAAACACTAGGATTCAGTGCCTCATAGTACATTTAAATCTACTCCTGTTATGCAAAGCTCTTGTTCTTTTTTGTTTGTTTTGTTTGTTCGTTGGGTTTTTTGCTTAGTAATATTCCAATGCACTTAATCCTTTATGAAATGAAGGCCTAGGAGGTTAAGTGGTGCATGTGAAAAAGACAGAAAACAAGGTGGTTGGGTATAACATCAGGCTACATTATAATTAGCCACTAGACATGCTAGTTTTAGCTATAAAAAAGTAATTTAAAGTTATAAGCAAGACATTACATTCATGCCTTAGGGACCTCGTTTATATTTGGAATCACTATTTCAGCATCTAATATCTCTTCCAAAAGCATTCTACTGTGTTACCAAATATAGCTGAAACACAACATAAGCCAGCTCTATAAGCTTTTGTAAAGTTGTCCACACTGCTTTTAGTTACAAAAACATGGGCTTTCTGTTTGTGTCATCTGTAATACCAGACAGAAATAAGCTTTTAATAGCAAACATTAACCAGACGTTGACCAGAATCTAACATGTGCCCTTGGAAAAAAAAAAAACCAAACAAAAACTATTTCATTAAAAATGTTTTTTGACAGGATTGCAATAGAGAAAACATGCAGACAGACACATGACAGATCTTCAGACACAGACAAACTACCAGGAATTCCAGTCTCTGATGGCAGTTGTCTGATAAGGTCCAAGAAGCTCCAAAGTACAGGTTTTCTAATTTTTCCTCAAACTGGTTCCTGCACTTGACAAAAGCTACTTGGTGGATTTAGCTATTACTTAATAGAAACAAAGGCTGTGGGCTAATTAAAACATTGCTGCACGAGTACACTCTATTACTGTCAGCTATGAGACTGTGATACTTCGTAGTCCAAACCAAACCTGTTACCCTGATTGGCAAAAGTCTGAAGAGAGCAGATGGAACAATTCCCACATCGTCTCGCTCATCAGTAACACACACCACGGAGTCCACACAACAAAGGTTTGCCAGCACAAACACACCCCAGCACTGAGACACATCCTCCTGGCTGACCATTTCCCATCGGCATGACCTCTGAAGAGAGGTGACAGCTCTCACAGCCTGGCTTTGCCATCTGAGCTGTCTTGCAGCTCTGACAGCAGTTTGTGCCATCAGTCCCGGCTGTGCCTGCACTTGGGGGCTCTGGTGACACAGCTGTCTCCAGAGCCCCCCCCAGACATGAAATCAGCTGAGTTCTGTTGTGGTCCTCATCTTCCAGCACCCAAACACTCAGTGCAATCCACTTACAAACCTCCCTGAGCTACTATGGAGAGGAGCGTTAGCATCACTTACTATGGAATAGCATATTGTAAAATAAAAACCCCAAAATAGCTATGGTTGGACCAGGCAATGTTTCACTGACCTCTGTAATTATCGGGCTGCTTCTTCTCCCACCACTGGCACATTCACTGCTGACATGTCAGTCTTTACAAAGAGAACTGCACAACTTTCCCAGACTCAGAAACTGATGCGCAAGCCTGCTGATCCTGTGCTGTAGAGAACAGCATGTGGTGTTGAGAAACATCAACCAGATAATTTTGTATTTTGGTAGATAACTTTGCTTTGATCATCTCAGTGTTCACTAACGCTGCCAAATCAGAGAAACAAAAAAAGAGCAGTGTTGTGATTTGCCATTGCAGCCAAATTTTATCTGCATTTGACACTAAGTTATGTGGATTTCCTTAAAAAGGGGTATTCTAGGTAAGGTAAAGAACAAATGAAAAATACCTTCTGCCATTTTCTTGAGAGCAGCTATGGCAGACTTCCAAACAGCAATATGGCTGCGGTATGTACAACTGGACCACTTCAAATTTGGTCCTGAACCAGTCTCTGGCTCTTTCGACAGAATTCCAAGGCCATCTCATTCCTGCTCTCTTTTTCCTATTCATTGGAGACATCCTCAACAGAAACTCTCCAGCTTTCTGAGAATTTTAACAGTCTGTGGCAGAAATAACTCATTCAGTATTAAGAAATACACATTTGGTGCAAGTAATCAAGAATGCTGAATGCCTAGGCAGGATGAGCACCCATTTTTTAACTTTTAAAATGTTTATCTCTTTGCATAGTTCTTATCTTTCATGAAAATGTTGATCTTTACAAAGCCCAATAGTACTTTATTTAAAAAAAAACCATTAAACTTTATCCTTGTAAAAAAGCTATATTGTGTATCACAGATTTTTAATTATTGAATGCAAAGAATTTCAGTGACTGCAGGGGCAAATAGTTACTTGTGTAGTATAAACTTAGAAGCTGGATAGCCGCATACAATAATGCTTTGACAAGCAAGAAAATAAAGAGATTTCCTGATCTAAGTGTATTCAAAAGACACACTAAGGCTGCCTACCAGAGGAGTAGGAAGAAGTTCTTTGAACTGTAAACTTTTTAGAGCTAACATTCTTCAGCTTATTCAGAAGTTCAACCAGCTGAAATAAGAAATTTGACCTAGGGCACGTCCCTTGTTGTGGAGAACAAAGTCGATGACTACTTTATTCTGCTGCTGACTCATCTTCCCTCCCAAGCATTTGCAGATACACCATGAGAAAATACAGCAGCACCTAACCACAAAAGATTTTGGGACTAGCGGCTGTTAGCAAACCAAAGCCCAGTATGCAATTGTGGATCTGGAAATTAATAGGTTTGATTGAAAACTGAGCAAGTCTTCTATGCTTTACAGTGCTGCTAAAAGGCATCATCTTTGATCTAGTGCCTCAGCTGTACCAGTGGGACAAATGTTTTTTGAGAGAAGAATAACACAGCCAGAATAGCTCTGTATTTTCCAAGTATGAAAATCATCCAACTCAGTTTCTTTCAAACATATTCATTCCTTTAGGGCAGATATTTTCCTTCACTATTTAACAGTAGGGGGCATATTCAGTGTATGCCAGCAAAGTTTAATGAAATCAATGAAGTAGCACTGATTTGGAGTAATTGAGAATCCAACCATGTGTTCTATTGCCAAAGAATCTGGATATTTCTAAGGGCTTATATTGCTTTCCTTTCTGGGAAGGGGGGGATGGGGAAGGGGGGGCTTGGGGGAGTCAGGAATTAAAGTCCATTTGCTTTGTGAAATGGGGTTCTATCTAAGGTAACAGAGACGAGAAAACACCTGCACAGATATTTTTAAATACTGACTTTTTTTTTCTGCCTTTTAATTGAAGTGTATTTCGTTTTGATGTGCCAGCCAAATTTCCACTCTCTACACTCCTGTACAGGCTGTTCTCACCACTGTGAAATGAGAATGTAGCTAGTGTTTGGACATCCTGTGAATTGGTTTTGATCTGAATGACTACTAGATGCAAACATCAGAAGGCCTCTGGGCCATGTAACCTGAACGATGTGGGCACTAGAGCTGGGTGCACAGTGCAGCCAAGTTCTGCTCATTTACATGTGCTAAGGAGAATTTTTACAAGCTTGTTAGATCAGCAAGTAATTGAAATCTGGCACTAATGTCACTATGTCTAAATTTTCTTTACTCAACTGAGTAGGAACAGTAGAGCAGTTAAGAACTGATTTTGCCATTTCTTAGCAATACAATACAGCTGAGAGAAAAGAGCATCGTAGAAGGAGCCAATAGATAATACTTTCTGAGATCTGCTCAGAATATTATGTAGAGTGTAGCCACTCTGATTTGATAAGCACACATGAAATGCTCATTATTTTAAATGGCCTTTTCATATTGCAGATTGGGTATAGCAAATTGATTTTGTTTTGTTCCTTGTACTAGGGTGATTGGGAACAAAGTGCTCTTCAGTTGTTAAAATGGATCAGTTAAGTCTCTCGCTCACAGAAGGCGGGTTTGAGGAGACTTCTCCTAGAAAGGTTTAGGCAGAACTAATCCATCAGAATCTATCTTCAAACTCACAAAAACCAGTCAGCCTTTACTTTGAAAGTAAATTTTACACCACATACCCCAGAAGCACAGGAATCATCAGTTGGCAAAGGAGGAAACAGATGCAAAAAGGTGACACCGCACGTTTTCAAGAGCAGGTGCTTACCTCAAGGTTGTCAACAAGTTTGTCACCCAGAAAGTAAGAGTTATTGGGGTGACACTGTGGAAGAAGAATGCATTGCATCTTGGTATGCAATTCCCAAGACATTCAGTCCTCTAATGTCAGCGTTACTGCATAAAAAATGTAGAAAGTGAACACTACTTCTGTTTATTGATGTAAACCTGCAACTAAATTCAGAAATGCAGATGCTTAGTTTTGGATTTCAAATGTATTTGACAGGAGAACAGCATTTGTTCTAGACACAAGCACTAAACAAATACAAGCTAAAGAGACTGGAAAAAGACTGAGGGCTGGATCTTCAGCCTTAGACATCCAAGCTCCTCTCAGGTCCTTTCACAGAGCTTGACTCTAGTAAGTAAGGTAAAATCACTAATAAGTTAGTTAAGATTCAGGTCCCATATACAGGTCTTCCAAATCCTTTTCTCTTTCCCATTTTCCTCCACATCTAATGTCCATGTTCTCATAATTCATCATCAGCATTCTCAGCTCTTTTGTTCCCATATACAAATATTGCAAGTATGCCATTAAAAAAGAATTATTATTAGTGGTGTTGTTATTAAAAAGATTTATGACACTGGTTTTGTTCAAGTCAAGCTTCACATCTGCTTAACGTTTACCATAATTAACCAAGTGCAGGGAAAGAGCATCTGAGCATGATTTGAGAAGTACACATATTGCAGAAGTATTGTAGATATCCAAGGAATATTGGTGTATTATCCTACAGAAAGCAGTGACTACACTGTAGGAGTTTTAGTAATGCCAGACACAAATCTCTTTAACTAGACAAGTGGATTCTAGTGTTTCATTAAGGTCAATGTGCACCTTTAAACAGATTTGCTTAAAGCTACTGGAAAAAAACAAGCCAGACAAAATATTTTGCCAGCTCTCTGAAAAAAGCCAGAATGCTCAGAAGCCATATTTTTAAGCCTATGCAAAATTATCATAATTGTCATTACTGCTATAAGGCAGAGGTAATGAAGCGAGAATGGACAGAATTTCATATACCTTTGGCAAGCCAAATGTTAAACACATTATTAGAATTACTCAATAATTACAGTGCAAAACAAGCAAACAAACAAAAAAAACCCAACCCAAATAAACAGTCTTACTTCTGCTACACAGCCACGACGTTTGTCTATACTTTTCTCCTATGGATGCACTGATGTAAGACCACAATTCTGAAAAACAAATAAATCTTGCTTTTCTACATTCTCCATTCTGCATTTCTACAAATCATGTTGCTGTCCTCCCTCCCCTCATCCCCCTTAATTAAGGAAGGTTAGATGAGATGCTCCTTCTTTCAGAGAGCACCAGCACAATTTAGGTTCTGCTTGTCAGTCTTAACTAACACTGAGCTTATTGCAGTAGCTACAACATTTACCAAGTCTCAAACACTGGCAAAGACTTTTAGGATTAATTTCCACTAATTTTCCCAGAAGCCATATGTATATAGCAGACATGTAACCACATGCAATCCAGGTCTCCTTGTTAGCCAGTTGCTGCCTGACTGCAGTGCACAGACAACTTCTTCAGGAGTCTCTTACCACCCAACACTTCTGCCCACAGTGGAAGCTCAGGCAGATGCTTCAACCTCTTCCAATATTTCCACAGCAGGTCCATTACACCAGACACTTCTTCCTCTAGGGAAAGCAGTTACATTGTGCACCTGCTATGCTGTTGTGAGACTGCAGTTCCATCATGAACAGACCCAGATGGAGTTACCTACCCTTTTCTGCATTTACTTGCTGAAATAAGGAGCTGGGAAAAGATCAGCCAGGTCCTCAGTCCTCTCTACAGTTTTTGTATCATAGTCATCATTCCAAGCTTCTTACATTATGGAATCTGAAGACTTTCTCTCCATGAGCAGAAATACCCTCCTAGGAATTCAGAAATTAAGTTCTGGGAGTTTTATTGGCAATTTCTTTACAAGTAATTTATGTTTAATGTTTGCATACACTATTTGCTGTAGTTGTTTGCTAAGAAAATATTTATTAGGATTGGAAGTTTAACATAATAAATCAAACACTTAACATTCACCGGACTTCAAACATAGATATAAAATACCTTACAAAAATTTTAATGGAATTACACAAAGCAAATGCACAGGGTTTGTCTGTTTCTACACTGAATTAATCCCAAGCCAAAACCAAAAAATAACCCCCAAAAGATCACAAAAAAAGGCATGAAAAACTGCATTTTTGTCATCGTTGCACTGCTATGTAATAAGCCCTTTTTACAAATATTTACTCAATGTTAAAAAAAATCAATTAAAAATGTATTCCATCTAACAGAACTATTGGATTAACAGCTGATTTTTAACAGACTTTACATCATGAAATTCTATTAATAGAGGTACCTTAGTCACTTAGTTTAAAATATGGAGAGTAGAGATAGAAAAAATTAACCTTTAGTAGTCTTTAATATAAAATGCACTAAATTTTCCAAAATAAGATTACGACACACTAGTGCCAATTTATGCTGACAAAAGCTGGTATCAGCTTCTTTCTAACTAAAATTCATTTCACAAAACCTTTATATATTACATGAATATTCAAGTAAACTATTTAAAAGATTTAAAAATGCAAAAACTGAATGATACAGTGTTTAAGAGAGATGGTTAATTTGGGAATGCTGTCATGTCCAACTATATATATTTCTAGATATATTTTTTTTTTATTTTTAAGACCATCATGATACTACCTGATATTGCAAGAAATCTCTGTCATTAACATTTGATATTTTTCAATACATAACTTCAAAGAAATTATAAGGATTTAACAGATCTGTGTGAGAGTTTCTGTGTGACACTGAATCACCTTACTGGCTTCCCTTTGTAAAGTGCTGAGTAACAGCCAAATTACATCAGATTTAAATTGATTTAAATGGAGATGATGGTGCTCAGTGTCTTACAAAAAAAAATCACCATTAAACTGCTATAATCAAACAATAAAATAAAAAAACAAGTTCAGCTGAGTAGTGTGTGTGTTCACCAGTGTCAAATCTCTAAAAACACCCTGAAAGACTAAAAACGCATTTCTTGCAGGCTGCATTCTTTCTATCCACCAGCTGCAAGGACATTAAAAAATTTTATTAATGATTCAAACACTGGACACCTTCTCTGGTTGAAGGCGAGTTGCTCACTAGTTTTGGTCAAGTGGCTTTTGGGAAACTTTCAGAGCAAAATAACCCAGCAACAGGAAATTGGAATGGAAAATGCCAACCATGCACAGTTACATTACTGCAGGAATTGAGTAACACATGCAAGACAAAGAAAAAGTCAGAACATAGCAAAGTAGCAATGGTTAAGAAGTTAGTAAAGTTTTCACAGTGCTTCATACAGCCTTTTACTTTAACACAAGTGCATCACTTACCACCACTACTGCTCAGACATTTTAAAACATCTCTTGGCCATGCAGATCATTTTGAGAAGAAAACAGCAAATTACACATCTTAGGCATTTTTAGACATGAAGTACAACTTACAATTTTATTTTTATATTCAGTCGTATCAAACAGGTGTTTTCAAGTTATATTCATTCTAAGTGTTGGGCTTTAACATTCCTTCCAATTTTGTTGGATCCTGAGCGCTAAATGCCCGAAGAACTGGCCAAATATACAAAGCTAACCTTTGTTCAAATAGCCAAGTTATTACATGAACAGAAGGTATATAGGGAATTTCTTGTTAGCACTCCTAAATTTCTTCTTTCCTAACCTTGAGATGATCCTAACCTTGAGATGGTTTTGTTCAGTTGTTCACATACATCTTTGCCTCCTGGAAACATTACTCTACTTAGGTGATTCATGAAGAAGTAAAACTAGACTCAAGAACACCACTGACTTTTTTTTTTCTCTGTCCAAAGAAGAAAATACACATTTTTTCCCCATTTGGCAAATTCTATTTGACGCCACATCACCACCACTCAACATTAACTCATACAATAGAGACTTACTCCACCGTCAGACACAGCAGGGGAAAAATGTCCAGAGGATAAATGGGAGGCTCTTTATCAGATATAATTGCTTGCTCATAAGGAGAGAATCCAGCTTCCCCTTTGTTATTCTTTCATAAATTAATATTTTGTTAAAATCATAGTCACAAGAATTTTAGCTATTACACAAAATTCAAGTTTAAAAAAAAAACCCAAGAATAAATTAGTTACAGCCTTGTAAACAATTGCTCATTTATGTAACATACTTGGGGAAAAAAAATTCCTCTATATAATAAATCAGACAGTACAAGGCACACATCACACTTAAGAATTCAAAGTGATAAAACCAGCAGATGCCTTCATCTCCTTTGTTCGCTGGTGTAATTGTGCTATAGACACTGTAAAAATATGTAGATTTTTGTTTACATTACAGTCATTTGAAAATATTTCATGACTGTGCTTTTTCTGGCAAAATATTTGTGCTATTTTACAGTACAGTATGATTTGAAGCTCTTGGAATGAATCTTCTCAAACGTTCTCTACAAAGCTGCCAGGGAAAAGGCCAGTCTTTCCATTTCGCTGCAGAGTGCCTTTGAACCAGCCATCCTCACGTTTCTTGTGTACAAAAACAATGTCACCTTCCTTAAGTTCAAGTTCTGCTTCGCTCTGAGGAGGATAGGATACCACAACCCTGTACCTGTGTAATTAGAAAAAAAAACCACCTTCATTTAGGTTCTTTTTTTATTTTGTCCCCTGTCTCCCCCCACCTTTTTTAACCCAATACTTTAAAAAATATTTCTGTGCCTGTTGAAGCTCATGAACACACGAAACTGTCTAGAACTGTTTGCTGAGTATGTAACAAGTTAAAAGTATGTCTTAAACAGATAATAACAATAGCAACATAATAAATTTCAGGCAAATTCATGAATCTCTATTTTTTTTTAACCAAGATCCTTGTAAAATACAGACAATGGTTAAATAACAGGAGAAAATGGTAAACATTTTTTCCAATATAAATTTGCAGACTCTTTCAGTCATTGTGATTCAGTAAGAATCAAAGCATTCACAGCAGTAGCTAGGCATAATTTTACAAGCATCTGTTTAATTTCTTATTATTCCAGTGATGGCTCTTAAGGAAAGACAAAGAACAAAAGGAGGAAACCAACAAAACCTATAAATTTGATTTGCTGTTTCAAATAATTTTAGTTTTCCTTACTCTTCAAGTTAGAACATATTCTTTGAACACAGCTGCTCAGCTTGTATACGACCATGTTAAAAACTATTTTCAACTCAACAATTTTCATAAGCACTTGGCATGAAGTATATTTTTCGAGTCTCTCACAGTAAAATCACTTTTCAAATATGAGTGCATTAAAAAGAGGCTACACTTCCCTGTTTTTAACATGCATAACACCACTCAATCTCTTCTTCCATTGTTTCACAGCAACGTAAAACTCTATTACTTCACAGATTAAGATAACTATTATCTTAATAAGCTTAAAATAATCTAGTATTTTAATATACTAAAATTAATTAACAATTTGATGAAAAGACAAAGTAACAGGACATAGTCTAGTAAAGGATGGAATGGCAGTCATAGCTCAATACACACATAATAAAACAAGCTAATTCTGTAATATTGAAGCATAGAAAGATACTGTGTTATAGTAGAATGTTTTGCTTAAGAACATATGAAACAAAAATTAAGTCTGTCCATACAGTTAAAAATATTCAGAAAACAGTAGCTGCATTTCGTAAATAACTGAAGTCTTTTAGGAAATTTAAGTACTGCAAAACATATTTGGACGTAATTAGTTTTCAAATGTTATTTATTAGTGACTTATAAGCCATGACTTTGTTTCAGTGATGGCATCCCCAGATTTCAGAGCACAAGAATAATAATTCATGCTTCATAAAAGCTACCAAGCCAATTACAAGATTTATTAGTGTGCAGCTCCAGAATGCCCTGCATCCAACCTAGACCTGCACTAACTTCTGCTTTGGGCAACTTGGGTTTTAATGCTGACTTAGGAAGTGAGAAGCAAATATTTTTAATAGACTGTAAGTTAAATTGAGACTGTAAACTGCTTGAGTTAAAACAATAGCCTTTACTCAGGCAGGACAAGGACAAGATTGTGAAGCATAAAGAATTGCAGTAAAGCTATGAAGAACTTCTACTGTTGTTAAAAAGCAGGTTCCTCCCAGGCTGAAAATTAACCAGCACACTTCATAGTCTGTTAAAAAAATTAGTTTCAAAATGCCTGTCTCATCTTGCAGTCTGTCAAATACTGCCTTGTAAATGTTTGACTTGAAATATGCTTGTTTTAGTTTCTAATTCTGTCTGTCAGCAACCTCTGTGCTCCCCTGAATTGACAGACAAGTCTGTTCCCTGCTGCTGCTTGCTCCCATCATCTCCTTGTCCTCCCTAGAGGATCACCAGCTAGCACAGAAGCAGTTGTCTTGAGCTTTCCATACAGTGTCCAACAACCTCTGCAGTAATTTGGTACTTGTTAAATTTTAGTTTCCCAACTATTTTGATTTTCGTCTTGAAATCTAGTGTCTACAACAGAGCACAACAACCCTGGTTTTAAAGTGCTATTTTACTGCATTTTTCAATTTTTAATGAGAAGAAACCCATCAGGCTTTGCACCTGTAAATTATGTGTCCTTCTTCAAATTTTCTGCCACATTTTACAAATCTTATTTGCCCAAAGAGAGGTGATCAGACCCAGACCCATCACACATTCACGCAGCTGTCTATCCAGATCACCCTGGATTAGCTATGGAACAAAAACTGTTTTTCCATTACTTATTTCATCATCTACAACATATTGCCAAAACTACCAATTTCATGCAGAATAAAAAGCTTATGCTTCAGCTTAAAAGTTCATTGCAAGGTCCCTGAAGAAAAATAATCATATTTACTAAGCATGACCTATGTTTTGGAAAAACATGCTCATTCCCACATATTTGAATCTTCTAAAACACTTCCTTGCTTGCCTCCCTATTCAGTATTTGCAAATGTTTTCAATGACTGAAAGTCAAATTTTTAGATCTTTTGTAGTCACTTAATATTTTACATACACCTTAGCTGTACAACTATGAGGTTTTTCCTTTCTTTTATTTTTCTTTGATTGTCTTATAACATTTTTCATTAATTTTCCAAATATTATATTAATTATTTTTAATCAGCTAGTGACAAAATGTAAGTATTATAAAAATAAAAGTACTTTAGCTTCCCAGAAGTAGCCAATATATTTGCCATCGGTTGTTTGCTGATATTTTTAATGTGTCTGGCTATATCCCACAGTGCTTTTGCTTTGTATTTGTGAATTTGTTTTTTTATTTTGAAGAGGGTGGTGGTCTGTCTTCACATTTCTCTATTCGGCTGTTCATTTTTAATAATAGCATTTCTCACACTTTTCAGCAACATGGAAAAGATTATATCTTTCATGTCTTTCTCCACTTCTTTGTTCCTTCTGTTTCACTGGACGCAAAATACTGCTTTTATGCCCACCTAGTTGTGGCTGATTTTTGGACAATTGTTTGTGGTTTTCCTGATCAACGAGTGAATAATAACACTTTCTCACTTGCAGAAAATTTGAGCTGAGAGAAACACAGAAAGCTGGTATTACTACCATTACACAAGTTAAACGAGTAATTATTACTCAGCTTCTTGATTTAGATTTTTTTCCTTGCCTTTAGGATTTTTACTTTCCAGCTCAAGTGTGCCCTGCTGTTGTGCAGATCTTGTGTCTTCTGAGTGGGTGCCTTGACTCCTACAGATCACCAACGCCCATCGAGGGCAGAGTGATTCTCAGCATTTAATTACCAGCATTAAATGGTGCCAGATGTGGGAAGGCTTGCTGCCCTCTAAAGCCACTGGCCTGCTCACTGGGAGCAGATGTTACACCAGTCATTTTGTGGCAAATGAAATTACTTGGAGTCACTTTAATCACAGAACAAAATTACTGCTTTTCTTTCACTGTAACTGGATGAAAGATTCATTTTATAATTTAGGATATGCAGTGATGTGTATTTAGGTTCAACTTCAAGTCTCTAACACCATTGTGGAGTGCTGGGTAGTTTATTGTTACAATGATGTATATTTACTGGAAAATTTGAGGCTTTTTAAGCAACATTTCCCTCTAAAAGAGAAAGTTCATGAAAGCATGTATAGAAAAATCAAACTCCTCAGGTAACTAAATTCCTGTATGTTCATAGCATAGCATGTCTCACTCTGGGAATTGCAGGGAGTTGGGTCAATCTTTGTAAAGAAAACATAATGATCCTTGGCTTTGTCAGCACTGCACCAATACCAGAAATCACCCCAAGACAACCTGGGTATTGGCTGGAGAATCAGAAGACATGAGTGAGCCTCACTGCAGGTGACTGGAATTCTCTAAACTGGAATTCTACAGTTACACTGTAATCTGTAACTGGAATTGTGAGATGTAAGAGCAGAAAAATCCTAGCAGGAGATTTCTCTGTTCTTCAGCTTTTTGTTGAGCTTATCCTCGTGAATATTTCCCTCCCCAAATCAAATTTGCATTGAAGATGCCACATGATTCTTACCCACCACAACTTCCAGACTGCTATCAATGCTTATAAATTACTTTGAGGATATTGAGTACAATGTAAATTTTAAGTATTATTAACTATCACATTTTAAGAAATTCAGCCAAAGGAAATGTGCAAGGGCACATCAATAGGAAAAAAAATTAGTCCTGTCCTGAAAAAGACAAAGGGAACTCAGATGAAATTCTGTCTAAATACACTGACAATAGTGCATGACTACCTCTGAGAATTATCTTGTAGCAATGCTTCTTCAGTAGCAATTATCACTTAGATAATAGTAAGGATAGAAAGAATGTTTGAGTATATGTTATTGCTAGATGAATAACAATATATAGCATCGTTTTCTGTAAGTAGTTCTGTGAAAAAAAATTTCCATTATGGAAGTGAAAAAACTACTTTTTGTGATGATAGAGCTTTACACTAATATGCACTGGTTATGCCAGAATGAATTTAATATTATTTTCACAATGAATTTAATATTATTTTCACATTCAAAGCATAAAAACATATTAATGTGCCAAACAGACTTATGATAATGTGAAAATGAATGATGTTATTCTTAAAGAAGAGTCTTTCAGGTTTTATTTTCAATGTATAAATGTAAATCTACTTCACAAATTCAGTATGAAATAGAAATCTCCTGCAAGGAAATTGTGTAGGAGCAGAAATAACCTTTTAAAAATATTAGAGGAATGACAGAAGTGAACTAAAAGACAAGTACAAAGTTATATACTGTCTGGATTTTAAGACACGGGTATAGCTTAGGATAGTGGATTTCTGGAAGTATAATAGGATGCCCACACACCATGACTTAACAGCATCAGAGCAAAGTCTACAATAGTCAGCTTCAATCAGTTCAGTCCTAGAGCTGTTAATATTGTAACTCTACTGTTTCTTCTCTGTACACCACACAATCCTGTAGCTGCTACAAAAGAAATCCTATGACACTCCTCATACTGCTTGTTTGCTACCAGGAAAAATAAAAGATCCTGTAGTTAGAATACTGCCACTTCCTTCACATTCTACTGAAGACTTGAAACTTGAAAAACTATAGATGGACACAAAAGTCACAGAACATTTAAGCAACTGCCTGTCAGTCTGAGACTCACCAGAGCACAGAGGCCAGCCTAGAGCTTGTGTGGATTCACAGCCATGGGGCATTCAGGCAGTAAAAAGCATCTTTGTAAAGGCTCAAGAAATCAAATATTTAGAAGTATACACATAGATAGATAAAGGTCTCATTCATCATATATTTAGGTTAGCAGTTATACACTGCTAATAATCAGGACTAACCTGATACTAGTAAGTTCATAAACATAATGTGCTTCTGTTTTGAAAAATAGGAGGCCTCTTTTGTCTACCTCAGTTCTCATACCAAACCTGTGATCATCATATTTGAGTGTCTATTCATTCAAAAACTTTAAAGTGACATGAAAAGTAAACAAATATAAACACAAGTATTGGTTGATAAGTAAATAAAGAATTGTTAAAAAGTAAGTTTCATCTTGCCATAAAACCTCAGCATTTTGAAGCAGTTCTAACACACACTACAAGTGTCAGACAATGGATTTTTTCTAGGTTTGCCCAAGTCTAGCTGCAGGATAATTTACCTTTCACACACAAGAGGTCTGGAGTCATTGAGGACAGGCCCCAGTGAGGAGCAAGGCTGCCGCGGTGGCGGGGCGATGGGGACAGGGCCATCCAGGGCAGTGCCTTTGCGGTGCAGCGTCTCCTGTGCCAGCGCAGGGCCCTCGCTGTCGGTGGGACAGGAGCCAGCTTTGCTGTGAGCCCCTGCTGAGGGAACCTCTGGCCCCACTGCACCTTGCAGGGCCAGCTCTGCCGCTGCCTGCTCAGCCTCCAGGGTGGGTGACGCTGGAGGTGACAGCCGAGGCTTGCGTTTCGTGGATGCTCCAGAAAGCAGTTTCAGCAAACCTTTTTTTTCTTTCTGTGAACCAAAAGCAGTGTCCCATTTTAGAACAAAGCTGTCCCATAAAGAGTTGAACACTTCCTTCTGATACATGACATCGTGCTCAGAGAGGACTCAGTAAATTACAAGGACATACTTGACATTAGAGAGATAATGAAAATAATAAAAGAAAAAGAAAATTGTTAACATTCTAAAGAGGAAAACAGCAAGTAATTTAGATCATAAACTAGTCCTTTCACTTTGTTAGGTTAAGGTTTAACTTTAATTGAAATGGCTCTGTCACAAAAGCTTGTCTAGAAAACGGTGTGAGGAGTTAATATTACCAAAACAGGAATCTATGAAGTAAAATATTTCATCAACATGGATGTTTCTGGGAAGACAAAGAATCACTTCAAACCAAGTAGGAAGAAAAATCTGCTCTGGAAGCTGCTGTTTAGGTAAGTTTCTTTTATTTATCCTCCTTTAGTAATGGAAGACCTTCATGATCTAACAAAAATTTGCCCCAAGGGGAATGCATTGTGTTCTGCTGCTCTGCTAAAGGGGAGGATTGTAAACATTCTTTTTGCTTGTCCAGACAAGAATCTCTGAAGACTATTACCTAGCCTGAAGAGAATTATTTAAGTAGCTTTTGTGTTTCTTGTCTTTTTTTTCTTTTAAGGGTGTGGCAGTGATCTTGTTACCAACCCTTTGACTGAGTGAATTTAGTGCTTATAAGAAGTGCCAGATTGTAAGCCCTAGAGACAAAAATAATATTTAACCATAGGCAGAGAAAAGCAAGAGCAATGAGAATTTTTTTTTTTTGATAGCCTGGGATGTAGTGGATTTTGTGAATAAAAATCCTCAGTCCTTTTTCCTAAATCTCCAATAACTTAGAGCCATTTCAGCAACAATATACTGTCTAGCAAATGTCAACTAAAAGGAGAAACTCAGGGAAATTAAAACAATCCTGTATTAGCATCATTCACATTAAGCTACAAATAGGTTTTCTCTAAGGGCACCTCAGTCTGGTTTCAATGTCTATGGCTAAAGTAATTTTAAAATTAAGTTTGAGGCACATCCATTCAACAATAATTAAAAAAAGTAACTAAAAAGTGGCTGACATTATTGTACAGTTTAAGATTAAAATCTTCATAAACTTCACTAAGGAGTACATGTGGCTGAAGAGTAGTAAGATTAAGTCTAAAATATTTGAGATACAAAGACAGTTGTCACAAAGAGAAAAAAGTTTCCTAACTACATCACAACTATAAAACAAAGTCAATTACAAAGCTAGAAGAATTTTTCTGACAACAATATAATCACACGGCTTGGTGAACAGTGAGAATTAATTGACACGCATAGGAAATACTTCAAATAGAAGGAAGGAAAGCAGAATCTCTACAGACTCCACTGTCCTACATTTAAAAAAGATGGTTATGTGCATTCTTTCTTTGTCCAATAAACATTGCTGGTAATGTGTTTTCCATAGTATCTCAGTGTGCCTGCTTAATAAGAAAGGTAACCTAAAAGAATTCTGATTTTAATTTTATTTTGTTAGACTGAAATTTTTACATTCCTGCAAGTTCATGTGGGTTTTTTAGACTGTGTTCTTAAATTTCTTAAAAGATTGCATGATGAAAATAGGAGAATTCAAGGGAATGATTTAATTCTCTACCCACCTTGCCATCCTTGTCTGTTTTACTGACAGCAGCACTTCCACCAGCTGTTAAAGCACTCTCTGGAGATGCAGGAGCTCCAGGGTGTGTGTTTGCAGTTTTTCCACTGATATCTACCTCCAAAGATGAAGCAGCAATGTTAGGAGAATTCAGAGAAGCTGCAGTACATGCCAGTGGGATGGTTGAGCGGTTCACATTCACAGCTGTGACATAAGCAGCAGTATTTGGAAGCTGGGGCTGGAGCTGCTGGGAGGCAGCAGAGTGGTGAGGAATGATCACAGCTGCAGGAATAAGGCAGGTTGGACTTTGTGCTTGTATGGGTGTGACTGCTGCCGTAGGTCTTTCTTGACTATGTGAGGCAACTGGAATAAAAGAATGAAATGTGAGAGTTCACCTTTTCACAAGACACACAAAGTGAGGTACAGTTACTGTGTTACAGCTAATCAATCATGAGAAGTTTTCTTCTTACCTTTATAACTTCCATTTATACTACTGTAATGACATGATACACACCATCAAATCTATTTCACCTGAATAAAGCAGTTGCATATGCTCCCCTACTTGCACCAGTATGCAACAGAAGAGAAATCCAAGCTGCTAAGTCAAATGCTTCGCATACAGACAGATGCAAAGTGAAGATTACACTTTTGTACCTAAGAGCTAGCTAAATACTGCCTGGAACTTGTTTGTTCCTTTTAATACCATGTGTAGTTGTCAGGACATATAAAGGAAAGTAGGAAGAAACACACCTTAGAGAAGCTGCTAAAAACATAATTAGATTGTTTCCTTAAACTATTTACAAAATCCACAACAGATTTCACAGGTCTTTCAAACAATAAGCACAGTGGCAATTACTGCTGTGAGTGCCTTCTCTGAAAATGTAAGCTGTTGTCTCTTGGGATGTTTAAATATAGAAAGTGGATTTACTCATACCCATATGAAATAAAAGGAACATCTACACTCGAAGCTGGAGCATAGCACAGGGCTGAGTATATTAACCTGGGCTGCAGTGCAAAGCTGCAAGCACAGAGCTTTGCATGAACTAATTTATCCCTTCCAAGAAGTTACACTGCTCTTTAAGTCATGTGGTCAGTCATATATGCATGCTGTTAGACCATTTCAACAGCTTGAGCATCTCTGCACCACTGGGTGTTAGGATATGCAGACATAACTGAATGGTATGAGCCAAAATTTAAGGGCTCAACCCCCCCCCCCCCCCAGGGCTGCACAACCTCTCTCCTTGAAATACTTTGAAACTTTCCATCTAAGAAGGGGTCATCCCTCTAACTTGGTGCATGTGCATCTCAGTTTTATCAACTTTTGATTTTACAGATACTAGTAGAGTTTCAGACTTGTTTTAAGTGAAATCCTGGAACCAAACCTCCAGCACTTGCTCCCTTCATTCTGCTTTCTACAAGTTCCTCTGGTAATTTGGTTAGATTGCAGCAACAGTGTATTAGAGAAGACTGACTAAGGTCTCAAATTTTATATAAAAATCCTACAGTATTATACCCAATTACAACCTCTGCAGTAAGAAACACAAATTCTCTCTTTTTTATTAAAAAAAACCACATCACTTATATGCTATGTCTAGTTGTTTGATAACCTCTTCTTCTGTAGCTGACCCTTCCCAACTCTTGAGTAGCATGAACATTTCAAAAGAAAGATAAAGAAATTGTAGAAAGACTTTTTTGGGTCAAAAATCAATTATTAATGCTGGCTTTTGTTCATGAGACAACATCAGTTTTCCTAGAAGTAGCTGCTATTCTTCAAGATATGTGTACACTCACATGCAATTTATGTATGATAAACATGGAGGAGCTTTCTGTTTTTTTTTTCTTGTTGCTGATGGAATTGACAGGAAAAATGCTTCAAGTCACCCTGTTTTCATAGAGATTATCCTTTAATGAAATAAGCAGAATATATATTTTCATTATAGATCCTTCCAGTCAAAGGATGCATACTCCCTCAGCAAAGGTGATTCAGTGTCTCACTAAGGTCATTTGAAGCATGGTCCTTGAAGTCCTGAGCTGAACTGAAACTGGAGCTCTGCATTAACCTGTGAAACCTCACCCAAAAATTAACACTCAGTGAATGTGCTAAGGAAAGTTCAAGGGGGTCATGTTTCAGATGTTTACTACAAATTTCTCTGTAAGGTTTGAACATAAAGCAGACATTATTGCTTCAGTGCTCAGGTCCTTATAAGGGACAGATCTGTATTTGTGACTAAGAGCACACCTTTGCACAATCCAATGTTAAGTTCTCTGTGATGAGAGTCCAGTCCCTTCGGATTTTTCATTTTGGACGTGAAAAATCAGTGGGAAGTATGTTGTCATATTCTCAGCTGAATGGAAGTGTAAAAGCTTATTCATCTTGACAGCAGTGCAGAGATGCAGGGTCAGAAAGGCCTGTGGAGCCCACAGGAGATTTCTCCTTTGTGTTGTCACTTGCAAGCTCCTAGGCAGCTCAAAAGAAGGCTTTAGAGTAGAAACCACCTGTGCCTAAGAGGCAGGAAAGTACAGATGCTTTTCTTAGTTTCTCTTAGCAGTTGCCAGCAGCATCTGGTTATTTTTATTTAAAGGCAAAGAATAAAGTTGTTACAGAGGACTAACACACCTGCTCCAGTCTCAGATCGGACTGCAGGAAGATGGGGCTGATTAAGGAAATAAAATAAGTAAAGACATATGTACATTTGTCCTACCTTCAAAAGCAAACCTGATGCTGACATCTGAACATGCACAGGGTGTTTTAGGAGATGCATGACTCTGAAAAGTGGGCTAATCCATAGGTCTTGAGACCACAAGAAATAACCCTTCTTATGGCGATAACAGAGCATACCATTACCACTTTGCTTTCTCTTTTGCTCTGCCAATAAGAATCCTGTGATTAAAAAAAACCCTTTTGTCATGATGTTCAGTCAGGAGATCACAGACCCTAAATTCAAGGCTCCAAGGGGGAACATTGGGATAGTCTGAAATGGGAGTTTTCTTTTTTTTTTTTTCTTATTCTTTTGAGGCCCTTGAAGCAACTGGAACAGATTTGGCTCCAGTTGTGTGGTATTTTCTTAGCCTGGCAAACCCACAGAGGACTGTATGGATTTGGTAAACAGAAACCTCTTGAAAACACCACTATCAGTCTTTTTGGATCTGCATTTAAAATACAAGAAGGCATGTTTCACTATGATGTGGCCTGGCCCAGAGAGTAAATGAAGAGTTACACCTTTCAGAAATACAGCATTTTATTACATAGATCATACAGATCTTGAAGCCAGTATTGCCTAAGTGTTTCAGAGTCAAAGCTGAAAGAAATTGCAGTCAAGGTTAGAGAACAAGCTGGAATGCCTAAGTACCAACCTTGAGCCAGAGACCTGAAAAGGAACACTAAAGGTATTCAAAGATGTTAGAAGATAATTTAAAAGTGAATGCTAAATTAGACCACTCTGTAGCTCTTATGCAGTTAACACACAAAAAATAAGCTATGACTCAGATGTTCTTATCACTTTTATTACTATATGAATTGCATATGAGTGGGAAAGCTCAAAGAATGTCCCCATCCCAGATACTGCTGGAACAACAATAAAAAAAGAAAAATTCCACCTGAAGTACTTGCATATAAATTCCCAATAGTGGGAGTATGTATATACACACAGTTGCCTAGAGGAGAATAATAAAAGATCGAACAACTCAGACTGCTATTTCAGAAAACATTCAACTCTAAACAATGACATTAAGAAAAGCTTTAAAAAACCTCAGCAAATACTTACACAGACTCTCACTCCAGTGAGAGTCCATTTGTCAAGATGGACTCTACAGTTTGTTTGTCACAGGTAAAAAATTTTGTGTTTTTTTTTTTTTTTTACCTGTTCTAACTGCATTCCGAGCCTGGTTGACTGTCATTTGTCCTGTCACGTGCATAAGGACCTTGGTTTGCGGACTGGTTTGGATATGTGCTGCAGAAACCACTGCTGTGGGCACTGTGCTGGAGTTCACTGCCACACCATTCCCCTGGAGCTTCTGGGATGTTCCACTAGCAGTGGAAGGGCTGACCATAGTCACCACTCGTCCTGTTTGGCCAGCAGTAGACATGGGAACTTTTGTTTGTGATGCACTTGTCACCGTCCTGCCAAAATTTAAAGCAAACAATAAAACACAACTGAAAAAAAACAGCTAGTTACTAAAACCCACAGGTCTTCTATTAGGCATTTGTAGCATTTAATACAAGAACAATAATTTTGGATTTGAAACTAGCTAAACTATTTAGACACCTGTATAATACTGTACCTTGTAACTGGAGCCACATAATTTCCAGGAAAAACACCAATCTTGCTTGTATGCATGGAAGTTCCCTTGAACCAGCCATCTTGGCAGCGTTCAAACACCAGGAACATTTCTCCTTTCCGCAGTTCCAGTTCATCTTCTTTTCGAGGAGAGTAGGGGTAGATAGCAATATACCTAAAAGACAGGAAAAGACATGCAAACGATAAGACTAAAACAGTTCAAAACATCACTTGTGTTTTCTGGCACAGAGAGTTCAGTCAGAGAAGAGAAGGCATGGCAGAAATGGCTGTGATAATCCATCATACCATTACAATTTTAAAACAGAAGTTATGGTAATATTAAGGGGAAACAATGGCAGTTAGGATTATCCTCTGAAGGGCACTTTAATGGAATGGACTTGTAACAGGACTGTCCATCTTCTTAATGAAGTTAGTGATCTTAATTAAGTAGGTGTTTATCAACTACACATCCCAGTTATGCCACTTTTCTTTCCCTACACCTGCTTCTCATATCTCTTACACTTTGTGATACATTAATTTCTTTTTTATTCAGAGAGCTGGGGAGAATGGAGAAGTTCCAATAGCTGGGAGTGAAAGATCAGTATCAGAACTACATTTCAAAATGCAAAAATGGAAGATCCTGTGCAAACTTCAGTGCGAAAGAAGATGTGTGACTAGAAATTGAAGTCTATGGGTAAGGTGGCTAGCAGCTAACTCACTTGTAAAGTTTATTTTCTTTCATGTTTTCTAAGCAACACTACAGCATAATACAGTGCATTTGAAAGCATATTGAGAGTTCAGAAACATTTACATTTTTTCTTAAAAAAAATTCTTAAGGAAAAAAGTTTTAAAAAAAGCTGAAGCTCCTGTAGTTCCATCTTGGAATGTTCCTAGGAAAATTTTCAAATAGGGTTGCACAGTTCTCTATTATTACAAAGTGACACCATTTTAACTACCTCAGTGTTCTATTTTCTGCTGCATCTGAACCTAAAAAAAACATTTGAACCATACAGAAAATTATTGACCCAGGCCCATGCAAAACAGCATTTCAATAAATCCCATTTTCTCTAAAATGTACTTTTCACAAGAGGAAGCCAATTAAGTAGATGGCTAGACTATCCCTTTTTATGAAAAAGGATCCACAGTTACTTGCAGTGCCAGTCTTTCCCACTCCCCTTGTAACCCCAAGGGCAAAAAGCAGCTTTAGAAAACATTCTTTCATCAAGATATTTCTCTTGTGCACAGTAACAATAGCATTAACTGCATGCTTCTCCTTTTTTGCATTTTTATTGCATTTTTATTCTTTGCTGTCCACTCAAGAAACTTTGCAATATCTACAAAAATCCTTTAAAGGCAAGACAGGTACCCAAAGCAAGCAAAAAACACACTCTAAAGGCAACACATAAAGGCAACACTGGCAGCAGAAGGCTTTACTGGTACATCATTTAGCAGTGATCTACAAAGCCACACACTGAAGCTCTATGGAAAAGCACTTGATCTGCTTTAATTGATGCTCATTAACTTCCCTTTTAGTTAATTTATTCCAAATTTCATTAGTATCCTCATATAGAGCAACCCTTTGAAGATGGAAGATGGGACTAAATGAGATGGGAACTTGATTAACAGCAGTAGATGCAATAATCCATAAGAAGCAATGTTAAAATGCCTAATACCAAGAAACAGCCCAAATCCAGATGCACCTGCTATACAAGAAGGGTGCTTTTTTGGAGTGGGAGGAAACCTGGTGGGAAGACAACAAGGACAGAACAAAAGCAGTCCTTATTCAAACTTGTCCCATTAGATGGTTCAGCATCTCCTGAATTTAACATTTTCTTTTATGGTTCTTATTCCCCAAGCTGCACACAAAGAAGTTTTCAAGAAGAAAGATGTTGTTAGCAACACATGCTAATATACCAAATATTTTCACCCAAAAGGATGACGCACATTTGCTTGTGTGAAGACACAATGCTAGCTAGCAGCTTTCTGCCTTCATTCCAAATTGCCACCCACTAATTAAGTGCACTGTAGAATCTTCAGTCAAATTTCAATTGCAACTGACACAAGTAGTCTGACAGTAACACGTTTAACAGTCTAAATTAAATACAGCACTTTCTGTGTTTTGGCATAAATTATTCCATATGAGAATAGCCTTTTCATACCATACATAATGGAAAACATTGAATAAATTCACTCCAGTGAAATGACACTTTTGAGTTATGCAGTATTCAGTGCTAACGCAAGGATTCATTCATCTTCTGCATGATAAATACTTTATATTTTTGAAGTGAGTTCTTTCTATACACAGCAACAGCTGATTATATTTATCTAAGACATAAACAATGTTCAGTATAGGACCTGTCTGGGGATATCACCTTTCTGCATGCTTTTTTTCTAAGTTGCATGCTTGGCTTTTTGGCAATTCCAGTAGAATAGGGCCAGCTGCTGTGCTAAATGTATAGGTGAAGTTAGTGATCTCATTCCATTTTTCTGTCTGGAGAAAAGTTTCAATTTTACTCACACACTTGGACGAGTTTGCTGTCGTAAATGTGCCACTTGGTCAGTGGATCCTGATGCAGATCTCTGTATGACACCTGTAGGCTGAGGTCCAGAAGCAGCCGACGCAATGATTGCAGCAGACAAGAGAGGTGGTGGCGGAAGTGGGGGATTCATATTCTGATTTTATAAGAACAAAAAAAAATAGCAACAGATGATCAATATTGTTTGATGAGTTCAATCAGCTGGGGAAAAAAAAATCATGATATTCTAAGGAAGTGGAAAAAAGCAATTGAGTCCAGTGTTGCTTTACATACTGTTACAATATAACTGGAGTTAGCTTTTTCTCTATTTCTTTTTCTTTACATTTAAAACCTTGAAGTTTTGGCAGCTAATTAAGCAAATGACAAACAATTTCTCAGCACAGGAAAAATGGTGTTTCTAGTTATAACATGTTTAGGATAGGGCTCAACAAAAATTCAGAAGCCTTCCAGGAGGTAGATTTTGCATCCTGCTGCTGACTGTACTTCCATAACATGATTGTTTTTGTAACCCGAAGCTGAAACATAATATACAATTCAGCTGCAGTGCACCCAAAAGCACCCCTTCTGGGGGTAATTTTCTTTTGATGTATGGGTTACAAAAGCAAGCACAATATGAGACCATAATCACTGAGCTATTGTTACCTCTTTCTCCTATTCTTCTAGTTTAAAGAGTTAGCTTTTGAAATTCAGTATTATCAAGATTGGTAATCTTTAACAAATACCCCAGTAAAAAGGCACCACAGATCGTAATTGGGGTCCTGCCTACAGACTTCTGTGCATTTTAGAATCAATGGAGCAATTGTTACCTTCTGCTCTGTAAGGACTCAGACAATTCTTTAGGACCTTGTGTACTGACACTCCTGGGAAAAGGCACTCACAAAGGGAGAGCTTTTCCTTCCCCCTTCCAAAAATAACTATTTGTGTTACAATGCACAGAAAAAGAGTAATAAAAACCCTCTTACCTTTGAAAAAGTGAAACTGAATTAATTTCAAACACAATCTTCCTAAAACCCACAGAACTAGAATATTAATTAACAAAATATTCTGAAGTAGTGTCTGGCACTTCCAATACATCCACATATAAATGCACAGCATTACATTATTAGTTTGGAAAATATGTAATTGAAAGTCGTTTTAATTCCTCTAAAACACTTCACTTCTAAGGGGGTTTGCCCTTTTTCTTCTGTTTTTCTAAATGAAAACCTATATGGAAACGGAAATTTAGTTCTACACTGTGTGATTATTACTCTTCTACATGGTGAAAGTGTTAATAAAAAGACAGCTCTTTAAACCAGCCCTACACTGCCAAGTCACAGTAAAGAACTGCATAATTAAAGAGAAAACTGATCAACTCTTACAGTGTTTCAGTCAAAATTGTTATACTTAGTCATGGTATAAATTGCAAGTTATATGGTGAAATAGTCATATTTTATTTAAAGCATTTTTCTGGTCATACATTAACACATTCTTAAGACCAAGTAGGCCTTCTGTATCCAACACTAAACAGAAATGACCTGCTGGAGAAACATCACTGAGAGCTTTGATACTAATAGGGTTTTTTTTACAAAAATGACAATTGCATTTGCTTCATATACTAGCCAACAATTTTATAGAGTATCCAGATAATTCACACTGAAATACCAACATTTCTCTCTCAGCTGTTTTACAGCTGAAGTTATTTGTCCCTCCCAGTTAGACATTCAACAAATGTCTTAGTTGAATCCAAGCTGAATGTGAGCATCTAACTTCCATGCAACCTATCAATAGAATATCAATTTAAATCTTTTTTTTAGGCATCTAGATTTCTTTATATATGGTAGAGCTTGTAAATCCACATTAGGAGATGATTAGTTGGAATTTTTTTAAATTAAACCTATTCATGCACAATGTCAAGATTGTCACGGTTCCATACTTCCTGCATCTCTGAAGATGCTGAATATTGCATTTTATTCATTTGAACACATAATATACACTGAAGCTTTAGCTGCAATAAAGGCATCTTCACAGCTCTATTTTATTATGCTTTATTCATGAGGTTCTGCTCCCCTCACTATGTCTATCAATACAGTAATGAGACCAGCAGTGAGCCACAGCACAATTAAACTCCCAAAGACTTGGCAAGAAATCTAAATAAAATACTTGATAGAGTTTAGAGGACTAACACTCCACAGCTTGCACTGCTACAACTTGGTAAAACAGACCCAAATGACCCAGCCAAGTTTTCAAAAAGTTTTCTGGCATGTAACCATTTTTGAAACATACCTACCTCCAGGGCACTTGCTAGTTTTGATGGTTCCCATAGTCAACATTCCATGAAAGAATATATACAAACCACGTGTGATTCAATAAAGTATACTCAGCAATAATTAAGAGTATTTTACGTAGGTGAGGGGAAAAAATTTAATGTTTCTGCAACTATTTTTCAGACACCAGGTGTACTTTCAAGCATATAAACCAGCAAACAAGTGATAATGGGTTGTTTTTTTAATTGGAAGATGAAAAATGACATGATTTGATAATTAATGTATGTTACAGCTTCAAAAACTATCTATAGTCATGCTCTAGAAACACATGGAGGTTACTAAACTTAAATATAATTAGGCTGAATTCCCATATCAGTTAATTGAAGATCAGTAATCGCCTCACTCAAAGAATAATAAAGGCACAGCAGTGGAAAAGAACATTCATTAACAGTCTTCACTCCCACAATGTCTAGGAAAAAATATATGGCTTGCAAAATTCCCTGAGGGCTAACAAATTAAGGCTTATGTTTAACAAAATTCCTAAACTATATGTTATCAAAAACAGGTTTCTCATACAAAACCTCATTGTTTCTTCCTGCTGCTTCCTCCTCACAACAAAAGTTGATTTGAATTTTGGTTGATTAAAATTAGGACAATTCTTATGAAAACCTCCTGACTTACACTATTGAACTTACACTGGAACTACATAAAAGAGCTAAATGTCATCAGTGTATTATATAACCCCCACAGCTTGTGCCTGGTTAATAACAATTCAAACTACCTTGTATTCTTCAACATAAAGAGCAATTTCTCTTTTGTGCATGAGAGAATAGGACCAGAAAAATTAGGTATTTTTTAATTTTTGAAACCCTCAGCACATAAATGAATGCAAACCATCCAAATATAGACCACTTCTTTCTGCTAGTTACGTGCACACACCAAGACAGCATTTCGAAGTCAACATTTCCAATCTGTAGAAGTAGCAGTATGGACATCTAGGTTGATTGCAATCCAAAGCACTTTTCACTTTCTCAAGAGACTGTAAAGGCAGACTGAAAGGAAAGTAAGTTATCTCTTGTTGCTGGATGTTTTTCTGCTGCTGCTTTTGAATGTAATTCTAAATTTGCTGTGGTACATTACATTCGTTTTTTCCTATATCACGGTTCAAATCACATACTTTAGGAATATTTTTCAGCAAAATCTATGGCAATTAGATAGCTACCTTATAAATTACATCCAAGAATTTTCTTCCAAGTGAATGAGACTTACATAATTGTATGTGCACATTTTCACTCAACAACTACTGAACTTGATGTCTGTTATTTATATTTTGCAAAGAACTTTAAATATACTAAACAACTAAAAAGTTCAAAAATGCCAGTGGCCAAGATAAGCAGACCAATTAATCCCCTAATTAAGGATAAAGCTGTGGTTGGAAGTCCCTAAGAACAGTGCAAGAGATAATATCACAGCCAAAAGCTCTGGCTGTGAGAAGCCTGTCTCAGTTCATAGGTTCTTCAATTTCAAAGAATCAAACCTCAAAACACAAGCCAAGAACTAATACTGTTGTCTAAAGAACTGATGCAAAATAAAACTTTGAAATAAATTATCACAAGTTTTCTGGAGGAAAATCAAAATTTGCTTAAATGATACAAGCAGTAGAGAGCGTATATGGTCACTTGACAAGAACACTCTCATTCCTAAAGCTTATTTATGTCAATTTTGGCTGAAACTTTGTAAATTATTTACTTTATACAATATTGGGTATCAAAGAGCATCTACAAGACATTATTATGGACAAAATAAAATTCATACAATTGGCATTTTTGGACCACCAGAGCAACATAAAAAAATAAAATGCAATCCTATACATGTACACAGATGAGAGTCAGAGACTTCTTGGGCTGGGAATTAATCCAAACTGTCTTAGAGAAATTTGTTAGACAACAAGACAGCTCAAAATTATCTCCTGCTGACAATAAAAATGCCATCTTTCTTACAGGAGTTAAGAGAAGACACTAGCTTCTCCTTGCTTTGAGGTTCAGGACAGATAAATGTAGCAAAGATGTACAAATTTGGAATTACTGTAAAGGAATATAATATTCCCTTCTTCACTGACAGATAATCATGCTCATCCTCTCAGGTTTCTTTTTTCTCCCTTAATCTGAGTTTATATAAAAGAAGCATATAAACACCTTACTTTCAAAGAACAATTACTTTCAATAGTGTTATAAGCACCAAAATGACTGATAGGAAAGACATCAAATAAACTACCTTCATCTAAAGAGAAACTCATCCTGCTCCCATCCAATTTCCTTCTCAGTTGCTTAGTATTCAGACATTAAGAAAAAAGCTAAAGAGAGAAACTTAAGAGAAATACAGAAATTTCTACGTACAAAAGTAAGAAAATACAAGAACAAAAGGACTCAAGCCAACCACTATTAATGTATTAAATTTTGTATAAAATCACAATTGTTCCACAGCTTAAAATTAACACTCAGAATGTCAGGAAGGGTATTTCCAGAAGGGAAACATCTAGAGAAACAAGAACATCCCTTTCTCTCTTGACTGGTCAAAACTATTTTGCACATTTCTAAAATGAAAACAAGAGCTGATGAAGCAAGAGGAAAAGTGTAAGTAAAAGATGTAGCTCACAGTCTGTGACTTTACAAACTGCATCATCATCTAATATTGTCTATCATAAAAGTACACAGGAATAACGTGACTCTAACCTGAGGTGCCAGCTTGCATTTTAGTCATGCTGAAAACAAGTCAAGAAGAAATAGAACATGATGTACAGAAGGCTATTGACTTTTAAAGAGGGTGGCAGAGAATAATTCAGGTTCTCAATGGGAATTATATGCCTAATTGGAAAAATAAGCAGGAACATGGTTATCACAAAGAGAAAGTAGCACCCCAAGATACAGGACAATCAACGGCAGGAGTTTCTCTCCATGCTGCATTTAGCACTGCAATTTAATTCCTGTGAATACCCATGGTGAGATCGCCTTTGAACAAGCGTAAGCAACTAAAGCACCCGAGGTGGTTTAATGACTTTGCACCACCATCAAACTAAAGTATTTTTCCATGTTGGCATCAAATAAAGAACTCCTGACTCTTAATAACAAACAGAAGTGTTTGTTATTGACAGCAAAAAAAAAAAAGCAGCTTCTGACAGAACTTCTGAAAATATGCATTGAATGCTGCCTGCTCAATCCTCTCCAAAACTTGAGTATCTCATAAATCAAATCAATTACTTAATGTTTGCAGCATATATGTTAGCTAGACTTGCATTCTGCTTAACAGCACCTAGAGTGATTCTGCTTGCTCAGTTCTCACAGGTATTTTCTCAAGGATAGGATGAAAGAAGTATAAAAAATGAAGGGGAATAGTATATAAGCAGCTTATTGTTTCTAGTATAAGATGTACACCTTGTAGGCAAAAAAAAAGACCTGGGGGTCCTTCCTTGTGGACCCCAACTTGAAAAAAAAAATACACACATACAATCTGTGTATGTTGCATACATACATATGTATGTATGCAACATACACAGATTGCCCAGAGAGGTTGTGAAGTCTCCATCCTTGGAGATATTCAAAAGCTTATTTGGACACAGTCCTGGGCAACTGGCTCTAGGTGGCCTTGCTTGAACAGAGGAGGTTAGACTAGACAGCCTCAAGAGGCCTTTCTAAACTCATCTGCTCCATGACATTAAAATATGAACCTAAATATAATGAGATTATTAACTGTTTCTAGATTAGCATTCATTTAACAGGAGAATTACACAGATAATCCACAGATTGAAGGAGTCAACAATTTAACCAAAGTAAGACAAAGCATAGTTACAGCTCAGTGTGCCTTACTCAGTAAGGTGGAGCAAAAGCACACGGTCCATATAACTGTAATATAATCGTCTGTCTAAAGAGCAAAGAATGTGAAATACATTTACTTGGGTGAGAGCAATTGCTAGTTCACAAAAGATGACAAAAATTTGTGGCACCAAGCTGGATATTTAGCTAGACATAAACTTTATGCTACATTCAGGCAAATCTTCAAGATATAAGAATCAGGCTAAAAAGGTAAAAAGGTTATACTATCAATATCTTCTCCACTGAAAAAGATTGTGCAGTATTGCACCCACTTCTGGCATGTGCTACCATGTACCATGCCAAAAGGAAATACTGGAGATAATTCAGTAAACAACAGCATCATAATTTAAAGGACTGAAACTGTAACTTTAGAGTTCCAAAGAAAGAAGCAAACCAAGCAACAAAGCAACCAAGCTACACCCAAGCATTTTCATAAACAACAGAAACTTGATACCAGAAGACAGACAATTATGCTTTAAATTTTGCAGACAAATGTGTAAAATTATGCAAATGCCAACAAGTTGAAAACAAAACTAGACCTATTTAGCAGCAAGGCTATTCATGATATTTTACTTCGTTTAAAGACTGCAAGGACAGACACCTGAACAAGATCAAGTCTTGGGGGTTTTTGTTTGGCTTGTTTGGTTGGTTTTTTGAAGTGAAGGTCTATTATTCAGCTGTGCCCCACCCCTTAAAAATTATAGGCACAATTTTAGACTGAATGAACTTAATTTCAATAATTTTAAATAAGTCACATCAAGATCCCTCAAAGATCTTTACAAACTGGTATCCACAATCTTTATTGCAGTAAGGCTCTGGTGAGTACAGTATGATATATGGCATTCCACAGTTTTTCTAACATTAGCATAGGAAACTAAGGAATTTCAGGAGGCTCTGGAAAGAAATCCTGCGCTTTTTGGAGGAAATGTCACGTCATTTATCCAAAGGAAACAGCATTACAGTGTATTTCTTCCTTCAAAAGATGGCCATTTTCTACATGTTTTCTTATGGATCTCAAAGAACCCAACTTCAAAATGCTAGACACCTTCTTCATCTGCCACAGGTGTACACACAACTAAAATCACCTTATTTAATGAGGAGACAGCAGACTTTTGAAGTTATTTCAGATAATCTTGAAAATCTTAAGTAAGACAGAAACACCTGGCAGCTGTGGTCCCAGGTTGATGTTTTTTGTAAGAACCAGCTTGCTTCCCCAAACTTTCCCCCCAGCATAATCTCTTTTCTACTCATGCTTAAAAGAAAGACTGTTCTGGAAGGAAGAGTGCTTCTCATGTTTGCTAAGGAGAAATTACAGAGGAAAGCTAGAAAAATGGATATCCATTACAAGATGCAAACATTTTAGCAATAGGCCTTTTGCTATAGTTAAATTCATACCATTGTCTATAACATAGACACAATTTCTAAAGAACTATCATTTCAAATCAGTATATTGGAACTTGAGGGAAAAAATACTGTACAAGACCAGAGACAAATGGGAAGGCTGAGTTTTCTGAAGCAGTACTTACACCAAGGGCAGCTTGGTAGGAGACTTCCGAGGGGAAGGTGAAGGAAGGTCCTGTTGTGACGGGGCTGCTGGGGGGTGGAGTCACAATCAGCCCTGTAGTGCCAATATGAACCTGGGAGAGAGAAAAAAGGGTCAGTTCTGTGTAGTTTAGTAACAGCTGGTTTTGACAGAGCTGTAAGCTTCATGGTCAGATCACCAGTATTCTACTTCTTGTAATCTTAAACTAAACCTAATTTTTAGTTAGATACTCACATAAACAGCATTGGATCACACTGCTCACTTTTTTTTGCTGACATTTCTCAGTCTTTGGAGATACATTGAACCAGCTACATGAAACATACTTTTAACCAGTGTCAGCTTTCTTTTTTTCCATAAAAGGCTGACAGATCCCAAAGATGTGCAAATAAAGCACATTTACAAGCTCAGGTAAAGCATCACCATTACCTCTTGGGCTCCATTGCTCTCTCTTTTCCCAAAGTGTAATCACTATATGAAACAGCCTATCTTTCACAAACTGCTGAACAAATAAATAAAGTCAGATAAATATTTCTACTTACCACAACCAGATTAATATGCTACATTTCTGGAATTTCTGTAATCTTCAAGTTGAATATTTTACTTTTATACATGCACTTTATTAATAGTCATTATTATATTCAATTTAGAAAAAAGAAATAAAAAAATTAAACCACACCAGTTTCTAGTTTCCACAGTTTAATAAAAATCTTTGTGGCATTTTAGAATATAACAACTGCAAAAAAACCTAGCCTACAAGACCAAAACTATTTGCTATCATATCACAATTGTTAAAAAACATTTTCCTTAAATGTTTTCACGTTGGAAGATAAGTTTTTTGAAAGTGTACATTTATTACTAATTAGACACAATTAACAACTTGAAATAAGTAATCTGAAAAGAGGTCTTTGTAGCTATAGCTGATGTCATGTGAGTTACCTGAGAGGGGGCACTACAGGAGAGCCCTGTCAGCTCACTTATGCGGGCTGCTGCTGTTGGGTTGCTGGAGCTGATGAGGACAGGAGGGCTGATTTCCATGGAGTGGCGATTCTGAGAAGACTGAGAAGCCTTGTTGGACATGGTGAGGGAGGTAAAAGAGTGTCGTTTTTTGGTGTTTTTCTTAGTATCCATGTGCTTTTGGGTTGAATTGTTGTGGGCTGCCCCAGAGGTACCTTCTCCAGAATCAACAGCAGAACCTGAGGGCTTGTCCAATTCTATCAACTGTTTGGCTGCTGTGTTAAACTACAAAAATCAGTAACATGTTAGTGGGTTTTTATTTATAAAAGTCACCTGCACGTAAAAAAACCATCTCTTTTCCTTTCATTCATAAGATAATTTCAACCATGCAACTTCAAAATGTGGCATACCAACCTAGTCTACAAATCTGTCAGTAGAGAGTGACAGATCATTCACTACAAATTCAACACACTTACTGTTGTGCTGGTATGAAATTTCAGCATCACAGGTAAAATTTCAATCAATAAAGGACATAATGCCGTAGTCCAGACATGGATTAATTCAGCAATAACCACTGCCTGTATCATCTAGAAGTCAGACTAAAACACACTGGTCCCCTCTGATCTTATAACATAAAAATCTGCACTACAAAACTTCTTGGATATTTATGTAATTTTCAGCCATTTTTTTGTTTTGTCTATGACACAATCCCACACATTTGCATGAGGGCTCTTGAAGATATTCCTCCTAATATCCTTGGGTACTTGTGCACATCTTTAACACCACCAGCAATGAAATCACAGGCTGCTCAATGCAGGTTTAAGAACACAGTAGGACAGACTAAATACCCAGCTATATCAGTATACTGCCCAGCAACAGGCACCTATACAGACATAAGATGACATAAGGAGAAAAGAAACATATACAGGTAATTTTGTGGAAAAACCTTCTCACCTTCTGAATTTTCTAATGTTGAGGCACCATCTCTGCCATTTTTCCTCTTTTTTTAAGCTTAGCTAAAGAATTGTTGTTCACAATGAGATTCTCTATCTGCTAATTTGTAACAACAATACTACATTAAATGCAAACAAATCCTTCCTTTCCAACAAAGAAATGAGGAATCCCACACATTTTCTTCTTACAATGAAATGTAAGCTATATAATGGGGAGGAGGAGAGGAAAACCAACAAACAAACCCTCTACAATTTTCAAACCCCCTTTATTTTCAGAAAATCTTAGCACTATTAGAAATAATAACGTCAGAACTCTCATGTAATCATAAGCTGAAATAACACCAGCACTAGTTTTCTAAATATGTACCACTAAATATGAATACTGTTACTTGAAAAGTGTAGGTGATTATGAAGAAAAGAAAGATCTTTTCTGAAGAACATCAGGATGAAAAAATGAAATTAGTCACTGTGGAATTTCTATTTCTGTTCTTCAGCATATTACTTCACCATTTTCCTTCAAGTCTTGAGATACCTATTATGCTCATGAAGAGTTTTAAAGTAATATTCTACCCCATCAAAACTTTACTAGACAAACAATAGACCATTAATCATGATAGCATCAACACTGATTTAAATGCAGCTCCCACAGATGACCAGCTTATATTCTGAACACAAGTAGATATTTACAGATATAGATATCTAAGGTAGTGTAAAGTAAAAAGGTTTTTTTTTTTAATACAGAAGAGGCTGGCAAGTGATATTTGAAATATGTAATCTGGAAGCAAATTTCATGTATATACAGAAAAAAAGATTAAGTACAAATCAGAACTAGGGGAACAATAAAGAGTTGACATAAAAACCTTCTACAGAAGGGGAAGAACTACATGGAACATACTGCAGTGGAGGAAAGGCATAATGGGAGATGTGAACCTGGATATAAAGTCAAGAATATCGATTTTTTTCATAAATGTTCTTATTGTTTGTCCTTTAGAATGCAACTGAAGAGAACTGGAATCATACAATCACAGAATCATTTGGGTTGGAAGGGACCTTCAAGATCATCAAGCTCCAACCCATCTGCCATGGGCAGGAACACCTCCACTAGACCAGGTTGCTCAGAGTCCCATCCAACCTAGTCTTTAAGACTTCCAGGGATGGGGCATCCACAATCTCCCTAGGTACCCTCTTCTCGTGCCTCACTACCCTCACAGTGAAGAATTTCTTCCTAATATCTAATCATAAGCTAACGTTTTCCAGTTTGAGTCCATTCTCCCTTGTCCTGTCACTACATACTCTTGTAAAAAGTCCCTCTCCATCTTTCTTGTAAGAAGGAAGGATAGGAGAAGACAATGTCAGAGCAGTGAAAAATCCTATGAAAAAGGTGGATGCTAGATTTTCCTTCCTGCTATTACTCAAGATGGATCATATGGATCAAAATAATGTATTACTTGCATATAACAGAAGATATAAACATACCATTTTCTCCAATGAAGCCCATTATTTAATGATTATTGAATTTTAAATTTAGATCAAACATGCTTTAAACAGACCAGTGAAAACATTATTTCATTACAAAACATTGTGGGATATGAAACAAGTAGAAAATAAGACCAAAAAAGTCTACTCTGCTGTTCAGCTTGTCAGGGTCTTATATGTCATCATGACAAACATGCAGGCTTTTCAAGGTCTAATAATTTTATCTATTTTGCAAATTTTATTTTTTTTTCAACTCAGATTGAAATTCTTCACATCCTTCCCGAGAATCTAGGTATTCCATACTGTTGATACAAAGGCTGCAACTGTTTCCATTCTTATGTAAGCTACATCGTTATTTGCAAAGAACTAGCTAATGAGAGAAGTTAAGGGATCACAGAGGAATGAAAAGGAAAACCAAGATCCACTTTGCTAACAGCACCCCAAGGTACCTGTTACACCTAATTATATTTGTTTACTTCCAGAAGCTACCAATGCCTGCAGAATCTGATTACTTTGTACAGTGAACAACTTATTAGGGAAAAGTTAAGGCTTGCCCATGGGATCAATTCAAGACAGATTCAAATATAAGCAGCATTCTGTGCTTTTTTATGCAGAGAAGCAAGCAAACGACAGTTGCATGAATTTGAAGATGGAAGAGAACTGATTACTGGCCTCCTCTTTGAAGTAACCTGGGGACAGCAACAGCTGCAGAATATTTTGCAGAGTGCAGTTTACTTCTCTTCCTTAAGAAGAGAAATTAAGAACCTGCATGCATTTTCCAGTGAAATGGCTAGCAGATAATCAAGGCCACCAAGGGACTGAACGCAAGTCATGCTATGAAGTGTTTCAATCTAGCATTCCTTTCTGCAGCAAATACCCATGTACCTAGACCCGCAGTTCCTACATCAGCTGTTTTCCTTAACAGACATATTTTCATTGACACTTCTTTACTTCAATCTTTACATTCACTTTTTTCTTTTTTTTTCCCATTCAACAAAATCTTTGCTGCAACAGGAAGCCTGAAATCCAATTCCCTTTCCCACCAAACTCCAGGAAACTGAAGAACTTCTCAAGCAGGGCAGGAGAGAGGCAGGTGGCTGAGCCGCATCTCAGTGCCACAGCAGGGCTGAAGTCAGCACACAGCTTTCCTCTGCCTGCAGATATCTGCAGGGATTACCCCTACTGCAAGGTCTCTAAGAGTTGTGCTTTGCTACACTTATTTTAAAAATTAATTCAGGTGTTCTTTACTTGCACAAAAGTAAACAAAAACTGACATTATTTTCTACTGACAATCTGACGGAAGAGCGATTTCTTTCCCCTGATTTTTGTTCTATTCTGGGCATTTGTATTTGTTTATGAAGCATTAAGCTAGGTCAAAACATCCAATTTGAGGTCTAAGAAATGCATATTGTACCCAGAACTGCAATTTTTCAGAAAAAAATTGAATAATATCTGCTTAGTTATGAATAATCTTTGGTTTTGGAACAGAGATAATTATAAGTGTTAACTGATTTAAAAGAATCACTCTTAAAATTTCTCTCAAAATGTGTTCAGTCTCACTTTTATTATTATCACAAATTTAACACGTGAAAGTTAGAAAAGAAAGGATCAGAATAGTGAACATTGAATAATAAAAGGGCAAAATTTGTCCTCAAATACGATCAGAGATTTTCATGGAATTGAACATTATCCAAAATTTTATCTTCACTGTACAAGAAATATCTCAATTATTACACCTATACTACAGAATAAACATCACAGACTATGCCCATTTTATAGTTAATGACTTCAGATAATCTCTAGTAAATGGAGCTAATTCACATTTTCAAACAAAAGGAGTAAACTAACATACACAAGGTAAAAGGTATGTCTGTCATTATAATATGACAGAATTCCCTAAAAACAATCAATGATCTCAGGACTGGGAAATGCAATGAGAACTACCATATAAAAATCTTTCAAAAATATAAATTACTTTTCATCTTCATTGTCTTTCATAAAATAGGTAAGAATGGTTTGCTATACTTGTTTCTATCAGTCATCTGTATATTTTCCAGAACAATAGTTAGATACTCTCAGAAACCAGGCGTTTCAAAATTCAAGCCCATACCTTACTGCACATCTCACTGCCCTCCACCACAGCATCCATTTCAGTTTAGTATATACTGAAAAAACCCACCTATCTGATTTGAAGTAACTCTTAGGGTATAATTTATCATTCTAGACTTTCCATTCCACTTTAGTGGGGATTTGAGAATGTGTACTTCCTTTAAGTGTTGATGCCTATTCTAAAAGGTTTTATTGAAAATACATTTTCTTAGTTGATGGAATCAGTCTAAAAACATTAACACAAGTATATTTTGTGACTTTCAATTTTTACTATTTTTTTCAAGGCCATATATCCTATTTGCAACTTTTGTAGAGATAGGAATGCAGTTGTTACCTAAATAGCTCAAGTGGCAGCCCTAGGAAAGGGCCTTTTCTAACACGACTAAGTAATTTAGTTTGAAAAAACACTACAAAAAGCTTTACTGGCTGAACTGAAGGGGCAGTTAATTGCAAGAAGCTAGGAAAGAATACCCAAGGGCAAGAAATCATTAAATTGGCCTTTAAAAACATCTTAAACTGAAGCCAAAATTGCACTAAGCAAGTTGAAACTTTTTTGGTCTTCTTGTTTTTACAGTCATGTGGAATTTTCTATCCTCAGATATACAGATCCTTATATCAAGCTATAAAAAGTAATATATATATTTTCCCTTTTAAAAATAACAAATTCTATTTTGGTTGAAAGCAGTAATAGTTTTGAAGTTCATAGGATTCAGAAATTGAATTAATAAAACCTGACTTGATTCTTAGTATGATTACACATTTCTTCTGTGATCTGAAGTACATATTTCTCATCCCAGAGATAACATGAAAATACTTTTTTCTTTATCATTCTGCCTCAATTATTTAAATCAAATACTGTAAGTGCAGGGAAGTGTATCTTACCAAGTATTCACAGCATATCTATCAGAAAAGGACAAACACTATTCAAAAACCTTTGTGTATTTCTGTAACGCAAATTCAAATAATCATTGTGGCTGTACACACTGTTCCTAATCACTGATGTATTTCTATATAAAAGATACAGCTTTCAACACTAAAAATTTAAAAGGTTGGGGAAATTTTCTCAATTGCTACCTCTTACTGTAAATTGTTGTAACACATAACAAATGCAGGAAGATGGAGAAGGTTTTATATATGCTCTGTTGATTAAAAAGCTGATCCTTTATCTGTTTAACAACAACCTATATCCTATGACGTTCTAGTTGTGCTAATTTGGTTTTGAGAGGTGGATATTAGGGACAATGCAAAGCTAACTATTTCTCTGACTTGGTGACTGCTTTCATTTTGTGGCTAAGTGTGGTTTAGATTGACTGCATGACTCCAGTATTAACAAGAAAACATAGTGACTGCCTCCAATTACACTCATTTCAGTTCCATTCAATAAAAATGGGTATCAAATAGCTAAGTGAAAATCACTGGTTCAACTGCTGAGGCCATTAACTTTCCCAAAGAGAATTTTAGGTCTAAGATTATTTATATCTCAGGTTATTTTAGAATCATCACCAGTAGTGATTATTTTTCCTTTCAGAAAATTAAACATACAGTGGGCACAGCCTTACTGAGGACCCAGCTTAACTCACCTCAACATATGAAATTGGAAATATTCCTATCTTGTCAGCCAGCATTCCTTCTGCCCAGTTTTCATCCACACGGCGAATTACAGTCAGAACATCATCCTGTGTGAATATGCAGTGATTAGGTCTCCCAGCTTTAATTTAACTTCTCATTTAATTTTCCTCCATAACACAGGAGTAATCAGAGAAGGCAGGACATGGACAAGAACCGCAGAGAAGGCACTCTGTAAGAGGAATATGCTGCTTTTGGGGTTGAAGTAAGTTCAAGCTGTTCTTTTCCTATTTTGTCAGAGTTCAATGAACTGCCCACATCTCAGTGATCTGACTTTGTCCTTAGTGCCAGTCTTCCTGTCATGTTCAGTCCATGTTACTCATAGCCCCCCTTTAATTCCTTGGCATTAATCAACAGAACCACAATCATTTTCCTTCTCAACTGGCTCATTACCTAACCTTCCCTAGATGGTTTTTCTACTTAAGTACTTAAGAACATTGTTAGTGACATGACTTCTTTCACATCTGCAATTTGAGTGTTTCTTTAGAAGATGGAATGTTTTTAATTCACAACATAAGTTATTTCTCATAAATTAGGAGCATCATTAATGCAAGTATGAAAAAATGCATTCTCAGAAATAAAACATCAGAGAAGTTATATGTAATTTAGAAAGAGAATGCAAAACTAATGAATATAGGAGAAATACTTGCAGAATTACTTGTCCTTTTCAAATGTGTGCAGCTCCAATTAGAAATGCAGATAAGACTACAAAACAGTTGTGTTATTTCTTATCCAAGTGAATGAAATTATTAGAAAAAAATAGTATTATCTTTTTACCTTTGCAAACGGTAAACAGTCTTTATCTGCTTCCTTGTCTTTTACTTCAAAATCATAAAGTGCTTTGCACTGAGGCGGAGGTTGAGGTAAAGGTTTAATAATCTGAACAAAATTGGTAGGAAAAAAGCCATGGATGCCATTGACTTCTCCATGATACCAATTTTCATCCACCTGTCGACGTAAAATGATGATGTCTCCTTTACTGAATTTAAGATCTCCAGGTTCTTTTCCCTCGTAGTTATACAATGCTTTGGCACATGGTAACTGAGGTACACCCTAAAGAAAAAAATAATAGATCATTAGAATTAGATGAGCATTACTAAATAGAATTTGTATTATATTTTTGGAGAGTATGAATGAAGCTGCAAAGTATGAAATTGCAAAGTAAAATTATACACATATTTTATTGCAATGATTCTACTGATTTTTACCCATACAAGTGGGAAGGCCTTCAGTTCTCTGCAGTCTCAAGATCCCTCTAAGTTTCATTACAATTTTTAATCATTCAAAGTTGCTAGACAGAGGAAAGGCAGAAAAACATAATACTTTAACCCTCATGTACTAATTCACTAAGATTAAACATTAAAAAAACCAAGACAAGCAAACTGGAAAGCAACCTGAACACTTGAGAGACCACTGGCAAAACAATGCTGCAAGAAAATACAACACTGGAATAAAAAATTTGCTGTAAGACCTATAAGGCAGTTTTCCTGCCTTTCTTATTATCTTCTTCACCTTATTTTACTTCATGGGCAGAGAATAATAAGGATGAGGACATAAAGAAGGTGTTTTCCAGCTTGAAAAACAAATTTCAGTTTATTAAAAATGCAAAATTTCATCCTGGAGCAACTCTTTTAATTCAATTATTTATTTGAAACCACAGCTAATAAGAATTAGTGGAAAAGATCTGTTGAAGGTATGCATCCTTGGGTTTCATTCACTTGATTCCTCCATAATATCTGAAAACTGCAGATCATTGCTGCTCCTGAATGCAGGTCAGAAGGATTGGAATGTAACACTGCCACCCTCCATATACATTGTAGGTATTATTTTTTTATTGCTCAGCCTGTATCTCCAAATTTTGAGAGAGAGAGCAGTAAAACTCTACAACTCTAGTGTTAGGGTACTGCCTTCAAAACTCTCTTTTGTCTAAATTTAAATACCTGAAAGGGTGTTTACCCCCTTAATGATGAAAACAGCAGTAATTTGCATTACTAATACAGTCTTTCCAAAGCAAAGGCAGCCTTTATAGTCACACAGAGCACAGTATTTCACACCTTTGATGCAAGCCCATATGGAAAAAGCAAAATTTAATGAAATTCAAGGTCGCTGATATTATTTGCCATATCTACCCCATGGTATGTCTCTCCACTCAAGTCTTCTACCAGCTCAGATAGTAAATTGGAGCTGCACTTGCAATATCTCAAGAAGTCACAGACAATGGAAGGAAATTCTCAGAAGGAATTATCACTTTGAGTCTGTCCATTGGGCAGACTAATAATGTATATCACATTTAACAAAATTTTATCTTTCAATATAATCCAATTTGTTTGGACAGCTTTAACTTTTGTCCATGCATATTAATGTCTCAAATGTATAAATAATATCTTAAAGACTAATTTCTCTAGTAACCTTTTTTCTATGCCAAACAGTCAAGCGAAAACCATGTGTGTATATACATAGGTACAGAGGAGTATGATTTACACATGAATACAGGAAAATTGAAGTTCATTCTATTGTCTCCAGGATGAATATGAAAAATATCATATTGGCAGGATCCAAGCAGTTGTTCACAATTGGTGATCTCCAAACTGAAGCAAATAATATTTTTCTTCATGATCACACTAAATTGCATCAGTGCACTATGATGACACGCTCTGGACAAACCTGGATATGGAAAAAAACACCAAGTAGGGAATTTGTGGGCCTCAGCCAAACGAGGGGAAAATTAATGGTCTGAACAGAAGAATTAAAAAATCATATATATATATATATGTGTGTGTGTGTGTGTGCATTTTTTAGTTTTATGTTCTGTGCAGAATACACAGACAGAATGAAGGAAGCAGTCAGTGTAGATGGAGTATGAACAAGTGCACAGAGAACTTCAGGGGAGAGGAAGCAAAAAGAAGCAGACCTCTAAACAAGAGAGGAAACACTGCTTGCTTATCCCTTTCCATCACAATAACAAACAAGCAAACAAATGGATTAGAAGCCAAGAATTACTTGACGGAAAGCAGGCCCCAAGAAATTATGGCTACTACAGGATACAGAAATCTCTCTTGCACTGGAGGTAATAGTTTGACTCCTCCAAGGAATCTCCCCATTGTCCTGAGACAAAGCTTTCTATGTCCCCACGCTGAGGAATAGGTTTTAGATCAGCTTTGTGTATAAAATACAGTGGGGAAAAAAATCTCTTTAAAAACAAACAAAACAAGCCAGGAGTACCATTGCAGATCATGTCAAAGCAATCAAACTCATTAGTCACCATTTAATTGTTAGAACTCCATATTGCACTTACGCAGTTTATCACAAAGCTCCCACAAACAAATCTGCATACAGAAGTACAAACATCTGTTTATGCTTTATAGGAAGTTCCTTTCCCAGTGTAAAGGTTGAGTTTCTGCAAAGCTTAGTTTCCCACGTTAAATAGAAATGGTTCTAGTCCATAATTCCAAATAAAACAAAGTTCAACAAAACACACAGTTCCCAGCTGGACTCCCAGGGATTAAGCAGAAGTAGTTAAATGACTGAGAGGAGAAGTGGATGATTTTCCCTTCTGTCCCAGAGGGAGGATGAAGTGAGAAAGAGTGGGTGCAATGGGGAGGGCTGCTTTCAGGGCACAGAATCAAGAGCCCTCAAGCACCATCTTCACATTCCTCCTCCTCCGAGCAACCTGGAGCTGCAGCTCATGGCCGGCGCCTTCCGGGCCCTTGTGGTTAGGCAGCTTCAGCCCCCCTTCTGCCCCTCTGGCTGCTCAACAGCAGAGATGGACATGAGGACACGCCGAGCCAGAGTTTACATTTCACTCCATGTCTCTCACTTGGCTAAACATGAAAGAAAGGCTTTGGAAGAAAAACTTTGCAGCCTACCCTTAAGTTTACAGCTGCCACTTACCCTGCCAGCTCTTTGAGTAAGTAACAACAACAACAACAATAACAAAACAAAGACAAAAAACATTTTAGGAAGTTAAATATAAAATTCAGAAGGACTCCACATGACAGGTTCTTAGAATTGTTTCCTTAGTCATTATTCAAAAATATCTGAACTTGTAGTGCTACTGCTGCTAGACAAACTGTTTCAATTAATTTTTAGGAAACATATGGATATACACACGTATTTTAGACAGCCAGATTCCTTTAAAGAAAATAATATATGATGACATCGAAACAAATGGCTTAAAAACAATATTAAAAAATGCATATGCATTCATATACATGAGGCTGAGGTTCCTCAGTTTTCTTCTCCTAACCCAATTATTTTGTCTTAGCAACCTACAGAATGCACAATTTTGCTTTTTGGATTTATACTTTTGTTTTCAGTCACCTTTCGAACTTTACTTTTATTTTTTAATGGGCAATATGCAACTGTACGTATTTTTCATAAGCTTAAGCCAAGAGAAACTTATGCTTGTGGAGAAACACGAGATCTGATTTCCTTTAAAAAAGGAGTTTTGATGGCAGAAGCCCAAATGTAAATATGCTTACACTGGCACAAAACAGTGCTCAGTCTGTACATACTGCACTTGAAGAACCAACATTAGTTAAGGGAGCAAAAAATAGTAAACCCTCTCTCAAGGAAATGAATGGAACAGACCCTGGATCATGCGCATCTCTGTTTCTTTCAAGCCTCCCAGACATGGTGCTGCTGGCTGTCCCTTTTCCAAGCAAGCAGGGCTTGCCCAGCATGTTTTCTGGCTGCAAGACTGGGAAGTGGCCAGGGCTTCCCCGTGAGCCAGTTGAATTTACCCAGAATAATTACACTGGTTTCACCTGTCTGAGCTTCTTAGACACTGAGTGTTTTCAAGAGGCCAGGAAGCAGTACCTTTTATAGGAATACTGCTTATGACACACAAAAACACTTCTCTGAAACTGGCTACATGCTCTATCAGCTTCCAGAAAAATCCAGCTTGTCAGATACCTCAGCAGCAGTTTTTAGGCCTACCTTTCTTAAGAGAAAATCTAAAAATTGGAAGTTGATCCATGTCATGAGAGGATCTTTAACATCCATTATTTGCAACTTTCTAGACATAAAATTGATTTTTCTTCTCTTACACTTTTTTTTTTCTTTCTATGCAGTTCCTAAATCAAACCAAGAGTCACATTAATGATCATGACAAGATGAGAAACTACCACAAAAAAATCTCAAGTTACACAGCAACTGGAAGTACAGTAAGTCTAGTGATACAGAGGTACTTTTTTCTCTTTTTTTTTTTTTCCAAAACCATCAGTATTGAAAGACATACTTGATTGCTAGTGAAAGGTGCTTTTACGTAAGGATAACATAATGCAAATGCTTGTAGCCAAAACTTGTTTGCAAGGCAGATTTGGATCAGGTGAGTTCTTTATGTGTACATTCTCCAGCAGGTACAGGTAAACCTGAGATTTCCTCTTCAGACTCCTAGTCATTCAAACCTTTGGAAGGACAATATTACTTCTTTTAATCTTCTGGTCTATCCTATTTAATATTATTGCTTTCTTGATTCAAATCTTTCAAATGCATCCTTCCTATTGCTTTTTTTAAAGTGTATTTTTGCTTTCTTGCCTTCTTTGGCTTTACTAAGCTGTCCAGTCCTGCATGCAAGAACATCCCCTTTCGCATCTGTATTTTTTTATGTCTCTTTCATCTCACTGGCTCCAATAAGTAATTTCAAGTCCTAATTTATAGCCACCTGATCTGTGTAATTCAATTTTCTTTGTTTCAGCCTCCTTTGTTCCTTCTCTGCTTGCATTTAACTTTTCATGTATTTTGAGACATACAGCATATGAAAATACTTTACCAAAGACCTCTTTAAAATGCTTATATTAAAAAATGTGTTTTCTCAAGTTGGATTTCCTTCTAAAGGAAGGAAACACGTTCCTGGTGTTAAGATACAGGTATATTGCTTTGGCCTGAAAAAATTAAAGACTCTGTTTTGTAGGACAGACCAACCTAGAGATGATAACATTTGAAACTAAATCTCCCCATTTCTTTTTGAGCTCCAGAACACAAAGTGTTTCCATAAGCCAAGAGAGTGTTAAAACCTGGCTCCCTGCATTTACTTTTTCATCTAAGGAACAATTCAAACAAGGTCAGATTTGTGCAAAGAAAGGCTGACTTGAGTGTTATTCATCTGTACCCAACACTAACTTGTTAGCGTAATCAACTTTACATACTTCTGCCATCAGAACTATCTCAGAAGCTTGCAGAGGTCATCAATACAAATGAAATCTTTTCAGATAAAGTGTCTCTGAGGTCCTGCTATCTGGATGACAAAAAACTAAGATATCTTTATCTCAGGAGGCTGTATCAAGTTGCCAGTATACTGTAAAAACCATAAAAATACACCTTTGGTAACACATCTGATATAAATTACTATTGCTGTACTGAATACAGTAGACCAGGGTTTGGGGATTTTTATGTAATAGTTCACTAGATCAAAGAAGTGAGCAATGTTAATTTTGGTAAGTATATTCATTTCTACTGGCTGCCTACAATACAGTTGTATTAAATCTCATTTTTCTCTGCACACATAAACCAAAAGACCAAATATTTGACTTAAAACAGTGCAACTTGCAGTTGTTTTGAAATGCTGTATTCAAATATAGTTACTTGCTGTACAGTTTCTGATTTTAATGAAAGTAGAAGTTTAGCATCAAGAGGAAACTAGCTAGCCAGGTTACCCTGATCAAAGAGATCAGGGTTTGAAGCCCAACTGAGTGTAACTTAACCCATGTAACAATCATAATTTTGAAGAAAGATTACTTTAAGAAAAATACAATTAAAAAAAATCAAGCCAACATATTTATTACACTTTTGCAACCAGTAAAAGTTTTAGGATCTTGATAAATGAGGAAACAGGATTACATTTTTACTGTTGCTTAATTAACTGAAGTTTAAAATTCCTTAGCAGACTATATTAATTTTCAAGGTTTCATCCATCTAACGCAGGTTGATACACAAATTGCTCCTAGAGCCCTTTGCCTGACTCTGTTCAGGACTTTATCAGCTAACTTTGCTCTTGGTAACTTGCAGAAGAATTTCACAGCACAGACTCAGAGAAACCTATATTTTGTAGCAGATGGGTAGCTCCTTTATTCTTGTAAGCAATTCTTATGTGCTTTTTTGAGGTAAATTCTTAATGGCCTACTTAAAGTAGCCATTTTATTAAAGCCCTTTTTGCTTCCTCTGTCTTAACAGCTTTTAGAAGAAAACATTTTGGCTTTTTTTCTTGTCTGATGTTCAGAAATAATATGAGGTTGATTAATGTAAGTATGAGCAACTCTTTCCCACAAAGTTGTTTTGAAATTAAAAGCTGGAATACAGGAGAATGAAAGGAATTTAAAGATGTTGCCTTAAGGCCTAAGCAATCACACTAATAATATGGAAGGTTAGGAAGGGACATTTACAAAGCTTTCCAAATGCACTTCTCCCAGTCCCTTTCTGTGTCACACCTTTGTAAACACTTTTTTTTTTTCAAATAAAAAGTGCGTCTTCAGAATGCTGCCTTTTTTTTTCTTTGCCTAGTCAAAATGCAAAGTTCTCAGCTACTTCCTTTCCCAAAGTATGTTAAGTAAAGAAAATTCTGAGCACTTTCCACTGAACTAAACCCCTAAGTTAATAAAATAAGTAAGCAAAAAATAGGAGAAAGTGGAGGAGAAAATAATTATATCCTGCACACATCATGTCCCCAAATATTTTAACTGTATGCACTTGACATGTTCAAGATTGCTGCGTCCACAAGCAAACAAAATGAATTATGAGAAAACTGCCCTGCACAGGAAAGACTGAGGAGGTAACTTTCAGGATGCAGAAGAGAATGCAGGTCTGTATTGCTGTTGATTTGCATATCAAACATTTCTGTTATGAATCTTTAAAAACCTTTTGATTAATTGCTTACTACAAAAGATTTTTGCTTTAAAAAACCCCATATCCTTGTACGAATATAAACAAAACCTTAAATTGTGCACTACATAGAGCTAGGATGTTTATATAAAATAGCAATTTCCAAAAGCAATGATTTGTTTGAAAGATCTGCTTTTATAAGCTGTTACACCAACACCACTGCTCAAACTGAAAGTGCCACTATCTTCATTGGTTTTCTCTTGGTATGACAGCTGGTGAGATTTCTGTATCATATGCAGTAGTTAAAGGGATACAGTCAACAGCAATCTCAGAGAAAGAAACCATCTTGCAATGCTTAGAAACATCTCCATTTCATCTGGTTTAATACAATCTTTCTTTTTTCATATATTAAGACAAAATATCACTACATTAGAAGCAATAAAAGGGAATATACATAAAGCCATAAGGCATTGCTAACACCTAGAAAAGATTCCATGATTAATGCCACACTATGGGGCTGTGCTGTGCTGGAGTAGTGGTAACAAACTGAACTATGTCATCTGCCAGGCTTTGCATGGCTAATCAGAGTACATTAGCTTCTTTCATTTTTTGCATTAAACAGAAGCCATAAATACTGGAAAAGCAGATGCATTTTACCAACCACATATCAAATTCTCTCACAAAATGAACTTCACAGCAGCACTTTACAAAACACATTCTGCTTGCTTACTTTACAAGAAAAAAACCCGTTAATCTACTTAGTGTAGAAGATTGGAACATTCTCAGATTGGAACAGTTTCTCATCAAATCCCTAGGACACAGGAGGCCCTTGTCCCTGTTTCTGGGAGCTGATATTTTAACACAAGCTTCAGAAGTTCCAGAAGGTTTACCAACAATATAAAAATTTAAGAGTAATGCTCTGTACTGTCCTAAAGGTTTTTACACTTTGAAAATGAATATAAAGAAGCTTCCTTCAATGTGATGTGCAAATGAATATGTTTACCTCTTGCACCAAGAAAAGGAGAGGGAATTCCAGATGAGAAGACAGACTGAAAAAAAAAAAACTGAGAAGAATAAATGAGAAATGAGATTGCTAAAAGCAAAATCTTACTGAGCTTTGAAGGTGAGGAGTTAGAACATGATACAGGAGGAGCAAAGCGGGCAAATTACTCTGAATAAGTGACTTGGTGAGATTATTCTTGGTGAGATCAGCATGAAGAAATGTTCCTTTAATCTATCAAATACTTTGCTGCCAAAACTTGGGCAATGGGAAAACACAGAGCTGCAAATTAAGAGGTTGCTGCATTTTTTGATGAAAACCTATCAAGGTTGACAGGACTGACTTTTTATCTGAGCATGCTTTGCTTTCCACTACAATCAAGTGTGAATTTGTTGTCCACCAAAGCAGTACAAGCTCTAAAATTACAAAGGCACTGTTAATGGTATTTAAAATGAGAGTAACCACAGGCATCTCTTCTGTCTGAATTTGATTTTATGGTCCTAGAGATAGCATCTGACATTCCATTATCTTCTGAGAGAGTGTTTCTAGGTTTATTTACCATCACTTCAACTATTTTGTAAATGCTCAGGTGCTTCAACCTTTTGAATGAACCCAATATCACCATCAAACATCCTCCTCAGGTATTCCCTGAAAACTTTTGTTGCCAGAAACTGGAGGGACTTTTGCTAAGCTTGATTTAGAGCTGGTATCATGTCCTCTTTCTCTTAAACCTCCTCACTCTCTTAAAATTCATTTGGAATCAATTTGATTCCTTTAGTATCCTGACTTCAAACAGCTTCTTGCCTGTTGCAGAAAAGAAAAGGTGCTAATCTTAGCTGTCACTGTAGCACACACAAATACACATTCACTGCATGCACAGAGTAAATAACAAACTATTTGCTATTTATTCTTACTCATCTTTTAAATGTTTCATGCTTCAAAGCAAAAGATTTTTATGGTACTCTACTTGAAGCAGCTGGTCGGCATTTTGAAAAGGCAACTAATCCTAGCTGAAATGATGCATCTTTTTCTAAGATAACATTCCTGTATGCTCTTTTTTTATAACAAAAGAGCCAGAAGAATGCTACACTAACATTTATCCCTTGTGTAGTGACAAGCTGGAGTCTTCTTTGCACTTCCTGGTTATTTCATCCAGTCTGTAGAAGAAGACAAACAGCAAATGAGTCTTCTGCTCAGTTTAGTACTAGTCAAACAGGCTTGGATACATAGTGCCTACAAGAAAGGATTATGCTTCACATTTCATACTGTTCAAATGGATCTGTTTTAGCATAAAAGTATTACTGTAAATACCCAAACTGATCTGCATGTCTTGAGTTATGAGGTCTGAATTGGTACATTGCATCACCACACCCCCATCTGCTGTCACTGTACCTGTACAAGTCCTCCCTGAGTTCCAGCTTTTCTCAATTTCTTCATCATCCTTCATCACCTTCCACCCTCCCCAGGCTTCCTTTCTGCAGGGGAGGTCAGTGAGGAGCTTCGCACTCGGCTCCCCAAGCCCTTCTGCAAGCCTATCCCACCGACCCCACTCTCCCTGTCCCTGGAGATGAATTGGCTCTGCTCTGTCAGTAGTGCAGAAAGCCATATTCCATGTGTTAATTTTAATTAACCCCTTATTCCATTAAAAGTTGCCACTGGTTTTACATGGCAGCTAGTAATGCAGCAAGATGATGAACTCCAGCACACCCTGGCCAGGTTTTCTCCCAAGTTGCTCTATACCTCACTGCCCTTCACTGTACAGGAGTGCCTGATTCTTAGAAAAACTATCAGCCCACATTGAAGCAAAATCTCTCAGTACTCTAATTCCACCATCAGAGGCAGGGAGAGGTGCATAAGCAATACACAAAGTATAACTAGATAACTCAGGGTAGACAGATAAAAGATTTTCCATTTAGCTTTTCAATACAACTGTTTCTCCAAAAGATTTGTTGTGTTTTGAGCATGACAGGTGAAGAAGAGTTAGAAATGCTAGGCAACAGGAGGCTTACATTGCAAGGATAACCTGTTCACCTCTCAGTCTTTTACTGCAGAAAGTTACCAGAACTTGGGCCCAAGGAGGTCATAGTCTGATTTTGTTTACACCAGTTCTGCTCCTCTAGTCCACTTGCACTGTTACCATTTTATTTAGAGCTGGTTACAATAAACAGAACAGATTGCACTGTGACATAAAAACTAGAAACTGGTAAACTACTTAAATTAAGGCTGTTCCAGCAACTGTGTCTGCATTCATTGTGGAAGAGGAAATTTGACACTAACAGGTTGATCATTACTATGCTGTCACAACACAGATTAAACCTCTATGTTTACATATGATTTCATCAGGAAATCTTCCACCATCTTTTTTTTGTATTTGGTTGACACTGCCTATACATTGCAACCTTTAAGTCTTACACACACAAACCTGCTTCTTGCAGGTAGTCCTCTGCTTCAAAATACACGTTCTTTCTACTTCAAGCAACAATTTATCAGCAGTTCTACTCTATTTTCATATGCATTTTACTAAAAGCCCTTCACCGCTGCGAATGTTATGAGAATTTTCTAGCCACTTTGTAAACCAACATCTGAAGTATCTCTTGGAATTAGACCACAATTCACGAGTCTCTGTATCTATAAAAAACAAGTTTATACAAGAGTTGGGCTTCTTTTACTCCTAAATATTTGAAAAAGGAAAGTAATTTTATTTCATTTTCCTATGATACAATCACAAGGGAAACAATCCATTCTTTCATCCAGTTGAAGAAAAATGACTATTTTACATCCACAGCAAAGAGGATTTATAGTTTATACTATGAACATTTTCAGATCTGCTTATAGTTTTCATTTGTATTCGTGCCATAAATGAAAATTTATACTTCTATGTAATGATTTTAATCAAATAGCTATATGAATGAAAATATTTAGTAAGTAGATATTCTGGTACACTTTTCTCTTTTTTCATTTTGAAGCAAATATAACATAATGTATATGAACCATACTGCTTTTTTTATGAAATTAAAATGGAAGGTGGAATACTCATCAAAACATTCCCTGGAATCACAGTATAATTCACTCAAAGTATTACCTCTGAAGAAATACAGCCTGTGGCCACCAGGTCCTCAGCATCCACTGTTTTCTTCTATGGATCCATTCCCACTACAGATTACTTGTAATATAGATCGAGCCAAAGTTTTACAAGCCTAAAAAAGTTTTTAGTCCTTTGGTTGTAAAATGTGATACATGCCATGATCTTAATGTTTTCTTTGAAATAATTAAAGCAGTTCTTACTCCAGCCAGGTTGATCTCATTAAAAGTTTATTCCACGGAAGTTAATTTAATTATATTCTTCCACTGTAAAAGGGCTTCCTGTCTTTGAGATCCCACAGTAAGCAAATTAATAACCATCTACTTACATTAACAGGGATTGCACAGAATAATTATGTTTCATAAATAAATACTCAAGAATAGCTTACAAGAAGTACAACTTTCTCATTTAAATAAAAAGTATTTTAATTAAGCAAGTGCAACCATAATGTATTATTATGGGAAAGCACTGCTCTGGAGCCAAGAGTTAAGAATCAGATAGGATAATGAAAGGCTGACAGCTCTTTAATTCTCTCTTTTAACTATTCATGCTACTCAACTGGTTGAGATATATTTGGAAAGCAGAATTCAGTCATCCTGCTTCAGAGTTCTCGGACTCAGACTCCACTAAGGCCTGATGGAAAGGAAACTCCTGGAGCAGGACTCTCAAAATAAAGTGAAACTCCACCTATTTTTGTCACATGGTAGGACAGCTTGCACCTCGAGGCCCACTGCTAATGGAGTTGGTTTTGTTCAGCTCTTGTATGAGACTGTATTTATTTATACAGAATCAAACAGATCAACTTCTCTTAAAAGAAACACAAATACACAGGAAAAGCCCTATGAATCACTACAACACGAACGCAGCCCTCAGCTTTGTAACTGTTCCACTCAGCACGTTTACGTGAATTGGTGCTGACACAGAAATAGGAACCTGAATAAGGCCCTGCATATTTATTCCTGTAAGTACAAAACCTGCATATGGTGAAACAACGCTTATATTAGGGATTAGTACATGCTGTCACCACACACTTTCTGTGATCCTGCAACGTAAATATTCTTCAGCCACTGACTTAATCTCAAAGTAAAACAAATTATCTTATAAGCAGAACCCCCCTCCATGTCTCTCCTAACTAACCTTCCTGTCAGGTTTTCTTGACATTCCAGTTTTTCCCTATTCACTCAATTCTGTTATCTCTTTTTAGGATGGCTGAAGCTAAGGATTTGATGTGATCCTAGACACTGTTTTGGAAACTATCATATAGCAACACCAACGTATATCATGACATTCTGCCTAAAATCTGCAGCCTTCAACAGAGCTGACTTGCAAGTTTGTACCCAAATTGCCTCAAAGCAGGTATTTAAGGTTGTTTCTGAAGGAACCATTAAGGCTGTGATGCAGAAGTACACTTCTTTCAGAAAGGCACCAAGTCTTTAACTGAAAATATTGACAGACAATTTATTCATTAAGAGATTTTCACTGGCATCCCATGCTACAATGATTTACATGCTTCTTAATGCACTCATGGTAACTTTAGTCTGTTATTTACTATCACTCTTCTGATTACAAAAAGCTGTCATTTGTATTAATATTGCTATTTCTTCATTCTGCCACTCGCTATATAAAACTAGTACTGCTAATGTTTTTAAGCTTTGGGAAAGTAGTGCTTTTTGAACCACCAAACATCAGGGGTTGCTTATATTGAACAAATTGTTCCTTTTTTATAAGCAACCAGTACTTTGTCTTGAATTTCATTATGACAAGATGCATGAGATCTTCAGAATAAGACTAATGTACTGAAGAATGTCAGCCTGAGACACTTCTTCCTTGATATCACATTAAAAGCTTAAGCAGTAAATATTTTTTTCCATTTTTAAGCTTTTAAAAAATTATTTAAAGAGCTGAAAACTAATTACATGTAATCTTTCTCTTTGCTCTCTTCTCCTTTTGATACTATTTAAGATCTTCTCACCTTTCCCAGTAGATCAAGTTTACCTAACTACAAAGTCACACTGCTCCTACTTCATAATCTCTATCAGTTATGAATCCTGGATGACAGCATCCAGACTGTAAGAATACATATACAGAGTATGTGAAGTGCTATTCCTAAATGTATTCAAAATCCTTCCAAAACAACAAGGTATAGTTTACATCTATCTGCAGATACTTTCAGTGAAAAAAAAAAATTCTAATATTCCCTATACCAGAAGCAAACTCCAAGAAGGTAGTTGAAATCTGGGGTTCACCAAATCAGAATGGTTACATTAATGATACCATTAATGCCTTTGCATCACACAAAGCAAGATCTCCTCAATATCAAAGAGGAGTCAAGTCATATGAACACAAGTTCTGCAGCTGTGCAATATTAACACAAAAATGCCATCCACTTTTCATGTGCTTTCATAGTTCAGTCACATAATTCCACTTTCTGTGACAATTCTTCTGATTCTGATACTGATCTTAGCATTTATTTCCAAACTCTAGGCTTTACAGTTCCTTAAACATATGCCCTGATATATTCACAAATACCTTCAAAACTATTTTGGCTCTAGAACAAATAAGGTTTCAAAATGTGGAATTATAAATAAGGTTGCCTCCAATCTTGATAATTTCTTTTCTTTAAACCTGAGTTTGTAAGGCCTCCCCCTATCATCCTGAATGTTTTGAGTTGCTGGAAACAATGAGTGAGTAGTCTTTAACATTATTTATGAGATTTGAAGTGCAAAAGAAACCAGAAAAACAACCTTTCAAAGCTTTGTCTCCTCTACAGGCAACTCAAATCTTTCCTATTAGTAAGTTTGTCTGAAGTCAGCTCTGGATCCCTTAACAGTCTTTATATAATTTAGGAAGGAAAGGCCAAGTGATCATTTCTGTGATAATTGTAACAGGAGTCCTTATTTATGAAAACTGTAAGACTTTACACTTTTTTCAGTACCCTAGATTCAACCTGTAAACTTTGCAGACTGAGGAGGAAATCGGAACACAAAATGAAGCCACAGATTCTCTACTTAAACACATGTTAAGATGCAAAAGCAGGGCTACTACTGTTCTTTTTCCAAAATATCAGTTAAAATACAAAAATGAGAGGAAATTTCTTTAATATTATGTTGATTATCTATCATAAATTCCTGACAATGTTAAAAAATTAAGAATACATAAGGTCAAGCTAGAAAAAAACCCAAAAAGCATGTTTTCATTTTTTATTTACATTTCTGGGGAACACCAAGAAATGTCTCTTCTGGTAGATATCAAGGTACTGTCTTGTACAATGTCTCTGTTTTGGTTAGACATGAATGTGATCATCCTGCAGTACAAACAAAATTTACCCTTCAGAAAAAATTGGTGCAACACCATGGTGCTCCCGAGTATTCTGCTGTGTACATGCACACACTTCTGAAAAACTCATTTATCATCCACACATCAGGCAAAATACATTGCAAATTTATTACATTGCCTAAAGGAAATAAAACACATTATCTCATTATTCAGGTGTTCAAATTTAATTTCCTTTCAGTTTTTAAGTCTACATTAGCAGCTTACATTTAGTTTAAACTTCCAGATAAATAGTAAATAATTTGCTCTTCATAAAAATGGCAAGAGAGTATCTCCCATACTTCTTGCATCACACTGTTTTTGTAGTTTTCAAACTTTCAGCTGGGAGTACTTAATACATCTTCCTATTTGTTTTTGCAGAGCTATACTGCTCAAGAGTTTGGTAACATAAGGTTTGACTGCTGGGTGTTCCAATTAAATCATTTAGATGTTATGAAACATCAGACATGGCCTCTCCTCTCCCTTCCTTAAAAAAAAATAACAAACCAAAACCAACCAACCGACCAAAAAAAGACATTTCTGGAATGTACTTACATTGTTTGCTGCAAGTAAACAAAGCACTGTATTAAATTGCCCTTGCAAATACACTGCTAACTAGTTAAAAGTAAAAGCTTTTCCAGATTTGTAAAATGAAGGTTGATTTCCTAAATTTCCTTTACTTATATCTCTAACTTTGTCCCTAAAACTACCCATACTCAAATGTTCTCTGTTAAATTCAACATGAGTCTTTGAACACAGAGAAGTTTAGCATAAAAACATATCCAAAAGAACAGCATTTTAGAAATCAGCATTGTCGTCATTACAAATCAGGATGTACTTTAAAAGCAAGTAATTGATTTTCTTTTAAAATATTAATGACAACAATAAAAAAGCCCCACAAACTTTGGAATCTTGTTCTCAATGGCAACGGTTATTGTTAACATCTGCTCTAAACATGAGCTAGAATATAAACCTTAATAATGTGGACGAAAATTCCAAGATCCAATATGACTTTACAGAAAAAAAAACAACAAACCCTGATTTGTATGAATGTTCCATGTCTCTTATGGAGCCAAAGGCAATTTTTAGCTTGGTTACATCTGAATAGGAATCCCTGCGGTCTTGGCCAGCTCCACTCCTCTCTCTATCAAGCTGCATTAAAACAAGCAGGAACAAAAAAAGGCAGAGTGCCACATTAGTGCCATCCTCTGCCTGGTTCTCTGTGCCTGCTGGCTGCTCACTGAGCACATGGATAATCTGACACTAGCTCCAAGTGTCCCTGTTCCAGATGGCTGCTAGGGGACATAGGAGTGGTAAGGGACACTGGCAAACCCCAAACACTATGGGGCCAGTTAACACAGAGGACTTGAAGAGTCATCACAGGTCACTCCAGTATTGGTACAGGCCTAAATCTTAATCTAATGAAAGTTAGCAAACCTTCTGAAAAAGGAGACTGAAAGCTGAAATGCCTTTCAAGAAAGTTACGTGTGCATGAATTGGAGAAATAAGGTAGGTGGTCTTCTACTCTTCCCCAGCCAAAGGAACAAAGGAAGAGGATCAGTTTTTTTCCTTTGCTTGAGTTCAGTGGTTTTATTGCTGCAGTTTATCACCAGCTAATATTCAACGTGTTGAACAAAGACCAATCAGCCAGTAAAGGGAAAATTGCTAGAAAGCAAACATACAGGCAGGGTACCAAACTAACAATTACAGTATAACCACAGCTTCAGCAACACACCAACTGAGATAATGGGATTCACCTGGTCTTTCTAGGGAAGAAAGTTCTCTACCTGTGCTTCCAGATCAGCCCACATAGACCAGCTACTTCATTTACTGACAAATGTCCATTATCTTATATTTGCTTAAAATTGTCTGCCTTGATGGGGAGTTACAAATCTAGACTTCCTAATGAAAAAGCTCCTAGCTAAGAGGACAGTAACAGGCAGACCCAGGTGTGTAAGACAGCCATCAAAGCCAGACTGCAGCTACCCTGCAACTCCTTGAGCAGTGACTGCTCCACTTCCCTACCAAGGGGAGAACCACATATTCCTCCCCTCCCCTCCCCTCCCCTCCCCTCCCCTCCCCTCCCCTCCCCTCCCCTCCCCTCCCCTCCCCTCCCCTCCCCTCCCCAGAAAGTCTCAGTTTGTGAAATATGTTACAGGGTGACCACTTAATAATTACAGATCAGAAAAACTAGCAGTATTATTTAGCTGTCCCTTAGTAAGGACTAGGACTACCCACATACTCCCAAGTAAAAGCTCACCTTTACAGCTTCTGGTACAAATGACAGCATTTTGATTTTAGCTTGGTTTGTATTCTCAAGCTGTAGCTAAAGGCTTCAAATTTGCCAGTCATTCACCTGAAATAATTTACTGCTTCTCCTGAACTGTTACCTTCAATTACATCAGTGTGGCTTCACAGTCAGGGAAGCAGGCTGGCATCCTAAAAATACCAGACAGGCTGTAATGGTTTCTGAAACATCATGTCTTATCACACCAATGAAATTCAAGAACAAACACAGAAATACAGTACTTAAAATCTTACCTACATGAGGTACCTAAAGTCTTCTACACGAAAGAACTGTTTCCTGCACTCAAAATTCTCCTCCAGAGAAAGATCTCACATCAAAAACAGAAAGACAAAGGATCCCAGTCTAGTTCTGCTTCAAAGAGGTGATAATCTATTGGTTCATCCACAAGACAAATTTCAGATTTCCCAGAAACTAAGCTGATGTTTTGGAACACAGAATGTACAGAACTACTTGTTTTACATGACCACAGAGAGATTATTCTCCCATTACATCACTCCCAAAAGGTCACTCTAATGATACTTCATTAACAAAGGTTCAGCTAAAAGGTCCTTTCGAAGTTAGCTTTTTTTCTCCTTAGATGAGATTTTGATACCAAGTTAGCCCAGTAAGTAACAACTCAGAGTTGAAATATTAAGCCTTTCTTACTGTATATTATTAAATTAAATTAAGAAATTAAATTATGCTAATATATAGAATGCTAATATAGTTTCTCAGCTTTAGTCCTCTGAGATTGTATCAGCAAAATACAAAGTCAAAAGAAAAATTAGTTAGAAAAATTTTAATATATTTGGGCTTTATAAAATAAAACATAACATAGATATACCTCTACATAGACATTTTGCCATGGGGCTTTTGTTGGGTTTTATATAGTTATGCATACACAGAGGTTATAACATAAAAAACTGGCTTGAAAATCTGAAGGTAGCAACAGAGAAACAAAATCTCCCCTTTTAACATTAGAAGTTGAAGAAATATGCACTTTTCCAAGAGTTTTAGACCTCCACAAATTATTTCAAGCAACAAGATTCTTTTTGTATGGTTGTTTGGTGCTTAGTAGATTAAAAAAATATATATATCTCTAACTCTATTTAAGTACTATCACTGTGACTGCAAGGAGTTGCCAGATTTGCTCTTCCATCTTTGCTACAAGTGGTCATCCCTGGAATAGTTAAATACTTTACAAGTTAAGAGTTTTATGTTTCTCCTGTCTTCAATTTTATCTTCCGCTCTCCATAAACTTCAACCTGCTCACTTTCAGTCTTTGAGGAAGAACATCTTTTCTTTATACCCCATTCTGATAAAGGGTTCAAAAAATGCAGTATTATTAAAAAACCCAAAAACTAAACAAAGCCCTATTAGACTTCTAAAGCTGTTAATTTAACCCTCTACCTTTTAAGGATGTGGATTAACTTCCTTATCTTTTTTTAAATATTTGCCCAACAAATAAAGTGATGTTTTGGATTTGATTGGGGTGTAGGTTTTTTTTTTTCCCCTTTTTTTTTACTATATCCAGCAATTAGTTTATTCCAGCAAAGACAATAGTTCTGCGTCAATAACACTCCAAATATTTGCTGTTCCCTACTGCCTTACATTTATTACTACATATAAATATTGTTTATTTAAATCCCTTGGACCCTTGATTGTTTCCAGGTACACAGGTAGATCAAGCTGAGTGGAGAAAGGCTTTGAACAATCTGAGACCAGAAGAGGCTTCCATAGCAGAACTCCATACGCAGACCAACTGGGCAGCAAACTATCTCCTCAGAGTTCAGCGATTGCTCTGACAAAGTAACAGATAACAATCTGCTCAACTAGTCCCTTGCAGGAGCACCAAAAGCGCAGTTTTGTTGTGTTTCATCCAAAGATGAAATGATGCCACAGAGCCTCAGAAAACTGCACTACGAACAGAGAAAGCTTTATGGCAAAAATAATTTGAATTTATTTTATTAAAATATTTACAAAATAAGGAATTTCATCCAGAACTTCAAGAAATTAAGGATGGAAAAGGTAGTAGGAAAAATGAGAGAGTGACAATAGGAAAGGCATGCCCTGGGCAAGTTAGGAGATCCCTCCACAGAATTAATACACTGTTTTTATATTTAAGAGAAAGGGTATTGCTAAGACACATTTCAACAAAAAATAGGATTTGTATCTAAAGAAAACTTCTCTTACTAACTTTAGTAAGTGTTAGTATTTTGTCTTGGTTTCAGACTGAAAAATCATTCAAAGATTTAATAATTTGCATTAACTGGACTGATAAGAATGCCAGTTTCTGACAGCCAAGTAACTGGCTCAACAAGTGTCATCCCACAGATCATCTCAGTATCTTCCCTCACCCACATACACATTCCCTTTTTACCAAAGGGATAAAAACCCAACAGAAATCTGTAAGATATCATGCTTAACTTCATCTGTTCAGGCAACAGTGGAAAACTAATATTTAAAAAAAGCCCACACTCTTAGGACAGAGGAAATACATACAACAAAAGGATTGTATTTTACCTATTGGTGTCATGGACCTGAAGAAGAAAAGCATTTTAGTTGAAGAACAAAGCAACCCCTCCAGCAATACAGAAAAGCTGGTCTCTTTACCTCATTACTGGAACCAACTTACATTTAGACACAAGGTACTTCTACTGTCTCTCCCTTTCAAATACAATTTAGATTAAAAGCCAGTAACATTACATACTCAAGTTCTCCAAGTTAGTAAATTTGGAGAATGCTTGCAGAACTTCACACAATCCCCCTGTCATAACACAGCCTCTGTTATGATCACTGGTCATATAATATGATCACTGTTTTAACTTTCTTGAGAGGAGACTGCATGACCTTGTTTTCTTACTGTTAATCAGTGATCATAAATCTCCATGTCTTACTCATTTGACTAACCCAGCACATTCAGTTTTTAGTTTCCCTTACTAAAGTTTTAATTAAATTAAACAAAATTAAGTTATTAATAAATATTCAAAATTGCTTCAATGAGATGACAGAGTGGTGTAACTTCCATTTTGCAGAGACAAAAAGTTAACAACCTAAAGTCCACATTCCCTCTAGCAGAGATTTGCTTTGCTCCTTTCTCTCTAGCTTTCCTATCCAAAATACAGAACACTCAGTTTTGTACGTCAGAGTTTCATACAAGAGGTACCAGAGATGGCAAGCATCAACTTGGCAAAACAGAAACAAAAATGGACTTTTCAGTACAGGAAACTCCTGTAGACATACGAATGGACAATATGTTATGATTTAATATTGAAACATCTAAGAAACCTAGGGAAAAGAAAGACATGCAACCACTAATCCAGATAGGACACCTGAAGTACTCAGCTAGCCAAGAGACCAAATGATGCTCTATCTGTATATAAACAGGAGGAACACTTTCTTTCCAAAAACTCACAAGAAAAACAGAGGAGAGCAAATTTGCCAAGAATGCTTAAGACAGTGTATTGATGGGATCACAAAAATTAGCATTGCTGTATCAAGCTTTGCACTGTGGTTGTCAAATGTGAACTGTTAAACTCAATCTTCTATTACAGTGGAAAGAGATTAAAGTATTGGCTTTTGCAGGAAAAAAAAACCCCACCAGTCCCTTCCTTGCTTTTCTGGTTCACAGCACTTTTCTGGCACTGCCTACCTGAGTGGATCAGCTAAATTACCACTTAAATACCTTGGAGAAGGAGAAAAGAAGGCTTACAAGCAATTTTAGGAATAAAGCAACTCAAACACAAATTTTTAGAACAAAGCATCATTTATATCCCATGGGCACATATCAAATGTCCCTTGCTTTAAGACCAACGTCTATCTGTTCTCTCCTTAGACTTTTATTTTTAGTTAGCTAGAGATAATCTCATATAAATACATCTGGCCCCAGAGAAACCAGATGCAATATGTAAATTTTACTGAATGGAAAACATTTGGGGGATTATTTTCTAGCTGCCCCTTCCCAGATAGTCTTACTTGTTCTTTCCTCAAGATGGACTGAGCTGCCCTTCCTCATGTGAGTAACTGAAACTTGATTCAATTACCGTGACCGGGCATACACACATCATTGGACTTTCAACAGTAAGAACTCAGGCACAAACTAAACTTTAAAGTTGAAGCACTAAGACTTAAAGCCTTCAACTGTGGACCCTGCCTCATTGTCAAAAAGAGTAATTTATACAAGAAGTGAATGTGCATATCTCTCCTGTCATCCTCCACATCTTACTTGAAAGCAAATATTATTGAAAAAACTATGTTCTGCAAATGTATTTTCCAGTGTTGAATAATCAACAAACTCCAGAAAACTACTGCAGTTAACATTAGAAAAAAACCCTCCAAACTATTAAATGCTCCATTAAAAATTCATTGTGCTCAATACTTTTTCTTTCTGACAGAGCATTTTGAAGCCTGACTCATAGTTTGGATTACAGTATGTGAGGCAGGCAAATGGAAATGGAAAAGCTAATGTCCATCAGCCTAGCTATTTTCTATATGCCGTTTTTGTATTAGCATTTCAAAGGATCTATGAATTAGAAATCAGCTGTCTCCAGATGTGCAGTGGGACTCCAGTTACTCAGTAAAACCTCACAAATTATGTCAGGAAATCCAAGAAAAAGTAATCAATACTTCCAAATTATTTAACACAATGTTAACGACTATGTTATTATAGCTTGCAAAATGCTTTTTAAAATCACAAGTGATGATTTTAAAATGCTCACAAACACACTTCTGGCAATGCACACAGACTCCTTAGGAACTGCTTATTACATTGGTAGTCAGCATCCCTACTACAGCAGATTTTGTGCGTTATCACACCCACAACAACAAAAAAAATTAATCTCTTATTCTTCTGTTTCCCAAAACCAATCAGCAATGTAAAGTTACAGTTTTGTTAGCCAGTGTTACCAGAAGCCAGGCAGAATATTCTCTTCTGGGTGAATGAGCACTAGTACCCATTCATATTTTGGCACAAGTTTGTTCATTACCAGCTTGACATTAGAGCAGAACAGCAGCTTTCTGCAATAATGACCTACTGTGCTATTTCAATATGAAGCATGTTTTGAACACCGAAGAAAGAAAAAAAAAGGGAATATTAAAACATATGACAAATTTTCCTTATGATGCCTCAAAACATGTAGTTGAATGCATTAGATAAACAAATATATGCAGTTAAAGTATAACTAATTTCCTTGGGAATAGTTTTCTATTCTGAAGATACATTGAAGGCTTGGAGTCTTAGAAGGAAGCACTTTGGAGAATGCTGAAGGTTAGATTTTGTTTTGTTTTCTTTAAATATTTGTTGCAGAAAATACAGGCTCTTGAGAAAAAATATGCTTTTCTGTTGGCCCTCATTTTTCCCAGCAGACAATAGCTGCTACTGTCCAGCGTTTAAATGACCTTTGCCCTGCCCTCCTACTTTGTTTCCCTTAGGAATGTCATTCATCCTTTTGTAACACTTTGCAACTCATTATTGCCTTACTTTTTCCTGTCACTTTTGTTCTGGTCTTTAAAAGAGAACATATACACTGTTTCAATCTAAGGGAAAAAAAATTGAAAAGGAAATCATTAGTACTTGGGAGAATGTCCAGAGACAAATATTCATGTTGTACTTCAATGTAATCTGTGTTTTTACCCATAGATTTACTTAAAGTAGTTAGTGAACTAGCTGTAGGCATAATTAATTACCAAAATAAATAGAAATTTTAAGGATATTTCTATTTTTCCTCATTATCTATTCTCTCTCATTGATCCCATATCTTTGTCAACATTTCATCATGCATTTGTAAGGGAAAAGAGGTTGCACCCCCACCCATCTCAAACCAGTCTTTATGTGATCTTGGTATACTCACTCCTTTCCTACAGAAAACCTGAATTTGTTTAGGAGAGGCATAATCTTTATCTACACTAATAATTTTCACAACATATTCTCACTGCTGCCGTTGCTTCTTCTGACACACAGACACCAGCAACAAAGGCAGACCTCCTGCTTTTGTAACACACCCATTCAGCTGTAACACAGCTGAATATCAGAAGAGACTCAACTTCTTTTAATAACCACTCCTCACACATACAGAGGTACAGTATGTTTCTTTGTAAATTTCTTTGAAAAAGTACCTGAAAAGAAAAATTTCAACTTAAGAGTCAAAAGCATAAATGACTCAACTTCCCCAACAACTTTACAAGAACACCATTTTCACAGTCAGCAGTACACACTAATAACATTTTCCTTGACCACTGTTCTTTGCCTAGGAGCAGTAAAAATACCAGTAATAAAACACAAAAGTATCCAAAGATTACAGGAAAGTGGCAGCTGTAGAAGTGCAAAATTTTGAACTACTTTAGAACTGCTACATATTGAAATATACTTTGGCAATCAAACCTAACTTTCAGAAATACATAAAGAGGGAATACAAAGCACCTTAAAATAAGCACCTTGAATAATTCTTCTAAAAACAAGCATTACAAGACAACATCTACAAAAATTTACTGTTACATAAATGATACAGAACATTGTAATCAACATACTGAGAATTTAGTTAACCCAGTAAGATAGGTACAATTTAAACCATTGCCAAAATAAAAAAGGTTTTTAAAGGATATGGTTGGGAAGACACTAAAATTCAAAATTACAACTACCTCCTGTGAACCAGCAACCTGGCAGGAAAAAAAATATCTTCCCCTTTTAATTTACCAGATTATTTCTCCCCATGATACACACTAGCAAGAAAAATGAAATCTTTGTTTCCAGTTTTCCTTTTATTTACAGTTCTGTGCCTCCCAGAGCTCACAGCCTCATGCAATGAAGACTGCCACTGGAGACATTGCAACATCTTGTCAAATCACACAGTCACTTCCACATCACGCCCAACTGTGGAAAACCAGAGCTCTCTCTATAAAAGGATAGCTGATATGTTGCATATGGTATTTAATTTTTTATATTTTTTCATTACTGATTTTTTCAATCCCATCTAATAACCCAGCTGCCAGTTACCACGCCAGTAACCAGTTTCACACAGTAGGCAGTTTCTGCTTAACATCAGGATTTAAAATGGACCCTCCTGCAATCCATCTCTCAATTCAGAACATCTCAACTTTTGCAAACAAATAAGTGCAAAGATCAGCCCAAATCATTTACTGCTTTGCCAGTTGGCTCCTCATTCCTCAGGCTGAAATCCTTGGCAGTTCGGCAGAGATGCTCTTGTCTGCCTTCCAGCTGCCTGCTGGGATGAGCAATATTTACCATCTTACCCTTCAATCACAGGGCAACAAATAACAGCATGAGTTAAAAGGGGACCAATTCCCATTCCAGCAGGAGTATTTGAACTACTGTCTTCAGGGAAAAAATTCAAACAGCCTCCCACGTACTCACCAAAACTCAACGTTAAGAGCAGCTTTAATCTTTTAGATGCAACAGTGAAAATCTCCAGCCACTTCAGAGGAGAAGCAGTCAACAGCCTAACAGTGAGTGTCTTCTCCAGAGCCCAGCTGCTGGCAGCACACAAACCTGCTCTGCCATGAGTTTTCTTTCTGGAAAACTGTTCAGCATTTCAATGCTGGAACACAATAATGTGAGTCACTCTATTTAAAGCATGGTTTCATTTCGGATTAAAAGGGGGGAAAAATCATTTTACATTTTACAATTACAGTCTTAAATTTTACATTCATATGTGATCATTTAGGATTAGATATGCACAGGCATATCTAATTTTAGTGCTTAAAAATATTATAAATTCATCTCTGCACAACTCAACATGTGAGGTAAGTTATACACCATCTATCAGACAAATAGCAATTCCAATCATATTTAGTGTGATTTAAGAACCACTCAATTTTTCAACTGCATTAGCTATAGACAATTTTTACAGCTTTCTCATTAAAAAGTCCCATCTATTCTAACTACATAAAATGAATGGTTTCTGGCTAACACCAGATGACAAATTTAAATTAAAACCACAAGAATATCTAATTAAGAAGAACTGGAAAATGATGAAATAAATTTCAGTTTGTCTTACTCTTTTACTAAAATAGGCACTTTTTAAAAAGTAAAACACCAGAGAGAAGTAAAAACTAAATTTACTGTGTCACAGGATTTTACAATAACTAACAAATTGAAACTTGAAAAAGTTGAAATAGTCAATGTATTTTAGACCTTCTTGCTACATGTCCTCAAAAGGTACAAAACAAGTCTTCTTTTAAAAGTCAAGATGATAATATCATGCATATATGATAGATCATACACTTTCCCCATGTTTCAATAAAATTAAGAAAAAATTTACATAAAAAACCCCTCTAAATATTTAAATTTATTAATTTAAAAGTGATATTTACCTTAAAAAATGTAGTCAAATGTAGCAGCCATTTAAAAAGTTCTGCATTTTGGTTATTATGGGGCTTTATTTCCAGCAGCAAATCTGCTTTAAAAAAAACACCCTCAGTTTTAGACAAAAATACTGGATGCCACAGTTCATGGTTTACATTTACTGTATCAAAATTTGCCTAAAGCAACCCAAAACATGTTATTCTATTCCTATTTTAGATAATTGTAGGAACTCATAACAGCATGAGATGGTAACAGATTTCATGCAAGGAGAGCAAAACTTCTGAATTTTAACAGTTGGGACTATTAGTAGCACCAGAATATAATGCTACTTCTCTGATCACTTTCTCTGATCACTTTCTCTGATCACTTGAACAAAATTTGACAGGGTGGTTAACATTACACCCTGAAATGATGTATACACACTGAATTTTAGCAAGCATCATACTACAGAATTTTTCCAACTAGGGTGCTAATGTACACAATTGGTTAATTCAACTCTTTCTATTCCACAGGATAAGGCTTTCTACACTTAACCTCTAGATTTCACTAATTAGCCCAAAGCAAAGCATTGAGCTGTGTGGGGATATCATGCTTATTAACAATCAATTCAAGGCTACCTAGACTTCAAAAGAAGCACCATGCTAAAGAGAAAAAAGTCCTATTTGTGTACATAGTAGCAAACGAGTGAGAAGAAACCTATAAAATACCACAATTCTTAGGAAACATTCATTATAAAGTGAAATTCATACAACAAAATTTTACAAAACATTAATAAATTAAACAGGAGATTGATTTTATTCTAATATGCATTATAACACAGAAAACCTAATGTTGAAACTATAGTTACTATACTTCACTCACACTCTGTAGTGATTTAGTATGTTCTTCTCTAAGCTTTTATCCATCTCAGCAGAGTGAACTGAAACACACATGTATGCAAGATTTTAAAAACTGTACTTTAAGGTTGTATAATGCAAGTAATTGAGGATGGTACATGAAAAAGGCTAAAGACAAGACTCTATGCTAGTTTAATTACAGCTTTCTAAAGAGAATACTCAGCTGTGGATTACTAAAGCTGTTTATATACAGTTAGAATAAGCAAAAGACCATTTTTCTGTTTAGTGAATGCACAATAGACATACTTGTTAATTTAAAAGAAAAAATCACAAACACAGCACACTATACAGGTAGCCTAGTTTATGCTAAAAAATATCTGATTTATATTGCTGTAATCTACAGGGAGTTTGTAACCAATTTTGCCAAAATTTGTCTATGTTCTTTTAATATTCTCTTTGCCATTGGGAAATTTCTATTCATTCCATTTCTTCAGTACAATGATTTCCATTTCAACAAGCGTGTAGATACAATCTTAAAAACTCATTTATGAGTAAGCAGCCTTAATTTCTTGTATTACAGAGTTCAAGACCAACATAGATAATTTTAAAAATACCAGACAATATTCTAGGGTAAATGCCATCACTATGCAGTACTTCCATGTTTGAGATTTCTTATCATACCCACAAAGAAGATCTAAATGTTTTAGAAACCAAATGTTTTGTAAGTGCACAAATTACACATGCTAATTTTCTTAAAAAATAAAAAAGAGATATGCAGGGTTTCTGGAAAGACAAAAATACAAAAGAGAACAGACCTGCTCCCCTCACTACTTTAAAAAAAAAAAATTAAAATCCTATTATGCTTCAAAACACAGAAGATATATCATGTCCAAAAACCAACTCTGTTTGTTGCTACTAGCTAACTCATAGCCATGCAAGTCCACTACTGAAATCAGTAATCTGTAATTTCCACAAGAAACCACAGAATCACAGAATGCTTTGGGTTAGAGGAGACCTTCAAGATCATTTACCTACAATCCCTCTGCCATGGGCAGGGACACCTTTCACTAGACCAGTTTACTCAAAGTCCCATCCCAACCTGTCCTTGAACACTTCCAGGGCTGGGTCATCTACAGCTTTTCTGGGCAACCTGTTCCAGTGTCTCACCACCCTCATGGCAGAGAATTTCTTCCTAATATCTAATGTAAATTGACCTTCTTCTCTGAAGCCACTCCCCCATGTCCTATCACTCCACATCCTTGTGAAAAGTCCCTCTCCAGCTCTCTTGTAGGCTCCCTTTAGGTACTGGAAGATTGCTCTAAGGTCTCCCTGGAGCCATCTCTTCTTCAGACTGAACAACTACAATTCTCTCAGCTTGTCTTTACAGGAAAGTTCTTTCAGCCCTCTGATCATAAAAAAATAAATACCTGCTTGTGTTAAACAGTACTACTTTTAATCTGTGTTTCAGGTGTAGTAATTTTTTGCTAAAAGTTTAGCATGAAATAAATAATATTTAATGCATTTCATGAATGAAAAATAATTTTCTTTGGCAAGCTTTCTGTAAATTACAACAACTGACTTATCTAGTTGCACAAGCTACAGAAATGCATTATTTCTCTTTTAGGATACTTGGATGTTTCCTCATTCCAATCTATCCTCATTCCATCTAAATGAAGCACAAGATGATTTCTGATTCCCCCTAATCTCAGGTACCAAGTAAATAAGCAGTGGACATTTAAAAAAAAAAAAAGAAAAAATATTATTATATTAATTTCACAGATCAAGAACTAAAGACTAATTCAAGCTCTGGACATTACTACAGCATCTGAAGTGTTGTTGCCTCTATTTTCTACTGCACTTTCCTGCTGAAGATTACAGTCCATTTGGCAAGGACAATAGGAAAAAACCCCACGTGCTAGCTCATCAGCAGGCACATTATAACCTGCCCATTAGCCTAAGCTGACTTTATCAGTAACCTTCAGCAGAAGACAGGAGTGATAACACTTGCAATTGCTACAGATAAACCAATCAAAGATCATGATTCAGCACACAAAGTGATCTGACCAATGTCATATATTCAGCTTAAGAGCTGGAACTTAACAGTAGTTTACAGTCATGACTAAAAAGACAGCTTTCATTAATACACTTTATTACTGAGGGCAAAAAATGAAGTTTCTGAATTCATCCTGTAAATTTCAGATTTTTTTCTGAGTGATTTCAGTCCTTCCTTCTTTTCCATAATGTCCAACTTCACCCAAACCTACAAAGAGTTAGAAAAACTCCACAGCTTACCAAGAATACTCTCTCTTGCGATATAGAAATTTTTCAAATTCATATACTGCAACATTTTCATATGACTGGATTGGGGAGCAACCTTGACCACAGGAACCTGTACTGAAAGAATACTTCTAGATTTGCTCTAGAACACTGATGTAAGCTCATCTCTTTCAGCAAATTCAGTTGGAGTTGATTCTTTTACCCATCGTAGCATGCTTATTTTGCTTTCTTTTAAAAAGTAAGAATTCATCAGAGGTACCTTGCATATGTAACACTGGCTGAACACATAATACACTGATCAATATTTATGAATGTATGAATACAATGGTTACTAAATATAGCAGTATGGTGTTGCTGTGCCTCTTTCTTCACCTACTGGCTGAAGTGAAAACAACTTCCAAGTACAACATATAATTTGTTCGAACGGAAACAAGTGTCATCCTACCTCTGAAAACATGTTATTTTCACAGCTTGCTACACTTATTGCAGTGGACAGTAGGATAAGCTACTCAGGTAAGTAACTTTAGCAGAGAAGGCAAAAACAAATGAGTGGTGTGTAAAATGCATCATGGCTACAGGAGACAGTCTTGTGAATCAGCTTCAACCAACTCTCCTGATCCACTCAAATGTACTTGTTGAGAATTACAGGCCTCAACTCCCTGTCTGCTGGAAATGGGATCTAAATGTTAATCCAACTCATTGCATACATTTCAGAAAATACTTTTGTATCAAAATATACTCTTTCCACTAAGGGCTCAGACTTCAATGCCAGAAAAAAAAACCACAAAGAAAAAATGGGGAAACTAATAAAAGATTATCTGTTGTCACTCTTCTCCATGAAAACTTAATACATATTTGCATCACCTCTTTTATAAAGAAATATAATTTGCCATAAGTTTATCCACCAAGTGAAGACTGTTAAGAAACGAAAATATTCTTATTTGATAATAACTTATTTGCCTTTTCCACAGTTGTTTACAGAATGTGTACACTGAAATTAATTTTCAGTATCTTCACTTCACTTATATACCTAGAGAAAACAAGAAATATTAATTTTGCCACAACAGAAATTAGTACTCAATACTTTCCAACTACTACTAAAGTTAAAAATTTGTAAGAGCTACATTAAAATTACATATTAACACGTAACAAAGACCTGAAATCTTGAAGGATCCAGTACTTCTTTCCTTATTTATACCGCTGAAGATGACAATTAAACCTATTTTACAGCCTTCTTCATCTATGTATTTAGTTATAAATAAAACCAGTCCATTCAAGATGAAGGCAGCAATTTGCCTCATCAATCACTGCTACACCCAAAAACAATTTAGGGGCAGGAACTATAGGATAGCTCATTGCTTCTGTCCCAGTAATTTCCAAAATAATATGTGAGTCAGAAATATTACTAAAAGAAGCAATTTCTACAGTAGCTTGGAATCCTAAGCTCTCCCTGTTTGACACATCAGGTTTTCATAAATGATAGATTTCTCCTCCACATCTGTCAATGAATATTTAATCTCACATTATTTGACACTATCCAGTATTGAGTTTTATAAGGTTTATAGTAAAATAATCTTAAATCAATTTTGAGTATTGAAACGATAAATTCTTTTGGAATACAAGCACAATACTGATAGCACATATAAATCACCTTAAAAAAAATAAGATGGTACAGGAATTCAAAACACCACACAGACTGACTTGTTCCCCTAGCCAGCATACTGACAGCTTTCCCTTCCACCTTCTCTTTGAGATCTGATCTTCATCTGAGAAATCCAACTTCATCTAAGCACCAACAGTCATCCACTGAAAATTTGTTTTCTTAAAATTGTGCCCGCTAAGGTCACTGAGATGCTTTTTAAGAAGCAAGAACAATAAACAGTTCAAAATTTTCAAATTCCAACAAAAATAATTTTCTTACTGTGAGTCAAAATGCACTTAACATACAAAGAATTTTGGAAATGTTTAACCTACAATTACAATTCAGTCTACAGATGATCTGTAGCTATGGCTAAAGGATTTTGTGCCAAATTAAAAATTTTACTTTTTACTTACTTCAAATCTATTTCAATTCTATTATAAATTTAGCATACACTTACAATGATCACCATATTGAGCATTTAAAGCAATTTCACCTTTGAGAACTTAAGCAGAAAAGACATGCTGATTTGGAGGAATCTGTTGTAAAATAATACTAAATGTAGCTGATATTCTCAGATCAGAGATGCATAGTAACCCTGGTAGTTGTTTTACTCGCTCTTCATTTTGTACTGACCTTTTGCTATTGACTCAAATAACTATGCTTCTTTTCCTGGCATGGCCTGCAGGATAGCAGAGATGACTTACAGCCCTTCAGCCTGCAGCTGGGTGGATAGTGCCCACTTCCCACAAACAAGAGCTGAAGAGTCTACAGCCCCACATACTGAGAATAAAAGGCCTATGCATTTTGGGAAGTACTCAAGACACTGAAATACTGGGTAGGGTTTTTTTTTTTTTTTTTTTTTTTTTTTTTTTTTTTTTGCTGTTGTTATTTTAATGGACTGTCCTATTTTAAGGGGACAGTCAATTATTTCTTTTTGTTTTTGAAGAAAAAACAACTTTTGAAGGAATCCTCAAAATAACCATTTCACTCTAGAGTGGATTCCATACTGTGAATACCAGTGAACTAGTCTTCTGCAGTTCAGGATTAGTTTCACTCAGCTGTGAAGAGACAGGATTTCAGACACTTACTATTTTTCAGAGGTACCTATGGGCTACCTGCAGTGGATCCCTGTGGAATACCAGTCATTGGGAAACCAAAATCACAGTTCATGTATGTGATCAAAGGTGCAGGATCTAGCATCTTAACAGTCAAGTCTTTGCCAGTCTAGCAAAAGACAGTAAGAATATAAACACAATAGGGTCAGAGAGAAAAAATTTGATGTTGCCCCACTAACAGTAAAAACAGGTTTATGCAGAAGAGTGTTACAGGATACATACACTTCCTGCTGCAAAAAATATGCCTAAAATTAGTTTCAGAAACTAGCATTTAAGTTAAGATCTCTCACAAATAATTGTCATGGAAAGCACACTGAATTTTTAACAAGAGGAAGTGTGAGGCAAGGATTCCATTAATAAACCTTATCATTAAATCTACTATGATTAAGTCTACACTCACAAAGGCTACTGCTTATTAACAGATCTTTCTCATCACAGCAACATATTAGCTTAAGAGATAAGATGAACAGCTTATTTTTACTGTTAAAATGCTGGAGGCTAAATTTAATTTTTGACAGTGACAGCAGCTCTGATGTGCCTTGGTGGCACATTTCATTGCAATGTTATCGCTACAAACTGGAAAATCCAAACACGGAAAGCACACACAGGAAAACGCTGGTGGATATGCTTAGCATTTAACAGCCTTGTCTGTTCAAGGATGATTCACTTAAGAGAAGCTTCCAGCACAATGTCACTTGGAATAAGAATTTCTCCTAATTTTGTCAGCCTTGGACTAAGCAACATCCAGAGTAGTGATGTAAGCTAGACCCCAGTGTTTTGGGTTCCACCTCCAGCCAAGAACAGGCTGGGCCATACTCTGGTAATAACCTTGGCAGCACTCTCCTCTGCTTCCAGCACTGCCAATACTAATGAAACAAAACTAGACACAAGAGGTTCTTAGAAACTTTGTGTTAATGCTGCCTGGCTGGAACTATCTCTAATGCTTGTACTAATTATCCCTGAGTAGATTAGACCACAGAGTGCCAAGCCAGTCCAGCAGTCCTTTCTGTGCACGCTCTGCTGGGTGACTGCATTTCCAAACCCAAAATCATATTAAATGGTTCACACCAACAGAAATTGCAACAAAGCCATGAGTTTAAAAATCATTATAGCTACATTAAGACAATCATCACTGATGCACTCTGACTATAAGAGATTAAAAATACATAAACTCAAGCAATACATGAAAGTAATTCACATAAATAAAACATAATCAAGTGATAAATAAAAAAGTAGAAGGCAAGCAGTAAAATACACCCATGAAAACCATTAGTTTTCCATTTTGTTTGAAATATTGCACAGAGTAAATGGAGAATGTGCAAAGGGAACAAAAGGATGGCTTCCACACACCAGTAGTTCAGCTTTCTAGTGCCAACATTTTATATGGCCCATTAGAGGCCCTTTTATTCCCTCATCTGCAGGCATCAAGTAGAACAGTTATTCTTCATCTAGAGTCATGATGAGTATGTACTTGTACTTCTCAATAATACTACATTTGCAAAGCCTCAGTTGTTCTCTCTCCTTGGAGGTAGAAGACTGATGCTCTATTTTACTTTTTAAAAAAAGAAACAAAGTAATATTACACTACTCAGCGATTCTTCTCAAATACATATTTACTACTAAGCTTTCAAACACTTTATGCAGTAACACAAAGTATACAAAATTTAATCTTTTTTTTTCTTTTTCTTTTTCTACCACTTAGAAAGAACGTACTTGAGCAGGAAAAAGGCTAGATAGCGTGCAAGGTCATATGAAAAACTCTAGTCTACATAGATCTCAATGTACTTTGATATTAGTATTTGGTACTATTATTAAGGGAATAACAGTAAACTAAAATTACTGCTTTTGTTTTTTTTTTTCTTTCAAATTCAATAGCAGTCATATAACCCCCACAGGATCACAGAGATATAGCACACCTGAAACATAATATTCAAAGTTATGTATGCTTCTAATACTGCCATTTTAAAAGAAATTTAACTTGTAAAACAACCCCTTTATTTATGATTTGCCAAATATAAGTTTCTTTCAAAACAATAATGCTCCAACATCTGAAAGCTTATCCCAAGAGGTACTATTTTCTCATTAAAAACAGAAGTCAGAAACAAACAATTTTCTTCTAAATTAATCTCATCTTTATATGAGAAGAGAAATATCACAGCTAAGCCAACACAAACAACAAATGTTATGTTCCCCATCTGATAGTCAAAAAGTGAGGAAAACCACGCTTAGAGTCATGGTTAATTTAGTGCTTTCTAGACAAAATATGCAATCAGAATTATTTTATCTCATCAAATTATTCACTGTGGATACAACCAAGGAGATTAGGAAAAAAAAAGAAAAAAGGTTCTATTTCCATAAAAAGCACCATTCATACCTGCAATACATGATCCAACATGGCATGAGCCCTAACCACCAAACCACAGACATCTTGGCATGGATTTCCCCTAACCTCTACTGGAGCACTGAAAGTGATGACAAAACAATTCTCTGGCTCAATGACCCCACCACTTGCCTGGGATGTGAACAGTTGGGTTTTAATCCTTTTTCCAGTATTTTATTTTCACAGAGCCGAACAACTTCAGTTGTTCCCCTTTAGAAAGGGGGCCAAAAGTCTACATAATTAAGCCACTACAATCACTAGTACCAATCTTCACAGCACATTAAATACTGAACCAAAGGCTGAGTTACCTTAATTAAGGTGATTCACTTAATGCAGATTTAAGGCATGCTGACAGAACAGAGAAAACATGGGACTTCTATATCTAGTACAATTTTTTTCTGTGTCTTTTGAAAACATTGCATGCAAAGACAAAAATCAGAGAGAAAAAGTACAAAATATCTGTTAGCCCTCAATCTAAACAGGTAGCCAACATTCCTAGGTCCTTCCTGACTCACCTTCATTAGAAAGACAAACTGAAATTCAAATTAATATTTACCAAGAATACTCATAAAATCATGATTTTATCCAAAACTAACATGACCTTTGCAATTTGTTGGTGCTATCAGAAATTACTGTGCTCCCTGGAGTGTCATCTGTTGCCTTGATGGTTCATGCAAAGCTCTGATGCATTTCTTCCTTCTTGTTAACACTCTCTCAAAAATTCCATTTCTCTTCAGGAATGCACCAGTGACCCAGCTCTGCTATTTATGGTGAGTTTTATCAGTCTTCATAGAGTAGTCTTCCCTGTTCCAGACTTATTCTGCTGACTGGTGCCTTAAGCAGCAGCTTTATTGTTTCAGCTACCAAAGGAACACTAAGACCAGTGCCCCTCTAATGAAGGATCTCTACTGCACTTACTGATTTTTACCAGATCTGTTTTTATGGAAGCCATTAACACTCCTCTGTATTCCAACAGAATATTTTCCAATGTATATTTTAATAGCAAAGTTCAAAACTGCAATTTTATTTCTATAGCTACAAGATCCTGAAAAATATAAACATAGCGAGTGTTTACGTAAGACCACTTTGGACAGATTTCATCCATTAAATTTTATATGCTGAACAGACAAAAGAAATCTGCAAAAAAGTATTCTTGTTTCACAACACAGAACAAATCAAATGCTATTTCATACACCAAGTACCAGAAAGACATTCAAATTTATTTATCCTATAAAAATCAACTACCTTCTCCAAAAACAAAGCAGTTTGGCATTGAATGGTATGTTCAGCCTAAACTTCAATAATTGGAATCCACACCCAAAACTAGAGCTCTGTGGTAATGACAAAGCTCCAACAATTTGGTGCCAAGATTGGTCTTCTTTTACAAAAGCAAAGGGTTTCTTTAAGTTAAAAAAGCCACACTCTCACAAAAATTTCATTGCCTCTACCTCGTCCCCAAAAATGAAACATGCAGCAAGAATATGAATCTCAGTTTTTAAACATATTTATGCATTCAAGTCTAGAAAACTAGTGCATACCTTGATTTTGGTTTATACGAAATCTTAATTTTTTTTACTTATGTTCTAGTTTTGAGCACCAGAAGTACTTGACTTCACAAGAATTAGATGCTGTTTCCAACATCACAAGGTATCTTACACAAACGAAAGTTACTAATTGCTGAAAGCAACAACTTTCAGGCTTGAAACACAGAATGGGGAATACTGGAATACTTTGTTTTCCATTTACAATAGGTGAGACTATGCTGTGGTTACTGCATACTGGGCTGAAAGGTTTTTCAAGCTGTAAGACATGCCTGACTACAATGACCAAGTTAGTGTGTGGTTCGATTTGGATAAATTACCTTGAACTTCAAACTGGCTAAGTGCAACTGGGCTCCAATCTGACCATATCTAAGTGAAGCAGCACTTGTAAGAAGAGGAAAAATTCATACATTCAGAGGTTTCTTCCAGGGACAGTACCTATGAATATTGCAAGTCCATATCTTCCATGACTGCAAGTACAAAACTGTCTCTAAAATAATTTTATTTCTTTTTTAACCATTTCTAATATAAGCTCTTACTTGTGAACTGAGCAGTACACTACAGACAAAAATATACACCCACCTAGGCAACTACAGCCTACAAACCCCAAGAAAACAGGCACAAACTTCATCCACCAATCTATCTCAGTAACTCATGTAACTTCAACAACATCAAAAAATAAGGAACTGTGTGGTAGAGCCTAACTGCAGACATTCCAAAATCTTTAAAAGGAAGAAGGATGCCACATTACATAAAGTTTTACTCAGAGAATATTTTAAAAATGGCACTTTTTACATAAAATTCTGATTGCTACAGGAAAAAAAGGAACAAACACTGCTGACACGAGCTGGTTTAACTCATACCCCCAGTCTCCTTGGATTCTTTTAGTGCCAGCTCATAAAATTTGAAACAAGTATTATACTTAAAAAAAAAGTCTCCCTATCAAACACTACACATGCAATCATGAATATTCCTTATCTAACTGTTTAAGACATGGTATTTAATATTTTATTTTTAAATTAAAAAACACACACCACCTGTGTATGGACTGCAGAAGATAATCGGTTTCTCTTCTATGCCATTTAAAATACATTTTTATGTTTTTCATGCTGTTCCATTAAGTGGTAGGGTGATAAAAAACAAATAGGAAAGCATAAATTACATCAGTTCCCTGTTGCAAGCAACACAATTCTGAATTGAATATATTAAAAGTATGATTTCCTTAGAAAAGAGCATAAACCCACAACAGGAACTGAAGTCAGAAATAAGTTTTCCTTGACCCTTATGTTTCTTTCTAGTCCAGAGGCTTCAGTAAAAGAAGATAAACATTTATTGAAATTTTAAACTACCTTGGGAATCCATTTCCAGAAACAGCCTACTAGTTATTCTAGTTCTGCACTGAAAAACCAATTCCCCTATTAGTTAAAGTAAACAAAACCCCCCTTACAGAAACAAATATATTTTGAAACCATAGGTCGGGAAGACAGTTCTTTTAAAAGTATTACAGAAAGGTGAGCTGCTCCAAGAGATTGAAAAGATACTGAAAATATTCCACTATTTTTCTTGGAGAACATGTACCATAAAATCCATTCTTCTTATCATCGTGATTGAATTCAAAAGAATAGATTGTGACCAGGCTCTGTAATGCTAGCATGATGCTTAAATCCTTATTTTCAGTTATTACTAACTGAAGGAATAGACAAAATACTTAGGAAACATTGAAGTAAGATGAAAGACAATGCCATCAAATCAAAACAGTCACAAATTATGTTTATTTTTTCTTCCTTCTTGGAGAATCTTTTTCAATTTCCCAGCAATTCCTAGGACACTAGCCCCCCTTTTTGTATATTCTTTTTGAGTTCATTTAATGAAATACAGAATTTGCATATAGAAATATAGAAATATAGAATATTGGTTCTATAAGAACAATGAGAATACATTATTAGTAGTAAAACAGATGTTTTCAGAATTCTGTGAAGAATCTCAAAGTTCTTGACAGATATGGCAGAAGTAATCTTCAAAGCTCTGAATAGAAGTTCTTTGACCATTTTGTAACTGTACTAGTCTAAATGTCACATAATACATGACATGCTATTGCAAAATAAACAATGAAAAATAAAATACACAGTATTCAAATACACACATACTGAAGGAAACGAGATGGCATGTGAGTCAACACATTTACATTTCTTTCTCACCTCTTGTCTAGCCAACACCTCCATAGCAACTTTTCTATTTTGGTGCTCTCCAAAACCTTCCTCAAACATCAAGCTACCTCTTCAGCTTGCTCCTGCAGCACTTCCCCCTCACCAAGTCTCTAATTCAATTCCTGTGAGCCAAGAGTCATTTGCTTGGTCCCATTTCCTCTTTAGTATTTTATCTAATGGGTCTATTGATATGTTCCAAACCTAGTACCACAGTTTGCTGTCTTTCAAAACCACTGTCCCTCTTCCCCGCTTATTACTTGACCATTTGGGTCTTTATCACCCATCAGTACTGAAATTTTTCAGCTTTTCAGCCATCTCTTCCCAGAAGCCTTCTCCCACTCTCTTTCAATGAGATAAGTGATTGCTTTCATGCCTCAATGCCAGATGTGTGTTCAGCTCTTCTGCCATCCTCTCCAACTCCTGGACCTGCTTTGAATTCTACATTGGAACGAGTTCCCCAGGGAAGTGGTAGAATCACCACTCCTGGAAGTGTTCAAAACACAAGTAGATGTGGCACTTCATGATATGGCTTAGTGGTAATGGTGATATTCAGTCAAAAGTTTGACTTGATGATGTTGGAGGACTTTTCCAACATTAATGATTCTATGATCCACTTCCTCTGTTCCTACTCTGGTGCTGTGTTAACATGTCTGGCAGGAATCCTCCTGTTAGGCTGAATTCTTCCACTACATATGGCTTTTTTTAAATTCCTCCAACTCTACTACCTCAGGAGTTATGCCCAGAAAACAGACCCAGCTTTAACTCAGTAGTGTTAGAAGAGTCAAAACTGAACAGAAGCGATATGCAGACTGCAGCAGTGGCCAAGGCCACATTATCAGCATAATGGTCTTTGTGGTCTTTAAATTCTGGACCCCTGACTGCCTGAAAGATCTGCAAAAATAGCTTGTGAAACAACCATGAGAGGATTTTAATCTGCATATGCACAATAGCAAGGAAACAAAACTGTTATTTTTGTCTACCTTATTCTATACTTAAAATTTAATCTAATTTTATTGGGTTGCAAACCAGGAATTAATGCATTTTTTAAAAAAATCCTTTATTCACTCTTCCTCCCCCCAAAGAAAGTGATAGTCATTTCAACGTTTTCGTCAAGTTGTAAGTACTAGTGGTAGTGCCTATAGTGAATAGAAATTCAGATCAGCATTTCCCAACGTTAAGATCTATCTGTCTTCTGCAAGATTATCTATTCATCTGCTTATTGACTATCCCTGCCCTGCTTAGTTCCAAGACCTAAGAGGATTACAGAACCTGGTGGCAAGGCTGAAGGCTTGTTAACTTAATAAGGCTGTGGATTTAAAACTGTGTTAAATTAAACAGGTTTTGAAAATGGCTTAAGTCTGCTAGAGTGGATAAGATTTAAGAGTCTCCTTTCTTTATCTAGCTCCTGAGAAAGACCATGTGAGATAGAAGGGCACTGGCACACATGAACAAGTGAAGGTCCACGAGACATTGATTTTCTTTTAGCAAGCTCTTACCTTCAGAATAAAAGCTTCTTCACTACTCAGTGGCACTTTAACACAGTGCAGTGAACTCAACTTTACTGGATTTGTTTAAAATAAGCTTCCAGAACAGCTATGCCCTATATATGCCAACTCAGATTGTCATCTGATTATCTTTGACTATTTTCCATTTTAACACTTTTAAAAGTCAGAAGTGCTTCATTCTTACCATTTTTCAATATAAATAAAACAAAGACTATAACCTAAAGGGCTAAGACAGCACACCAAAAAAGAATAATTGAAGAGACATGCTTCAAATTATTCAGTATTGATGTTCTGCCACCCCTGTGCAAGCAAGACTACATTCCTTGTCTTGGGTTCAGCAGCTTGAAAGTCTGGAGGAAATGTGTACTTTCATCTTTAATCAGAGCTTTTCAAAAGCTTGTCTCGTAGAACTGTGGTTCACACAAGGTAAAACAGTGGTTCAGTTCTTTAAAAAGCTTTCAATGCACATGTATATTTTGAAAGCTTAGATGCTGAAAAGAGAAAGTCAAGAGAGGTAATATGCACATCTTTCCTTTACAAGAAGAGGAAAGCAGAATTATCTCATCTTTCTGCAACACTAATGCCATGAAATAAAATCAGTTTTATTAACAAAGAAATGCTAAAGACTGAGGAGCACTTCAGGTGTTATGAAGTCCAATAGGGCACTTGATGCCAGGCTTATCTCCTGAACAGCCCTGGCAGCAGTCCTCCACTTCAGAGAGGAGGACAATGCTATCTATAGTAATATTTAAACAACACTGAAATGCTTACCTTTGATCAAAATGCATTTATGATTAATAGCATACTTCCCGGCTAGAAACTACAAAATTCTACTTTGCACATTCACAGAATATAAAAATGGACTATCTAAATTTGACTCTGAAAAATCAAGAAAGATAGAACAGTTAACACCAGAACAGAGCTTTTAGTTCAATTAAAAACAAGCAAACAAAAAATCCAAACAGAAATTCACACCATATTCAAAAAATTAAATGTGGAAGGACAAACATATGAGCAATATTTCAAACAGAATTACTGTGTGAGATGGATGGTGCACAACAGAATCTTGTCCTCATTTGTAGTAGATCAGAAACATCTTTGCAGATTCTGGCTTTTTAATATTTGAAAATTTAAGTGCTTAAGCTGGGGGAGGGGAGGCGGCAGTGGGTAGAGAGGATTAATCAAGAACCAAATAAGATAGGAACAAAGACCTAGACAAGATATTATTTAAAATTCTTAAGTGTTTATACTCTTACACTACAAAAACTTTATTTGGACAATAAATCTCATACTTGGGTGCCACAAGTGTAAAATGAGATCCACAACGCAAAGTTTCTAAGGGTACAGCAGATTGCTCATAGGCACACATCACAGTTGACTGTCGTGCATCTATCAGGCTCAGATTCTGAGACCCTTTGGCAACAGTGTCCATAAATGAAACATTGACTTCCGTGTTTCACTCCTCCTTCAACTGGAGAATCCAAATCTGTAGGTTTCCAGGCAACATTGAATGACATTTTAAAAGACACATATATAAACATCACATGTCTAAAGAATTAAAAATACTGGACTCAATTTCCCTCTTTGGGGTGATTTCCATTCTCTCCAGAGCGTCCTTCTGAGTCCCAACAATTTCCTGACGTTTTAGAGGTTGCAAATGTGAAAACAGATTTAACCAATTGCCACTGTGCTGACCAGCTCGGGTTCTGCACCCAAACTGCATGGCAACTCTGGCAATATCCATGGGCAAGGGATAAGGGGCATGCTCAGCGCAGCAAAACTCTAAGATCCCAGTGTTCTGACAGTCAGAGGTCAGTATTGTCATCTTCCCCTCTACACGTAAAAGAGGTAAGGAGTGCAGAAAAGAGCACTTGGATGTGTGACCATCACACCTCAGGACCACTTGCTTTCTAAAATTAATCCAGCTCACCACAAAGCAGCAATTCTCAGTCAAAAAAAAAAACAAAAACAAAAAAAAACCAAAAAAACCAAAAAAAAAACAAAAAAAAAAAAAAAAAAAAAACACAAAAACCCAAACCGCCCCAAACAAAAAAAACCACCAAACCCTCCTCTCCAAAACTCTGATGTAGTGATGTGAAAAGTAAAGGATTTGATCTAGTTCAACTGACCCAAGAATTCACTGCTGATTTTCCAAGACAAGTTTTTCTGTCTAACACAGAGGGATCTGACAGGAAATGAGGTTTAACAGATGCACACTTTTCCTCTGTGAAGGCAGTAACGAGGTGTATGCACGAACAGGGCTGACCAGATGATATTTCAGCTTTAATTACTGAGACACACTCTTGCCCACACTAGAATGAGGATACACTCAGCAATTTAAAGGAGAAGAAGAAAAAGAAAAAGCAAAAAGGAAGAATAATCCCAGAAGGCTAGGCAATACAGTAATATTAACTTATACTTTATGCTCTTCATATAGTTAGCAGATCTTATATATACTACAAGACTGTACATAGAAAGTTTTCTATTAAGACATATGGACTTTCTTTTTTTTTTTGTTCCTTATGTCTGATACAGTCATTGACAAATGGGACACAAGAGGTAAGAAAACTAGATGTTTTCTTTTTCTTGGAAGTAGTACAGTAAGATTAGAGGCAGGGGATTGTTTGAATAAAGGACAACAGTGGAGCCAAAAAAAAGACCAAGGAAGGTGTTAAGCATAACATAAGGAGGAGGCCAAATGCACTGCAAGGGGAAGTTCACCAAAAGAAAGACAAACACAGATCATAACAAGTTTCTAGTTTTATTATCACAGCTGCAGTAAAAGGCTTTCTGTTTTCTGCAGTTTCTAACCACGCACTAAACACTGAGGCTCCATTAAAAACCATCTCACTGAGTTAAAGGAGGGGGGAGAAGAAGGATTGCTAGCTGATGCCATCCCAACCAGCTCCTCATACCATACATGATGCCTATTATGCCACCAAATGCATTGCAGAAAGCCAGACACTATGCACAGAGAAACAGTGCAACAGGACTACTGACTCACTTTTCTAACCAGATCCTGGATCACCTACATAAACCAATTTTATTGGTATTTGATTTTTTTGTAATATAAGAAAAAAATTCAAGGACTTTTATTCTCTCTAACAAAATTGCTTCCCTTCACAAGCCCATTAAAAGTAATGGCTTGAAACTTCCCTTTTTATGCAGAAGTTTAAACTTTCTGAATGATCAAAGCTTTTTGAGTAAAGCAACTCACTGGCCACATTAAAGTGGAGAAAAAAAGACACCATTTCATTTCATGTAGGTGGTTTTAAACAAGTCTACATAAATGGAGGAATATTAAAGTGGAAAATGAAGGGAAATAGAGACAGCCCTCTCTTCCACATGAAGACCCAAAAAAAAAAAAGCTTGTAAACAAATTAAAAGGGATTTCAGATTTCAGTATCACATGTAAATAATGTGGACTTCTTTAGTTTATAGATCAGTTTACTTCAAAACCTAACTGTTTTCTATAAAAGGGTTTCCACTAGTTTGACAGCTATTTTATCAAGCAGATTAATGTTAATTGGCAGGTTCAAGATAGCTATGCAGGTGCAAAGTATGGAATTAAACATTCCTACATTATCAACATGATTTACACTGGTTATTCTCCTCTTATTCTTTTCAAAACACACTCAAATCTACACACCAGTGTGCCAGTCAGATGCAGATTTCCCTAGCTGAAGGGTGGACTATGACTTCCACAGATGTTTCAAGTGTCTGGCTTTTCCTCACTGAGGTATTCATGTGATTTCCTATTAAACATCCAAACAAAATTAAATCCTCTTAACAATGTGACACTAAGCATTGCACCGTCTTTGGGACAGGAAATGGATTATGAACAGTTCTCCAGTAATGTGGAAGTCAATGATTTAGAGTTAACAGCAGGATATACTGACCTCAGCTGAGACTGTGGAACCATTGTAAAACAACCATGGATACATCCAATATTTTAAAAAAGTCAGTGTCTGCCCTGGAGAGCAGAAACTCTAAATAGTGAGTCAAACAAAGAAAGTACTATCAGTCATATCTGCAGATGGGAAACAGAGGCACAAAGAGCTTTGAGTGACTCTGTGCAAGGTCATAAAGGATGTCTGTAGCAAAGCCAGGAACTGAGCCCGGAAGCTCTCAATCCTAGCCCAATGCCTTTGGACACAGAGACAGTTCTTCCTTTTGCTTATCCTCCTTCTCTATCTAATTATTTATGTCTGAAAGGGAACACATTAACACCATGAGAGTCAGTCTACTTTCCTTTCATATTTATGATCTCCATTAAATTTTCTCTAGTTTCATATAGGATACAACAGTGTTACACAGAAGTAATTAAAACTGTACAAGAAACTGTAAACATAAAAGCAGAGTCTGGTATCTCAGCAAGCATGAAATGAAACAAAAGCATGCATATATGATTTGCAAAGATTTCACAAAATATTTTCTAATGATCACTCCAGAGCATGAACAGGTGTCTATCTCCAGATTCTCAAATGTTACTTGGGAAATTCCCCCACATTCCTTCTTTTTTCCCCCAGACTGATATGCCAAGCATGGTGCCATATGGTATGGAATAACCTTTTGGCTGGGGGAGATCAGCTCAAAATCAGGTTCCATCAAGTAATGATTCTCCAGCCTATGATCACAAATAACAATAATGAAATTAACTGCATTAGCCACTGTTTTTTGCATATTTCTACAACTGCTTTTTCCTTTAAATGAGTATACTTGACAATCTGATCTATTATGACAATGGGAACCTCCTCTAAGAGTACCCCTCCAGCAGCCTTTTCCTGATACATTTCTTTGTATATTTTATTCCACTAATTTTTGTTCCAACATGATTTAAACATCTGTTCCAATCTACAGCTGTTGCTATGCTTGGTGAACCCCATATTTATTTACAATAATGTAATAAAGTTATTGATCCATGAATGCACATATTCCATCCTATTGTTATCTTCCAGTCTAAAAGGTTTCTTTTGATACTTAAGTTCTGCCAGGACCTCCATAGTCCAGCAAGTGCCATGACTACAAAAACAGAAGTTGTTTTGGCTCCTGTCAGATTTTTGCAACCTGCTCAACAGTCAAACTGTGAGAGCTGCACTCTCAGCTCTCTTCTCCAGAGTGGTTAGGATAAAAGAAAATTGATTGCTTACATCATCCATTGAGTCTGACAGAGAAGCCCAACCTGCTAAAGTCCACACAGACCAGAAGGTGGCCCACTGTCCCTACTGCCCCAAGATGTGTGGCAAGGTCAAACACCATGGCTACGGGTGAAAACCTGGCTCCATTTATTTTCCTTTCTACCATTACAACTGTTTCAGCAGTTCCCAGGGAAGCCTAATGACGACTGCTGCAGCAGTATAGATACAGGATTTTACAATTTTAGTATTGTTTTCCCTGTTAAACAAACATGAAAATGGATGCACAGATTTACACAACACAGCACCACTGCTAAGTATTAGCAAAAACTCATGAAACAGTCTCCTGTTAGTGGGTCCTTCTTTCCTCCTCAGTGTAAAAGAATTTATCACAAACAACTCAGATGCTCCGATACTAGTGGCTCTAGCTCCCTCTAACACCTAAAGGAGCATTTTCCAACAGCCTGTAATGATTCTTTACCCTCATTTCAAGTCGACTTCATGAAGAATAGTATCTCCAGAGTTTCTAGGGGCTTTCCAGAATAAAAATAACCAAAAAGGGGAAAGCCTCAGGACTGTCACATTGCACTGTAACATTTCTTGATAAGATTTTCCACTGACATACAGTATAATATAGTCAAATTACACCATCAATTCTTACTCAGCATAAGCATCAACTGTATCAGGAACGGTCGACTTTTGAGCTATTCATGCTTTTCTCTTGCTAATGGAGATCATTTGAATTCTTCTCTTAGCTCTTCCTGCTTTGGTCCAGAAAATAGCTGAAAACCTTATTACAAAATATTTTCAACAGTGATGAAATTTCAGACTATCAAGACAACTCTCCTCTAGGTTCTGTGGAAAAGATAGCCCTAACTTCAGAAAGCTGGGCTATAAACAAGCTAGAAGGAGACTTAGTATGTCTTAGGCAAATACAAATTACAAGGAAAAGTTAAACATGGATCATCCTAAATCTGTCTAGGAGAGAACAGCTCTCCAACATCTATCAACTTATGCACACAGCTACATCTAAGACTCTTGCAATAAACATATCCTTGTAAAACAGCCATAAGGAACTTAGGATAATTCTTAGGATAATTCTCTGTGAAAATGAAAAAATTAATAACATGAGCATAAACATAAAATAATGGACTTTAGCATTTTTGAATGCTCTCTTGAAGGAAACAAGGGTCATGATCATGCAGTCCCTCAACAGTCCAACTTGCTCCTGATGACCAATCACAAGCAGATTTGACTTTAGGCTGTGGCTCTTACAGCCCTTCCAAGCTGTCAACCTGCCTGAAGGTTCTCACTTGAAAACAAGGAGAAAAGCATTAAATTTCCATCCACAACAGAGAGAAATCTGCAGTATGTGTATAACTGTTGTCCCCACAAGTTGGCTGCCTGGGACAGAACTGCTAAGGACACAGCAAACACAAGTTTTCCATCAGGTGCAGTTCAGCCAGTACCAGAGAAAGGCACAGGAGGCTTTTTGCATCAACAGCAGGGGAACAAAATAACAAAATAACAACTTGCACAGAGAAATTGTTGCCATTGTTACGGCAGTGAAACCTTAGAGAGGTTACAGAAAGAAACAGGTTACTCTAGTTGGAGACATACTAGGCACAAGATTTGTTAATCCCCACCACCCACCCAGCTCCATTAGTTTTAAGACTCAAGGAACCATTTGTTTGTTTATTGCCATGTGTCACCACATACATACAGAGAATGCAATATACTGTGCAATTACAGGGCTGGCCACTCCACAGTCATCGATACAGTTCAGGAAATCATGCTGCAGTACACGCTGTATTAACCTTTTCTGAAAATTATGGCATTCTCTGAAAGGGCATTTATGAGCTTAGTATTACTTCAGTGTATAAGCAGAATGTTTATGACTTGACAGCCTTCATCCACATTCACTTCATTTAACATAACAGCAACTTTCATTTACTAGTTTCCCTTCAGCAAAATTAGTTTAGGAAATCTGACTCTGCCACTCATCTAGAAACAGATTTTCCTCTTCAATTCCCAGGGAGGAACTGTATTTGTAAGTATCTTTATGTTACAGTTAGCAAAACAAATAGGGCATTCATTTCAATACTGTCCATTAAAGTGGCATTTTGCTTTCTGGACTTTTTTCTTTTTCCAAAACCACTTTTCATACAGAAAACAGAAAAGTTCATATATCCACCTTCTTATCCATCAAAGTTGGTTCATGCTCTTAAAGGTACTTAAAGGCTTTCTAGTAAAAAAGGCTCTGGACAAAGTGGACAAATGATGAGATCATCATCTTTCCCTGTCTCCCAAAGGAAAGAAGGCACAAGAACCCCTGCGAAACTCTAAAACCAAAGACGGAATAAGACTTACTGTAAAACACTAAAAGCTATCACTAATATATAATGACTTTCAGTTATTGCATGAGGAATGCATATGGTCACAGTTTTAATGGCACATGGTACAGGATAAGCTGAAGCAACCTTCCATGTGTTATCACTTTCTACTCTGCGCAACATCTGGAAATGCAAATGTTGCAAAACAGGATATTATAGAACATTTAAAAAAAAAAGATAAAATACTCCATATTCAAGTTATTTTGTCTAATAAGGCTTGAGAAACTCTGAAGTACAATCTTTCATGCACTTCACTGCACCGGAAACCTCTTTGGAGGAGAGGCAGTCTCTGAAAATACAGTTATTTACAAAGGTCAACACAAAAATACAGAAACAAATTATAAGAGTTTTTTGTTTTAAGTTGAAGAGTATTTGCAAATGCAAGGTATCATGATAAACACCTTAAAGTTCTGGAGAAGACCAGACTGGTTTTGATACTACTTTGCATTACTTTTTAAGGATTCTACATTCTGGAAAGAAAACTCACCAAAACCACAAAAACAAACCACTAACAGAAAAATCCCACAGATCACCTTCTCACCAATTAATGTATATACAAAACAAAACTCATTAGCAGAAAATTAGTTGATAGTTATAATTTCTATATTCTAAAGCAAAGAACCTAATGAGATCTCTAGCAAGCAGAGAAAGCAATATCAACTAGTGGAAAAACAACTGTATTTTAAATCCTTATGTAAATTTAAAAGGTGTATCTAAGATCTTTTGGAGAGATTCCAATCATGTCAAATACATCTGAGGAAAATCAGCGTTAGGCTTCCTTCACTGGGTAAATAAACTAAATAATTTAGATACACTTCAAAATAAAGACTAGTCCTGCCAAAAATATGTTCAAGTCCTCTTCTTGGAACTCCTTAAGACATTTCATAAAAATCGAATATACTTCACAAGACACCTAAACCGTTCAGAAACTCCACTCCAAACATAGGAACTCAAAAAAACTGGGCAGCAAAACCTTTCAGAGAAGCTGTCCTGCTTTGTCATTAGATAAAACAGAGTAAGGTCTGTCATCTCATGAAATTACATTCCCTGACACAGGTTCTAGAATGAATAATCATAAATGAGGCTACTGAGTCTTGATTATAAGTTATGACAGAGTCTACAGGTTGCATAGCTCTTAGGAAGGAACTAGAGTATATAAAGAAGGCAATGTCTTCCCATCATGGCAAGTACAACTTCCAGCTTCCCTAGAAAAAATACCTGAGGGAAAACTAATAAAGAAATGATGAGGACTAAGAGTACAAACAACTTAGCAGATTGCAAGAATTCAAAAATTTCTTTTTGAAGGAAATAAAGTAAAAATTTAGATACTTAGAAGCCAGTGGCAAAACATCTCTGCTCATGTTTAACATTCGTTATGTCTAACTTAAAGGAAATTCACTGATTGTAAGAATCGTTTCAGGAAGTGCACCAGCCAAAATGAAATCTCTAGTCTTGCAGTTGACATACTAAAAACAATTTCAAATGTTCTTCACAACATCTCTATCCTTAACAATAACTTAACTCAAGCTTTCCACGTAAGTTACCTTGCTCTGTTTGACTGTCTTTGAATTGGAGAGTTAAGGATTTCTTCTTCTTGCCTTAAAAACTTGAGCATTTCAATAAGGTAGCATTATTAGTATTTATGCAACATTAAACCAACACTGATAGGAACACCATCGTGCTTTGCAAGATATCTACAGAAATTCTCAAAATTACATTGTTTTGCTGTATTAACTATCTGACTGCCCTTATCCCAAAGCAGAAAGGCCACCAACCATTTTTGAGATGGTGGAGGAAAAGACAGGAATGCAACAAAATACTGTCACCACGTGGTGCTTACCCTAACAGGAGGGCTCCGTGCTTGCACCCTTTGCTGCTGTCCAACTTGGGAGCTCTGCAGGTCCTTTGATCCGCAATTAGCTACAGTGTTGATGGGGACCCTCAAAGCATTTGTGCCAGAAGTCCCACCGCCGGCGCTGGCTTTTCGAGGCCTCTGTTTGATGCCATCCAGTAGTCTAACAAGCAAAATATTACTGGGGAGTTCGTCAACACCGCAGTCCACTAAAGTCCGGCACTCGGGACATCGCAGCTCATTGCGAGAGCTCACAATGCCCAGCAGGCAGCGTTTGCAAAACGTGTGTTGGCAAGGCAAGACCTTTGCAGAAGCATCAAGGCGTTCTAAGCAAACAGGACACTCCAACAGATCCAGCAAAGCCGATTCATCCATTTTCCTTGTATTACTTAATGAAAAAACAAATCTTTGCAGAATTGTTGTGTTTTGAGTGCTGCAAGGGTATCATGTTACATCCATTCCTCTTCTGACTGTGCTCTAAAATTTTTTGAGGGAAAAAGGCATTAATAAGCTGGAAAAAGTCAGAAAGACCATTTTATATGACGATGTTCATACAAAGAGCAAAATAAGAGATCACTGGACTAATTCAATAAATGAAACATGAATACAGTAATGGTAATCTACATTAATGAATCTATTTATTTTAAATATTTTAAGAAATGCTAACAGCTAAGGTTTTTAAATTTAAGTCCCCATAAATTTCAGTCTGAGTGATTTTATTTCCTCAAATTATTCTAGAACAAAGAGCTATCCCAAGTACAGCAGCATAGTAAAGCTTACTTTTCATAGTTCTTAATACATCAGTCTCTCTGAACATTTGAGATTAGCTTTCTTTCACAACAAGAAGATGGCAAAGGTAACTACAACGGAGTCCAAAACCACACAGCCTACACCAACAGGGCATAGCAAAGGGAATTGCACTTATGCCAACACCAAGCCAACGGTGAACTACGTTTCTACCCTTTCTATGAAAACTACTGCAGCACATTACACAGCTCAGCCCGGAAAACAGCCTGCAGCTCACAGGGTTTTAAGCTTACCGCAAGCACTGACAAGAGGGTTCATTACAGTGCCGCCTTTAAGAAGCGCTTCAAAAACTATCGCGAAGTGATTTACAGCAGGAAGTGCTACTGCCATATCGTTAGGACAACACGAGCGCTGCGTATGCAGCCACAGAGGCAGGGGCGAGCCCCCAGCCGGCTCCAGCTATGTAGCGACGGGCTGGGGAAAGGGAGGGGGAGAAAAAACCACAATCACCACTAAAGAGCCCCCCTAAAAAAAAAACCACATTCTGCGAGAAGTCACACCAGGATGCTCCGCGGGCAGAAAAAGCCTTGCTGACCTCGGCAGTGCCCAGCGCCGGGCCAAGTTGAGCGCCTCCCCGCAGCCCCCGCAGCCGCCTGCGGGAGCGGCGCCCCCGGCTCCCCGGGCGCTCGTCCCGCACCTACCTGCTCTCGGGCTCCGCGCCCGGACCGCCTCCCCGGTTCACTGCTTTATATTCCCCTGCTCCCCGGGGGAACAGCGACCCGCAGGCGGGCGGACACCGCGGCGGCGGCGCGCAGGGGTCCCTGCGGGGACACGGGGCGATCGGGGACGGCTCCCCGGGAGGCGGGGGCGGGCGGGGGGCACGGCGCTGTCACCCCGCCTCAAGGCGCTGGGCAGAGGGAGGGAGGGGTCGGGCCCGCGGCCCCTCCGCCGCACCGCGCCGAGCCGCCCCGCGGGGAGCGCCGGGGTCCCGGGGGAGCTCGAGCACCGCCCCCTCCCCGTCCCTCACCGGGCTCTCACCGTGTGGCCGCGCCGCCCCCGCTTTGTTCCCGTGAGGAGCTGCCGCCGCCGGCCCCGCCGCTGCCTCTCCCGCCGCGGCAGCGCCGAGACTCCCGTGCCCTCCCCGCCCCGCCGCGCAGGGGCCGCTGACGCGAGGCGCGGCACCGCCCCGCCCGGCACCGCCCCGCCGAGGGGCCGCGGGCAGGGAGCGGGGGCGGGCCCGGCGGGTGCCCAGCGGCAGCACCGCCCCTCGCGGGCGGGGATGGGGCGAGGGGCCGCCTCGTCCTCCCCGCCATCCGCACCTCGGTAGGTGCCTCGGGCAGTGGCTGGGGCGGTGGGAGAGCGCAGGCGGCTTCCTGGGACAGGAGGAGCAGGCGCTTCCCCCTGCCTTGTGCGTTGGGGGCAGCCCGGACGGGCACCTGGGGCTGCCGCCGTCTGCATGGGGGCGGCGGCGAACGAGGAAGAGGGACAGAGGGAGGGAACGAGGGTGGGTGGTCGCTCGCTCCTCGCAGGGCTGCCCCCGCTCGCTGTCTGTGGTAAGTCATAGCCGGAGCTCCGGCCTGCCGCTGCCAGGCCCCACAGAAGGAGGAGCCGCAGTGCCCGGAGCCCGCGGCGGCCCGGCCAAGGAGACTCCTCATGCTGGGCGGCCTTGTGGGGGGCCAGGGACCTCCGTGAGCCTCCCCCGGCCGTGCGCCCGCAGCTCCCGGCCGTGAGGCCGAGCCCGTTCCCGCTCCGGGGGCGTCAGGGGCCGCCGTGCTGGGCACGGGCCGGGAAGGAGACGGGGCTGCCGTGTCACGTCCATCGCTGCCCTCGGGTGCGGCTGTGCTCCCTCGGGCATTTGCTGAACGCTGGTGGTAAGGTCGAGTACAGCGTGTTCATGGGCATGGTTAGTGCTGGACTTGGCAGTGCTGGATTAACAGTTGGACTCGCTGATCTTGGAGGTCTGTTCCAAACTAAACGGTTTTGTGATAGGACTGCTTAATTAAATAAATTATGCCAGAAATTTGGTGAGTGCCTCTCTTCACACACTCCCCCCACACACACAACCACACACCTCTGTATTCAGGATATGATGCACTTGCTTGTGGGATGTTTTATGTGAGATACTTCTCTGCAAGACTGTGGGAATGAAGGAGGAAGTAAACCCTGAGATACATACAAATTACCATAAAACAAAAAGAAGTTAAAGCATGCTCTTTTTAAATCAAATAAGACCCCTTGTCTATGGGTGATGAAAAAGCTAAGTTTAAGATCCAGTTATTCATCTTGCCAACTGCAACTCAAAAAAGGAAGCAATCCAGAAGTTTGTGTGTAGTTCTAGCTTTCAAGTTGACCCTAAGAAATGGTATGAAACTGTCAGGGGAGGTTTAGATTAGATATTAGGGAAAGGTTCTTCCCACAGACTGTGGTTGGGCACTGGAACAGGCTCCCCAGGGAAGTTGTCACAGCAAAAGACTGACAGAGTTCAAGAAGCGTTTGGATAAGGCTCTCAGATATGTGGTGTGATTCTTGGGGCTGTCCCTTGCAGGGTCAGGAGCTGAACTTGACGATCCTTGTTGGTCCCTTTCAATTCAGGATATTCTGTAACTTTAAATTTGCTGTAATCCCTGCTTGAATTCTGTGTGTATATGTAGAAACACTGCCTTTTTTTTTTTTTTTTTTTTTTCCTTTTTCATGCACGGATTGTGTAGGTTTGGATAAACTGATAGTGTGACAGTCTTCTCTGTCTTTCTGGATATGCTACTTTGTAGTTTCCAGTAATGATATTCACTGATTATTAGGATTTCCAAGTAAGTACTCACTCACACTGCATCTCTAATATTTTATTTTACTTTTCAGTTGTAGTAGTGGAAATATTGAAGCTGCTAAATATGTACAGTTCATTAAGAAATAAGGTTTCCTCCCCCATGAATTCTGGAGTTTAGGAAAACTGATACAGATGGGTTTCTGGTCTATGTCTGTGCTTTCCAGGGAGTATCGTAACATAAATAGAAGGGTATAAACATCTGATACATAAGAATATTCCGATGTCTCATAGTGTTCCTCTATCTTGCCATGTCAGTGCTGTTGCTACAGAAAAAAGGATAATCAGTACATTTGAAAGAGAGACTTGTTGAATCTAAACAAAGTCTCATCTCAATTGGATTTCACTTTTGGACTTAGCTTCTTCAAAAGATCTCATGGTAATAATTTGCCAGCCTTTCTAGCATAGTTTTGTAAGCAAGACAATTACTGTTGTCTAAACTTAGTTTGCTGCCTAAGGAATGTAAAATATCTATTAAAACAGTAAAGGAATTTACAACACAAGTGGTGCACCAGGGAAGCAAGATGAAAGTTCAGGGAAGCAAGATGAAAGTTCAGGGAAGCAGGATAAAAAGATTACCCCTTTATCAGGGCTGGTCTTTGACAGTGTTTTATGTAAAGTCTGTAAAATACTAAATACATTGTGGAATACAAACCAAAGCAGTAAACACTCTGAAGAATATCAGGTAAATATGTTACTTCCTGAGCAGTAGCTGTAGTTAATTTTCAAACAATTATGATCCATGTAAAAAATGTGGGGGTGTGTGCAGATGTATGCCACTGCCCTCTTACGCATGAAGTGTTTGACTCAGAGAGGCTGGAATACTCTGGTGCCAGCACTGAAAGGAACAGAATCGCTGTTACATTGAAGAATTTATTCTTTCTTGCTGCCAGCTGTAAGCAGAGAATTGCACTCGTTGGAAATCTTTAGGTGAGGAGGCCTCACTTATTGAAATCATCCCATCCTTATGCACAATTCATTAGCTCCTTGTACAACTTTTACTAAGTACATGATGCAAAGGGCAGAAGTCCCTTAAGAACACAGATTTGAAAGATGAGGCCCTCCTAAATTAGATTATTTTTATATGACCACTGTTTTCTATAAAACATCTAGAATCATAATATGTTTCCAGATATTCTATCACATTTTGCAATGAATTATGGGAAGAGGGGCTAGGAGATGCACTCTGTACTCACCTGTATCTAGTTTCTTAGGAAATTTAATGGATAAGTAGTATGGGTTATTTCAGAATTGCACATTTTTCAACATGCAAATCTTCAACATAAAGACATTTGGTAACTTACATTTTGCCCTAAATACACTAACACACTACAGAACAACACCAGCTCCAGTCTTCTTTCGAATCCTACAAATATCCCTGAAGATTGTTACCCTTGACAGCAGGGATAATCCATGTGCCTGAAAAAGTCATGTTAGCACTATATATATTTAGAGTAATAAAACAAAACTGAGTGCCATGTAGAGAAATGCAAGCAAATGCCTGCAAGAATAAACATATGAAGCTATAATTAATTTATTTTTGAATTCCATCCTGAAAGTCTTCAGATAACTGCAAAAGGCTCAAACATAATAAGACTTAATGGAACAAGATGTGTTATGCCCTATCAGAAAGAAAACACAATAGTGTCTTGTGGCAGTCATAGTCTGAATTAATTTTATTTGTAGGTTCATAAGCATCTTTTTGTTTTGAGCTACATTTTTGTAACAAAATATTTTTAGAGATTTTTTTTTTTGTTAGTTTAGTCAGAAAGGATCGTGTTTTTTTCATTTGTAATGTCCACATTAGCCTGTCTTTCCCATTCAATATAGATCTCAAGCACAGACCAAAAAGGTTAATCTTGTAAAACGCCCCCTGGAGATATGGTGGCAATCCCCTTTCAAAGGCCATGCAAAATTCCTACTGACATCCCTGTAGTGAAAGTTTACTGCTGATGGCCACACTGATGTTGCTGGCTTTACATTGGCAAGCACAGCATATCATGAAGGATGGCCCATGGCCAAGACGTTCTTCAATGGCTTAATTTCTTTTTCATTAAAGATTTTTTTTTGGTGGTTTTGTTTTCATGTTTTTCAGGAAGGTAAGGGGGATAGCAGTTTAGTTTTGTTTCGCTGTCTTGGTTTTTTTTGTGTTTTTTTTTTTTTTTTTTCCTTTCAATTAGTACCAGCTTTAAATTATCTAGCTCAGTTACTGTCAGCAATAATTCCAGCAGCGAGGACCTCAGCATGGTTGATACTGATCCAGTTGGTTTGCTGGCAAACTGAGTTTTGTGCTATCCTTAATACACTTTCTGGGTTGTGAGCTAGTTTTAACTACATCAATGACAAATGTACTTCAAGGCTTTTGCATCCTGCCAGAAGAATCTCTGCTGTTCTGGTATTTGTGAAGAGTTTGGAGAAATGAGTTGTGAAACTAGAAGCCCAAATGTACCAACAGCACATTTTTATGCTGTGTTCTAGGCATCCAGCTTTCTTGAGTACAGTATCGCTTGCGTATTCGTGTTGTAAGCGCCAGTTCTCCCTGATAAGGTGAACCTGGGATTGTAACTTTGTACATATTGCTGCTATTGCAATAACTTAATTTGAGTCACATGGAGGAAATGTGCAATACAAAAAGTGTCTGTGGCATTAAAGAAAAAACATGTTACAACTACTCAGTATTTGGGTGAGCTTTTTGTTACAAGACATTCCCACCAGGTTAGTCACAGGAAAATGCTGGGTTTATAGGCACTTAATGATCCCATAACCTAGCTGCATCATTCAGTGCTGTACCTTATAGAAATGCAATAAGTTGCTGGGTTATGTAGTTGGTCAAGGACTTGATTTAAATGTTCATTATGTTGATGGGAACATTGTGCCTGCATCTCATTAACCAGTAAGCTTGAATTTGCCCTTACTACAAATAAGGTTAAAAGAAAAACAAAGGAGAATGCATGTTTGAAGAAATCAAGCCAGATGGTACAACTGTGAAGATTTTAGAAGAGGAACAGAAATGTTAGAATCCATTCTTAAATAAGTTTATTCCAAAATCAGAATATCTTTTCCCTTCTTACCATACACCTGATAAGCTGCAGACCTAATCTGTGAGGCTGCAGAATTGGTGCTAATACTTCTTTGTCCCTCTAGAATTAGTGTTCTCTCCACAAGGGAGATTCTGGTGGGGACAGAGCACACCAGCTTATGTGTTGTTGTGCTCTTGGTATCTCCCAGCCCCATTAAGGTCTGGTCTCCCAAAGATTTGTAAGTGATTCAGAATGTAGTGTTAGAATTATTGACTGCCCTAGACATTTTAGAATGCTTACATGCTGTTTTAATAGTTTGCTATATTGTTAGCAAATTGTAAGCTATTAAAAAGCTATTAGTATTTTCCCCACTTGCAAGGGCTGCATTCCAGTCACAGGGTAAAGCTCTTTCATATGAACAATAAACCACTAAACATATAAATATTGAATTAAAACTATCATGTTACTGATTCTAGACTGAGATCAGGCAGAACTGTAATAAACCACTTCCAGTGATAGTGAGCTGGAATGACTAAAGTCCAGTTTTATCTTTGAGAAACACTGTGACAAGTGTTTTGAGCTTTGGACACCCAAATGTGTTCAAATCCACAGATGAGATGAGTTGCAGCACCCAAACAATTCTTCTTTTTAAATAAGCAAAAATATCGTGGAGGATATTCAACATTCATCAAAGTTTACTTAGTCTTCATTACCACACCTAATTACCAAAATGTCTGAAAGAAACTGAATGTCTGGAGACTGGATACTTGGCACATACATTTTTTGACCAAAAAAAAACAATTAAAAAAAATTTTTAGAAATTTGCAATTTTAGATAGGAGAAAGAATTGCTGTGGAGAGTCAGCAGCACTTTTGCATGTGGGCTGTGGAGAGGAAAGGAGGTTGTGGGTTTTAGGAGATGATCTATCATGTCAGGCCTACAATTCCTAAATTCTGCCTTTTGTTATACTTTGTATTTCTAGAAACAAAATACAGCTTCACTCTCTAAAATCCTGTGAGAAGACAAAGCTAGTCAGTGAGTTTGATGTACAGGGAAGAATTCACAATACTGCTATTTTATCAAGAGGGGTCCTTCAGTCAAATTAACCCTCCAAGGACAAACATCTTCCATGGCCGAAGCCTTGGGTGGAATAGGGTGGAACCTCAGTAATAGGGTGGAACCTCAGATCTATTCACACTTTCACACCAAATAAATCCTTAGAGCATATTAAGCATTCTTTTCAGTCTTTCTAGATGAAAAATTTTCATGTCCACTCAGAGTATAGGCTCTACAGCAAGGTGATGTAGAGGATTTTATTTCTCCTTTGGGCAACTGTATGACAACACAATGAAAATTCAGAACTTTCTGCAGGTCTTAACAAACACCTTATCCAAAGTGTCTTATTCCAAGAGAAGTTATTGGAAGTGCATTTACAGAGGTGTAACTCTTTAAAACCATTTATGCTTTTGTGGTCATGAAAGCTAAAGTGTGACAAATGTGTAGCAATAATGTATCTGAAGTGTGGTTCCTGTTGTTTTATGATGAGTCCTGCAGTTCCTCCTACTGTCCAAATCAGGCAATCTGTTGAAAAGTACCATAATCCCTTCACCTGAATCTCTTCTGTAGAGAGAGTTGGTTTGGATTTTGTCCCAGAAGAGTCTGTAGCTGTTTCACTCTCAGACTTAGGAGCAGGGACTGGTAAGATGCTCCAGGATAAATATGTGACATCTTTCCATGTCATATGGATTCATGATTAATGGATTCATGAATTTCATTAAATTCATGTGTCTTTACAGCAAAATCTACAAGAAGATTAAATTCTAAACTAAGTTATTTTAGAATTTGAAGTGCTGCAACAGTCAGTTTGATAGTTTGCAAAAAAAAAAGAAGAAAAAAAAAGTTGTCATGTTAGTTCTTAAAAGCATGCACAGCTAGATTTTTTTTTTCAGAGAGATTTATTTCCCTAAAATAGCATTTTCTTACTAAAAGTGCCTGCTGGGCAGAGCTATGTGACAGGCAAGTAGGATTATCAGCATGTTTACTTTTCAAACATCTCTGCCACACTTGAATAGTTCTGCTGTGGTGTCATACATAAGCGATGAGATAGGTTGTGTAAGAGTTTGTGTACTAGGATATAAAAAATTAAAATGTGTTACAGCATTTAAAGTGCACTACCATTTTAATTCCAAACTAGTCAAAGCAGTATCCTTACACCAAGGGAAAGCATTTTCTTTGACTTTAGTATCCCTTTTTGAAATGTACCCTCATCTCCAAGGAAAGTTGCGGCCCATTAGCACAAATTAGGCCTCTTGGTTGTCTGAATGGTACAGAAGCTCCTTTACAATTTTGGTTCTCTGCATTTCCTGGTACACTTGTGAAAGGATGTAGGCAGAGATTTGGATGTGATCAGTGTACCAGCCATGTACCATGCCTTTGGCCGTGATATCTTGGAAGCGAAAACCAAGGATTTATGACGTGGCTTGACTATGAAGGAAAGTTTTTAATTACATTGGGATGAAAGTAAGGGAATAATGGGACAAGGTCCCTAGTGATTTTTTCACAGAATCACTGTAATTCTGCTACCACAGTTCTCTATAAACAGAGAAATGTAGGAAAAAGGACCCCAAAACTCTCTTTGTTCAAAATAAGATTAAGGAAGTGAGATAAATTTATGGAGTATTCATGGCACTACTTTGGATTCCTTTCATACAGCTTGAGACTTGGATTCTAAGTCAATAAGGACATTGAGACACAAAATGAATTCTCTGAGGCTGCTAGCACTACAAGGCTATATAATCACTCTGGGATTGCCAAAGATTTATCTTTTTTTTTTTTAAGATTTGTGTCACTTTCACTCCCACACATCTGGCAAGAGAACTCTGCACTGGCTTAGCTGAAAAATCTTATCTCATAGATCATTACTAGCAATAAATTCCAGCCTTTGTGCTTACTTATATTGTCCCAGAGCCTCAAGTCACTAATTTTGTAGAACTAGGAATGTGGGCTGTAAAATATTTACTCACTAGCATGCCCCCACCACCAAAAGAAACCCCAATCCCAAAAAAACCATGTCATGCCTCAAAACCAAGCCTCAAGCTCTTTCATTGTGAAGTCAGCTTTGAAAATGTAAATCACTTGAAACTGGCTCTTGAGGCCAAAGAAAACAGGCAGCTGGATTCCATCCCCCAGCTAAGAATCAGCCTTTAAATACATCTTAAAAAGACACTTTATATGAGCTACAGTCAAACTCATTTTCAAGTAATGTTTTCCCACGTGTCCCAGAAAATGCAAACAGCAACTCTGTGTGTAGATGGACTGGGGCACTGACAATGGGTAAGTGTGCCAAAAACCTGCAAACTGCTAATGCAGTCCTACCACAATTCTTCTCTAAGGTCACACCTGTGCTAAAAAAACAATGTATTTTTAATCCACGTCATAGTCCTTACATATAGCTAAAGCAGCTGTGCTCTAAAGACCTGTCAGCAAATGGCATGTACTAGGTCTTTTCCTGCATACTAGTTCATATTGGTGAGCATTTTTTCTGGTATTGTCTTCTGGAAGCGTTCTTATTTATGGGATTTATTGTGCTGATCCTCTTCTATATATCAGGCATGGAGAACATGAAGGCACAGTTACCTCATACATGGAAGACTTGGCAACTTGTGGCAAAAACGACTGGAAAGATAAGAGAAGGTAAGGCAAACGAAACAAAGACTGGCACAGATGCATTTATCTCTACAGGTTCAATTAAATAATATGCTGGAGAGGAAGCAAAGGAACAATTCCAAGTACTAAACTACAGATCTCCAGTTTAGCAACCTGTCTTCTGGAGTAGAATTAATCCCACTATTAATCCTACTATTAAAAAGCAGGATCAGAGTTAATAATGACCAGCAAGTGTTACTGGGCAGCAAATGTATTCTCTGGGTGTGGGGGAGTATGGTATGGAGACATCTGAGGTATAACATACACTCATATCTCTCTATTTCAGATTTCAGAGGAAAAATTGGCAACTGGCTTATAATAAAACCAGAATATTTTCCAAGAGTCACAACAATCATTCTTGAGTAGCTTACACTAGCAAAAACATGGCAGAATAACCAATCAACTTATAATGAACATGAAATGCCTTCCCCTTTGTTTTGATAGGACAAATTAATGTTTTGACTCTAGACAGTGTTGCATAACATGAAATGTATTAGTTTTAACCAATATACCAGCACAATCCAGAAATAAGTTGTAACTTAATTTTTGGCATTTTTCAGTTTCCCCAGTGACTATTAGTGAGTGCCTGGAAGTGTTTTTTAATCAGTCCTGATACACATTCACATACCCAGTCATCAAGATTGAGGTTAATGCGTTATAGCTGCTCTGGGAACCTTAACTCACTTGCATTGACTTTAGGAGGATTAAGTCAGAAACAATACTATTTTAATGCCATTTTTTGTATTTACTTGGCAAATACCCTTGTCAACTTAAAGTTTCCCCTGGGAGGTGTCAAGAGGTCACTGAAATTCTCCTGAGCAAAGGAGGGAGAGTGGTTGAAACCATGGCTTCCATGCTGCTTCCTTCAGTATTTTTCTTCATGCCATTAGTGCTGTACTCGGCACTTTCCCCCCTGCTTCCATTGGAAGAGGGAATGAGCAAATGTAAAAATGTTAGTGAGAAATGGAGGGAAGAAACATAGAAAAGGCCTCCCTGCTGTTTTATTTGGCTACTTCTAGGCCACAGTAACAGTAAACTTAGCCACAGAAAATTAGTATAGAATATATTGTCTAGTATGCACAAGAACTCCCAGATGCTTTCAGAGCATTTTTTCCCCAGTTCATTCTATTATTCTACACAGTCTTCTGGCCAATGAGCACAAAGCCTTCTGACCTCTCTGTTATCCTATGGCAAGAAAATACAGTTCCTTAAAGCTGCAAAAGCATCAAGATTTCCAGAAATGAGGTACCTGCAATTTCCATGACCATCAGCATAGTTGTGAGCTGCATATTCCTCAGATACCACTAAGACAGAATTACAGAATACAGGCTTGCCAGTCTTCTGAATTTCAGCTGAAAATACCTGAGTTGAAATGTCATAGATAGCTTTGTTAAAGCTAGTGACTGTAGGAAGTGATCTGACCTGTGTCATGCTTTGGATTAATGTGATCCTCTAACAAGCCCCCACGGTTTATTGTGTGATAAGCCAGGAAATTACACAATTAGTGAATTATTTCAGTTATATATTTCTCACCTTTTTAACTGCTGTAAGGTAGAATAAAACATCTGTGGGAATTTTGCCAGCAAGTGAAAACAAAAATAGTGCTAAGTAAATACGTTACAACTTGATTAATGCAAGATAAACACTATAGGCTACACAGCTTTTGCTCCTCAGCAGGCCTATTTCACATTGTATGTTCATACATAAATTTCTCTTACTAACACTGCACAAGCAGTCTGGCACCATCCTTGACAGATGAGCTTTAGGAACTGTTACAAAGTGGTTTAAGTTATAGCTCCATCTGTTATATCCCATCCTTCTGATGGAGATTGTGTTCACTGTGGCAGAATAAGCAGAATGGAAGATGTGTTCATATCCTCACCAACTGCAGCTCAGAGTCTGGTGCCTTGGCTCACACCCATCTTCTCAGCACTTTGATCAATGACGCTCTGCTTCGTGCCCGAGTATGAGGGTGGGCGAACATTTCCTTCTGCTGGTCCTGATAATCATCAGCAGAGGGAAAGAACAGACTGTGGTGAACAGGAGAAGCTTAACAAATCACAATGGGATCTGACTCAAGCTTTCTTTAATTTTACTGGGAGGAAGGAGGCCTTTTAACAGTGCTTGTCCCTGCTCCACTATTGTTATGTACAGCGAGATACTGGGGGTTGTGGTGGAAAGTCTGCCCATTATGGATTTGAGCAAAATAGTTACTACAGTATCACTTTGTTAACAAAGGTTGTGGGCCAGGACTGAACTGGGCTTCCTTTCCCACCTGGCAATGGGTGGGACCACATGGTCTCTGGAGTCAGAGTTTGTTGAGGTTTCTGGACAAAGAGGATTGGCCAATGTAGAGAAAGCAATAGTGGTTGTCTGAGGAAAGGTGACAAAGCAGTATTAAGTGAATACAGTGATTTAAGTTACTCAGGGCACTGTGATCATTAACTAATGTACTAAAGGCCACAGTGGAACTGGATACAGAGGTTACTGCAATCAGGCTTTTCCACAGGTGGAAAAAAAGTGCTATATTACTAAGCTAAAGATCACATCAGGGATATTTTAGTGCCATTGAAATAATTCTCATATATGTAACAATAAGTACAGGTCTACTAAATAAGGCTTTAAACTACTGAGTATAAAAAAACCCAAAACTCATATTTCTAATAATTAAAAGACATAAAAGTATGTTCAATGTTATGTCCAAATATACTCTTTTGAGAAGCTCAACTGTCATGGACTTCATATTTTGGGTTTCTCTTACAATGTTTAAAGAGAAATTAAAATACTCCAAATGGCTATGTAAGTTATCAAAATTAATGTCAGTGCGAAAGGATCAATTCAATGTGCTATAATTATGGCAGATTACTGCATTTTATTTCTATCTTTCAGACATCATTATCAAGAATTGTTACAGATTCCCAGAATAAATGAGGTTGGAAAAGACTTCTTGAGATCATTGACCACAACCTTTGACTGAATATCACCATGTCAGCTAGGCCATGGCAGTAACTGAACGTCCAGTCTTTTCTTAACACTTCCATACAAAGGAAGAAACAGAATTTAGAGGAAATATAACAGCTACAGCAATTTATAAAAAGCAGTTTTAAGCAGGGCTCAAGTCAGTAGAGCTCCACAACAGACAGAGTTGTGGCTCATACACCTCAGGCTTTCTGTCCTTTGTCTATCCACATCAAATCAATCCCTTCAGAAAAAGGCTACATACCTTAGTTTTGCAAAACTTCTCTGATAGCATTTGGAATAGTTGTAGCAGCAATAAATCAAACAACAATAAGAACATTTGACTGCTGATGGGGAAGCAAATAGGAGGAAAGTATGGCATTCCTGTAGTATTGCTTGGGATTTAAAATTTTTCAAGAGAGACAGAACCACAGTCTTTTAGCCTACAATTTGAATTTAAGGAAGTTTTATTCTATATCAAGGACACAGCCAAAATGCATGCTTCATCCCTTCCCCTAGGGGAGACATTACTGTCAGGACTGTGTGCAGAATACAGCAAAAGTTAGGGAATGTCAAAGACCCAACTGGTTCTCTTCTCCTCAGAGCATGTCTGCATCAGCTCAAGCCACAGTCCTATTTAAATCTGAACTGTATTTTTTCCTGGCTGACTTCAGTCCCTAAGGGAACATCCATCAGCCAAGAAGAAGTGGATCACGCAACGTCCCAGCCTCACACTTGATACAGTCAACCTCAGGGTGACTTGGGAAAGAACTGTCACAGCCATCCTGAAACTAAGCAATTGCTGGAGTATTCCCACTCTGCAACCTGCCCATGACTTTGGCTTGTGTTGTGCAGCTGTGAAGAAACTCTCCAAGTCTTTGGCTCTGTGAGTTCTCTAAACTGTATTGTTAAAAAGAGAGTGAATGGAATTGGCTAAATCCCATCTCAGTTTAAAAATGTCTTGGAAATAAAATCTGGAAGAGTGCAGCACATCAGAGATGCTCAAAGCAAGCAATTTAGGAGCAGCAGCTGAACTCATATATATATATACACACATATATGTACATACACACATATATGTATTTACACGTCTCATAAGTAACTGCAAATTAATATATCTTTGTGGAAGCAGCTCAACTAAGGCTTTAGTTGATGAAGAAGTGTTTTTAAGACTCTTGCACAAGCCAACCATTCTAAGTGCTACAATTTGAACTGATGAACTCATCAGCTCAGCTGGAAAACATATCAATTTAGAAATGCATTTGAAGTGCAAATTGCATTAACACACAAATTTAATTTACAGGAAGCTCTTTATGGGTTTTAAAACTACTACTTAAACTATACAAATTGCTCCATTTAAACTGCTATGACAAAAATGGCAGAAAATGTTTTAGGAATGGTAACCATTGATTTCTATTTCACGCTAAATTTGAGTCTACATGGTTCATGAATGAACAAATGGTAAAATAAGACTTGAGAAAGCACACGATTATTTGAAAAGAAAAACATTTAAAAGGATTGAAAAGTTAAATTTCTGTATTTGTCTTTGGTTTATCACAGCTAATAAAATTATGTAGAGTGTAGCCTTATTTGAGCTTTGATGTGGTGCTTTTAGTGGAAACAGAAGTCAAATCAGTAATTTAGTCAGGGGCATGTTTCTACCCCAGCCTCTGGCAAAGGGGAAGATTATACCAAGCCCGAATATACATTTCAAATGTGCTAAAAGTGTGATATTTTATTTAAATTTGCATTTAGTCATTTGGGGAAACCTGACATACCCTGCCATAAAGCTATAAGAGAGCATCCAAAGCAAGGCTACAAAGATGGTGAAGGACTGTGAAGGCAAGTCATATGAGGAGCAGCTGAGATCACTTGCTCTGCTCAGCCTGGAGAAAAGGAGACTGGGGGGAGACCTCACTGCACTTACAACTTCCTCGTGATGGGAAGAGGAGAGGCAGGCACTGATCTCTTCAGGCCTGAAGTTGTGTCAGAGAGGTTTAGGTCAGGCATTAGAAAAAGGTTCTTCCCCCAGAGGGTGGTTGGGCACTGAGCAGGCTCCCCAGGGAAGTGGTTACAGAGCGACCAGAGTTCAAGGAGTGTTTGGACAATGCTCTCAGGTACATGGCGTGATTGTTGGGCTCTATGATCTTTGTAGGTCCCTTCCAACTCAGGATATATATATATACTCCGGGAAAAAGAATGCAAAGATTTGCAAACAGAAAAAGAATTGCATCTATGGGTATTTTCAGAAAATGCCCTTGTACAAGGAAATAAATTGCGAATTCGTGTCCCGGCTCAGCCTCGCCGTGCTCCCCCCGCAGGTCCCCAGCGCCAGGCGGCCGCACCTTTCCCGCGGCGCGGGGCCCTGGGGCCGCGCCCGCCGCCACCTGGCGGCTGAAGGGCCGCAGCAACACCCGCAGCCCTGCCTTCCTACGAATTCGGGAAAAGTTTTGAAGCTTTAGAACAATGAGTGTTTGAGTAAGCACACAGCATTTATGCTCACATGAGAGCAAGAGAGACAGAGAAGCAGTAAAAGCTGAAGTAGGAATTACTAATAAATAATGCAGATTTCTCAAGTGCACGAAGAGCGTTGTTAGGAATGTGGTAGACTGGAACTTGATTTAAATAAGCCATTCACTTACCAGATCACAGAAAAACCTGTGCTCTGCTTTGGTTCACATTGCCCAACCAGATAACGCATTTTTCTGAAGTTTCTTCTAGTAGTAACTTCAAATGTGCGCTCATCAGAGTTCAGCAAATTGAAGAACAAAAGCCTCTTTAAGCTCTGTTCTTCAAAGGTTTTAGGCATCGGTGCTCCCGGTTGAGTACTGTCTGTACCTGTTCAGCTCAAACAGCTCACTGCTGGGGGTCTTACTCCTTTCTGCTGATGGTTTTTTGCTTGTTTGTTTTGGGTTTTTTAAAACTTTCCTCAACTGAACTTAGGAGTTGGCTTCAAGGGTCAAGAAGTAAGTCTGAAGACAGAGACATCAGTGTTATATAGTTCACAGAATAAGTTTTTTATGAAAAATACCATTCCATATTTCAACTAGAACTACAACAGAAAATTCTTCAAGGTGAATGTCATATGCACAGAAGCCAAATGCTTAACTAATTTCAATAAATTGCACACAGACCAATTAATTATCTTGCAGACACACTGTCCCTGATGTCATTATAGAATATTAAATATGGATTTAACATTTCAGATGAAAGTATTTCTTTTGCAGACAAACTTATTTACTGTGTCAGTTTTAAGTTAGCTTTTGAGGGATTTCAAGGATATTCAATCTTGAGTGGCAGGTTTGAAGATTATTCTTAAAAAGCTGTCCACAATCTACATGTATTTTTCAAATTATTAATTGGTAAAAAGCTCTGTTTGTAAATCTTTCAGTCTGCAGATTATGCCATGTTTCTCACCAGAAGCAAGCCAGTACACTGCATAAGAAAGGAAGACCGTCAATAATGATACGCTTTCAATTTAAAAGAAGGGAACATGGCCCAATCCTTAACTTCAGTAAGACTACCACCTTAAGGGGATTCAAAATCATAGAGGACAGAATATACCAGTTGCGTATTTTGTTGTTTCCATGCACTTATTCTATATTATCTTAAATCTAAAGGTTTTGAGTCCTCCCTTCCTCCAAAGGTGTGCAAGCTATGACTTGAAAAATCAAACCCGAAAAAAGAAAATAATTCAGAATCATTATTTAATAGAGTCTTTAGGGTGTATTTGCTAAAAGTCATGAGTGATGCAGCTCATGAGGACCATCTCTCTGAATAGATTATGCAGCAGTGGAAAGTGGAATGGATGAGAAACCTGGTAAAAAGTTTACTGTGGGAAGTTAAGAAAAAGGAAGTAAAGAAGGAAACTGAATGAGAGAAGAAGCAACATAGCCCAGAACCAACACTATTTCCAAGAACTGATCATAATTCCTCACAAGATGGAGTTAGAGGTGTTTATCAAAGAAAAAAGGAATTAAAGAATAATCTATTAAAGGCAATTTTTTATTCTTATTATTAACAATTTTATTCTCACCGCAGATTCCCACAATACTGCTGAACTAGAATAGGTTTGGTATTTGTCTAAAAAAATTTAACCCTTTTCAGTGGGCAAAATTTTAATAATGACACCATAAAGCAATTATACAAAAAACATGTACATATTCTGACAGTTTAAATAATAAATATATATATATATATAAATATACTGGTTTTTACTTCGTGGAAAAGCAAGTTTTGACAGTTTTAGATTGAGACTGGTTGTAGCTGAAAAAAAAAGAAACCAAACCTATTTTTCTTCAACAGGGCACTTGGAAGTTTGACAGTTCATCAAATTCATAACAAGAGACTTACTGTAATGGATAAACCAGTAAAAATGCAGAGATGATGACTCGAAACAAGAGAATCCCTAATGTCTGCCCTGTATAGTACTGCTTCGACACAAGGAACGAGGAAATGTGTGTCAGAAGAAACCTGGTTTTGCTTGTAGGGCGGTGGAAACCAAGCTGTACAATACAGGAGCCAGAAGATGTGAAGTATTACACAGCACTTGTGGCTGCAATATTTCATTTTCCCCTGTGGCTGTTGGAGCAATGACTAGAACACTCAAACGTCAAAGGTAAACTGCAAACCCTCCCCTTTTTCAGTTCAACAGTGTAGTACATCATCATTGACCAGATTACAAAATTCAAGAGAGGTAAAGAACTGGGATTTTTGGGAAGGGGAAGAAGAAGCAAAATAAGAAAAAATTTTCAATAAAGAGTATTCTAGGTCCAAATGGATTTTACAATTCCAACCCCCGCCCCCGAGACATTTCAATGATGACTTATGTTCCAGTTTTCCCGAATTAAGAAACACCATCAAAATATTTCAGATGTGACAGAAGCCTTCAGCTTCAAAATACAATAAAAGTGAAATGCTTGAACTGGACCACTAGATTAAGATACTATTAAAAAACCATGAGGGTCAATAAAAACAAAACAATTTCTTTGTGTAGGTGTAAAGAAAAGCTACTTGAAGTATGTAAGCAAATAGCTAGATGTGAGTACTTCCACAACACAGTAATGCTTTCAACCGTTCAACCATACCAGCTATCTGTTCATACGGCAGAAGTTCTGCTTTAATTATAGGTCTCAGTTTTGTATCAGAATATATTCAGGTATTTCTTTCTCTGTTTCTTTTGAAATTTGAGAGCTTACAGGTTTGGGGGTTTTTGGTTTGGTTTGTTGAGGTTTTTGGGTTTTGTGGATTTTTTTGTTGTTGTTGTTGTTGTTTGGTTGGTGTGGGTTTTTTAAAATTTTGGGCACTTAATATTTAAGGAACACATATGCAAATCCACACAAGAGAACTCTAAAGGTATCTCAGTTTAAAAGGCATGTTTTTTCTCTTTGTCATACAATCAACATTCTTTTTTGAAGTCTTGCCTCTCCTGCCCCATGTTACATTCTCCACTACGATTTGTTTTTCAGCTGTGCGGACTTCGGACACCGGTGTGTAGTAAGCACTAAGGAATTTCCTGAGTCAGGTTCATTCATCATTACCTGTACAAAGTAAAAGAAGGGGAGAGCAGTGTGAAAAGGAGAGACACACATAGACACAAGTGAAGCTAGGGTTACAAAACAATCTAAAAACCACAATTTGGTAAGCAATAACACAAGAATACACTAAGTCTGTCACCCATGAGGTAACTGTGACCAAAGCTGCCCTAAAGCACTACACACAAATATTGAACATCGTGTCATCTTGGATTAGTGAATTTAAGATAGTTGCACCTCAAGTGGCCTGCTTCAGTTACAACAATCCTCTTAGGAAAGAGGAACAGAGATTTTCTCCCAACATTTCTTCTTTGAAGAGTATAAGGCTGTTGAGACAGAAGCTCACAAAGATCCTTCTATCTGTCACTTGTCCTCTATTCACCCCTATTAGCATAGGACTTTTTAATTCAAGTGTGTGAAATGTACAGAATTACTTTTTCTTATCATTTTTGGACGCTACCACAGATTTGTAAAATACAGAATTAGAACTGAATCTAATAAAAATAGCCACTTGTTAATCAGCATTTTGCCAGATGAAAGTCAGCTCATTTTAATAGGATTCACTCAGACAACAGCTTATAATTTACATGTCAACATTTCAGCAAATTTTCATTTAAGTCTTTTAGTACTAGTTTTAAACTATCCTTAAAGCACAGTAGCAAGCAAAAGAAAATGGTGACACTCTAGTAACCATTTTCTTCTAATTTTACATTGCCAGTCTTTTGGGTACTTGAGAAATGGACTACTACAGTGCATCTTTCCACATCTGCCACTAAATCAAGAAATTGTGCCTGAAAAATATTTTTCAGACATTTCTCAGTTGCACTTCTCTAACACAGCATGAAAACAACATGGAAATGATTGTTCTTACCTAGCAGTTCTATATCAGTAGAAAAAAAATGGGGAGAATGTAATTTGGATTAGAATTGAAAAAAAACCAAACTATTATGCTTTTCTAACTAGTTTTAAGACACTCCCCCAAGTATTCACGTATAAAAGACATAGAAAGCTGTACCCTTACTTGACCTAGCACTACCAATGCAACACATTTAAAAGAATTTAAAAGATGCAGAAAGTACATACTGGTTAACATGCATTAGAATATTTTTTTTAAAATTGAAATGCATTAAAGAGTGATCATTGCACATACTTTTAAAGCCAATACATGATGTTTTTGATTTCTATAAAACTAATTAAAATTTTAGATTTCTTCTTTTTCTCCTCTCCAGTGAAGACTTTCACCATTAGAAATCTAAAAATACATAACTGCAGTTAAGTTATTGACATGAGAGAAATGAAAAAAAAACCCCAAACTATTCCATTACTGATGGTGGTCTGTGTGGTTTTTCAGAAGTGTGACTCTGAAAGATGGAGCAACATCCATCTGCCTTGTAACCTCTGCTAATCTGGGCAGGGCTCCAGGGCAAAATAAATTATTTTCATGTATTACTGAAACACTGAATCAGATAGATGGTACATACAAATCAAGGTCTTCTGAAAAATGTAATTACAGGATAAAGAGCTCCATGAAATTTCTGAAAAGGAGTGATGGTGCAATCTACTGAAAGTAACATTTTAGAAAGCATAGTACTATTTTAGCTAGAAGTTCATTCATTCTTAAGATAAAATTGATTTTGATTCTGCAAGTTTTGTGCTGAATTTCCTTTCCCCATCTATGAAACTGTTTTACAGAAATTAAATAATTATATTGTACCTTTTGTAGGCCAATTATTGTTACAGTTGACTGTACATAGAGTTGACTGTTGCAGTTGACTGCAAGTTGTTAAATCAGAATGGTCAGCAAAGTTTTGCCAGGATACACTGAGATTACCTTCTTGGTAGGCTCCGTCTGCCATTACCAGATGAAGTATTTTGGCATACAGGTGTTTGTGTTCATTTCCAAGAGCAGTCTGAACTACGGTTGAACAAACATCAATATTTTCATCTTCATCTTCGAGTATAGCCTAGTGGAAAGAACAAACCATGTAGCCAAAATTAATATGGGTATAAAATTAAATAGTTCAAATCTATTAAATGAAATTCATGGTTAACCCAGATTTTCTCTTTAATCCACTGGCCAGGCATTTTCTCTGATAATATTTTAGTGTGCCAAAACAGATAAAAAAACTATAGAAAAAACCTTTTACTCTAGTTACACAAAGTAATTAGTTAACTGGTACAGCAAACAGTCCTAGGTGCTTGTTTCTTCAAAGATTTCCACTTGAGCTTGTTCCACAAACCTTTATTTTCTCATAAACTTCAATTAATTTATCAAAGCCTATTTCCTGCTCCAGGTTATATCTCAACTCTTCTAAATGGCTGAAGATACTATCACATTCTTCACATTCGCTGGCAATCTCTCCATCACTATTATCTAGAAAGAAAGAAAACAACAGTAAAACCCCCTCAGTTCTCCTACATTCTTAATGTCGTTTCTAAATCTCTAAAACAAATATCCTTTAAAAGCAACCAAACAGGTAAGCTCAGGAGCACTAGATGATGTTGGCAGATCTTCTCACAATGTGCAGAAAATAGGAATAGTCCCTTTTTTGAAAAAAATCCTGAATCCCAAATGGGAAGCATTTGGCTATCCCCACTAAATCCCCACTCTGACAATTAGCCATAGGGGTATTCAGCCTGAAGGCAAACTAGGTATGGTCTTAAAGGATAATTTTAGTTAGCAAAGTAGGTCAAGTTCCATACCACCACTCTATAAATTTCTGAGGTGAAACTCATGAAGGGTTTGGCAGCTGTCCCACACAAGGGAAAGGAGTTCCTTAATGAAGCAGCTGTCATCTAGCAAAAAATGAGGACATGTATGTTACCCATCCATTGCTTTCTGCCCTGAGATGCATCTTGTTCCATGAAGCAAGTCTAAAAAACCCAGTGCTAATAATAGCTACAGAGTTTCTTGTTCTTTTATAAGTGCATCTCCTTTGTGTAGCAAATTAAGTGTGCCAAGTGATGGAGTAAGATACAGGAGAGAAATCAAGACCATTTTGCTTATAGGCTTCAGAAACCTTGAAAATAGGTTTGTAATGGTAAAACACGAGGTTAATGTAACAAAAAGAATGTTTTAAAAAATACAAGACAGAATCCCTACGTAAAATTCTATTGTAAAATGCGGGAAAAAATACTTTCTTAAATAAGCATTCAAATTTGGAAAGAACTTGTCTACATGGAAAAACTTCATACATTTCAGAGTGTATAATATCAAACCTTTAACTACTATTACGTGGTAGATCACAGACTTCATGAAATAGTATTAGAACTCTACTACATACAATTCTTATATATGACTATGTGTAAGGTATAGTCCTGACCAAATCACATCCTTCATTCAAGTATCAACCACCAAATAAATAACAAAGTATCAATAAAATAAAAAGTTGTATATGGGTTAAAAACCCATTAGGTTATTTCTAATCCTCTATTTAACACATAGATCTTGAGCAGATTTTGTCTCAAGTTCTATCCGCTACCCTTTTGCAGGCTGGCCTGCCTTCCTCCCTGCCCCAACAAGGAAACTTGAAATTCTTATGGAATATCTAGAAGGCAGGACTCTGGTATACACTAGCACTTACAACAACTGCAGAATCACAGACACAGATAGTATTGCATGTCATCGGTGTATAACATCAGCACTGCCACAAAATTAAAGACATTAACAAAGTTTATTTCACCTTAAAATAATTATTGGAAGGTATTATTAGATGTTTGATTTGTTGAAAATTTTCTTCAATAAAAATTACACAAAAGCTTTGTTCTAGATAATGATTTTCTGTATCTTTTCATAACTATATTTTTAGTTACACTTCATTTTACAGCAAGAGTAAAATACTTCAATTTCCACAAGAATTGAAAATACAGAAATGAAACTTCAGGAAGTTGTGCACAGCTAATGCAAAATGCTAAAAGCAGTAATTAATTTCTCTGTCTCACTTTTAGTCTGACTACATTAATACCTAATTTTGGCTAAGGACAAGGTGAACAATTTCACGTTCCTTGTGATTGCCTGTTAAATTACTTAACTATAATTTAAGCTGAATCCCAGATACTCCAGTCATGTCAATTGCTATTTCTTTTTCACACTTACAGCCATGAATTATTCAAGACCTACAATGCATTCTGTCTTTGATATTGCTTGAAGCCAAGTTTTAGACAATTTAGAGAAAAAGGCCCTTACCATCACTACCCAACAAACAGCCAAGCTTTAATTTGCAACATGCAATGTCACTTAGATGTTGACCTTAACATTCAGAAAGTCTGAATATAATCTGATTTTTCTAACCTATGTGTAAAAATTATCTATTAGAGCTTTACTTTGCTATAAGTTAAAGAAGCTAAAACATTATTCTTTATTTGAATTTTTAACATGAATAAATAACTTATAAAACAGGTATAATAGATATTATACCTGACTGCCATTCTTCATTAAGAGCACTTTCACTGCTGGGGTTATTTTCATCTCCTTCATCCAGCTCAGTACCATTTGTTATGCATTCCATGGCATTAGCCTTTAAAGTAGACTCCTCTTCTTCACTCAGTTCCTCACTAGGCTGCTCCCTAAGCAACTGTTCCATTGAATCCCGGAGCTCCTGCAAATCTGTATCTGTCTCTCCAAACATACTAAAGAAATGTGATATAAAGTTTATATAATTAATGCTTTGCAAGACAAACCCTATAGAAAGAGCTAATTTCTTTTGTTAGCAGCAAATTGAAAAGCCAGTCTAGATGGAGGGGGAAAAAAGAGACACCCTCCACCCTCCTCCCCCAGCTATTTGCGACTTCAGTCCACCATGACTACAGCATTGATACCTTTGTATCATGCAACACACGGGGAATAAACAGATCTCCCCCAGTCTCATATAAAGACAGTAAGTCCTAAATTCAACTTTTTTAGTAAGGTAATTTCAAAATCCTTGTATTTGTGCACTATTATTGAATCCTGGCAAATATAACATTTTCAATACAGATAAAATGTGTCTGGAGCAAAACAGAGATCTAGATCTAATCAGTCTCGATACACCAGACTATCAAAGCTGTGGGGAATAGTCAATTCCAGGGTCAGATTTTGAGGGACTTGAATAACATTCTAATTAAACAGTAGAGGATATAAATGAGCAAGTTTCCCAGAACACAGAAAGAAAGGAAATAATCAAGAAATGTTAGTTCTGGAAGAGCAATAGCAATCAACTTTGAGTTGCCTGAGCAAAATGCAAGTTGCAGACACCAGACAGAACAACACCTGGGATAGATTTTGGGAAGGAAATTTAGACAGCTATTGTATGCAGTGTACCACATTAGCTTCTCAATTCTCTGGAACAAGACAAAGTAAATGGTGGTTCAATACAAAATTTTTAAAAATTGGGTAAAAAATCCATGCTGGTATAGTGTGTAGAACAGTTATTATCTAACCAAAAACATTTTTGAACTAAGATGCCTGTTAAAATACTTGATAAAATTGATACACTCACGTGTCCTCAGAGTCAGAGGGTCCTTCTTTGGCTTGCTCATCTTCTGTATCATCTGTTTCAAGATTATGTTGATGCTGCACATCCGCTACACTGGGAACATCAACTAAAGTTCTGTACAGTTTGTAAAGATCTGGGAGTGAACATGTTCTCAACATCTACAAAGGCAATGGAAAGCTTGATTGGTAACAATATTAAAGACAGCTTGAGTTTACAAAATACTTTAAAATGAGATTTCATTGTTCTTCAGGCTTCCTACTTCACAGCCAGAAGCTGTGCTAGTAGATTAGATCCTACAGGAAAAAATCACTTGGTTGGCAGAAATGACAAGATATCTTTGCTGCCCTGTTAGGTAATTGTTTGTGATGGCAAGGTAGTGATAACTCTAAAAGACTGCACAACAGGGAGAAAGCAGATAAGGCAAGTTAGGAATGTCTTCATGAACTCCCTCAGTAATGTCTCAGAAAAAGAGTGGAATTCCTCCACAAACACCTGGAACATAGAATGTTGGATGGTGAAACCAGAGACTTTCACTGCTGCATGAGACTTGCTGATACCATGAGCACAGTGCAGTTGAACTACAGGGCAGACATAGCTTGAGAAATAAAAACACCTGCTGAAAGAGTTGTGCCATCTTTCTGGCCTCATTCAACTTCAATAACAAGGTAAGAATAATACTAGAGAACAAAAAAGTATTTATTTTCCGTTATTTAAACTTGCCTTTGGGTCGTTTGCATCAAAAAGTCCTGTAGAAAGTCCAATCAACAATGAACTTTTGCCTTTATTTCTTGCTGGTGATATGGAACGTGAACGAGGTACAGGAGACTCTTCCTGTGAAGACTGAGCTGACAGAACTGGTGAGGCTGTTGGTACAGCTGTGGGCTGTATTGCCCTCTGGAATAAGGGTTCAGCTTGCTTGACACTGGAACAAGTTTCTGATGTGATAAAAGAAAGTCTGTTACAAATCTAAACAGATTAAAACCCCAAGATACTTAAAGAAAAAATAACTGCTGTGAATATACCCAACTAATTTCTCTTATACAATTTAAGGGAAACGTAGATAGCACTTTAAAACTATCAAAATATTTGTGATCATTTTATCAAATGTAATTGCAATGTCAAATCTTTCCATTTGAACTTGTGGACAACATACAACCCTCAGCTCTGTTCTCAAGCCTTCTGTTTTATCGTTATCCAGTCCATGTCTGATACTGTGGCATCCATTTTCACCCATTGCTTATCACCTTATACTAGATCTCTTTGAAGTTATATTAATATATTTTGCCCAAACAGGAGGAAAAACCTATCCAGTTTGCTGAAGCCACCTTAACTAGATGCAAGAGTATCACCAATGATACTTGACAGTATTGACAATGTTTTTTCTGAAGTTACCTCCCATACCTCCAAGAACAAGCAATTCTTCTATGCAATAAAGATGAAAGATTGTCATTAGCACCCACTTAAAGCATTGAGCTGCAGCTTAGTATTAATTTGAAATGTGTATAAACAAAGCAACACTTCTATTAAGTAAATAATCAGATCTCATAACATCCTAAATAGTCATGTGAAAAAGCTGTAACATCAGACTGGCACTGACCTGCTGGAGCTTCCTTTTGTGGTTGCACCTTGTTGAGTGCTTCTTTCTCTGAAGCTGCCTCATTCATTCCGTCATGTTGTGCCCTATTGTAACAGATCACATCAAGAGGAAATGCCATGTAAAAGATGGTCATTAGTCTAATGAAGTCATCAAATGCAGTAAAACTAACACAGCAGCAAGCGATGAGGCTTTAGCTAAGTATAATTTTAACTGACATGTCCAAATAAAACTCAGTTAAGGCTCAGTTGTTTGAACTGGAGAGAGAGGTCAGAACCGAGTACTTACTCATACTCTTTCTCTTTTACCCACACTTCATTAACAGTGCTAGGAAATTCCTTATTCTCCTTACTCTGGTGCATTTTATCTTCCATTTCTTCCAGCACCTCTGCTTCCAAATCATCAGGCTCTAAAATGAAGAGTCATTTACCTTATTAAAAATTAATTCCAATTAAGCAAAAAGATGGGGAAATATACATTTTAAGATTACACTTAAATCCTTCAGCTTTAATTATTTTCCACATTTTGCAAAAACAGCAGAAGTTTTTTAATCCCAGAGCTAAAAATTTTGTTTTTTTTCTGATACCAGAAGAGTATCTTAAAGTGCCAATGAACTACGTTCTCTAAAAACCCCAGTAACATGCCCCCAGAGATCAAAAGGATGCTGGTATCACATAGGAGAAAAGATTCCAGCACAACTGACGGGGAGAAACAAACCAAAACCCCTTCCAAAAAATGTGAAGCACTTTAGAATTCTACTTGTACTCTAAAAGTTTTCTACAAGCACACAAAAAATGTTTCTGGAAATCTACTAAATACATTACTGAATCAGATTACAACACAGGCACAGAAAGCACCTGGTCCTACCTAAAATGTGTTATTAAATACCTGCACATTACTTATGGGAAGATATAAAAGTATACAGGATAGTTGCTTCACATTTTGCATTCAATAATCAGATTTTAAGTAGAATTACAGACAAAATGAGTTACCATCCAGCATAATAGCCTTGCTCTGCACCAGAGGGGGTCCAGTTCTTTGAGATTCTTCTGGTACAGTCATGACAGACTTTGTGACACCAACTGGTACTGCAGACTGAGCTCCATCGGGAGAAAAAGCCTTCTCTTCCTTCTCTGACGAAGACTGATGATCTCCTTCAAGAAGTTCTGCAGTACCTAACAGAAAATGATTCTATTATTTAAACAGTGCTTCACCGTATTTGGATAATAAACTACAATGTGGCCAATAAGGTAAGTTGGGAATTTTTGTTTCTTTAAAGGAAAGCAGGAGGAAAAAAATTGCATGCTTTTAGTACAACTATATAAAGAAGAAAGCTGGAAATATTAAAATCTTAATTTCTTATGTTACATTATCATTAGTACAAGTTTATATTTGGAATAAATGTAAGTCCTTTTTTCCATAAAAAGAACTAAGGGCAGGAGTTGACCAGGGGAGGAAAAAAAAAAAATCAACTGATATGGTTAAGTCACATGCTGCCAACAAAGTTACAGGAAGCATCTAATGCAATGTTCAGATGATGACATCCTTTCAAAAAATAGGATTGTTTCTATTAAAAGGCAAAATTTAAGACTTTTCAGCAAAATGAAGATCCTTTCCTTTCAGCACACCCTGGTTAATTTCTTACCACTTCACTGAGTTTGAAATATTTTGGTGTCCTCCAGTATCAGCTTGTGCTTACATTCAGAACTGAGGCAACACCCAGAAGTAGAAAGCAAGAGAGAATATAAGAATATGCTTCTATTACTTCAAAATTTTTCTCAGTAGATAAACTGTGACTACACTTGCAGTGCAGATGATTACCCACTGTGCTTACCATTTATCTCATCTTGTTCCTCAAGGATGTCAGTTTGCAGCTGCAGCTCTGCTTCTCCTAGGATCCTCAGAACTGAATCAGTTGGGCTTTTGCCCCAGACTTTCCTGTGAGGTTCACTCACATCTAACTTAATTACTTCTCCCAGAGTTTGACCTGTTTGGACACAAACACAAATATAAAAATTGTTCTACATTAGAAATTTTTATTCATTTTCTGTACAATAAATAATCAAACAACCTCCACAAAACTTAAAGCTAAAATGGTGACAAAGCAAGAATTCCTGTCACCTCACCCTAAATCAGACAGCCTAAAGACTGTGCTTATCTGGAGTTTTTCTTCTGCCAATTCCAATCAATAACAGAGTTATTCAATACCAGTTGACCTATTCAACTTAACAGCAGCAGCTCCTTTCAGAAATTCAGGCATTCCAAAAGAAAGCAGGATGAAGAATGTTTAACATTGGCATGGAATGGTCTTGAGCTTTACTTAAAATGGTTAACTAGAAAGTTTCTTGTCTTGCTCTCCCCTGTGACATTTATTTCTGTTAATTCTCCCTCCAAGGAAAATGGGGTACAAAGCGACAGAGTAAAAATTTTCTTGATTCTAGTACTATAAAACTATGCAAAGATGCAAGTCTGTCACATTCTCAATGATTATTTCTTTCTACAATGTGAAACAGACTTTTATTAGTAAGATATACTGAAACCAGGAAAAAGGGGTTTCAGCCAAAAGACCAGAGAAGGAAAGTGGAAAATCGGGAATAACAATCTTGATTTAAGAAAGGAAAACAGCAAGAAAGGCTTAACAGAAGTTACATATCTAAATCCAGAAAAACCCTCAGATTTTTTTTTGCTACTGATAACACAACAGGATTTTCAAGTTAAATAAGAAACTTTCATATATTTTAAAAAACTTTTTATTCTTTCTGTTAAATTAGTGTCTATTTAAAAGACATGAAGAAAATAACCACTCTTTTAATTAGGTAACTGTTTGTTGTTGAAATGATGAAATTATTTATTGAACCTCCTGCAGGCTGTTTAACTAGTCAGCTTGTGCCATATTCCTTATTTAAGGGAGTACATAACCACCCATTTTTAGAAGTGCATGGCATGTAACTGATAACAAGATGATAATAATGAAGAGTACTTGCTTTATAAAAACACACACTACACATGGCAAACTGATTTACTAATACCACAGTGACAAAAAAAAAGAACTTACACTCTGCTCCAGAGAAAGAATCTTCCATCGACAGCTGAGCTAGAGGAACAACCAGCTCAGATGCCCCAGATTCCCATTTTTTGCGATCTCCCAGAAGTGGCTGATCACCTTGTTGTTCCTTACCATCTTCAGATCCAGCTGATTCAGAGGTATTTTTACCCTCCTTTTTTCCTTTCTCATCTTCTTGAGCTTTAAGATTTTGATTTAATCTTCTCAGAATTTCTCGCTTACTCTGAAAGAAGGACCAACATACGTATTAAAATAGCGCCTTTCTTGAAAGGATACCTAAATGACACTATATAATTTGACATACTTGTATTGCAAAATCTGGCTTTTTTAATTCCTCCTCAGACTCCTGGACAGCAGTTATTACATGTTCATCCTTTAAGTCCCAGAAGCATGAAATAGAAAGTAGAAGAACATGTCAGAAAAAAATTATCTTGAGAATAGTAATAGACATAATAAAACCTTTCCAATGACAACTGCAGGTAGACTGAAACCGAATTCTTGATTATTCTGTTTTATTGTCTCTCAAAGACAGAATTTCAAGGGCACCTTCCATTTTTGAACCAATCACTATCTAAAAGTGATGAGCAAGTGAATCACTCAATTTAAACAGACAAATGAGACTTTACAGGACGAAACATGTAGAGATAAAGCCAGATACGACCTCTACCACAAGATAGCACTGAATTCCTTTGCTACAAATGAGCAATTCTACAAGAGAACCAAAAAAGTGGCAAGCACAGAGTCAAGAATAATTTATGAAGAAAAAAAAGAAGGGAAAAGAGACAAATTTAGTGACATGTAAATAAGCCAACTACATAGTGACGGCAACAATGTAGAATTTATAATCTGTGTACAAGGCTTGTATTCTCCAATTCCAATTGCTCTGTGTGCTGTTTTTTTAGTCTGTTATAGTCACTGTCTTGCATTACTGTGAGACAAACTGTCCACATGGAAAAATATGCTTTATTAAAAAATATCACTTCTTTTTCCAGCTATCAACTGATGTCTTTCAGTGTATAACATTTTATATTTTATATATATTCTTTAGTGTAAGTTTTGCTCTATTCCCATAGCTATAGCCTTCAGGGTTGAATACAGTATGAAGTACCACACTACACTGAAATTTAGAAGCAGTTTAGGCAAATGTACAAAAGCTAGCATTCAAATTAACACAGAGTGTGTTAAAATTTTAAACTGTACAAGGTTACACCCATCTGCTCAGTTTCACAATTGTAACATAAAGCAGTTGAGGTAAACATGTAAGTATTCACAATATCAGGACCGAGAACGTGCAGAATAGAAATTCAGATGCTCTTTTAGACAACAAGAAGAGACAGCAATAACAGATTCAATAATCTTGAGCTTTGTCTTCCCTGTAATATTCAGCACATTCAAGCTCACTAAAAACAATCAATCATTATACAACATAGTCCTATAATTCAAAATTTATCTGCTCACTTCCACCAAGTAACCAGCTCATTAATTCCTCTCTTCAAGGGGCTGATGAAAATGCTGGAAGTTGATGTCTTCTTTGACTGAATGTAACTGCCCTGATCAAAATGGAAACTGCCACTTAGGGTTCATCATAACCTATTTTGCTCAAAACATGAATTTCAGTTTCAGCATACAGATATGTTTCAACACCTTCCAAGCTTAGGTTTCTTTTTATTTTTTTTTAAATTCCTTTATTTCTTTTCCCTAATTAGAAAAAACAAACAGCCTTAACAATTTTTTTCTAGCTAACCTAACCTATTTTCTCTAAACATTCTCTTTCCAGTCAGTATTTATTGCCTTTCCATTCATTTTACCCTCATCACGAAAGTACCTACCACACCCACTTCCTTCAAAGCAGAAGTCATGGAGATGACAGGTACACCAGGCTTCACTGGAAGTTGTGGCTTAGGAAGAGCTGCCCCAGACTCTTGTAGTCCATTCATAGGATTATGCTCTGTAGCTTCCACATGAAAAGGCACATTAGGATTCTTTACCCCTTTTGCAATCAGCTGTATAGATGCAACAAAAAAAAAAAAATTAAAAATTCATATCAAGACTTCACACATTAAACACAGTATTATTAGGCTCATGTAATCCTTACAAAACGACAATAATGCCACACATTCAAACAAAGGACAACTGCCCACTGCATGTCAGTTTGTCAGCTTTTTCTACTCATAATATTATTAGCTGGACTTGTTCCATAGCACACACAAGTAAAAGAAAATAAAGTAAGTTTTGGTCATTAAGAGACGATTAATAAGATAGTTGGGGTGATCCTAATGATTCTTAGGTATGATGTTCAGAAGTCTTCCTGCAAGCATACCTAAGATTAGGCTTCTAATTAGGGAATTCTGATTGACACAAGATACTCTCTCCAATTTCAGAACTACTTGTCTTGAAAAATCACAGTATAGAATTTTATTTATACAAAGATATGGCTCTACATATTTTGACTGCATGTAACAGATTTATTTTCTTACATGTTCTTCCCAGGCTCTTTTCTCTCTTTCATATGCTTCCTTTCTCTTTCTCTCCAACTGCTCCTTCAGAACTGCTGCACGAGCATTTGCTTGGGCCTACAGTAAACAAGCAAAAAAAGATCAACTTAAAATCCTCAGCAGCCTATTTCATGGAACATTTTAAGAAGAAATATTCTTGATTACTCATCTCCCTTTCTCTCACTACTGTATAGACTGTGAAAGAAGGACTCCACTGACAAAATCATCACACATGTATAATAACTGATCATCTATGTTGAAATGTTGTCAGCTCCTCAAAATTTAATTGCAGTTCTTGATTTGCATGGTTGTATTTTTAGTGTACATAGTAATCTTAAACAGACTATTGTAAAATTAGAAACTCTACTTAAAATTATCTTTGAAGACAAATGCATTAATCAAAAAATATTAAATATTCAGTTTAAATTTTACCAACTTACACACAAAAAGCTTCACTTGCTGTTGCACTTCTAGTTTTCAGGTTAGGCATAAGGTTAGCTTGTTTTTACACTGTACTTTACAGATAGTGGGGGGGAACATCATAGAATAGATAAGAGTAATATTTGCTATGTACAGTATCGTGAACTAGTTATTGATATAAAAACACCACTTGGAATAAAGTTCTAATTAAACACTGTATTTCTATGAAATGCATCTGTTTAAAATGTAATTCATCAGGGTTATATAACTCACATTCCAATCCACACATAACCCATGTCAGCCCATTTAAGGAGTTTTGCCTTCCTTTATTCTTTAACTAAAATAAAGGTGTTGTCTAAGGTACATCTTCCTCACCCTTTTCAGTCTCAAATGCTGTTTTAGTTATACCAAATTGCCATTAGGACTAAAGCTATCCTAGAGATAAATCTCAAAGACTGGGATAGGGAAAATCCTTGACTTGCAAGGATAGACTACACTATGTTTCAATATGTTTTAAAATTACCAAGATAAAGCAGCTGAACAGAGTTGTTTGCTCTATACAGTTAAACTCCTCTCATTCCCCTTGTAGTGGATACATGAACAAACTATTGATAACAAAATTAAATATAAGAAAATTCATGAGATATAAAACATATTTGACAACAGTAACTTCCATCTTCTCCCACTCTACACTTACCTTCTGCGTTTCTATCTTCTTGCGTTTCAGTTCTGCTTCCTCACTAGAGTCCTGTCCATCAGAACTGGCAGATTCATTCTGCAAAGTAAAAGTCTTCATGGAATTATCATCATGTTTCTAAAAGCTGAGTGATATGAGTGCCTAGTCAGAACATTTTAAACGACTATATAACTAACATGGATCAGTTTCACTAACTCCTCGCTTAAATCCAAAGTCTACTTGAACAGAGCTTCATCTCTGAGATCAGTGGGGGTTTTGTTTATTTGTTTGTTTTTTCAAGGAGGACTGGTTTTAAAAGATGTGAAGCTTTAATAAGTCGGGAAAAAAGTAATGTGCCTCTTGTTGCAAGGAAAGTAGCCTACAATGCTGGGCTCTCACCTGCCACTCCTCATCACTGCTCCATATTCTGCAGGTGAGGTACCCAAGAAAGGTTTGATACTCTAGAATTCCAGTTTTTTAATATATATATACATACATATATATATATACACACACACACACATATATATATATACACATACATATATACACACACACACATATATATATATGCTGTCTAAAACATATGTCTATATAAAACCGCCTAAAACAAAGTCTTCCACCAGGGGTAAAAGAACAGACCACACACTCAACTTGAGAAGTATTTAAGATTATTTTCAAACCAACCTTATCTCCACGAAGTTTTGCTCTGATCTGTTGACGTTCATTAAAGTTTTGTAGCCGGATCTGTCTCAATCTTGCCAAATATTCCTAATGCAAAGAAATGAAACAAGCTTCAGCTCTATGGAAACTCTCTCCAGTATGGTTAACTTAAAATATATCGGACACCACAAGGAAATAAAATGAGTGAATCAGCCCCCAACATTATTGTTACCACTTCACTAGCATACACTAATCTCCAGAAAAATTCTCACATAATTAACATGAAGAAAATTGGAATGTATGTTTATTGGTGTTAATTATAACTACATTTTACATTACTGAAAGCTAGGAAAGGTTGCATTTATCAAAATAGGATTAGGATACAGCTATACCTATGTGCATCAAATTCAAGAACCTCTCCAACAGATTGATGTAAGCAACTATTATTTTGATTATTTTAAAAACAAAAACAATTAAACACACCCAAACTTTAGTACATGAACAGTAAATTATTTCCTAGGAATTAAGGAAGTCCTTTAGTTTTGTTACACAGATGGAACCATGCAGGGAAACTGGGCACAGTCAAGGTCAAAACAGTGCTATTTTTGTGATGAGCAAAGTGGCAAACATGCAGCAAGCATACCTCTTCCTCCTTGTTTCTGGATTTCCTTCCTCTTGCAGAAATGGACCTGCCTCCATAGGTATCTGCCAGGTTTTGCAGTGTACCCTGTTTGCCATTTAATGGTATCAAATTTAAGGTGGCTGGGGCAGTAAAATTATCTGCTTTATGCAATAACTGTTTACTTCTAAGAAACCAATCAAAGATCTGCAGATGTTCTGAAGTTAACCAAAAAGCCTTTTTCACTCGCATGAAACATATGACAGTAGTAACTAAAAATTCTGAGCAGCCAAAGAGAGACATAAGAGCTCTAAGAATATAGTTGCCTTCTCTCTTCAATTCTGGTTTTCTCATGCTATAGAAAATTTAGGTTAGAAAACCTAAATTGTGATGGGTATGAGCTTACTACATCTGGATTATATAAAAATGTTGGCACAGGGTTGGGATTTCTGCCATTGCTGAGTTAAGCCTAAAATAGAAAGTGGAATCTTTTTACGTTCTTAGATTAAGCTTTCTTAACAATGATGACTCAAAAATCTAATAAAGCACTTAAATATACTCATTACACCTAACAAGCTGTGCTAAATGTCTAATACACACGCAGTGTACAGACTTGGTTCATGTGATGTACTCTGTGACTTGTCACCAAAAGGATTTCAACCTTTAAGAAGTTCTGTATAGAACAGTACAAGAATCATTTAACTTCATGTTTTCTGCTTCGATTAAAATCAAGAACACTTGAATTATTTTACTAATGACACACCACGATTTTTTTCCTGAACATATTAAAAATTCTTTGATTTGTTAGTGCAATATACAATAAAGATAGCAAGCACACATACATGTGATAGACCTTCTGCTTTATAAAATGCCTGGGGCTTTGGCTTTCTCAAGCTTGTGTATAGAGAATCATCAGTAAGTAAAAAACCTCACTCCAGTGAGTGTTTTTATTTAACAGAATACAAATATTCTGTTAAATAATCTCTCAGACTGAGAAAAATTAATAGCTCAAGGAAATAGCACACTACTACACTTCAGTGGTTTAGTAACCAGGCGATCAGAGAACAAATTAAAGGAATTTTGTGGAAGACTAGTTCCTATACATTCATAATGCTCAAGCTGAAACCATGAATGCTGGTTTCAGCTTGAGCATTAAGCCATACAAAATGTAAAAAAATATTTTTCATATTCATATTTTCAGAAAATATTTGGGTTTATTTTTAACTTTTTAATTAATGTTCCTGAGCTTTACAAAAGCTTACTGGCACTATTGAAGGAATTTCTTGTTCTTATTCTAGCATTGAAGTTATTTTAGGTATTTCCATCACTGATGGCGATTTATATCACTGCTCTTAAGAAAGAAACTGGAAGCAAGATTTTTGAGAACTGATTTTCTTTGTAGATTGTTAATTTTACTCATCTGCCTACATTACATTTTCAAAGACCAGGACTCATATTTTGCAATGCCACAGAGCTACAATGAAGTAGCAAATTAGGTCAGCAGCTGTCTTAAAAAACATATGTCTGAAAGTACTATCGACTCAACTACTGAGTCAAATTTAGATTGTCAGTTGAAAATTAAAATTGACAGCAATTATATTTTATAGATGCTGGGTAAATTAGTGCCAGTCATCAGACAAAAGGCCGACTATTAGCTGATGATTTCGCCTTTCAGATCAACATTGTCCAAACAACAATCCCATCCCTATATGAGAACAACTGCCAGCTAGTCAAAGTATTTTCCTGTACAAATAGAAAGAAGCTGTTGATAACTTCCATTTTCAATGACAAATCCAGAAATGGACTTGGTACTCTGGCTTCAAGTTATAAGTCTTAAACATCTGGAAGTTACTTTTTTAATTGTTCAGTAACCTGCCTGTTTTATTATGGGAACCATCTAAGATTGAAACATTTAGGCTTATTGAACACATTAGAGAAAAATGAAAACATTAACATTAATAGTTTGGTATCTTAAATTAACCGATCTCATAAATTCATATCAACGCCAACAAAGTCAAGAACAAAATGGAAGCAGTACTGGTACTGCTAACAACTTTCCAAGAAGACATGGTACTAACAACGACTTCTCCAAGAATAGGTAGTGACAAGAATTGCTTTTTTTTTTTCCAAAATTATTTGCTGGTCTTGAAGGTTTTAAAAAACAGAACCATAGTTTTAGAGAGGAAGACTCATATTTTACAACATAGTTACTATTCTAAGGATACTTCAGTATGAAAGCAGTTAATCAAAGCATGCAAAAATTGCTTACTGTAAGTGAAATAATCCCTTTCCTTAAGATCTGGCTTTAAATCATAACCTGACTATCAGGTATAACTCAGAAGATGCTGCTATAAATCTGCAGTTGGTCTCATCTCGCTGCTATTCCAGCACAGTCAGTTCAATTTCAGCAGCTGACAAAGATATTGTCACTGAATTGCATATTAATAGTGTGAACAAGCACTCAAAAAGTAAAACCCTCCATGTTATCAAAACACATAGTCATTTCCAATATATGTTTTAAACAAACTTTCTAAAGGAATACTGAATTTAGAACAATAAGCATAAAGAACATTTTACGACACTATCTTCTACTTAATTTCTAAAGAGTAAAGGTTTTATAAGAATCAACATTGACAGATATGGATGACTTTATAATACCTTTTCAATATGCAGAATGTGTTTTCCTAGCATGCACCGCTATGTCTGATCATTAGCTGTATCAGTTTAATCAAACTATTTTCAGTTCAAGCTACTGTATAACACAAACTTTAATTTTAACCAAGGCTCCAAAGTATAAACAGAAAAAAACCCGTAAATGAATCTTTTAAAATTGACAATAGCAGGTTAGACACATGCAAACAAAGATAATTTCCTTTGTTAATAAGCTTGAAGTAATGAGAAATCTACTGTATGATTATGTTCCATTTTATTAAAATTAGCAACAAAATGCAGAAAACTCATCTCCCATTCTCTCTGTTTTTTTCAACACTTAAGGAAAATATTTAGTCAGCATTTCACTTGGGATGCTACTTCAAAGATTCACAAAGCATGCTGAAACAGTAATACACACAGGAAGACCAGATTTCATACCATGTGTCCCTGAGCTCGAGCTTTGTTTTCCATGGCTTCTCTCTTTCGTTGCCAGAATTCTTCAACTTGCTTTGCTCTATCTCCAGCTATCCATCCTTTTTGCCTGAGTAATTTCAATATAGCAAGATGAAAGTCTCTGAAATATGACACTGTAAACACCACCACCCCCACTGTCCTCACCCCCCACACTTATTCTAACTAGAACACACTGTGGAAAAAAGTAACTTTATATGAGCAAGACATCCTCAAAAAACACCTTTCATCAGCCAAAATACAAGTCACATTTCCACAAAATGGAGGAAAATAGGCTTAATAAAAGTGAGAGGAACTATTAAAAAATAAATCCAAACCACTGTATCATTCCAGATTCTTGTCATTGAAAGAAAAATTAATGTCAAAACACAATCTTGGTGTGATTGTTTCTGGAAGTGTCTCAGCTGGTTTCCTTACTGTTAAAATTTGTGAAAAAGAAGATTCCTTCAAGATTTTCCTTCAGAGATGAGCAAGAACTCATCACATGAGCCAAACAGTAAGGTCAATACTGTCACAGCCTTTCAAGACTGTCCTATATTTGCAGTAAGAGCTTCTACCACTTAGGGAACTACTACAGTGCTACTGTTCTCAGAGTGTTCTGGCAATTCCCTTTACGGAATCTTGGGGGATTTTTTTTTGTTTGTTTTTAAAGGGTCCATGAAGGAATTTTCCTACCCTAGAATTAGCCATAACAATATGATTATTTTTTGACAAGTTTCACCCCAGGTCAGGGACCTGATTTGGAAGACAAGAAGGCTACATTTAATTAACCATAACCAAGCATCCTGCAACTCTATGAGTATATTTATAACATCATAGAGAAACCAGATTCTGACAAATTCGTTAGAAGTAATCCAGAGAAATTTAGCACTAAAATAAAACTAAAACACTGAGAAATGGTTTAAGACATTCTACAAATGGTAGAATGATGAGACCTTTCCAAAGTTCCCTGAGCCTCCTTTAACTGAGGACCACTGGGGGTTTGGCAACAGTCAGGAAGAAACTGGAATGTGCTGATACCAATAATCCATTAGACTGAGGCAGTTAAACAAAATAATTATTTTGCAATACAGGAAGCTCTAGTAATTCATAATTAATTAGCACACTAATTAAAGTAATTTTATTATTTTGACCCTTTGCCCTCTTTTTCCACATTCTACAATTCCTTAAAAGGAAGACAGAGATAAAACCATTTGATACAATAAAACAAACACTGTCTTGCCTGCTCCGAAAAGGCAAGACAATCTACACAGGTGTTACTGGTAAAGAAACAAACACTTGCCAATCTTTGTGTACACATACCTGACTCTCTAAAAGATTTTTACCCAGCCTTTTAACTACATATGAACTCAACTGGTTGATTGTGAAATCTGTGCAAAAGCCCTGTCATGCAGCTGAAGTCTGTCACACATCACGAACCTTACAGTGCTGGAGGAGAGGTCTTTCCAAAAATACCCAAACCAAGACAGTCCTATTTGTCTCAAACCAAATTCACAGGAACATCTTATCTCAAAATTTTATAAAAATGGTTTTTCTAACTCTAAAGGTGAGTGACTCATTTTCTTAAAACATTTCAACTAGATTTCTTCTGGGCTGCACTTCTGCCTGACACAATTTTCAAGGTTATTGACACTGAATATATTTAGCTTTATAATAGTGGTAGTACAATGAAAGACTTCAACTTGAAGATTTCTCAGCTTCTTCAATATATGCCCTAAATTGACTATTTTTAACAAAGTTCTTGTTACTTACATTCTTTCTTGGAGTGAAACATCATGAACACTTGCCTTCAGCTGGAAGAATTAATGCCAGGAGGGAAATACAGCTAGGCTGGCTATGATAATAAAATTGCTTCTAGGTAACATACAAATCCTTAATGCATTTAAGATGCTAAGAAACAGCACCTCAATTTAAGGCTAACAGTAATCCATTTATAAACAGAAAAAAATCCTCTCTACCTATTGTGACACTTCTAGACAGTGTTTTCATTAAGTGTTTCCAAATTAATGTATTTGAGAAATGCTGAATTGGTTTCTCTTCCCAATCTCTGTGTTATTTATAATTTGCAGCACTCTTCTATATTTTCTCTCCATTTTAAAACATTTAAAACAGTTTTTCCAGGTATAGACAACTATAATCTAATATTTTCAAATGTATGAGTTAAACTGCTTCCTAATCTAGGCAAGAGTCGGGGATTTTGCACTTTGTGCAAATCATTGAGAATAAACAGAGGAGGAAATATATTTAACTACAACTGGCAAAAGATACCTTCCAGTACTGGGTTGTACCAGGAAGAATTTTAATTATCTCACAACAGTCCAACCTACTATAAGGAATAAAAATATACCTCAGAGCTTTCAGAACCATAATATTAATGTTAAGCATAATGTTACTGCTGCAAATTTTAAAAAAGCAAACAAATATATAATTGCAAATACATATTATATTAGAACATAAATTGAATTAATTTAGTTTACAAGAATAAATTGTTTCTTTTCTTCCTCCATGGAGCAGATTATTGGCTCTGCAGAAGTTTAAATAATGAAGGAGAAAATTTGTGCCTCTAGGAAAGTCAGTTAGTAATGTCCACAGCACTAAACTTCCAGGAAAACGGTATTTTCCCATTTATTAGCTACAACTGAAAACGCAGTTCTTTGGGCAATATTACGAGATCTAAGGGAGAGCAAATAAGTCTTGAAGAAGCTATTTGAAAGAGTGAAAATATTAAAAAGAAAATCAGTACTTGCTTACAATCCTTTTATATATAAAAAATACCCCATTTACAGTAATTAGACTTAGATCTTCTAATTCACTATTTGAATACTGAATTAGAGGTTGCACACCATTACAACACCTGGCATTCACATCTCAATGAAGAAAGCTCCTAGAAGTTTTCCACTGGAAATAAACAGGAGCCAACAATTCTGGGATCATTCTAGATGCTTTGCAGTACTACAAACACTTAGGTGCAGAGAAGGCAGGAAGAATAAGATGATGGGAGAAAGAAGCATCTTGTCAAGTAACACAAAAAGTGGAACGATGAACAAAGCAAAGGAGGAGGCTTATGTTGTTATGTGCAACCACATTAAGCCAACAATTTTGTCTGAAATCTACTTTAGCTACATTTGCTTAATAAACTATTTTTTCCATTATTGGAAAAGGCAAGATCTCCACTGGCTCTAAAAGAATTGTGGTCTGTGAGGGTCTAACACACAAACAGACAGCACAATACCAATGAATAGAAGTGATTTTGAGACATGCTCAACTACTTAATGAAACCAGACACAGAACAAGAATCTAACATGGAGGGACAGATTCACGGATTATCATAGTCCAACCTGTTTGCACTGGCTTGTTTAGACACCTCCTTCAATCTTTTCATTTTTTTCCTAACTGCACCAACATCGGGTAAATGGTGATGACCTGCAGGTCCCTTAGGAACTCCTGGACGTGTTCCAGGTGGAATTCCTCTGCAGATAAATATGCACAGTAACTTTCATTACTTTCATCTAAAGCAGAATACATGTAGTTTCTAATGGAAGGTAGCCATACCTTTCAACAACTCCTCGGTCTTGTAGTTTTGCTCTCAATTTGGCTTCCCTCTCTTCAGCTATTCTGAAGACATTTTCCTTTTGCTGTTGCATCTGGTCAAAAATAGCATGGTAGTGTTCATAGCGTCCTCTGGAAGACACAGGAAAAGGACCAACACCACCTCCACCAACATAATATGGAGCCTGGAAACCAAAAGGGGTAGGGTGGAAAGCACAAATACTGCTTTTAATAGGCTCTTCAAATTTTCACCTCTTCAGCAGAATAATAATACTAACATATTCTGCAACAATTCTAAATTGGTCCTAGTTTTATCCCTGCCATGCTCCTATTTTAACGAACTACAACATACATAAATTATTTTTTTTTATTAGCAGTCCAGAATAAAACACCATTTTAGCTTCCTTTAAAAATAGTCCAGTTATACATGAGCCAGCTCTCACACATTTTGGAAGTCACTGAAAATGACTCTGTTGAAGTGTAAACAGAGATAGATAATATTACATGGCCAAAAGCAAAGTTTCAGCAAAAAAAGTGATACAATTCCAACTGAAGTAGTAACAAGTTACTCATAGCCAAACACACAGTTGAGCACAGTTTTAAGTTTGCTGAATGGCACTATGTGCAGATTTATCTGTGAACCCCCACTTCCACCCAGCCTATCACTTTATTTCCATGACTAGACTTGAGATGCTTCTCTACTCAAGCTCAGATCAGGGGAACACCTACCACAAGACACTGCTTTGTGCAAATTGTACCTGTCATTCTGAAAGCATTAGAATTCCTGCAGAATTTTCAAGTGCAAATAATGAAAAAAAATAATGTTTCAAGCAGCTGTGTACAGTAATAGCCAAGGATGGATACAAAAAATGTGAAACTGGCAAAACAAGGTTAAGGTTGTCAGCACATGCATAAAAATGTTTCCTTTATGCCATGGTAGAAAATCTATGGAATTTGTTTCAACAACAGTGTCAATCTACTTTCCAGAGTGGTCTGAAGTATTTAATATAAATTCAGACAGGTGAGTACAGATGTGACAGGTTTAAGACTGCTTGTTTAGAAGTTCTTGAAGACACTATATTTGACAATGGAATTTATCTCACATTCTGAGTTTCAGTTGTTCAGTGCCATCAATGGCTCCCCATAACCCAGATGAGAGTACTAAATCAAGGATTTGTCTAGGCATTAAAACAAATATGCAAGTAGACTGTTGGTCTGAATAAAAATAACTATGCAAGACTATGATTTCTACTAATAGAAGGAAAAGTCTTAACTTCAGACACTATTCAAGGTTTCATGTATCAATATTAGAGTTGAGTTTACAAAATCTAAGGAAGTACTAGAGAATGATCATCATTCTCCAGGCAAATGATATGAAGCAGGTGCTCATCAACAGTCTAGAGAACAGTTACAGCACCTGCTAGAACCACAAACCCAAAGCCAAACACTTGCCACGTCTTTCTCTACTTTTCATCAGAAACAGGTGCCAGCAACCAAACTGAAAACAGGACAGAATCATGCAGTGCATGACTGTTGTGCCTTTGTAAGAGGCTGTATGGCTTGTGTTATTGGAAAGCTTGAACAATGCTATTCAACAGCAATGTCAGGGCGTTGCTGGATATACTGCTATCATGCTGGAGAAAGGAAAAAGATAATTAACTCAAGAATATTATAACAGTATATGAAAACCTGAAATTATGATAAACTAGCAGCCTGCAGTATGAGATGCACTCAACTATCCAATTTGAAGAAGACATCTCAATGATTTTTCCACCTACCATGATGTTTTACACCAGTCACACTTGGTGAAAACAGACACATTCATTGGCCTCAGTTTCCCTAGACAACTGAGAATACAGATAACAATGCAGCTGGAGCTACAACAGAACAGCTTGTATGTTCACAGTAAAACTCTCTGACTTAATCAGAAACACTGTGTTCAGGGAAACACACAGCTCTCATCCAAATGTGAGGATGCATGCATACCATGTTGTATGGGGGCTTGTATTGGTGCCTGCCAGTTTGATCTTGAAGGAGAGGAGGAAAATATAGGAAGCAAATTAATTTTAATTTTAAATTTTTTCCTTTTTTCATTAAATCAACACTTTGTAGTTTTTAAAGTCTGCTATGTTTACATTTGCAGTTATATTTAAGTTTTACTTATATGATGTGTGGCACACATCTGAAGATGGTACCTATTTTGAAAGGAAATATTTAATAAGCAGCTACTGAAACCTGGTTGGTGTTTGTGTATTCCTCATTTTTGTACAAAGAATAGTAATAAAACCTCTATCCATTTTGACTTTTTGACTATTGCTCAGTCAAAGCTTGCTTACAAAAACCCTACTGAACATGTTTATGCCCAGTATTTTAATAAGACTTACTACCACCACAACAAATCCCTGTGTTTCAATCCACTTTCTATTGTCAGATACACTTACCATAGTACTACTTAAATTCCTGTCTGATGAAAGTACCCAGACCCTTATCATCAACTAACTTGATGAGACTGCTTTCCAGGACAGTTATGTTTTTATGAAACTATGACATGCACAAATAGGGAAAAGGAAAGAGTCATGGGAATCAGATTAAATTACGTACAAAGTGAGTGGCTAAACAGCACACTGCATTAAAAAAAGAATTAAGATTTACTAAAAAATTTTCACCCCCCTCCTGAACATATTATTGCTATATAGAAACACTTACATTGCTAAATAACAAGGAATGTTTAGAAACAAGTGTTTAATACTGGGAAAGAGGTCCATAACTATAATATGAAAACCTGGGAACAAAAAAATTCAAGAACAAACTTGAATGTGAAAGAAGCTGCTCATGCATACACTCAGCACATGAAAAGTAGTAAAAGCAGGTATGAAAATAAGGAAGTGGTGCATGAAAACCATTTCTAGCAGAGAGAGAAGAGATTCAGAAATTTAGAAACATTAAACATGAAAATGGCATGTGATCTTCAAAAAGGCCAGGGAGGAGCTGTAACAGTCTATCTCAAATTATCCACAGATAAATAATGGACAGCCTCAAGAGTTGACCTCCAAGAACAAATCCTTCTGAAAAGAGAAGACCATTTCATACAATCAAAGGTGGGGGGAACACACTGCACCACATTTCTGCATCTGCTGCCAACCTTAACACCACTTCCACCTGAACCAAGCACATTCCTCCATCCTTGTTCCCTGGCTCTGTTTATTCGTTCCATCTGAAGGAGAAAACAATACAGGAAAACAAAATTCAAGGAACCACTAAGTAAAAATTGAACTTCACTCTTAACACATTTTAAACATATTTTACCCTTTCTTTTTCCAATCTTCTCATTTCATCTGCCTTCGGTAAACTGATCTGAAATGTGTAAGGATTAAACATGTTAAGGATCTGGGAAATCAAACTACTGCATATTCTTACACAACACACCACACCACAAGGTATGTCATTAAAATTTCTATGGGGAATAAAGAAAAATCTGAAGACTCTTGACTACCTGCACTCTCTGGCGTTTTTCTTTTTCAGGCAATTCTAACCTTTTCTTTTTTGAAGGTTCCTGAAAAATAAGCATATAATTTGGTGTTTATTACTGAGCCATTATTCTGTCAAGTCTCTGTCAAGATGGGTTACTGATCCAATTGCTGTGTATGTCCATGAAGATTAAAAAAAAGAAATCATTGCTATATAATATTTGGGAAAAAAGATGAGGAGGAAAGGTTTGAAGGTTGTATATTGTCATTCTTGCTGTGGACTTGGCTTTGCTCTGTTTGAAAACAGATGATTTCTTGATACCTCAAACATTTTCCTTTTTTCTACCGGAGTAATTTTCATCAATGGGGTTGGAAATGCCTGCATGAAAGGTGAAACTTCAAATTAGACAGCATGATGCCAGAATGAGAGAAAAATTCTATCAGAAAACATATTCTTAAAGTCATAACTGAGTGTGCACTAAATGGATTTAAAATACTTGATTATTCAGGAGATTTGAAGTGAAAAGGAGTGCTAGGATATAGGGGTACATGTTCATCCTATACTAAAAGCTCTTCAAAAGTTGAAGGCAGCGATTTTTAAATCTGTTTTGTCTTGATTTTTCTTCTTTGGTAGTATCACTCTTCATTACAACCTTTTCCTTACAGAAACTCTTTGAAGGGGCCTAGATATTAAGATTCTCTTATTTGGAAGGTTATCCTAGAGGTCTTTTGCTTGGTACTTCACTTGGTTCCAACTCTAACTAAGGTTCTTGTTACCTATGATAACACAGTCACCACTGAATACCTGCTAAAGAAGCAGCTATGGTTAACAAAATGTGCTGTTTAATCTTCTCAAAAAAGCCATCATTACTTTTAAAGATTTTTTTTTCTAACCATACTAGAACACCCAGAGCTTCACAATATTTTCTTTTCACAACATGTAATTCTGTCAAATGGGTAATTTAAAATCAAGTATTGCAGAAGCTGAAAATCTTTATAGAGACTTGTAATAATATAATGTTAATGTAATATTAATAAAGGAGACAATTGTTACATGCTTCTCTGAAAAGCCAGCTAACAGATGCAAGCTCAGACTCAGAGATGAAAATTTATATTAAGTTGTAGCCCTTGTTTTTATCCCACATCTTATCATTAGGTACAATTCACAAAAAGACTGTCCTAAAACAGCAGCACTACTGACTCTTTCCATGTGGGAAGAGGATATTTCCTCAGGCTCTCCCCTGACACATTAAGTCTCTTGGCAAGTTGGGTAAGCATTGGCTGGTGAAACTCATGACCAAAACCCATAGATGGGTTTCCAATCAAGCTTTAAAATACATAAACCTCGTGATTTCATAAGGACACACAAGAAGTTTGCACCCTCCCTTCTAGCTTTTTCCAACTGTGTTACAAGAGCCAACAAGGCTTGAGTGATCAATGAACTTTTCTCTAAACCTCTGACAACTGTTGAACTTCACAGATAATTTGCACCTCAAGGATAATTTTCTATCCACCTAAACTCTGACAGATGGATAGGGGTCTTAGTATTACATTTCCTGAAGTGACATGGGAGAAGGAAAAAAAACCAAAACCAAAACAAACCCCACAAAACAACAGCAATGTTACTTATTCAGAAAAAAATCTGAACTAGTTCTCCTGCTGAAGCGGCAGCCTCTTGGTTGCTAGTTGTTTGGCATGTGCATATAGCTCAAAACTAACTGTAGCAAAAACAACTCCTGACCATGCAGTAATTAATGGAATAAAGAGAGAGAGAATAAAAGTTTTATGTAATAAGAAATACAGAGAAGACAACAGGAATAAAGATCAGAAGTACTCTATGACAGTATACAGAAAACTTTCTCATTAGCTCATGGAATTAAATCTGGCAAACTTCTCTTTCAATTACACAGTTCGTCTACCTAACAACACTTCATAAAATAGCTAGAAAAAGTTTGCCTATTTTGAAAATTTGAAATTATTTTGGAACTAAGAAAAAAAATGCAAAAGTTCCTATTCAGTGTCAATGATCTTGGTATACCTGACAAGCTTCCAAAACTCCTAAGAGTGGTTAACACCAACAAAGCAAATGAAAACACACAAATGTAATTCAGCCTTGGAATTAAAACCCAAGCCTAAAGTAGGAATTTACAAAAATTACATTAAAACCAACTAAACAAACAATCAATAATGAAGCAAGCCAAGCATTGGAACTACTAGTTCTACTTTCTCTGCAGGTGCATGAAGCATGTCCACATACCAAGACATTTTGAAAAGGAAGGCATACTATTTAAATAAGGTATGAACAAAACAGCACAATTTACCTAACTTAGGTTCTTACCTGTCTAATTTTAGTCAATGGCTTCTTCTCATTAGGCTTTTTAGGTGCACCACAAGACTTCCTGGTAGTTAAAGGCACTCCATATTTTGCAGCAGGTTTGGTAATTTTCTGAGCTGGTGCAACTGAAGTCAGTGTTGGTTCTTGAACTGGTCTTTGAGCTGAAAAGAAAAAAAACCCATAATAAAAAAACCCTAAACTTGGTTTTGAGCTACCCAGGCTGGCCAGTGTATGGTATTTCCCTTTTTAAGACTTTTTAAAATCTTAGAACAGCAAAACTAGAGAAAAATGGGTGAACTGTGTGTCAGGGACCGAAGTTGCATCTAAGGCCCTGCCATATTTGGTCTGCTCTTATGCACATCCACAAGACAAAGAAGAAAACTTTACTGTATAACTGGTGGAAACTTGACCCTTGAAAGAGAAACAATGCATTGGTTGGTCCCTTGGGAACTTAACCTGTGAGAAAGGAACAATGCACAATGGAACTGGGAGGTGTTAGCATGGAGGTGGGATCACAAGCTGCTGTGGCCTCATCTCATGCACTGGCCAGACATCGTAGCTGGAAAAATTCCACTCCTGAGGAGAAGCCTTGAGGTGTGGGTGTGGAGTGGAGGGCTGATAAGAACTGGATACACACCGTGGATCCAGGGGATGCCCTGAAGGTGCACTACCTGCCTGCCCCCTGCATGAGCACCATGCTCTCCATGTCCTTTGCCTGCCCAGTGGCTTTGCAGGAACCAGGGGTATGTATTATTTGCTACTGCTAGTAATAAAGATAAATTTGCTTTGCAGTCACAGTTGGGTTTCAGGTTTGGTGTGCGTGGGCATCCTCCTGAACCCTAAACAAACCACTAACATTTCATTCACATAAGCTAATGCATTAGCTTGTCTAAGTCTGATGTTTGATAAGAAATAGAATCAAACAATTCCCATGCTTTTACATCTTAATTGTTCAGGCTGGATAACTGACACTTCATTCAGCTGCCTTGCTTAACTGCACAGTGCTCATGTACACAGGGAAGAGGTTTCCTAATGGAATGGAGAAACAGGCCCTTCTCCACTAACAACACTGAACTGAAACCTGTAATGCTAATGTCACCAAAAGATGAGTTCTAGAAGAGCTTCCATGGCCTTCAGGGATATTGCTTTCCCCACAGAGTTCCTGAATATACACCAATATTGTGGGTTCGATTCTGGGTCAGCAGGGCTCCCTTACCACAGAAGAGGAGGTCAGCAACACTATAAAAAGATACCAAAGCCCTTGCCAGAGCATCAAATAATTACAGTGAAATAAATTAACTGGGAAGAAAATATAGGGGAAAAAAAAGGCAAACTAATGCAGTAAAATGAAGTAACACCATCTTGACAGAATTAATCTTTGTTACCACTAGCAGAAATTTCACTGAATTAGACTGAAACCAGGGCTTTATCTTGGAATTGCTAATGAAGCATCACACATTTTTTTGGAAGAAATAGTACTTCTCATTATCCATTTTTCATTACTAAGGGATAAAAAGTAAGTAATACAATCATAGCATATGAATTAGTTCCATTATTTTCAATCTACACTGTCTCCTTAAATTTTGGAAGTGTAGCATACTGCAAGAGGAAAAAGTACACTTAATATATTACAGGCCCATAGCTTGTGTTTGCATCATTTGTACCCAACATACATCCAGATCCCCAGGGGAGGGGAGGAAATTGCTTCTTCTCTCTTTTTTCCTGAAAATCCTACAATCAGGTATGAGAACACACTGAAAAAAAAAAGCCTAGTAAAAGAACAAAGCTACATACATGATCTTGACAGAGTTGAAAGCAAAAGCAGTACAGACACCAACTTACCTGGTGAAGCATGTGGTCCAAACTTGTGAAAAATTTTGTGACTGAATTCTTCTGCAAGAAGCTAAACAAGGGGAAAAGTTAGTCAATAATACCTGTGAGCAAAGCTAGGAATAAGCCATTTTCAGGTAAGCAGGCCATTAGCAGTAAGCATCTAACTAAGAGCATTCACTGTAAATTATATGAAATTATATACTCAACTTTACGCACTGAATCTAGTATTACTAGAATTTAGTACTACCAATATGAAGCTGGAGTATTTTCAAATCTGTTTGGCATAATTACTCAAGTAATTTTAAAAAGCAATTTAGTCTGACTTCTGGGTGGCACATGTTATCTCATTTATGAACTAGCTAAGAATCTAGGAAAAAAGTTAATGTGACCAACAGAATTTTTATGCATAATTCATTTTAGATTTCTTAGTAGCTGCCAAAGTTCACCTTAATTTCTCATACAGCTAGTGTCAAAAAATAGTTCTTTAAAAATGCTTGCAGTTTTAAAGTGTTGCTATCCTTTTTCAAGATAGGAAGATGACCACATATGTGGATATCTGGAAAAACATATGTGGTGTGCTGTAAGGCATATACAATTAGCATAGTAAAATATGGAAAGTAGTCTTACTGAGGTGAAAAATTTGAGACTAGACAAATTTTATTCAAATATTAATAGGCAATCATCTTAAATACTGTAGGTAGTTCTGAACCAAACACCTCAAAACCTATATAGTTCAAGTGAAAAGTATTCAAGGAAGAGCAGCAAGGATAAATGAAAAGTGTCAGTTCAGGAATATTCTTTACAGAATCTTGAACTACCCAGATTCCTTTGATTTGTACCAGTCAGTTACAATGGATGCTACAATTTCTGAGTTAAATCTTCAGAAAACAAGAACCAAAGTGCAGACCTTAGGACTCTGCAAATAATTGCAAAGTAAATTTTTAATCTGTAGAGTCTAGCATCAAAGATTCTGTAAGCCAGAAGTCACACAGTTTCCTACAGTCTCTTATTAATGGTATTTCAATTATCTTGAAGCTTTTATTTGAGTGGTAAGTTGTAGCAACTGAATTATGATGTTTCCACGATAACACCTTTACTGACAGAAATCTGACTCATTAGTATCTTTCAAAGAGCTCCCTCTCCTTTTAAAAAATTGATCCTAATTTAGATCTGCTCTTCAATGCAACTTAGTAACTATGAAGCTAAAGAAAGAATTTACATAAAACTGGAAGATTGATTTCCTGATATTTAACAATGGGATTTCAGCAACAGTTGCAACATCCTGAAGATGTCAACTATGAAATAATTTTTAAGTTTAGACTAAGGAAAACAGAGGACAATAGCCATGGATGATACTGCAAGAAAATAAGCATTACAGCTGTATAACAGAATGATCACCTCCTGCTGAATATAAATGTACCACACTGATACATTTCGGAGAAGATGCTTTCTGTGTGGGTTTTCTTTTTGGTGTTTCAAATACTAGATAACACCTCTAAGTCAAACACAGCAGTAGTACAGTTGGAAAAATTGCACCTAAGTATTCATACTCCATCTAGAACAAATTAGTATCACCATCTGGAGACAGAGACAGCCTATTACTAATTATACTTTCACTAACTCCAAATAAAAATTTCATATCCATTCTAGCTATTGGAAATAAAATCAGATAAAACTATTACTGTTGCAAATGCTAGAACAAACTTAACGGTAAAGATTTCTGAATTTTACCTTTCTTTGGGACTTCAATCTGAAGTAAGTTGAAAGTCTATTTCAACACAGAAATTCAGAAATTCCAATTATATACGGCCTTTTCAAGATATTTCTTTAGTTGTGAGTTAGAATCCATTAGAATTATTTATACTGCACTTCCTCTATGGCCTCTCTCTTCTATATTTACTTACCTTGTATCAGTACTATTATTCACTTGTTAATCTTCATCTTTTTTGACTAGATTCATATTAAAAGGACATTACTAGATATAAAATGGTATGAATAGATATCTTTAAACAGAATAGGAAGCAACTTCTTTGAGGGTATATACGCATGATACATTTAAAATTCAAGAAATTCAAAGATGATTTTACTTAGCATTATTTTCCACAACAGGCTTTCAGAACATTCCAAATTACAAACAAAAATTGGATTGAAGAAATTCTATACAGCAACAATGCTGAAATAATTGACAGCAGCATTTTATGAAAAGATGTGTATCTAAACAAATCATCTCAGTGGTGATTCCTCATGATATAGAAAAACACAAAACAATACACTTCAGAAAATGTCAATTTAGATTTACTTATGGAAACTACCAAACACTTAATAATTTGAGACTTTTCTTTACAGTTCATTGTAAAACTAGTTTTTGCCCAACTGACCCTGTCTATAAGAGCTCTAGGGAATACTATTACTCTAGCTTTCCAAGTAATATATTAACATTAGAATAAACAAAAAGGAAAGTCCTATGATGCTTTTAGCAAAGTTAGAATTAAAACTAACTCCATACCTCTGGTGTGAGAAATTTTTCAACCCGTTTGGCTATAAAGTTTTTCTCCAATATGGAGTTTACTGATGGTCTATTCCTAGGATTCCTTTTAAACAGCTGTGACAGCAGATTACGTAGGTCGTAGGAGTAATGCATAGAAACAGGAGGAAAAGGTCCAGAGATTATCTTCAGGACCAAGTTCTTCATGTTACCGGCTTCAAACTGTATCACACAAGGAAGAGAACAGTTATTCTTATCTCCTGTCCACATGCAAGGCTGCACATACAGATGATGGAGAAACTCAGCTAACTGTGCACCTTCCTTTGCCTCAACACACACATTTTCAAGGTCAACTCCAGCAGTTCAAAATAATCTGTTGCCAAGTATCCAAATTAAAATTCCAATTGGAAATACATCACAATACAGGTATTTCATACTATGGAGACATAATATGCTAACAATTAATTGCCTCCTGATCTAGACTGACAATGATATATAACTAAGCAAAAATTAATTATCTGCTTGATCTCCTCTTCCAAAGGCTTTGAACCACAACATGCCTTCTGCCATTTTTAGCAAACTCCCATTACAAATCACAGAATGTGTGAAGTATTCACACTCATTCAGGGTGAAATCTAAGGAAATGCTCAGACTTCAGTTTAAGCTCAGGTAACAAGAGCACCATTTCAATTTCTTTGTACAATAAAAAGAAAACAATATGCATCACCCAGCTTACAGAAAACAAATTGTTGACATCAACTGTCAGAAATTAAACACTGTCAGCAGTGCTGCCACATAAAAGACCAAGCAAGAAGAAATTACAGAAGCTTGAAATGAAATCCCTATCCCTTGAAAATATTTATTTCCATTTTCATGTTGTTATAATATTTTTCTTTTAATAACAATAGCTACTAAGAAGCTCCAAAGAAAACAAAATCTACAAAAATATCCAAAACAGTACAGAAAAAAACCCAAGCATTTTCTTCCCTTCCTAACTGAAGAGTGGATGATGAAGATATACTCTTCAAACTATACACACACGTAGATAGAAGAAGAAAAAAATGGAAAAAGGTAACTCTTTCACCTTGGGAGTTTTTTCTAAGCAATATTTCTGTTCTAAACAGAAATACATTAATCCAGCTGCAAAAAAGCAGACTCCAGATTCAGATTTTCAATGAAGCTTTCAGTGAATTCCGGCTTTTTCGGGAATAAAGCCGAACCCAACCAAGCAAAACCCCCAAAACCCTAAACAACAACAAACCCAACAAAAACCCCAAACCAACTAAACAAAAATGCCCCCCACTATTCCTAGTATCCTTTACTGTAACACCTAACAATTTTTTCAGCTAATAAAATCCATTAAAAACAAAGGTACCAAGATATCTGAGAGATTGGCATGGAACAAAACACCAATGAAAAGTGTTGGTTGGCACAGGAAGTGGAGATGAAAACGCTGAAGGTAATTTTCGAACGGCTACCATGAAAGCATTTAATCAACTAAAATATATCTGCACAACATCAGAGATAAATTCTCTTTGAAATCAATATTCTTTTATAGATACAAAGTTTCTACTCACTGCATGTTTAAGTGTACACATTTCATAGAGAACACAACCAAGGGCCCAGATATCACTAAAACAAAGAGAACACATTATTTTAAAACTTAGTTCTAGGTTCACAGATACAAGTTAACTGGCAATGTTAAATCTATCTCTGAAGAGGAAAATGGTGGATTTTTGACTATGCACAAGGCCCCATCTGTGGACTTCTTTGAGCCTGCAAAACCCCAAGGAAACAAAAATCTCAAAACCAATTTATCAATCAAAATAAGGCCCACCTGGAAAATCAGATACTATTTTGGCTTCTGATTTAGAACCATCTCAGCCACAGAAATCAGACAAAATATGGACAACGGCTTTTTTTTTTGTTTAAATATATACATTTGCCTGAAGTCTTTGAATTAAACAAAATCCAAAAACCTCATCACCTAATTCAGCAAACACAATTCTCAAAGTCAATTTATTCTGTTCAGCAGCGATTAAACTTGCCCTCACTCATTACAGGATCTGGTTAGAACACCATTGGATAATAAACCCCACATAGAAGAAATTAAAGGGAAGGTATTGTAACAGTTTTCATCTCTTAAGAAATCCATTGAAATTAGTATAAGGCACTCACAGCAATGAATATAACAGCTCGGTGCACTGGAAGGGTAACTTACTAATATTTAATTACAGATGTTTAATTACACTGGGGACACTGTTACCAGGTACAGGCTGCTGCCAGGGCAGCAAAGGTGTAAGCGAGGTATCTGGAGCCAGCTGAGCCACCCATCTATGCACATCATAGATGCTCAGATAACCAAATTGCTCTGTTTCATCCTTAACAGAGTTTCACATTGGTAGCACATAAACAAAGGCAGTACAACCACTGTGTGTGCAGACAGGCAAAAGTAGAGCCACAGTTAAGGACACAACCTTAACTGTGAACTTGGAGCATTAAGATAAGTCATCTCTCCATGACTTCGCTTTCTACTTTGGACTACTAAGGTACCACCTCTACAGTGAAGCTCAAGTACCTACTTGGGTAAGAGACAAACTAACAGATGCTCACCATCATTTGATCAGAACAGCTTTAGATTCCATTTTTAGATAATAAAAGATATTTAGATAATAAAAGAGCTTATTTTCTTCTTTTTAACGGAATTGTTTAATAAAATCCTTATTTGTACCTTTTATTGTTGTAAGGCTTGTTCTGACATATTTCAGGCGACAAATAGTACGGTGTTCCTATGCAAGTGCGTGCCAGCTCTGCAGTACTAAGACAAAAATAAAGATGGATGTTAACTGGTTAACTCATATGAAGTGCACAAATTGTGTTTTCCTTGGTTAAAGCAATTTAAATTAAGTCCAAGAAAAAACAATATCAAAAAGGAGTTACCTGTTCAGAACTCTGGCGATTCCAAAATCTCCCAGCTGTATTGTTCCATCTTTGGTTAAAAATATATTCTTGATACAGAAATGTGAAAAAGGCTGTTAATTAAAATATTCATACAATTGCACACTTTTTGTTCTCTACATATGTTGAGAAGAAGAAAGTTTTCTACCATTCAGTCCCCCTGAAATCATTATTACTTACTACTATGGAACACCAGACTTCTAGAACTCATGCCTCATTAATATGAGAAAACACTACTTCCCATTGTCAAACATAATCTCTTCTGTCCCCAGACATAAATACATGAGTAACACTTGTAGTTTCATCAAATAGCCTCATCTGTTTGTACAAATATATAAATCTCCTGCAGACTGAAGAAGTTCTTCCAGTATTAGAAATATTTCCTTAAACAAACTAGGAAGGTATGAATGCAATCACTTTGAAAGACAATTCAGTTGAAAAATCGCCACCTACATACCTGTGACTTTATGTCCCGATGCAAGATTTTTCTATCATGTATGTGTTTTAGTGCTAAACAGATTTGTACAAACCAATCCAGAATCTATTAATAAAAGAAAATACAACACCAACTTAATAATTTATCTGAAAATTTCCCCACTTATGAGATATTATCAAATGAGACTTTAATTATAACTATGGATTTTACCTTCCTCCCCCCCATTACCCTCTTCATTTATACCAAAGAATAATTAAAAACTTAATAGCACTGTCACTATAATGCAAACCTTTTAATGAAAGATGCTGGTTACCCAAATTTGATATTAAGCTTCAGACTACTATTTTCATTAGGTATTATAAACCTAGCAGAGGCTTGCAACATGGATTTGATTGGCTAAAATACTTAAGATGTGGAACTTGCAAATTAGGATTGCACTTTTGCTGAAGCCAATACAAGTCTTCTTGCACTCAGTGAAATGACCAAGAGTCCTAGAAAGCCTACTGATGGCTCTCAGAAACTTATTTTACTTATAGTAATTTTGTGTGTCTTACCTTCAAAAGAAAAATATTACAAAGTAGATTTTGATGAGAAAAGCAACAAACATCCAACTAGAAGATTTTGAACAAGCCAACAATGCCCTTTTTAGGGTAAATTTGCAAAAATCACAATTTAAGAAGTGACTAATGACAAGAACTTTGCCATGTGAATAGCAGTTTTACATTCACTACTTAGGAGTACATACATGACAAAATTATAGTATAATGCAAGGCATAATTTTCACTTTTCCATGGAAGACTTTGTAAAAGTGAGGTCAAATGAGAAAATTAAAAGTTTTACAAATTATATCCCAAATGTTTAATATACTACTAAGGCTTTCCAATCCCAGGTAAATTGAAATCCTACTGGACACAGACACAAAAGCATAGAAACAGTTTATAAACAAAGAAACATGTCAGTCCTAACAAAAAACCCACTGTAAATCCTACATAACTTATTTTTACTTAATTTAATCAAATTTGTACTTAAAATCCTCTCATTTATTCCAAACTAGATCACTCCTTTTTCACTAAAAATTACCTTATAACCAGTTTTGTGGCACAAGAAAATGTATTGGAAGTATATCAGCAGAATATTACATTTTTATTACTGGCAAAATGAACTTTTGAATGATGCCAACTCCATATTTCATATTATTATACTTACAAAGTATATTATTTCGTACTTAGGACACATGAAAATCAGTATTACAATACTGATACAAAAATCCCATGCCATCACATCTTTAAAAAATTTAAAAATTATTTCAGAGGTGTAAGAATATTCATGTTGTCTTTCAGTATTTTTCATGTCTTGGATTGGTTTACTTCACAAGAGATTCAACTTTTAAAAGCATCTTACACATAGAGACAAAATCTCAAGTAACACACCCAGGACTTCCAACCATATTTTCTTTCTGGATTTTTTTTTTTTTGGTGCAGTTGTTGTTTTGGGGGTTTTTTGGGGTTTTTTGGTTTTTTTTTTTTTTTGTCTTTTGGTTTGGTTTTGCTTTTTAATGATACTACACTGATCAATAGCAACAAGAATGACTGAGAATCTCCTTTTAGATTAAGCAACCACATCTATAGCCTGAACCAAAATAATTTCAAATTCCTGAAAAGGTATTCTGCAACAAAACACTGTAACAGGAGTTTGCTGTTACCTGATCTTCAGAGAACAGGATTCCTTTCTGGGCATTTATCTTTTTAAATAGGTCTCCTCCTTCACAGTAATCCATCACTATGTACAGACAGCCATTTTCTGTAAAGTAAAAGACAAAGTATTTCAAAAAGACAAAAGCAAGACCCTTCTTTACTTAGCTTTCTAAATATGTTCACCACAGCCACAGAAAAAGCAACAAAAAATTACTTTTTTACATGCAGCTTTAGATATAATTTATTAATCAATTTTTTTCAAACTTCAAGCAAAAAAATGTTTATTATTTTGAGTTTCAAAACCTATTTTTTCCATTTTGGTAACACTGAACTATTTTGATAGGGAAGGAAAAGAATTACATCTACTGAACCAACGTCCCAACATGGTGTTGAAAACCACTATGAAATTAAAGGTGTCATTTTATGGATGCAATATAAAACCAATCTTTGAACTTTCAAACATCCTACAGATCCCCCTACCCAAAAGGGATCTTCAGTTGCCTCTACTTGCCTTCTTCTTTCTTGGAATTTTACCTGGACTTGCCAGAACATGACAGCCATCAGCTTTCATACTAGACATGCAGTCTATTTCAGTTTGAAGAACAGTAAGAGAACTTCCAGCGGACAATGAGAGATGGAAACAATTATTTTCTCATTTTTGAATGAAATCTCAGGACTTCAAAAGATCCCATGCAAGTTTCCAGCAGGAGGTATGAACAAACATAATACATTTCATTCAAAGTTATGGTTTTCCCAGTTACTGATGAAAAAACAGATTAGGCAGAAGCAAATTGCAAGTTGCCAAAAATGTAAGAACTACACTACTCACATACTAGGCATGATTTTGAGAAGAGAAGAATAACTGCAGAAAATCAGTCACATGCTGCTCAAAAGAGAAAGAACTCCTATTTTATGAAAAAGTTAGTCACAACACTTAAAAACCTTTGAATTAAAATAAATTGAATCAACTAAGTTCACTTAAAGTTCACTCCCATAGAATGCTTCTGATATCTGCCTTTCTAAACATCAAACCCTTAAAGTTTCTCTGTTTGGTTATTTTATTGTCTTTAATTCGTGTTATTTTAAAAGATGATTCTAGGAGCCTAGACTTCTTGCACATCTCTTGCTGAAATAATTTTCTTCTATGAACTCTATATTCAATGTATTCAAAGTCAATGTGTTGTGACAATAAAGATGCAACACAAAGTCTTGTGAATTACGGATTACAAGATCTACCTTGTAAGAAAAAAGCAGTCTTAAAGAACAGCCCTCTACCACAATGAAGAAAGCAGTGTGCATTTATAAACCAGAAGTGTGGCTGTGTAATATGATTATGTCACAAAAATCTAATTTCATGAAAAGACAAAGTGAAAGCCCCAGGCAAAAGACATAAAGTCAGCAGAAACGAAGGAAAGAAGAGACCAAAATCTCTAAACAGCAGTTCAAATAATATTTAGGGGCTTTTAATAATATTTTAACTTTTATAATAGGCTTTTGGAACCTTTTTTCTGTTCTTCCCATTTCCCAAGACATTCACTTGAAGACAATGTAGAATATTATTTCTCCTTCCTTCACTGCCTAATGAAGTGAACAGTCCCATCTATTTTCCCAGCTCTGAAAGCAACTATATGATTGCAGTTACTGAAGACAACACTCTAAGACAACAGTCTTGGACATAAAACTGCTCTTGCTATGCTATCAATATCCAAATTTAGACTGTAATTTAACCTACACAAATTTAACCTACACAAGCATTCTAGTTGCTAGGGTATATGCAAGGAGACTTATGCTCTGGAGAAACAAGTGAATACCTTTCATTTAAGCATCAATCAAAACCAATGCATGTAAAGGTACAGACATGAATATTTGTTTATTTGTTCCCCTTTTTCCTGAACTACAATTACTTTTAAACACGGATGCGAATTCTGAAAAAAAAAAGAAAAACAGCTGAACTAAGTAATAAAGGTATGAAAAATACTGATTAAAGAGAGAAAACTCCCTGATTTGTAGACTAAGTGCAGTAAGAAGTCCACAGAGTCACTCATGTTACTTCAGGTTCTACTGTATTAGTTCATCTTACCTTCAAATGACTCCCTATACAGGACAATATTTGGGTGTTTCATGTTAGCCAAAACAGCAACTTCCCTCCTTGATTCTTCTCTCTCCTTATTTGACATCTTCAGAAGGAAAATAACGATTTGTGAGAAGAGAAGTACAAAAATAATGGCTCAGGAATTCGTTAATAACAATCATTTACCTTGGAGATGTTTATTTCTTTAATGACATACTGTTGGCCATTTTCTTTAGCTTTGACAAGTATTGCTTTCCCAAAGGATCCTTCTCCAATCTTCCGTACTTTGATATATTTATCCATAGTTCTTGTCTTAAGGCATCCTTACTTGAGTACTGGAAAAACAAACCAACAAACACAAAAAAAATGAGCATATTTAATTAGGTGTACTTAGTGATTTAGCCTGATCAGGGAATGGTACTTTTTTAAAACTCAAAATGTTGATCCATTTGTCTCTTCAGTGGATTTTCTGCAAATCATCTACTCTTAGTCTCAATTCTATTTTGGTACAGTTGGATAACTTTGGTCCAACAAGGGCTGCATAACTAAGACCTGTTTCATCTTTTGTTTTGACTAAAAAGGATCTGTTTTGTCTCTAAATAAATCAATGCAATCAGTGCCAAGGCTTCTGATTCAGCTGCCACACAAACATCATAGAGCTCTAGCACCTGCTTAAAAATGTTTCATTCAACTTTACTTGGAAGAAACACAAAGGAGGTGAGGGAAATTCCTATGCATCCTTTCCTATGAAGCACTGAATCCAGCTTTTCTTTCACTGTAATAAAGCCAAAAATGGCCTCAATTCAACAGATCCCCATCACATTTCAAATCATTATTCAGTACAGAGAGGTGTGGCCTTAAGCCTGACTGAAAGACTCTTTTTGCATTGCATATAAAACCAATAATCACAACATGGCACAAATCACTATTTTTCACTATGTACTATCTGACCATTTAGACTACCTTTTCAGATTAAAAAGAGTACCCAGGTGAATTTTTAGGGTGTTTAAGGTTCTATATTAAAAATTACTTGGGTAAAAACAGGACACTAGGGAGCTGCAAGCAGAAGCTATGGCAATATACAGATGTGTCAGAACAGCATGGTGAAAGGGCAAAATAAAGACCAAAGTGACAAATGCCAGAGAAAATTCACAGTAGACTAAAATATTATATTTTTTTAAAGCAAAAAGAGCTTCCATACCCCGAGGAAGTTTCTATAAGCTGAAAAAGACAAAAGCGTCCTAAGATTTTCTTCACTTAATCCTCACTTGCAAGAACTAATAGCATTCCTGCTTTGCTGTACCCAGCTTCCTTCCAACAGGAGATCCTAGTAGCTTAGATCCAAACTTCACACACATCACAGGTCTCACAATCAGGGTCTCGCCTCAATTTCAGATTTATTTTTTTTTACAGAATTACCATGTAACAGACACAGATGCTGCTTAATAGGACCTATACCATGAAAGCAGACTAAAATGAATAAGCCCGATTAGCATAGCAAGACAAAACAAGAGAGATCTAAAGTAACCTGTTCTGCAAAAGAAGAGATGCAAAGCCTACAAAGCATAACTATCAGCAAAGTCAGAAGTTAAATTATAGGCCTGCAGTATCTTGGTAAGGTTGTTTTTTTTTTTTCTTACAGTACATAAAGATATATAAAGTTGCACTTCTAAACATAAGAAGGTCTTGGTACTAACTTCAATATTCTTTTTTAGGCAACAGTAAAAGCACAGCAGGTGGGATACAATTTGAACTTTGCATGACTCTACTGAAGTTCTCTTCCTACCCTACTTCATGAAACAACTAGAGCTGTTCTACAGCTGAAACAGCTGCATTAGGCACAGCTTAGGGCTACTTCTGCGTGCTGCTCCGTGCAGATACAAATGGGCAGTACCCAGCCTTTGGGCGAGAAGCTACAGTTCAGTCAAAGCGGATATATAATCCTCCATGAGTTAGAGAGCTTATTTTTACATGTGGCAAGGGAAAAACATGCGTCCAGAGGAGGGACATCAGCGCTGACAGGGCGTTGTCTTTTCGAGCCCAGGGCAGCAAGTCAGTGCATCGGACATGCAGGAGAGCGGCGCAACTCACACCCCGAGGCAGCCCGAGCACAGCCAGGCCAGGGCCGCGCGTACGGGGAGCGGCAGGGCCGGGCCGGGCAGGGCAGGGCAGGGCCGGGCAGGGCCGGGCAGGGCAGGGCAGGGCCGGGCAGGGCAGGGCCGGGCCGGGCCGGGCAGGGCCGGGCCGCGCTCCGCAAGCGGGCCCCGCCAGGCCGCCGCCCCCGCACAGCCAAAGCAAGCCCAGCATCAGGGCGAGAGGCGCGGCCGGGACAAGCAGCCCCAGGGTGGCTGGAAGCGATCACCCGCTACCTGCCCGGCTCACAGAAGGGCGGTCCCGCCCCGCCTCAGCTTTGCCCGCGCCCGCCCGGTGCCCACCCCGCCATACCTGCCCGCCGCGGCCACGGCTGCCCAACCTGGCCTCGCGCCCGGCCAGGCTCCGCCCCCACCCGCCCCTATTGGCGGCCCCGCCCCGCAGCTCGGCTCCCATTGGGCGAGCCCGCAATGGGGCGGGGCCGCGGCCCTGCCCGCGTTAGCGGCACTTCACCCTGGTAACGCGCGGCCGCGGTCACGTGACGGGCGGGGCGCGCGCGGGTGCCAGCGTTTTTGGGGGAAACCCCCCCAGAACAGCGACAAGAGTTTCCCGAGACCCGCGACCCACGCCTCCGTGCAGCCCGGCACCGGCGGTACGTGTCTGCCCCCGGACAGCCCCGGGGCGGGGCTCCTCGGGGAAAGCGTGCCGTGGCGGGGCTGAGCGCAGCGCTTACCGGGGAGGGTCGGGCTGCGCCTGTGGCTCCGCCGGTCCCGACTCCAAAGCGCGCCTCAGTGGCACCTGTGGGCAAAAAGCCCCGTGATTCACAACGCGCTCTCTCGGCCCGAGTGCCACAGGGCACGGCGCCCTGCGGGCTTGTTAGCCTTGCACATAGGCGGACCAGCGGGCGTTTTCCTTAGGAAAGAAAAAGTCCACCCCTTGACTTGACACGTTTTGGTGGAACTTGCATTAGCTGTGTGTTAAGTGGAGCCCACACTGGCCTCAGCACTGCGGCTGGCAGTTCCCAGGAGCTCCGTGCTCAGCCCGACACCTGCGTTTTCTCTGCAGGTAAAACCCTTAAGCTCTCGGGGCCTCCGCAGCGCCTGGAATTTAGCGGCGGCGCAGTTTAGCCCGAAGCCGAAGGATGCCGCCATGCACCCGGCTTCTCTCTGCCTCCTTTACCTGGGAAACCGCCTCCGCCCCGTTCTGAAGCGCGGGACGGTCCTGCCTCCCCCTGGGCCCTCAACCCGCCCTCGCAGCGAGGGAGCCCGGCACGGGCCCCTCCCGGGCCTCCGGGAAGCCGCGCCCCTCGGCGGCAGGGCGGGAGCGAGGGCCGGACCCGCGCCGGGCGGACCGCGGGAAGCAGAATCAGCAGTGACGGCGATGCTGACCCCGGGGGCCCGACGGGCGCCGATTCTGCGCGGTGCGAATCCCCGCCCTCCCCGGGCCGAGGGGGCGGTGCCGGGCGGCGGAGCGGCCGCGGGTCCGGGGGCTGCGCCCGTGTCCCGCTGGCGCTCGGAGGGAGGATGAGCCAGCGCCTCCCCGGGGATCAGCGGGCGGCACCGCCCGCGCAGGTACGGGCAGGGCAGGGCAGGGGCAGGGGCAGGGGCAGGGCAGGCTCGGGGTCCCCCGCGGCCCAGCGACACGGCAGGGGAGCGAGCGGGGCCGAGGCGGCGGCAGCAGGGCAGCGGCAGCCCCCGCCGGCCAGGCGGCTCCGCCCGCCGGGGCCGGGAAGGGACGGGACAGACGTGGTGGCTCCTCGGTATCCCTCACCTCGTCCGTGTGCCGCCCCCGAAAGGCCGGGATGAGGGGGAAGTGCCCCGCGTGTTACACAGCGTAAACACAACGTGTTTGCACCCTGTCACCGCATGCCTGTGCGCATGGGGAAAGCGGGGGGCTCTGCCGTGTCCAGGGTCTCCTCCCCGCATAAGCAGCGCTGGAAGGATTATTCTGCATGAGTTGCTCGCTTCATGTTGGCTCACGGGTTTGGCTAGTAGGGCCGCTCTTAGAGAAGGGAGAGAGGCAATGGACTCTTGTTGGAACCTCATAATTATATGGGCGTGCAGGTCAGGGAGGTTAAAACTGAACATTGAGTGCATTCTTTCATACTATCTTCCCTGCTTGTCCAAAATTATTCCCTGCCCTAGCCAAAACTGTGGAAATGGCTGTAAAACAAGTGTGTATCAATTTGCACTTAAATGAAGGGCTGTGAATGTGATTGTTCAAAATTGTGTGCTGATAGTGAACTATGTTCTGTGTAGTGTAGTAAATTTGCTGTGTCACACTTTAAAGTACTAAACTAGGTAAAATAGGGCCTTACAACCAAATTTAAAATGTTTCTGCATCTAACCTATGTCAGAATAGATGCTTAAGTATTTTTGGCAACATACTGGTAAATGGTAGTCATTTGGGTGTGAAGACTTGAATCTCATTTTTGAAGTTGTGGGACCTCTGAAGGTTCTGGTGCAGTGTTTGTGGAAGAAATTGTCAGGTGAATGTGTTCTTTTTGCTTTTAGATGCTTTTCTTTTTGGTGGACCTGTGAAGGGGTTTATTTTCAGTATCCCTTAGCAACAGAGATACTTCTTTGCAGATACAGCTATTTGAATGAAGGATGTGTTGTTATGACAGATTTGAAAGCAGATAGTCATCAAAACTGTTTCTCTATTTAAGGAAATGTCAATATGCTGTAATGTAAAATTTTAAAAAATATTTGTGCATTACAGGAAACATACCTTTGTGAAGAATAATAAAAGAGAACTCACTGGCTGTCACTATCACTTTTGCTAAAATAAGTCTTTCACTAACTACTGTAAATTTGATGTCTTGTCTCTTTGGCTGGCAAGCAGATGTAAACCTGCTGCAAAGTTTTCAGAGTGGGAAGGAGTTCTGCTCTGGGAAAACTACAGGTAGCTTGAAACACAGTGACTCTGCATCTCTCTGCAACACATGTGAAAACAATTTACATGGTGTTCAGAAAAACGGAGCTTGTTTCTTGTTTGCTTCTGTTTAGTATTGATATGTGGTATGTCAGTCCTAAAAATTTTTTGCCTGATAATGTTAGATGTCATACAGAATGTGTATTGTAATGTTTCTAGAAACACATTTTACTTGTTCTATTCCAAGGTTTTCTTTGCCCAGATTTTTACAGTGGCCTCTTTGAATGGTTTACTATTCCACTCTTCTCTCTGTGGTGCATGCTTTCAAGTTAAAGTAATCCTGGGTAAAATTCCCCCCCTTCCTACCTCTTCTCCCTTTGTAATAAGAGCAAGCCTATCTAAATTCTTGACCAGGAAAGACATTTGAAGCTGTTGGCTTTTGCTCTTTGTGACTGCATTGCTCTGAACCACTTCGTTTTATGAAATTGTCATAGTTTTTCTCATGACCATGTTTATACTTCCTGTTGTGGTCTCTGGCACACAAACATTTGCAGCAAATTGACGTTTGAGTAACCTGTGAGTGAAAACCCACTGTGCTGGTTGCTCTATGAACAGGTGGGTCTGGCTGTGTAATTTATCTTCTCCTGTTCACTGAATATACAATTGGCTTCCCCCACACACACTTTGCTTTGGGGTCTCTGTGTGTGTGTCTAACCTTGAACAGCAGAGATGCATTCCTTGAGTGTAAGCACTAAAGCTGGGACAACTATTCCAAGTTTACAACGATTGCCAAAAGGCATTCTAGGAACATTGAGATAGTTTTTTCCTGCTCTTATTTAGCTGACTTCATGTGTGTGTGAATAGGTGTAACTGTACAGATCAAGGTTTCAGGGTAAAGTCTTATAATAATTTGGCAGTAGGGATATTTTTAACTTGGTCATAAATTAAAAAAGTAGAATAGAAGCTCTGCTGCTGAAGAGATTTGTGCCAGAAGTGATAGTGCCAATTTTGGTTAATTTCCTAATTCTCAGGCTATTTTGCACGTTCCTAAATGCCTTGCTTTGGCACCTTGACAGCAGCAATAACCCAATAAACTCCAAAAGTTCTCAGCAGTGGCAGTGATCATGTACCTGGAGCTGCTTTTGTACTCTCTCTGCTTATTTTCCCAAAAGTAAGATTTCAGCTTAATGCCTGTGAGCAAGTTCCCAATTCTGCCCTCCTTGTTTCAGTTGTTCCCTTATGTCATAACATTCAAGTGCAGATTCTGTGTTGTCTGACTTGCTAAAGCTGTTCAGGTGTCAGGTCAGCTTTTCACCTGTGCTTGTGGACGAGGAGGCTCTGCAGTACAGTACTTTGTGCTTGTTTATATGCCATGCTTTGCAAACTGAAGATGCTCAGAACAGTAGAAAGTTGATAATTACAAATTTTTGGAGTTAACTTGAAGCTTGTTTTTGAATTTTGGAAGCCTTTATAAAAAGTCAGCTGAGAGAATAAAGTCTGGACAGAACAATACTCATTTAAATTGACTGTGATAAGAGGGCTGTAAACAATTTTTTTTTTCTTCTGGGAAATGTGCTCTGCTTTAGAAACATAGAAACTGAAAAATGTAAATTGTTGAGATAGCAATTATACTTAATGAACTGATATTTTTTATTACTGGAGAAGGAAGTTGATGAAGTAATTCATAGGCTTCATGCATAATAGAAAGAATTCTAGACAAAGCTGTTAAAATGGTCATGAATCTGTTTACATCTGGAGTACCCTGATTACTTTGTATTATGTAGTAGGTAGTCTTGAGTGTATATTCCTGGAAATGAATGTAAAGAAAAGAATTTGTAACTTCATAGTGGGTACCAGCAATTACTTTTAATAACTTGCAGAGAGTCTAGTCAGGTGTTTTCCTCTTGAACTTTCTAGGCATTCAGCTGTTTTGTTTGTGAAGCATTTTCCTTAAACTTTCTGGTTGCAGGATCAGACTGTGCTCTACTTTGTGGGGCTGAGGAGGAGTAGTAAATGAAAAAGTGAATTAACTTCAGTCCTGGACCACAGACCCTTTGATAAAAATAAACTTTGCGTTATTTTTTCTCCTTATTTTTGATATATTTTGATAAATTTCTCTAAAAATTTCAGAGGAGATTAAGTACTCAAATGTGTATTTTGCATGTTCATACTGCAATAAGTACAATGAAGAAAAGTTTCCTAAATGAAATAGTAAAAATGGCATTTCACTTCATTACTTTGTTTAAATTCCAGATAGAGCTACTGGGGTGATTTAATATTTTGACATCCTGCCAGTTTAAATTCAAGTACTTGTTTTCCTGAAAGATAAGTTTGTGTTTGAGTTCCTTCCACTTTTATCTTCAAATTAGTGTTCTCTGCCAGATTTCTTGGATTTTGATGTGTTATCTGCAGTTTTTGATCTACTGCAGCTTTTTCCCCTGAGTTTTCCGCTTTTAATTTAATGTGAAAAAAAATCGGTTCTCCATATGCTTCCAAACACATTCATTTTGTAATTTTGAAAACTGAATCTATAGATTTCCAGAGTATATCTAGGAAAGAAAACTGAAGATTCCTTTAACTGTTGACTTTTTTTGCTTCTAGTCTTGCAGACAACTTCAAGTTACTATTAATCTTACCGACTTAGCAGTTTTCATCTGTTTTGTGCTGAGATGTGAATATTCTTTTAACTTGGGCAGTGAAGCTTTTAAGGTACCTGAGAAGAGCTAACAATCTATGCACTAAGCATTTATGTCATTACCACAGTTAGAAAAATCTCAGTTTTTATTCCAAAGAAATTTTAAAGAATGTTTCTTTTCTTTGGATAGGTAGAGGATGGATTATTTTTAATAAATTTGATCTGTGAACTGACCTCATCTCTGTGGTTATATAACACATTTAAGATAACTCACCTCCTTTGCAGTCTGTTAGCTGAAAGCCTTTTAGCTAACTATAGGTGATTTTTTTTTTTTGCAATAATAAAAGTCTCACATGAACCCAGTTTCTTTTTTTCCTCATAAAATACCCACCATGAGTCTTGTTTTTAACTTGACACCACTGTTGAACAGTGAATTTCTCTCTGGGCTTTCCTGCCAGAAACTTGTCTACCATTTGTACACCCTGATGAAATACCCATAATTTTGGGAATGCCCTTGCCAATGTTTCAACTAGGTTTTACAGCTGGAGAGGAGAATATTCAATTGAGGGTAACTTGCTGTGCATTCTGACCTGCTAACACACTTGATTTAGGAAATACTTTGGTGCAATTTGTGCATCTTCACTACCTTTTGATTTTTTAAAAAAAATCTCCTTTTTTTATTAAAAAGCAGAAACAGGCTATTAGTAGTCTTGTTTATTAACATCAGAGGTTCACAGGTCTTTCTGAAAAAAAAATGATATATTTATTTCCTCCTTTGGAAATTACCAGAATGGCCAACCGTAATGGTTGGGAGAGCTGTATTTAAAAAAATGAAGTGGCTTCTGTGTAGTCCAGCAAAGGATGTCAGCCATGAGCAAGATCCAGGTGTTGATCACAGATCAGTCTTTCTCTCAACACTGTTGCTTGAGAGGATCCAGAGCAAGAAGCAGAGCAAGTCTTGTCAGCACTCCTGGCCTTGAAGTTTAAATAGCTGTGCACACTGCATCTGTCAGTCTATCACTCTGCTACTGTGATGTCTCTCTCTTAATGGGAAGGAAGCACTCAAGATTCATAAATGCTCATAGTCAAAAGGAACAACAAAAGTCAGAGGGTCTGCAAACAATCAGAAAGTTTTGTTAGTGCTTTACACACTTGGCATGGAAGTTGCTACGTTAGTTTGTATAAGTGCATGGCAGTGGGTTTTGGATAAAGGGATAGGGTGAAAGGGAAAAGAGAAAAAGAGATCACTAGTCTGGTTTTCCAGCATCAGTACAGCTGATGAAATGTCCTGGGGGCACTCCTGGGCTTGCGGGGGTACTTTTTAATAGCTAGGTTTCCTCACCAGGAAGGCAAGTTTCTTGTTTTCTGTGCAAATTACCCATCGTGTGCAGTCCATTCTTTCAGACCTTTCTGGAAATGGGCTGGAGAGCTTCAGGGGGCTGGGATAGTTTTGATCCCCCTCTACAGTCTGTGCCCACACCTTGGCCTTGTTCCTGTGCTTGTGCTGTACTGTGTTGTGCTTCTCTTTTGGAACTAAACCAAGGATGTTTGTCCCGGGGAGTGCTGCCCTGCCTCTGCATGGCCCCTTCTCCAGACGATCTTGTTCCTTATCATGTTAGTACCAACAATTGTCTGTTATTACCAATAATCTCTGGTTGGCTCCACAGCCATCCAGTAATCACTATTTGAGACATACACATTAGCCCTTTATCTTCTGGGATTCAAGAGTTGCACAGACCAAGAGGAATGCCCATCCTTTTTTGTTTCTGGTGACCAAAGGCTTGTCACTTCTGACAGAGTATAGGGGATATGTTCCTCTTCAGCTGGTATTTTCTTCACTCCTTTGAAGCTGGAAATTTGTTAGTAGGCAGAGTAAGGACCAGGAACCACCAGGGGTCCCCACAAGATTTCACAAGTAGCGGTTCTGTTCCTGTGTTTTGTTTTGGAGCACTCTATAGGATTTTTAACTTGATCTCAGGGGCTTTAGTGCGTCTCTAAAAAAAATTTAATTCAGACTTTAAAAATCTGTGGTTGATGCTGTTACTGAGAAGATGCTTGGAGTTAAACTTGAGGATAGGGTGCTTTTTCACATTCCAGTTTGACAATCCTGAGCTATGTTGAACTTGAATGGAATTGTCTGAAAGATTCTCAGCTCAGGTGTGACCCTGATCTTAGGAATCTGTGCACATAGTTAGGGACTGCTCAGTGCACTTTTATGATAAGTTGGAAAAAAGTAGTATGATTAATGAGATTTCTGGTGATGTGTAAAAGCTTTGCTCCATTGTGTAACCCTCAGATGACTTCTACACAAGTCCACATTAAAAAGGAGTAAAAGCCTTTAAAAACTGTAAAGAGGCACTGTTGTAGTGTTTTTTCAGCAAACAGAAAATTATCTAAGACTCAACAAACAGAAGTTGCATTGTCTACATTGGAAACTGCAGTCAAAGCTCCTGCCCTTCAAAAGAGGAGAATGGGTTTTACTTTTCAGTTGTCTTAAGGAGTTGCAATTTTATTTCTCATCTGAATACGATCACAGAAGGGACACCAGAGATTTTTTTTTTTTTTTGGTCAAGGGAACTCTTCATCTTTTCTTTCCTGGACTGAATATTTGCAGCTATAGGTAATGACCCATTGGTTTAGAAATTAGTACTGTATCTTTCATGTGTTTTAGGCTTGCTCCAAAGCAGCAGCTATAGACACAGTTGTTTGCTGTGATTTGACTAAGGATCGGTACCTGCCTGTGAAGCTAAAGCTTTTGAGTCATACTTGCTTTCATACTTAGTTCAAGTTCATGATAAGGGATTATGTTGTTAGTTTTTCTTTGTTTTTTTTTTTCCCCTCTCCTTTTTAGACTGTTGACTGATAATCTCTCCAAGACTTTACCACTCGTAGAGCTGCTTGTTACTGTACCTGTGTGGGAGACTACCCTTAAACTCTGCTAGAAGAGGTTTTTCTAATGTATCAGTAAATGTGGTTTGTTTAGTAAGTTTCAATTGGAGTTTTCAGCTAATCCAGCCAGTTTGGTTGAATGCTATTAAAGTGTTCACATTAGTAACTTGGTAAATGTGAAATGTCATTAAAAAGTATTCCCATTAGTGACTGGGTGTGAAAGAAGCAGCCTTCCATCAGGCAGGGTGATATCTTTGTGCCAGTGGGTGTAATTCTTCAGCTGTCACAATAAGCTCTCTGGTTATGACATTTTAGGGAGTGGAGATGCAGTGGTTTTGAATACTTTATACAAACTAGAGTCAATGCCCTTAATGTTTGTCATCATATGACCAGAAGCATGAGTTCAGTATTCATCCAGTAATTAGGTTCTCAGGTTTTAGTTGTTTTTCTTGTTGTCTTCCTTTTCTTTTTTTTTTTTTCTTTCTTTCTTTTTTTAATGAGTATTTATTTTAGGTTCTACTTTTGTGAAGATCAGATGTATAGTGATGATATTCTCTACTGGTATTTGTCGTAAAAATGAAGAAAGTTCTCAGGCTGTTGTTATATTAAGTGTTTTTAACTAAGATTTTTAAGATTCAGTAGAACATTAATATGAACACTGTGAGGTTTTGTTGCAGTTTTACAGGTAAGACTGTGGTTTACAAGTATTATCTTGTTGGGTTTTTTTCAGTGCTACAAAGAATGATCTGCCTATGTATTTCTGTAAAGGTTAGCATAAGCATTCCCTAAATTTAAACTTTGAATAATTGAGTATTCTTAAGAATTTTTGTGATTGAAGCTTAACTGGAAGTGTTAAGATTTTTTGGTGCCTTTTTGCTAAGAAATAATCTGCTAGTGGTCTAAAAAATACAGTGAGAAATTCCTCACAACTCATTCACCCATCTTCCAAACCCTGAGTTTGGAAGATGAGTGATGTTCTCATCCTGCTTAAATATTTTCATGTTGCAGACAGAATAAATAAATGAAAGCTAGATATGCTGAATCTGTGGTAAAAATGGAAATGTAACTTTCAAGCAGGTGAGACCAAGAGAAAGAGTGGCTAAAATAGGGCCTTTGTTTTAGAACTATTGTAAAATTCTTGTAATTTCAGAGTTTATTTTATTTTTTGTGAAGGACAGGTTTATTTAATAACTAAAAAATATGGAGGATTTTAAATTTAATATGGGAGGTTTAGAATTTAGTGAGAAAAGCTTAATTCTGCTTTTGTTTTTTGTGCAGGTGTTCTGGCATAGACTCCCATACATATATGGATACATGTTGAAATTTTAATTTAAGAATGGGTGTGGGAAGTGTCTCTGTCATATTATTTGTCTGTTCTTGAAATATGCATAAAGTACTTAAATAAGTATACTTAAATATACTCTAAGGATACTTAAAAATAAGATTCTATATATATATACAGAATGTCTATTTCATAACAAATAGTTACCTTTGAAAGTTCTTAACAGTTAAACCATTTAAAATTCTATATTATTTTCAGAATTTTTCAGCAAATTACTCTTTGGTTCCTGTCACTGCGTTTTCCCTACTGTAGAACATATTCCTATGTGTAAAGCTTGTATTGATAATTTTAATTACATCTCCTTTTGCTTCATGGCTGCATAGCATTCTCACTAAGTGCAGTACTCTTGTAGGGTCTGTTGGAAGATGTATGAGAGAGTACAGATGACTGCCTTTTAGCTGAGTAGCTAGTACTGAACAGAAGAATTGAATTTTACACTGATTTTTTAATTAATCAGGATTCTTAGTTTGAAAAAGAGCTCTTTTGTTAAGATCAGTCATTCTGTTTTTTTTTTTTTGTCATTGTGGTTTTTTTGTGTTGATTGTGTTTGCTGGGTTTTTTGTTGTTGGGTTTTTTTAGTTGTTTTTGATTTTGAACTATTTGAAGCAAATTTGTAATCTGGAAGAGTACTTTAAAGTTTTCACTCTACCGCGCTTCTGGGGAAATAACAAGCCTTAGCTGCCTTTTTTGTTTTTCCTTTGAGATACAGAAAAGTGTTTTTATGGGATAACAGAGCACATTCTGGAGATTTACTGATTGCTTGGATCAGCTGTCAGCAAATGTCTTGTAAATCTGTGGTTTTACTGGCCTATTTTGTCTTTTCCATAGACATGTCTCTGCACTGGAAGTGGTTCTCTCAGCTGACTCGCTTCTGTGCTTGACCTTTTAATTGTAGAGCTTGAAAGAGAGGCAGGATGTCTGACGTTGGAGAGCAGAAAAGTGCCTGTGGTACTAGACTGCAGAAACCTGCACAGCCTTACATGCTTTTTCTGCTGTTAATGTAAATGTAGCTGTTTGTTCACTGTTCTCCTTTATCAATGTACTTCCTGCCTGCACTGTATTTAATTAGATTTTCCACTATATGCTTTGCCCAAGTGCTCATTACTTTCTTTGCTCTCTCTACTCATAACAGGCAAGATATCCTGCTTTAGCTCTCTGTTCTTCAGTTTGGTTATATTTGTTCTGTATTGCTGCTACCTTTTTGTAACTTGTAGTATAGTCACCATAAAAAATGTTCCCCAAAGCATGAAATACTCTTGTTTTATTTTGATACAAATTTCTTAGTGGTTTTTGAATATTCAAATAGGAAATAACTTTTTTTTTTGTGTATACATACAGGTTATAAAGCAGCTAAATGGAGTCTGAGCAGCTGTTTCATAGAGGCTACTATCGAAACAGTTACAACAGCATAACTAGTGCAAGCAGCGATGAGGAGCTCTTAGATGGAGCAGGTGTAATTATGGATTTTCAAACCTCTGAAGACGACAATCTCTTGGATGGTGATGCATCCATTGGTAAGTTCATTTCAGCTTAAAAGTTTCTCTGGGTTGTATTTTTATGGGTCCTGGGGGTTTTTGCTTAGTTTTTATTTTGTTTTGGTTTTATATGACCAAATTGGATCCTTTTCTGTTAAGCTAATCTGTCCTTCAGAGAGAGGCTTTCAACCTGAAAGGGGTTGAATATTCTTCTGTGTGCTTGCCTAACAATTACATTGTGTGGGATGACTTCTGCTACAAGGCAGATATTAACATGCTGCTGACAAATGTAAAACTTGCTGTCAAGTAAAAGGATGGCTGTTCTGCAGCTACCTGGTCTTTCTTCTCTGCAGTGGGATTTTGGAAGTCTCAATGTCTCCAGTATTTCTGTGATGCAAAAATTAACAGGCTGTTTTAATCATTACCTTTAGAGATAAATCTGTTCTGCTTCATTCAGCTTCACCTCTGTAAAACAGAGGCAAAAGCCAAAAAGTAGGGGTGTTGTTAGAAGCAACAGAAAGCACAATATGAGCTGAATTTTGACTAGATAAAAAGTTGTAAAGAAAACTTTCTACAGTGAACATTATGAAAGCACTGAAGTAATACAAAGAAGAAAGAACTGGCTTTTTTTTTTTTTTGTAGTTTAAGAAAACAGTTCAGGTAGTGAAAGTATTACCATTCATTTAGCAATAGTCAAAGAGGTGAACTGAAGGAGGGAAATAAAGTAATTTCTGTTGAAGATGCTCAACTTGGTTAAATGTATACTCTGGTCACTTCCTCTCACTTTGTTTAAATCAAACTCTGCTTCCCGTATTTTTTGCTTTTTTACTGCCATTGCCTCTTTTCTTCTCCCACTAGTATTTAGTTGTTTTTGTTCCCTGCAGTGGGTCTTCCTCCATATGTTTTGCCTTTGCTGCACTTAGCAGTTGGATGTTGGCACTGTACTAAATGTCTGTGCCATATCATTATAAGCATCCTTCTCACCTGTATTCCTTCTGTCTAATTAGATATCTTGAATATACAGTGGTTTAACTTGTATACCAATACAGGTATCACAAGCCAGCACACCATCAATCTACATATTTCTTCTGGTACATTACTTGGAGAACAACAGCATGCTGAAGTCCAGTGCTTAAGAGTTGGGAAATTATTAGGTGAACAGCTGGCTTCTGTATATAATTCTTTGTTCTAAGTATCTGGCACTTCCAATAAAGTGAGTGCCTTGCTTGTCTATCATAATATTTACAACCTGTACTGAAAGTCTGAAGCTACTCTGGTTATTGTTCATATAAATAATTTCCATCACTTCAAGCATAAAGGAGAAATGAGTTAACAGTAAAATAGTTTCAGAGCCAGTGTTTTGCCCTTGTTGTGAAATCAGATCCATAAATTGAGTCCAAACAGATGAGGTGGTTGTTTTGTTTGCCTTGTCAAAATCAGTGCTAATTACTGCACACACCAGCAGCTTCCATCTTGTTCTAACACTGATGTAACAGAATGTGGGTTGGTATATAAATATGAATGTATTTTCTTTTAAGGAACTTAAAATTTTTGCTAATGACTTCCCTGCTTGCCCCAATTCTGGACTCCCTGTAAGAGGCAGCAATAGTAATAAGCCCTATTATTTAAGTGAATGGTGATTTATGGGTCTCCATACATGGAAAATGTTTTATTGTACAGCAAATAATAATAAATATCTTAGTAGTAGATCAGAATCTGATATCAGTTTTCTTTTTTAGGGTGGTAAGAACATACTTAGAAAAATGTTACACATAAACTTCCATTCAGGAGGTGAACGTCTGTGTTTCTCATTCCTTAGGTGTCCAAATAAGTCAGGTGTTTTTTCTTCTGTGTTTTTAATACAGCAAATCTCATTGACAAGACAAAACAAGGGCATTCTTGCACATGCCCATTTTGTAATTCTTACTTAGCATCAAACATTTGGGGATTTTTTTGTATTATTATTATTGTTGTTGTTGTTATTATTATTATTATTAGTACTATTATTTAAATACTCTTATCCTTTAGCTGTATTTTGTTCTGTTAAGTCCAAGTACAGATGGATTCAATATGGACAGAAGGGAAGGCTTCTCCCCTCCTGAGGAAGGGCAGGACCATCCCAGTAACTGGAAGATTGCACACTTCTCAGCACTGCAGGCTCTCCAGAGCTTGATGTGAATGCTGAGGCCTCAGGTCTAGCTCTGTGCTTTAGCAAAATCAGGACCCCCTATTTAAAAATATGGTATGGTTTAGGTCTGTGGGATTGGAAGAATTTATAAACCTGGTATCTTAGCAACATTAGCAAAATGGCAACAGTGTATCTGTAATTCAAATGATTGTGGAAATAATGTAGATAAATTGAAAGCTGCATAGTTGAAGAATGTAAGCTTGTAGTACAAATGAGCAGAGATGTGAATTTATGCAATCTGCATAAGTTTTCATGGACAATAGAGTGCACATCAACATTTTACAGTTTATGTAATAAAATATAGAATTGCAGATATTTTAAAAAATCAAGACCATGAATTGAGGAGAAAATTAAGGATTAAGAAATAGTCTATCTTGTTTTTTCAGCTAATGAAAATGGAAACATAAGTTGCACATATATGATGTAGAGAAATGTCTAAAAATGTGGAATTTCTACAGTAATTGTAGTCTTTTCCCCTCATTCAGAGGGTAGTAAGTTAACAGAAGAAGTCTGCTTATTTCATTAGGCTTGCTCAGTCCCTTGGCTCTCAGGGCAGCAATTCTATAAAGCTGCACTGTGCTGCTATTCACATTACCACTCATACTTAAGTACTTGACTGAGGTTTAGAAAACCATTGAAGCTCTTACACAGTGGTGAATATGCCTTCTGTTGAAAGCATGTGGAAATTGGATGATGTTGGGGAACAATGCTAACTTCATATACTTATGTGGGACATTCCTTGGTACTACATTGGACTAAGCAAATGAATGTTAACTGAAATGAGTAATCAGAAAGTCCTGTCACCTAGACTCTTAGGTTCCTTAAATATTTAGTTGATAGCAATTTGTCTTTTTAGAATCATCTTATTTGGAAGGCTGTGGATAGTTCTGTGTTGGGTAATCACCATAATCGTAAAACTGATGCTGTGTAGCAATCTTGCTTTTCTCAACACAATTTGAAAGCATGTATGTGACCTGTCCTTTAGTATCTCATGTGAGGAAAATAATAGAAATTGTGATGATGTAGTACTGTAAACCAAATGCATGTATATGTATAGTAATTATATGTGTACTATGCCTGTTATGATTCCCAGTAGCTGTTTTATTTGCATGAATGCCAGATTTTCAGTGGCAGTGTTATAGAGAACAAATAGGTATTGTGAAATTGTCAATTCTTTGAGCCTCGTGTATTTTAACGTGCTAAATAATTACATGGCCATGCATGTGGAGGCTGGGATGGTCTGTACCAAAGTCCTGCCTTGAAGGGATGCTGCTTGTCATCCTGGAGGTCTCCATAATTTTTCTCAGAATTGAGTGCTGTAAGAGAGGTAAAAGAGGACTGCATCAGTTTTGTCTGTTTTTTATTGAGGTGTAGGGCAAGTTCAGTAGGAGGTGGATTTTTGTACTGTTGTCAGACCACAGTTTTTTCAAGGCACTTCCTGAAATTAGATGATTAAACCTTATTTGCAGTAAAAATGGTTTGCAAACAAATGACCTCACTGGTGTTTACATCTCAAGGTACTTTGATCTGTCTGTGGGAATGTGAGTCCTGAATGAGTTTATATTCTTCTTGGTAGCTAAAGAGATTCCTGCTTCAGCTGAAGGAGTTGCTTATATTGTGAGTTCAGTGTGGAGACAGTTTACATTTTGACATATGGTGTTAACATAAAATTGGCAATACTTAACCTTAGTATGACAACCTGTAAACTGGTTCAAATTCAAAAGCTGCTGCTACAGCCGCTACTCTCCCTGCTACTATCTCATTGCCACTGAAAAACAAAAAAATATGCCACAGGTCATAGTATAAGACTCTGTGTCTCTCCTAAAACCTCCTTAACCATGATTTGGAGTCATTTGCCTAAAGACAGAGACCTAAACAATCCATTCTCAGTGCCTTAAATACCAACACAAAAAGTCTTACAGTAGTGGACTAATGTTGTGGCATTATTTGAGGAACAGAATCCAACTTTCACCAAGTGTAGGCAGCTCAGTATAATCAAGACATTTGAACCACAGGGGGGATAATTTTTTGAGCAGGAACTAGTTATCTTTTCCAGCAACATGTGAATGTTGTTTCACATGTATGCTTGTTTCTATTTATCTATTGCTCTTTATAAATAGAAGGAAGAATACAAAGAGAAGAATACAATAACTTACTGTTCCTGTTGTATTCTGTATATGTGGAAATTGCCCTAACAGATTCTTCCTATTGTTCACAGCTGATATAAAGAAGAGCCTTTGAAGTAATTTTGCACCATTGGCTTTGTTTTTATTATCCATCCATTCCATCCATGTATTATAAAACTGACTTGACTGAGCAGTCATTATGACAGTTTGATATGTCACTTTCCTAAGTTACATACAACGTATTTTCCAAGTTAGCAATATTTGCATTAAAGAGCTCATTGCTGTTCTTAAGTAAGGAGTATATTCACCCCCAAATGGTGCCATACAGATTGAAGCATGAGATAACATGACTTTCTCTCATCACAAGGGAAAGCATGAGGCACAGCTAATTTACAGAATGAAATTAAATTGAATTGTCAGTAACTAGTTATGATTTACTTTTCTGTTGGATTGTAGTTAGGCTGCAGACATTTTGCCTGTGTTTCTTACTGCTAATGTAGCTAAACACAGGATATCTGATAGTATCAAACCATGATTTCTTCTACTTTTTTTATTAGTAATGCATGAAGTTGATTTTGCCCACCTCTCTGGAACAGAAATTCTTATACATTATGTTTACATGGGTAACTGGGCTAATTAACAAGGTGCTTCTTCAAGGATTTAAAAATTATTGTCAACACCCCTTCTCTCCCCCACCTCCCTTCCCCAATTGACTGGAAGATTCTTAGTTTAAGGAAAAAAATGTTTGATCTTAGTTATGAGATGTCATGATTGAATGAGTAAATTTCAGTGAGTATTTATTATTGATTTCCTGAACTCTAGCGTTTGTTTGGTTGGGGTTTTTATTGTCGTTATTGTCCAAAACGTAAATTCACTTGATGTTGTTGCAGTTGAACAGCCTGTAATGGTGTTATAGCTAGCTAGTTAGTTTAGGCATTAGGCTTTCTTAGGGATGGAAATTACACCAGTGTGTATGTAGAGTTTTAGTAACCAAGTAGTTTCTTGTTCTCTTATATGTTTGAAAACAAATAACTATAATTTCAATATCTCATAAATACCATGGTCAGCTCTTCAAGGACTTGTTTGTCAACCCTACTAGCAGTCCTTGAATGGTCTCACCAGTCCTTCCTGCCAAAGATTTATTTAGCACATGAGCCTGATGCTTTGGAAGAAGATAAATTATAGTTCTAATAATCCATTCTTTCCTTCTTTCTGATATTATGTAATTTTGTTGGCTTCCTTCTGCAGCTCTCCTGAAGTGCTTAAAGCACATTGGCTTTGTCAACAGATGCTGCTGAGGAAGTTGTTCCCAACTTGACACCTTGGTATAGTGTTAGTATGTGTATGTCCCTCTCCCAGACAAATGGTGTGAATAGTGTAAAGTGGAGGAATGAAAACAGAGGAAGTGTGATGGCATATATGTAGAAAGATGAGTCTGGAATGTAAAATAAAACAATTCAGTATAATATGTGTATAAAATCTTTAGGAACTAAATAGACAATTTTTCCTACAGATTTAATAATATTTAATTTATTCATTTTAGTTTTGATTTGTTTTCTCAAGTCAGCCAAAGAAGGCAGATAGGATTTCACCTAAATTGATGTTGGGCTGTACTCTTGTTTTCTGCCTTTGAGAATATTCTTGCTTACCAGCATTTTAAAGTGAAAGCTTTTCATGGGCTTGGATTAAACAGAAATATTATTCTGAAAGAGGATGGCATGACGTCCCTGGAACATGAGACTGAGTCAAACCACAAATCTACCTAGCTTAGCATCCTGTCTCTGGCAGGGGTTAAAAGTCAGTGCTTAAGGAAGAGTAATAACAGGGTAAGAGATAGGCACCACAGTACTTGTAGAGCAGTTTTTGTCTAGCTGATGGCCCCTCTTGTCTACGTGGTGGGTTTTAATTTTAGTCTTTATCAGTGTATTTTTCTTGAACTGAGCTTTTCTCACAAATGCAATTCTTTAGCACCCAAACCATCCCTTGCAAGCTCTCATCACTTAGCTATGTTTTATGTAAAGCACCACCTTCTTTTCTTTATCTTGAACCTAAATCCAGGTATAAATACTGCTGAGAACAGATATCAGTGCCAGGGTGTTACTTAGGTTAACACTGGCCCATGTGTTAGCATGGGCTGACATGTGGATCTCCTTGTAACTTACCCTTGTGTGGCATAAATGCTTAAGCTCTCTTTCGTGTTTTTTTTTGGTTTTTGTCTACAGTTGTAACTGCAGAAAATATTTCTGCTGATACAAAAAGTTTTAGGGGATATTATTAGCTTATTGAAGTGAAACTGCTGTTGATAGAAAAAGGTTTGATATGAAACTAGGACAGGGTGACCTGAAACTAGGATTGTTGTGCCAAATACACATGCCCTGATAAGCCTATCATGCAGTGGCCATACGCACGTAGAAACTAACAAGGATTAGCACATGAATTACGTGGTGCTGCCACTGTTATTAGAAGAGATGGTGAAAATTTTATTTCCATTGCTACTTATTTTTTCTTCTCTTCAGTTATGTCTTTTTCAGATTGAGGTCTTCTTATTTGCTTGATATGACCTTGTAGCTATCCCATCCTTTGGATCTTCTTCACTGCCCCTTTCTGAACCCTTTCTAATATCTCTAATTTAAGGGAGGGGTCAGAACTTCACACAACATTTGGAGGATGGGCATGTCCTAGAAATGGAGTAAGTTTATTCTGACCACTACTAAGTACTGAGCCCGTAGTTTAATGGAATTCAAATATGCCTGGCATAATGTAGTATTGTATATTAGCAACATGCAGAATTGCTGTTGACACTGTGTTCACAAAGCTTATTTATTTATGAAGAAGATGTAATATTGTCGAAGATGGAAGGTAAGCTTAACATGTGCGTGTGTGTATATATATATGTATGTATGTATGTATGGCTGTTGTGGTTTAGGAGTGGTACTCCCCAGTTTAGTTCTCCACTGAGACCTTCCAAATTGTACTGCTTGCTCCACCTTCCCCCCATTCCAACAATAAACAACCCTAAAACAGAATAAGAGCAATAGAGCAGGTAAGACCTATATCCTTGTATGCATCTAGGTATGAGGAAAAATAGAACAATTTCCGCAGCAGAATTTTGGGTAGTCTGAGAAAAGGGAGAAGTGAACTTCAGGGAAGGATGCCAAATCTTCCTGTTGATGCATTGTAACTAGAACTTTAGCAACCTGGAGTGTGAGAACACATGCAAAGGTGAGAGTGCAGCAGTACTTTTTTTCTTAGTAAAAGCCTATCCTGTAAACAAAAAGTACACAGAAAATATTTAGTAGTAGTTAAGAGACTCTTAGAGAATCAGAGAGAGCAATTTGTTTGTAGAAAATAGGTTGCTTTTCTTCCAAGTCCTCCTCACAAAAAGAACCCTAACAAAACAAAACCCCAAAGACTAAAAAGACTAACACACCTCTCACATCAGGTAGCTATGTGTAGTCTGTTGATGTCAAGTCTTGTTCTTCAAGTCTCATTGGGTTACACATGAAATCCTGTTACAGGCAGGCCCAGAAAGAAGTGGAAAGAAAATGGAGAGACTAGCCTTGCTTTCAATGTTTTGGACCAAGATGTCTAACCAGTCTTTAGGGACCAAGCTTTTTTTTTTTTTCCCCAGCTCATTTTTGGTCTTAGGTGTTAATGCTGCATCATTATTTTATTATTTCCCACTTTCTAAGTCTATTTTTTCTTCTGCCCTGAAGTTTTGCATGGCAGTGGGAAACCTTTACTACTGTTTCCCTGATTGGCAGTGAAGGTTCAACTTCCCTGAGGGGAAGTCCGTCTCAGAATTGATTACACAACATGCCTTTGGCTATATGACCTGTTCTACTGCATTCTGTTTGCTGGTTGGTTTGACTTCACTTACCACCTTCTGTGTCTGGACACTGAATAAAAGCACCATTGGAAGTTATACAAAGCTCTAGGAGTATAATACCTGTGGTCGGCCAGTAAAAAGTGAGTTCATTAGATGAGAACCTGAACTAAAGTGTTCTCTGGTGGGTGAAATGATTGTGAGCAAAATGAAGTAACAAATTTGTGGGAAACAGGTGATTATGAAAAAAGAAACTGTGATTAAGAAGCTATTTTTTTCTGTATAATAAAATACAAATTGGGGAAAATCTTACTGTGTATTACTCCTGTGCACATTCTATTGGGGATTTTTTACTTCTGTGTTGCTTAAATCCCATCTTCTTTAAACTACTCAACAGCATATGCTATAAATTTGTTTTCTTCTGCTTTTACATTATATTTAGTCTAAAATTTTTTGTTTTGTTATCTGTCTGCTTTATTGAGGCTTTTGATGAGGTGGTAATGGTAACAGAGTCTTCTATATATAGCCTGATACACTGATCAAGGACAGAATTCTACATACTACCAATGAAGGAATGAAGTTCAAGACTCTAATTTGCAATGCTTCAAAAGTAATTTGTCTTTGTTTTTTACTGTGTATCAATTTGAAGCTATGTATAACTGTACCTTTTTTTCTCTCTCTTCCCTTCCTCCCCATTTTCTGTGGTTGCTTTTTATATCATCCTGGACCATGTCTTGGAATTAGAACCGAGAGAACAGTGCTTGTCCTTTTATCATCTTTCATATTCTCACAGAAGGCTCTGTGTGACCCATATGAGAAAGTTGTATGGTTTTATGCAGAATGAACAAAGTCAGGCTGAAGGGGCTGCAAGATAATAAATGGAGACGTTAAGAGAAGTCAGCCTGGTAGAGGGGTTAGATCTGGGCTTAATTTGGCTCATGGTTTGAGAAAAGAGTTAATGAAAGAAGAAACTGGGAGAAAAGGTAGGAGAGTGAAGCTGGAAGGAAAAGGAATGAGGAGGCACAGAGGGTTTTGAGACCATTTATGTATACTTTGGGCACTCTGTTGTAAATGGATGCTTCCCCCCTCCCCTTCAAGAGAAGGTATATATGAGTTAAATTCTTTTCAGAATGGTTGGAAATGATAGCTGCTTTGGTGAGTGCTCTGTGTAGCATTTTTCAGGAGACCATATCTTCTAGCTCTGCCAAGAGAAGCTTTTGTTTTGAATAATAATAGGAAAGAAAATGACAGTTGAGAGTCACCAAAATCTTTTGCATTAGTCACATTAACATTTGTAATTATCAGTCATGTTTTTGGCCTCTGTTGTTATGCTGATGAAATCATTCAGCATCACAAAACTTACATTTGTAATTTCATAAAAGACATTATTTTAATTTTCATTACCTGGTGCGACAAAGTTACACAGTCTGAAGCAAGAGCATGTTTATTTTATGTAGCAGGGTGCTTGGCTGTCTTCTTTAAACCTAGCTTACCTTTTAAACTGAAATGGTGGGAAGTGCTTCAGAGTTAAGGTCTTCCCTCCAGCTTTAGGTAATCAGACTCTCATGCCTCTCTGGTACCTCTTTTCATTGGCCTTGTTTTGTCCTTTCAAAACATATTTCCCTGGGTGTAACTGATTTGTATAACCTCTGACTTGTTCTTATATTGTCAGATACTTTACCTTGAATGTGATTCTTCTCTTTCCCTAAACTGGAAAAGACAAAGTGTGGAGAGAGGATAAAAGTGCCTTTTGTCATTCTTAGTATGCCTTAAAGGTATGTCACCAGTGTACGTTCCAGTATTTTCAGAACAGTGGACTTCTGCAAAGACAGGTGCATCTAAGTTATGGTTAACCACAGCCTGTGCCTGCAGAGAACAATGAGAACACTCAGATGTGTGAAGTTATTTGGGTATGGAGGATTTATGGGATTGAGACCTAGTCTATAATTACTGCAATGACATTTGGAAAACAAGCTGCTATACAAACCTGCTGTTTACATGTGGGCTGTTATATGTAGTAAATTGGCAATTTGAAGGGGCTCTCAGCCATTTAAAATAAGGCTATTGTTAAACTTGCTTTAGGCCTTACAACAAGTGTTCATAATATTTTGTACTCCATAATACCCAAAATACATAGTTAGCTAGAGACACCATTTCACTGACTATAATTTTGAAATTTGCAGAACTTCACAACATAAATAACTGACACACTCTTTGGAATACAAAGTTGTCAGTTCAAGCCATGCACTTTTTCAGATCAGGTAGAAAAAGAATAATTTGGAAAGATTAAATTGCATAGGTGTTTAGATATTTACAAAGGAAAAAGACTGCTTGACATGTTAGTATGCATAGTATCTTTATTAAGAAAACCAAAACAACACAAAAACTAAAACCATCTTTCATGGTATTGTAGGAAAGGGAATACACACAGTGATGATGGGTATGAACAATGAGAACACAAGCTACTGTAACTGAGAAGGTAAAATGACTGCTCTGCTTTTTAAGAGTAGACAAAGGGCTGTATTTGGCAGCCAGTCTATGAGCAGTGACCTTAGAAGAGCTGTCTTTTTTAGTATTAGGTGGACTCTTGAAATTTCATGTAGCAAATATGTCATCTATTTTATACTGCAGAGTTCTTGTTATGGCTTTCCCTCTTATCTACAGTTGATCAGATATGCTCTCAAACAAGTTATATCCTTCACCTTTTCCAACTCAATCTGGATTTCAGTCTTGGACAGAAATTTTGCAAAGTGAGCCATTTCTTTGCTGTGACTGTTTTTTCTTTTCAGTTGTAAGACATTCCAGACTTTCGGTAACCACCTCTACCTAAAGTAGAGATGATCTTCCAGACTTTGTTAATGCAAGTCCTTTGTATCCTTTATTTTGTATTCTCTCAAGTATAAAGTTGAGTTTATAGTGTTGTGATCTATAATCGACATATAATGAACACTAATGGTTCATTCTGTAATAATTCTTGCTTCAGGTTACAAAAACTGTTGTATTTCTTCCTGCTGTGAATGACTTTTTATTTAGAACCTTACAATAAGATTGCAGACTACTTCCAGGTTCTGTTGAGGTAAGGAGTTAAGAATGCTCAGGGATTTCTGTTGTATTTCTCTGGAAATAAGGGATATGGATAATTTGAAGTTAAGTGCTTAGGTTTGTCTTTTCACAGGCAAAAATAAATGGTGATAATGCATAATGGCTCTGAAAGTTTTGCATGTGCGAGATCTTAAAGATTCTGGGGTTTTTGTTAAAAAGGTTGTGGGAGGTGACTCTTAAAAAAGCATTTGTATAGGTCATAGCAAATGGAGCTGTCTGTGTTTTAGAAATGAGTATCTGTGGCTCAAGGGTTGCCTTTGTCTTGGAGATAAGGTAGTCTTTAAGGTTTTGAAACATATTTTGCTATATGCTCATTTCCCATCCCCCCCTTTTCTCATTTGTTTTTCCACCTCTAGAGATACCAGCATTTTCTCGATGTTTGTATCAGAGCCATATTTTTTTAACATTTAGTGTATTTACAAGCCTGTGAAGTAAATGTAACATTTCTTTATGTCCTACTGTGTCCTCAAAATGATCATTTGCAGTATACAGCTTGTAACATTGGCTTATAAGAGAAATTACTTCCTTAAGAACATATATGGAAAATTGTTTAAGAAACTACTGCATTTGAAAACTAAAATAACTCTGTCACACTTAGAGAGGTGCAAAGGCATACACAATAAAATTAATTCCATTAATTCCTTGTTTGCTGTGAATGGAATGGAAGCTAGCCTTAAATATATTGCATGGAAGTAGGCATGCAATATATTTAATTTTGCTACCTGCTGAAGGGGAAGAAAATGAAAAACTATGCATACCTTCCATATGTATTTCATTACCACTGGACCAACTATGGAAATCTCATAAAATAGCCTTCTTATCAATTACTCTTTTCAGCAATTGCAAGATAGGACCAGGAAAGATCATACATTAAACATAAAATAGTGTATGGATTCAATATGTAATAGTATCTGCTTCAAATGGAGGCATGTAGTCAGTGTAAGATTTCCTGTCTTTCGATCCCGGCTGTTTGAAGTGCTTGGGCTTTGCCAGTGCTGGAACAGCCACGGCTTGATGATGCATCACATGAATGCCTTGGTGAGCATTCATGTGGGTTGTTGCCTATTTTGAGCCTGTGACTTTTAAGGGACTCAGACCATTTTATCAATGTGTAGAGTAATGCAAGCTAAGTGTGGACTTGTGTTTATTACATTTTATTCCACCCCCACCCCAGGCTTTGTAGTGTGAGTATGGATGTTATACAGTTGTAATACCAGAATAATCACACATACAAAAAAATTGAGACACTACTCCATTTTAGTTAGATATGTAATTAAATTCTTGGTTTATTTTTTTTGGATGACACATGTTCAAAGCTGTCAGTCACTGCTATACGACTGAAAGTTCTACGTGAATGGGGGATAGGAGGTTGATGAAAGTGAGTGAGCTGATCCTGTGGAGCAGAGGGGTTGGCTTTTGGCAGGTTAATGTTGTTGTTCCTTTGAGGTAATCGTTTTGATGTTAGCATGCATGAATCTTCCCGTACAGATAAAACGCGACTATAGGTGTTTAGAAGCGTCAGCGGGCGTGGTTCCGGAAAGGTGCAGGAACTACGGGCAGCTCTTTCTCGGCAGGTTTGCCTGTTTTGCTGAGCCGGGCCCCACCGTTCACCTGTTGACGGGGTGGCAGCTTTGGCGGGCTCACCTATGCGAGCGCATCCCTCCCGCCGTGCGGCCGGCGGGGCCGGGACCCCGGGGCCGGCAGTGCCGTGAGCTGCCGCGGCCCCTCCGCCCTCTCCCGCCGGGCGCTCCGGGCGCGCCGTCGCTGCGCCGCGGGGCCGGAGCCGCGTCCGTGTGGCGGGCGGGAGGCGCAGGTGGCGGGGCCGCCCCGCGCTGACATCAGCGGCGGGGCCGAGCCCGCTCCGCAGAGCCCGGCGCTGCAGAGCCACGGCGGCGGCGCAGGCCGGGCCCCGAACATGGCAGCGGCCCCCGCGGCCGCCCTTGCGTGAGGAATGCCGCGGCCCTCCTGAGCCGGCAGGCGGGCCTCGTGTTCGTCACGTCCATGGATGTCTCTTCCGATCCGTATCTGCCCTACGATGGAGGGGGAGGAGACGGCATTCCGCTCCGGGAGTTGCATAAACGAGGTATGCCGGATTGGCGTTTGGGTTACTTGTTTGCATAGCTGTACGTGCGGGACCGCTGTCCACGTTTGAAACGGGGACGTAAAGGCTTGCTAATTATCGAACTGCTTTTTTTCGCCTGCCCGATGCCTTTTGTGGGAGGAGAATTCAGTTCTGGCTGGTTCCTGTGTTGTCAGGGATTGTTTTCTCTGCGGGCAGATCAGTCCTGCTTCACATCTCATCGCCCTGTGACTCCATCTTCGATATGTGGCAGGCTTGCCTTTCGCTGCCTCTCGGGTATTTTTGTGTGTGTTTTTTTAATCAATAAAACCATCTCGTGCAGAAAAAGAAACCCTCCAAAAACTGTGTTTGTCTTTGACTGCGAACAAATTAGCTAGAGTACTAAATAGACTACTTAGCTGCCTTCCAATGGCATGAATAGGAACAGTGTTTGTCTGGCTTTGAAGTTTCCGTACCTGGTTTTAAGACTTGACCGGTTGTTGCGGTCTTTGATATGCCAAGGGAAAGCTCTGCAATGGTCATGTGTCAGCTCAGCAAATATTGATGAACTCACAAGGAACTGGTACTTTACGGGAGGTTCTTTACACTGTTGCTTGTAAGGAAGCAGATCTAGAAAGAAAAGTGTTATCAGTGTTCAGGGGAGGGAAAAAAATCCTCTTTTGAGCTTACATTTTGTTTCTCACCATAAATTCAAAGCAGAATACCTTCTGTAAAGATTTGGTTTTGTTCTGAGAAGTTGTAGCAGGAATAAAAGTTATGCCTTCAAATTCTGAGAATATAAGTATGTTTTCTCGTTTGGATTGGATGGTCACAGTCTGGTATTTAAAACAATAAATGTAGTGAATTCCTACTTTTGTTTAAATTAGGCAATCTAAAATTAGAAAGTTATCAACATTAATAGCTGCTGGCGTAAGCATTAGAGAGGAGGTAGGCTGAGAATAGACATATGATTTACATAAAATTATTTTTTTCTCTCCATGTAATTTATTGCTTTGCACGTCCATGCAAACTCTTAATTCTATAAATAAATTAGATCATAATTTATTTTCATCTGACAATTTATCATCTGTCTTTTAGTAGTTTACATAGAAGCTTATTTGTTGTCTTTTTATGATTCTTAGAATGTTTATCAGCATATCTTAAGAACATCAACAAGTTCCAATACAGTTTTATTTTCAGCAAGCAAATTTTACACTGTCTGGCAAGTGCTAGATAGTTCGCTAAGTCAGATTTTAGAACCACTGCTGAGAAATTGAGCCGAGTGTTTTCTTAAAAGGTTTGCAAAATGTGAATTTGGGATCTTATCAAGGCTGAATATAAATACCTGAAGGGAAGGTGACAAGAATGTGGAGACAGGCACTTCTCAGCAGTGCCCAGTGGCAGGACCAGAGGCAAGGGGCACAGACCGAACACGGGAGGTGCCCTCTGAACATCAGCAGACAGTTTCTTACTGAGCACTCTAACAGGTCACCCAGACAATTGTGAAATTTCCTTCCTCAGAGATACTCAAAAGCCATGTGGACATGGTCCTGGGAAAACAGCTCTAGGTGGCCCTGCTTGAGTAGGGGCTTTGGACAAGGTAACGTCCAGAGATCCCTTCCAACCTCAACCATTCTGTGAGTTTAGATCTGTAGATAGATTTAAATATGAGAACTGCAGAACAGTCCTAACATGACTTTCAGAATCTGCAGTTATAGTTAGACATTGAAATGTGATCAGCTGTATATTCCTGGAAAATAACAGGTTTTAGTTGATTTTTACAATACAAAAAGTAGATATTTGCAGTGCAAAGTGCTGTGTGTGCTACACTGGAGTATTGCTGTTAAACATAATGTTTGAAAATACTGTAATGAAGACTGTGGAGGATTCAGCTAGGTAGTTCCATTGTGGTGACACTGCTGAGGGCCAGCAAGACAATTCCCAGTTGTGACTTACCATTTTTGCAGTTCCACTGAATTCTATTAGGGCTTGTGCTTCCCATATTCTAATATTGTATTTCAAAACAAATGTTACTTGTGCTTCTTGGGCTTGCTCTGCTGAGTTTAGATTTTAAAAAATCCAAGCAACCAACAACAAAACCTGAATGGTGTCACTGAAATCTTTGGCAATTCTGAATTTTTCAAATGTTTATCAAACCATGACGGTATGTCTCATAAGAAGATGACTCCAGACAAGGTTGTTCCAATAGATGTAACCAAAATTTGTGAGTATTTCCTGCTGGTTTACAATGTCACAGTAATCTGTTATTGTGATTCAGCTAGTAAAATAAAGCTCAAAATGCTAGCAGACAAAACCAGAAATTGAAAGTAAATCCTTCACATTACTTTGTGTACTACCAAGATTTTTATTTTCCTCTCATGTAGATTTCACAGCATCATGATAACAAGCTCAGAGATCATGGGTAAAGATATTCCAAGAAAGCAGACTTAATTATGAAAGGCTCGTGAAGTTTTCCCCTTATTCACATACTCACAACTCGTATGTCCTGCAGAGTAATGTTCACATCATGCAAAATTGGTGTGTAACATCAAAGCATTTGTTGAACTAATTGTCTGCAGTGGCTCACCCAAAGTAGCTGTACCTCAGCAGTTATGAAATGACTGTTTAAATCAGCAGGGGTCTTTGAGGTTTAATTAACGACCTTCACTAATGTTCAGTGAGATGAAGTAAGAAGTATTATAATGCATTATTATTAAAGGCCTTATCCGTTAGCTTGCATTAAGAAGATTTTTTTTTCCCTGTGCAAGTACACTATGAAACATCAAATGGAAATATTAAAAAATATGTATTTATTAATTGTATTTATCTTACTGAGAGAGACTCACTGCTGTCTCTTAAAAAAAAAAGCTGAACAGATATTACTGAATACTTCTTACCAGGAGCTTTTTTGACTTGTGCTGTGCTAAGATTTCTTTTTATGTGATACTAAATGCATCATTCCAGACCTACTTATCCTCCCTGACACACAAATAAAAATTCCGGAACACAATTCACTTCTGCTGTCTTCTCTACTAAATAAGAGTTAAAAATACTACTTCTCAGAAAGGGTTTAAAAGTTCTTATGTAGGATTGCATATATCCCAAGTAACTGGCATGCATGTACATTTTTGTAAGAATTTTTCATATAACAAACCATATACTGCCACATATGTGAATAACTTGTGTTGCCCTCAGATTTATCTTTGCATTGTTTTTACTGTCTTGATCCTTTTGAAAGTTGAGAATGATCAGTATCTTGCTTGTCTTCCAGCCATTCACATACATGCTCACACTCATTCTCTTACCCCTGACTCTCTTTTTATTATTTCCTAAATAAGCATTCATTTTACCCCACTTCAAAAATTTGAAATCTGAGCAATAGCAGAACATGTATAGTGCCCAGACTACCAAGTCAAGCAAGACTTCATCTTTAGTAGGCACAAGCTTTGTTGACTCCTAGTTATTTTATGCATATACTTAAACATGTCTTAGATTTAAGAAACTGGAAGTCCTCAAGCAAAATGAATGAAATTTTGTTTCACTGATAATCTCTGATAGAGTCAGTAGCCAGGAGATGTGAAAACTACATGTATGAAGAACATGCCAGATGTACGATGGCTTAGTTTTCGTAAACCTGATTTTTTTGGGAGATAAAATAAGTCACAATTTCATTTATCGTGCACCAGTCACCAGCCATGAAGGTGCAACTTCTCTTGCTTAGTCAATACTGATAGTAACAGGGGGAGCCTCTCGGCCACCTGGAGCCTCACTGTTACTGTAAGCTGTGGGGCAGAGAATATTTAATAATAGCCTAGGGAGACTTTGAGTCAGATGTATACTGAGCCAGTTCAGATGCTCTTAAGTGATAAAACTTATACTTTGGTATTTTAAGTTGTATTTCTGCTTAAGGTCCTCTTATGTTTAAGAGTTAGTAATAAGTCAAAAGTCAATACCAGTGTGACCTTTGAAACAAATGGGTATGAAAGTTGTGTACACATGCTCAGAGCTAGAGCTTGACCCTGAAATTTTATTGGTTGCAGAGTGAGAGTTAAAAAATTATTTTAACTTAAGAAAATTATTTTTAACTTATCTATGAAGCATGTTTCTCAATTTTGGAAATCATTTTTGATGTATTTTTATTTGAGATATTAGAAAGCTAATAAACAGACCAAGATTATGCCCTCCTTGGGCCTGAATGTGGTCTGGTTGGGATAATCATATTAACAGAATTACTGTTTTTGCTGAATCCTGTCTTTGCCCTCTGAAACAGCATATAAGTAAGTTGCTCTTACGTACATGCAGCAGTGGGACTTAGAAATCTAATTATCTAAATTTCTGGCATTCTGACTCTGATGGCCTTGGTCATTGTTAGATCACAGATAACTTCCGTTTTGTAATGCTTGCTTTCTCTAACTATATATTTTTTATACCTTCTATTTTTATCATCTCCTTCCTCATTATTCATCTTAAATATAAGTTATGTATTTAGTAGTGGGAGGATCTCAATAACTTTTCACTTGCATACCTGAACTCCCTATTCATCATAGACATAAATAAATAAACATAGTCCATCTGCCTTTATGGCTACAAGAAAATAAATCTGTAACAATAAATCTTTTGGTTTTGGTGGTGCATCACAGAAGCAGAAATGTTTTCACCTAAAGTGAAAAGCCAAAGCTCAGGGTTTTGTTTTGTATTTTTTTTCCCATCTGTGGTGGACACAAATCTTCAAAAGTCTTGGTTTAAATCAGAGGTGCTACTATTGAACTTTGATTTCACTCCTACTTTTTAAAAGGTTATTTTTAAACCCAGATCTTTTTGGGGGCAGATGAAATGGAGGGTATTATCATGCAGTACTTTGGTAAATAGTACAACTTATCCTTGTTCCTCAAAACTTGTTCCATATCTTCTTGTTTCCCATTTATTAGATTTTTTCCAGTTGATTTTTTCAGTTTGTATATGTATAGTTGTGTCAATTTTATATGCATTTTGATTGCAATGCAGTGGCCAGTTTCTGTTTGAAAACCTTTGATGCAGTTAGAAGTGCTAACGAAGAGACATGCTGAAAATTCAGTTACAAGTGAAATGTATTACTTGATTACAAAGACTTTAACATCATTTAACATAATTTATGGCATTGTGTGGTGTGCTTCTGATTATGAAATGTAAAAATTGCTTCTAGCCAGGAAAAGGAAGTAGTGCTTAATGACTCTTTTTGAGTGGTTACAGACAAATTAAAATAAACTGATGATTGTTTCTTGTCTTTTTAATTGAAAGCCTCATATTTTGAGGTCTGAATATGGCGACAGAAAGAAGCTGAGGCACTAACACGTATCTCGTGTATACAAATCTTCTTTGTTACAAGCGTAAGTGATCCTTCCAGTGTGTGTTGCACTCAGGGTGCTTCCCTGCCTCCACTCCGCTTGCCACCTAATACCCAAGGACACACGGGTGAAGCAAAGCTTTGGATTAGAATCTGGCCTCCAGAAAGCTACAGCCCCTGCTGATTTTAACACTCAGCAGATTTGGATGGTCATGTCAGGGGGAGCTTATTCCAGCCTTTACTGTAATCTGACTAACTTCATTTTCACTCCCAAGGGTGCATTTATTTTTTTCCTTCCTCCTTTGACACTGCTGGGAGTAGCCCAAAGAAGACATGTTACACTGCTGTCAGCCAAAAGAACAGCGGCTGAGGCAAATGCTGTGTAGTTGTGTGTTGTTTAGAAAAAGGGATGGGTGAGCAGCAGCAACTATTCTTGCTGTAAGAGTTAACAATTACATTGCTTGTAGAGAAATACCTTTGAGAAATTAGGTCCTGTTATTGCTCTGCCATTGAATACAGCATTGACATTGTTTATCTGTTGTTGTTTTCACAACTCTGGAATGTTTCTAAACCTTAGGGAGTTTTGAGCTCTGTGAAATAGATGTTACTGTATAGTGTCTGGACATTAATATTTATAATTTTGAGTTGTTTCCAGCAGAAAGTTATAATTAAAATCTAACGAGACCCCAAGGGTGCATTTATGTATTTCAGGATAACTAGTCTGACAGTTTGTTGCTATGGAAGGGGCTGAACTTGTTGCTCCCCATCTATTCTCTCAATTTTTGCCCTTGCACTGGCTCTGTTTTTTCTCCAACAGCACAGAAACTTGATTCCAGTTCCTCATAATGGCAGATTTTTTTTTTGTTGTTTTCAGTTTGTCTGCTTAGTTGGATTAGCATGTTGGGTTGGTTTACTGTGCATTCAGATCAAGGGTGACAGAGCTGATCCAAGGGTGAGAGTAAGACTGTGTGACCAAGAACAGCAGGGAGAAATAGGGGGAGCAAGATCTACTCTGTGTGCCAGCAGTCAATTAGCTCACCACAGTCTTACTGTGTAATTATATCCCAAGAGGTATGGCTCATTTCTTAAAATGGAATAAGGTAATATAGGCTCAGTTTGAGACAATGGTGTATTTTGTGATGTGCCTTCAGAAAATGGATATCATGTGCTGTGTCTTAAGACCCCTTTAAGAAGTCTTAAAGCTTTATCATAAGGTTATGGTCCCATATTAACTGATAGCCACCTTCTTGAGAAGCCTGTTGATGTGTCAGTTCTGTACCTTATTCTCTTGCGGGGGTGTAGCTGTGAGGATTTGTTCTCTAGGTGATACTGGGTAATTGTTCAGATAATCACGTGGTGGATTACCACATAAAAATCTGTCGTGCATCGTTTGACTACGCAGGATGTAGTATTTGTCTTTAATCTTGATGCCTCTCTTCTTGTTATTTTTATGAGAAAAGAAGGAACACAGCCTACAAGGAAAGAGTTGGGGGGGGGGATTGTTGAACAGTTATGCATGAATCAGGAGCACCATGTATGTTGTTAAACCCCTTTCTTGTGTGAAATAAATTAGCTATAAACGTACCAGGTATTTTTCTTTTAAAAACACATCTTTCATCAGCTGCATGTGTTCCAGGGTTACTTTCAAATTTGAAAGAAATCCTCTGAGTTGCAGAAAGACAAAGCAGTATGGGATTACTGCTGCAGGAGGTGAGGCAGCTGTTAAAAATACTGTGCATGGCCGCAAGATTGCTGTGTGTAACCTACATAAATCAGCCTTCTGTCATGTTTATCATAGTTCTAACATCAATCAAGATTGAATACTGCTTGGATGAGGCACATCTATAAAATATGAAAGAAGAGATATTCCTTGCCTTAATGAGGGACAAAAGGCAGGGAGGAATTCTGATATATAAAGGAGCTTCTGTGAGTATTGTAAAATCTGTAATTTTTTTGCCTAGTGGTTCCATCAGCAAAAACTAGCTAGGCAAAGCAGGAAGTTGGATCAGTGTTGGGACCTGACAGCCACTGAGTATAACTTCATGTTCAAAGAGAAATGCAGGAGAGCAGTATGGTAAGACTGTTGTTTTTTTGTCAGACATAGTATCTTCTCCAGCAATTTTCGATTGTATTTTTTACATTCTCATTAAAATAAAAAAAAAAATATAAAAAAAATTTAAAAAAGAAGAAAAAATCCCTCACTTCTTTAGGCATAAAAGCTTTTTTATGGTGTTGGAATCCACTTTTCTTATTCTGTTTTTTTTTTTTTTGTGTAGCATTTTTGCTTTCCTTGTACTTAATTCTCATCAGGTGTCCCAAAATGCAGCGTTTAACTGCTAACCTTAATGCTTACTACAGTTTTTTCTTTTAACATTGTGCACTTTTTTTAACAACTTCAGTTGAAACAGTTCTTCAGCAATACCAGAGTTGATTGCTGAAAAAGGATTGTGCTCGAGGCTTGGAATTACATGCATGGAAGGATAACAAAAGTCAGCTGCCTTTCTAGAAGGTAGTTCATTCAAGACTTAGAGTGACTGACTCCCCCAAAAGAGTTTCCTTTTCTGAAGAAGCACATTGCTTTTATTGTCTAGAAGCCTACTGTCTATAAGCTTGCAGGCTGTGATTACAGCAGCTCAAAGCAGTTACATGTTGAGATTCAGGACAGCCAGCACAGCTTCACCAAGGTTCCTGCCTGACCAACCCAGTGGCCTTCTATGAGAGAGCGATTCCATCAGTGAACAAGGGAAGGGTTACAGATATCATTTATCTGGACTTCTGTAAAGCCTTTGATGTGGGCCCCCACAACATCCTTCCTTCTGGAACTGGACGGAGATGGATTTAATGAACAGGCCATTAGATAGATAAGAAATTGCATGAATGGTCACATCCAGAGGGTAGGGGTAAAGGGCTCAGGGTCTTGATGGAGATAAGTGACAAATGGTGTCCCTCAGGTATCCATATTGAGACTGGTGTTATTTAGTACCTTCATTAATGACATAGATGAAGGGGTTGAGTGGTGCTTGGCAAATTTGTAGATGACACCAAGCTGAGCGGTGCTTTTGACACTCCTGAAGGGTGGAATACCATCCAGAGGGACCTGGACAAGCTCCAGAAATGAGCCCATGGGAATCTCATGATGTTTAACAAGACCAAGTGCAATGGGGTGTTGGTGGATGAGAAGCTGGACATGACCTGGCCATGTGCAGTTGCTGCCAGGAAAGCCAGACATGTCCTGGGCTGCATCCAGAGCACCATGGACAGCTGGGCCAGGGAGGGGATTCTGCCCCTCTGCTCTGCTCTGGTGAGAACCCACCTGCAGTGCTGCATCCATCTCTGGGGCCCCAGCACAGGAAGGACACCAACCTGTTGGAGAAGTCCAGCAGAGGGACACCAAGGTGATCACAGAGCTGGAGCACCTCTCCTATGGGGAAAGGCTGAGAAGGTTGGGTTTGTTCAGACTGGAAAAGAGGTTTTGAGGTGATGTAATTGTTGCCTTACAGTACCTGAATGGAGCCTACAAGAAAGATGGTGAGAGTCTATTTATAAGGGTGCATAGTGACAGGACTAGGGGGAATGGCTTCAAATGGAGAGAGGAGGTTTTGATTAGGTTCTGGAAGAAATTCTTTACTGTGGTGGTGGTGAGGCACTGCAACAGGTTGCCCAGATAAGCTGTAGATGCCTCATGCCTGAAAGTGTTCAGGGCCAGGTTGGATGGGACTTTGAGCAGCCTGTCTAGTGAAAGGTGTCCTTGCCCAAGAGCTAGATGATCTTTAAAGTCCCTTCGAACCTAAACTATTCTGTGATTTTGCCTTATTTTTGCAAAGTGTGGAATGACTGTGTTTGGTTTATAAGGATTCTTATGAATTGTACTAAGCCTCTGAGAACATCAATATACTGTTTCCTTCTCTCTAATAAGATGGGTTAGTTTGGAGTAGCAGTAGTAATACAAGCTCTGCATGCCACTCTTACCATTAGCTTCCAGTCTCATAAAAACTTAAGCAAACTCATATGTTACAAAAAGGCTTTACTTCCTTTACAGCTCCAAAATGGCTTGGGTGTCCTCATATGAACTTTAGAAGTGTTCACTTACTGTAGCTAGAGGCTATACCTATACATCTTGTACACTAAGTGCTTGTTGTGGTTTTTAAGACCAAAACTGCTTCTATTGTGGTGAAAAGTGAGAAAGCCTGAGAAGGCATCCTGAAACTTCAGGACTGGTGAAGTGGGAGAGGACGGAAGGGGAAATACTTCTGAAGGTTTGCTAAGTGCTACAATTTATCTATGTAATGATGATTTCCTGCCATATGGTTACAAAGTTGTGATAAAATATTTGTATTTTGGTAAGGGTTTTAACACTGCATTGAAAATACTTTTAATGACACTTGGAACTGGGAGTAAATTGAGAATTTGTGTGTTTATGCTGATGAGAATCACCCTTTTCATAGCTGGAAGGAGCATCTTGCTGTGTGAAATGCTAGAGTAGGAAGAGTAGAAAGGGAAGTGAAAGCTTGGGAAAATGTTGAGTCTTAGTAAAAGTATATTTCTCTAACATCTGCTTTAGAATAGTTGTATACTACATAGATCATAATGCTATCAGGAGAATGTTATCTCAGAGTTCTGTATCTTAGATACAGAGCATCAGGTTTTGTAGAGTTGTCCTCTTCATGGTTCTCTAAGGAAGCCTTTCTGCCACACTCACTGCTGCCTGTTTTCTCACTTGCTACAAGATTACAGCTATTCAGTTGTTTCATCAGGCACTCAAGCTCCATATTCAACAAAACCTCCTCTTCAGCTTCATATCTTCTTCTGTTTCTCTTCCCCATCATACAATAATCACTTCTATTCCAGTATTTGGTGTGCCAGCAACTGTTGGCAAAGTAGGAATGTGACATAGTTCCAGTGGGATTTTTACTGTATCTAGACAATGACCATCATTTGTAATCTACTCCATGTTCTGCTATGGGTCAGGTGCAATTAGTATAGTGCCATCTTTGATTATGGTATCTCTGATAATGCCCTGGTAGCAATTCCAATGTAGCACCTTGTGATATGCATACAATAATCTTTTACTCTTTGTGATTCATTTATAACTCTCAACTTTCCTTTGCCTTCTGTGGCATAGGATTGCATGCTCCTTGTAGTTTGGCACTGCTTCATTTATAGCAGGGCATAAAACAAACTCTTCCAGAGTAAAGGCAAGCTTTTGCCCAACCCTACTCACTCAGGTTCAGGAAACTGTGTCAGCACACTGGAACTTTGTAGGAGATTAATAATTAAGCTGTGGGTGAGGTTAATTTATATCCCCTTGCTCTGCCAGAGGAAGCTGATTTCATGTAAAAATAATACTTTAATAATGTATTCTATTACTGTCTTAATTCTTAGAGCTCAACTAGTTATCACACTGTGAATTTTGTTAGTATCTCTTCCACAAGATCACCTTGCCCTTTCAGCTATCCAGACATGTATCTTAGACTTCTAGTTAGGAGAAATGGCAAGGAAATTGAATCCCTTATCCTAAAGCAAGGTTTTCACAATCACCTCTATTAGCAAGCCTCATTTAAATTGTTGTTGTTAGCCTTTTATTAATGGAAGCATAGGTAATGCTTCTTTACATCTGCCTTAAGAGAGACTAGCAGCAGCTTTGGGAAGAGATTTACAGGGCTTAGCTGTGGGAAATAGATGAGGGGGAATTTAGTATGGCAGAGACTGGGGAAAAAGGTATTAAGCTAAAGATGGCAGCCAGGTTCACATAAGAGAATGGTATTGGTATTATTGGGGAACTGTCTGCTACATTTGCATTGTCTTCTGTACTTTTCTTTTAATCTTTACAGAATTTGTAGTAATAGTTGTTTGTGTATCTTGAAAATTATAGATTGCATTTTGTCTTAATATGAATTTTGTATTATTTTCTTTCTTCTAGTTTTGGCGTTCACCACTATAGAAAATGTCTGAATAAACAATGTTACATAGTAGGCATCAACATGACCTCTTAAGCAATAGCTGACTGAGGCATCACTTTGGTCATAGTGTAATGCCAGGTGTCACACTGCTTCTTCTAAATCTTAGAATTCACATTTGTAAGGGGAAAAGGCACATTTTACTTACGTATAAATCTTAATTGGGAGTTATTATGAGGGCTTGGGCTGGTAAACTCACCATTTGTAGCATTTGGAATTTTACAGGTAGGTCCTTTGACAAGCTTTTTGTTTTTTAGTTTTGGTTTTTTGGTGAATTGGTAATTTCTGCTGACAATACCAAGAAGCTCAATTAAGGAAGCCTGGAATAAAAATACTCCAAAAAACCCAACAAAAACAAACAAAAAAAAAAAAAAAAAAAAAAAACCACAAAAAAACCCCACCTGTCTAAACATCCCAGTGTCAATTTAGTGAAATGAGTTTTGCTGTCTGTTTGAACTGATAGAAATCTTGGTCAACTTAGCTTATGTCTTTATGAATAGAGATTTCTGTGGTGTGCTGTATATTGTTGGGAAAATTATTTTTTTCTTAGTCAAACAAGCGGGAACTAAGAAAAAAAGCCAATATATTGCCGAATTTATGACATTTGAAAGCTTAAAAATGTAAAAACTTTCTTTTATCACTTTTGAAAATGGAAAAATTCTCACTACGCCCCCTCTTGCTCTTCTTATTCTGATCAGTGCAGTAAATATTTGTGGGGCTGTTGCTCTGCAAGCTGCTTGTGAAGAAACTAGCTAGTGATGACAAATTAGAAGATATTTTCTTTATACAATGTTTCCAGTTTTTCATGACTGAGGCTGTGTGATTGACCTGAAAAAACACATAAAAACAAAATATGAGTATTTATTAACTTGGGTTTTTTGTTGCTTTTTACATGCACTTACAATCTGTTAATAATATATTTTAAGTTTGGTTTAGCTGTGTAGGAGAGATTGATAATCAATAGAATGTACATTTAGAAATTACTGGTTATATATGAAGGTACTGTGAACTTTCTAGCTAATCATCCTTGCTTTGGTTTTGTACAAACAGATTTTCCTCTGGTAGTTCACAAACTGATATAAACTTCAAATTAAATGTGTGTCAGAGTTGCTCTTTTTCACCACTTCTGTTGAAGTTTTTCTGGAGTTTGCACACAAAACAGAACAATAATTTGACTAGGACATTCCTATTTAACCAATGAAAACACAAAGTCACTTATACACAAATTTAACTTTCAACTGGATGACAGTAAAGAGGAGTGGCATGCTGCATTGAGAGACCTAAATGACTGTACAACATGCAGAGTATGGAAAGTGTCTTAATTAGTGGTTCAGAAATTTCTGTGCTATGAACATGGTATGAATACTTCATTTATCACAGAATTAATTGATTCCTGTGTTTCCCTACTGCAGGAACTCATTATACAATGACAAATGGAGGAAATATCAACAGTTCAACACATCTACTGGACCTTCTGGATGAGCCAATTCCTGGAGTAGGAACATACGATGATTTCCATACCATTGACTGGGTTCGAGAGAAGTGCAAAGACAGAGAAAGGCACAGACGGGTACTTGAGATAAATAATAGTATTTTTTTCATTGGATGATGGAGTTAAGGTCTGATTTAGTAACACATACAAAAATATGCATGTCCGTTAAATATGTACCTAGTTATCTCAGCTAGAACTACTTGAATACTGTTTAATAAACACTGCTTAGTTGGATACCTGCAGTCTTGCAGCGTTATTATTGTAACTTTGAAAAGCAGTAATTTAATAGAGTGGGAATAGGTCCCTGTCACCCAAATACCATTTTTAAAGTACTGCATTTTTTGCATGCTTGTATATTTAAGGCTGTTTTCCAGTGCAGATGTATTTGTAGTAGTACAGTAGTGCTTTTGGTGGTACTTGTACAGAAAAGTGAAGCGTATTGCTTTTGTACTGACACAAGTGTCTGTGCCACTGCAGCTAAGTGTGCAGAGTAAATAAGGATAAAATAAGAATAGCAACTTTTTCAGTATATTAACTTCAGATATCATTACTAATAGTTGTCCAGAAGTACTCTAGGGTAGTTACAAAATTTTTTATTTTCTTTTACTTTTATGTGTTTTTTAGTCTAAAGATAAAGATTTTTCTATTTGAAGTAGAAGTTTTGGAATTTGAATTATATGAAATAGCTTATTGTTAGTATGCTAACAGTTTAATTGAGGTTCAAAAAATGTTTAATGTATAGGAGGGAAATAATTTACAATTCATGTTTTAGGTGTATGCCACAGAAAGTATTTAATTATCCTAATAATGTATTTCCTGGATTTTAGTTCTTTAAATTAAACAAATATATGTTTCTCTGTCAGTTGCTTGATGTCTGAATAATTAAGCTGATTTATCTATGTGAAGCACTAAATACAAGCAGCTTGCAGCTTGCATCATGCAATTTGTATGTCATGCTTCTTTTTGTTTCATTATTCATATTACAGAACTACATACAACTCTACTGATTTCTCTTTGCAGATTAACAGCAAGAAGAAAGAATCAGCATGGGAGATGACAAAAAGTTTATACGATGCATGGTCAGGATGGTTGGTAGTCACATTAACTGGTTTGGCATCAGGTAAATGAAAACACTAAGCATTCTTTTCTTATATTTGTCAGCAAGTATAATTGTGGTTTTCCTTTGTTCTCCACCAACCCAGCTAAGAGCTGGTTCAGTCTACTACGATTCCATAAGGGAAGAAAAAAGTTGACTATCTTGATTTACAGGCTTCACCATTTTGAGGTGAGGGTTTACTGATCAAATGGGAACCAAAATCCTCACTGAATTTAGAGAGAGTTTCTTAAGTGTTTTTGAACTTCCACCTACTAAACTATCAATGTTCTTTAATCCTGTGATTGAGATTTATGTTTTCTCTTTCTGTAAAATTTTGGTTTTTACCTGTAAAATTTCTTGTGGAAGTATTGATTGTAAAAGTAGCTCTGGTATATGTGTAGTTTTGGTAAGTACACTTCGTTGTAATGCATGTGTTTATGGATTAGTGAATTTTAGCTGTATGTTTATGTTGTATCTTTACAGAGGTTCTTCCACAGAAAATAATTCTCTCCTTCTTAGCGTATTTTAGAATGGATTTCACAACTGAAAGCATCCAATAGTTTGTGGCCCAGGGGTCAGGCAGTGCTGCTGCTTTTTCTGTTACTATAGTTTGAAGTGACTAAAACCTGGAGTAAGGAAAGGTCACAAAGTTTGTGCCCAGTTTTTCAAAATAAGTACTTCAGATAGGTATTTTAGATTAAATGTTAAGAGAGTTAGTTGTGGAGTAAGGCTATGTTTGTTAAAAAGCATGGTAACAGTATAATTAGTGCTTAGGTATATACATAATCACTTTCACAAATCACATATAAATTAATATATATGCAAAGTTTGTAGCATGTTTACATACTTCTGGATGCAGAAACCAGGAGTGTATAATCACTGGAAATTGTATATGATAATATCAGTGGGAACATGCAGTGTGGTGTTTTTAATCCCCTGAGCTGCTGTTTATTAAAATTCTTGTATTCTGTTTCTGAGTAACAAAGTGAGCAAATTCTGGTCTTGAACACTGGTAGGTTTTTCAGTCTCAGTTGCCTTCTCTTGTATGTCTACTGGATCTTAAATGGTACAACCTTGAGTTCAATCACAAGGAGATCTTATGTTTATGTGTTTTCATAATTTGGTCAAAATTCTGTTCTGCTGAAGTACTGCTTTTGACTTGCCAACACATGGGCTAGAATCCTTTTCCACCTGTTAGACAGGTGAATCCCATCTCTTTCCAACAGGCTTTCTGCCATATAAACTGCTCCATCACACAAAAGTAGCAGTTCTCTTTTTACTTTTAACTCCTTGGTTTCAGTGGACTGTTGGAGAACTGTGGTATAGGGAAAGAAAAAAGCAAAAAAAAAAAAATCTCATTTAACTTGGGAAATACACAAAGTACTTAATTCTTCAGCAAATATTAGTCATACTATAACAAAACCAGGATATAATCCTGGAAATCAGTAGTATATTAAATGTCTATTTAATTAAGTTAATACTTAATACTTCAATTAATACATGCACATTCCTTCATTTTAGCTGTGTGTGTTATTTCTGTTTACCAGAACATTAATACAAAACTGTTTCTACAACAGGGGCATTAGCAGGATTAATTGACATAGCTGCTGACTGGATGACTGACTTGAAGGAAGGCATTTGCCTTAGTGCTTTGTGGTTTAACCATGAACAGTGTTGTTGGGGTTCAAATGAGACCACATTTGAAGAGAGAGATAAATGTCCACAGTGGAAAACATGGGCAGAGCTAATAATTGGGCAAGCAGAAGTGAGTATTCTTTGATGGTCTTGTTCAACAGCTTGGCTGAATAGGGAAAAAAATAATAGTCTTAAGGTTAGGATTCTAAACATGAATTTGGGTTGTACTGTCTGTGCCATTTTTCAGCATTTGAATTGATTACTAGATTAGAGTGTAATAAATGTGTATTTCATGAACTGCAAGGGGGCTTGGAGTATTGCAAATGTAAGGAAGTTATGAGAATATAGAACTGTTAATAACATGAGAATTTCTATTCTTGATCATGGCTGTATGTAAATTAAATCCATTTATGGTGTTCTCTGATAACTAATAGAATTGTTTTATTTTTTCTACCAAATTTTTTAAATAAGGAAGATTTACTCAATATTCACTAGATTTTAGCAGCTATTAGCTATTAAAAATATAACTGGTTTATGTTTATTTTTTCTTTATAAGATGAAGTGTTAGAACACTTTCTACCTTTTATAACCCAGTCTGTGCTAATGTGTAGGTGTCATGGCTTCATGCTTTTCAAACAAAACTCTCTCTTGGCAATAATTATTGTGCCTCAAAATGTGTGTATAAATGTACTTGCAACAAGAATACTTCTGGATTATTTTAAGTAGTGATTGTGCTCTTATATCAAATCTATTTTCTGACTTTTTGTTTCTGCTTTTAGGGTCCAGGTTCATACATAATGAACTACATCATGTACATTTTCTGGGCTTTGAGCTTTGCCTTCTTAGCAGTTTCTCTGGTGAAGGTATTTGCTCCCTACGCCTGTGGCTCAGGAATACCTGAGGTGAGGTCTAACTAATATATATATGTATTACAGATGTTTCATATTAATGTGTAGATTACTGCTGCCTTAGTGGGTCAGGGAAAGGCAAGAGGAAGCACCGTGTACCTTTAAAGAAATATATTAATACAAGCATTCAAACTGAAAACATGTGAAAAACTTGCTAATTGTTTCTAAGAAAATACCCCAAATTTAAAAGAATCTCCTGGGTTAGTAGATTTTGTTTCTGTTGGGACCACTTTTTAAGGAAGTATTTGGATTAGTATACTTCTGAGGAATGATTTTCAAACCTTCCCTCATCCACACCCTCCCTGTGATGATAAGAGAGCAGTGATTCATTGACACAATATGGGTCATTTGATAGAGCAATCAATCTTTTGTTGCAATGGCTTTAGTGGCTTTAATTAGCACAAACCAACTGGCACTCACAATGTAGTATCCTCAAAAACTCACTGGTTACAATTGCTGTCTGCTGCTATCCACAGAATGAGACGGAAAAATCCAAAGTCAAATCAATTTTGGTCAGTCTCACTTTTTCAGTTTTTCTGTAAATATTTTTTTATTCACCTCTGTTTAAGCCTGGAGTAGTTCTGTGCTATTATTCCAGAAGAAATTTCATCTTAAATTGGTTTTCAAATCTAGCTGTCTTTACTTTCTAGACACAGCTGTCCAGTGTTTTATGTACATCCTGTTAATGGACATGTTGTCCTATGGTAGCTGTATATTATTTACTCTGCATGGACATATTTTCCGTATTTACAATATAGCATTTTTAAGCACAGTAATACCTTTGGCAAGTGCCATATTTTTCTGGTGGACATAGGCTGATCTTTTCCACCTTTATGTGAAGAAACCTACTGTTAATTTTTATGTAGTGATGGTAACACACTAAGAGAAAACAGGGGTGATATTGGTGCGAGTTGGGATATTGCTACAATAGATCTTCAGTATGATTTTGGCAGATTTTTTTTTAAATTTTCTGCCTTTCGCTCAATAATTTACATCATGAACTAATGAATCCAGTCTTAGAAGCCACTGCAGATTAATTTTCTACTAAATGTAATTGATATGTTGTATGTTATTACCCAGTGGTTTAGAGTAAGTTAGCTGTTATTACCCAGTAAGTTGTATGTTATTACCTAATGTTTTAGAGTAAGTTGCAGATGAAAAGGTTCTGGCAAGCAGATAGACTGAGTGTGGCAGTCTGAATGAGGCATGTTTTAAAGTGTGACAAAGTTAGTAATTTGAAAAGGCTGGCTTAGAAGTTCTGCAGCTAAAATTAAGAGATGCATTATTTTCTGAAAATTGAAGAGTACAGTAACAGATACAGTTTTTTATTTCTTCCAGATAAAAACTATTTTGAGCGGCTTCATCATCAGAGGTTATTTGGGGAAGTGGACTTTGATGATAAAAACAATTACTTTAGTCTTGGCTGTTGCATCAGGTTTAAGTTTAGGAAAAGAGGGTCCTTTGGTACATGTTGCCTGCTGCTGTGGGAATATTTTTTCCTACCTCTTTCCAAAATACAGTACAAATGAAGCTAAAAAAAGAGAGGTAAGTTCTTGAAAAAGCATTTCTAGAATGTATTGAATACTGGTGCATTTACACTGATATGTTTAAAAGATGACCTTTGTTCTCTTGGACAATGTTTAGTGATTATCAATTGTTATTTATTATGTTAAAAACAATGTATTGTCCCCAGCATTCTCACAGGTAAATAATTTCTATGGCAGAGTGAGTTTGGTCTCCAGAATGGTCTCCACTTCAGAGACCATGAGGTTTTATTTAAATTCTTTCTGTGCTTGTCTCTACATTTTGGTAATTGATGAGTGTCTCCACTTGTGAGGACAGCAGAGTACTCTGAACCCATGAACAAAGGTTCTTGGTGACAACAGTGTTTTCTGCCCTCTTTCAGCTCACTGTTGTTGAAGACAGTGTGGTGGGTTAGGCTTGGTGCCAGCCTAGCAGTGCTCTCACCCCTCTGTGTTGGCAGGACAGCAGGAGAGAGTAAGATGAAAACCTCAGAGGTCAAGATGAGGACTGGGATATTCCTCACCAGTTACTATTACAAGCCAAACAAACCAGACTTGAGGAGAGTTACTTGACAATAGTAGAGTAGTGAGAAATGAAAACAAAACTAAATGTATCTTGTCCCCACTGTCCCTTCTTGAGAGAGTCAGCTTTACTCCTGACTCCTCTATCCCAAAGTGGCACAAGGGGATACTGTGTCTCTGCTGCTCCTTTCTGTTGATACTCTGTCTCTGCTCCAATGTGGACCCCCACCCATGGGAGACAGTCTTTCACCAAGATCTTCAGCATGGGTCCCTTCCACAGGGTACAGCTGTTCAGACTGCCCCAGCCTGGATCACCCACAGGCTGCAGTGCTTGCAAGAAACCTGCTCCTGCTTGGGATCCTTTTCTCAGGCCATGGCTCTTGCTAGGAGCTTGCCAGGAGCTTGCGAGGGCTGCGGAGTGAAGATCTGCTCTGCCATGCAACTGCTCTGCTCTATCATCAGCAAACTTAGCTTATAGCCATAGTGAGATTTTGTTGTTCATGTTTACAACACAGACTGTGACAAACTCCCTGACTTTTATTGTTTTCCAGGTGTTGTCAGCTGCCTCAGCAGCAGGAGTTTCTGTAGCCTTTGGTGCCCCAATTGGTGGAGTCCTTTTCAGTCTGGAGGAGGTATGTCAAGAGATGGCACTGAAGAAAAAGTATTTAAAAAAATCCCTCATAGTTTAAATAATTTCAGACTCCTTTAAGCTATGGAGTCTCACCTGAGAAGGAAATTATTTTTTAACCCATATTACAAAACCAAAAGTCCTGTTACCAGCAAACTCCTAAGGATTTTTTTTTTCTTTTTTTTTTTTTTAGTGAAGGTCAGCTTTACTTTGTTCTCAATTATTTTATTCTGGAAAAGGGCTGAGTCTGTTAATAATTACAGTTTACATATAGATAGAGACACTGGAGCTTTTCAGTCTAGGAGTTTGTTCTGAAAAAAAAAAGGAAATAGGGCTCTTAATTTTTGAAAAAGGCTTTGGAGACTTACTGGACAGTTTTGTAAAGCAAGTTTTTAAACATTACTTAAAGCTTCAGACACTAAACACAATTATATGATAATTAACAAAAATACAATAATTATTACAAGGACAAATATACTATAAAACTTACCTCCAAAGCAAGCAAATTCTCTTCTCCAAAAAATGTTTTATGCTAAATCAGTTTTAATTGTAATTTTCAAAATATGTAAGAATGCTATTTCTGTCATTGGCATTTTTAAAGCCAACTAAAATCCTAAAAATCTCTGAATTGAAAATTAGGGAAGATATTCTTTCATGTGTAATTTTATTATAGTCTTAGAGTGTTTTGAGGAATTCCTCAGTTGCCAGAAAATGCAGAAGAAAATTGTCTTAAAATTCAAATCAGGTTATGTGGGGCTTAAGAATGAAATTGCATGTTCTGTTTTAAGACCTTTTGAATTTTTTTAATTCTATTAGTTTTAATCATACTTTTTAAAAATAACAGATCTGTGATAAACCTTTCAGTATAGGTTGAAAGGAGATGAAAATATAAGCAGGAAATCTGAGAGTACAGCTAGCACACACTGGTTCTCATGAAGGTTAGTAAGAGACCCAAAGCAGAGCAGCTTTTTTAGCTTATACAGTGTGAGCCAGCAGTATTCTAACACATGCATAAACCTGTCTTTCCAGGTTTTTAATTGAATCACTGATAATTCTCATGTATTGTCTTTTGCAGGTCAGTTACTATTTCCCACTGAAAACTTTATGGAGATCATTTTTTGCTGCTTTAGTAGCTGCATTTGTTCTAAGGTCCATCAATCCTTTTGGTAATAGCCGCCTAGTTCTTTTTTATGTGGAATATCACACTCCTTGGTACCTTTTTGAACTGCTTCCTTTTATTCTTCTGGGAGTATTTGGTGGGCTCTGGGGAGCATTTTTCATCCGAGCAAATATCGCATGGTGTCGTCGACGCAAATCTACAAAATTTGGGAAGTATCCTGTCCTGGAGGTTATTATTGTTGCAGCAATAACAGCTGTGATTGCATTTCCTAATCCATATACAAGGCTAAACACCAGTGAGCTTATTAAGGAGCTCTTCACAGACTGTGGGCCATTAGAATCCTCCTCGCTCTGTGACTACAGAAATGATATGAACGCAAGCAAAATTGTAGACGATATTCCTGACCGCCCAGCAGGCACTGGAGTCTATTCAGCTATATGGCAGTTGTGTTTAGCACTCATATTTAAAATAATCATGACAGTCTTCACTTTTGGTATCAAGGTAAGTGTGAATGCAGTAGCTCTCTGCTGTGATCATTTAATTATTGCCTTTCTCATTTCCCATCTCTCAAAGCTATAAGCTTTGTTTATTTTTTTTTCATGTTATTTCTTTTTTAAAAAAAGTCTTTTTACTTTGGTTAATAAGCAAGTCCTATAGCAAACAGTAATAACTTTAATTAAATTCAGAATAGCCCTTTGTTCAGCTGAATAGAAATGTGCTAAATGCAGTAGGGAGCAGTAACTGTGTGGATGGAGGTCTCTTTGTATGGGCCTGATTCAGCAGTAAGGGATGATTCTAAAATTTCCAAGAGCAAAGTTTGAGCATAATCACTCAGATTCCCTAGTCTTCCTGTTACTTGGAAGAAGAACAGACTGTACCCTTTACGCTACTCATTGGTGGTAATTCTTATAGCCACTCTCCTCACTGTTCATGTAAATCTAATTGTACAGATATTAAAAGGAGACAATGATTTCTTCTGCTGTATTTTCTAGTATTGCATCCTGTGGTGGGAAGGTGAGCTTCATTCATGTGACTGTGATGGAAATTTCATCTCCATTACAAGCAGCATAATTTCTGTTTTTCCCAGTTGTTTCATAGACCTGTTTTGGAGGTGGCTTCAGCTTCTCCCCAGTCTGACATTTTTCTGAGTGATGATGTATAACTGTCACACCTTCATCATTTTCTGTCTTGTCAGGCTCCCTTAATTTTTTTTTTTGCAAGTACATCATAATTAAATGTGTCTTAATGAAAACTTCCTGTAGAATGTTCAAGCAAGATTTGTGTTTCAGTTTGCCTTAACTTTTCAGTGTGAGTTGCTGTTCCATGTAACAGCATGTATAAAAAACCACTTCCTTTCTATAAGGGTGTTTGATTATTGGAATATGCTGTGCAGAGAACATCCTTGAGAGTGCTCATATCTTGACTGGTTGCAAGCCTGAGCAGCTTGCTGAGGGTGATGCTGCTTGAGCAGGGACAGACGATCTGAGTCATCTTCAACCTCGCCTAGTCTGTAACTGATAGAACAACAACATCATATTTGTTTCTCATGTTTCAATGTTTTAGAATATGTTGCAGGTTGTTATTTGAAGTTATGTTCTATGTGTTGGTTGGTGGGTGAGAGGAATCTTAGAGTATGTATTTCAAAAGCTAGTCTTACTTAGGTCCATAATTCAGGCAGTGTTGTGTGATGTGACCGCTTCAATCTGTTTAGTTTTATATTCACTTACTGGGTTTTATTTATAACTGGGACATTACTTTACCATTCACATGTTGATGTGCATCTGCCTCTTTTGTATGGGGTTGTCACCACAAGGTCACACTACATATTAGATAGAATTCACTGCTTTACAGAATGGGAGAGCTTATACTTCATTTGAGTTTGGTTCATTTTATCAGAACTTCAGCATGTGGAAATATTTTTGTGAACTTGTGAGAACATATTTATTACTTTGCCAATAGGCAAGGAGTCACATTGCTGTCATTGATGGAATTGTGCTACATTAATTTCTTGGAAGCTTTAAAGCATGTGGTTAGTTAGAATGTCAGCCAGAATCTGGAGAAGAGGATGTCACTTTAATGATATTTATTTGCTTTAGGCTTTATCTCTATAAAAGAAGCAAATTCAAAATAGAAGAACAAAAAAAGAGAAGAAATAATATTACACTGTCATTTAAATCATTATAAGGATCCTCTGGGCTCTCCGGGTCTGTTCCTGGAGCTGTAGCCATCTGCAAACACACGTCTTCCCCACAGGAACTGCTTTCCTGTGAGGTGAGCAAAGCTACCCAGCTGCTGCCAGTGGGGCAAAGTGATTCCTGCTGCTAGTATTGCTGTGGACATGCATTATCAGGAGGCTGATATGGCAGGGGTTTGGCATTTTGTGGTTTGTTTTGGTTTGTTTGGTTTTTTTGTTCTTTCATGCTTTTGTACATGTACTGTACTGCTTATTATCAGTAGACTCATTACTATGTCTAAATGCTGATCACAGGTGGGAAGGAGTTACAGTTTTGCCTCAGAACATGACTGGTACACAGCTGCACTACCAAAGAAGTGGAAAGTTGTGCCTATATCCTTATCCTTGCTTCTTCCAAAGATAACACACGTGACACAGAACAAATCTTTCCCTCTGGAGTGAAATTTGAGCTTGCTCAAAAGCAAGCCCCAGAGAAGAAAGGGGAGAAGAGGAAAAACGTAGCTGTTTTCCCTTGCTGCTTCTCTGGAAAAATTCCTCTTCCCTTTGTGATTCACAGGCTTAAGCAAACAAATGGACCTGTAAAATCATAATTACAATTAGACTTGTAACCATTATGTGCATATGATGGAAAGAAGAGAAGGAACTAATGCGTAAAAGTTATATTACCAAAGGACCAGAAATAATTTGGATGCAATTTCCACATGGAGACTGAATTTCTGTTGCATACTGCTAGCACAGGAGGATCTGAGGCAGTTTCAAAAGTTTATTTAGTTACTTTTGTATTGGAAATATGGGATTTTTTCAGGGTACTGTTGTACTGTTCACTGAGAAAGAATTTCACTCAGGAAAAAAAAAATTATTTTAGCAGTTAGGAAGGGCTTAGATGCATAATTAATTGTGGGAAATAGCAGTAATGGTATAAATGCACAATTTGAATACTAGACTAAAAGGATAGCATTGAATATTACCTCTACAAACACTGAAATATTAGGTAATTCAGAATAGGAATTAAGGATTATTAAACGTTTTATCAAAACCCATGCTGCTGTCTGTTTAACACAAAGTTTGTTTTTCCTTGGTTTGTTGGTTAGAAATTATCTTTGCAACCACAAATATAGACAAAATATAAAGGAATAATAATTGTAAGGTATGTTTGCTTTTCCTTGGTTTGTTGTTAGAAATCTTCTTTGCAACCATAAATACAGGCAAAATATAATAATACTGACAACAACAATTCTGAAATACATTTCTGCACCAGCTATTGAATACCACAGCAAAAATCTGTGGTTCGGAATTCCACAATACCTAAATTTCACAGCTGTATAGTACAAGAAAAAATGAGATGTGTCCTGTGACAGCAGGAATGCAATATTTAATTATTTCAACAAGATGGGATGAGGTGCATTTAGACAAAGTACAAATTCTACTCCTTTTTATAGTCACATCTGTACCTCAGTCACAGTATGAAATATTTTGATGTTAACAACTGCTGTGAGGAGAAACAGCAGGCATTTACAGTTTAATGAGACATTTAGGTACCAGTATGTTTTTTGGAAAGATTGGCTTCATAAGAAGAAAAGATGCACAACAGTTTCTTTATATGAAACTGCTGATAAAAGCAAGTTTACAGGAATATTTTACTAAGCCATGGTTGTGTGACAAGGCTTTAGTTAGTAGCAGAAAAACATTTTAAGTAACTAAACTGACAGTAAGAGCTTTCTTCTTTAACCTTTTGTGTCACTCTACTTTTCGTGATGGGGATTAGGTTGCCTTTTTCTCTCTTGGTGAAAGAGTGTATTCTATATACACTCATTTCTACAGGAAACAGCAATAATAGTACAAAGCCTCTTTTAAAACTCACCTGTTTAGTTAATTTATAGCAGTGTCAGGAAGCAGTTCAGGAAGGCAGTGCTGTTTAGTAAATGAATGTTAACTCTGAGGAACATGAGGGAATAAGGGAGACAGGAAATGATCAGGAACTCTTTCCAGTATGATTAGCACAGCTCACACTGGAGCACATGGTGGAGAATTGTGCTATTGGCACTGAGTCTAGTTCTTGGTCCTGTATTGGTGAGATATAAACAAACATGTTCATAAAATGGTTTCTGCTAATCAGATCAATCAGAGATATCAATAGAATTCTGTCTACTAACCTTTCAGTGTCACTTTACATGGTTTTAACCGGACAGTTTGAGCATTTGCATCTCCTTCAGCAAAAAAATACAAAAAATCACCTTTTAAGTGATGTGTCAGGTATGTTCCCAGCAGCATGGCAACAGTTCTGTTTTTGTTGCAGGTTCCATCTGGGTTGTTCATACCTAGTATGGCAATTGGAGCAATAGCAGGAAGGATTGTAGGAATTGCAGTGGAGCAGCTGGCTTACTACCATCATGACTGGTTCATTTTCAAGGAGTGGTGTGAAGTTGGAGCTGACTGTATTACACCTGGTCTTTATGCCATGGTTGGTGCTGCTGCATGCTTAGGTAAATAAAATATAACAAATAAGTATCTGGTTTCTTCATATAAAAAAACAATTATTAAAAAATGAAAGGAGATATAAACTTGTGCAGTTTTGGAACACCTGTTTATAGCGTATTCCCTCCAGAATAATACAATCACATCTCTACACAAGACCCTCAAATCCTTGTGATATGAGAAATAATGTGAAATCTAAATTGATGAGAAATAGGAAAATTTTAATAGTGTTTGCCTTCTTTTTGGTATCAAGAGATGTCATCACAACATTGGTCAGAAAAATCAGTTCCTTAAAATTTATGAAGTAGAGCATTTACAGTGTTAAGTACAGTTAAAATTATTAGAAGGAAGTGGTGTGATCAGCTACCATATCTACATGAATTGCAAAAAATTGTTCTTGAAATTCATTATCCAAACAAAAGTTTCAGAAGTGTGTAAGGTAACACAACAAGTGTTTTTAACAAGTCTAATTGTTGAAAATCAGCTTAATGGAAGGAGGTTTAAATTGTTGACCTAAACTTGTCCTCATTTATAACTTTGTGGCCTTAGAAATTAAACTTAAAAGCTGTTAGGACAGATTCTGCAAGAAGTAGAACTTTTCTTCAAGGAAAAGTATGTTTGGGCAATCAAACTAGTGATACAAATTTAGGTTTTGGAGAGGTTGTTCTGGTTTTTAATAGTGCAAATTGAATCACTCTTGATTGAATTGAAAGACAGTTCATATTCTTTTATTGAAGATATGGCATCAGAAACATTAGCAGAAAAAAATATTTTAAATAGTAACAAAAGAGAAATATAATCCCTGTCTTCTGTTGTCCAAGAAAGAGATTTCTTTTCATCAGCTCATAATTCTGTTCAGCTTTTATGATTAAACAACAGAATTAAATTCCTAATCCTTTGGACAACATAGCTGTTGATTTGCTACCTATGACATTTTTGTGTTAGTTCCATTCTTTTTTCATATTCTTACATTACTGGATGTCCTTGCACTTCACAGTACTTTTAACCCTGATGTGGTATGGAGATATACACAGTTTTATTCTTAGTTTACATTAAATACATATTTTCCAATTCCCTTTATTACCTCCCTTTCTATGAATTTTCCCTAAAACCCTCTTTTTCACTTCTAGAAGTTTTGTGTTCATTTTCTCTGTCTGCATCTGTTGGTATTACGCAGAAGGATGTTTGTCAGATGACCTTTCATGTCCAAGTTCTGTTTGTAGGTCTCAACAGGAAGGCAGAAAATTCTAAAATCATTATTATTTGATACTCATATGTTCCTGGCTATCATTTTCCTTGCAGGTGGTGTGACAAGGATGACTGTGTCCCTGGTAGTTATTGTCTTTGAGCTAACAGGAGGGCTGGAATATATTGTGCCCCTAATGGCTGCAGTCATGACCAGTAAGTGGGTAGGAGATGCCTTTGGTAGGGAAGGCATCTATGAAGCACACATCCGACTGAATGGGTATCCTTTCTTGGATGCAAAGGAAGAATTCACTCACACAACTCTGGCTGCTGATGTGATGAGGCCTCGGAGGAGCGACCCACCTTTAGCAGTTCTGACGCAGGACAATATGACTGTCGAAGACATAGAGAACTTGATCAACGAAACCAGCTATAATGGTTTTCCTGTTATTATGTCAAAGGAGTCACAGAGACTTGTGGGTTTTGCTCTAAGAAGAGATTTAACTATTGCAATAGGTAATTAACTTTCAGTGTTGCATTATTATGTACACCAATTTAAATTGTTTTATATTATTTTATATTTAAAATAGAATTTACTCTGTACGTTTCTAGACTTCAGGTTGATTTAACAATATGATAACATATCTTCAGTAGGAGGCTGTGAAATGAAGAAAATCCTCATCTCTTTGTCTCTTGTAAAAGCAAAAGTTGTCATACTCAAATAGGTCAAAACATTATCTAATCTGGTATTTTTTAGTTTTTTGAGGCTTTTGATGGCATCCCGTTTCCTTGAGTAATGCTCTAGTAACATTCTTCTTCAAAATTGAGTAATTCTCATTTTTGACCATCAGTATTCTGTGAGAATTACTGTCCAAGTAATTGTTAAATGTATATCCTATTTCTTTCTAACAGTGTGTTACTTACTTTTGTTATAACAAGGTTGTATTATGGAAAGATTATTACAGTTTTAGGTTTATGTTTTTCAATCTGTTTATGTAATGAGAAATTTGTCCCTGGGCACATGAGCACACAAGCCCTGTTTGGGACATCTCTTTCTGATGAATATTAGTGCTTGTGTGATATTTGTGACAATGCTTTGTGCACTGGCAAGAAAAATTCTGTGGATTTTGAAGCTACTGTCATAGCCAAAGGGGGAAACACGCTGTTATGTATGAAAATGTTACAAAACTGTAACATTTAGTGCGTGAAATAAGATGGAAGTTGCATCTTAATCTACTTTTTTTGATACATATCTCTTAAACAAAGACATTCGAGAAAAGGACACAAGCGTCCAGAAACTTTTTTAAAACATGTTTTGTGAACATAATACTGTTTACTTCAGTCAGATTTTTTCCTGTGGTTATACTGCTGTGTATGCCAAGGTACTATGTTACGTAGGATGTATATGAATGTACAAAACTTGGAAATTCTTACCTACACCATACTGGTTTAAATTTGCATTTCCTTGAGTAAATGGGGAATCGCAGAACATTCTTAGAAAATGCTTTCACAGGTGAGACTCATTTCAGCTGCTGAGATTACACAGTGAAAGTTGCTTAGTCTTGGGTTGTGTCTGTCTTCAGAGTCATTGTGCCCTGGCAGCCAGGAGGGCCAAGTGTGTCCTGGGAGCATCAGGCACAGCATCCCCAGCCAGGCAAGGGAGGGGATTATCCTGCTCTGCTCTGCACTGGGGCAGCCTCACCTCAAGTCCTGTGTGCAGTTTTCAGTGTCATTTTATCAGAGGATTATAAAGCCATTAGAGATCATCCAAAGGAGAGACACAAGGACAGTGGAGGGTCTTGAGGGGAAGCTGTATGAGAAGCGGCTGAGGTCACTTGGTCTGTTCAGCCTGGAGAAGACCAAGGGGAGACCTCATTGCAGTTACAACTTCCTCATGAGGGCAAGAGGAGGGGCAGGCACTGATCTCTTCTCTATGATGCCCACTGACAAGAAATGAGGGAATGGCCTGAAGTTGTACTGAGGGAGGTTTAGGTTGCATATTAGGAAAAGGTTCAGGGGGCTGTCAGTTGAGACTGGCTTTTCCCTGGCAGTTTCTTCAGGAGACGAGTAGTTTGGTTTTTAGCCTTTCCACCTCTTTTAGTAAATAAAAGTTACTTATTTGAGTGAGAAAATTAGTTGAATAATGACTAAAGCTGAGTGGCAAATGGCTTTTGTGATTTTTGCAAAACCACTTCCTGGGGATGAAGCAGTGGCTGTAGAAATATATGCGAGAGTCTGGTATTGTTGATTGAGCTGTATGTCTGCATTAACATCTTACTCCAAGAATGTAAATTCTTCTTCCTGTGCTGTTTTTTTCCCCTTCCCTGTCTTTCTTAAAGAAAGTGCTAGAAAGAAGCAAGAGGGGATTGTTGGCAGTTCCAGGGTATGTTTTGCCCAGCATACCCCATCGCTTCCAGCAGAAAGCCCTCGACCTTTGAAGCTCAGAAGCATACTTGATATGAGCCCTTTCACCGTGACAGACCACACCCCAATGGAAATAGTGGTGGATATTTTCCGGAAGCTGGGTCTGAGGCAGTGCCTTGTAACACACAATGGGTGAGTAAAGTGGCAGCAATGCTGTGTATCTTTTTAGATACAGTAATTTTCACTTCCAGGATCAGAGTATTGGAACCAGGATATACTCCAGGATCATGGTATTTGAAGCCGTAAGTTTGGTATTGAAGCTGAGGACCCCAGCTGTTCATTAAGAATGGGCTGTGCTGTGGCACCTCTCTGAAATTTTTATGCCTTCCCTGTATTCCAAGTAAGCAGGCAGATGATTTCAGTCATTTTATGATGTTCTGTTAAAAATTTACTGCCATTCAGCAAGCTTGGTCTGTGCAAATTGCTTGCAGAGGAGACACAACTTGTCTTGCAGAAATTTAGTCTTGTGCACTGCAGAGTCTAAGGTCTGTATTTCCTGGTTATTATCTATGTTCTGGCAACGTGCAATGTATCAGCAGTTACTGAACATCTACAAGTACTGGGTTCAAACAGAGTAAAGGAGAAAATGAACTAGTCATCTCTTCTTCTGGAGTCTAGTGATGGCGATTACCACCAAGCTTTTGTTTTTTGGAATACTAACAACTAAACTGCTGCTAGTTCTGGAACTTCAACCTGCAACTTTTGTTTCTACAGTTCAAAATATTTCAGGAAAGTAGTTTTAAGATTTAGAATGTTTGTAAATGAGACTGTTGGGAGTTGTCCTGTGATTACCTACTAAGTAAATCAGCCCCCGGCATGGAAACTAAATGTTCATTGTAATTGCCTCTTACCTTAACTGCTCCTTGTTTTTTTTTTACATGATCTTTTTCTGTGCAGCTGTTCCTTTAACATTCTGCTTTTCTCTATCTTTTGCATTAAACACTTGACATGCAACATCGAAGTTCCTACCACAGTATCTTGTCTTCCCTTTAGCATGTCTTCTAAAGCACCTGGGGACTGAAATGTTGTCTGCTCATTCACATGTTTAGGATTGATCAATGTCCTTGGGACAAGAAATCTGAAATACCTGGGACTTTCTTAGTTTTTCTGTGGGCAAAAGGTCTGCTGCTATATGTGGCGAATATTTAGATATTTCATTGGTTTCCAAGTTGGGTTTTTTCAGATGTATTTTAAAACAAATTTATTTAAATGTTCTCCTGTTTTTTTGGTGGTTTTATTTTTTTCCTTCAATGCATCTCTGTATGGAATGGCAAGTAGTGTTTCCAGAAGCCTTTCTCTGGTAGGGAAAGGACATAATGATCTGACACTGACACTTAGAAGTTAGTGTGGGCATGCAGTTATTCTTGTTTTGGGGAGGAAAATTTAGAATCGTTAGAACTTGACTGAAAAATATTTACTATGATTTTTTTTCATAGTTTCTGTTGTGGTTGAGTGCTCAAGCATTAACGTTGATGCTAAAATCTTCTCTAGAGAAAGCCTGATTGTGCAAAGCTATGTCAAGCTCTACTATAAATTTTAAACCATTTTATGATAAACTAGCAGGAATGGCTTTAATATTTATTTTATCCTACTTCAGTTTACAAATTTGTGACATCCCACAAGCATACTGTCCATTACAAGAAGACCAGATCATAAATACTAGTACTGATGGTGTTTAGCCATGGCATATAGCATTGTGGACATCAAGGACTACTTTATGTTTTGGCTGGCAGATTTCCTGCAAACTGAATATACCTTGCATCAATATACTGGTTCCAGTCCAGACTGGACTGTACAGAAATTGGTGCAGATGACAGAGAGAAGACTGAGCCTTACTCCTCCAAATTTGTACCAGAATATCCATTCCAGGGAGTTGCTCTTGATTTGTCCTGTCATGAACAAGAAATTTGTCTTAATTTGTCTGTTTCTAAGGACAGATAGCCCAGCTTTGTAGGGCAGCTTTGAATCTCAGTTGCTATGACTTTACACAGTTATTACTTTGTTCATCTACTGTGGCTTGTTAAAATGTCAATAATTATCTGTATGTTTGAGGAGAAATAACTATTAAATGAAGGAAATACAAAGTAGATTTTAGTTTCAGTACCTAAAAAACCCAAAAATATGTGAATTTAGGGTGAAGGGATAAAGTTTGCTACCCTGATGTGTACCTGATACAAGAAACATACTGCTCTGGCGTGGTTGAAGAGCCATTGTGTTCAGCATTTTGGGAGAAAAAGGAAAAAAGCAAAATCTGGGAAAGGGTACTGACTTTCAAATAAATTCTCATTTAATTATCTCATTAGCTTTCCTGCCACCATTCTTTTTTTTTTAAATTTTATTTTTAGTTTGCTCTAATCCTTTTTCATTATGATTAGAACTTTTTTTTTCATTTGATTTCACACAGTTATTAGCATAACATAATCTGTTGCAGGATTGTCTTGGGGATCATCACAAAGAAGAACATATTAGAGCATCTCGAGCAACTAAAGCAGCACGTCGAACCCTTGGTGATTAGATATATCAGATCTCATAATTAGACACATTAGAAGTCAGGAAGCATGAAACTTGTGAACTGTTCAGGGCTTTTATGGTATCGGCTGAACAATGAAATCTTATGCTCAAAATTTGTATTAAACATAAAACAACATGCAAAGTCCTTTTGTAGAAAAGAAGCTATAAATGTGAACATACTGTTAGTCACAACATTAAAGGAAAGTAAACAATAAACTTTCTGATACTTGTGTTGATGAGATCACATCGATCCAGCTTGTTGATCTCTTGAATTCCCCAGGTGGGAAGACACGCAGCTAGTAATACTTTTTCCCTGCCTAATGCAAATTAAGATTTTTGTATGTGCCAATTTCTTTTTCTGATTTGGACAGCTTTAAATAGCTGTTAAATAGCAAAGTATTACATCTTTTGAGAAGCAGCATGTTATAATTGCATCATTAGATCTTCCCTATAATCCCCCTTTATTAACACAATTTTTTGAAAATATTCTTATTTTTTAGCAAGGTCCTGTGATTTTATGTAAAGTCTGTGATTCTGCCGCTGTTACCTACAGCAGTCAGTGTAATCCTCTAAAATGTGCAGTGATGCCAGCCACCAAGTGGCTTGCTGCTATGTTGACTGTTGTCTTCAGAATCTAGATATGGTTTTAACCATGATGTTGTGAACTAACCCCTTAGATAGGTGGTACACTTTGTCTTAATTTGGACATGGGTTGCTAGTTCCATGTCTGCTAAACATACCCACCATGTTTAGCTGCTTATGTGCAAAACATGCTAATTATGTTCTCATTTTATGCTAATATTTCACAAGTATTTCATGCGTCCTTTAATACGACAAATTGAAATGTACTAACCAGAACAACAAGGGCAGTAGCTCATTCGTTCTGCTCTTTGCTTCTCTTGTGATATTATCCTTTTGGACAGTCTCACTCTATTTGATGTTTTGCAGTTACAGTTTTAAAAGACCCTGTCATAAGAGCACAGTATCTAAATTGGGAAATGAAAATTTGATTATTCACAGTTTATTTTTTTCTAAAGCCATGAACTCCAAGAACTAATTAACTGTTATTATACCAAAGTTTCGTGGCCAGTACAGTGTGCTCCTATGAATACATTCAATCTGAGCCAGTGTGTCAGACTGGAGGGATCCTTTTGGTTTAAAAAAAAGGAGGGAAGGGGAGTTTGATTTGGGGCCATCAAGCAGTATATCACTTCTGATGGCTAGGTTGGAACATGCCTCCCTTATGTGATCACTATCACTTCTTTTTCATACCTCTCTTTTCTTTGTCCCCCTTTGTTACTTTTTTGTTGGCATATGCTAATGAAAATTTGATTTTTGTAGAAACAAAAAGTTAAATAAAAATTGTAATGCACTCTACTTGTATGACTTGTATTTCATTAAAATGGACTACAGCTGTCAGAGACCATTTGATACAGTGTCTCAGCATTGCTGTGTTTTATCAAACTGGTGGTTCCTCAACATTTTGATAAATAAAATGTTTCTGTTTAAATAAGAAAATCAGGCTGCTTACTTTTGCTCTATTCCTGTCAACAAAAAGGACTTGGCTACAGATTTGTTCTACTTCCACTGTTTTCCTGCTTGGATTAATATCAGTCTTCCATTTATCCTTTTCAGGCGCCTCCTTGGCATTATAACAAAAAAAGATATCCTCCGTCATATGGCCCAGACGGCAAACCAAGACCCCGCCTCCATAATGTTCAACTGAAACCCATAGCTGAGGAGAGAGAGGAAACGGAAGAGGAGGTTCATTTGTTGAATAGCACAACACTTTAGTCTGGGGAAAACTTCTAAAATCAGAGACGAGCTGGGTTTTTACGTAACAGTGCTGCTGGCAATCAGGAGTCAGTCTGGGGGAGCATGTGGCGAGGAAGGCTGATGGGAGTGTGGGAAGGGAGAGCTGCTGTCCTGCACTGGATGCGTCCCGAGACATCAGGTCTGCCATGATAGTGCAGTGGGTGAGCCGTGCAAAGTGGTGCCATTCTCCAGCCCAGCCTGGTACTTCAGCATTGAAGAGATGTGTTATTAATCCCTGTTTCTGGAGGGATCATTCTGAATTGAGCCATCTTGTGGAGACTGAAAGGTCTTGCCCTTTTTACCATTGAAAACTGTTGTGTTAACTCATGAAACGTATTAACTATTACTCGTCACCTTTCTACATTCCAGAAGAGCTTTATTTCTCTCTCTCCTGAGCCGTAACAAAGCCTCTTTAAAATTGGTGTGCCCTTTTGAAGCAGTTGTTTCTCATATTGAGATGTACTGTGAGTTACTGAGGTGTGATCACAAGAAGGGAGGTTTTTCTTGTGCCATTAAATGTGTAAGTTCGTACATCACTAAACGCTTGGGGCAGTGCAGATCCACTGCAACAAAACCAGATTGAACAGGTAATACTTTTCAAGAACCACGTGAGACTTCTTTCAACCCATGTGCTGTCATGATATGAGAAAACTAAAACCAGGTGAAACCAGTATTTTAAAGAAAGATACTGGTTTTGCTGCAGAAAATATCAATAATGTGACCTGGTCTTATGCAATTTTTGTATTATTGAACACACTATGATATATACCAATGTTGTGCAGTATAAGGAAAAATACTGCTATTCTACTAGTTTAAGAGCTGGAACAATTCTGTATACGTGTATCTGGTAAAAAAATGCATGCTTCAACACTGGAGATCTTTTCCCCCCCCTGTAAAATTTGAGAATGGTCAATTTTATTTTTTCTTCTCCACAAAAGACGTTCCACTGCTGACATGGTAGGAAGAAATGTAACTCATAATTTGCACTAAATGTATATTATTTTTCTTGAAGTTTTACCATTCTTTATTTATATTTGTATGGATTAAAAAATCTATTAAATATGAATCAGTTAATATCTCACATAACTAATTACCTTTTTAATGTGATTTTATAGAATAATTCATAATCCTCTGCAAGTAACGGAGGATTAGCAAATGTTTACAACTAGATGAAGGGTTTCAAGAAAATGGCTTCTTTATGATCCAACATACATACAAGATCATTTTCAAATGTAACTTTCACTGCCGTTACCTTGGATTTCCTTCTTTCTTTACTAGCAGATAACTGGAACAGTAATAGTAGGGTTTTATTTAAAAAAAAAACAACTGTAGGGTTTCAAAAGTAGTAGGAGAAAGCAACTCTTAGATTGCTTTTGACTCTTCTTTTCTCCCAAGTATATAAAGGTGTAAATTATATGTAGTCAAACCTGAGCAGCAGGGCAGAATTGAATCCAGTACTTGAAACTTTGGCAGGACTCCAAAATTCAGCAACACACACACACACTCGGAGGTGAACTGACAGACCCCTAACTTCTTTACAGTACTTTGTTTTGTTTCCTATTCATTTAACCAGACCACCACCAGAACTGCAAGCAGAGGAAAAATGACAATATGCTATAAGCCTAAATTAGGAAGAAAAAAAATTAAATCTGGCTGACAAAAATAATGCTTTGTAATATGAGGTTGGATAAAATTTCTTTAACAATTATGCTCACAAGACTGCAAAAATGGCAAGAATATAAACACTAAAAGTGTAACATAATAATCTTAAATATCTCTGAGGCATTCATCACAGTTACCTCAAACACCTTTATTCACAAAGTAGTTAGTATGATTTTATCTTCAGTAACACAATGAACCAAAATTCTGGCACTTTAGCTGAGCTGCACAAAAATGGCTGTGCATAAATGCATTGCTGAATTTGAACTTTTTTCTTAGAAAAAACTGCCATCTACATTTTATCATCTCAGCAACTGGAACCAGTAGAAAGTGAAATGTGCCAGGGGGATCACAGTGATCAGGCCCTGTATTAAAAACAGGTTTGGAAATGAAACAGGGAATTGGGCTATGTAAAAATGGGAGCATGGCAACAACCAGCTGTACTCTTCCATGGGAAGTCAGTGCTAGTTGTTAAAAATTTGTTCTGTTACATTACATAAGCTTGAAGAAGAGGAAGCTTCACAAAGAGCAGGATTAGGCCCATTTACAGAAGGCAGCTCTGGAAGTTGTCTGTGACGCTGATTTCTGTTGTCTGATTTTCTTTTCTACAGTGGAAGAATACAAACTCACTACGCATAAAAAAATCACTTTAAATCAGTTTGAAAATCTGCCATGTCTGGTGTTATTGTAAAACACTGCTGTGTGTACTGTATTAACTTGCACCTAATTCTAGAGACTGCTGTCTGAATTAAAATACAGTTCACACTCCCCCTGTGTTTCATTTCTGTGTGGATCCCGAGAGCTGCACGTAAATTGTGCATCTCTGTTTACTCTTAGCCTGATAAGCTTTCCCTGTTGACATTTAAAATGTCTTCTGGTAAACATGCAGTAGAGGTTCTGTTAATGAAGTATGTGTGCCTGTGCTGTGCAACAAAAAATTTCTAACGTGAAATTTGCAGCGCCTTACTCAAATTACTAATTAAAAAAGAAAAAGTGGTGGATGGGAGGGGGAAAGTGTCAGCATTTTTTTATTTTTTAAATCATTCAGATACTGGTTCATGAAGAATGCATTCTTTGTTAATCTGTGATGTTGCCTAGAGCTGTATTTAATATTGATCTTAATGTTTTTATTTATAATAGTGTGGTAGAACTGCATATCATTACAGTAAAAATTGTTATTACTGTGATGATTTAATCAAGCATTAAAAACTTCTGTATGACCATTTATTGTTCTGTCATGTTTTCTCATTTTTTTCACAAATAAGATTTGTGTTGATTTTTGCATTTATTTTCCCTGAAAGAAAGTTAGCAGCTAGGAATTTTACATGCAAAACTAGTAAGAAGATTTGACAAGAATGGAGTTTAGGACACGTGGTATTTGTATTGCCTAGCATTTGGCTAAAAATCAGTAGCCAAATCTACCCCATCAAACCAATCTGCCTTAGGTAGGGTATTTTTCCAAAATAAAACACTTAAGATTTTGTTTTATTTACAGAATTTCAACAAAATCTTTTTGATTTAAAGTAGTTAAAATTGGATGATCCTTTTATTGTCTGAAAACCATCTGTTGATGATGTACACGTCATAGAATGACCTGGGTTGGACAGGAGCTTAAAGATCACCTCATTCCAACCCTCCTGTCATGGGCAGGGACAGCTTCCATGATACAGGTTGCTCAGAGCCCCACCCATTGAACACTTGAAGGGACAGGCAAGTACTGCCCTTCTGGGCAACCCATTCCAATATTTCACCACTCTCATAATAAGTCTTCTCCCTATCTAGTCTGAATCTACTCTTTTTTGGTTAAAATCGTTACCCCTTGTCCTAGTGCAGCAGGCCCTGCTAAAAAGTCTGTCCCAGTTTATTGATACACAACACATCAGGCATGTTGCAGCTGCTCTAACAGATTTCCTTCTCTATCACAGGTTAATACATGAATATGGATGCCCAGTCTCAGGTCCTCATTTTTGCAGATCTAAGTTAAATATTAAGTAACAGTTAAAATTTTGAATTTTTAAGGTCCCCTCGAACTCAAACCTTTCCATGATTCTGCTGTTTTAGTACTTGTGTGATTTACTGTAGAGTGTGATATTAAGGGCTCCTGTACTTTGAAACAAAAAGGAGAATGAGATGGAAAGAACCTGTTTTTTATGTATTAAAAAACCCTCTAGGCCTATAAATGAGTGCCTGTACGTCTGTGCTTGAATAATTGGGACATTAATATGCTGAATGAAGGGGGTAAAGTTGTCAAATGTACACTAGTAGCTGTAGCATGTGATTACCCTGTGCATTTGAAACTCACTTTTGCAGCACTCTAACCTACATTGTACCTCCACTGCTCCCTTCTACCATAAAGTAACATGTAACTGACAATCCTTTGCTTAAAAGAGCAGGAACGACTTGCATTTTAGCATGGTGCTACTGGCCTATAATCTTTCAGTAGTAATTGTTATTGCTGTCATTAGTACTAATGTGAATTGCTACAATGGAAGGCAAGTCGCTGGATGGTGGCAGGGCTGTTGAGTAAGAGCAAATGTTATTTCCCATTGTTTGTAAACTGTTACTTTAATTAACTGTCAGAGAATACACCTGCAAGTGCAGTAACAAGAAGTGGGGACTAAGGACCTTGAACGCAATTAATTTGCACCTTGTACAAAATCACTTGGGTTTAATTTTTAAATATTTAAAACTGGAGATGGCTTCTTATTAGCAAGGTAGCAACTGCAGTGGAATTCCTAATTTCTCTTGCAATGTCAGTTAGCATTTCCTTCATCCCATCAGTTTCCTCCCACCTGAACCAGCTCCAGCAGCGCAGGAGCAGGGATAGTGCTTTGCCACAGAAGGGAATGCTGCAGTAAGGAATGCTTTACCTGAGGGGCAGGACACAACTGGAGAAATGGAGAAGGGCAGAACCATCACCTGGAGCAGGGACGTGGGCAGCGGCCTGGCCCCGCCGTGCTACCCTGGAGCCCCCGCAGCTCCTCAGCCCCGCTCCCCGCCCCGGGCCCGCCGTGCGCAGCCAGCAGCGGGAAGCAGCGCGTTCCTTAGAAAACCTTTACTGACCGAGGGGACACCGCCACCAAGTACAAAAAGACCCACAGACACACAGACAAGCCCGGTCCCGGGCGCACAGGGCCGCCCCAGCCGCAGCCCCCGTGCCCGGCTCAGGGCGCCAGGCGATCCAGGCCCTCCTCCCGCCGGTTGCCCAGGTGCTGCTCGATGATTTCGGCAAAGAGGTTCCTCTTCAGCAGCGTGTAAGCCAGGGGCAGCAGCTGGCCCACTGTCTTGTGGAAGTACTGCAGGAGAGAAGCGAAAACAAGATCCACTCTCGGCCCCAGCGGCTTTGTTAATTCCGGGAGCAGCCCCACCTCCTGGCCCTGCCCCATTCACACTGCGCCCTTCAAGCCCTCCCAAAATGCCTGAACACATCCCCATCCTGCACCGGTGACAGCCACAGCAAGGGCAGGCAGGGTGCCCGAGCTGCCGCAGGGAGAGAAATGAGTGTTGGCAGTGCAAGAGATGATGATCCTGCTCGCTACAGCATCCCAAGCTGGAGCCTGCAGGTGAAGTCCCCTGTCCTGTCACAGTCCCATGTCTTGTCCCACCCCACAGTTTGAGCGGATTACAGTGGTACTTACAGTAACCATTTAAGAACTTCAAATGTATAAACATCAGAGCATATTTAGCATTTACAATCATTATTGTACATGTAAGTCCATTGTATCTCTCAAACAAAGGGGATGATTCAAGTTCTTCTCTGTGTCTTGGGCTACAGATAAAGTGTCAGTGTTTCTCTGGCTCTGTAAGCAAAGGGACAGGAAGGCTCCAGTCAGAACTGGAAAACAGCTCCAAGCAGGAGCTCCAAGACAGGCGGGGACCTAACTGAGCAAAATATGTGTGCAGCCACTGTTTCTTCCGTTTACTAAACTAGAAGATGAAGGTTTCTAATTCTAGAAAACGGCCACAAAGTTACAGGTGTTACAAGCTGCAGTGTAAAACAGACATGACACATGACAGTACTGTAAACACAGTTTTTCACTGCAGGACTTTGTCAGTGGTTAGTCTCATGTGCTGAGAAGCACAAAGCTTGGAAGATGAGTATTTGCTTCCACCTACTCAGAAAAACAGGAGTAACCGTTTCCTTCACTGCCCTTCCAGTTGTAGAAAGGATTTAAGCAGCTGAAGCAGCCTAATCTCTAAAAGGTTTCTAAATGAGCACATTTTCAGATACTCATGGAACTTAAAGAGAGCAGGGCATGAAATCTAAGAAACACATTACTAATTTAACAGCGTATGGCAAGAGCAGTCAGTTTTCATACATTTCAATGGCTAAGTGTCTTAACCAGTAATCAGCACAGCTCTTTTGGGCCTACATTTCATATCAAAAAACTTATCTTTCCCATGATACTCTGGAGCACCACTTAGCCAATACTAGTTTTACTAGAAGCAGCTGTTTTCTGGTGTGTTTCTATGATGACCCATTCATATTAGATTGATGTTGAAACTTCATGTGTTATTTTCTAGCCATTGACTAACTGCAGCCATGACCCTTTTCATCAGCAGGCCAGTAGCAAATACAGAACAAAAAGGATTAAGTATGATTTTGATGTGCAGTAAGTGCTATTAATTCAATCCCCTTACTGACGATGGTCACTGTTAGCAGAAAACTAGGGAGGAGACTCCAGGTGGGAGGTGCCCTAGGCAGTGCAGCCAGGCAGCTCACCTGGGTTCTCATTCTTCCAGCTGGGGTTACTACAAGCACCAGGCTGTTTCTTGGTCTGGTTGAATATGGGTGCCTATACAAGTAGCTGGGGACAGGGGACTCCAGCTATTCAGTGTATTTGAATCAGGTACTTCACACTCTGCTTCTGGATTGCAGGATTGGGCCTTCATACACACAATCTTAAATTCAATATGGAATGATGTTGTGTGACTTTTGAACAGTCTTCATGAATTAAGAATACTTTCGTAGACCTCTACGATTCCTAGGGATAATTAATCTGCAGCAGAACAACTTCTAGCCCATGTATGAAATAATGCATGATTTCATGAAGTTTGATTGTTGTAGTACTCACATGTGATCCATAGCAAAACAGGTCCATGCCCAGCTCGTACCCCATTCCATAATCACATTCATCATTAGCAAACTGAACAAAGGTCAGCATTTCTTGAATGGGTGCAAAGGCCTTCACTCTCTCCTCATCAGTCGGTGCATCAACAATGGCCTTGCAAATTTTTTTAAGATTAGCTGCAAAAAAACCAAAAGCAGACATTTAGATGCTTAAATAAAGAAATTTAATATTGCACAGAAGTATTCTGTGGCAAAACTATACCCATGTGCCACACTTACACATAATGCAAGTGGGCACACCCTGAACTGCTGGTGAAGCTTCCCCCTTTCCTTGGAAGCTCATTCTTGCCCCATGCCCATCCCTCTCAGTTCCTCACAAAGGGAGGCAAGCACTTGTGTGCTGCAGTTTCATCAAGAAACTGATTCTGGTTAAAATGACACTGGAAGAAGAGGGTGGATAACAAATAAACCTACACATCCCTGAATGTAGATCAGCTTTTTGCTCTACTTCCTGCATGGCTTTGACAATACAAAAGAAAAGATCATCTAAACTACTTCTTCAGGCATTCTCTCTTCTCAGATTTAGCATGTTTCATTGAGTCTCATCTGGTTCCTTTAATGACAATATTTTGAGGTCAAGAGTGATGGTGAGGACTTCTACATTTTACTCCCATCAGTCAAATTTTTAAAGTAGAAAACATTAATGCAGTTTGTTTTTTACTGAGGGGTGTTTTCTTCAAAAAAGCAGAGAGATATAGTAAACAGGATGTTTACCATTTGTTTCAGGAAGTTCTCTGTATCCAACATCATTTTTGTCTACAGGAACAACTAGGCCTGCTCCATGAAATGCTTTGGTCACCACCTGAATAAAGAGACAGAAAATGGAACATAGCACCCTAAGGCAGTACTATGACCTAAAAAAAATCTCATCTCATTAAACACTAACACCTGACTGCTGGTGGTCAAACCTAACATGGTGTCCTGCCTCCAGGACATCAACTTAAATTTCAAATTATACTGCAATTAATTTCAAGTACTGTAAGTTTGAAATAACTGGAAATGCCATTTCAGTGAAATTCTGAATTCTAGGAACCCTTGCAGTCACTTGTGTTGCATTGTACCCCTTTCGTTTAGTCCCCTCCTACCATAATTATTTTTAATAGGTATGCAAAAAATCTCTGTTATTATCATCCATATCATCCTTCATGGTCCTGTTTCTAACAGATCCAACCCCACTATTTAGAACAATCTTCCATTTAAAGTTTTTTCCATGGCCTCTATTTGTTCCAGTTTTTAGATTACTGGGCTTACTGAGGTTTTTCTTGGTGGTGATTTGTTCTTGTATCGTTTTTAATTGAATGCAAAGCTATTATTTACAAGAGTAAGGTGTTTTTATTACATCCTATTATTTGGAACACACCTGTAGTAATCTTCCCTCTTTTGAAGTTTTATAGAGAGCTGATTACCTTTGGAAATTCCTAATGTAGCATCCTTACTGACTAAAAGGATGGAAAAACACAAACAGGAAGTAAATGAAAAAAAATTTAACAGAACTTAGTTCTCTCCAGTAGATGAGGAAAGCCATACTTTCTTATCTCTCTGTTTCATCTTCAGGGTTTTTTGTTCCAGAGAATAACCCAGTTCTTTTGCTGTTCTTGTTAGCTTTTCATCTATGTCTTTCAAAACAGCATTTTTCTTTTTATCAGCCACTTCCTTAAGTTTTTTTGACAAAAATAATCTGCAAACAGATGAAGCATGTCAAGAAAACAACAAAAAAATTAATAGCCTTTTTAAATGTTAAACCTCTAGATCTTAACAACAAAGATTAGCAGTCCTGTGTTTCTTTATATAGAGACTTGAAAATGCAAGCTTCTTAAGAGGAGGCAAGAAAATAGTTTGGCACATCTAGTACTTGGGCTTTTCTTATCTCTACCTGCATTACAATCTAGCTTATGCAATCTGCAGGTGCTGAAAGTTCTCCCAGCCTCAGTAACTGTTCATCTTTCTATCTTAAGAATTCAGTTTGCTGTTCCCGTGCCATATACACCATTTGTCATCCAAGTCATGCACACAAATACATATTTATGAGCTTCCCCATGGTACTTTCAAAACAAATGTCCTTGTTTAACCCTGCAGTGCACAAGGGCTCTTTTGCAGAAGCCATTCTTCAGTCTGCTTTCACTGACTGACACGTGTCTGTCCTTAGAGAGCTTTCCATTTTTAACTGGCAGGGATGAGGTCAGTTGTTTACATTCCTGATGCAGGAACATGTAAAGTTCCATGAATCAGACTGAACTACATATCCACATCAGTGTTATCCTGCCACAGGGCAGAAATAGTACTTCTTGTAGATATTAATTCTATACAAAAATAATGTATCTTTATGTAGTCAAGAACAAGAGCCAGATGCTATTAATTTACTATGATACTCAGATTTCCTTCACCACTGTTTGAGATGACCTTTCTCTACTTACAAAATTATTTTAACGTATCCAGTGGGTATTTTTTCCAATTTAGAGCCTGTCACTGCCAATATATTTAAGGAAGAATGTAATGAACACTCATTTATTTTAGTTCTGAAAGGAAAACACTGTTAAAAAGCCTACAACGTCTTCTGAGAGAATCTTAAAACTTGCCAACAGGGACAGAAAGTAAGTGAGGGTTTCTTAAGAAATATATGTAATGTTAGCCTCATTATTCCACATTCCACCTCCCAATTAACAATTTCTCTCTATTCTGTTCTTTGTAAATAAAAGTAAATATAAACCTTACTTGACTGCAGCAAAGACATTATCACCAACTTGTGAAATCACACAACCCTTCTTCGCTTCATTTGCACCAACCCACACTGGGAGCTCATCTGGCACATCCCTATTGATGAAAAAGTACACACAAAATAGTCATGCTGTGTCCTATTTGAAAGTAGAACTAAATTTGCCTCCTCCTGCAAATGCTGCCGTCTCCTTCAGAACTCCACCAAGAAATGCCCTTAGATCTAAAGCTCTAAAATCTTACAGCAAGCTTTGAAAAGAGCTTGCATCCATACATGCAGAGAGAATACACATTTCCTTTTGGTAAGTTGATTTCCTTCTCAGTATCATGGCAAAAGTTAAAGATTAGTGAGTGAAGGTGCTCTGGATGGCTGGAGGAGTAAGTATTTAATAATAAGTATTTAAATCTAGTCTTCAACTCCTGCTCCTGCAAACTTTTTAAATAAAAAGATAAAGCCATGTGTTAATGTCCTACTATAAAAAAGAAAGATTCTTGCTTGGTGACAGCACACAAGTTATGTTTAGTGGAAAAAGAGGACAAAAGCTATGCATAGTTGTAGTGGAGCAAGAGCACACAGGAAATAAAGTACCTGAAATATCCCATGTGATACTGTGTTCTGCTATCCCCAACAAGTATAGTCTGAAATTCTGGAGGATCATAGAAGAATCTCCAATGAAGATTGAAGTTCACATCTGTTGCTTTTGCTTTTTTGTGTTTTCCAGCAAGAATATCATATGGTCCAACCAGCTTAAGTCCAACACTTGACACAAGTGCATCTGAAAAGCAAACCACGAATCATGTGCACGTCCAGACCAGGAAGTTCCCGGTGTTGCTCAGGTATCAAGTTTCCATAAATTCAGTCACACACTATTTACTAAACAAGGAAAGCTAAGAATTGTTTTATCCAGATAGTTTTCCTTGAAGAGCTATTACTACATTTTAATGAAAAGTAGCCATCCAGCCACAGTCCAATGTCAGGATGGAGATCAGTGATGACGGTGTCCCTCAGGGCTCTGTACTGGGACCAGTATTGTTCAATATTCATCTTTATCAAGTACATAAGACTGGATCAGCAAACCTCAGCAAATTTGCAGATGACACCAAGCTGAGGGGTGCAGATGATGCTTCTGAAGGATGGGATGCCATCCCAAAGGACCTGGACAAGCTCAAGTACTGGGCCCATAGGAATCTCTTCCAGTTTAACAAGACCTGGTCTTGGAAAGCTCTGCACCTGGGTCAGGGCAGCCCCTGGTATCAGCACAGGCTGGGGATGAACACATGGAGGGCAGCCCTGCCAGAAGGACTTGGGGGTGTTGGTGGGTGAGAGGCTGGACATGACCTGGCCATGAGCACTCCCAGCCCAGAAAGCCAAACATGTCCTGGGCTGCATCCAGAGTAGTGCAGCCAGATTCTCCCCTCTGCTCAGACCCCACCTGCAGTGCTGCATCCAGCTCCAGGGCTGTCAGCACAGCAAAGTCATGCGTCTGCTGGAATGGGTCCAGAACAGGGTCATGAAGATGATCAGAGGCCAAGAGCACTCTCCTATAAAGATGGGTTGAGAGGGCTGTTCAGTCTGGAGAACAAAAGGCTCCAGGGACTTGACTGCAGCCTTTCAGTACTTTAGGTATTGAAGGTAAAGACAAACATTTTAGCAGGGCCTGTAGCAAGAGGACAAGGGATAATTAATGATGCTTAACTAAAACAGGGTAGATTCAGACTAAATACAAGGAAAAAAAAAGCATGATGATGCAGGTGGTAAAACACTGGGTGGTGCCCAGAGACACAGTGGATGACCTAGAAACATTTAAGGCTGGGCCCATCTCTGAGCAACCTGGCTCTGTTGAAGATGTCCCTGCTCAGTGTAGGGGGTTTGACTAGATCACCTTGAAAGGTCCCTTCCAACCCAAACCATTCTGACTCTGAAAGACACAGTCATTTCTAGAGCACACAGGGATGCCACATTCTGTTACATAATTAACTTGAAGAGGTTGAAACACAGATTTATTAGTGCTTACACTAAGTTAAAGTCTTCAATTTCTCATCCCACCAGCGAGGGGGCTGTGGGTGCACAAGAAGCTGAGAGGGGATGCAGCTGGGACAGCTGATCCCAAATAACCAAAGGGATATGCCACAGCATATGGCATCATGCTCAGCATGACAAAGACCTGCTTTCTTGGAGATGGCTGAACACCTGCTTGCACATGGGAGGTGGTGAATTAATTCCTTGTTTTGCGTTGCTTGTGCCTTTTGCATTCCCTATTAAACTGTCTTCAGCTCAACCCACATGTTTTCTCACTTTTGCCCTTTCAATTCTCTCTCACCAAGGGGGAGTGAGCAAGTGCTTCTATGGTGCTTAGTTGTTGACTGGGATTAAACCATGATACATGAGGAAACTTGGGTTCCATACTAAACATTTTAAATGCACCTGTGAGAAAGGCAGATTTAGACCACATTTAGTCCCTTTACATTTCACAACTTCAGTACATTTTAGAAAGCCTGAAGTGTACATCTTGGTGATTATAGCCAATGTTTTAGTTTACACTCATGGAAATATCCCTCATCTCAAGTGAAAAGCTGAAGCTTCATTAAAATGCATCTGACCAACTCCAGTTTGCCTGCTTTGAGGCTGCTTTTGGGAGTGAAAGTTAGAAGACGCAAAATTTAAAATCTCACCACTTGGTTTCTCAGGATCTAGTTCCTCACAAAACTTCCAAAACTGGTAGAAGTCCTCAGGCAGTCTAAGCCGATAGCATGTTTCTGCTTCTTGGCAAAGACTATCAGGAACATCTGCCTGGTTTGATCTTCTCTTCTTGACAGCTCCATTTTTTTCACTCTGTAGATTAAAAAAAACCCCAAAAATCAAAAATCCAACCCAAAACAGAGTTAATTGCTTTCTCTCAGCTCCACCAAAGGAGTCTACAAAGCTTTTATACTAATGGAGGAACAAGAATTAGATCCATTAGGACATGTTTGTTAGTTAAAGCAGTGTATGTACAGCCTAGAACATCCGTTTTGGACAGAACCCATTAAAAGTGCAGTCTGACAAATGTACTAAACATGTCTGCAGTAGCAAACTGCTACTTTGATATTAATGGGCCAATATAATCAACAGAAGAACTTCTGTTAGTTAATTAAGCAAAGCAGCAAGCAATCCTAAAGTTTAATCTAATTCTACATTGTTCTAAAATGACTATTTCCAAGCACACTGCAGACAGCATGCAATATGTTCTTGTGTTTTACAAACAGCTCAAAGTAGGACTATTTTGTCAAATTAAATTATACAGCAAAAATCCCCTGGTCTCTACTATTTTAACTACCGTGCTATTCAACATCACAACTACTACAGTTTTCAGTGCAGCATTTTAGAAGCAGCTTAGAAGTGAAGCTGCTTTTAAAAATTATGTTATGTGAGGTGACGCAGCTAGGAAATGATCCACACAGGCACACTCTACTGGGGCAGCAGCCTCAACCACCCCATTCCCACATCAGTCTCCATGAATTCGTAGGAATCGCTATTCCCTCATCTGAAAGAACATAAAAAATAAAATAAATAAAGAAGCAACAAGGTTTTTTTCCTATTCTTAAGAGAGCATCCCTGAAGCAGGGCCGCTGCCAGGAAAGCCGGGTTGTGTGCCCGTTCCCAGCGCGGTCCCGCCGGGATGATGCGGCGGCCGGTGGGCCCAGCGCACCCCGAGCGCGGGGCCCCGAGACTGCCCCCAGAGCCACCGAGCGAACCAGAACGAGGGGCAAGGACACAGAGGGCCGGCACACAGCACCGGGACCCGCGCCGGCCCTCGGAGGCGGGTGCCCGCCGCCCGGGCCGCGTCCCCGTCCCCGCCGCCCCACCTGCTCTCCGGCCGCTCCCGCCGCGCCGCGCGGCCGCCGCTTCCCGCCACCTGCCATGCGCTCCCGCCGCCCGCATCCCGCGCGCCCGCCGCGACACTGCGCGCGCCGCGCCTGCGCAGCCCCGCGCCAGCGCCGGGGCCGGCCCCGCGCGGCGGCCGCGAGAGGCCGTGAGGGGCCGGGAGCGTGAGGGGCGCGGGGCGGCACCCCGGCTGTGGCAGCCCCGGCTGTGGCAGCCCCGGCTGTGGCAGCCCCGCACAGCGGCCACAGGGCCAGGGAGCAGCGACGGGGGAACGACAAGGAGCGCCGCTCACCCCCATGGCGAATGCGGCTGGTGCTGGAGACAAGTCGGGAACTCACCGCCATGTTCCCTCAGCGGTAGATACACCGCATAGATCCGCTTTCTAGGCTAGTTTTTTTAAAAAAATCCTGTTTACATATACGTGCAAATTCCTATGAGTTAGGGTGGTGTATTGGATCACACAGAGGAAGAGATGTACTGAAATGTTATTATCTCCTATAGAGATAAAGGCATAGGAGAGGAAGCATTACAGGTTTTCAGTACAAATGGAAAAAAAAAAAAAAAAGGCCCAATCCCCTAATCTTCTGCTTTAGCAATTGCCAGCTGCCAGGAATATAAAAGCAGCATCACAGCTTCTGTTCAGTGAAAGAGCCGAGGCAGCCGTGTGGGACCGCCACGCGCGGGAGCGCTCCTCAGTTTGGAGCAGCCCATGATCCCGTTATGCAACATCCGCTTGCGCTGCTCCAGTGCTTTGCATAGGAGAGGGCCTGCGGAACCAGCGGCTCCGGAGGCGGCAGGGGAAGCTGGTTATTTATAAACCTTCACTTTTTTTGTTTCAGTGAGTGAGATCGCAGTGGGTTTATTTAAAGAAATTGTATGTAGTTAAGCTACAGGAGTTGGTGAACTCACAGCGCCTGCCAGAACGAAAGATGCGCGTACGGCATAGATAAATACCACGAGATCTTTTCATCCTGCAGTCTGTTAAGGCTGTAAATACTTGCTGTGGTATAGATTGTTAGCTTAGGTCTAGGAATACGCTGCAGTGCGTTTCAGCCACCTGACAGCTGTACGACTCACACAAAAGCTCGATGTTAAGTCAGATTGCAGCATTCACTTTTAAGAGTTACACACAAGTCACAGGAAACTTGAGCCTGACTGATGGTACTGTCTGTACATCAACCAGCAAGGTTTGGCATGATGTAGATGCAGAACAAAGTCTGCATCAAAGTCTCCTTTCTCAAATGGAAAAATTGTTTAAATCAGCATACCTGTTTGCTTACCAAAATCCTGCATACACAAGGAAGGAATATTAAATTTCACATCCAAACCTTGTTTAACAATTTACATTTCATTGCCTGAGGTTAAGCAGAAACGAGGCACAAAAGCTTACTAAGAAACCACAAACCTAATTTTCTTTCTGAAAAGTGTCAAGAGCACTAGCCTGAGGTTTCTTTGGGAAATGCTTTCTAAAATTGAATTATGAGTCTCACTCACAATTTCTACTATACAAAACCTTGGAGGCTAGAGGAAATGTCACCCAAAGGAAAAACAAGTAAATAAGGTCAGCATGAAAGCATCTACCTTTACTTTGAGTCAAGAAGAAAGCAGCAGCTTTTCAAAGTTTTCCACTTTTAAAGAGCTTGACTTTTGCCTCCTACAATATTTTGCATTACAGCATTGAAACAGAAGTAAGCATCAAATAAATTGTAGTGACCCCCATTTTAGATATGCCAATACCTCACAAGACATTTATCCTGGAAAGAATGCAAACTGACTAGAAAAATACTCCTATACTGACTTAATGCTAGTGCTAGGTGTCTAAAGCCTAACTCGGAGTGTTTTTACCACTGAAGATACAGCTCATGAGCTTTATTGATCAATCAATTTTTTTTATTCTTTTCTCCACACGAGCTATTAAAGATTCCAAGAGCACCTCTCTTCTAGAACAGCCCACAGTTTGGAAATCACCCATGAAAGAAAAAAAATGCATAATCCAGGGAGGAAGATGCAAAATGTTCTCCATCTGAGAATCCTGGTCTCTTACACTTTCCAGGCAGGTACTCCAGCCACTAGATTATAGGTTAAGAGTACCAGTGTTTGGCCATACTTAAGATAAAATGTGATTTTTAAAATACTTTTATGTGTGTATGTATATCGTGCAACTCAGTCTTTTTATAAGTACCTTCCAAACCATTTTGGAATGAGTACCTCAAAAGAAATAGGTAATGAAATGCTCAGTTACCTCATCCTGTCTTTTCAGCCTTAAAATATGAGGCAGGTAGCTCAGTTCCACTAAGATTGTGATCGTGGTGATGTTCAGAAAAGTAACTTTGCATGGCTGAATAGATAAAAAGAATATTTTTTTAGTTTAGATGTATCTAGTCCCAGGTGGCAGCTGATGAGGTCTTTTCCAAACAGCAGTTTGGAACCAAAGAACACACTTTAGATTCAATAAACCCTTTCAGTTTCTCTTCAGTTAAGTCTACCCTCAGCAGTTCTTCTCTGAAACGTGGAAATAGATTGTGGGATGCCACTGTAGAGGCCCTCAAACAAGAAATGCCAAGATACTGAATGATCATTCTGTCCACCATAGTAGTTTTTTCTTCTCTGTGAACAAGTGGTAACTCCTTCTGTATGAGAAGTAAGAAAAAATTACTTGGAGGAGGATTTGAAGTCTTAGATTTGAAAAGAATATATAATTTGATATTGGTGGTCATGTTTCCATTCATTCTGGTAACAACCTGTAAGGCTATAACAGGGAAGACTTTTTACAAAGGATAAATGGCTGCAGCAGTATTTCAAAGCCTCCCTTTCAAGCCAGAAAGCATAGCCTCCTATGCATGTACCTCCAGACTTCTGAATCAGGATAAACTGAGATTATCTCAAGATAATTATCGGCACAGCAGCTTTATCAAACTCTCCAGTCATCAGTATGATTAGTCCCACTCTGAAGTGGGCCTAGTTTCTTTTTGTTTAGATTGTTTTTGTTTTGTTAAATTATAACTACAGGAAAAGATTTTGTGAGAAACTACAGAAGTGAAGCATGTTTCCTTGAAACAAAGCTTTTCGGACCTGCCTTCTCAAAAGCTATTGTAGATACTTCCTGTGTATACACACACATATTTCCTGATACATTTTATTTGCCTCTTGAGGTTAGCAAGACTTCAGTGTCCTATAAGTATTTTTCCTCCTCCATGTTAATTTCCAATATTATTGCTTAATATCCAAAGTTGCCAAAGTATGCTCCATGCTATGCAAAAAAAAAAAAAAAAAAAACAACCAAAAAAAACCCCACCAAAAATCAACCCTCTCAGTTTTCAATTTCAGAGTTTTATAGGTATTAATTATTGTGGAAAAAGCTTTCATGATTCAAAAGCCAGAACAATAAACTTTATCAGCTAGCAGGTACTAGAAAGAAGGAAAGGAGACTTGCAGGATTGTTGAAATAAGTTTTTTCCTTCCTCACTGCCATTCACTGACTCTTTTGTGCTCAGAACTTTCTGTCAGAGTTCATTGCTTTCCTCCCACCCTTTACAAGGGAAGATTTGCTCACCTGTGAAAGACACCACAAGTAAACTAAGCTACACTGATCCAGATATTCTGTGCTGAGCTGTTAAAGATCTTTAAGGACAGGGATCTCCAAGACAAGATCTCTATCTAGTCTAGACTGCATTAGCAAATAAGATGGCATGCAATACATATGTTTCACAAGCTATTTTTCCCTACCCTTCATCATGTGCAGCTGAAAGATCATGGTACTTATTTTAGGTAGTTTCAAAGAGTACCTGAGCAGCAAGGGATACATGTGTTCAGTTCTCCTCAGTCACCACAACACACTGATAAACTAGACTATGCAGTATAAATATAGATAAAATCTAATTTCTGCTCAAGGACTAGATTTTTGCCAAAATGGTACTGCATTTCTCTTGACACAAGAGGGAGCCATTTAAATTCTTTTTATTAAAAAAGCGGTATAAAGAATGGAGACCAAAATACCTTAATATACAAGTGGCCACATTGATGTCCTTTCAATGAGGACATCTTATTTCTGAATCCTAGATAATTTTGTCTTATTCTAGGTAATCACAGTTTATGTAGTAGCTGCTGGATTTTTCTGTGTACAGCTATCACTTTGGGGATGCAGTGAATGCAGTGTGGCACAAATGCAGTGAAATTATTCTATTTTAAAATAGTTTTAACACTGCAGTTTATGTGATAGTTCTTACTGAATTGTTTTACAAAACTGCCAGCCTTGTTCTCAGGTTAAGCCTCGCATAATCCTCAGATCACATAGAGCCTCTTGTTCCTTGGGTTATTAGCTTCTGTAGGGCAGCTGCACATTTTCAGGTTCACTGAAGGACACATCCTCCTTTTCATCAAAATAAGGATGAGCAGGAGCTGTGGACACTTTTCAAGGTCAAAGCCAAGGCTTGTCTCCGGGAGGGTTGGGAGCGAGCGGTGCTGCAGCAGAGCGCAAAGACACACAGTGCCTCTGCTGACTCATCACCTCACTGCTGCTTGTGCTGACAGGTTGTCCTGGATCCCTGCCAGCTCCCCTTGCAGTTCTGCAAGGAAGGCTACATACACCAGGATAAATGAAAGAATACAGTGCAGAGGGGAAGTCATAACTGGGAGAAAATTGATCATGATACTGCAGGACATGTATTTCCTGAGACAGCCTAGAGGCTTCAGGACACTTTGTGTTGTGAATGTTTAAAAAAGAATATGGGTGAAGAAAACAGTAGTCCTTCTGTGAAGGACTGGAAGTAAGACAGATATTTCAGAATATAAATTAATATTATTTAGACATCAATTCGGTGAGCCTTGCAATAACTGCTTTTGACAAGAGTGTAAACTGACAGCTTGATACTGCTGTAATCCAGCATTTGAACCACTATTATTTAGATCTGGCAGCTACCAGTAGACTATGATTTTATGGTGGCAGTGGTATTTTACTGCAAGCCAAACCCTTTCTTTCTGCTCTAATTTGAATACAGGGAAACCATTCTGATCACATAAATTATGAGTGCTTGGAACACAGAACAGATTCTGCATTGAAATTACTTGTTAGTTCTGTGGTTGTATGGAACTGCAATTTATATAGGACCATTTGCCATAAGCACCAGTTAAATTTTACAGATGGTCATAGATGTACTAAATTGCCTGGTTTACTTGGAAGTACAGCCATGTATGTTTGAAACACAGTGAGGCACAGTTCATCTGAATGCATTATTCCAGGAAGTTAGGAGAAGTAAGAATGAATCTACTCCTATAAAAAGGTTGCTAATGTTAATTCCTATTGAAAAAAAAAGTTTTCCCTTGTGAAAGTAAACCACAGAGCTAGTAAGTCTAATCCAGTTTTATTTCTGGTCAGCTATTGGGGCCAGGATAGATTGAACCAGGCAATCTAGATACTAGATTTTTTAGGGGTTATGGTTTTTTTGTCATATATAGGTATTCTGGTTCTCTTAATCCATAATTGTCACTTTAAACTCTTGCCTGCATATGTACAAAATACTGCATACAGGTAAGGAGGAAAAAAGTATCAAGTCAAGTTGGTGCCACTGGAGGTAATAAATAAAAGAAAAATTTTTGTCTGATTCATAAAAATGAAAGTAACCTAATAGCAAGTAATTTACAACCAATGTCTACTTTGTAGATACCCTTGGTGAGGTTTAATATTTCAGATATGCAAGAAGAAACACTTGATAAACATGTTTACCAGCGAGACAAACCCTTCATACATTGTTTTACCATTAGTAACTCAGAAGACTGGCATGTCTTTCATATTCTGTTAGTACACACCACCTCCCAGTCTTCAGAAGCTCAGGACCCTGTTTTCATAGGACAGTTTCCTCATATTGAGAGCAAGTCTCACATTCTGATGTAACTGGATATTCACATTGACTGTCACCCTAATAATGAAATAATATGCATCCCCTACATTCTGGCTGATGGTATTAACATTTTATCTAGTATGCTTTGGCTTCCTCCCCTGACAAATAATGTCGTGAGGAGGTAGAAAACTGTGGCTCTGAGTCACTTCAGCTTAGGATAGAGTGAGTCAGGAACTCAGCAGCTCAGTTGGGAGAATTGATCATATTCCTATTGTCTAAGACACAGAATTGCTGGCTATAACTGACAGGCAAAATTCTTCAGGGGCAGGGTAAATCCAGTTTGTGTTTTAACATCCTGAGGGGTGGTAGTCTAGATTTTCCAATAAACCATTTGCAAACCATAACTTTTGTAGCTATTATTGCTGCGAGAGTCCCTAAACTTGAGGATTGAGTATATGGTTTAGGGTGAACAATCCAATTATATTTAGCAACTTCTGTAAGAAACCTTTCTGCTTGTATTTTTCTGGGCACCCTGGCAACCAGAAAACATTAAAAGCAACAAAAACTGGATTTAATGCAAGTCTTAAAGGCAGTACTAAGTATAACATCAACTTTAGACTTGTGTTCATATTTAAAATTCTTCCCTCAGACCCGATCAGATGTTTCCACTCCATATGGCTTCTAGTGTAGCAATACAGTAAACTTCTGCTAGCTAGTAACACAAAACACCGCATATTCTCACCGTGCCATTCCCAGCTAACAGCTTCAGTGCCTAGGGCTGTGTAGCATTAGCACAGTCTGTTCCCAAATAAGTTACCCTTTCTGTCTATGAGCATGACTAATTAACTCAGGTGCAGCACTAAAGCTGCCACAGCTCTATTCTTTCCAGTCTGGAACCAGTCAGCTGTGACGCTCACCTGGAATTGCTGTGCCATGGCATTGCCCAACACAGGGAGCACTGAGAAAACATCCTACTCTTTTCTGTGATCCCATTCATCTTTCATCTGCCTTGTTACTCTAAGCTACCATAAACGAGCGCCACAGCAGGAAAATCTGTCTAAAGCCCTCACCCATGGTTACAGCATATGCAAAGACAATGACTCTGGCTAAGGCAGGCTTATGCCCAGTGTTGGGAAACAACCCTTCTCTCACTGGGATGGGGCTGGGAGACAGCAGGGCCTGCCATTTCCCCTTGATGCTGTAGTCTTGGGCTTTCTGCTCCATTCACAGGGGGCTGAATCTGCTCTTAGTGCAGTAACCCAGCTAGGATAGATTCCACTGGGAAGCTGCAAATACTGTATGCCCAAAAGACATTTCACACACAGGATGGTCCTGACATGCTTCCTCAACTTCAAGGAGCCTACTTAATAGCCCCAGAAGGTAATGAGTACTTCTTTCACAGTAGGATATTGTCTTTAGCATCATCACTGTTTCTTGTTGAGATTTTGTAAGTTTAAACTTTGTCTCTGTTGAAATATGCCAAAAATGCCCACAGCTCTTAGGGATATTCTTGAATATAATGAAACTGCATTTGATCACCCACTTATAGTAGTCTGACAGCTTTGTATACCACTAACTTAGTTACCAGCACAAGCCAAGCTTTAAGCACTCTTTTTTTTCCATAGTTTACTGACAAAAGTACACAGACATTGCCTCTGTCTTGTGAGCTCATACAGAATCCCTCCTAGGAACTCCTCAGGTAACATTCAGTAGTAGTGGCTAGCTAAGATGGCTTTAAAAAAATACCACATACCTCCCTCAAAGAAAAATCCTTAACACCCCAAAACAAGAAAAACCCTTAAAAAACAGCCTCAGCTAAGAGCAAGGAAAAAAAACCCCAAAAAAACCCACAAACAGCCCCCAAAAGTAACACAAACAAAACCCCCAAAACACCAAAAAACCACAAACCAAACCCCAAACTGTACCACGCAAAAAGCCAAAGTTATCAAGAGTCTCATGCAGGATTACATAGATTAAAATCTCCACATCCAAAGAGATCAGTTTCCCAGTTTAGAGACTAGCAACTCTCTTAAGTTTATTAATGTCACCTTTTTCAACAAACAGGAGAAGAATATTCACATTGCATTGGTGGAAAATCATAGGACAGTCTGTCTCTTCATCCCATTTGCATGTTATTATGTATTTAAACAAGAAAACAGTTTAATAATTCCCTGTTCTGTTTAAAAATATGTTTTAAGCTTAGGAACACCACATACAAGATGCCTCAGGGCACAAACAATTTTGTCTTTTGTTTAGAGCTAAATTGTTTTGGTTCTACTAAGTAACCCAGATCTTGCCAGTCAGCTCCCTTATATTTGACTTTCTTTTAATATACCTTGTAGTACTTGATCACAAGACAACTTAACTAGTACCTCTGCTAATCAACAGTTGTTGCTTTCTCAGCAAAAAGATAAATACACCAGCTATTGTAAGACAAGCTCCTTATTCTCAAAGCAAAAGGGAATAAAACCCTCTTATTAAATTACATGTGCCAGAAGATTAAGAAAACAAACAACTCCCAATGAAAATTCTTACCATTGCAGGTCACAAAAACAAAGCAAACAAAGCCAAAGTAGGTCAGAAAGCTGTCACTCTATGAAAAAAAACTGTATGCTTTCTTACTAGGAGCCTTGTTCTCTTTTATAGTGTGCTCATTCCAAGGTATCAGCACTGGCTGTTGGGTTGCAGGGTCTCAGCTGTACCTGCTTCCTGGCCATTTAACCCTTGTCTTTCTGGTCTGAGTTTTCAACAGATCTAAATGCAAAAAAATTGGATTGTTCAGTAGGACAATTTTTCAGTAGCTTAAAGCATTTGTAGTACCTCACAAAACACAACATAACATAACTGCTTTTCTTATGCATAATTTCTTTTTTTTTTCTTAATTATTCAGTTTTCTTTTTTTACTTATCTGCTTTCTCATTTGTTGCCTATCAGAAGAGATAAGAGGTGTAAAAGTTCATATGAAAAAGAAAAGGAGGAAGCTAGGCAGGGACCTCATCACAGAAAATGCATTCATTTATATGGGAATTACAACTCTGGTTTTGTTTTGTTACAGTGACAAGGCTGGCTTAAGAGAATAGCAAAACTTCTTACATTGATTCTATCAGTCAAATAATTCTGTGTAACTAGAGGGAGCTAGTTAAGGAAAAGGGGGAAAAAATGAAAACCAGCAAATGGGATAGATGTTACAAGAAGGATTTGTGAAAACTTGTTGAATTACTGCTAATTGTGCTTTCACTATAATTGGAGCATAATGCATTAATTGTAAAGAAAAAAAATCTTGAATGTTACTAAAATGTTCTAAATCCCACTCCTTTTTAATGCTAACATTTTAAAGTCTCAGTGTCTTCAGAGTGCCACCTACCCACTTAAACACCTAAATATCCCACTTAAGCACTACTGATTTTTTTCAAATTGGTATCTATTAGGTACTCAGTTTCTGTTGTCAGTCATGTATTGTCAAGTTTACAAAATATCGTAAGACTCCTCAGAAAAATGCATTGAGTTAAACTAGTTAATTCTAACCTATTTTAAGACATTGTATTATATACATTACTGTATGTGAACATTGTGATCAGTAATTATTTTAATTGTCTAAGAAAGAATGTAGGCACCTGTACTTCTAGAAGGTTCGAGCAAGACCCTTTGTTCAGTTGTGCTAAGTGCTATGGCTTTCAGCTGACCGCCTGGCATTAAGCCATTGAATAAAATAGGGTACAATTTTTGTCAAACACCTTGGTTATATATAATTGCATAATAACATCTCAGAAACCCTGTAGAAAAGCATTTGCTGTTTAAGTGTTCTTAAAGAAAAGGTCAACAGTATTTTTTTCATATAATCACAGAATGGTTTGCATTGGAAGGACCTTCAAGATCACCTAGTTCCAGTTCCCCTGCCATGGGCAGGGACGCCTTCCACAAGGCCAGGGGACTCAAAACCCATCCAACCTGCCCTTGAACATTTCCAGGCATGGGGCATCCACAGCATTTCTAGGCAGCCTGTGCCAGTGATCATCACCCTCACAGTTAACAATTTCTTCCTAATACCAAATGTAAACCTACTTTCTGTCTACTTGAAGCCATTCCCCCTTGTCCTATCACAACATGCCTGTGTAAAAGGTCCCTCTCTGTCTCTCTTGTAGGCCCCTTTTAGGTACTTGGAGGCTGTTCTAAGGCCTCCCTGGAGCCTTCTGTTTTCTAACCTGAACAACTCCAACTCTCTCAGCCTGTCTTCATTGGAAGGGTGCTCCACCCCTCTTGTCATCTTCATGGTCTTCCTCTGGACTTGCTCCAACACGTTTAAGTCCTTCTTATGCTGAGGAACCCCAGGCTGGATGCAGCACTCCAGATGGTATTTCAGAAGAACAAAATGGGTGGAATCAACTCCCTTGACCTGCAGGCCACCCTGCTTTTGATGAAGCCCACTATGTGATTGGCTTTCTGGGCTGCTAGCACATGTTACAAGGTCATGTCATCCTCCTCATTCACAAACGCTCCCAAGTCCTTTTCCTCAGGGCTGCTCTCAGTCTGTTCTTGCCCAGCCTGTACTTGTGCTTTGAATTGCCCCAACCCAGGTGCAGGACCTTGCAGTTGGTCCTGCTGGACTTTGTGGGGCTCTCCCAGGCCCACCTTTCAAGCCTGTTCAAGGTCCCTCTGGAAAGCATCCCTTCCCTCCAGCCTGTTAACTGCAGCACACAGCTTGGTGTCGCAAGCGCATTTGCTGAGGGTGCGCTCAACAGAGCATCCCATAGGGCAGGCAGAGAATCCAGTGGAAAGCAGGCTCCATGCTCAGTCAGTTATGTGAAAGGTGACCATTTGCTGGAGTCATAAGAAAATAATATAAAATTTGATCTGTACTTTTAACAAGCTATCATTTAATTTTGCCATTGTCTTCTCTCATATTCACACCATTAACATCTTAGCTTTGCTTTGTGATATGACTGATATGTTTTTCCTTCCTTTCAACTTCCCCCTGAAAGTATATCTTTGCAACACTTAACATTCTATGTAAAATAGTTTTTGATTTTGCTTCATTTTTGGGGGAAAATATTTAAAAATCCAGAATAAATCAAATGAATCAGCATAAAAATAATTTGAAGAAGGCAATTAATATAGTGTGTACATACACCTGGAAACAGATACAAAGCACAAAGGACCTTTGTCATCATCCTACAGCTGATGGCACTCATTATAACCTGATATTGGTAACCAAGTGTTTTTTGTAGTTTGAGACAAAACCCAAGATGTCAAGATGTCAACAAAATGGAGAGTTTTGTCATGAGAGATATTAAGAATTGAAATAATTTTTAAAAACCTCTATTTTTGTTTCTTTAAAATATGGAAAGATGATTTAGCCACATGGCTGCTAACAGTAACAGGAGGCAAGCAGTTAAATTTCCATAAATCAGAAAAATCATTAACCTCTTACAGTTTCATAATTTCATTTTTTCTAATGCAAATTAAATACTGTATGATATAGCTGCATTGCTGACTAAAAATAATACTTATCAGCAGTGCTTAAATCAGTCTATAATCACAAGATTTGTTAATGTAATAATTTGGTTCTTTATTAATTAAGCAATTTGTAGCTAGTTGCTAACTCCTTGCATTTCTCAGAAATCCTTTTCCAGGATGGTATTGCCTCAAGAGGGATGCAGCACAGCTGGTGAATGAGTCAGTGTGCTTTTTCAAAAAAAGATGTGTTTGGGTTTTTTTTTTTACCTGGTATCTGGCACTACTTATATTATATACATGTAGTTGGTGCATGTGATCTTATTTCCTCACAATTAATTTATTTCCTCTCTCCCATTCAGTCCTGACAATATCTTTGGACTTTACTGAACTGTTCCACAAGTGAAAACTGGATTTCACTTTGTAGAAGCCTTAATCCAGTGGAGAATACAACATGTGGCTAAAGAAGTTGGGAATCCCTTGTGAGTATCCTCCAGAATAGACAGAATAAGATGGAAAATGAAAGTTCATTGCATCTCGCTTTGAACCAAAATGTGTTCATTTAAATGAATGGCTTTACTTGGTGGCCACTGTGACCAAAAAAAGTTGTCATGGAAACCTTGATAGGATAATAACTACATGTTATTTTCAGGTAGTTATTAGGTCTATAAGGCTGTAGAGACTGTGTAATCAGGTGGCCATTTATTCTGGAAGATGTGGGTTTCTCTCCAGTAGAGGAGACTAGAATAGGTTGATTAAAATGAATCTGCTGTAGTAGGATCCAGTAATGAGATACAGACTTTTTTTTTCTTGTCTATCAAAGACAATTACTGGATGGCACTCTGATTTATCCGCTGGTAAAAATATTCTAAGGCTGTTTAGAGGAGCCCAAGTGTGGATGCTAAAGAAGCTTTTGTTTCAGAAGTTAATTTTGCTCAAAGTTCTCCTCCCTTCCACATTGTTGCACTCTTGTTGTAATTACCATGATTGTGTTCTTTCCTGTGAGGCTGGATGAGATCTGTATTGCACTGCATTACACAGTGTACACATAACCAAAGTGCCAATTACACCACTTGAGATAAGTGCCATCCTGTACAAAAAGAATGTGCTTAATTGGTCTTGTTTAATTTGAGCATTTCACAGTGCAAGTGCAAAGGGCTAAAATAATCACACAATTGTAGTTGCAAATGTTTAAAAAGTACTTGAAGTACTTTTGTGAAACAGATGATTGGGAAGCTTATCCAGTCCTCTGAGTCATACTACTCTGGTAATCCAGGAATCCAGAATTAAAGTTGAACGTGGATACTTCCAGATAGTTTTTGGAGCAGTTTGCCGAATTCATCATGTTTTTATGTAGTTACTACAAGAAAAAGAAGATGGGAACTAAAAAAAAAAAAGCTTTTTTTTTTTTTTCAAACTGGGTACTAGGACTCTGAATCTCTCCAGGATCATGGCTTGCCCTTTAAAGCTATATAAGGTAACCATTCAGAAGCATCCACTTATTTACATTGGCATCATGTTGGAGATAGTTGTGTCTTAGATTGTAGACATCCCTTGTAGGATGATTAAAAATAAAATTGCAGTTCAAACCAACTCCCTCTGAGTCTCAAAACTGTCATGAAAGCAATCTGTTCACACAGTACTGCTATACAGCAGGACTGGATGCAGTCAGGATGTGAATAAGGGTGCTGTTGAACAGCATAACACATCCTCTGTAATATGACATGGAGAGCACATCAATCTGTGCAGAGCAAATGGGGTCGAGCAGGAGCTGTAGCTCCTTTATGTGCCCCCTGGTAAATATGTCCTTCCTCTGAAAGCAAAAATACTGAAAATATATAGGGCTTCCAAAAAAAGGGACTTTGCTATTGGGTTTTCAAAACTAATGGTTACACAATTTTGGTCAAATATTTGCATGCATGAGGCAAATCAGTGGATCCAGTTCAAGTGGTTGGTACTCTGTTAGACTCCCTAAATAATATTCCTTTAAAGAGATATTTACTGAATAGAAAAAAATCATGTACGAACAGAAAATAATGGAGTGGAGGATCATTTTTGCACAGGTGCTGAGGAAGAGCAAGGAGAGAGTCTGCATTTGCTTCTGTAAGTAATATTTCTGCAGGGAGTAAAAGATTCATGAAACAATCTCTGTGATGGTTGAGTGTAAGGTAACTCTGCAACCACAAATGTAGCCAAGTTGTTCCTCCTTTGAGAACGTTGGTCTGTGTACAGATGTGTTGTATCTCTGAAGAGAACAAGTAGTCTAACAGGGTGTCTAAAGCATCTGTAAGACCCCTAGATACTTACATAATTAAATGAAAGTCTTGACTTCACCTACAAATTGATTGGATTCCTGCTGTTTAGCCTTAACTCAGGATCAATATAGAGTAATTTTTTTGCTATCCTTACTCAAATACATGCCCCTTAGAGGACAAACCAGTTAGAGCTTGTGAGGTGGTATCTTATTAGTCTCATCAGAACATTAAAACTAGCAGTTCACTACAGTATTTAGTCCTGCACATGAAAGGTGTAGGTGTTAGAATGGATGATTGTTTCAGGTTACAAACCTGTTTAAAGACTGCTTTGCTATCTGAATGAGCTAAAAGCAGGTATGTCTTCTATATAAATTGTGGTAATAGCCCTGCCATGAAATAAATGTCCCCCAAGATAGATCCAGCCACCGAATGATTCTAACTGCAGCATAATTCACTAATGTGAACAGAGTAGCAGTCATATAATGACTGAATCATTACTGTGGAAACCTATACTGCTATTTCTACCACAAATCCTGCACTGGTTTGCATGTCTTAAGGAGACTCTGTCCTTTTGGAATGTTGTTCCATCTGTATTCATTATGGTATTTTTAACCTTTTACTTGTATTCACTATTGTATTTTTAACCTTCAACAATTAAAAAAAAAGTAGGGGATATCCTTATGATTTTTTCCCAAAACAGTACTATGTACAATGTTGGCCTGAGACAATTTTATATCTATTTACAAACTGGGAAGGAATTATCATTTTTATGAGTGTTGGGAGAGAATGAACAAAACATGTAATTTGAGTTTACATTATAAGCATTGCAGTTGTGACACTTCTGCATAAACCAGGTCAAAATTATTTGGGTGATAAGAAAAAACTGCTTAAAATGTTTTTCATATTGGTAAGTCCTAGACTGTAGCCTGTAATTTTATTGCAGGAAATCTGTTGCTGTCTTATACACATCAGGATTTTATATTACCTATGTTATCTTTACCGTGTGTTCAAAAAAAACTTGTGATGGGCTGGGAATGTAAAAGAATGTTCATAGTTTATTTGTCCAAAAGATTTATGTATTTGTGTCTTCCATCAGTATTTGTGTAGAGGAGATCTCTCTTGTTTACTTCTGTCTTGCAAAATTTGATTGTGTTTGTAAAAATTCACATGGCTCTCTTCTAGCATATGGTAACTGAATAGAATTTGCATAAATTCAAATTTTATTCAGGCTCTCCAACACTTTCTAATTCCTGTCTTAGCTTTTGGTGACCACGATTCTGGGAAGGGATGTCCTTTTGGCTTATGGAGTTAGATACAGGAATGAGGAAGCCCTGCAGGAGTATTCTGTGGGAGTTGATGCTAAAGAAACATGTCTCAAGGAGTGATACAGCTTACTTCATATTTGTTGAACTCCCTATCAGTAAGAAAGCTGTGACTTTGTTCAGTTTTAAAATATGATATGTTTTCATATTTGAAATATGATATTCATCTCACAGAGGCTAGCTTTTGCTAAATTAAATTCATACTACTAGAGTAGCTCTGAATTATGATGTACAGTTAAAGATTCTGTCACTGTCAATATCCAAAAAAAGCTGTGCTAAAATTTTATTCTTTCTGCAGCAGTAACTTTATGGTGGTCCCTGAATTCAATATTGCCAATGGAAATTGTTAGCAATGTAGCCTTAGGCTTTGACACTTTGATTATCTGAGGTAATATGGATAAATTATGGATATTCTAAGCTTTAGTCGATATCTAAGGAACTGATGAATAGTCATGAATTATTAAGCTAAATACTTCCCAAAAAGTAGAGTAGCTGGGGGAAATAGATGCATCTATTGCTGTTTATCTGTTTTGTGCCAGTCCTTACCACTTCTGAATTGTAGAAATAAATGTTGACTCCATTTGTAGTAAAAATCATCTTGCTGGATTTTCTTGTATGCCAGCAGTCAGGTCTTCTTCCCATGGACTGTGCTGTTGCAACACACCTGGTGCATACCAGCTGGGAAATAAATCTTATGCAAGGTTAAAAGTCTGATGCGAATTTTTGTTGTTACAATAACAGGAGGTAAAATTGCACTTTTAACTTCATTTTTTCTAGAGCTTCTTCCCATTTTCCTTTCAATCCTTGATTACATTTACAGTGTCAAGATCCATATGATAATGTCCTTTTCTGTCTGCAAACCAGATTCTGTAGCTACCAGCATATGAAATAAATTATTTGATCAGTCCAAGTGCCTTTGGATCTCTGATATGAATGGCCTTTGCCCATTTATATTCAGTCATCTGAAAGCAGCCTATGAAATTCTTTTAGAATCTGTTGGTAACATAGTGTTGCCACTCTCCTCATTCCTTTCTGCTATATGGTGGCTCACAGTGTAACTGGCATTTCATAGGTACTTGGTTTCTCACCCTGAATACTAAGTGTCAGCAACTCTGTACTGATGAATTCCTTTTTTTAGACTTTGATAGTGTTAGTAGCTCTTAGAACCCACCAGTTTTAGATATTTGGGTTATTGGTATGTCTTGGGGAGTGATACTTTTCAGACTTGTATTCTTATAATCTTTTTACTGTGACTAAAAATATTTGTGTTCCTTTTATCCTATAATATAGCAATATGAAGGCAGTAATTCAAAAGTTCTCTGAATTCGCTTCCACAATACATCAATAAAATTATTTTAGCATTACCTTGAATTATATATATGTTTGTGTGTGTATTTATATATGCGTGTGTGTATGTGCGCAATAATGCATATGACAGGAATTTTATATTTCTGAGTTAGAAGTAGCAGTATAGTAATCCACAATTTGCAAACATTGATTCTCTAAGTTTCCCATGGTTAGGAAATAGTCCTTGAATTGGAAGGCCAGGTTAAGCACATTTAGGTTTCTGGTGCCAAGAGAAAGAGGAGTATTCTGTGATTGTCCTCCAGACCATTCCTTTAAATGTCTTCCTCCTTGGAAACAATGCACACAAAATGAATAATGCTTATGGTGGTGTGGACCCAGGCACATGCACTTGTACCCAGGAAATAACAGATGCTCTCAGATCCCATGATAGAGGCAGAACCACAAAGGCCAGAACAGGTTTAGATTAATAAAAATGTATTCTGCATCTGTAACAGGTTATCTGTAAGAAAGCATGTTCCTCAAGTAGCTGATTTTTATTTTTAATAAAAAAAAGTGAAACTGACATAATTTTATTTGTAAAGAATATTCTGGCAATACATTAGACTAATTTCATTTGCGTTTTCATTCCCTCTTTCCTGATGTTGAAAAGGCTGGATTATTTTCATCAGTAAAGATCGTAAAAGGTGCTAGTGAAACCTTGCAAATGACCTTTCAATTTACAAAGACGGTAATTTAATTTTGTTGTCATTATGGATTGTTAATGTTGGGATAGCATTTTTTGTGTCATCTAGCTTGATGCAGTGAATTTGCAGTGAACTAAGTTCAGAGCTAGAAAAAATTTGCCTTCACACAAAACTTACTTATTTCAAAGTGTTCCTGTAATTTTGTTTTTTGTCACCAAGCTATAGAAAATGGTAATTGTTGGAATATATGTGTGTTCGTTCAGTAAGGTGATTTGAAACAGGCTGTGACTTCTGGTTGGGGGAAGAAACAAGTGTTAAATGTCATCTGGTGAGAGGTACCCCTTTACCTCACTTAGTTGACCAGTCAAGTGAATTTGTAAGAACAACACAGGTGTTTCTTTCATGGCTACACCAGCTATGATGACAAGCATAGTCCATAATCTCTCCTGTAAGGTGGAGCATGTGCATAGGTATGGATTAATTGTTGAATGGTCATAGGAAAATAGGAAGAGGAGTGAAATGATCTCTGTGTCACTAGGTTTAGCCTTCAGCTGTTTTCAGAAATCATATCATAGAACATATTAGAGTCCCTTACATGGACAACTTAAGATGCATTTTGAAGTCAGTGATATTTCTAGTGCTCACTACTTTTGTTGGAAGGCTCTTGCAAAAATGCATTTTACTGATTAAATGAGGAGCCTCTTCCTAATTCTGGCCTCAGTATTTGTGGCCATTATTAATCCATTTGTCCTTTTGCCAGTATGCTTTAGCCTAGATTAACTTCTCCTTGCTGGTGCTTTGCTATTTGATGTTGCAGTGGATTGACTGACTGGATGCCAGGTACCCACCAAAGGGTTCTACCACTCCTCTCATCAGCTGGACAGGGAGAGAAAATATAATGAAAAGCTCATGGGTCAAGATAAGGGCAGGGAGAGATCAGCCTACTTATGTCGAAGGCTAAACAGACTCTACCTAGGGAAATTAATTTATTGCCAAAAAAAAAATCAGGGTAGAATAATGAGAAATCTTACTAAATCTTAAAACAACTCTCCTGAACCTCACCTGTCTTCTTGGGCTTGCCTCTGCTCCTCATTTTTTTTTACTTCTCCCCCCAAAACAGTGCAGGGGGACAAGGAAATGGGAGGTGTGGTTATTCCTCACATTTTTTCCCTCTACTGATGTGAGATCCCTCCTAGGAGAAGACCCTCCTTGATCATCTCCAATGTGAGTTCTTCCCATGGACTTTGTGAACTTCTCCAATATTAATCTCTTCCACAGGGTGCAGTCCTTCAGGAGAAGACTGCTCCAGCGTGGGTCGCCCACAGGGTTGCACGTCCTCTGAGCAAAACTGCTTCAGGGTGGCCTCCTCTCTCCATGAGTCCACAGGTCTGACAGAAGCCTGCTTCCCAAGGGACCACAGCCTTCTTTGGGCATCCCCTTGCTCTGATGTGGAGTTTTGCACGGTCTTGCAAGTGGATCTTTGCTCCACCATGGACCTCCATGAGTTTTTGGGGCCCAGCTGCCTCACCATGCTCTTCATCACTGGTTGCAGAAGAACCTCAGGTCTGGCACCTGCAGCACTTCCATCCCCTCCTTCTCTACTGACCTTGGTGTCTGCAGAGCTGTTGCTCTCTCTGGCTGCTGTTTTTTCTGCAGAATTGTTTTCTTCCCTTCTTAAATCTGTTACCCCATATCTGCTACTACCATTGCAGACAGGCTCAGCCTTGGCCAGTGGCCTGTCTTGGAATTGGCTGGTCTTGGCTGTGTTGGACATGGAGAAGGCTGCTGGAAGACTGTCACAGGAGCAACCCTTGTAGCCCTACCACTATTAAAATCTTGCCCTGCAAACCCAGTGCATATGTGGTATTTTAATTTTATTTTTCCCAGTGTATGTCAGTGTCTCTAAGTCTTCCTTTGGTAGACAGAGAAGCTGTCTCTATTCCTTTGATTATCTTTGAACAATTCTCTGCACCTGATCCAGTTTGTATCTTTTTTAACATAGACGTTCAGAAGTATAGACTGCATTTTGCTGCCAACACTAAAAGTGCTTTATACAATAGCATTTATATTTTCTTTTCTTTGCTGGAAATAGTTTTCCGTATGCATCATATGATTTCAGTTGTCTTTTTCAAAGCTGTATCAAATGGGTGTCTTGGGTATCCTATGATGGCCATCTTTTTTCTATACTGCCTCCAGTTGTCTATATTTCATAGCAGCCCTCAAGTGCATGACACTGTATTTTGTGGTATTAAAATTTAATCCAGTTTCTATTACTTCAGTCCTCAGGGTCATAGAGCTCTTTGTGTATGATATTCTGGTCCTCAGCCAAGACCGTTACTGCTTTACAGTTTTACATCAGCAAAGAGTAATTAATGCATGTAATTTTTTGTGTCCAGGTCATCAGTGAAAATATTAAGAAAAGATTCATCCTCAAATGGATCCTTGAAGATCTCCTTTAAGACTTGCCCCTCAAATGCATAGTTCTACTTTACATATCACTATGTTCTCTTGAGGCCATTTCTTACTTACCTTGCATTTCTTGTGCTTTTCTTCACCATGTCCAAGTAATATTCCATGCAGAGCAGATCAGTGCTGAAAGTAATTGTGTTCCTTGGAGGTGTATGCTTATCTTTTCAATATCTTTCTGAAGTACGGATATAATCTTTTCCAGTTCCATTGGTTTTCTTTAAAATTCTGAAAGTTATTTAGGGAAAAAAATGAGGCAAAATCATGTTTTGGTAGAGACTAAGGAGACAGTTAATAGATCCTTTTCTCTCTGTGTGTATCTATCAGTGTGAATATGTGAGTACAGAGAATGATGGGGGCAGACTTCCACATTGGAATTGTTGGTGTATTACCCAGAGTCTGAGCCTCTAGGAGCCCCAGCCTCATGTCTGTGCAGCTGTCTTCATCACTGTCAGATTCACATGACATCTACTCCTTGTTTTCTCAACACTGGAAAATCATTGTGTTGCATGGCTTTGTATTTTTTCTTTTAGAATCTGTAATCTTTTCAAATATTTATGTGTGATCACCTAGGGCCTTAAAATATTATCTTTTAATAGTGTTTTAGTGTAAGAAATATTTTGATGGTACTCCATTTCTTGTGTCTGTGGTATGTTGCTGTTAAGTCCATGATGCTCAAGCTCAGTTTGTCCACTCACAAAGATTTATTATTTTCCCTCCATACAATATGAGACTGACTACAAGCAAAGGTGCCATCCATGGTTGGCCTGATCTCAGGAGAATGTTCATACTTAGATAATAACTTTACTTTGTGGGTTCGTTGTCTTTTCACTGGACATCTCTTCTGGTAGAAAGTATTACCCTGACATCGTGGTAGGCAATTATCCAATGGTGTCTTGGTTCTTACCATATGCATTAGTCTTTCACTTAACTTTCATATACGTAAATTAATTACTCTCTGTGTCAGCCAGTATCATCTTCAGTCAGATGGTGATTCTTAAGTCTGATCACTGTCTCTCCTTCTAAAGGGAACTAATTTACATTTAACACAATACTGTACTGAAAAGATGTTTTCTGTCTCATCTATATTCAATAGCAAATCTGTGCTTTTCAAATGGAGATGGAGAGAAGATCCTATGAACTACTGCAAACCTGCAAATGCTTCTGGTAGCAGTAGGAGCTGGTATCGATCAGTAACACACCCAAATTTAATGGGAAGCTTGTGCTTGTGCAAAATTTTATTGACTGGCCCTTAGAGCCAGCTAGACCACCAGCATGGATCCTATAAAAGCCTTTTCCCCCATGAAAGAAAATTGCATATCCTAAAATGGAGATGCTCTGATGTCCATTCACTTTTAGCATTTCTCTGTTTCTGTCTTGTGTAAGCGATCTTATTCAAAAACTTTCTTTTGTATTCTAATTATGGAATGCCAAAGGGGCTCTCATCTCAGATGAGGGCTTTAAGGGCTATTGATAATACATATAACCTTTTCCAGCACCAAGATCTGAACCCAAAGTTAGCAGAAAAAGGCAGGAGCTGAAATGAATGTTTTTACCAGTAAGTGTAATTAGCTAATAGAGCAGCTTCTGGTAGGAGTAGCTGAACCACAGTCATTGAAATGTCAAAGACTTACTGTGTTTTTGTTTGTTTCCTTGTATTTAATGTGAGCCACATGGTAATGAACAATACTTCATTTTGAGTGTCCAAGAAGGGGAAATCTTATTAACAAAAGCTTTATAGTAGCACGTGTGAAAGAGAGCTTTCATTATATTTGTAGGGTTAATTTATATGGGGTAATGTTTGGTCTCAGTTAATCCATCTGTCCAAAATATTTTAACAATATTTTAATGAAACTTTGAGCCAGATGTCAATGTAGAAAGAGTTGCGTATTTTCACCATTGATTTTCAGTAAAGTATTGAGGAATGGAAAACTGAAAACCTAATTCTAAAAAATAGGAATTACAATGATCATCATTGATTTTAACAGGGTCAGCAGTTTATGGAGCATTTATATTTGAACAACTGAAGTAGCAAAATAAAAATTGATACATATTCAAGATTTCCTTTAAGCATATAAGAGGCAGTCATTGTAAAACATGCAATTCTCTCATGTGTAGTGGCTCATAATGTTTTATAGAGTTTTATAATACATACCCCCACCAAAAAAAAAAAACAGAAGAAAACAACCTTTGTAAAACATAAATTGTGTTGCAGCTGCCTTCCTACTTCATAATAGTCACAAAGCTGGTCCCACATCTGTCATTGCTAAATGAAAACTGAAATGATACTGATAATTTTTAATCCTTTGACCAAAAAGTTTCCAGCAGGTATTAATCTATGTTCACTGCATACAATTCTTAACTGCATGTGGAATCATTCAATTGATTACTGCTGGTGAAGGATCTTAACAGGATCTTGGACTTCAGTGATCTTTAAAGGTCCCTTCCAGCTCAGAACATTCTATGATTCTATGATCAGGGCCCTACTAGACCTTAATTGTCCTGACAACCTCCTGTTGGGCCTCTGTCTACACCTCTGTCTATGAGCCAGGGAGTCTGATTTCAGCTTAGTCCAGGCCTTCAGTCCCTGTCTGAGCTGTATCAGAGACTGCTGGTTTCTAGCTCAGCCACAGCCCTTCCTGGCCATGGACTCTGCTGACCAAGACCCTAACTGAAGGCTACTTTCATGGCTTGACCTCAGACCTGCCTCATCACCAGGAATTTTCCTGAGGATCTGCACTCTTGGTTGAGTTTGGCTGCCATCTCTGGGGCTCTCCTGTGGGGCTGGGCCTTTGCTGGCAAGACACCTGATCTGCTGGCTGGACATCATGCTTGGCTTCCACCTTGCCATGCCTTAGGGAGCAACCAGACCTTACTGTACACTGCTCTAACTGACTACAGAAAGATAGAAAAACTTGGATTCAGCTTCTGTTCCAGTGGACAAAGGGATGTTGCTCATGAATGTTGGAATCATGGGTTGAATCAATCTCTGAAATATTAAAAAGAAATCTGAGGCAGAGTAGTTTAACTCTGGTAAATAAAAAGCTTTTGTTTAATGATTACATTTATGAGTCTGTGGTTAAGGAGCTGTTACAGAGCTGAGCTTGGCCATGGGCAGCAGAGAATTGAATCTGTTTGGGACTGTACTTTGCAAACTTATAGATAATACTCAAATCCATTGCAAAACAAGACGCTTTTATCAGGCCGTCATTTCTTAACTTTAGAAGAGTTAGGCATCACATAACTATCTCAAGTGGCTGGGTGGGCAATTCCTGCTTTCTTGATTTATTGAGTCTTTAAAATGTCACTGCTTTCAGACCTTCGAGTGCATTTATGGCCAGATAGTCTTTTAGTTTCTGTGGCTTTTGTAGGCACATAACTTTCAGTTACCCTGCACAGCATTCCTATCCCACCTCCCTCTCCTTATTATGTGTGCAGCATTTTTTGTTGTCAGACTGTTACATCTAGCAGTACATGACTCATGGCCCATTGCAGATCAGTCAAATGTCACTGTTATGAATATATTGCAAGATGTGCCTACCTTGCACATCTTTGGTGCAATATTTATTATTCATCTCTTGCTGGAGTGAGTGGAAAGATACCCATGAGGCTGCAAAGACTTTTGGAGCAGGTCTGAGTCTGCCTTTAGTGTACCTGACTACTGTGCAAGAACAAAAGGCCTATTTTTATACTTGGTAGTCATCACTTTTATAACTTTAATGTAGTCACTATGACTCAAATGGAAGTATCAGTGTACTCTGGTTGCAAGATCTTACACACCCAGGACCTCTGAGAAGCTCATAGATTTCACATGGGCTAACATCCAGTTATATTAAGAACACCTCATCTACTTCTTGAACAAGATGGCTGTAGCAGAGGCCCACTGCATTGTCACCCATGATGGTCTGCCCACCAGTCCTAATGTGAAAATTGCCTGCTGGCTCATGTCCGTCTCTAGAGCCCTGTGCATTCTCACTACTCTCAACATAAAGGGCAAATTGCTGACATTCCCAATCTCTCCATCCTCACCGTTCTTTCTGAATTTTGTTTAACCCTCATTAATGGCATTTCATTCCTGTTGTCTTGAGTTCTTTTGCTTGTTTACATACTCCTGCATAGGCCCACAGTTGGCTTTTCCCATATTCCCTTGTTCCCACTTTTTTTGTGTCTCTCTGTCTTCCTTTATCAACACTTTGAATTCAGTATCTTCAGTAGCTATCTGGGAATAGTGGAAAACACCTCAACAAATGCACTTTGATGCCACTCTGTCATTTTCTCACATGTAATTTTTTTCTCTATTGTCTTCCATGGCCCTCAAGATGTACATTTTTCTAAAGTAATCCATTTGAAACAAGTTTTCTTATGGTCTCAAAGCATTGTTATTACTTAATTATTAAGTAAAATTGTGGAGGCACTGATGCTTTCTTAAGAAAAATCTGTGTATATAATATCAGATGGGATAATCTGTGATGTGCTAGTTTATTGATGATCTGGATGAAGGGTTCGAGTTTACCAGTAGCAGATTTGCAGATAACACCAAGTTGTGTGTAAGTGTTGATCTGTTGGAGGAGTGCTCTGCAGAGGGACCTGGACAGGCTGGATAGATGAGCCTAATCCAACACTATGAGGTTTAACAGATCAAGTGCCAAGTCCTTCACTTTGGTCACAATAACCCCATGAAGCACTGCAGGCTGGGGATGGAGTGGCTGGACAGCGGTCAGGCAGAAAGGGAGTGGGTGCTGGTTGACAGCGACTGAACACGAGCCTGCAGGGTGTCCACATGGCCTAGAAGGCCAATGGTATGCTGGCCTCTACCAGCAATAGGGTGGCCAGCAGGAGCAGGGCAGGGATTCTTCCCCTGTACTCAGCACTGGTCAGGCCACACCTTGAGTACTGTGTCCATTTCTGGGCCCCAAAACTTTGGAAGGACATTGAGGTGCTGGAATGTGTCCAGAGAAGGGCAATGAAGCTGGTCAAGGGTCTGGAGCACAAGTCCTGTGAGGAGCAGCTGAGGGAGCTGGGGTTGTTTAGCCTGTAGGAGGCTCAGGAGAGACCTTATCACACTACAATTACCTAAAAGGAGGTAGTAGCTGGACAGGGAGAGGGGGTCAGTCTCTTCTCCCAGGCACCCAGTGACAGGACAAGAGGACACAGTCTTGACCTGCACCATGGGAGGTTTTGGCTGGGCCTTAGGTAGAAGTTCTTCAAGAAAGAGTGATTGGGCATTGGAATGGGCTCCACAGGGAGATGGTGGAGTCATGATCCCTGGAAGTGTTGAAGAAAAAACTGGATGTGGCAGTCACTGTTGTGGTCTAGTTGACAAGGTAGTGTTAGATCATAAGTTGGACTTGATGACCTCAAAGGTCTTTTCCAACCTAGATGATTCTGTGAGGATGAATAGGATTTGGGCTTGGTTTTCATTGAGTTCTCTTTCTTCTAGACAGGCCCAGCCTGACCACCTTTATATGCAGTAAAAGAAATCCCATGTGCAATTTGTCTTGAGCAATATGATTAAAATGTACCTTTTTAAAAGGTGTCAAGAATGTTTCATATTGTAACATTTGACCCATGCCAGTTTGTGTAGGCTCACTCATTTGGCAGAGCTCCACAATAGCTGTGATATCCCAGCAGGTTGTTTCCTGGATATCGCAGCAAAACAAGAATTCACTAGCTCAATTTTAAAGCAGGGGAAAGAAAACAACATAGAAAAATTTAAATTATATTTAAACAAATTATACAAATGTTTGGAGTAGTCATCATATGCATTTAATCCCTGCTGAAAAGTCTTCTTCTACTTCTAGAAAAATAAAACTGGGTAATATTGATTTTATATTTTCTCTTTGGTCTGACATTTATTCATTTCTACTGCAGGAGGTGCAAATTCTCTTAAAATAGTATTTGCTGAAAATACATTACTATGGCCCAAATGAGTATTTTGAATCCATTGCTCCTAGTTAACTGGTATTCTTTGCTAAGCCTTTAAATTGTCTAATTAATTCTTCATTGGGGCTGATGGGAATTAAGACTACCTCTGCAGAAATAAGTGGAAGAATAGGAAGATAAGAGGATGGAGAGAAACACTCAACATCTCTGGAGGGAGGTGACATTTTTGTCTTAAAAGACTGTCAGCTCTTAGAGTATTTATGACTGATTCTCAGAAGACAAATGTCTAAAATTAAATGCTTCAGATTTGCAAGTGACAAATGAGTCATGGGTAGATGCAGAGAAAAGTAGAAAAACCAGCAATGACAGAATGTGGGTGTTAAGAATAATAAAAAATAAATCTGAGATCTGATAGCAGAATATTCATAACTGATCTCATTCTGTTTCAAAGTTTTAGAAAGATGCTATTTGAATTCCATTACCTAGTTTTTCAACATCAGCAATCCCAAATAAGTTGAATAATTTGTTATCCAAAATAAGAAAAAATATTCAAGTTCAAACCTGAAAATCTATAGTACATGTGAAAATCAATAATTTGAAAAAATGTTTTACTTTTTGGAAGGAGATCTTGTGTGTTTCTTGATTGTAATGGGTTCTGATTGTCATGACTTTATAGCTATTTTTTTAAAGTATAAAAAATAGTTTAATGGAGTGCATCTGTTCTTCATTATTTCTCCTGGAGTCTTAGTTTGATCTTCACAGTACTCTGAGTAAGATCAACTCATCCAGATATCTGGTTCCTTAGTCTGATACTAAGGTGATAACAATAAAATTTGTTATGTGAAACCATGGGATCATATTCCAGTGCATATCTCCTCTCCTGGAAAGGCTGTAACTGGCAGGCATGTCTCCAGGGAATCAAAGAGGATGCAGATGGGAGGGGTGATGGCAGCCGTCTTTGCAAAGATGTCACTCCCTGAGGTGAGAAGATGAGACACATGAACAAAGCAATTTCTACATGAATGCATCTTACTGCTCTGCAGTCAGGTTCACTTTTCCTTTCTGTCTTGAAAGATGTACCTAATGAAATAGCAGGTTATAGCATCTATGTATTTAGTGGCTGATACACTGAGAACACATTTCATAAATTGTTGAATTTTCACAAATTCAGAATACATTTTTAAAGAAATTAAGTTTGAAAACTGGTCATCATATAAACATGGGAAAAAATCATACTCAACTTCTGATGACAATGCAGAAAATAGACTCTGCTGTTAAACTTTAGTTTTTGATTACAGACAAAATATCTTTGTCAGTATGATTTCATGTGTGCTTTGTTAATTGTCACTAAATATTCTGACCCTGCTTGACACAGGGGTGCACAATTCCTAACTTTCACATGTTAAATGCTCTTTGTGCAAAAGTGTACCTTCTGTTCCAGGTAACAAGAAAAAAACTTGATTTTCTAGATGTAATGTGAAAAGGATGGAAAATACCTCTAAAGAAGGGAACTTACTGTGTCCTGTAAATCTACACCTGGCCTTTTGTTGTGACCTCTCTATGCTGCACTGAGCAGTTCTCAAACTAATTGAGAATGACCTGAGTCAGGAGGATTCCTCTGGAATAGATCCAACACCAAGCACTGTGCCCTCTTCTTCTCTCTTTCTTCTGATCTTTTCCCTTACTGGTTGGTGATTGCAGCCTACTTGAGTTGAGATCATTTATGTGGAGAATATGAGAACCCTCATCTTAGCCCTTATTAACGGTGATTAAAAGAAAAGAGTCAAATGCAAAGGGTAAAATGAAATTCAAGTATTAAATAGCATCATGTGTTTAAGTAAAGAAGTGTGTCCAGTGTGACAGAGATACTCAAAGATGTACCCATAGTGGGTGTCCCTCTTGCCTGCATCACTGGAATTCAAGGCTGACTCCAGCAAGGACCCATAGCACCACAGGTGCTAAAAATTTAAAAGCACTTGATGAGTCCTTTTAATTAAAAATCCACAGGACTTGATGAGTCAGTGGCTGGTACTTAATTTTCTTGGTTTAACAGTAGTATGAGTGCTCTGCATTTGTAGGTGGGTCAGTTCCTTTTCTCCCTGCCAGTTTTTTCTGCTACCACTTCTTTGATGGCTCTACTGTAAGGGAGTTTTCTACTCTGAGGGATTTTTTTTTTTCCTTAGGATTGTTTCTTCCTTCCCCTTCTTATGCTGTTGTAGAGACTTGCTCTCATACCCTTTTCAGGTGGTACTAAGTGCTGTTTCAAAAGATAGTATCAAGAAGCTAGTTTTTTAATATTTAAAATAAGAATTTGCTTGGAGCAATCCTTGGAGAGTTTGAAGATGAAGTATATTTCCTCACTGGAAGAGATTGCCCTTCTAATGTGTGAGCATAGGCTCAGGTATGTGTGCTACTTACTCTTGCAGCTTAAAGCTGCCAGTTACAGCCTGCTGCTAGGAAGATGGTGTTGGAGTTGGATTATTTTGGTGCTTTTATTTTGGGTTTGGTTTTTGCGGTTTTTTTTTTTTTTTTTTTTTTCACTTGAGCACTGAAGGTCTTTCGTTTACTGTCTCTTCCTCGTTTAAAAGAGAGGTGGTTCTGGTTGATTGAAGACCTGGGAAGAGATCAAATTAATTCACAGGCCATAGAAATTCAGTGTTCTGTTAATTAGCACTAAAACCACTGGGAAAACAAACTAAACACGCAGCCAGCTGGAAGGAGGTGCACAAGCACATCAAGATAGATGTGACTGTAAACTGATGACTACAATCAGTTTCATCGGGGAATTAAACTAATGTTCAAAGTTTCAGTGCTTCTGAAGTATTTTCCATTGGGCTTCTTTAGGTCATTCCAAACCAAAACACAAATGATCTGAAGAACAGAGAGTGATAATTCTTTAAGCAATGTTGCTGGCAGATTGGACTAGTCCAGGAGGAAAGGAAACACAGCTTCTCAGTTTGACCATGCTTCTCCTTTATAATCCCACAATGCCAGCTGCAATGTAAAAGCATCTTCTACACTTCACAGCCTCTCCTGTTAATGTAGGTGCTCTCATAATTATATTTGTACTTAATTATTGAGAACTTGATCCTTCAGTGTTTGCAGGAATAAAGCTGTGTTGGTTTCAACTGCAGTACTGAGACAATAGATATGATCAACCTTATTATCAGACCACTGTCTGTGTTTGTAGTAAAGAATGTTTATTGCTGATTAAGCTCACCCTGTAGCCTTTAGGCTTGGTGGTACATCAAAACCAGACCTTCATCAAAACTAGACCTTTCTTCAGACCAAAACTTCTAAACTCCCATATACTTTGCTTGGTGGCTGTTTTTTCTCTTCCATTTCTTTTATGCTTCTGTGCTTGGGTCAAACTGCAAGACCATGCAAGACCATGACCATAAATTCTTACAGACAAATCTAAGAATTTCAGAGAGTTAATCAAGTTTGATTTTCCTCTAATGAATACAAGTTGTACATTTAGGCACAATGTCAGTTCGGCCTTTATCAAATGGGTGAACAGCGCCTGGTCCTTCAATGAAAGTTGTAAGAACTTGGCAGACTCCAGTACTGCGGATTCTGATCTCTTTAGAGGTTGACCAAGTCTGTAAAGTTGCCAGTTTAATGACCTTTCTAAGATTCTTATCAGTCTTACACTACCACCTTTGGTAAAATGCAAATTTTCAGTCTAACAGTGGCACATTCGTAGGTATCTGGCAGCCTTTGGCAGTAATTCCTTGGTTTTATTTCTGTTTGGGTAAAAATACAATTAATCAGCTGGGTGCTTACTTTCTTTTTGTTTGATTGTATATGTCCTTATTCTGTCACAGGTCAGAGACAATAGCTGCTCAGTGTTCCACTCATTATATGCCTTATATATTTGATGTCACTTAGTATTCCCCTTTCTGATGTAAATCCTTAAAACATCCCATCATCTTTCTTTGTCAATAGCCAGACATTTCTCATTCTGATCCGTATTTTTAGAGAGTAGGTGTTCAGTGCTGCACAGAATACACCAGATAAGACTTTACTGTTTATAAACATAAAGGCATTGTCTCCAGGTTTTTTTAATGCAGTTTATCTTGCTTTCTGTAGTAATATGCAGGTTTCTTTGGATACAATTAAACTTCACAGGTGGCTTATCAAATGGGTGAACATATTTCTCTGTAATGTGTATGCTCTTCAATGTGCATAATAAGTGCTCAATTATACTATCATGATGCTCTGAGGTCTTTTAGCACTTTCCAGCAATATTCTCTGACACTGCAAACTCAAGTAACTTGGCATGATATAGCATTTTGCCACCTTACAATTTATTTATTTTTTTTTAATATAGCAGTGCACAATCCCACTGGTAATTCAGTAATATTATATATAAACTGCTTCTGCACTCTCACATACACTGTTTAGGCTTGATGACTCATTGGTTTTGAACTGCAAATTTGCTTTTTCTTTCATATCCCTTTTTCTACTTCTTTTTTCATTCTGTTTCAGGTCACTGGTTTTCTAGTGCCTGGCATGTGGATATTTTTTATCATACATTTGAATAATTTGATGAATGCCAGATTCATGTTCGAACATGAGGAGACAAAATACAAACTGTTAGTTTCTAGTAATGTCCTCATCTGGGTTCAAAGAGGTGTGCTTCCATGGTTTTGAATTTCTGAAAGAAAGCTCATAAAAACTGTCAGACAGGATTTCATTGCAGATTTCATATAAGAAATCCTCTTAAAATTTAACTTGCATGATCTGGCTAGAATTTAATCATCTGAAAAAATATAATAGCTAACAGTTTAAAAATGCCAATAATTAGTATGTCCAATATTTCTACAGCCAGTCATCACAAAAACCAAAGACAATTATCTACTATATTGCCTTAAGATGTACCCATTCAGAATAAACTTTGGTACCTAAAATACTTCATCCAATAGTCTAAAGGAATATTAGAACTATCTACAGGATTACTTTGAAACATTGTTATTATGAACTGAAGAGAAAATATTATTTGACTTTGGGAATAATTAAATTTGATCAACAAAATGGGAAGAAAAATTTTGCCATAATAACAAGGGTCTTCAGGTGGGCTAGAGACACTATCTTTCTTAGTGTCTAGTATTTTTCAGTAGACTAGTGAGTAAAAAATAATAAAAAAATAGCCCAAATTTATGGCTTGGACAGTATATTAACAACAAAAAAAGTATTCAGCAACAGTGATGGGTTTATGTAATTATGTAGAACAAGCTGTAACCTGGATTGCAATGCAAACCTTGCATTTTGTATTGGATTTGGCTTTGTCTTTGGCTGTTAAGTGAAAAACTGGAATCTATCTGTAAAACTTGTATCCTCAAAGAGCTGAAGATGGAATACACTACCATTAGCTATTCCTTTCTGATTTGCTTATGAGTTAATACAAGAGAAGCAACTGTTTCTTTCACACTTCATAAATAGAAAAAAAGAATTGCCTGTGCACTTATAAACAAAAATAATTATTTAAACAGCACATAGACAGTATTTGCTATAAATGCTCTTTTTATTAATGGATTGTTCTAAGTGCAATTTCGGAACAATATGTTTTTAATATGTAATCTAAGAAGTATCTAAACTGTACAAAGGAACAAATTATTAGCTTGCTACTTCAACTGTCCTACTAGAATATTTTATTAAGTATTTTTTCATCTATAGATAGAATATTTTTTACCAAATACAGATTAAAGATGAGAAATATTATATATTCATCTTTTTTCTTCCAATGACAACCAGAGCTTTTATTTCAAAGAAACACTGAGCATCAGAGTAACTTTTTATACCATATGTAAATAACTATAGCCTAATTTTCTTTTTCAAACTCTGCCATTAAGCACTGTAATATATATCCATGCTCTGTATATCCAATAGAAATGTATATGGTTGGGTTTGAGTGATTTATTTTTGTGTGTTTTATTTCCACTTTTGTATACCTAGCATGCTCTTTGCAAGAAAAATTAAAGATTTCTGTAAGGCAAAATGTGTCTATAAAGAAAAATTTTATTCTCTCCTAGAAATAATGATTCCTTCTCGTTCCACTGTGTAGCTATTGCTGTGCATGCATTCAACCATTTCCTGTTCCCTGTGGCCAAAAGAGCCACTTACAATCACATCCTCCTTCTATATGCCCGAAGGCAGGTCTAAGAGGGATCTTTACTAGTTGTCACCAAGTACTTGTGGCAACTTATCTCCTACAAACTTCAAGAATTTCCAAGACCTGCTCTTCACAGCAGTGTGATATTCCCAAGTGATGCCTGGGAAGTAGAAATCTCTCATTAGGACCAGAGTGACCAATCCAGAAATTTCTTCTGATTGTCTATAGGCAATTCAAATCAGTAGCAGACACGTCATCAGTAACTATAAGGGCTGTACAATTAAACCTTTCCCTTACCTATAGTGGGACACCTCTAATTTGCCTGCCCACATTCATGTGTTTGAATGTCCTTATTCTGGACATTTCACAGGTTGGTTGGCAATGAAAGAAGCAGAAGTACATAAAGAAAAGGGGATAAGGCGATGGGAGATGATAATGGGATATCAGGAACAGAACAGTTGTTGCTTAATAACTCATTTGATTTTTAATATTTCATCATTGCTGCTAAAATTCTGGCTATTCTACAAATGTCTTCCATTGTCTTTTATTACCTAAAAAGTCTAAAGGCTATTTGGAGAGGCTTGTTATTTTAAATGCCTTGCAATTTAAAATGTATTATAATCTGCTTCCAGCAATTTACTAGACAATGCTGTATGCAGATGTTCTTCAGAGAAAGGGTTAGTATGAACTAAAACCCCACAATGTACTCCACTTGAATCAGAATTTAAAGCCTTGGAGACAACGCCTTCTTTAAGGCATTCTTTAAGGCAAAACTAGAATATTTATTTAGGTTTGCTAAAGATGGTATATTCCAAGCCTGCTTTTGGTTTACGTGTCTTGCTGATATCAGGTATTCAAAAGTGGTGAACTGAGAAAATTTTGAGCCAACCTAAGACTCCTAAGTGAAGACGTTCTTCATGTTTCTCATGTTTCTGATGGAATATGAAATGATGTTTGAATGCAGATATATTTATGCAGTTTAGATTAGTGACATTTTCTATCCAGGCAGCCCATTCCTACCTGTGATTTCAAAAACAAGCAAAGGCCTCGCAAGAGTGTGCCATAGCCACAAAAGCTTATGTGAATTCCATCAGGAATTGTAAGCTGGACTGATTGATGTAAAGCACTGAAAAAGAAAAAGGCAGTATAAGAAATATACAGACATATACAGAATATATACAGGCATATACAGAAATATACAGTAATATACAGTGTCACAATAATTTAATGGAAAGGAAAAAAAACCAGTAACTAGAAAGTGGGAAGATTCTTGGGCCCAGTGAAGACCTTGAATCTGTGAAATGACACCATGTACTCAGCTGAATAAAAAAAATGCATGGAAGGTCAATAGAATACAAAAGAAGAGAAAACCATCCAAGTTGCCTGGAAGTTTCAGATTGGGTGTTGCTTTAGAAGACAACACAAGGAATATGGATAGAGGGGAATTTATAGATGTTGTATGGAAACTTTCATATGCCGCTGAGATTAGCTGAGCTAATTGTGCAGATAAATGCCAAGGTCGTGGGTTTGATCCCTCTATGGGCTCTTCACTTAAGTGTTGGATTTGATGATCCTTGTGGATCCCTTCAAATTCCAAGTATTCTGTTATTCTGTGATAACTTATGAGCAATCCAAATAATAGGAAGAAGGAAAAAAAAGAGGGTTCAGAGGGTTTTGCTTGAGTGGGCAGAGTTTTATTTCTCCCTAGAATTAGCTGAATTGTAAAATGGAAAGCAGGATGTAAATAATTCACTGCAGTCCCAGCTAAGTGAAGTTTGCTGTAGGAGGACAGTGCTCAGGACTTGTGTCTGTACACAGTAATATCAACACTCCTGATCAGTTATACCCTGACGTCAGAAACTTTGGACTCCTTTCCATGCAAAACACAAGTGTAGTGTTGTGTATCATTGGATGCAGAAATGGAATAACCTGGAGTAAAAAATCTCCCTAAACCAGATAGATAGATAGATAGATAGATAGATAGATAGATAGATAGATAGACTCCCTGAAATATCTACATAGTGAAATCAGATTAAGGGATGAGTCTAACTAGCAGTTTCTGGCCCAGAGATGTAAAGGAAACTGTTTTAATTCTATCCAGCAACAGGCAGTAGTACAGCCTCTCATTAGTCACCGCCCTCCCAAGTGGATTGTAAACCATTTATACTACCTGCTTTCAGTCACATGTTTTATTTGGAAGAGCTAGGATTCTCCATTTACTATAAATTGTTTAGATTTGCTAATGCTGAAAGTCTATTAACAGAGTAAAGGAGCTAGAAAATAAATAATGCTACTGCCATGCTTACGAATTCATCCTTCAGGCAGATTTTCAATAAATGATTAGAATATGAGAGGCAGCAGAGCAGCATGGAGTCCTGAAGAACTGCCAGTTTTGCATTAAAGAAAAGGAGAAAAAAAAAAGCATTAAAGATAATCTACTCAGAATAGTTATTTTTTGGATACCAAAGCATTTTTATAGAAGCATTGTGCTGAAGCAAAGATGTTTAAGCAGGTATTTACAAATCAGTCCTAACTAGCACAGAGACTGACAAAATATGATGAAAGCAATATTAGCTATTTGATGTGTACAGATACAATTTAATGTCAAAACTGATTTCATACGGGATTTTTTCATTTTCATATAGTATTTTGTTCTCTTTCACTGAGGACCCAAGTCAGAAAGAGGACTGTGCCTTAAAAGTGGCTGTACCTCATTGTACCCCATTTCATAACATTTAGTTATGAGAATTTTGCTATTGACTTCAGAGGAGCTTGGGCTGGGCGCTTAATGCCTGGTATGGAACATTTCAGCCACATTGTTGTCTTCTGAAATATCAAGTTTCTCTCTTTTTATTTATTTTTTCCCCCCAGTACTAATGTTCCCCAGGCTTTGTAGAATTTGTTCCATAGCACAGCTGATGTGTTACTGGCACACCACCAGAAAAGTGAAGCACATTGTTCCCACTTCAGTATGCATCTATTGATGTTTTGTTGGCAGAAGGGTCAAAATATGTTCCCTTTATGTGTCATTTTGCATTTGGTGGGCGGTGGGAAAAGAATTACTACACTTAAAGTCTGAACTGTAGTAATTAGAGAGACTTATGCATAGCAAGCACTGTATTCAGATGTGTGTTCACCAGTGTTTACATATAAAGTGGAATTTTATTCTTATTTGCATTATTGAGAGCTATGAATAACTTAAGTAAGTTGATTTACATAAATTCCTCTATTCCTCTATTTGGATCAGAGGCAAAGGTGTTAGACTAACTGCATAGCCTAAGAGACTCAGTGTAGGAAGATAATTGGATTATGTTTTTTGTACAGCAGTTTTTATGATCCTTCAAGAAACCAGGAGTTTATGCCCATCTGCAAGCTCATATTGTCAGTGAGTAGCTAAAAGACATTATCTTAATGTGGCATAAATTATTTTCACCTTTATACTTTCTCAGTAGTGTTACAGCAGTGCTGTCTGTTTGGGATGTTTGCCACATTTAAGCACCACCAAGTACAAAATGTTCATTAGAAATGTATTCTGCCTCACAGATCATCAGTGCCACACTCAAGCTTCATTTTTCTTGGGTAAAATTCTCACTGGATTTTGAATTATATCAGTCCTTTGACTTCGGTAGTCAAAATTTTCTGTGTTATATCTGAACAGCCAACTAAAACCCTTAAATAAAGTCATCACTAACTTTCTTTGCTTGACACAATGCAGCTCTCTATAGGTAAAACTCAAATGTTCAGATGTCAGAGGTGTTTTAGGCCTGTCAGATGTGGCACTAAATGGCCACAAAAATTAGACTGACACAAACCTCCCTGTCCTGCATTTGTATATGCAATTCCTATACCTTTACCTTTTCCTTGCCTTAAAGACCTATATGGAAAATACTCAGTCAATAATTTTTTTTCTGGAGAGTAAGATGAGAGCAGAAATCTAAGGTAAAGGGTAGAGGTGGTCAAGTTGATTTACTCAGTATGGTAAAAGCAAATGCTATGTGTTCAGCCATGGCCATATGACACATGGTGCTGCTGCTGATCCAAACTAGACCAGAGCTGCCACACTCAGAGCTGCACTGATGGAGTTGCACATAAAGGAAGTGTGGGAAATGAGTGATAATGTTAGGGGAAATGTTTACAAAACAATTAAGAAAATAAATTATTTTTTCTCTTTAGTTTCCTGTAATTATGTTTCTTTTTTTTAATCTTTGCAGTTGTTGAATTCAGATAAAGATTTTTTTGGTGCAGTTCTTTTTGGACAGTTGCAATTTATTCTGATCAGTACAAGTGAATTGTGACAGACCTTTGCTAAATTTTAGTAATACCAGATACCTCATCTATGCCCCGAGGACAAGAAGCTGCAGTTTTAGAATGTAACAAGATGAACAGTACAAAGTAGGCAGTTTTACTTTTTATCAAAACAGTTGCCATATTTTCATTACATTTTGATGTATCTTTGAAAGCAAAAAGAACTATAAGCGCTGACTAACAGCTTATATGATAAAGTGGAATTTTACAGTGTTGATAATTCAGGAGGCCAGTTAGTATTGGCAAATAATTGTGAAGGCTGCTTGATAGATGGAGAGAGCATAAGCTGTAACATTTTAATTGGACATTTTATTGAGGTGTTGTAGAAGATGGACACATAGAAGCAATGCTTCAGTTAGCAATAGCTGAAATTGTGATTGAATAAAATTTCCATGTCTTTCAAATAACTCTCTCTGCCAAAACAGAAAGCTATATAATGCCATTTTCATAAACAACTTTCTTAATGATGCACAAAGCTTAGCAATAACGGATATGGGTTACTGAATGAAGAATAGCATACAATGCATCCAAAGGTACTTTGTTTTTTTTCAAACAGCTTGTTTTTCACTGCAATAGTACAGTAACTGATGCTTGGAAAAATCATTTCAGTGAAAGAACTGTAAGTTCTTCACACAGCTTTTGTGTATCTCCTAAGGTTTGCAGTGCAATCTTACATTCTTCACTGGAGCTGACTGGAGTTTTGTCTAAGTATAGAAAAGAGCATGGAACTTAATTGATACAGCATAATGATTTATTAGTTCCTTTTTTGTTCACCCATGTGAACATGGGTCAGTTTTGTTAGTGGTGTTGAGTCAATTACTCTAATCCTGATGTTTATAAGGGGAATTGACTTGGAATTACTTGCCCAAATTTGATGGAAGGCTGTCGCATTCCCAAACAGTGACTCCACATTACAGATATATAGCACAGTCCATAAACATGTTGCAAAGAAATAGTAATTTTGAGTATTGTCAGTTTGTGTCTAAAATCACTATCTTATCTAATTTGGCACATTTTCCTTAAATTGCCACTATGGATACTGATGTTTGAACTGATTTGTAACGAGATGCAATAGTTCTTCTATCATAACTCATATCATATTATCATAATATCGTATTATTGAGAGAAGCACTTCCTAATTCTGGGACCTGTGCAGGAACCCTAGCTCCATGCTGGGATGAGACTTTATTGCACACTCTCTTCTCTCTGTCAGTTTTCAGTGGAAGTGAGCCCAGCTGTGTGAACTAGGCAGGCACCCCCAGGGTGACCGCTGAGGTTTCAGTCTGTAAAATCTACTTCATTTATATACAGCCTGGGAGTGTTTGTTTTTAATTAAAGAAAGCTCCTGGCCATAGGAACTGTGAAGAAAGAAGCTTCCTCTGTGAAGAAAAGCTTGAAAGCTTGTGAATGTAAATGCTCTGACAACAGAAGGGCATTTAAAAAACTATCAAAAATCTGCTAAGTTTGAGGTTGCATGATTTTTTTTTTTTTGACGGACTGGTAATATTTTCCTTTTTTACAGTTCTGTTTGGAAATATATTTTTACTTTTATTAAGGGTGTCTTTCTGTTTGCTACGGTAAACATTGTAAAGATGATGCCTGTCAAACAGATGAACCCCTTGTGTAATTTCTTTGGCTTCCCTGGAGCTTTTCCCAGTGCTATTTCAGGAGAATCTCAAATGGTACAAAAATGCTTTCTCTGGTTGAAGCTCTTCTTGTTCTGCATACATGGAAATGATGACTGTAGCTTGGCCTTTAAGCCTTTGGCTGTTTGAAGAGCCAAGTTCCCTGCTCAGCTTCCTGGTGTGAGTCACTGGCATTAAATCTAACAGTGATAAAGACACCTTATGTGTCACGTTATGTGTCTCACAGCACTCAGCTCCAAAACAGGGCTAGAATCAACTCTTCATCCTCTTCTGATGGTGGTAAACATGCTGAGCTCACAAATGGAAACACACACCTTTTTTAAAAGCAGACTGCACTTGAATGTCAAAAAATACCATCTTTTAAATAAAACAATTTTATAATTAATATGTTCAAGTTTATTCTATGAACCTCTTTTTTTTTTACATGAAAGGAACAAAGCATTTTTTTCCTTTTTGCCTTTCCCCATATGACTCTTTTACATGTTTTATTTTAAAACTAAACAATACCCAGCGTCAATAGAATATATGGAATCATAAAATTGTTAAGGATGGAAAAGACCTCTAAAATCATCCAGTCCAACTGTTAACTTAGCACTGTCACATTCACTACTGAAGCATGTCCCTAAGTGCCACAACTAGATGGTTTTTCATTCCTCCCACAGACAGTGATTCTACTACTTCCCTGGCCAACCTGTTCCAGTGCTTGACAGCCCTTTCAGTGAAGAATTTTTTTCTAATATCCAGTCTAAACCTCCCATGCCACAACTTGAGACCATTTCCTTTTGTTCTGTCACAGAACAACATACTTTGCTTTCCTAGACTTTTCACCTCCACCTCTCAACTCAGAACTGGTATATCTATCAAAGATAAACAGTTGATTTTATTTTTCTTTTTTTTTTTTTTTTTTCTTTTTTTTTTGAGATTTCCATTTCAGAACATTTTTTTTTGTCTAACCATACACATAGCTGTTAGGAAGAATAGCCAAGGTGGCAGAACTTCCTTGTTGGTTTCTCTAGAGAAAATTTGAATAAACAGGCTGATGTGTTTTCTTTTCCTTCTTAGCTTCCAAGGCAGTACATGATTTGGTACAGTTAGTTTCATAGATTTATACCCACTATTTATCATACACAGGGTAGGGAAAAAGTGGATCAAGAATCACATGGATTTCTAGAGGCACAATCAATATTCATATCCTGCATCAAAGCACATTTTAATTGTGGTACATACACATGGATTGTAAAATCATATATATTTCTGGAGGATAATTTTTAAAAATAATATTTGTATTGGATTTGTAGTTTTGTAGTTGGCTCAGTTTCTACCCAAATATTCACTGAGTTGTAACAAAATTTTTAATTATGACTTTAAAAAGTATCACAGGTGACCTCTGAACAAAGTGATCTCTGAACAAGGGGATTAACTAGGTAAAAAGCTGAGGAAACACTTTTCATTTCAGACCTCTGCTCTTTTCAGACACTGTCTGTGTGAACCTCTTCAGAGAAATATTGAAATTCAGCAGATATATCTGTCATTAGTTTCACAGTCTCCTGCAAAGACACTCAGTGTTCTATTTTCTTCTCTTGTAATCAATTAGGATACTGTTAAATGACAGGAAATTCAAGAAGTATGGTTAATGCTCATAATGAAATAGACTGCCTGTCAACCGTGAAAGCAACATATAAATAATTTTGACTGCTTCAGGAAAAAAAAAGCCCCACAGAAACCTCAGACCACCCAAAATAAATATATTTTGTAAATATAAAACCCAAGTGCATTGAAAGACCAGTTTTGGGTTTTAGCTAGGGCTGACTGGAGGCTTGAAATATGCAGCATTTATCAAGATGATCAGGATCATATCAAATTAAATTGAATTTCATTGCAGAACATTGTTTCAGGAGCTTGTGGAAACCTCTCATAATATTCTGCCACTAAGTGGAATGGCAACTTTGCTTTTATTCCCTTTTATACAATGAAAGAATTAACTTCACTCTGGTTACTGTCAAATCATTTCTATCAAGAAGAAGCATATCCCACAGGTGAAGTCCCAAGAAACAAATATTTGGGGGAAGTGTTTGGAATGAATAAGATTCCACCAAGACTAAAGTATTAAAAAATTAGTATGAAGAAAGATTCGTATGCAATTGTGAGATACTCTATTACCATGTACTGTTTAAATAAAACTAATTAAATCCAACAGTTGGTTCATTAGAGACAGAGAACGGGACAGAAAGCTTGTAAAAAGTGTGAACAAAAATTCTTGGATAATTTTTTGTTCCTAGTGACTGTTTAAATCCACTTACATTGAGGATGACCATGTTTGCCCTGAGGGGATGTCCTGGAAAGGAGTGAACCTTTTCTTTCTGCTCTTGTAGGCAGCCCCTGTGCTGACTCAGAAAGCTGTGCCATGTCACGGACAGCTCAGCTCTGTGCAATACAATATTTAGCCAAAGGCCCACCTGGGCATCAGTCCCTCCATCAAGCTCCCCACCCAACAGTGCCAGAGGTCTTTTTATGGCAGAGGTTTTTGGGTATTCATTTTACAGGGATTAGTGTACATTGCTCCACAGAGTAGGATATTAGAATTATCTCTTCATTTTATTTCACTGCCAATCCTACTCTGTCATACTGCTAAGTCCCCAAGGACTCCTTTTTTATGTTTGAGTGCTTTGATAATTCAGGCTTTTGAAGGGCTCTTTGCCATGAGTGTGTCTCTGCTGAGTAGGGGACAGAAATGTAGGACCAGCCTTGGCCATCTCTGGTTGCAGCACAGTGAAAGCTTCTAGCCTTTCTGAGAAAAAAGGATCACATACAAAGTAAAAGATTCATAATTACAAAAGTGGCCACATATGAAATGCTGTTCTTTCTCTATCTCTAAGACCATCAAGTAATACTTAATTTTTTTCAAGGGACTTTATCCTTAATTTTACCTGCATTTTATTTAATTGCATTTGAATCATTCCTATCTTCCCCTAAAAGTGCCTGCTTTTTCAGTGAGATCAGAATTCCTCATCTTACAGCTCTATATATGAAGATGAAGTTATCAATTAAGGCAGATGATAAAGGTCTAGGAAAAAGTGGTCTCACTGGAACAAATGTTTCTTGATCAGACCACCTCCGTGTCTTCCATAGTGTTGTTTATTATTATAAGGAAGTCAGGACAAGGGTGCTCAGTCTAAACACATTTTGGTGAGTCATTCTTTTCTCTAAGGAGGTGGCCTTGCCCAGTTCTTCTCTCTGACTCACTGTAGCTGTAAATTGTGGGGCATGTATTTTTCAAAGGGCACATACTGAAACCTTCTTCAGAACAAGTTCATCTGCTTTTACTACTAATTTCTCTATAAAGTACATTTTGTTCTCTTGTAAAATCTGATTCCTGGCATTGGCAAGTTCTTAAAGGCTGGACTGCAGTCACAGAAATGTTAAAAGTGTACAAGTTTAAATAACTTAAGTAACACTTATAGAATTCTTTTATGTGTATAAAAATAGATTTTACTGACTCAATTAAAACTATGAACTTGGATATAGAGGAAAATTACATTTTTACCTATGATTAAGCCAGAGGTGTGCACTGTTAATGGTATTGCACTATCAGGACTTAATGAAAAGTCTTTAATTTGATGGATTAATCTTTTTTGCAATGTTTCCCATTCTAATTATATCATCATGTGAAATTGGGATAAACTTTTGCTGTCTTGATCCAGGCAGAACATATTTTACTATCTGAAGTGCTTTCTGTGTGACAAAATGACACTTATTTCTCCCTGGAAAATGAGTGCCTCAGCTGTAGAAGAAAATCTAGTAGATAAAGGCACTGAATTATATACATAATGTCAGGTCACATAGATGACTATAAACCTTCTATGTTTTGCAGTGGCTATTTGAGTAGCAAAGGAATAAAAAAAACCTAGGCTCTTATTTTTCTGTGCTTTTAGTTTAGTGACTCATAACTGCTCTGAACTTTTTCCTTTGGGATGGTGTATCCTACCCTTACTCTAAACTCATGAGTGCTTTCTAATGGGCAAATTCAACAACAACAAAAAAACCCAGAAACTGAAAGCAATAGCTACTGTTTTAATCCTAAGAGAAAATGTTACAAGCCTTGGAAGAAAAGGAATGGTATGTTTGTTTCCTTTCACTCATAAAGCCTGTGCTGAGGAAATGACATTAGGCAAAGTTTGACTTGCAAATGGAGCATTAGGATCCAGACTTCATTGCTTGGACCTAACTCCAGTTCATAATAGAATTGCATTATTGTGTTAGCAGTGTGTTGTAACTGGCTTTCCATGACACTTTTCATGGATAGATCATCTTTTTCCTTTTTTATGGATGACGGCTCCAAAAGTGGAGGATTTTAGTCTATTCACAAGACCAGTTACAAAGCTCAGATTTTCTAAATTCCAATTCAGGGCTTTGTATTCCACTCTGCTAGAGCTGTGGCATTCAAGCTGAGTGCTTGTGCTTTCAGGAAGCATTGGAAAAGTCTGAATTGGTCATGAAGTAGAAATTTACACTTTATCAGCTGGTAAAGTGTTGCCTTCATTCTTGAACAAGGTTAGCATATATCTGTAATCACAGCCACTGAATCTGAAGCATGAAGCACTATGTGCCATAGAGCTTGAGCACACATTTCTGTGGGGCACAGAACAGAGAAACAAATTGTTTTCTCAGATTTTGCATGGCCACTCACCTTAAACCACACTGAGAAGTTTCTAAAGTTAGTTGATAAAGTTTGCAGGAAAGAATTGCTAATCATTGCTTGCCCTCAGCAGAATGACACATGCTGTTGCAGAACAAAATTCAGACTGTGCCTAATACCACAAAGTTTGCACTAAGGATGCAGCTGTTTTCATTTTAAGCAATTTCCATCATGATATATGAATAAAAGATAGAATATTAATAAAGAAAATGAAAACATGGTCAAGACTGAGGTTCTACATGCTACTGCTGAAAATCTTCTTTACATAATTTCTGCACTGACTGCCATTTCTCTTTGAAAATGTTTGTATCTCTTTAGAAATATACCAGATGCTGATCTGGGATTTCTAGGAATGTAAGCCTAAATATGTTCTTCCAAAATATGTTTGAAGCTATATGTCCCTTGAAATTATTGCTGCAATACATATAATGAAGCTATCAACAAATGAATATTTTCCCCAGAAATCCATACTACATGTTGTGAAAGATCTTGATTCAGATTAGCAGCATTTAACATAGTATTTAGTAACCATTTCATTCTGTCAATCACATCCCACAACAGAGGTCAGCTTTATTTTGCTGGAGTTCTTGTTTTATTGTTATGAATTTATAGCTTAGCTCAAAAATAAAAAGTGTTAAATCTATATGTCTACAAAGACTGTTATTATTATTATTATTATTATTAGTTATGTTTATATACTGCCTCTGTGTATATATTCTTTGTATATATTGATATAATTCTCAGAGAATTATACAACAGTAGGTATTTTTGTTAGAGCTGATTGGCAAGACATCAGGGATAATATTGACTTTGGAAGTCTTTAAAAGGCTAGTTGTGTTTATGAGAATTTTGAAAAAATAGTTTTGACACATTTAGAATAATAAGTTTTGTTGGATTTTTGTGTTGTTTGGAATCATATATCTATTTAAATTTCTTTCTTATCTTTTATTTAAAAACCTCAAGAGCAAAAATGATGGAGCAGAAATGTGAGGATTATTCTCCTTAAATAAAATTCTCCTGTTTGAAAATGTTGAAGGGCTTCTTCCCAACTTGAAATATCACCATATCTTGTTAGGCAAAGTTATTTTTTCCATCCAGGTCTAGTCTTTATTGTACACTTGCAATTGCTGTCTTCTTCCAATAGCTGCTAAGCAAGAAAACTTTGGAAAGGATCTGCCCAGCATGAGAACACATGCTGGTAAAGCAGGACACGCCTTGACTCCAAAGCCACTTCCCTGTGTGCCAGATTTGGCTATGGAGGTCAGGTCAGCTTAGCCCATATTCTCTTCTAGTGCACACCTCCTGTTTCTCAAGAGCTGAAATCAAAGACCTAGAGGTGTGGCTGTCCACACACCAACCTATCAGTGTCTGTCATAAATCAGCAACATGCAATTATCTCTTTCTCAAAAGGCAGCCAACAGGTATTAACACCTACAAATTACTAGGCAAAACCACAGATTGTTTTTTTTAATAAATACTAAATGGGCATCAAATTGCTCTGAGGTTGTTGGGCTAGGTTTTTGAGGTAAGTATAATGTATATTGTACTGTATAAATTACATATACACTGTCATAAATAGTGTTTTCTTCCATACTGTGTATAGAGTGTGTATGTAAGGAATGTGCATATTCTGTACAAAAGTATATGCTTCCCAAAACCAGGAAAATCAGGCAAGAGCACCAGGAGTTCTGGGTGCATGAACAGGGAGCTCCTGGACAAACTCAAACACAAAAAGAAACCCTGCAGATCAGGAAAGCAAGAACAGGCAGCCTGGGATGAACACAGGGAGATTGAGCAGCCAGGAATAAGGTTAGGAAAAATGAAACCCTGAGCAGGGTCCCTCAAGGGTCAGTATTGGGACTGGCACTGTTTAACAGCCTTGTGGGTGACACTGACTGTGAGATTGAGCACACCCTCAGCAAATTTGCTGATGCCACCAAGCTGTGTGCTACAGTTGACATGCTGGAGGGAAGGGATGCTATCCAGAGGAGTCTTGACAGGCTTGAGAAACAGATCCATGCAAACCTCAGGAAGTTCAATGAGGCCAAATGCAAAGTCCTGCACTTGGGGTGAGGCAATCCCAAGCACAAGTACAGGCTGGATAGAGAATGGATTTAGAGCAGCCCTGAGAAGAAGGACTAGAGGGTGTTGGTGGATGAGAGGCTGGACATAAGCCAGCAAATATGCACTTACAGCCCAAAAAGTCAACTGTATCCTGGGCTGCATCCAAAGCAGTGCTGCCAGCAAGGCAAGGGAGGGGATTCTGCCCTACTGCTCTGCTCTCGTGAGACTCCACCTGCAGTGTTGAGTCCAGAGGTCTCCAACATATGAAAAATGTGGACCTCTTGGAGTGAGTCCAGAAAAAGTCCATGAAGATGATCAGAGGGCTAGAGCACCTCTCCTGTGAAGACTGGAGGAAAGGTGAGAGCCAGGATTGTTCAGCCTGGAGAAGAGAGGCAGCCTTCCAGTATCTAAAGGAGATCTACAGCAGAGCTGTATATAGTAGGCATATAGTGATAGGGCAAGGGAAAATGTCTTTAAATTGAGAGAGGGTAGGTTTAAACTAGATATTTACAAGAAATTCTTTACTGTAAGAGATGTGAGGCACTATTGTATTTTCAGGGTTCCCAGACAAAGGAAGGAATTATGAATCTGAATCCATGTTCTTAGAAAGATAATTTATTATTTTATGATAATATATTATATTAAAGAATACTAAACTATACTAAAGAATACAGAAAGGATACTTACAGAAGGCTAAAATGATACTAAAGAAAACTCGTAACTCTCTCCAGAGACCAGACACACTTTGACCCTGATCAGCCAATAAGTGAAAACAATTCACATTAAACCAGTGAAACAACCACCTGTTGGTAAACAATCTCCAAACACCTTCCAAAGAAGCAAAACACAGGAGAAGCAAATCAGATAATTATTGTTTTCCTTTTTCTCTGAGGCTTCTCAGCTTCCCAGGAGCAAAATCCTGGGCAAAGGGATTTTTCCAGAAAATATGACTGTGACAAGGCACTTGTCTCTGAACAGAGAATTTGTGTCAGTCCCATCCTTGGCAGTGTTGAAGGCCAGGTTGGACAGGGCTTTGAGCAAGCTGGTCTAGGGAAAGGTATCCCCACTCATGGCAGGGAGATTGGAACTAGAGGATGTTTAAGGACCCTTTCTACTGAAACCATTCTGTGAGTCCACGATTCTATGAAAAGTATTTTGTGTTGGTAAACAATCAAAGAAAGAATGTCAGCACCTCTGAATGGTGTGCAGCAGGCTGGGCCTCAGTCCTCCCTTCTGCCATGTGTGTTCCATGTCTCCCTGGGTACATGTAAAATGTATCCTCATCCCTATGTGTGCCAGTAACGAAATGTAGCTGCCATTTACCAACATAACATCATAATCTTGTGTCTCAGCTGCACAATGTGAAATGGGTGTTCCGAGTTTTCATTTTCCTTGCCAATTTTTGTGTCTTGTCCATTTAGCCCTTGAGTTCTTTGCTTCCTGAAACAAAGACAATGTTTTATTATGTGAATATTTGTACTGCACAGCAGGGACATGCATCTGAATTGGAGCTGAAGAAATAAATAGTGTAATATAAATAAAATCCAGCATCAGCTGATGCATCAAAGGCAGATAAATAAAATGAACAAAAGACAAACATGTATGCTTGGAAACAGTGCCCTAGATCAAACTTTTGCTGTAGACTTGGGATGTTTTATTGTGATACAGAACCATTTCTTTATTACCTTTTGAATTGGGCAATGAGTTTTCAGTTTGGTTTCTGTGCTGTTCAGAGATTAATGAGGGATTCCACCCTTGCATGAATATTTTTACTTTGTTCAGTTAAACTTTTGTTTGCCTGATCAGTTCAACTGACCAAATTAAATCAGATAGTCTGAGAATACACTCATAGCAAAGCATCTTTATATGGTTTCTCTCATAAAAGTTTAATGCAGTGTATAATTAGAAAAGGTTGAGTGCTTCCATTAATTCTGCAGTGTTTTCCCACTCATTTATTCTGATAAGCCAAATATTTTGCTGACAGGATGAATATAGGCTCAGTAAAGGTATATGCAGATAGATATTTATCATTGTACCCCAAAAGCAACATCCCACAGGAAGGGAAACAAAGCATGAGTTTTCATGAGGATCAGATGACATTTGCTGTCCTCTCAGAGCTTTAGGGATGATGGAGAGCTCTGTGGGAACATTAAAGTCTGGGAATCCCAGTTACGTGGTTAATGGAATTGACTGATGTGCAGAGCAGTAAGATCTCCCCAAGGAATTGGTGCCTCTCTGTTTTTGCTGCATATCTCTTCCCCTAAGAGCACAGCCTGGGCAGAAGCCACGATGTTGCCATTGTTGTGTAGCAGCAGCAATAAGACAAAATTTGTAAGAGTTAATCCTACTTGAAGCATCATTAATTCCTAATGGGGGTTGTGGAGAATAATATTGTAGAGATTGTCTCCTGCTTGAAATCCCATGCAGTCTAATCCTTCAGAGTGCTTACAGCAGTAGTGATGGAGAACTATGCATGGATCTGGTTTTTTGTCTTCTACTTTGCTCTCTGTTTATCTGTTTTTATTGAAACATTGGCTAAAATTAGGCTTTCACAGGAATTTTCAAAATTATTTATCCTTAGGATTATGACTTCATGATCCTGAATATTATGTATATTTCTCCTGCACTTTGTGATTATAAAAGTTTCCAATAAATGTTTGAGAGTAAATTCTTACCAAAATAATTTTAATACAGTTTCTAAACAGCAGTGTTATGTTCAGAAAAAAGCTAATGTAGAGCAAATCAGTCTGTAAATTTGTCCATCTTACAACATTCCCACCTTCCTTTTTTATTGCCAACTTCAATGCACGATTTCACTAGAATGAATACACTTCCATATTTTAGTACACAAAAATACAAGGTGTCTTTAACACAGACACCTTTGATCATCTCAGGGACATGATTTCATAGTCTCTGTTGGGTGGCCTCATAATGTGTGTGTGTGTGTGTGTGTGTGTGTGTGTGTGTGTGTGTGTGCATTTTTGACTCTTCTGAACACAAGAGAAATGAAGAATTATACCTCTCCTTAAAATGCTTCAGAGTCCTTGGCAAAATAACGCTTCAGTGATTCCTGAGCTGGTAAATTGGCTGCTGCAGCAGTTCCTGGCAAGGTCAGCACTGCAGTGTGTTGTAGGTAATGGAAGGCAGCTCTTACAGTGAGTGTGTCTCCTCCTCCCTTAGAACTATTCCTCTCTTGTGTGCTTGTGCATGGGGGTGGGGGTGCATGCATGCACTTGCATGGGGAGCTTTTCCTCCTTAGTTTCAGTTAGCTTATCACTGGACTATGAATATGTGAAAGCTAAAAGGCTTCGTACTTTTAATAAAAATGCCTAATAAGCAGCCATTAAACATATGGTCAAATTGTTTCTGTGCTCCTTAGTGCTTTCAAAGATGCCTGTCCTGCTTTCTCTCTTATGCTTCTCTGTGCACATACAGAGGGACAAAAGTTATGCAATTGAAGTTATCTTTCTTTAAAAATACTTCCTATTTTCGCCAGAAACAATAACTATATTGCAATATCGCTGTAACAATATAATCCTGTTCCTTAGACATGTGCCCAGATTTTCTGTAGGGCCAGGGAAAGAAGGAGCAAGGCAAATAGTCAATTGTCTTCCTAAGAAAAAAGTTAACAACATTAGCTAGAAGAAGTGGAACATTAACCCACAGCCGGATGTCCCAACAGCTAGCTGTTTCTGTGGTTCAGGTTTGTGAGCTTATTCCAGGGCTTTCCATTTGCTGCAGAGATCCAGCCTGTAGGCTATAATAGTCTCTGCCATGATGCCACTGATATTCTTCAGGGATCTCAGGAATGGATTTGGCTCCACTGCTTGTTGGCCTTTTGTACTCTGTCAAAAAGATTTTTTCCATTGTCCGTTTATGAAAACAGTTGTGTCTTTCCGTAGGCAGCTGTGCTGGGTCCAAAGGAGTGGCAACAGATGCCTCATCATCCACTCCAATTAAAGAATTTTTATAGGCAAGGAAATCCTGCCATGGTGCCTGAGTCACCAAGCTAACATAAGAGACCAGAATCTTTTTCCCATTGCATACTGAATTAATATGTCCTGATATAATTAAGATTGTATCACTTTTTCTGTTATTAGGAATGTGGAAAATGTTTGTAGACTGATTTTTTTTTGTAAGACTTTGGGTTCCTAGTTGCATGGTAGTGGGTGTCTTTTACTGAAATTTTGGATAGAAAATGTGCTTTTTCAACAGTTTAACTGAAGTAATTTTTTTTTGCTACAGGATCCAGAGGTTTGTTTTTTTTTTATTTTCTTTGCATCACCATGGTCTTCACTGTGGGGTGCAGAGAAATCTCACTCAGGCACCTGGAACATCTTCTCCCCCTCCTTTTTCACTGACCTTGATGCTTACAGAGTTGTTCTCACATATTCTCACTCTTCTCTGTCTGAAACATTACAACTGTACCACAACTTTTGATTTTATTTCTTCTTAAATATGAAAATGTCACAGGGACATTACCAGCATTTCCAATTGGTCCAGTTTTGGCCAGCAGCATGTCCGTCTTTGGAGCCACCAGGCATTAGCTCTTCCAGACACAGTTGAAGCTTCCAGCAGCTTCTCACAGAAGCCACCTCTGTGCCCCTGCTCAACCCCCCATTACCAAAAACAAGGCCATGCTAACCCAATTAAAAAAAAATTGAAAGGAACACAAAGTAAAAAAACCCTTAAATTCCTAAAGCTCTATTTACCATGATTATCAAGAAAGAGTTAAAAATCTGTCCCATGCTTGGTTATAAAATGCTGTTCAAGAATGGCTATTTCTGAGTAACTCCATATGTGGGTATCCTTGTTCCACAATTAACATGACTCTCATTTTTGTCTTAACTCCTTTTCAAAGTGCATTAAGTTAAGCAAGACTATATCCGTTTGGTAAAGGGACTGAAATGCAAAATTAGCCTCCTGAAAAATGCCTTCCTGTTTTAGTGTAGCAAGTTTACAGGGTGCTTGAAGATGGGAATGATCATATCAAGCCCACTGTGAGCCCAAAGTAGTGACACTATTATCATGATTGCCCCATCGAGCTAGTAATGAACTACATAGGTTTTTTTTTATGATAAAAATCTACAAATATGCAACATGGACCATAAAATTCAGTTGAGAAATGCTATAACTGAAACATGTAGTGAGTCATCAACAGGGAAAAGGAAGAATTCTACCCCTTGCTGATAGAAGGGGCTGTATAGTGTGTTGACCCTACCTGGATGCCAGGTGCCCATCAAAACGGTTCTGTCATTCCCCTCTTCAGCTGGACAGGGAAGAGAAAATATAATGAAAGTCTTCTCGGTCGAGATAAGAAAAGGGAGAGATCTCAACAATTTCCATCTGGGTAAAAACAGACTCAGACTGGGGAAATTAATTTACTTTATTGGCAATCAAATCATAGTAGAGTAATAAGAAATAAACCCAAATCTTCAAAAACCTTGCTGCCATTCATCCTTGCACCCAAGACTCAGCTTCACTTCCAATTTTCTCTACCTCCACCCTACCAGCAGAGCAGATGGAGGGGGAGTGGGGACTGTGGTCAGTTCCTCACACATTGTCCCTGCTACTGCTGCCAGGAGCCAACAGTCTCTCCACAGCATCACAGCCTCTTTTGGGCATTCACTTGCTCCAGCATGGGGTACTCCATGGGCTACAGGGACAGAGCTGCCTCACCATGGGCTGCACCATGGGCTGCAAGAGAATCTCTGCTCTGGCACCTGGAGCGTCTTGTCCCTCTCTGTTTCCACTGACCTCAGCCCATCTCGGAGTTGTCTGGACTTGGCTCTATGGGACACAGGAGACATTTCTAGCAGTTTCTTGCAGAAAGCCATCCCTGTAGCTGCCCTGCTATCAAAATCTTGCCATGTAACCCAATACATGCTGTTAAGTATAGGCAGTCAAGCATAGAACATGATACCTTGTCTAGCAAACCGGTCTTTTTCCACTCCAAGGGAGTCAAACAGTGCTTATTTTAACAAAGAGGAAATGGTCAACTGATAAGGTGAGAAAAAAAAAAAAAAGACTTATGACCACTGGCTGGATTTGATATGGGAGGTGGCTTATAGAGGCTATCATTCTCCAGCATGGTAAGACGCTTTTTAATGATTGTTACCTGAGATGTCTGTGTCTCTAAATGAGGGAACCATTTGCAAGAAAAATCTGCAAACTATTCAACCATACAATGAAAAAAGAGGTGTAGGTAGAAAGATGTTTTTATGTCCATCTTTAACTTGCTTTAAGCTAAGAGTGATTCTGAAGTAGCTGTGTAATAAGGAGACATTCCACACCCAGAACTGTGGTACCTCTAAAGCCATCACACCCATAGGCCAGGGCATCAGAGATGTTGGAGCAAGTGCCTGTGTGTTTTGTAGTGTATCCAAAAGGCAGCAGGTAGGGAGCATGGATTACTGTTGTCTAGAGAAGAAGGGTTTTCTGGTGATGGGTTAGAGTTGATGGCAGAACTCACTGACAATCGGAAAAATACTGGAGAGCACTTTTGGACCCTGGCTAGCCCAAGGGGAGTTCACTACAGTCAGCAACTGCTGTCAGCTGGCACAAATTGCAATTTCAGCACCTCTGGTTTGCCAGAGCTGTAAAAAATATAAGTATCACGAGGCACAAAGTACAGATCCCACATCCCAGTATGCAGGCATCACAGGAGTGGTTGTAGGGAAACACTTAACCCCCAACACACACACAACAGAGGTATGTAAAGCACAGGGAGACATTTGGTCAACCTTAGTGACTTTATTAAGCATTTGGAGACTTTGTAATGGTTTTCATGGGTTGAAGCAATTTTCTGCTGAAGTGTTGAAAATAATAAGTGGAACTTTTGAGGAAATAACACACTGAAAAAACTCTGAAAAACACTTACCCTTAAATTTTGGGACTCTGTACTTCCTCTTAATGCATGAAACAGAGAAGGAGTAAACATTGCTTAGAAGTGAGGAGTTTCATACAGAAGGAGATTTTATTTTTGTATCAGTTTGTTCCTCTTTAGCATATTTGAATTGTCTACCTTTTGCTACTTTCTTTCTGTTGCCTGGAAACATTTAGTAAGTTCTTAGTGCCAAAGCATTAGCTGATTTAAGATTCAGCTCGAATGAGCTCTAACACAAAAGTTTATAATCTGCATTTTTAAAATATCCCAGTAATATTGAATTAAAGAGCTTTTTGAGCAACTAGAAATTAATTTTATCAGGATAACAGCACTGAATATACTTTTACAGTAATATCAACTTCTTGTTCTTGACCTTGTATGCCTTGCTGAACCAAAATTTCTCACCAAAACCATTATCCCTTTCTCTGAGAACCAGACTGATGATGTTGTGTACATTACAAGTCACTAATGCAATACAATTATTTCTTTAAATTGATCTTTCAACTTTCAAATTTCTTTCCTGATTTTAATCTTAGAAAGCTAAGAAATATGCTATGTGATACCAGCACTTTGACTCTGCAAGGTTGTGAACATCTTCCTGAGTTATGCCGTTAGCTCGCATTAGGTTTCATGAAAGTGTTTGACCATCACTGGTATTTCTGCTATACTTATACTGTAAGAAGTATAGCAGGCCATAGTGCCCCTTCACACTGAAATCTTCCAGAGTGAACTTTCACCATGTTGGGCACATCCCCAGAGTTCACTTCCGGCATTCTAGAGTAAATATCGCAGCAGCATTTACAAATGCCTAGTTCAACATGTGGGAATCTCCAAGAGGTATTCCTAAGCCAAAAGCATGATAACTGAAATGACTTGAATATATGACATTATTTCCAGGAGAATTCGTGTGAGTGATCAGTATCAGTTAATACCTAATTGTAAATGTTTATTTTACTTATGGGGCTGTTTGAAACATATTAATATCTCAACTCAAAATACACACTACTGCTCATAGGTGAAAGAATATTAAAAGGTTCACAATATCATAGAATTCAACCTAATTAAAGTTGTTTTGTTTTAGAATATTTAGTGCATAATGTCGCAACTATATTGTAACTCATAAACCTTCACTACTTCTTCTCTAATGGTATTTCCCTAACTAAATGAGCTACCAGAATGAGCTTCCCAAAATTCAAGTTGAACAAGCAGGATATCCAACAGGTTTTTTTGATACATGTTAATTGGTTGAGATGGAAAGTAGTGCTGAGAACTGTCTGACACTTCATTTTAAACACAATTGCATGTATATTTCATGTCTCAGTTCATCTGAGACTCCACTCCCCTCCATTCTGAGCATGACCATATACATAAACTGTATCTGGTTTTGAATTTACAGGAAAATCTTGAAAAAAACAGAAAGGCCACATGCAAAAATGGGGAACAAAGAGGCAATAGCAGGAAAAAGACTGATGGCAAATACTGGGAAAGAGCCTGCATCCTGCACTGAATGGTACTATTCATATATATAAATCACGTGCTCATGTGTTTTTCTGGATCTGGGCCTAACTGCACAACTTTCCTTCACTTACTTGTGGTTTCTTTCAAACCACAAGTAAGTACAGGAAAAAGCAGAATACAGGCATAGATTCTTTTAGGTGGAGGGTGTAGTTCAGGCCCACAAAGAGAAAGTCATGGACTGTAAATGAAAGATGCAAAAGACATGGAAAAGAGAAGACAGCAGAATGCCACTTTGCACAGTAGTAATTTAGTGTTAGTATTTAAAACTGAATATCCCTATTTGGTGAGTTTGAAGGTTCATTTCCCATCTTCTGTTAATCTTTGGTTGTATTTTAAGAGAATGGGACTGGATGTGGACTAAAGTCTTTCTGAGGTGAAGAGCAAGGCTATACTTTGGTCTCTGAGAAGGATGCCTACTGTTTCAGTGCAGAGTAAGGTTTTGAAAGCTTTTGTAAGAGTGCATAATGAAACCCTGAATTGGTATTGGATGGTGACTGTGAAAGATATCAAGGGTGTGGGGTGTAGTAACAGATTACTGAATACCCTGAGTGCTGTGCAGTGTAAAGCTGAAGTGCACATGGGTCACAGCAGGTGCCCTTCAGACCTGAACAGTGTTAATATGCAGAAGGCAGAATACAGCCTGTTCATCTGTTGGATCAGAGATCCTCCTACCTTGCTTAATCTGTTCTTTTGTCAGATTGCCAGCTGGCAGTCTTAATTCTCAGCCATATATATTCTTATTTTTAGTGTTTGTGTGTTGCATAAAGTAAAATAAAAGTAAAGTAAAATAAAAGTATGAGAGGTGTGGAAATAAAACTGCAGCTTGGTCAGCTTCATTTTGAAGTAGATAATTTGAGTGGAAAATCAGTGGCTATTCTACAGCCTGTGTATTTTCCTCTACATAGATACATACAGAAATAGCAAAAGTTTATGTTAATTGATGATGATACATTAATGTAATCTAAAGATGTGGTGAAACAGGAAGATAATTGGATTAATGAGTAAAATACAGAATTTAAGCCCTAAGATCTAACAGATGTGACACAGTGCCTTATCTAATGAGTGTAAATGGAACACGGTATTTGTACTACATAATCTTCCATTCCCATCCCAACCACACAGCCATAATCATAAGTCATTCGTGACAAAAATCAATGATCTTAGTTTTTCTGACAGCTTCTGTTCACTGTTCCTAGGAACTGTTTTTTATCTTTTCTCAAGAGGGTATTTAGAATTTAAGCTCCCTCTCTCTGTTTATGTACAATGCTGTTCGTCTGCCAAATGACCATAGTGCCAAATTCCAGCTTGGCATTTGCGGAACATTTTCCTTTCAGCCCCTTGAGAATGCATGCTTTGGCCTTTCCAAAGCCAGCAAATTGTCAACACTTATGAAGTGGCAGGGCCTAGGCTGAAGTGGACAGAAAAGTTACCCGCATCTGTCTCATTTTTTTGTGCCTACAGTGTGACACAAACTACAGAGTTATTGATGATAGCTTTTGAAAGAAAAATTATGAGGGGAGACTTCTCTTTTTATGATTCTGTATTTCAATAAAATTTCTCTAATTGCATGGGTAGAACAATAAAGTTTTGTAGTACATGTTATATCCTATATACTGTTACAAGAAAAGAAAAAATGTGCATCAGCATGCCAGCCTTGTGAAAGATTGTGTAATTTTGCAGTAAAATTGGCTTTTTACAATCCATTATATGGTAACTCAATATAAAGTCAACAGACCTCATTTACAAAATGGGAATACTGACTGTAGTCACTTTCCAAACAAGATACATGATCAAAAGCATTTGCTATCAATTCTGCTAACTGACAGCTTCTTAAAACCTTTTATTGTGTTACCTGGAGGCAAGCTGAGGACAACCAGCATCACTGAGAAAATAATGATTTTTTCTAGGATATCCTGTCTTTGTTCTGCAAATATTGAATAGATACAGAATAGAGCTTATGTCATGGTGAGAAGAAAATGTTGTGATTAAGTCTGGAATCTGTGTTCTCTTAACCTTTCAGTACTCAATTTTTGCAGGTTAAAAGAAAAAATATAGAACACTCTGTTAAAACACAGCAATAGGTCATGTTGTACTTTGTTAATCTGGCCAGCATTCTTCCATTACAGAATGAGAAGATGAATAAGCACGCAGGGCTTAACCAGACAGAGGCTTTAAATCTATTAATTCATCTTTATGTGCCTAGCTTTTGCACATCCTCCTTTGGAGCAGAATAGTCAGTCTGTTAGGTCTCTGAAGACCAGCTTTTTACATGTGTGCTGGCAAGTGAATCTCATGCCTTCTTGTAAATTAGTAATAGCAAGAGACAGCGAACATCTATTAGGATTAGACAACCTTGTAGCTTCTCAATAAGAAGTGAAAACTAGTTGGTCAGAGCTAGAATAGGTAGGACAAGGAGCTGGTGCTGAGCTGCCTAAATGTGAAATACTTCTTTGGAGTAGAGAAGATAGGGACAGGGAGTTGATTTTGCTGGAGGTGTTTTCCAGTAATAAGCATGGGACGGTCATCTTAACTCCATGTCTATTGGACTGTCCTAGGCTGCCTCCAGAACACTCACTCCCACCAACCTGTTCTTGTCTGCACCAGGTTTGTCCAGATGCACAGCATCACAGCCCTTTTCCACTTGAATGCTGGCAGGCCTCTGGGACAGTCTTTATCTGGTGCAGTACAAAGGTAAGCTCACACCTGCCAATACAGCTCTTTCCTCATGCATTCACAGGGTCTTCAGCAGTTGCCTCACTGAAGAGCCCATGTTTAATCCCCCATGAAAAACAGCTATAATGTAGTTGTACAGCAGATAAGGAAGGTGTGCATAGTTTGGTCACAATATCAAGCTAGAAGGAAAGAATAGGGTTCTCATGCAAGGATCTTACTTCACCATCACAGCACAGAGTCTTTGGTGATGCTGCCAGTGCCCATCTCTAGTCAAGAAAGGGGATTGAGTTTCAGATGCAGCACAATCACCTGAGCAGTCTGGGAATTGCATCTGGCAACACTGTCCGCAGTCTCCTGGATGCTGCTAATTCACATGATCTATGACATTTGCCTCTTTCCAGTATCATGGGTTACCCTGAGAAGTGTCTGTAGCTACTGTCTGACAACTGACAGCTGCCTATTGGGATGAGCGTCCATGCTGCAGTGACCTCCTCTCTTGGGTGATATTTTCGCTCCTGCATCAATTTCACATGGTCCCCGATAATTTCGTACAATTTTGGTTGTTTTTTTTTTTTTTCCACTGGAAAATGTGAAATGTTAGGTCCTTCAGAGGCTCTTATTCCCTGCCTCCCTGATGAGAACAGATGGATTTCTTCTGAAGTTTTAATTCTGGAATTGGTGTAGAGTAGGAACATAGTTCTCAGTGGTGGTGTATCTTATAACATTTGGCTAATGCTCTGGGGCTATTCCTGGTAACTGCTACAGGAGTTACAGTGCTGGGCTGGGTCTATTATATGTTCTAAAGAAATAACTAGTACTCTGATGCAGTCTACAGGAATAACAGAGATTTGGATCCTTTCACCTAATTTTGGGCACATATATTAAAGAATGAGCTCTGTGCTTAAGAGAGATTACATGGGGATTATGAAATGTAGAAACTGTAGTTGCAAAAAACAGGTTTATTCAGCAGCAGATTACTGTCATTTTACTGCATGCTTATGAAAACTGTAGTTTCTAGCTAAACCCAGACCTCATTAGCTTGTAAATATTAGCCTGTGTAGAAACACAGCATTTCAGTTAAAAAAAAAAGTGGAAACACATTTATCAATTCATTTGAAATTAATATAATTTACAGTGTCCTGAAGCTGTCTGCAGTCTTGTCAGAAATACCAGACTTAGAGGCCCTTGCACATGGCCAGCTATCCAATGAATAAGACAAACCAATGAAGGTAGTGGGTAACTGATGTTTTGATCATCCAGTGATGGATGATCAAAATGTGCTATTCCATCCATGATAGGGAAAAAAAATGTGTTAAGGCAGAGGTGTATCATATATGACTTTTTTCAAATGAACACACAAAAGAACATAACATAAGCATAGAGTCACAAATGAATGATGACACTTATTCCACTTGTGTCTTGGGAATTATGGGTTTACCTGTTCTCTTGATGCTGTTAGGCAAAAAAATCTGCTGGAGTCTATTGATTAGTTTATCCTGCACCAACTTGGGAGTAATCAATTGTATGCCTGCATAATTAAAATTGAATTATACAGATAGGTGTGAGCAATCCTGACCCAAAACAGGCAACTGAAAAAAACCCACTAGACTCCTCTGATTTATTTTAAAATGGGAAGAATTTTAGGGCGAACAAAACAAAATCCAAGCAGTAGAACAAAACACAAAATAAGCTTTTTGGACTAGGAAAATGAAACAAGAAGATAAATCTTCAATGCAATATAGATTTCTTTCTGATATCACAAAAGGAGATTGCACAGGGTGGAGAATATTTAACCAAGAAGACAGCAGAAAAGAAATGCACTTCCACTAAAGCCATAAAGAAGCTGTAGTCACCAAGGCAGAACCATAAAAAGCACTGAAAATATCTTCCCTGATAAAAGGCATTCTAAGAGAACTACTGGGAAATATGTTTCGTAGTTTTGTGATAATTTATTTTGATATTGGGAGTGAAAATGTCATTGTTTTTAGGAATCTCCTTTTTCTTCACTTGAGTATGTTTATGGTAAAAAAGTCAGAATTTAATATACTTTGAAGATAAATCACCTCTGGATGTTTTTAGTAAAATAAATCACCTCTGGATGTTTTCAGAGCAAAAAAATTTTCCATGTTAATCTTCTTAAATTTCTATTTTCTACTGCCTTTTCCTGAGGCTGTTTACTCTGCACGTATTAGAGAGAAGGATAACAAAGCATTTTAAATAGGCAAGATCTGTGTGTGTCTCCTTAGAAGGGCGCTTCTTTTTCTGGCTGGTATTTTTACTTGGTTTTTTTTTGGAATTCTGTTTTCTGACTAAGGTACTGTTCATCAGCAGGAAGAAGTTAATTGATACCCAAACAACTCAGGAGCTGTCTGTCAATCAGGGATAACCTTGAGACAGTAGCATTAAGAGGCTTCAGAAAGAGGGAAGTCTTTCTGGCATTTATTTCACTTCTCTGTATTAATCAGTTGAGAATGACTGGACCTGAATTGTTAATACAAATGGTTAATTGTGTGGTAAAATCAAAACCTGTATAAAAGAAGGCAAATATATTTCAGAAGGTCCAGCTTCAACATGAGATCTCAAATTCTGTGGCTCCACAATAGGACAACAGGGTGGTAGTCTGCGAGTGGCATTTGATACGTAACTAAATAGTCCTGAAAATAATTTTTTTAAATGGCAGATAAGGGAGAGAGGCTTTTTTTAGATAACTCTGGTACTATTGTCATGCTTAAGGTCCTTAGCCATATAGGAAAGGCTCTGGTTAGAGTAGATGTAACAGGAATCTGTTCTCAAAATAGAAACTGGCTATAGAATGGCAAAATGATTTGACAGTGATGCTGAATTTCTAGCAAATCATAAACCTGTATTCTTTATGCTATAAAAGGCTAGATTTTCTTTTCTCATTTTTGCCTTGTCTTGTGGTATGAAATAACTTCTCATAAGTGTCCAAAGTCTGCCACATTTAGAACTTCTTGCCATACATTATAATTTTGAATAAGAAATTGGTAACTTAGCTTCAGTTTACATTACTGTCTTTGCCCATTTTACAGACTTACATATGATACCACAGACTCACAAGTCAGACTTTACTGGAAGAGTAAAATGACTCAGTTTGGGCCTGGGAGCCAGAGAGCTAAATATAGTACAAAGCATTAGAGCCTGGTACAGCTGGGGGGAAAAAAAATCCATTTGGGGACTTATAAAAGGTCAGTTTGGAACAGAGGTGCCTGGGGTGCAGAAACACTTGCCCTGACAACTAACTTAATTCTGTTCCTATTTGAGAAGTGGCACAGCAGAGCTGCTGGGGACAGAGGAAAGTATAGGAAGGTAAGACAGGGAGAGAAAAAAAATGGACATAGAAATGTTTTGAGCTGGTTATTCCAAAAATTAGTGCAGGATGTATGCTATTAAGTATCCATTTCTGTGAGAAAGTGGTGTTGTGACATTGTAAATATCTTGTTGAATGTGTACAAACTCAGCAGACTCTGTGCAAATTCTTTATTGAAACAATGATCAATGTACAAGCTACATCACATTTCATTTTGCCACTTCAGCATGAACTTTTCTCTTTGTGGTTTACGGCCGTGAGCTATAAAATCATAACAGTTATTTAAATCAAAATACAGCAACTGCTTTTCAAAAGAACACATTCATATTTGTCTTACATTTCTTGTAAAATCAAAAAGGTTTTCATAATAAATGAAATATAACTTACGAGACTTTAGTGCAAGCGTTTCCTTTGCATCTAAGAAGCTTTCAGTTGTCCCACTAAATATGGCATACTTAAGAGACCAACTCTTAAAATAGCATGCTGCCAAGATATCCCATGAGAACTTTGAAAATCTGACACTGTTAACACTTTCTAGAATTAGTTAATCTGACCAAACTGAAAGTCAGAAAGCCCTGGTTATATGTTACAGTACTTTTGTCAAAAGGTAACTGCAAATCAAGGAACTAACATAGTATCTACATTAGAATAAAACAGGCACTGATTAAAAAAAAAATCAACATCTGCCTGTATATGCCATTTTGCAAGTCTTATGATTATACAGTAATTTTTAAGCACAGCAGTGTACTTCTGTGCCTTACCAAGTACCAACAAACCTGCACAAAATGCTGGTCTATGGGTTCTTTTAAATTTTTTATATGATAGACAAAAAAACCCTGAAGGATAGGCTTCATCACAAACATGCTCAAATCAGAGAACAAAAAAAGATCAGCAGGAAACAAATGCTGCTCAAAAATAAAATGTTGATAAAATAGTTAGTGAATACTATGTTTAAGTGGTCTGATTAGTATGATCTTAAATTTACTGAGAAAAGAATAATAAGTGTGAAATTCAAATCCAACACTGATTTCTTCTGCTGCAGAATCTAGTCATCATTCATGAAGTTTGGCAAAACTGTTTGAAAATGGTGTAAATATATTATGCAAATCCCTTGGGGTTCCTTTGCTTTTAGAATGCAATTTCAGTTGGACTGGGTTTTCCAGATTCTGAGTGTTTTAAGAACCATTAGTGTTTGGTGGTACAATAAATAGAAAAATGTAACAAAAAGTGTGCATAGTCCAATGATGGGAACAGATTAATGCCCCTGAAGTGCTTAAGGTGCATGAAAGTATATAACAATGCAAACATTAATATTTTCCTAGAGCCATTATTAATTTTATGTTTGTTAATTGTGTTTTTGGACCATAAAATAGCCATTTGCTAAGAAATACTGCAAGACACAATTGTATACTTTATAATAGCACAGCTAGAAAGTTTGGAACAGGAAAGACAGGTTTGGGTCTTGCTTCCCATCTGTCTTCCAAAAAGGAAGTTCCTGAAAGTGTATAAAAAGCTTTAGGCTTAGAAGTATCATATAATGGGTGCATAAGACACTGAGCAGCAGACACAAAACCACCAGAAAACCACATAAACCAGACCCATTAGTTCTATATAAAATCTGTATTTTCTTCAGCTACAGTGCTGTTTAGTTTTTATTCAGATAATAACACAAAACTAAATGTCCAGACTGGTTGGAGCAGTCTTACCTGTGAACTCTCATCTCTGAGTGACTCCAGCTCTAGAAAATTCAGGGTTCCCTCTGACCTTGCAACAGCAGGAATCCAGCACTCCATGTATTGCATGTATCTAATCCAAGTACTGGTTGCTTATATGTGGTTTGCAATGTGCGTTTGTGTGTACTTCAAATGTGCCCTATGTGGGAAACCTCTAGGGAAAAACATCATTTGTATCTTCAAGGAAGTTTACACAGTGATACTGAAGAAATCCATGGGGATTGTTTGCTCTCAAATGTTTCTCAATAAATAAATAATAAAGAGGCTGGAGGACAGCCTGAAGAAGCAAGGTCAGAACACTATAGAAATACATGAAGGGGTCTGATCTCTACTGTAAAAACTTCATAGTTTAAAAAGATTAAAATTAAAATACTGTAATAAATATTTGTATAACTTTTTTTAAAAAATGTGTAATTTTAAAGTTATTTTTATGCTTTCAAGGAGAACATCTTGCTTATCTGTGCAATCTTAGTTGGGCACCAGGTAGGTAACTTTAGAATGCATGGGCATTGTTTGTAAATGCTGGACAGGCAGAAACATCAACGTACCTCTTCTCAGGAGGTTAAGGTGAATTGAAGGAGTTTAGTGCAAGTTCCTGCTTTTGTTTCTGCCCTTGTTCTTTTTCATATCAGAAGCAAATCAAGTAACTCGAAAAACTGATGTGAACTCTAAACAGAAATGTCCTTTGGACTCAGACAAGAAGTTAACAGTTTGCACCATACTATTGTCAATCATGCTGGTCAGAAGTGAGGTTCTTTATGGTATTCTTTTAAACTAACTTCTGTCTTACATTTATATTGCTTCGCTGGAATGCAAATATTTCCAGTCACATTCCTAATGGGACTTTGCCCTTGCATGTTTCCTTTGGGCATGTGCAAATGCATTTTGTGAAACCTGCCACTGTGGTGAGCACAAAAAGATGAGACATCTGAATGCTGCCATTTCTCACAAACTGGTTGTAAAATCTGAAGTCCATTATTAAACAAGTATTTTTTTTAATAACCACAGAAAGATAAATATGGAGCCATCTCTGCATCACCTATGTAAGTCATGGGGTATTCCTGTATTGCACTGCTGGTGAGGCTCTGCACTTTAACATGAGGAAGTTGATACAAGACCTCAGTTCATTATCAAGGGTTCTTTTATGTACTTGCAACACTGACTTTGTCTGGTCTTGATTACCTATGCAGTTAATATAACTGATTGCCTCCAACAGACACCTTATGGAGATGTGGCTGCTTTGCTAAAATATCCAGAGAGCCATCCATGCATCATCTCCCCATAGACCTAAAAGACTTCTTTTTCCACAGTATACTTGATTCCAGATTTATTTTGACTATCTATATTTATACTATAATCCTTCTTAAACAATATAAGGTGATAGTTTGTTCATTAGTTTCAAACGAAATGCGTCAGGCAATTAAGTAATATGCTATTAACCTTACATAAACTCCTTGTAAGTGCTTTCTTTCCAGACTCACTGCAGAGAAGGTACTTTTTATTGTCTATCTGCAAGAGAAATGATTACTTCCCTTCCACTCCTGGCATTTCCTGGCAGAGATGTTGATCTTTTTAACGCCACAATTGCTACGATCATTAAAGCTTTATTGGGGTAGAGTCACATGTACTTGAGCAGTGAACATCCTACGTGTAGGAGGTTCCCAAAATCTCAATGTAATTATACCACATTTAACAGTTTGCATGACTGTCTTTGTAGTTTTATAGGACACTTGATTGAATTTTTTTCCAGTTTGGATACAACACTCTCAAATTGATGCTTATATATGAATTTAGGATTGATCTTCAGAATATCAAAATTAAGAAGCCAAATAAAAGGGTATTTTGCTAATTCAGCCTTGTTATCAACTTCATTTGCAGAACTGTTATGGAACCTGCAAATCTTCTGGTAAGGTAGTACACAGTTACTGCTTCCAAGTTACTTCAAACAAGACATCTTGCATATTTGCAGCTGTTTGCCATATAAACTTCTGGCAACATAGAAAATGCACAAATGTATGCAAAATAACCCTGCGGAGCTGTTGAACTGCAACTTTCTGATGGCTTTCCCATCTGTAATATACACCTCAAAGTTGTTTCTTCATGCAAAACAAACAATTGCTGGCATCTTCATTCCATGAAAAAGGGAAAACTATTTCCCATGTGGCTAAGCAGTGTGGTCTCAAATGAAATGGAAACATTTTAACTTTCTTTAATAGCCCTGTAAATCACAATGCAGCTGAGCAAACAGGCTTTGTAAATGGGATCTATTAGGATTTTATTTGGCTACTGGAGTGCTGCCTCTTGGGCAATATTTCAAATTCACAAGTTAATATTTGCAAAAATGCAATAGATGGAAATAACGAGAGTGAAAGAGGAAAATGGAAACCAGTTTCATGTTTAGTAAGTTCAAGTGTCCTACACCAAAGACTACCAGTGACTTCCAGGAGCCACTACAGGTGACTCCAACTTAGAAAATGCTGAGGTAAATGTTTCTTGGAAATACTCCTAATCAAAAAGAGCAATTAATATTAATGTAATAGCAATTACTCTGCCATACATCATGGTAAACTAAACTGAAACTGAGAAGAAAGTGCCAAATAATCCACTTACATGCTTTTGCTATGATAGTCTCCAGATAAGGCTTAGCGGCAAGTACAATATGTATTTTTAAAAGAGCTCCACCTGATTTTCCTGCTATGCATAGATTCAGGAGTAACTATCATACATGGCTTTCATATATAACACATGTATTTTTGTCATTTGCCAATGCTGTGTCATCAGAACTGAGTTCAGCAGAAGGCTCAGGAGGGGGCTCCGCAGGTAGTGCTGGTGTTTGAGGAGTGTCTTCTTCCTTGGTGTCCAACTGCATGCTCTCTTGTGACTGACCATCCATGCAGTCCTTTTTGGACAATGGGTGAACTGACACTTTTATTGCAATCTGTTGAGGTGGCTCATGCAGTGACGATGCGTCTGAGTCAGCTGTGGGAGATTCACTGCGTGTCAAAGCATTTGGGATCATATAAAGCTCATCTGTTTCAGTGGTCTCCTGGCCTTCTGCCGCCTGCCGTACAAAATTCTGTCCTTGCTCCTCCAGACCAACTACCTCCATAATTTCTTCCATTATAGTCCTGCAGTTCATGATGAGAGGTGGCAAAGGTACACTCCGAGCAAGCTCTTCAATATAGCGAGCAAATTCCATGGTCTTGAACTGGGTTACTTTGGCAAGCTCGAGCGTTTTGGCTGATGTGATAATTGGGATACGCTTTGCAATCTCAAAGGCCTTCTGAAGTTTCTCTGCCCCTTCTGTTCTGAAGAATTCATTGATTGCTTTCTCGGTTTTCTTCAGATGACTGCTCATCATACATAACCGAGTAATGTTCAGTATCATAACAATGGTAAAAGCCACAAGGCAGACAATCATGTAATAGATTCCCATATCTCCAGAGGTAAAAACAACCCTCAGCGTCACAGTATTGTTAACACTGCCGTACGTATTAGATGCAACACACGTGTATTTACCTCTGTCTTCAAATGACACGCGGGTAATGTTTAGTAGCCCATTGTCAAGAAACCACCATTTTCCTGTTGGAGAGGAAACAGAGTAACTTAGAAGTATTTTGTCACATGATCAGCATAGTCTTAAATATCAGCTTTATCAAACTGGCTTCATGTTTTGGAAGAAGGAAATAATGTTCACAAGAAGGCAAAGAATTTACCTTCATAAAGGCCTGAGATCCTAGCTGTGTTACTACTACTGTCAAATCCCTAACATCAACTCTGGATAATCAGAGCACGCCCTAAAAGGGTCTCATAGAAAATGCTGATATGTATCCCATCTATCTCAATCTTCTGGCCAGTTAAGCTACAAAGATAGGACTACTCCAGAGAGCCTCCCAAACACAGGTCACACTTACTCAAATAAGTGAATTGAAGGAGTCGGATCATTCAAGAAGGATCAATGGGATTGTGAGGCAGAAAAACCTACTTAAACCCTCCTGGTTTTGTTCCCTGAAAATGCATTTGCTTACAATTGGGTTATTTTTGGCATTTTGTTACAGTATCTCATATAATTCTGTTAATGTAAACTTTAAAACCCCTAACATTTCAGACATCATAGACTACATTGCTTACACTCTGAGGCGCTGAGAAACTGATTTTGAAGTATAATTTTAAAGAGAGGGAAGTAGGACAGGACAAGTAAAATAGATGGAAAGGAGAAGAGCCATGACAGGGAATGCCTTGTTTGTCGGTAAGAACCTCTACACACCACGACATAACTTCTTTTACCTTTAAAAGTAATTTCTATCAATGTAATGTAATTGGTAACTTTGTCTGCTGCATGGACATATACATTTCATATACATGCACACTTGATATTCTTTGAACCTGGCACAGTAGAACAGTTTAGGTATGAAACTGCATTTGAAGCGTTAAAAACCCATCACTCCTGTCACTGCTAAAGTGATTCAAGATTAACTCAGTTACTGTATTTGCCACTTAATTAATTGGTAATGAATTAAGATTTTTAGTTCCTCAGTTTTTCTAGTTAAACATGGCTTACCCAAATTGTTTCACATTATCTCCAGTAGAAGCTTACGCATAAAGTATTCCCACAAGATCCCTGCCTCAGTCCATGTGTTCAGACAGCTCTTAATTATGTCTTTTTATCCTATTACTTAGAAGTTTTAACTTAAATAAAACAATATTTTTTTTACCCTAGCATAATTCTTGAAAACAGCTGAATAATTTTTTGCCTGAAATTAAAAAATGCAGAATAAATAAAAGCTCAGTCTAAATCAGACCTTCACATAAAAAAAATTACCCCAATCTGCTAAATTTAGGCAAATTCAGAGGAAAACTCTTTACATAGGAAATATTAGAATCTGTAACAGATGACACTTCTTCCTCCACCTCCAGCATAACAAAAAATGCAGAGTATTTGCTGCTCAGTATTTCCTTGAATTTGAATGCTGGTCCTTTTTGCAAAGCGGGTTTCAACTAATTGTGAAACAACAAGGTGCCTTGTGATGTATCCTGGCTCCAGCTGTTATAAATGACATAATGGCTTTGGGTGACTGGGTCTATGCCAGTGCATCCTGACAGACATATTGACCCACATTAGAAAAAAATTATTAGAAAAGGTATCATTGCTGGGTTTTGATAACAATTCAATGCCATACTTAACACCACAAAGAAAGGTCTCAGGCTAGGAAACATTTCTTACAGAAAGACAGTCTCTTAAAGGAGGTATTGCACTGTTGAAAGTCTAAGTTAATGGTGTCTTAATACTACATCTGCACTTTTTACTGATTTGGTGAAAGTTTTTGCTCATCTGCCTAAATGTGTATTTTAGCTATCCCTCTCAGCTGACTACACAAAGACCTAAATTTAGATGGCCTTACTAAAGGGGAAATTTTCTATTAGTGAACCTTAGCAAAACACTCCAGCACACTAATCACTGTATGTTGCCACAACCACACAAATCATGTTTGAAAGTCTGCTTAGTAGCTCAAGTAGTTCCTTTCTCTAGCTTAACTCAGAAAATGATAACATTCTGTACTGTAAAACATAACCAGCTATGCAGTAAGCTCTTACAGATACACACTGCTCTTTCACATCAAGCTGGGTCAATTGCTACTCCTGTCACAGCGGAGTTCACTGTCAGGTCAGCCATTAGTTAGGCACACTAAACTAAGAGTTTATTTCATCATGCTGTGAACAAAGCCGTCACTATGGAAGGATTACATAAGAAAAACACCTTTAATATACCCACACTCCCCTCAAACACTCCCTAGAAGAATAACTAGGATTATCACCCAAACCATCCATTTAAGGAAAATAAGCTTGTGTAATTATGGTCTCTGGCAAACGCCACTGAAGAGTCTTAACTAAAGCCAGGAAGGCTCAAATTTGGCCTGTCCTTCTGACTGCTGCCCTATATAGGTTTTGCAGTTGGTTGTTCAGGGCATCTTCTGTTTCTCACGCTACCATGGCACTGCACATAAAGACAGCAGGCATACCAGGGAGTTAGCTGTGTTGAGTTCACGCCAACAAACTATTCTCATATGTCATGAGAATCCTCCTTTGAGTTGGGAAACAGCTCTTTAATCTTTTTCTGGTGCCAGAGAAGAACAAAGGAGGACAGAATGAGAAACAGAACAAACATGAAGTCTTCCAATGAAAAGAGACCTGTCTATTACTTCTGTTAATTGCTTCAGCCTCTTGCTATGAGTTGCTATAAATAACACACAAAAAGTTACTGTTTTCTTCCAAGGTGTGCATAAAAAATTTATAACTGCCACCAAGCTTTCATTTATTTTCACACAGCCAGGCCATTAAATTCAGGTTATTTGTCAACATGCTGAAATCAGAATTGTCTCTGGATAGGCTACATCAGTGCCATTCCTAAGATCCTACCTTTATTCTCCTCCTCTTGGAGCAGGCGGCCATTGGAATTGTACCATCTGTAACGTGGGCTGGGACTCCCTTGCACATTGCAGTCGATCAAGGCACTGCTGCCCTCCTTGACTATGATGTGGTCGATGCGGGAGATCACCGCGGGTGCGGCCCCCGTCTGTGTGTCAGTGCGGTTCAAAGTGCTGTTACTCACATCCTCAGCAGTGGTCAAAGCTGCTAATAAGATGACAAGGCGTGTGGTAGGCAGAAAGTACAAAAAGTGGCGGCTGTTCAGTATGTCCATTTTCCTTCAGTGGTGTACACGACTGGCTGAGAACTGATTCTGTTGAGTCCTTGAGGTGAGCAGGTCACAGGAGAGTTCTACTTTGATCTGTGCAATTTTATGCTTAAAATATCCTATAAAATAAATAAATAAGTACAGTGAGATGGCATATATAAACAGTCCATTAGATATGCTCTTTTAAAATAGTGACACATCCATTAATGCATTTCACAATCATCAGTGCACTGTCTTGTCTAAATGCTATTGTTATCACAGTCCTTACCCTTACTGGAAAAAGATGCATACATTTTCCTGACAATGGTGTTGTTCAGAGTGACAGGCGTAGGAGAAAGCTTTTATCACCTAGACACTTAGCAGCAGTTTAGCTACAGTAGCAGCTACAGTTTTATGCCAAAAGTTCAACAGATTTTTTCCTTTTTTTCTTTTTTTAACCATTTGCAAAATCAACAGGAAAAACAGAGGTACAGCACGTTAAAAGCTGTCACTACCAGTTTGGTGCTGCAGCTCTATCACATGCATGGTCTTACATGAACTGTGAAGCATGGTGTAAGAAAGAACAATTCCAGGAAGGGTTTTTGGATCTAATGCTGGAATCTTTGATATACACATTTTTTTCCCCAAACACAGCAGTACATACAGCAAAACATGTCAGACCATTTACTCTTCTTAAGCTACTGCTGTCTGAGATAAAATATAGCACGGAAGATTATTCTTAAAAGAGGGTATTTCATGCTTATAAAGTCATTTCAGTGTTGCTATTTTCAGAGCAGATTAGTAAGAAAGAGTACTTGCTAGTAACATAATTATGGTTAATATTCCTTTGAGATACGAATGAAGTTAGGACTTTTCCTTTCCTTATGTGGCATTAAGCATTTCGCCTGTGTACTTTTTGCACATTCTCCCTCAATATTTTCCTTCAACTAATCACCCACAATGAGGCCTTTCTGAAGCAGTGATTTCAGTTTCTGGACAGAGGCGGGGGGGTTTACAAAAGTGCTCTCTATTGGCCTCATTATGCTCCCAGTGAACACAATTGGCATTCAGTACTGACTGAAGGCACAGTGTTGGCCTCAAAATGAGCACTTTGGAAAATTTCATGTAAGAGTCTAAAGGCCACAAATCATGTTAAAATCACAGACTATCCAACTATACTGGTTTTACTCATGTGTTTCTAAGGTAAATAACTGAAACGTAGTGAAATTTATTAGATAGAGGAATCTATCTGGAATCCAAATATAGGAAACTATCTAACCAACTTTCCCCAAATGAACAATTCCATTTCAAAAAAGTTTCTATTTTCTTAAATATACATTTGACTCATGGTAACTCATTTGCCTTAGCACACTTAGTAACTGCTGACAAGATCAGTTCCCTAGAGCAGTTCTACATACAAACAAAACACTAAAATAAAAAGAAACAAATTAAAAATCCTCATCCTCATTTTCTTTTGTATTCAAAAAGGAAAGAAAGCAACATTACCATCTTTCATACTTGATTTAGGTTGTTTTGTTATACATACTCTCTTCTCTGTAAAACAATGAACTTGCTTTAATACAAATAGATACAGTGTTATTGAAAAAGCAAATGAATTCTTCCATTTTACAGGATGAATCATTACTAGAAATGAAAACTTATGCTTTTTTTTTATAAACTGCTGGCATGATGTAGAGGTCTGTCCCAGCTTCAAGCCTGTCCTGTTTTTTTTCTGCTCTTATAATTATTGAATGTCGAAGTATTTCTCTTGAAGAGACAGAATAATTTTTAACTTTAAACTAATATGCAAATGTCATTTGTCATATAATGCTATATAAACAATGACTTCAGAAATCTACTTCCAATTATGCACAGCATGTAGAGTCTGTGCTTTTGAAGGTACACTATCTGAGTCAGCAGTTTGGGAAAAAACCTTCAGTTCTGCCTATTCACTTCAGTAACTATTTACATCTCATTTCTACTACTCCATTAACCTTGGACACTGACATGCTTCATGATTACATATATTCAGTCTATAAAATGTTTTTGTATAGTGTCACAGATCTGCATTGCGCCATACAGAAAAGCAAAAATCACACTTCCTGGCAAAAGAGCAGGAACAGAGACTGGCTGGATTAAGACAATAGGAAGGGCACAAGATAATATAAACTGATTAAGCTGTGTGTTCCAATTGCTGTCTGGGGCTTGTTATTACTGTGTTTAGGTCTATCATATATTTTTACAGCAGAAAAATCAGTAGCAATCAAAAAAAGGTGTTTATTGTGGAGAGCAATTTGCATTCCAGAAGGAAATGAAATAGCATCTCCACAGTGGCTGAACAGAAAACCTGTAAGGAAAGGACCAACTGTGTATCAGGAAGCTGATCAAGGTAGCTGATGACCCACTGATTGCACAGAGCACAGGGATGTGGGCAGAGGTTTGGAAGGTGTGAGGGCAGTAAGGCATTGCCTATTCCATATGTTTACTTGTTTGGAATGCAGAGCATACGGAAGCAGAAGCGGGGCCTTTGTGTAGTGATGGCAAGTGTGACTGGTCCACAATATGGCCAAAGGGTCAATTCCTTGTCTGAAGGTAACAGTGACTCCCTCATTCCGGCCCAGAATTGAACCATAAATAGCTGCAGTGAATCTTAGGAAACAGAGATGACTCATTTATGTCTACTGTGTAAGATTCTTACCTACTCCTTCTTACTCCTGGGAGTGTACTCTCTCATGTATGTTCCTGGAATGTAGAATATTAAGAAAATACTAAATACCTTTGTAGATACATTTTTATTTGAAATAACTACAGTTTGGTGGCTAATTTGAGGAAAAATCAGACAGTAGGTTTAAAGCAGAATGTTTGGAAATGATCGCTGCTGTTTTCATATGCCATCCAGGGAAGCACCTGAGTATGTTTGAGGAGACAGGGAGAGATGGTGTTTTAAAATACAAGTTTAGACAAATGTTTCCAGGGCAACTAGGAAACAGTAGGCAATCTGTTCTTTGTTGTGCATCCTCTCCAATGTTATCAGGAAACAAAAAGAGATGGAAGAAACCAAAGAAGGTTTTCTTAGCCCCAACTAGCACAAGAAAGTTACAGGCTGGCCATGCTGGGACCTGAGTGTCCAGGACCCTCTGCAAACCTGCTGGGCATGACCAAAAATGCTACAGTCAGATTAGGAAAGCAGGAAGAAACAGAGAGACAACTTGAAAGGTTAGAAAATGTGCTCTTTGCGCTGATGCAAAGGAAGATTTGCTGAGAGTTCCTGTCCTTCTGCTTTGCCATAGGTGCAAGAGCAGTCTGAGTATATCAGAGAACAGAGATCTGAGAGCCAGCTGCTTTGCTAAACATAAGTGATGTAACAAGTTACGGTTAAATCACACAACTAAATGGGGAGAAGACTGAGACCAAAATAGGACTGCTAGTGATATCTGGCAAGGCAGCAAGAGAATCCAGAGTATTGGAGAAGTGGGTAGAGTGTTGCCCAGGATGTTGGCCACGAGAGGCAGCAATTAGCTGTGACCCATGATAAACCTGATGAAGGCAGCCAAAACTGTAACCTTTTAATCTGACCTAAGTCAGAGAAAGCTGTATTGACTAGACGAAAACAAAGATTCCTGTAATAACTCCATGAGACTGAGAGTAACAGAGTACTCTGAAGAAGGAGGACATCTGCAATCCTGAGACTCACTTTGTAGGAACAGATTGAGTCTTGGAGCATTTTTGCCACAAAAAGGTCACTATAAACAAAGAGCTAATTTCTGGTCATGGAAAGAATGTAATCGCCAAAGCATATAAACTAGCACTAAAATACTTACAAAAAATAAAACTCTATATATTATAATTAATGTGGTTACATATACTTTTTAACTTTTAAATTTGTGGTATATGAAATGGAAAAAGAACACCCCTTACTATTTTGAGCTATTCAGGCTTGCCTCCGAAGATGGAATGAAAGGAATTCCCAAACTGTCCTCCAGCAACTAGAACATGTATATAGGAAACTTTCCTGCAGTATTGTATCTGGAGCAACATTTACCACTCAAAAATGCTTGCCAGTGGTCCATAGATTAAATAGTTCTGTTTTTCAATTCCCCAACACAAATGGTGTAAATTGAAAATATTAAAATAACAGATTTACTGCTTGTAAGATTAACTTCCAAGAAAAGACTTGAGCCACATGCGAACACATGACAAGCTTTTCTTTTAAGTTACATGACAGGCAGCTCTAGCATGCTCTCTACACGTTTCTATCCAGAAAAGTCCCCTGGAATAGGGACTCCAGAAGAAGCAAAGCTGCAGAATGATAGTTTTACTCCTAATTAATGTGAAAATGTGGACAAAAGCTAAAGTTTAAACTTCTCTGTCCAAGATCAGGCATCAGTCTAAACAGAAGACACATCTAGGACTGACAGACGCATCTAGGAACATTAATCAGAGACATGTTCTGACTGACCATTTATTTTTTCATGTCATAGATGTGTTTGCTTCCCATACTACTGCCACCAAAGAAAATGACTATGGGGTCATGGTTGTAAGTGCTGCATTTGTGCAGAACAACATGATGACAGAGCACAAAAGAATAGAAAAGGAGGGCAGTGATGCATACTGTTTCCTGGCTTGCTCACATCTGTAAGACTGGCCTGTTCTTGTTCTTGGAATAATGTGTAATCCTATTAACTGTGAGGTTATTCAATTCATAAGTGAAGCACAAGAAGCCAGCTTACTGCAAAATGCATTGTGCTCCTATAGCTTTAACATCCCAATGCTATCTACCTTGGCTTGTAAGTGACCAAGAAAATAAAATTATTTTCATTCTAGCTCTCCCTTGTCTAAAAGAAGTATAAAGGCTGATGCTACAAAACAAAATTAAGGCTAGTTTTTTTATTATTTAAAAAATACTTGCTACTTTTCCTAGTTTCCATAGGCAATGTCTTTTAAGAGTGGGCAAAAGTAAAAGTTAAAGGCGTTAGTGAAACAGGAAGGAGGAACTTATGCCACACAGGTGAGAAGCTCACTACCAGTTCATAGGCTTATGAGTGAGAACCACCTGCTGAAAAGGTCTAATTATTAGACCTGCAGAGGAAAAGAAATGTCACTCACTTACAACTAGCAGAAAATTTCTGACTTAATTTTTCTACTAATTTGTCAGTTGATAAAATATTAATGCTTGGTTCCAGAAGAGCTGCTCTTCATTCTCCTGGAGTGGGGGGTTTCAGTCCTTTGTAGTTTTTCATGGCTTTCTGTTTCCCTGGCTATGTTGAATAGGTGATCTGCTGGTGGTGTTTGTAAGATGAAGAGCTTCCTTCTGCACATCTAGTTTGGGGCTTCCCAGCTGGGCAGCAGCCCCCAGCTATATGCTTATTTAGTCCCTTCAGCTGCCTGGGAACTTTAGGAAACGGGGCTGAGCCTCTCAACAGGGCTGAGCCCTGGCCATATCTGCTCAGTCACCTGGTGTCACACTTGCTGCCTTCAGCCACCTGATGGGAGGGGATAGAGAAGACAGACATGGGGTCCTCTGAGAGATGTGCTGGGAAAGGACATGAGCCACAGGACACAGGACACATGCTGCAACAACAGAAATTATGAATATGAAACAAACATTTATGCAGGAGGTCAAGCCCTGCAATAGGTTGCCCAGATGGGTTATGGAATCCCTATCCTTTGAGAAGTTCAAAACTTGATTGAGCTGGTATACACTGGCCCTACTTTGAAAAGGCTGTTGAATCAGACGGCCCCCAGAGGCAGCCCCCCAACCTAAAGAAACTCTAATACTCCAGAAACACAAATACAAGAATTGCCTTGGAGAAGACAATGGGAAAAATATGTGTGATCTTAAAAATTGCTAATGGAATGCTGGGAAATTGTCTTCATGAGCTCCTTTGTAATTTTTTGAGTAGCAGCATTTTAGAATAATAAGACAGGCTGAGAGAGTTGACTACAGTCTGAAAAAAAGTATTTGGCCTTCTGCATTGCATTTACCTAATAAGGACAGTACATCTCCTCTTTTCCATATAGAGAGGACTTATTTCCCGCCAGGGGAACTCTGAGCATCTTCATTACCTTCCACTGGATTTGCTTCACCCTTTCCACAACTTTCTTGTGCTGAGGATCTGGATGCAGTACTCCAGGTGGGGTCTCACAAGGACAGAGGAGAGGGGGAGAAAGAAACATCTCCCTCAAGGTGGTTGCCTCAATTTCTTGACACAGGATAAAATAAGGGCTGGGAATCGATGAAGATTCAAGAGAGACTGTATATAATTTACAAGTACAGATTCATGGATTATGACAGTCTATGAGCTTCTGTATATGCATTATCCTCTGAGTGTATGACCCTGGGCAGTGAACAGGAAGAGATGTCAGTGTGGCAACCTGGAGATCTTTTCTAGCACACCTGTCTTAAAGAATTGTAACAAAGAAGCCTATAAATTAATTGTATGTTTTGCAGGCATTGGTAAGTTCTTACAGGCAAACATTTTTCAATCTCTTTTGTAGGGTGATAAATGATAAATAACAAAAACAAAAAAGGAAAAATCAAGCGATCAAGTGCTGTAGCTTATTCTACCATTAATGGCAGAACCTGATCAAAACTTAAGTTATCAGTTTTGATCTTCTAAAATTATTTTGGTCTGAACACACACAACACAGTAGGGGACAAAAAGGGAAAGAAGCATCATAGGGATACAATTGTCTTAGTTTCAGGGTACCATAGTGTAATAAGACACTGCAGCAAGACAGCAGCAAGCAATAAAGTGTAATTGAAAATTAATATAATATCCAGACTTTTCATTTAGGGAAAGAAGCATATGCCCTTCTATTCAGCAGCTGTACAATGGAAGAGTTTTCATGTTGCCTTTTTCTGTGTGCAAATGTTTCAGAATTTTTTTACTGTAAATTTCTCCTCCTTTATCTACTTCATGTCTCTATTCTCTTTACCCTACTTCATGTCTCAATATTGCAAATCTAGCAAGCACATGGCATCCTAGAGCTTCACTTTAGATATCTGAATGGACCCATTGATTTAACTACATCTTTGAATGGTCTGACGTGCACTCTCCTGATGTCAATGAACACTCAAGAGATGCTAATCCATTAACCTAAAAAAGAATGATGACTGTCGGTGGGTAATCATTGGAGAGGTTATTTAAAACCACTAGGATGTAGGAACCAAACCTCTGGAAAATCCCCTTTTGATGCCACAGCTCCTGTAATTCTAGCATCTCTGATGTATCAAATCAGCTTTTCGCAAAATACACTGAAGTAACAAAAGCACTCAGGCAACTTGGATGGTTAACTTCTCATAAAAAAGTTGTAATTCAGATGTGCACTCTTATATGCACTGAGAAATCTGAGTTTTCTTTTTATGTGGTATTTTAATGACTGCAGCAAAAGCACTGCTCTATATTTAGTGGAGAAGCTTGCTGTTTTTCATCAAGGCAGGTACTGTCATGAAAATGTCCTACTGAGTTGTACGTTACCCAGATCATAAAGCAAATTCAACACTATTGATAGTGGAGATTTTTCAAGGCTCAGCTATTAGACATAAATGTGCTATCAGACATAAATGCTTTGAAGAATTTTATTCTTAGAAATAAAGAATTTGTTTATATAGATAATCTAGATTTCCTCTGTGTCTGTATTTATATGGAGGCTGTACAATCACATTTCAATATAGTTTTGTATACAAAGCTCTTATTCCAGAAACATTGTATGGCTTTAAGAGTCCCTTGCTTAACTCCTGGCAAACTTCCAGCATTGCTGCTGGTTTGCTGTTGCAGTAAATGCAGATGCATCAATGCTTAAGAGTTCCCTCTGTTGAGAAAGGAGGAACAATGAAGACTCCCTCCCACACTTCCATGTACATCTGAGCTCTGCCTGGCCTCACCAAGTTTTACATAGCTTTCATTTTCTTTACACACCTTGTATCTTCTATTTATTCCTGCACTCTGTAAGCATTATTCTGCCAACAGTTTAAATAACCAAAGTCAGCAAATGCAACAGATCTCATATGCTCTTGGCAAGGTTTGTGAGACTCTGCTAAGAACATAGCAATGCAGAATGTGGCCCAGCTCACTCCCTTCCACTTCCTCCTTTGAGCTCTGCTTGTCAAAGCTAACCATCCCTTAAGTACGTCTAGTGGTTTTCTTTGTCCAAAGGAAAAAGGAAAATTCCAGATGTATGACATTTAAATATAATACAAAACAAAAAACTAAGTTTTGCTTAAACAAAGATATAAAGGACCTTGTAAGCTAAAAATTCTATTTAAACTGTAAATTTTGATCAACTGAATGTTTTCAATACACTGATATAATTTATATTATGCTATCTTAACAAAAGACTCCCATATTATTTGGAACATAAAAGAAAAAAGAATAGGACAAAACAGATTTGAGTATGACTATTCTACCCTATCCCTACAGAACTGTAAGATATAATTTTTAATGACTGGCATTCATGTTTATTGGTTGCTGGGATAGAGAGGTTACACATAGATGCTATGATTAGGACAGGATTAACCTTGTCAGAGGGGAAATTTAAAGGAATCTAAGTGCTCATGACTGATTGCAATTGAAAATTATTATTTCAGGTTAAAGGTGTCTGCGCCTCTTTCCTCCACCAGTAACAAAGGGGACAGAAGATGGATTCAAACAAGTTTGCCTTGCGCCGCACAGCAGCTTAAGCCTTGCTTGTACCCAAACGTGATCAATTCAGCCCTCTCCAAGCATGACTGTATATTGCCCTGTGTATGCCATAATTTAGCTGAAGGCCTTCAAGAGTTTACTAAAGAACCTCTATAATTTCAGACTTGTGTGCCAGTTATGTCTATGCCACATTGAAAAGTGTAACAGTAAAGGCACATAACTTTCTCAGCATCCAGTACTGTGTGTGTACCATACAGTCACACATATAGGATTGGGAACCACACACACACACCCATGTAGCTGCAGTCCCCTGGCCCCTGCGTGACTTAAAAATATCAGCAAATATCTTTTCTGTTTTTCTTGGACTAAAACTCTCAGTATGGCAGACACATGTCAATTAAATATTAGGTCTGGGCTAGGTAGGTTGTTCTTAATGCAGTAAGAAATTTCTCCACATACAATAGTCCTTTTCCAAAATAAAGTTATTTATACATATCTGTATAGAGGTTGTTATTTCTGATAAATACTCTAAAATGCTGCTATGGATAATTTTAATCACAGTAACTGGTGAAAAGTGATAACCTCTCCATTGTCTTGGAAATTATGTTTCTATGGTGGGTCTGTATATAGGCAGAAAATTACACTGCCAAATGCCAACTGTCAAAACTAAATAACAAAATTAAGGGTACAGAGAGATATTTGCAAAAGCCCACAAGTTTGCATGAATGGATGGCAGCTCAGAATCGCAGGAATGAAAAATTTCAGGAAGTATCTAAGACCTTGGTCTTACACCAGTTTTCTGGTGACATATTATTGCAATCCAGGATATCTCAAAGTAGGATCACAGGCATTTGTGCCTGCAAAGACTTCTAGTAAAGGTGCAATTTGCTGGGAGAGAAAGAAGACCTTGCTAGCAGGTTATTTTAGCTGCTGGCAAGCTCACTCTCCCTGTTGTAAATTGCATCCACATTTCACTGGTGCCTTACACTGGGCAAGAAGCTTAAACTATAAAAGAAATGCCAGCTCTACATTCCAAACTCTGTAGACAAAAACTGAAATGGAGTTTGGGGGTTTTTTTCCATTTAAATCATTCCACAGAAGCCCCTGCCATTGTGTCTCAAATGTGACCCTCCGTTGGCTGCGTTTTGTTCCCCTGGTTAAAGGAATGCATGTGCTTTAGCCAGGTTCTGTGCCAACTCCATCCTCCTCCTCCAAATTCATCCAACTGCAGGGAGGCAAAAGTGATGGGCCAGGGCAGGAAGGCAACTGGAGCTGTACACTTCAGAATTCACTACCACACTCCCACCATGTGTTAAATGTTTTAAGAGTAACTGATTTTATCGCTAAACTTTATGAACCTTCAGGACAGGAAATACGCAGTGGACACAAAACATTATTTTTTGCTTGTTGTGCTATTTGTCCAGGCCTCTGAACACTCCAAATTCTTCAGGAAAAAAAAAAAGGATGCACAATGTGCACTCCAGCTGTGTAAGCTGCACTCAGCATCAACTGATGTTGATATGCTGCAATCTGAATGAGACAGATTTCTAATAAAAAAGGATTTATAGTACAGCAACCACAAGTATATCAATGGTGCTGTTGCTACTGTACACACTAAGCCAGACAAAGGATTCCTGCCATGCAAAACATCATCTCCACTGAAAAAAGATCTGCTGTAGTCTGTCCTACTGCAGTGAAAAGACAAACTCTTTTACAATATAATGTCTCTAAAGAATGAAAATGCTACATTTCCCTCTCCTTAAATCCTTTATGTTCCTCCTTTTTAAAATAATTTTATAGTCCTTCAGACAAACATGTACCAAATGAGATCGCATTTAGGATTTTGCCACAGTTGGTACTTTTATTTCCACAAGCAGGGTTATCAGGGTAGCTGCATTTGAGATGGTTCAATTTAACAAATGAAAGAGGGCTGTTAGGAAGTGTAGTCTCTTCCAAGACTCTCCAGACAAATGCACTAGAAAAGTGCCTGCTCAGTAGCGCTCTGTGTTCTCTTAAGCTCCCTTGTCCGATACTGCTGGAATTGGCCCTGTTCAGAAACGGGATTCAAAAGATTATTTCAAGACCACTCTGTACAACAACTCTGAAGTGTTAGATTCTAGTTCTTTCAATTCACTTACGAAACTGAGTGTCTTATGAGGCTAGCCTGTGAAGTAAATGGGTAATTAAAGCAAAATATCAGGAGGCATCCTTTATTTTAAATTTAAGGCTCCACAACTTCACCTCTCTTTGAAGTCAGCTCCATCGAAGAGGTCTGTGCACTGACGTGTCACCTCCCATTCCCCTTCTCAAGGAGGGATAGCAGCGAGCATCCTGCGTGCAGGAGCTGGAAGGCTCCAGTAAAGCCTTGAGCTTTTTTTTTTTTTTTTTTTTCCGTACGAAACCCACTTTCCTTCAAGACTCGGTGCTGATTTGAAATAATCTCCTGAACTTTCATGCTGAACACAGCATTACTGCGCTCCCGTTGCGCGGGGAGATACCGCGCTCCACGCCGGGCTCGCCGCAAGCGAGCGAGCGAGCGACAGGCGCCGCGGGAGAAGCGCCGTGCCCGCCTGGCCGAGCGGCAGCGCTCCCCCGGCACGGCCACCGGAGCCTGCTCCGGCCCTCCAGGCTCCCCCGTGGCCGCCGCGGGACAGCGCGCCCGGGGCTCGCCGCGGAGTTCCGCAGCCACCGCGGTACCGGGGCCAGCTCGCGGCAGGTGCCGGCGGCGCGGGCGATGGAGGCGAGGGCGGGCAGCGCCTCCCCGGGACCGCCGCCCGCCCGCTGGGGAACCGCGGCCCGCGCCCCCCGCGCCCCCCGCGCCGCTCACCTGCTCGCCCGCTCCTCCCGCTCGCTCGCCGCCGCTGCCGGTGTCGCTGCGCTGCCGCCGCTGCTGCCGCCGCCCCGCGGCAGCGCCCGCCGCCGCCGCGCCCCTCAGCGCGCCCCGCACAGCACCATGCCGGGGCCGGGCCCGCGGCCGCGGCCGGGGCCGGGGCGGGCGGAGCGCGGCGCTGCCGCAGTGCCGCGCCGTGCCCGTGCCGCGCCGTGCCCGTGCCGTGCCGTGCCGTGCCCGTGCCGTGCGCTCCCGCCGCTGCCGGCTCCGGCGGGGAAAGTAGGTCAGGGCGGCACTGAGCATGCTCGGAGCCGGGCCGGGGGGCGGCCCCGGGGCCCGCGGGGGGCGGCAGAGCCCTCGGCCGCGGGGCTGAGACGGGGCCAGGGACGTGCGGCGGCCGCGGGCGAGGTGCGGACGCCTGGAGCGAGCGGCGGCGGCTGTGGGGGAGGCTGTGGGGAAGGCAGGGGTGCGGGGGTGCGAGCCCCCTGTGCCCGCGCGGGACCGGCAGTCCGAGCAGCCCCCGCCGGTCATCGCATCCCTTCTCAGAGACGCTTGCGGGAGCAAGTGCTGCAGGGAAGGGGTAACATCCCAACACACCTAGATAATCTTGAGAACCAAAATGCTGCACTTCAGAGTCATGGCACACGTGCTTTCCCCCAAGGGCTTTATTCCTAACGGGATTGCAGCACCCAACTGTAGTTTAAACTCAATCTGAGGCGGTCCCAACCTGTGGGAAGCTAACACGGACTATACGTGTCTAAGTGCTCAGTCAGCAGAGGGTAAAGCTGTCTTTTAGCTTGAGCAAAAGTGCTTGAATTTGATTGCTGCTATCTATGCAGCTGCCAAAAAAAGGATTAGGATGTAGGTGCCCAGCTGCAGGCAGGGATCTGGTGTGTGCCACAGTCCTGTGCCGTTTTCCCGTGCTTCCTCCCTGACCTTGTGGCATCAGAAGAGGAGGATGCAGAGTGACCTTCAGCTGAGTGGCAAGACCAGTGGGTTAAACCATGGAGGTCTGTATTTCCAGATTTTTTTTTCCAGATGTTACTTTTATGGCCAGGCTTGGACCTTGGTCTTGCTATCCTGTTCTGATTGCTTCCAGGGAGCAGTAGCTGAAGCTCCTCTGCTCATGGAGAGCAGATGAGAAAGCATTTGCTGAAACTGGCAGAAAACCTTGGGTTAGGACTGCATTTCATTGCAGGGGAAGGTGTATGTGAAGTACACTGTGGTATACATCAAAGCAGGTCTCTAGTCTGCCCAGGGGAAACTGAAGAGGAATAGCAGCAAAGGATTCAGAAATAGGGAGGCAGACCCACTCCAGGGAGCTGAGCTAGTTATGTCAAGGGCCTGGGCTCCTGGTCCCACCGTGTAGGAAGTGAAGGGGTCGAACATGGATGCATCCAGTGCTTGGGAGTGGTGCAGGCACTGGTGAGATCAGGCTGTTGACAGCCAGGGCTTCTTGTGTTCAGTGTCTTCAAAATGGAGAAAATTGAAGACAGTAGGAAAGATTCGTTTGGTGTTTTCAAACTTGGCAGCTGAGGGAATCAGTCAAGGAGTGTGCTTCTTACTAACTCTTCCAGCAAAGCATTCACTTGGTGGGAGGAGCTGTTTAAGTCATAGGTCCTTGTTGGCCACTGACTTGTGATTTGTGCTAGCTTGACCACACTAATTATGGGCTTGGTTTTCCTTCTTCCTCTCTTGAAGTACTGGTTTTGAACACAATTGAGTAGAATTTATTTATCAGTTAGTGATGGAGCAAGTCAGAGAGTTGAGTTCCAGTCTGACAAACTCCTTTAAGTCAGGTAACACTCTGCCACTGTCTGTCTATGTGTGATATGAGGCTGAATTTTTGTATTTTGTAAATTTTTGTATTTGGAAAAGTCACACATCTTTCCTTCTGCAGGGTCTATCCTTTCAAGCTCCTCAGGTTTCGGTGAACATAAGCCTGTGTTGCTGGAGCCAGCCACCACATTACTTGCTCCATGCCCTTTCCTGGGTGATCACTATCATCTCTCAGGTGAGCATGTGGACTTAGTGAGGCATTTTTCCATCCCACCTTCCAACAGTGCTTGCACCAGCTGCATGCAGAGGACTGGTCCACTGATTTGAGCAGGAACTATAAAAGGTCTTCTGGGTGTGTATCCTAGCTTTGGTTAAGCTATAAAAAGCTCCCTAGTTTACCTGGGATTAAATAATTGTGTAATATTTTTCTAGATACATGAAAATACATGAATGATAAAATTGGCAATGTTGTTTTTTAAATTTTTTTACAATACCTGCTGTAGATAAACCCTGACATTTCATACTTAGTGCTTCAGTGATCAGATTCTCTTCCTATGAAACTATAATATCATTTGATTAAAGGCAGCCTTTTACCTTAGAGCAAACAGAACTTTGGTATTGCTAATAGTTTTATCTGAACAGCATAATCAGGGAAGCCTTGTAAGCATACAGTTAAAAATCTAAGATAAGATTAAATTGTACAGTTTGTGTGGTTATAGTCCCTCCATCCCGTAGGCGGAGTGGCATACAGGAATGTCTGAGACAAGCTTGTGTGCCACACAATGAAAGGTAACCACAGAGAAGCTACATAAAAAGGAAGTTTTTAAATAGTACTCAGCAAACCAGCTGTATTAATATGCCAGTCAACATAAATACATGAGGGGATATTCCATTTAGAAATTAGCTTGCTGTATTTCTCATAAAGTAAAAAGGAAATTTTGATTATGAAAAATATCTTGTTTCAGTATGGTGATTTTACTCCTTTGTTTCTTTTTAAAAAATTCTAGCCCCAAGTATAATTGGATGATTTTGCATGAATACTGATGAGAAAATAACTTTATTTATTAGGATACATATCTTCAGCATGCTACTTTACCTCATTTAAATTGTTAATATTTCTGAAATACTAGCACTGTTTTAGTTTTAGTTATATCTATTACCCAAGATTGTTACTTTAGTCATTATAATTTGTAATCACATTATTCCCATCTGAAAGACTGAAATTCCAAGCTAGATCATCACTGCTTTCTTTGTTGAGTACCATCCCATTTTTTGGGAAAGATACGGACAACTGAAAGGCTTCAAGTGATCTTAGGATGGAGATGGAAAAATCATATGGTCCTGGGAACTCCTGGCCTGGACCAAACATGCCAGAATGGTGTGGGAGGAGGTGCCACAGGAGGGGATAGGTATTCCTGCCTTGAACAAGACATCTTGGGTGTTAGTTCAAAGCACTTGATTTATTAATTTATTTTAACCAGCATACATTCTTGCAAAAATGACACCCTTCTTTTGGTACCTAGCTTTGTATTAGTTCTTTCAGAAATAGCTTAGTCTGATGTGTCCCAGAGCACTGTGGCTTGTGTTTTGTTCTTGTTTCTCCTCACTACCTTTTGAAACAACTCAAAATAAATTTAGAAAATATTAGGCATGAAGCTCATGAACTTTTGGTGGTTTTTATTTATACCTCATAACAACATGCAATGCTAACTATTTCTCTTCTGCATTTCTGGATTTGTTATTTTTCTGTGGTCGTTCCTTTTTTAATTCTTTACAAGTTTTATCCTCTACAAGGACAGAAATGACCAATTACATTTTATTCCTCCTTATGCTTTATTTTTTAGGACATGGGGTTACAAAGGTAACTTGTTTTATACCTTTACTGTGACTCTCTCCTTTGCTCCTCCCAGAGGAAGAAAAATTCTCAGCTTGTTTGAAGATGACATTTTCTGCTGTGATGCACTTTTGTTACTCATTTCTGGGGAAATTCTTTCCTGAAATATGTCATACACAGTCTGTAAATGAAACAACCCGCTGATTATGTGGTCCCTATAACATTATCTTATGTAAAAGCACATACGATTCTTCTTGAAATTAACAGCTTATTGTGCTTGAATTTTCTTTTTGAGCTTCTTCTTTTGAGGCTTTTCAGTATCTTCTCTTGATGGAAAGGTCTCTCCTGGTAGTGCAGCAGGTGTGTGGACCATTTCTGCATGAGCTTGTAGCTGTGTTGAAAGCGTTGTTCTCAGGCTTGTCAGTGATGTGTGCTGCAGAAAGTCTGGCTGTGCTAAGGCAAGGGCAGATATGTCTGCATAAATTATTGGCAGCTGAGGAAAGGGTGAAATCCACACCTCTTCTGATCTGAAGGGAAAATTCCACAGTGATGTCACAGAAAACTGGATTCAGAGTGTTTGGCACCACAGTTAAAAAGCTACCAAGTTTTTAGGACATGGAGAAATAAAAGAAGGTCTGGTGAGAACCTCTCTATCACCATCCCTCCCCCCAGCACAAAACTTTCCATGTATAAGCTGAGGTTAACTGAGAACACTTCATACAGATAAGAGTTTTGGTTCCTTTCTTTTTCTGCATCCACTTCCCTGCCTCATGATTTCCTGTACTTTTCCTTCTGGCTGCTGAAAACTGGAAACAGTATTGCTTCAGAGAACACTGATGAGATGAAGCTCAAGGCTAGAAAGTCACTGAGCCAGACATAGAAGAATTTCAGTTCTCTGTCAAACCTGAGAGAGCTTTTGTCTTTAGACAGATATATTGGTTGACAAATGAATTAGTGGGGATGCTGGATGAGCTAAAGGCCCAAAAACTGTTACCTTAATAATCAGATGCATCAGGCTCTTTAATTATTTTCTTTTCTTACCAAATAATCTTATTTAATTCAACTTTGCATTGTACGAAACAAAGATCATTTCTCGAATCGCCTTAACTGACCTCGCCTGGCTCATGGCTTTCCAGCTGAATAAACAGTGATAGGGCAATAAACAACAAATCTTCACCACTAATTAGCTTTTGAAACATCAGTGTTTACCATTCACTCCGTGAACTGACTATCAGGCATTACACCACTGTGAAAACAGTCTACAACTGCATGTCATGAGTGTAAAATAATACAAGGCACAGGGTACAGTGCTGAATTGCAACTGAATGAAAAGATACTGGGCATGTTGCATGACCTTCAGCAGGATTCTATGTTTATGTCAGTGAGAAAGATGAGCCAAATTATTCATGAGGCTGAAAGAGGGAGAAAGGACATGTGATCTTGGAACAGTTAGAGTTATGTTATTCTTGGGGGGAAAGATCAAGATGATTATGTTAATATTACCATTTATGTTACACTCACCAGAGTCAGAGTTTCAGGAATGTGTCAAGCTCTGTGTATTTTATCTAACTGCAAAAATACAATAGGATTTTAGAGAAACAGTCAATACCGGTTTTTTTTCTTTTTTGTTTGTATTTCTTATGAAGCAAATGCTTTCAGAAACAAGGAGAATCAATAGGTGTGAATCATCAATAAGGTACCTATAAGATGAAACTTTTAAAGAATGTAATATGTTCAGGCATTAATATGTGAAAGCAAAAAAAAAGACAACAAAATATTAAGGATTTTATAAAATTAAAGCAAAACTCAAAACTCCTTTCACTGATGTAGCTATGTTCTTTATAAATGCTATACATTTACCAGAGGAAGTTGAGTATTTTATTACAGCAAATTATAGGAAATGTGTCTTTGAAGATACTGTTTATCATTAGGAATGAGAATTCTGCTTTTCAGCATGGTCTGCAGCTGAGTAGCACTGCACAGAGGCACTAGTGCAATAAATGCAGACTACATCCTGACAGAGAGGGTGTCTCAGGCTGGGCTTTTTTACTTTCAGAAACCACGTGTCATCAGCCCCTCCATTTTTTATTAGATATTCACAAAAGTAACTACTTTTTATGAATAGATAGAGTATTTCAGCTAATCTTATAATTCTACAGTAGAATAGTGAAATTAAATAAGTGAGTAATTTCAGTGAGTCAAGTCAAAACTGGCATACACCAAATGAGAAATAACAGTATTGGGTGTTTGATGTTTGAATATTTTCTGCCAAAGAAAACATATAAAGGGTAGGGTGGTATTTTTCACTGCAGCCATTTCATTTTGCCTGCAGTGTACAGAGGTTTGACATTAACAGTTGCCAAAAATGTTCTCAGATCAGTGTTGACACAAACAGAGTGACCACATTTATATCTATCTCATGTAAATTATCTGTCCTTCAAGGAGGATAAAACCATACAACCTTGGGACACTTACAAGGGAAATAATTCTGTAGAGCCATTGTGTTTGAAATTCAGTGGGGCACATCTTACAGCCCAGGCTGGAAAAGTAAATTCAGACAACTGTAGTTTTAAGAAAATGAAACCTCATCTATTTGCAGCCAGTCATCCTGAGCTGAGTTTTTTGGTTCCTGACAAGTAAAAAACCATTTCTGAGACCTCATGCACCCTGAGGCTTTTCTCCTGGCTGTTTTTGAGGGGAGTTCCACCCTGTGAAACCGTTCTCTACCCTGCTGAGGTCATGATTTCTCAAATTTACAAAAGCGGTACTGAATTCCCTTAATGGGGTGCTCATTTTTGCACAGTCCCTGAGAAAAGGCAAAAACTACACTGTCCAGCTGAATTGGTTTTTTGTCCTGAAAACAGCTTTTGCTGATCATTTTCACTAATATTTTCAAGGGCTTTTTGCTTTTCTCCTGACTGTATTCTATGGCTGGTAACTTCGTGGAGCGTAACTTAGCTCCTCAGTGGATTCTCACTTTAAATACTGTGGTTTGTGTCATGTCAGTCCTGTGGTATAAGTGGTTATCTCAATGAAACTCATTTTTCACAAAGTTCATTTTTAGTACTATGTTGAGATTTAAGCTTTCACTATGTTAAAATATAATTTCTGCATTTCCAGCATCACATTCTATCAGTTAATCCAATGTGTATTTGTGTCTTTTCAGATATTAGATCATTCTGGTAATTAAATTTACTTAACCAGTATTTGAGCTGTACCCCCAGAAGCACTTTCAACTTCAGACTTTCAGCATTGTCACAACGTAACCCTGCCATCTACTGGAATGTATTTAGTAATGTTTTTTGTGGTTAAAATTGGGGTGGTTATGTCTACAAATTTTACGTACAGAAAAGGCCACCTCTACTTTGAAACACACAGGCTGATTCCCTGTTGTTCAGTGGAAACATGCATCTGAAATGCATGGATTTACATGGAAAGGGATCAAATATGTAGTAAACAAGTGCTTTTCACTCTCAGACAGTCAACATTTTTGCCATCAAAAGTTATCAGATCTCTCATCCTCCCCTCCTACTGCTTTTTGGGTGGTGTCCCAGAACTAGGGAAGTTGGCTGGGTAGTTCCCTGGCCTCATGGTTCTCTGCATGATCAGAAAGCTTGGGAGTGGGCAGTCAGGGGGTGCACAGCTTATTTGATGGCTCAGAAATTTTGTATGTGAGTCTAAGTGGGCAGCTGTACCCTCAAGATCACCAGGTTTTCATCTGGAGGGATGAAAGAAACAAGCATTTGGAGAGACCAAGTGTAGTAGACCAGCTGTGCTAGAGGATATATGCATGTGTCAGTGTTGCCGCTCTGCTTGCAGGTTATGCTGTGGAATAGGCTCTGGGGCTGCTTGGTCCTATTTTGTCTTCTCTGTAAGTTACTGGTAGACTGCTGGCATCTGGAAATACTGGGTTGGGTAAAAGACAAAGGGTCTTCTTAGTTTGCAGAACTCCTACTTTTGTTGCCTTGTGCATTTGTGCAGCTGAGAGGTGCTCAGAAGTTCATGTGATTCTGGGAGCCTCTTGCCTCAAAGGCATCAGAACTGATGTCTCTAACAACCTCTAATTATCACTCCATGTCATGCTTTTTCTGTGCCCATTCTTCCTATACCCTTCCTTTACCCTCTTTGTGGATGAGTTTTGCTTTAGCTGTTCAACAAGACAGTATCTCGTCTGAAAGACAGGGAAAGAAAACCCAATGCAAAACAGTAAAGCAAAATTTGCTTCATAAAAGAGTTGAAGGAATTCAATAAGTCATCTTGCATTGGTTTGCAAGAACTGGAAGCTATGTCCCTGCCTTGATTCACAGCCAAAGCTGTCCATACAGGGGTCTGTACCCCTTAACAGAGTACAGACTTCACCAGCTCAGGTACAGGCATATGTGTTACATAACACATGTTAACACATGATCAGTCCCAGCAAATAAATCCAACAGCAACTTCAGCGGTGCTGAGCAGGACACAGTGCTTGGTCAGACTGATTCCCAGATATCTGGGGTTGTGTCAGTGGATGTGGCTCCCTGCAGAAGGAGCTAGGTTAGGTGTGCCAGCAATGCAGCTATGCCTAGTGACAGCTAGTGTGGCTACTGTGACAGCTCCCCCTTAGAAAATAGAAGTTTCTCCAGAATGATGTTTCAGTGGAAACGGCTGCAAATGAAGTATATAAAGTATCTGATTCAGTTTTCATTTTAAGACTAGATTAAAAAGCAAGATACAACAGGTGAGTAATTTTAAAGATTATCGTATAATAGCAATAGCAGAGATGCAGTCAAAGTCTCATTAATGCTTTCTTTCCTCCATGTACTAGTTTTCAAAAGAAATTATATTCCTTAGAAGACCTTTCTATTATGGAGGAAATTACGTAACTTTCTCTTTGATAGGAGAAAAGACCAAAATTGTTATCTAGTCTCCGTTAAAATTGTCATTTTACAGCTCACCTCCCCACAGAAAGACCTTGAATAGGATTCATATTTCTTCCAGATATCAAGAGAAAAAAAGTAATTGGTAACAGCACATTGTCTGGATGTTAATAATATTTCAGTTTTACCTTGTTGAAAAAATAATTTATTGCCACCATATATTAGAAGGGAGGAGATTTGGCACATTCATAGGCTTACTGTGATTATGTGTAATACTTGCATTTAAGCTCAAAACCATTTTCGGTTATTTAGTTTTATAGAGGATTTTCTCCTACACTATAATAGATGGCAAGGTTTTAGAGCCCCAGATACAGTATATCACTTACCTAGACTGAGATGGGATGAGATGCAGGGGTACTGCACCACAGATGGGACTGGTGGGGTCAGACTCTGGTCTTAGCAGAAGAATCTTTGCACTAGGCATAAACCGGGGTAGTTTTAAAGGGAGAGGGCACAGGAAATATCTTCTGTTCATGATCAGAAGACAAGAAAAAAGGATATTTTGTGTGACTGCCAATGAAATAAGTTCTAATTTTCTGCTCCAGCACTGAACTAGAGCTGCTTGTCCTTAGGCTAGGAGATGGGTGGGACGGAGTGGGACAAGTTACTGTGATGTTGCTGTCCCCTCCTGTGAACACCATGTTGCTTTCTCACAGTTAACCAAATGCGGTGGATTGGGTTATCTTTTTCCTCCAGCTACAATATAAATCTGCATATTAAATTGAAGTTTTTCTTGAACAAAAGAAGGACTATTTCAGTCATGGCTGAATCCTAAAGGGAACCAAAAATATTCTGGTTTAGCTTCTCCTGTCACATCATCATAGAGTATGTGGCAGTAATAGGAAAAGTCTCTTCCACCTACCCTGCATTTCATATCCTAAAAGAACAGCTCCTGTCTACTCTATACCTCCTTTTTTCTTCTGCTAGGTTTTAAGAGCTCATTAAAACTGCTTCTTCCCTTTTACAGGACTCAGATATTTATGAATTATAAAACTTCCCTTTTGTCTATAACACAGGTTGATTTTACTGCCTACTTTCCCAAGCCTGAATTAGTGAGACACTCCAGAAGAAATCTTAACAGATAGATTGCCTAGAAGGGAGGAAATGGTATAATCTACTAGAATAAATAAACTTGTGAGAAATTCTAAGACTCATAGACTGCCAAAAATATTAATTTTTGCAGAGTTAAATAGGATTATTCTTGTTTGCAGAAAGCTGTCTATGGTCTTTTCAGGATAGACAGACTTACTAAACATTTTTGAAAAACAGGAAGAGCAAAGTAGAGTGACTGTCTGCCCAGTCTTCCACCAGTAACCCTTCCTGCTCCAAAGTGGGAATGGCTGCTGTGGATACATTGAGCATGGTCAGGAAAGAGTGACCACAGTAACTCCAGCTGGCAGAACAAACAGGGTGTGTTTTATGCTTCTTATGTGCTCTGTGGAATTTTATTCTGTCTCTTACTTTCATTGGTGCCAAACACCCATTACCTTTAGCACTTGTGCTGAGTAGCAATGAGCTCTCCCTCCACTCTGAACAGGGGGATGGTGTCAGTTCTTGCTTACTAGAGAGACACCTTGGAGGGGACAAATGCCATGGCAGGGGCAGTTCATCCTGAGATGCTCTTTCCCCCATTCCTCATGCACTTAGAAGGCAGGAGTCACCTTAGGCAAACCCAGCTGGTGCGAGGTATGTCCAGCTAGCTCACAGGTCCATGTCAGGCAAATATATTCAAGATATCCATGTCAGGTATTTGGTGGGAGATGTAATTGTGCATTTCAAGGACATAGGTAATTCAAGGTAATTGAAACAGCAACAGGGGCACGTGGCTTTCTCTTCACTGCACTTGATAGGTGGGTAATTGGTTTTTCTTTGCATGATATATATATAGTTCATGTACTGATGACAAGTAGATGTTCAAAATATTTGCAGCTCTGGAGAAATAAAGTGCTTCCACTGTGGGTGTTTATCGTCTGATGAAAAATACATCATTTTGTTTGAGGAGTTTATTTCTGGAGTCTAGAAAACAGCTTAATCACTTTAGAAGGCTAATTTATGAAACTGCTAAAAATATCATAATCTATAGAGCAACTTAACATGTGTACAACATGGCTTATAAAAGAAAACAATATTTAAGAATAAAAAGTGAGAGAATTATTTGATAGACTACCTATTATTAAAAAAATTATAAAGAGGAAATGAAGATGTATTAGAAATCAAAAGTGTTCTTATTTTATTTGAAAAATATAAATTGGTGGTAAAATGAATTAGCTGTAAAAATCTATTGATTTTAAACTCCACTGAGATTTTAAAATATAGAAAGGAAATGGTTATCACTCAAATGCTATTCATTCTCATAACACAAACTGAGTTTATCTGAATGGGTCTCCTATTATTTGTTTGATTTGTAAATAGTTTATGAAGACATTTTTAAAATTACATTTTCTTTCGAAGCACCTTCTATGCTATGAAATAGATTTAACTTTGTCAACAATTCTTCATGGAATGTAAGGCTAAGGCATCAGACTTGCTTAGGTCCTGTGTGGAGTTATGTAGAAGTGCTGCTGGATGGCTTCAGGCTGCTTTCGGATTTTACATGGAGAATATAAATTCATCATTTTGAGTCTACTCTCAAAATTTCAGGATCTCATAATTTTATATAAAGGATATGAAGCCATTGGGTTTTTGGAGCCACGTTGTTCGGTGTGACAAACCTTGTGTCTGACAAAGAAGTGACACTGCTGAGCAGCCAGTGTATCTTCTAGGGCCTTTTGTTGATGGGCATAAACAAACTTATTACAAAGGGGAAAAAATCATTGTGCACTTTGGTCACACAAAGAGCCAATAATAGTCTTAATTACATGTCCAAGGGGCTGGATGCTCTCAACTCATGGGTTCTCAGGAGGGTATGGTGTATCCCTCACCAAATTGCCTGAAGTCTTTGCTCTGAGATGCAGCTTACACACCTGCAACAGGAGGGTTTGTATATTCATACAGGTTACAGGGATACTTTCAGGAGATCTTTGCTGGACGTTCTGTTGTTTGCATGTACTATGCAAAGTATTATTAAGAGTTATTGTGTAATTATTGATAGCTACTGAAGGTAAGATTGTTACTTTTTTTGGTGTTAGAGTAAAACTAGACACATAATTTCCATGCATCAATAAATGCAGGTTTCTAAAAGTGCCAGTTTACAAAAGAATTTTGTTTTGATCACTTAATAAAATTTCTCCCACAGTTTCTCATAGTCTCCTAAAATCCTGCTGTTGAAAATATAGGAAAAAAAACAGTTAAACAAGTGTCCTAAAAGACACTGAAAGAAACTGGTGGAAATACTGTGCTGGAGACAGCATTTTTGAATATAAGAGTGGTGTTACTCAGATTTTACTGGTTCATGGTGTCCTGTTAATATATTCATGCTTCTTCTAGAGTTCCACATATTTTAGTGTAGAAACTGTAAAACTAATGAAAGTTCACGCCCTAGTCTTGCTCATCTTGAAGGTGAAAAAAATTGCTACAAAGATTCACCCATCCTGGCATTTTTTACATTCTGGGGAGACAAGCATTTCTCTCTGTGGACATTTTCCCTGTCCATCACATTTAAGAGAATTTTATTATGTTACATTCCTGAGGGAAATAAAATGCAAATAATGGATCAGATCCAGACCATCATAGTAACAATGTGATTTCCCCTTCAAAGCTCTTGAAATTTTATTGTCTTCTGAAAGAAAATGTTACTTGACTCATAGCATATTCAGAACATCAGAAATTCACAATATAGGTAAAACTACTCAAAGAATAATTTTTTCTCCCAAGTGGACAGATTTTACTCACCCTTGTCTCTGTGGCTTCTTTCATGATCAGCTGGGGTGTTTTGAATGTTTCTTTGTTTGTAATCCTTGAAACCATTCCAACGGAAGGGCAGTTTTTCTCTGCCAAGCCTGGCAAAAGAAAAGATATAAAATCAATATTTTATTGATCCTGCAGGTCTCCAACACTGTCATACTGAAAGTAGCTTCAAGATGGGCAAGATCTCATCTGCAATACCATGGGTGTATTACTACACAATTTTTTTACCCTAATGTTTTATGACATGACTGAGCAATTATCTTTTTTCTGGACTCTGGGCTTGGTTTGCTTTTGTCAGTCCATGACATTACAAATCAGTGATGTACACAGTTTAGCATAACTTAATCAATGTTTGTTTTAAAGTAAATGTTTTAAAATAACTGAAAAAGAATATTTATCCTATATTACTACCAGATGTATACTGGTAGAAAATGTAGAGAAATGCAGCAATGCTATTTCATTTGAACTTCTATTAGTCATGCTAATTGGATCCTTTTCTCCACAGCGTGTCTGTGTGTGTATGCAGGGGAGTGTGTGTAGACCCTCTGGACAAGTACTCCAGCAGCTTGGTACATTGGCTCTTTCCATCATTGCATGGCATGATCTGTGCCTGCTGCTAAGTCATTATATTTGCAGCAAATCATAGTACTGCTTTGCCTTGTGTTTCACTGTGAAAGCTGTAACCCTCTTGAATCCCCCATCCTTCCAGACATCCAGACAGCCTATTTGCAGCTGGCACTTTTCAGTGGGGGCCTGCTAACTTCATTTGCTATTGTCTTCTTTTACAGAAGTGGTGGACTGTAGGCTCATTGACAGATCAATTTTTTCATTATCAGCATATGCAGCTGTTTGAATACTTACTATTCCCTCATTCTTGTCCATTTTCTGCTTATTGTCAAATAAGCTAAAGTGTTCAGTGGAAAGCCCAGCTTCCCAAGTCAATTTTGCGTGGCAATTATTGTTTAAATAAAACAGATAGCATCACAAAAACCTTCTTGGGAACATACATGTCTTGTATAATTACCTCTGAATAAAATTATGCTGTGAACATAAATCTGAACTGCAGAATTGTTTGATGCAGTTAGAAATTTTTCTAAATCGCTTTAATATTTATTGCAGTTCTTAAAAAGGAAAGTACAGCATTTTTAGCAACAAATACCTTGCATAACTTTTTTACTCCACAGTTAGTGACCACCTCTACAGTTTATCAGGTGAAAAAATATTTCCCTAAAGGAAATAAACCCATTTTAGTCTTTACTACTTATATGCAAGCTTGTAGTCTGCAAGCCAGCAGGCTATTGCCTTAGCTGTGCACTTGAGATACTGCTTATCACAAAGAACAACTCTGAGTGAAGCAGCTGTTGGCCTGGAGGCAGAAGGACAGGCACAAAACTTCTTCACTGCATGAGCTGCCAGGGTTCTGAGTTACTGATGACTTTCTCTGCCAAAATCTGTAATCTGGATTTGAAAAGAAAATAAAGGTCTAATTAGCTCATGTTTTATGCTTTATCTGAAAGCCATGACTTACCTACAGAGAGGTGAATGTAGCAGAGCACAGTCACTTCCCATCACCTGAGTGACCCCGAAGTTTGGTCCCTTCAGTTGCTGCTGTCTCTGTGAGGCTCCTGCTGTTTGCAGTGTTTTACCTCTTCACCAAGCTAAGAGACAGCAGGACAACCCTTGGCAGAGCTGAGAATGATTTGCCTTCAGATCCCTGTGACATTCCTGCTGCAGATGAGTCGCCAGCCTTGTGAGTACTGCAGACTGGTTTTACATGCCTGGGTTTATGTGCCTGGCTCCTGCCTGCAGACTTGTCTGAGAGCTTCTGGTAAAACTGCAGGTATCACTTACAATCTGTGACCACCTGGGTGACTGAAGGTCTCTGCTCTTTTTGCCTCTAAGCAGCCCACATTTTCCTGTGAGGAGTTTACTGAAGATGCACGGCAGAGTGTCCCTTTCAGGATGGGCTCCCAGCTGAAATCTCCCTGTCATGTTCAGAAAGGTGCGCAAATTTTCCTGGAGTTCATCTGTGTGTAGTCCTTCTGTAGTGTCCTTCTGTTCTTTTGGAGTGACCTTGTGGTCCAGGTGAAGAGCAGCTTCTCTGTCAGGCTGATTTCTGGTAGCCTGGTGAGGTGTTACTGTGAGTGTGACCCATAAGTTTGAATCCAGAAATGATCATGCTTATTTAAACCCTTTCAGTTTGGCTCCATGTGTGTCTAAATGTTCATATGCAAACTCTCATTTCCAAAGACAGGCAGAGGCTGCCTCACCTCTTTTCCTCATTTGATTATGTGGCTCACTGCTGCAGCTAACAGATTACATTTTCAGCTATTACCAATTGTTCTTAGATATAATTTAGTCTTGTTAGATGTAGGAAGAAAATAAAACAAAATAGGTCAATTTGTCATCAGATCGTAATAGTCTTGCCACATAAAACCTCTCTGATCATTACTTTTACGTTAATCAATAATGCCCTCTGAGGCTATAATGTAAGTGGAAACGTGGCCTCCAGAGTAATACGAGACAGTACATGTGCACAGCAGACATTGTCTCATGTCTAAAACATCACTGTATCCCTACTGCAAGAAAAATAAGTTAATTTTCATAGAAATTCCAATAAAATCTCTGATTCTTGTCAAGCTCTGAGCATCTTAACATGTTTGAAGTTCTCTTGGCACTGCTGCCTTAATAAAAGACTCAGTTTTCAGCAAGGTAGGCATATGAAAGTGCTCATGGCTGTATATTTGCTTCCAAATTAAGGCTATGTAGCCTTCTGGAAGTAAATAGTTATGCATGGAATTAGAGGTTGTTTGTCTAAATTTATAAAGTCATATAACAATTAACAGGGCCTGTTAAAGCTGAGAGTTGGTGTGAGCCAGTGCCATTGGGAAACAAGCTCTGAAATGGGAGATTGGATCACTAGATAACATGGTGAATAAAGTAGACATAAAGCAAAGACATAAAAGAAAAAAGGCAAAACTTGAGTTCATTGCAGGTTACTGGGGAAATTTTTCAGAGTTCAGGCAAAAAGCTGATCGTAAAGCAGTTTTTAGGTTATAAACAGCTTTGGCTGGGATGAAGGTGAGAAGCTACACTGTGTAAAACCATACCTACAAAATAATCCAAAATCCACCACAAACCTACTTCTAATTTCTATCACACCTGGAAGAATAATGGGGCAAAACCCTCTCTGGGGAAAAGAAGTGGGGTGCAAAGAAGTGGGGTGCAAAGACTGGAGCTCAAATTGGGGCTTGAATTCAGAGAGCTCCATGGCAAAGGAGAGTGTCTGTAAGGGAGACAGAGATGCTCTTCTGTCAGGTCAGTGGCAGACAAGGGTATCTCACTGTGGGAGGGGGAAGGTTAGATTGGGATATATGTTCAGTCAATGCTAAGGCCATGACTTGTTTCAGATTGACTTTAGAAATTATTCCACATTTGGTTTTTGAGCCACCTTTTGCTCTGGGGCTTAACTGCAAGGCTGGGGAAAATATCAGTCGGTGTTGGGGTACAAGCTGGAATTTGCCATTGCCAGTGCCAGTAAATGCTGCTGACAAGCTGGTGACACAGAGCTGGCCAGGCTGTGCTGGGGGTCAGTGCCAGTTGTGTTCCAGTGATGTTTGTTCATGTGGATCTGGATGATCTCACTAATTTAGAGGGAAAAGCTGGGCTTGTACTAGAAAGTGAGTTTGCTAAACTAAGTGTAGAAAAACTCAGACGCCAGCCTGTTTTAACTTGTGTGGACAGTCTGTGCAAAAATATATAAATAAAGGTTAGAAATTGTGGGTATTTTTCAGGAGGATGAAAAACTTCAGGTAAAATGCTCTTCAAATATAATTTTCTTCCTTGAATTTGCTTGGATCTTGGCAAACATAGCAGAAGCACAGATGCTGCAATGTGTACTGAGCACACTGACCTTTCAGCAACTTCCCTGTGTGTCAAACATTGTATCTTTCTGGGCCCTGGGGATTCGCAGGATGCTGGAAGCAAACCCAAGGAAAACTATAAAAAAATCAATGCTCTTGATTTCAAAGAACAGCAAAACACATGAGTCAGTCACAGAGACATAATCCCTTACTACCCTCCTTGTCATGCCCAGCCATGATTTCATTGGAAATCAATTTTAAGTGCTATCCTAAATGGGGCTTCTTCTGACTATGTTTTTCACAAGTCCTTTGATTTTTTTTCATGAAAGCTTTAAAAAAAGAACAAAGTTGGTGGCTGACTAGTGGTAGCTGATAAATTAATTGAATGCCTGGCTTTGAGGGGAAGTAAAAAAAAGGGTATAGCTAACTATGACCTGGTCACTGGAGAAACTTTCCAGCCTGGTTGCATCTGGTGGTGGAGCTGCACACCTCTGGGCAATAGCTGTTTCTCACAGTGTTATCTAAATAAAATAAGTAAAATAAAGGGCAGTGTAAAATTCCGTTGTACGTTACATGGGTTCTATAAGTGTAACTCATGGTAGACTTGGGTCTGTAAAGCACCACTCTTATTACATGGCAAAGGAAAGTCTCATGGCTTAATCAGTGAACGGGAAGTCAGAACGTCTAGGTTTTCATCTTTGTTGAAGGCTTCCTCAGGAATTTTGGACAATTCATTATGTTTGTGTCTCAATGTTCCAAACTACGGAATAAAATTATTTATGCTTTGGCATAAATATGTATATATTTAAGAGGATATTAGAATAAAATGTTTTTTGTAGATTGCTAATATGTTGCATCTATCTGGACTTGTGGGCTGTGGCATGGGATTGTTCACTTTCTTACCTATAAACAGATACTTTTCCCTACTTTTTCTCTGATGGTGTTCTTAGACATAAAGAAAAAACATCAAAACCAATATGTATAATCTGCAGCAGTTTATATTAAGTTGTGATTTTGCTTTGTTAGAATCTGTTACCTGGATTTCATCATGGTTTTGGGAAGTTGATAAGTCACTGCACTTGTGATGAGGGTGGGTTAATTTGTGATCTTTTAAATTATTGTATCCTATTTCATCATGTGCACATTGCACATAATGTGAAGTAGCTCTACCTTAATTTGCTTTATCATTAATCGTTACAAGTAAAAATTAAGGAAGAAGTTAAGAAGGAGTTTTCATGCACATGGAGTGTAAGACCGAGAGGTGATGTCAGTTTAATGTTTGCCTTCGCTAAATAATATAAAGCCAGCTTGGCAAGGACAAGCCCCAAAGAAATGACAAATCTAAGATTTGCTTTTTAAAAGTACCATCAGTAAGAGGCCATTCTGTGGTCACTCGTAGGCAAATTGAGAAAGAGCCTTGCTTGGTTCCCCAAGGACTTGTAAAGGAGAAGCACAGTCAAAATCAGCCACTGTACTTTGAAGCCCTACCAAGAGCGCACTACTCAGGAGCACCGTGTCAGGGACAGAAGGCAGATGTTCTCAGACCTGTGTTAGGAAGTACTGCTTCTCCACTGATCTCAACTGTGTAGTTAGAGGCTTGCTTTGTACAGCACATGGGATTCTAGCTTTTATATAATTTTTCAACAAGACTATTGAAGACTTGAGGCACTTTGTTCATTTGAATAGTACAGAAATCTTGAGCATATTCTGGAAGTTGATAGTACGAGAAAACATTTTTAAGTTGTGCTTGTCCAGCAGAGATGATTTTGGAAAAAGAATTAAACACAACTTCTTTACCATTAATGTTCATGAAGAGAAAAGAGAGCATCTTAGGCTTTTAATATTCTTTTTTAAATTGCCCAGATGGCTCAAAAATAGCCTGGATAGCTTTTCTGGGATAATGTTAGGAGTTGTGTGTTGGACTTTGTATCTTTGTGGGTGGTCAGTAGAAGCATTGAAGACTTCACTATGCTGAGCTAATTTTTGTGGGAACAGAGCTCCAGAGAAACTGAGTTTAAGGGGAGTGCTGGAGCACCTCTCTTGTGAAGGAAGGCTCAGAGTGTTTTTGATATTCAGCCTAGAGAAGAGAAGCCTCCAGGGAGACCTTTAAGTGGCCTTCCAGTACCTGAAGGGGGCCTGCAAGAGAGCTGGAGAGGGACATTTTACAAGGATATGGAGTGACAGGACATGGGGGAAAGGCTTCAAACTGAAAGAGAGTAGATTTAGAAATAAAATTAGGAAGAAATTCTTTACTGTGAGGGTGGTGAGGCACTGGGGACAGGTTGCCCAGAGAAGCTCTGTGAAGCTCCCCCATCCCTGGAATTGTTCAAAGCTGGGATGAATGGGGCTCTGAACAACTTGGTCTAGTGGAAGGTGTCCCTGCCACAGGAGGGGGGGTGGAACTAGAGGATTTTGAAGGTCCCTTCCAACCCAAAGCATTCAATGGTTTTATGATATATATAATTGAATACAGTTCACTCTTGCTTTAGTATAAGTGGGTTTTGTAAGCTCAGATTTGACCAGTGCTCAATGACAGTCTAGGTCTTTCACCTCTAACTACCAAAATATATTTAAAGCAAAGGATTCTTTCACTATGTTTTCCTATTTGCATGTTTTAACTGGGGCAGATGAAGATGTGTTGCTCATTTTGAAAGAAAAATTGTACATGACAAGAATCCTAAAAACCAGAAGCAAGTACTTACCTATTCCTACTGAGGAATACAATTTGGGTCACCCTCTGTCATAAGGAAATCAATGTTGTGCAAACAAAAAGTAAAATGTATTTATAAAATTGCTATTCTACATTTTCTTCGTTCCACCAAAGCGTACTGACAGACAGTGTGTGACCTGTGACTGTGCAACAAGAACAAGTGGAATTAAATTGTATTACTCCTGGAGCTGTTTTATTCCTTTCACCATACAGACACTAGGGAAACTAAGGAACGGTTATAAACTAGGTGAACTGGAGTGTTTTCAAACAATTTCACATGCAGAACCTGCATTTTTCTCTCAAAGTTATATTCTGATTATTTTCCGCTGTAGGAGGGACAGAAAATAAACTAGAGTCTGGTCAAAGTTACATTACAAAGTTGTCTTTGACACAAGGTGCCTTTCATTTACACAGACTTATTACTGTGAGTTTGCTGTGACTCAGCAAACTGTGGGGTTTGGCTGTCAGAATTAAATAGTCTCTCATGGCACAATGCCAGAGTTCAGTGTGCTTTCACTTAGTGTTATCAGAAACTGAAAGTCAATAAAATTTATAGAAGCAAAATTTTCCAGCGTGTCCATGACCTTGCTGGAGAAAGTTGTGCATTCAGCAGTGTCAGCTACTGTCTGTCAGTGTTCAGAGGTTGTCTTCACTGTGGTTTGTGTCTAGAATTGTCTACAAAAGGAGGAAAAAGATGAATTTTCATGATTTTAAATTCCAGTCCTATGATGTGGTACAATTTAAACTAGATTGTGCCTTACAGACTCACCAAGTGCTGAATTGAATTGTCTCTCTCCATCTTCCTTTATCAAAAACTGCAAGGCAATAGCTCTCCATAAGAACTTCAAAAAAGGATAATTTTCATTTCTGCAACACTTATAGGGTGCAGAAGTCTGACTTATTTTTCTGGACATCCTGTGTGTTTCTTTCTAGCTGGAATGAGTTTCATTATGTTATTATGAGCCCAGTCCTTAAGTTCATGAAGGCATTTGCTAAATTTTCTGAAAACATTCTGGAGAATTAAAATTGGAATGTAAATTTGTATTCATTGGTTTCACAACCCAGAGAGTGCATATCTTTTCACTTCAACAGTCTAATGAAATAGATCCCATATGGCCTCACTTCAGGCTTCATGACATTGGCTGTGTCTCACTGATGGGGTTTCTAAAGCTTCCCATTGCCTGGATGCTCTGTGGTCTCACTGTCCTGTTCTTTTTCTTTCTCAATAGGTTAATTCCTCTCTTGTTAACAGGACAACTGCTCCTTTGTTTTCAATAAACCTGATACATCACTCACAAATCAATTGGCAAAAAACATCCTATCTGTTTCTGCTGTAGAAATACTGCAGTGGATGCTAGAGTTCTGCTCCATGTTTTGGAACCTTTCCCATAAAGCATTTAATTATGTTTTCTCTTTCCATGATTACCTTCACTCTTATCTCGATCATTTTTCCTGGCTGCTTCACCTGTCTGTATAAACTAGATAACAAAGTGATGTAATCCTTGGGCTGGAAACAGATATGTGCTGATAAAGGACCACTGATTTTGCAAATATTGAATCTGGGTCCTAAATTGCATGCTGGTTAAAATCCCGTACTGTTAGATATTAATAGATGATACTTACCAGAGCTTAGCATCAAAAATCAGACCAAGACAAGAATAAAAAAAAAGTTGTCAGCTGCTTGTAAATTCACTTGAAAAGCCCCTGGGATAAGGTAGGTCAGTGCATAACTTCAGTGACTGATAAAGGCAATAAATACATGTGTGTAAAACCACCTTCCTGAAGTTATAGCTGTTTCAGCAATTGACTTATTACCACCTCAAACCAAAGCAATCCAGGCCTCGTTTGATACTATCTGGTGGAGAAAATAAAATCTTATTTTGCTGATAAGACTGAGTGGATAAATAGGGCCCTAGAATACAATATAAATCCAAACACATTCTCCTGAAAAACATGATCAGATGTGTCTGTTCACCCAGGGCAGTTCATATTCAGCAGCACTATGCCATGTTTATTGTTACTTTGACTTTTATGTACCTATGCTGGTTTTGGCAATAGAAAATTGAAATCTTATGTATTAATACAAACGTATCACCCACCTACATGCTTCAGGAAGACTCTTTTCATGTATGAAAAGGTTGGAATAATGGTACCCAAGCAAGAAACATCATTATAACTGCTGAATAATTTGAATGTTTCTTTCTCAGTTAGTGATCTTGTCTACAGTTTGAGAGGCAGGCCAGCAATTTTACAGGCTAAGCTCTATCTAAATATTATCACCTCGAGACTTGCTAAAATATTTCATCTTTCCACTTCTTCAATGGAGTGTTGAATCACACTCTAGTTTGAGACTACTCATTGCTTTCTATCCCATTTTTTCTTTTCATATGAACACACCAAGTTTCTACATATTCATGCTCTTCTAACACAGCCATGTGGACCATATTCTTAGTGTTAATAAGACTTAACATAAAAAGCTTTTCTCCTTTAAAATTTTCTTTTGCTAGCAAAATATTGTTTCCATGTTTTCTGCTTTTGACAGCACTGAAACCCCGCTGCTGTTTAATCTTATGCAAGAAATTGAAGCTGGAATAGGTGGAAAGGGAGGACACACTGATGGACATCTGAATGAAAGGGCCAAGATATTCTCTGAGATCTGCATTCATAGAATTGTGCTGATAATCAGTGTTGGATAAGCTAAAAGGTCTAATTTTATTTTTAATAAATCTCAGCTAAATAGAAATGTGAACTCTTTAGGCCTGCTGTAGAAAAGTATCCTTAGTTGCAAAGATGATGGGTTGAGTGTATGAGTTTAACAATATGACTGGACTATAGTTGTACCATGAGAAGGATGTTGCAGAGTGCTGGGAACCACAGCTGTCTGCACACTGTGGAGTTATTTCCTCATCACTGTTCTGGAGCAGTGCTTATCCAGGAGGAAAAATAGCAGATGTATCAGGCCCTCAGCTTCCACTAACAGAAATATTAGTGCTTAAGGCATGAAGGGAAAAATAAAGCTATAAATGAGTGAGGTGTATTAACACCAAACCTACAATTATCTGCTGTCATTAATGAAGAAAAAATAATTGCATGAATTTCTAAAAACCTCCACTAGGCTGCCACTAATACACATCTCTAGCAGGAGATACAGCATGACATGAAACAACAAGAATGTAATGAAAAGAACTTTAAAATATGAGCTTCTTCTCACAGAGCTTTCAATACCTAAAATAAAGTCCTCTGTACTGAAGTGAGTCACTGGCAACAGAAGGAAAAAAGAACAATAGTAATACAATTCATCTGACTCAATTTTAAACCTCAGCTATAGAAAAGATTAATTGTATCAACCAATGTGAATCATTCAGATGAAGATATGTACATTGTGGCCTTCATAAATTGACATTTTTGGACATGAATTCCTAGAGCCACATCTAGTAAATAAGCCAGTTTAAAAAGCTTTATAAATATTAATAACCCTTCATAATTACTGGTATGAGGGGTACTATATTGATGGGTTTTCCCCATTTCCTGCCCTACGCTTCAAATAAAATTGAAATGAAAACACAGGACCAGTTCTTGCAGTAGCTCCGTGTGGAGATGTTTTTAGGAAGTGCTTATGAAGGGATGTACAAATGACAGGCACTGTAATTCAGCGACAACTCTGATGCTCTGCCATAGTAAGACTTTTAAGGCAAATGCCACTTCAAAGTCGGTCTGCTTAAGCATGTGAGAGCCACTGTGGCAGGTTAGAAAGCATGCAGAATGCAGCTGCCTTGTTTAGCACAGGGTCACAGTCACTGAATGCCACAGTCTCTGCATTCAGGCTTGTGCAGCACAGGAGGCTGGGGCAGTATGGGAGCCTGGGGAGGAAGGTTGTCCTCCCAGGCCTCTGTCCCCTTGCTGGGGATAGATGGGGTCTTGAGTGCAGCCAGAGTGACCCAGAGCAATGAAGCCTCCTGGTCCAGATGCACCTCTCTTTCTCCACCACCTTCAGAGTAACTGGAGAGATAACTCTCCTGGCATGGAAGTGATATCAGGGCTACTTGTTTAGATTCTTAAAGACAGGATGTATACTCTTATCTTTGCTCTCTTCTCCCCACCAAATACTAGGAAATTCGGAAAAGAATTTTTACCTCTTCAAATCACAAAAGACGAAATGGATAATATTCCTCTTTGCAGCCATAAAAAAGATCATGACACATGAATTTGCATTCTTTGTCATGTTCTACTATGTAGTTTTATTATGGAAGTACCTGGAAATGTCAATAGCATCATTGTATATCAAAGTCCTTTACAAAGGATGTTAGCTATCATTATTACCATGGGGATACAGAGACTAAAGGGACTCATTTGGAGTTACTCAGAAAGGAGTAGGAAATTCAAGTAAAACCCTTTTACAATCCTCTGCCCATGTGGTGACACCATCAGGATTTTTTTCTCTTTGTTACATAACCAACATGTTGTTCCAATGCAGCTGATCAGTACATCTGTATTCAGTTGCAGTTACAATGGGGAAATGAGATATTGTATATGGACTCTGCATGATAATGTAGCCACTGCCTTGAGCTGAGCACAAGACTGGGGAAAAGATGTGACCTTAAGAAAAGCTTGAACTTAGCAGTAAACTGAGCCAGTGCCTATGCATGAATTGCAGATTGCTCTATAGCTTGGCTCTAGATTTTAATTCTCACTGTCACTCACTTCCTACACAATAATATGTCTTAGCTGAGCAGTCCTTGCTAAATCAGAGACAAGCTAAAACATCTGTATTGCTGTATTAGTTAAGATAAATTTTCTTTTGTCCAGTGTAATATTTCTGTCAATGGCCAAAGCAAGAGCATAAAAAACGGGGAACTATTTAGTAATCCTTTCCCATTCAGGCAATCATTGGGCTAGGGAATCCTGATATGGACCTCACAGATCCACACACTTTTGTGTTCAAAAGTCTTTTATGGTCCTGTTCCAAATCATTGTGTTTAATCCCTTTTTCAGATCCATTTATATATTTACTCTGCATGAAATCCTGTGTAACGTTAAGGTACAAGAGCAAGGTTTTGTTGTGAGTTTCAGTTTTTGGCAGGAGCAAAACATTTGTGTAGCTCATTTATCACAGCATATTGTATTTTCTGTGGTCTGTGAAGCTGCTACTGGAAGCAAGCTGTGACAGCTATTGAATGCCTAGTTTGGAGGCAAAGATGTTAGCAAAGCTATTAGAAGAATTCTGTTACAGCCTGGGGAACAAACAGAGTAAGCCAAATTTTTTATGAGATTCTTCAAAGTGCCAGTAGTTACATAGTGATATATGGTTGTTTCAGACTGGTGTTTATTATCCTTAATACACAATTTGGTACAAATTTTAGAGAAGTAAAATATTTTTATCCCTTGACAAAGAAGGCCATTTCATGATCAGAAAGTGTGGTTAGAACTGTGAATGAGTATTAGAACCGTCTCTAACAGAGCAAGTCTCAACAATCTGTGTCTGGCTCTGGGGAAGATTTCTACTTGTCTTTAGTCATTGGACTTTTTTTACATGCTTTGTCCTACTTTCCTTTCCTCCTCTGCTATTGAGCTTAGCTCTAGTGTTATCCTTCTTACTTCAGTTGTCCTGAACATCACCAATATTTTATTTTAAACAGTGAAAGAAAGGTCAGTGCACACTATTAATCAGTTTGTAAATGTATTTTTCACTCTTATTAGACCTCAGATGCAATGAGTTGTACACGTAGTCACAGCATTGCAACATTTCATTCAGGAAACTTTCAAGTGGCAAAGATTTCCTCTTGCCCTTACAGTTTTGAATCATGAAACTTTTTACATGGGATTTATCAAAATAATGTAATGGTATTAGAAATTTTAGTTCTGTTTTAAAAATTAACTTTGTCATTCGAGAGTCTAATATAAAAAAAATCAGTAGGACTTCACTTCCCTAAATACTTTACCCACTCTGAAAACCAGTTTTACTTTTAGAAACAGTGAGGGGATTGTATGAACGTTTTACCCCATCCTGCCTTCATGGCTTTGGTACTACAGATAAGGAACTCCAAATTAGTTTCCTCAATGCCACTTCTACAAAGTAGCCCAAGACCTGAATTGCCAGGATTCAAAACAAGGCAGATCCAATGGTCTTAAAAAAAAAAAAATGCTCCTAACATCAGATATCTATGTTGCTTATGATATTATGATAATCACAAAAGGCTAAAATTTGATTTCCTTATTTTTGACACCAAGCAGCAAAGAGCGATTTGCCAATACAGAAACTATTTCCACTGATGTCTTTCCTATTCACTGTTTTATCTACTTTACAAAACCTTCCTGTCTTAAAGGGAAATATATTTACCCTGATTAGGGTAGATTTTGAGGAGATTAACAGAAAATCTTTGGAAAATTCATTAATTAGGAGTGCAGCTCCAAACTTTTGAAATATCCTTTTTATCCCTTACTTTTGGCTTTAGGGAAATAGCTGAATTAATACGAGTGACATGACTGAAGAGAATGCCATGTAAATGAAGGGCTGTTTAATCCAACAGATTATGCTGGTGTGTCTTTCATCATTTCAAGTCTTAAAATCAAGATGGGTTATCCTTCTCAGAGGTAATGAAAATGTATGGCCTTTCTTATAAAGGTGATGATTTCTTTTGGCTTTGAAACTCGTGAGTCCCTGGGATTCTTGTTCACAATAAACAGCCCTTGCAAGCATGACTGATATCCACAGAGTTTGAACCATCTGTGCATGTTGCTTTCTAAAAGCCCTCTCTTCACATCTATTATGTGGAAACTAATCTAACATCTATGGCTTATCACAGACTTGCTAGGGTAATAAGCAAGAATAGCTAATAAAAAGAAATAAAAAGATCCAAATGGGAATCATTATGCCAATTAGGAGGCAGAAAGAAATAACACATTTATTCATTTGGCATAACTGCTGTTATTGAAGATATAGCCAATATTATATTCCAGATAGTTACCCTTCTGAGTTACATCTCTCTAAAATTAGTGCTGGTCTCCTAAAGTGATGCTGGCTACCTTAAATGAAAAATAGTTAGGGTCAGACTTGCCACTAGCCAGAGATTAGTTATTGATAGGGTTGTGTATGATGTGGCCTACAAGTGCAGAGAATAAGGTAATAGCATATCTGTAAAGGATAAAAAAAAGATTGGTGGCAATTGTAAGAAAATAATTTGCTTTAATTACTGGCAAATTATGTCACTTGAGGTCCCTGTGGATTAGAAACATCCTTAAAAGAGTTGAACAAAGAAATCCAGGAAAGATAAAAAGCAGAGATGCGAAAGTGTTGGTTAATTCTCTAAAAATCAAGGCTGTTTTCTATTTGTTTGGGTGCTAAAGTATCTTTTTTTCTTAGGCATTACTAAAAAGCTATTAACTGTTTGCTTTCTTGTTAGTGCATTGCCTCAAATGTTTACAATTTACCTGGCTAGGCTTGTACTAAGAGAGTAACTGGCCAGTCTTCCTCACAGTCACAGAAATTAGCTTATTTTCTTATTAAGTAACATCTTCCAAGTTCTTGGAACTGTGTTGAAAATAAGATTTCGTATAATCCACCAAGAAAACTGAAGTGATCTTTCCATTCCTCCACTTTATTAGTAGTTTTTGTAGAAAGACAGACACTCAGAGAGTTTATTAAATTATACATTCCATATAAGGCAATAAAACAATTTTAAAAGAACTTTATCTACCTCTGTTAATGCTTGATTTATTGGATGAAACTGCAGCAAAGTATCTTAAGTTTATTATTAGCCAAATGTAGAAAAAGGTCGAAGTTCTGTGTACATCAAGGAACAGAAACACTTTCATGTTAATTGTTCCCAGACCATATTACAGCATATCCACTTGTTATGTCAATCCACATCTGATATATTATAATTTGAAAATAAAAAGAAAATATAATTCTGAAGGTATTCTCCACATTCTATACATCTACAGGTAATCTTCTAGCTGTAGCCAGATTTGTTAACATGTTTCTGGGATATTAATTCTTGAAAAGAATCAGCAAGACCCTTATTCTTCTCTCCTTGTGACTTCTGTGCTTTGCAGGTTTGCACAATAGTTTCCATAATCATTAGGAGAAAAGTGAGGCACAGCATGGTATTCCTGGGAACAGTATTAGAAGAATGAAAATGGTTCTTTGCATTTTTATTCAGAATAATTACAGTTCATACATTGCAACTATTCTATTCCCATATAAGACTGTCTGGAGTGGGCTGCTCAAAACCTGCTATTGAACAATAAAGAAAACAAGACAGGTTAGGACATGCACAGCACAGTTCAATGGAATTCTTTTACATATTCGCCTCAGTGGGTCACAGTCCAGATTGCAAAGGCAGGACCAAAAGAACTGCGGATGTGTAGGTCACAAGATTTTAAAATACAAGTAGAACGGAAATACAAGTAGGTTTTTATAAAATGCAAATAGAATTTGCAAGTGTCCAGAGTTTGCCCAGAATTTCTAGGTGGTTTTCATCTGCCAAAAGGGTGAAGATGCAGTGGAACCAGAGTGCAGGTACAAGAGAATGAGCAGCTAAATGCTCACTCAGGAGTACGAGCCAGGCTGTGGGGGACTGCCCGTGCCAGGCAGCCCCCTCCAGCACTGCAGCAACCTCCTCCTCCACTGCCCCACCAGGCTGTGCTCCCCACACCGAGCCCTGCCCTTCCTTTCCTCTGTGTCCTCTCTTCCCCAGTGACACATTGTCACTTGAATCAGATGGCTTAAACCCAGCTATGAATGAGAGAGGTTATTTGCTCGTGGATGGAGGAAATGAAAAGGGAAACCCAAAACTTTCCATTGCCATGTCATTTCTTCCTATCCGAATATGCTGCCCACCTTTTGTTCCAAGTGACTTCCTCCACGAACATTTAATAACAGTGAAAGCTCTCCCCAAGAGAGGGAGAAAATGTGCATTAAGAGGTTCATGGAAACAACATGTGCATATAGGATTTCACTGCCATTGTTCAATTTGCATTGTTCAGGATATTAATTTAATTACATCACAGTTGGGAAAAAAAAAACCCTCTCTCTAAATTAAATTAGCTGATAGCAAAACCGGGTAATGTGGCACAAATGGAATTGCATTTTGCTTACATTCAACCAAATTTAACATTTAGTTCTCTGAAAACTAAGAGGTATTTTATTCAACACATCACCAATTTAAGGCCTACTTAATAATGATATTTTGATTTTATCAAATTCAGGTTTGGATGAATGACAATACAACCAAAATATTTGACACTCCTGAGAACTAAAATCAGTCTTAAATTTTGTTTACATTTATTCCTCTATAAAAATATTATTTTAATTAAAAAGACATAAATTTGTTGTTGTATAAAATAATTTTTGCAATTGAGCCCAAGATAAAAATTGCCTGACAGCAACATTAGTTTTCCTCATTTCTACACATGCTTATGCGTTGAGTTGAGACGTGAATACTTCCTGTTGAGCGGCACTGCACAGGAGGCACTGCTAGTTTGGATCCTCCATTAGCACCATCAAACTATGTAAAATGGGGCAAATTTGTCTTCAAAGACAGTGTTGGCACCCTGAGGGCAGATTTGGGACTGCAAGCTCTCCCTATACTTTGTCACTCCATGGATCCTGGCTGTCCTTGCTCAGCCTGACTCTGAGGAGGAGCCAGCCCCATCCACTGCACCACCTTGCCCACCTATGTCAGTTCCTCTCCAGTAGATTTACCTAAAAGCTGCAGTAATCTGGGAATTTAGCAAAGGATTGAGCCAAGATATGCTGCTCAAGATGGTGTGGATGTGCGACTAAATTAAAAGGCTTGAGACTGACATGAAAAGTGATGCTGGGCTAGAGGCACTGGAATGATCCTGCCCCTGGGAGGGATGCTGGGAAAGGCATATATCTGTGCTGGTTTGTTGTGACACATGCTATTTATAACTAGGGGGAAAAGAAGGAATGAAAATTATTGTAAGTATTACAATAATTTGTAATAATAATAATAATTTGTAGTAATAATTTCTGTTGTGAAACTTCCAGGTTGTGCCTGACCCTTATTTGCTTGGGTTGTCTGGGCTGCTGAATGGCTAACTAGATCCTTGAACAATGTTTTACTTTGAAATTCTGAACAGTTGCACAAAAAGAAACAGCCATCTGATATTAGTGGAAAATCACAGTGCTTTCATCCAAACAGCAAGTAAAACTGAAGTCACTAATCCAAATGGGAAGCCTTGGAGAATCAGATCAGTTGAAACTCTGTGAAGGTTTTGTACCTGTTGCTCAGTATCAAATGTTTGGGATGACAATAACCAAGAAATAAGACACTGAAACATTTCTTTATTTTTTTCATTTTGTTTGCATCTGGCAGTGTCAGGGTAGTGTCCATTCCACCATGTTCCCTGTTCAGTTACTTACACTCTCCATTCACCACTACATCTGACTTAATAACCAAGAGTAGTTCCTTTAGTACATACACATGCCTTGGCAAACCAGAGATTTTCTACCACAGGTACAGAGTAATTATTCACAGATTGAAGTAAAAAACAGTAATCAGAATACCTTCCAAAAATTAGAGAATACCCTTGCAAATTGCAAGGGACCCCAGTTTATTTGTAATCATAGCCTCATTTCCTTGGATCAGTTTTAATTTTTTTAACACAGTTACATTAACTTTATCTGACAAAACTTCAGTAGAATTAAATACTAATCCTCAAATCATTAAAAACAGATGCCATACAGAAGGACAAGAATGGAAGTGACCCATGAGACAATTCCAACATAAGATTTTGGAGGACTGTATCAGCTGATATTAACAGTGAGAAGTAATAGTGGCTAAGACCACCTCAAGTGCAACTTCTGTTTCCCAACTCAAATGGAAAATGAAAGTCAGAACAAAAATCAATTCAAATCTAACAAAACCATGGATTTTACAGGAAATAGAACATTTTGGTTTTGAGTATTTAAAATGTTTCTGAATTGGATACATTTAGTATTGCAATGTCCTGTCAAAAAAAGATTAGACAAATTGTTTTTCACTTTCATTTTCAGTCTTTTTTTTTAGCTGAAAAGATCTAAGGAAACATCCACTGTATTGTGCTTGCTTATAAAGTGTTCTGACGAAATCCAAATGTTAATAACTATTTTCTGGAGATGATTTTTATTACTGCAAGAGCTCTATTTAGCTTTTTCACAAAGATTCTTTTATAAGGTCAGCCAGTCTCTTGAAGGCCTGCAATGAAAAATATGGTTCACATTTATATTTCAGCATTACATGAATATGGAACACGTCAAACCTGTAAAGCTACTAAAATTGCCCTAACTCTATAGAATCAATATTTCATAATGCAAAGTTCGGCTGATAGTCTTTCTTTTTCTTTTATAAAATCATGTATGGGGTTTGACTGCACAAAGCTTCCGATTATAAATAAAAGGAAATAAAAGGCAGAGATTTCTGAAACAGAAAAATGCATATATTGATGTTCAAAGGTTATTTGGAGTTCAGATGTAACTTCTAACAAACTAGTGATCCCTGAAAGAGTGTCTCTTTAACTTAATATTACTGCCCGGGGACTCCAAAAATGAAAAAAAGGAAGAAAAGTGTAGTGGAGAAGCATATAAAAATACAGCTTGATTGTCAATAGTATGGTTATGAGTTACTTTAACAAAAAAAAAGGAAAAAGTAGAAGAAATAAAGAAGAACTAAAAAGAAAAACTTATCTGTTACAAGCCTTCATAACTGCATGAAAATACAACTACAAATACTGAACTGTTTCGAGCACCCCAATCAAATCAGTATTAAATCTGCACAAATAAATGTCTCCTATCTTTTCTCCCACTGATTTTATAGATAGAGCCAAATAACATCAAAAAGGCTCCTAAAACACATAAAAGATTAATAAATAAATAAAAGAATAAATAAATAAATAATAAAATAAAGCATGTATGTAAATTGTATGAAAGAAACTTTCTTATAAAGAATTGCCAACACACACACAAGAAAGAACACAGGTAATTCAATCTCAGAATCAGGGGAATCCAAACTCTGAAAGACACATGATGCCTGCTAATGCTTAGCAAATACTCTGGCTTCAGTAAAGCATTTATAAATAATGTCTGGGAGGTTTAAGTGTGAGACATTCTATGTATGAGATACACCAAAAAATTCTAAGTGGTCCTCAAAATTTGGTATCTTGAAGATCATTTCAATGAGTATCTTGCTTAAGGAACAGCTAATGCTGCTGTGAAAGTACTGCTTAATCACCTACAGACTAAAATCTCTAACATTCAAGAAAAAATATAAGGAGAAGGATGCAAAAGATAAAGGATCATTACTGTGTGAGAAACTGTCTTGATAAGAAAGTAAAAAAAAAATCTCACCAGATCCATCTGGGCAGGAGAAGGCAGAGAGAAGGAGGCTCTGACATAAGAACTAGGCTCTGAACTATCAATATTGAATGCTCCTCCAGGAACCAGTAATACCTGCAAAAAAGTGATTAACCACACAGTTATTACCACTTCTACATTTTTAAAACACTATGTTAAATTAAATTTGAGAAAGATCAGTGCTTACACACTTCTAAGTGTGAACATGGTGTAATATATTCTTTTTTTTCAAAATGAGGAGACAAAAATATGCAACATGTAACCAGACTTCTCATAATGACACCAAAGGGTCTTAGGTTGTGGTTACCAAGTCTCATTCATATCATCACAAGGTGCTTAGAAGCACCTGGGGTGTAGCTTACTCAGTACACAGTGCTGGGTCTTATAAATTGGAGAAATAAAACCAAACTCAATTTCTCTCTCATTCAAAAAAATTAGTCAACAGCCATCATACATATAGGTATATATATTAATATTATATATATGTCATATATAATGACATTTTACCATATGTTATACTGATTTCAATTTAAGTAAACTGATAAAATATCAACATGAATGGAGTAATGAAAATATTTTGTTAATCAATAACTCTGCCACAGTGCCTGACTTGCAGACTTTATGATGGTGCACAGCAAGTCCCCCTACTTTTTTACGTGTGCACATATGGATAGATGCAGATATCTTATCCCTCCCTTTTTTTTAAGATCACAAGTCATTAAATCACATGTCATACTTCTTTCTTCAAAGCCTTTTCCATTATCAGCTGCTGTGTATCAGAAATACCCTTAATTTTGATCCATAAGAACATGCCAGCAGCAGGAGGGTACCATTCTGCCAAGTCTGGAGAAAGAGAGAGAGAAAATGGAATCAAGAAAGAAAATTATGCCCCACTTCTAATGGATACATCATAGATTCAGCAATGTTTTAGATTTACTGATACAAACATTACTATCACTATTACTATAGTGATTTTTTTATATCTTCTTTTAAATTAAGAGATTTTTTAAAGACAGAGATTTTAAACAACAAAAGTATAAGAACATAATGAAGTGAAATACAGGCTCTTTGTAAAATTACTTTAAATAGTAATGTGGTGAGCTTTTTTTAATCCCCATCTATCTCCCTGTCCTACCAGAAAGCACAAAAATGCAGCAATAGAGAGTTTGTCCTAAGCTTAATATTTAATGCAATCGATTTGCTTATAGTGCTTATCTGTCACTTCAGTCAAGAAATGAACTTAAGTGATTTTTCTTGAGTACAAAGATGATAAATAGCTAGCAAAAAGAATTAAGTGATTATCTGTGTTGCACTCTGACCTTTTAACCACTTGTCAGCAGCAGTGAGCATTGCATCCCGCTGTATCCTGTAGAAGTCCACCACTCTGAAAGAAAATTATCAATTCCAAGTCATGAACTCATATCCTTTCAGAGTCTATTTGTTTCTGAAGGCAGAAACAAAGTTTTTCTACTTCAACAACTCAAGTGCACATTTAATAGAAATATAAGCTAATCCTAGGTGGGCACAAGACAGTATACTGTGTGCATAAAACTTTGTATATGTATCCAAAACTTGGTATATGCTTCACTGCATCTCCATCAGAGCACTGATCAATCAGACAGAGGAAGTCCCTGTGGCTGCTTCCTCAGCTTTACACATATCATAGAAACCTTTTACATATTACAGCCAATCTGTCTACTATAGCAGTGTATACAAGTCCTGTTAACAGTATTTAGTGCACAAAGCACACACACTGAAGAAAATTAGGGACTTTAACATATGCAAAAGCACAGGCTTAATATTTGTACATTTGGGTTGAATGTGTATAACAGGTACACATGGAAATGACATCTGACAAGGTAAAAAGCAAATCATATGATAAACCTGTCACAACTGTTTGACAGCTTCCCCTTTTCTGAACTTTTGAACTTATCTCCTTCATACTGTAAGTAAAACTTTCAAATAATTTAATCTCTTATTGGGAAAAATTACCTAACCCAGGCTTCACCATGGACAAGTCACGTGCAGTGGCTTTTGTCGACATAAAATGACACAGCTGTGCAATGGAAGACACATGAGAAATGCCTGATACTGAGTTCATAATTCAAATGCAAATGTGTTCCCAAGTCTTAAGAAAACATCCTTAGTAATTTGCATAATTTACATAATTTTACGCTTGTATTTTAAAAATACTTTCTGAACCAATAGCTTTGATTTATGGATGTATTTTATTACATCTGATACAAAAACACCAATACCTCCAGATACTTAAATAGTTTTGGGGCTCAGTTATATCTATTGCTACATTCTATATGAAAGAGTAAATCTCCTTTGTGCAGTTTTTACCAAAATTGCAAATCCTGTTACCATTTTAATTACATGCTGAGATCATAACAATTACTAAGATGAAACTTCCTCAAAAATGTAACTGCTGCAAAAACCAGATAATCTACTCCAATGCCTAATCTAACACCTCACCTCTGTACAAATGAAATCAGCTGGAAAAGATTGCAGTCAGCTCTGGGGCCTCATCAGTAAGGTTATAAAGCATTGCAGCTGCCCCACTGCAGCCCTATTTTCATTAGTGGAAGAATGGTGCTGCTTGGGCTTGATCAAGGCTGCCTTTTGGCCCATAAGAATGACATAAGTGAAGAGATGCATTTGGGATTTATTTTTTGGGAACTACTGAAAGTTGAGCTAAAGTGTGGTCCAAGCTCCTCTGTGACACTTATCTTTATGTTCCTAAATCTTAAAACAAAGCAATGCTAAAGCTGATGTGTCCGGTTTGTTTTTTGCTTTTTTTTCTCAAATATTCCTGTTTACAGTATGAACATCAAGGGGACACAAGTGGCTGTTACAGTGAGGTATAAGAATTTTTTGCATGTTTTGCTCATGTTGTTGTTAGAGGCCTTTGCAAAGTGTAGCACACTCCTACTGAAGTGAGAAACTTGGGGCTCTAATGATATCAAAGTAGAGCACATAAAATGAGTCAGTGACTGTCAAGAGAAATATGCTCCTCCTGCATAATAAGTGAAAACTAAACGTGTGTCAGTCAGTATGCAAGAAATGTCTTATGAGTTAGATGGTAGCCCAGTGCTCTCTCTCTGCCAGCGAGAGGCATCGTTCAGACAATGTTTAGTGCGTGTAGATGAACTTCGCTGTTTTTCCATCAGTATCCACAATCAAGGATGGCAAGAGTGTAAATTCCCGCTAACTTAGAGAACTCCCTTTATAAAAGCTATGCTGACTCTTTCTCAATAGATTCTGTGCTCAGCGATCTCAGCTTTTGCTATAGACCCTAACACTTTATCAGGGATCAGAACTTTCTTCACTAGCTTGAAGTTTCTAGGATCCTCCCAAGTTCCCTCCAGGTGGGAGCTACATGATGTCTGTGCCAATGGACTGGCAGATGGTCTGCCTGGAGCAGGAGGTGATGTGCCCTGATCTGCCTGTCTGCAACTTCACACTGTGTCTCTTCATCAGGGCTCTTGTGTGAACCCAACAGCCTTGGTGACCTGTCTTACCTACTTGGTCTAATGCTGATGCACCTACTCTGAATTGTTTACTAAAAGGAATGTTTGCTGTAGGTAACAAGTAACAGAATAACAGACGATAGGATTCAGCATAGAACATAACCCTACCTGTCTATATGCTCCAAGAAACCCTTTTGTCCCCACTGCTGAAGCAGCTGTGATACCATAATCTACAGAAATAAAACACATCATCAATACTATGTTTTTAACAGGACTGTTCCACAATCAGCAAAAGATCCATAGCCAGATGCACTATTCAACATTCCCCAGACACAAAATTGCATGCGGTGTCTCTTGGAGCCCTTTATAAACAGAGATGCCAAGGTTATTATTGTCCATGTTACTGGTGTCTCCAAGGTTCATGGCAGTATTTGGAAGCTTGGGTGGGGGGAGGGAAAAATGGATGAAGAGGTAAATATGATAACTGGGGATAAAGAGGAAGGCACTGTATATTGCTTTACCTTCCTGTCCACATCGGCCTCTCCGCTTTAACAGTGACGAACTAATGGAGCTGGAAGACGGAAGCCATATTTAGATGTGTTCACTGTCTCCTTTCCTTATTACTAACCATAAAGGGGCTGTAGTTGTCAGCTTGCTTTGAAATGTCTTTGTGGGCTGCCAGTATTGTTTTAATCGAAAAGTAGAATAAAAAAAAAATAAATGAGTGTTTCTTCCGTACTGTGCTTTACATTGAAGTTGTAAAAAACCTACTAGGAAGAGATAAAATATTTCAAAATTTGATTCTTGAAATCTGAGGGTTAAGGGATATCAGCTGTACTATCCATGCACTGAGACAACCCTCTAGCTCTGGTTCTGAGTTCTGTGATGGTATCTTCTTTTGGCAGAATTGACAATGAATTTGTATAAACAAAACTGTGAAAATGCAGAGCAGTTATGAAAGTACAAAGCTGTTTACTTGTGGTTTCTTATAACTTGGGATATGTTGTTTTCTCTAAACACAATTCATTTGGTGGCTTGGTACTTGCCTGTGTGAAAGTGCTGGTGTGCATTGTTGACACCTGAATGTGTAGAACAACTCTGTCGATGAGAGGCTTGGGACCCGTCAGAAAACCTATTCTTAAACTGGAAACCAAACAAACGAAAAGTTACTTCAGAAATGCAATGTGATAATATTTTGAGATTTTATGGGAAAACATGCAACAATTTTATTGATAGTGTAAGGATCTCTTGTGCATTCAAATTTATCTATACCTTAATACTGCCCTCAGGTTATACAATTTAGAAGCCAAGTATCAAAGTCATGAAATAAAAATATTTAAGAGGTTTTAATGCTTATAGTAGCTGCATAGTTATGAAGCTTCAGGACAAAATCTATGTTTGGAACCATAAAGATAACTTGAATCAAAGAGAAGGAAAGACAAGTTTTCCCATAATAAAACATCATGAATGCTCAGGCTTTATGACAAACAGATAAGTGGCAAATGACGTGACTCTTTTGCTCTCTTTCAGCAGAAGGAATGGAATATAGATATACTAGATGGTTACTTATGCTTCAATTCTTATTACCCATCTTTACAGAATGGCTGAAGATTGTATTTGAAGAAAAATGGAACCCATTAACTCATACGTGTCTTTAGAAAAGATAATACTGTGTGTCATGCCATTTTGTGGTGTCACTTCTGAAAATGCAATCACACTTGGCGATATGTTGTCTCCTCACTTTCTCTAGGATGGGTTATAATCCACTGGCTGCCAATACAGAATTCACATAATTTTTTTATATCTATTAGGTTAACAGAAAAAAAGCAAGCTAAAAATCAAATACACTGACTTATGTGAAATGGAAAACAGCCAAGCTGGTTCTTTTTCTGGCAGGTGGAAACAACCTGAAAGAATTGGAAGGTTGGACATCAGTACAAACCTATGAACAGTTTGTGAAGAATGATAGTTTCTTTTCTGTATTACATGTTCAGGGAGCTTGCAGGAATACTAAGAGATAGACACAAAGAAATAGAAAAGAGAAAAGCTCCTAAGAGTTCCAGCATCTGTATTTCTGCCTAGATGGTGCCTGCGAGAATGGGCTGCTTGCGGGGAGAAGCTTAGCTATCTGCATCAGAAGAGAAACAGAACCTGGAGTAAAATGACTGCCAAGAGATGACATGAAAAGAGAGAAGACTGTGAAAAGCCATTGATTCAGAAGTTCATTCCAGAAGTGGATAGTTATTAAATGAGAAAACACTATGGCATGTCTCATCACTTCATATGAAGTCTTGCATCTTAACTGAATAGGCAATGCTAAGTGGTCTGCAGCTGGCCTTACCCAGATGAGAGAATTTTAGAGAAAGAGTCGGTCCTGATAACCCGGCCATCCACATCCATTGAGAGGAAAGTTGGAGCCCATGGCTTGGAATAAAAAATAAAAAACAAAATTCAAGGTGCTAGTAAGGATTATAATGGATTTTTTTTTTTTTACTAGGAAGACACAGTTAATTTCTCAAACGTGTATTCCAAGGAAAAAATTGCAGTAACTTGCTGACAAATGATTGTTTAGCCTAGCTTTCTGAGATGTGATTACAATATTCTGTAAACATCTTTAAGAAGTCAGCTTTGTTAATTTTTGATGATTGCTTAGCCCACTGCTCAGCACACAAGTGTTCAGTTTAAGTATTGGTATGATGCCATTAGAAGGAGAGAGAAATAATGATTTTTCTGCCAAGATTTCTTGTGGAGTAAAGAGGTACTGCAATTTCTAAAATGATCCTTATAGCATTTTGCTTTGCTTTTTTAAAAAAATTAAATCAGGAGATACAACCAAATTGTGAAGATCTGAGTCCAGCATATTTTTTCCTTATCAAGAATTCTGTTTTTCCATCTTCTCCTCTACATTTTCTTACAAACCTTCACTTCACAATACTAGTCAATGAGTAAGTGAGGTAGTTTTATTGCCTTCTTCCATAAAAACATATTTCAAAAGAGTAAATGCTGACCTTTATCTTCTACCAATGTTTTAGTGCTTTGTAAGACTCATTTTGATTTCTGAAGTTAGGTACTTTTAAAGACTGACTAACTGTAGATTCATGTAGGAAATTTGCAGAAAATTTACACGAAGGGAAGCTGCCTATCCAGTACCACTATATGTGGTACCTGGGAGAACTCCCAGATTCTCCAAAAGGCAAAGGGATGAAAATGGGTTATAGTAGATGCAGAGTAGTCTTCTGCTGAATGAAAGAAGAGACAGAGAGAAAGAAGCAGTAAGAGGCTGTAAACTTCAAGTGCTGCTTCAGTTGCATACTTGCTTTCCTCTAAACACAAAGTCTTTGTCATTTTCTAATTGCTGCAAAATTCTATCCTGTATGAGGCTTGAGAAATTTGAACCACTAATTAACAGAATATAAAATACCACAAAGGGGAAAATTACTGAAAGGAGCCACAGACTGTGAGGCCTTGGTAGGACAGGAAGAAGAGCCATGCAGGAAGTATAGGGCCCAAACCTCAGTTCTCTTGTGAAACCTTAGTTTCTCCCAGAAAATAAGGTGTTACTAAGAATTATGAAAGAAAAATTACCTTTTCAAACTGAAGAAAGTAGTAAGGATCATCTTCTATTATGAGAAAATCATATTTTCTTGCAAGCTAAATAAATTAATAAAAAGTAACAAAAGGAATAAAAGTTAAAGACACTGCAAATTCAGTCAGGTGGTTTTTTTTTGACCAGCATCATATTATGATTGTATTGGTTGGCCATTCATTATATAGAGGCCCCCATGATGAGAAGCCTTCAAGTGCCCAATTTAGGTATCAAAAAATTGTAAGACTAATCACAGTACCTGTAGTACACAGACCCTCCTATGCAACTCAAGCTCTGTTCCATGTGGCATTCAAAATGTGCAGGCAACATGAAATAAGTCCTGTTAGAAGCCCATGGCAAAGATACCAGCTGCCAGTGGGCTACCATTGAAAAACAATTTACCTAAGGCATAGTCTACCTCTGAAGAGCTGCTGTGGAAGAAATTCTGCTAGAAACAAGTTCTAGGAGGAATGTCACCTGGACCAAATGGGCCCAAATACCAAACATGGGATACTTTCAACTGAAACAAGACTGATATTTATCCATTTCCACCTACAAAGTTCACAAGACCACAGCTCCATACCTGGTAAATCTCCTTTTTGCGCTCTGTGGTCAGTGAATTGCCAGTTGGATTGCATCCATTTGGAATAGTGTACAGGAATTTTGGGAGGCGATTGCTACAATTTTTTATATCCTCTGGGCTCCAAGCAGACAGAATTTCTTTTAAAGCTTTTGGAATAATGCCATGTTGGTCACTGGGAATATTAATTATATTACAACCCAAGGGTCTCAGCTGTTGATAGAAGGAACACAACTGTCATAATTGTGTAATTCAAAGACCTTCTTTTGTCATTGTCACCATAACATTTCATCAATACAAAGTCTTTCTTTTTGATTTTATAGCTATCTCAAACTCCATTTGCTCATGAGTCAAATAAAAGTTTGCCTGAATTTGCTGTAAGGCTTGTCAAACTTACCATGTTACTCTTTATTTGTTCTACTAAGCCAACTCAGAGGAAATGGGTAACTGTTGTAGCGACCTGGTTCCAAGGAAAACGCAGCACGCCTGTCCCTATTCTCTCTGCCACAGGTAACTCCTATGTTCAATTGCTGCTCTTCTCTAGGAAGTCAGATTTGGTTTTTCAAGCAGAAAAGGACTTTGTAAATCTGACCTGTTCTCTCAGGACTTCTCATGCGCTCACCACAGACAGTTAAGGTCACAGCACCTTTGTTTCCTACTGACAATTTACACTCTACTTGGGTGGAAATGTCAGAGCTCTAAGCTACTCTTCCCTGACAAAGGGCAAAGAATCTCTTCTCTCAACAGATATATCCAGCAATATAAAGGAGAATGAAATGATGCTACTGCAGTGACATGTTGACAGCAGTATGAAAAAATATAGGTAAAACACCAATGAAAAATCTTGCTGTCTCTCCTCTGTGGAATTTCAATTTGTACCATGTAGTGCTCTGCATTTTTAAGTAAAACTGCAAGCTGCTGCATTGTCAAAATACATTTCTAAAAAATACAGCTGATTAGAATATATATTCAAATTGAGGACAGTAAGCATAACAATTTATTTTGATGAAAGGGGGGACAACTGAATTTGTGGTGTATTTATTCTAACCCTTCTTGTAACTCTTAGGCATTTTGAGCTGGCATTTAATTTTATACTGATTAAATTACTTTTCAGAAGTAAACTTTGCTGCTTTTGTATAGTTCTCAGTAATTAATGTCTTTGTAGTCATATATGGGTGCTTTCAGGCCTATGCAAATATGATACTATTTAAAATTATCATATACTCTGATCATGAGTATATGATCATGATCAGAGTATATGATAATTTTAAATAGTATCATATTTGCATAGGCCTGAAAGCACCCATATATGACCTGATTTTACTTCAGGTAAACATGCTGACATGTTAACACACCCACTTGTTATAAATTTAATTCAACCAAACTAGGTCCTGATGGCTTTCCTTCCAGTCCCATGTGTGATCTTAGCCCTCGAATGAACTAGTGCTTGAAGAGGAACTTTAAATAGCTTTCATAGAACTTTTAGTAGGAAACCTTTTATGAGTCAGTATTTATGAACTTTACTGGTTGGACACTAAAATCTTGAGTCATAGATATGTTTTTATGGCAAATACAGACAGTGTTTATAAGACTGCAGATCAGATACCAAACTGCTGTTTAGCTCAAATGTAACATTCACAGTGCATTGTAGCTAAGGAATACTTACAGCTGCTAGTGTCCCTGAGTATGTGGGTGCATCCAAAAGGATGTTGTCTCCAGGATTAATGAGCATTTCAAACACCTGCGAAAGAGAACGTTATTTTAAAGATTGTTTAGATTTTATGCATGTGCTTTGTACTTTTGACTTAGTGGGATTAAAAACCTTGATTAGATACTAGTAATTCTCTAACCATATCAATATCCTGTCTGTGAGAAAGGCAATGAATGGATGAAAAATCTGCTTCAGAGCCAAATTAAGACAGGTTACCAACTTGACATGGAAAGACAGTGCTCTGAAGCACCATTTCTATTGTATAACTTATAGAAAGAAACAACTAAACAGCAGTGAGAGTGGACTGGAAAGGGTAATTATTTCATGAAGTAAAAACCCCAAAAAATCAGGAAGTAAAAATTAGAAGAAACATTTAAAATAGAATTATGGTAAAGCATCTATGCACTTATTTTTGCACTACTTGAGTAACATGATATGTCACCTTATAGCATGTTTTCTACACAGGCTCTTTGGTTACCTGAACTTTCATGCACTCCTGACAGTCTAGAATGCCACTCCAATTTATTTAATTTCCCGTATCTTGTACATGAAGCTAGAGTAATTCATATCTGTGGAGCAAGAAAATATGAAACTGTACCCTGCATATAGTTATAGAGAGCACTTAATGCTGAATATAGCTGAACTGATGGAAGAATAAACGTCTCTCTGAATGAAATGCTTCTAGCATATGAATCTTTTGATCTTACTTTACACAAGCCTTCCTGGCTGCCAGTTGTGACACACACTTCCATCTGTCCTTGCTCAGGACTGTAGTTGGCTGTGGGGGGATCATGTAAGCTCCTCTGGAAATCTTTTAGCCAAGACAACAGCTCTGGAATCCTGAAACATGAAAAAGAAGACATATCTAGGACCTTATATAGGGCAAAGCTAGCCTGTTCCTCCAAATCCCTGCCAAATCTAGCATGCAGTCCTGAGTTTGATTTCAACTGTCACACAGATACACTTAAATGCAATTGCTATGACTGCTTTATCAAATCAAGAAAATGAGATGGGCATCTGTGCTCCATACACCAAATTATCATAGTGTAATCTGGGCAGAAATTATTTGCCAAGGATGAAACAGAGTGGAGGCTGAACAATACCCACTCCTAGAAATGATCATTCTGTAATCTAATGTGGCAGTGTGACAAAGTTCTTCATGCTGCTTGTAACCTGCTGCAGATTACAAAGATTTCTAAACCACATTTTCCAAAAAGTCTTAAGATCTGGTAAGATGTTCACAAATGGTTGGTTCATTTAAATATTAAGAAAAGTTTTAACTGATGCCCCATATGTCTCTGTAGGTACCCAAGTATTTTTGCAAACCTGTCCTCACCTGACTCAGTGCTGTCTGCTGAAAAGTTTACGTGAGCACTAAAGCAATATAATGATATGCAATTTTTGTAGCAAAAATGACAATTCTATAAATACCTCCACTCAATTACCACAAATTCTACACACTGACTTTAGTATATGGTGCTAAATGAAAAGAAATACTCCAAAACATAGAAACAATGTGTTGTGATACAGCATCTTTAAAATAATATCTGATTTGGGTGTCTGGATTCTCAAATACTAACAGCTAGGAAATGCTCTGGCTTGAGAAATACTAGGATTAGGGTTTTAAGTGATTTAAGTGATTTTTTTTTCTTTTTACACAACTCATTGCAAAATTTTCCACTGGAACTCAAATGTAAGTAGCGAGGCAAGTTGAAATAAAACCCATGGGTTTTGGGAAAAACCTATTTTTTGAAAAAGGGCTTTATGAACAGGTTTTGAAAACACAGGTGACTTAATGCAATAATAAAGGATATTATGATCCTCAGCTTCTGGTGTCTTAAAGTGCAAGAAGCTGTAACAGATACCCTGCTGAGGCTGAGTACTGGAGAGCTCTCTTCATCAGATCTTCCCCAATCTCAATAGGTGTTCCATGTCCAATGTCAACAGTTGCCTTCTTAAATGGAAAAAGATTAGGATTTGGTGCCCCTCCAGCCAGAGAGATGAGAGATGGAGGAGACTTCTGCATCAATTCAGCTAGAGTAAAAGGAAACACCTTGGTTACAATTTGATTATAACAATGGTGATTATATCCTTTAATCAATATTTAATAATGGCCCAGAAAACTTGTTCTATTTTTCAATTTACTTGTTTAACTATCATGAATTCAAAAGGATAACTCTTCTTAAAGTCATCTTTCTGCTTGGATTGAATAGGTGTTTGGGGGCCTTAGGAGGGAGATACTGTTAGGACAGACTAAAAAAAAAAATTAAGTTAAAAAAGTTATTTGTAATTGTTTTGAAACAATCTGGACAGCTCTATTACAAAAACTGTCATGACTGATGTCTTTTGAGCTTCAAGAATTTAAAATCTCAATAATCTGTTTAGACCGACTAGAAATGAATGGCTTTGTTTTTTGTTCTGTTTTTCATTCAGTCTCACTTCAGCTGATCTGGCAGCTATACTGACAGATGATTACAGCTTTTCTATAAGGGAATGGAAATGTTTCCAGCAGCCCAATTTTAGTGGCAGAGGCACTGTATCAGTAATTTGCTATGAAGAAAATCTTAATTCCCGCCTTTAAGTCACAGTTTCACAATCATTCAGATCCAATCTATGCAGTGCAGACCAGACCTTAATCCAGCAAGGGCACTTGATTGCATTAAATCTGAAAACACAGTATGGCATTCATGCTGGCTTGACAGTTTTACACCAGATATGAGAGGTCAGATGACATCAGATCTGGCTTAAAAGAGGCCTGTTACTGAGTTTATTTTCCAGTGCTTTTTAGCAGACTTGAACATGGGGAGTTAATCCTTATCAGTTATTTCACCCATTTGTGTTATGCCTGTGACTTTTGGCCTGGTAAAGAGAGATTTACTTTGTCATCAAAACTGCAGGCTCAGTATGTCTATCTACAGGACCTGTGCTGCTTAATACTTCTGTTATGATGCATATTAACTGATCACTGAAAAAGAGGCTGCCTAGAGTGAACTACATGACTTAGCTGTACCTGTGTGAAGAATTTTACGCAGAACAGTAAATGCCAGCCCCTTACCAAGAGGGGAAATTGACCCCTGAAGGCTGAAATAGTGATATATGTCTCATGTTTGGATTCTGTCAGGTCTCTGTGGGTTTCAACTGAGTAAACAAGTAGGCAGTTAAGCTCTTCCATCTGTCACATGGAAGACAATGTAATATTGTAGCCTAAAGATAGATTAATATGGAAAAGGAAAGTGTAGTAATACTGAGTGGGTGGGGGTACTGAAACATTTATGGACATGAACAGGATACAAGAAAATGAGGTGGAAAGAAACATGCTGGGACTGAATTTGAAGTAACTAGCAGCTGCTTGCTCCTGGACACACAACATAAACTCAGTTGCAAACTGTGCCAAAAGCCTGGGTTCAGAGACAGTAGCAGAGACTTTTCAGTCACTTGTTAAAGTGATAGTGTTAACTCGTCTGTCTGGATGGGTTTCTGAACTGGTTTAAGGCTATTCACTGTATTTTTCTTTATACCTGCTTGGCATCTCTGCTTGACAAAAGTCAAGTGGCTTTGTCAGCTTACAGCATGATTTTCTTTCAAACCTTTTAAAGCCTTAAGCCATGGTACCCCAGCACAGACCAGAACATAGAATAGTACTTTCAGAGAAGCTGGGAAGAAGGGACATGTACTCACTCAGCAGTCTTATTGGAGATGCTTTTCTTGCTGCACTCACAGTGGTGATGAACCTAGAGTAATTCATATCTATGGAAAAAGAATAATTAGTTGGACATGAAGCTAGAAAAGGGAATATGAACTGCAGTGCACTTTAGTATGTGCATCTTCCACAAGTAATGCTTTTGATCTGGTTAGTTTGTGGTATGCCAGTGAGGAGGAAAAAGCCCTTTCCCCTCCCTTTACTGTCAGCTCTGGAGATTTAATGGCAATTACAAATCTGAAGATTTGATGGGTCTTAAACAACCATCAGCTCTTTTTTTAGTTAATGAGAATCCAGCTTTATTTAGCTGTTTTAAGCACTGCATTTGAAGTGCTTTTAGGATTGCAAGCCATCATTATAAGTCACAACACTTGTCAAGTTAGAGTTTTTTTGGAAAGGATAATTAAGAACGTCTTTCAAAAGCAGCTGACGAGTATTTTCCTCCTTTTCCCTGGTGCCCATAGAGATTAAGTGAATAGTGAACTACAGTCGGGCAGGAAGCACGATGGCCTGGAAAGGCCACAAGAAGGCATCTCCTTCGAGGGGAAAGCAAGCAGAGAAGTGAAATGGAAGGGCAAAGAGCAGCCACAGCAACACGCATGTGTCGGCAGTTACCAGAAACGATCTCCCGAGCAAGGCCGCCTTGAAAAAACACAACTCGTGCTTCCTAAAAATACCTCCCGTACCTCCGCTCCCCCTGCAGCCCGGCACAGGCGCGGTGCTGCCCGCACACAAGGGCGGCTGGGCTGTGTTTTACGGGATAGCTGAGCGCCGCTTCGCCGCCCTCCCCGAGGCGATCCCGAGACAGCCCCTCGCTGCCCACCGACCCCAGCTCCCCCGGAGGGGGCACCGAGCCCCCGGGGCCACCCCGAGCTCCCGACCGGCGCCGTCCCGCTGTGCGGAGCGTTCGGTGCGGCCGCGGGCACCTACCGGCGGAGGGCGCGGGGCCGGCGGGCGGGCAGGCGGGCAGCGGCGGCCCCGCTGTGGGCGGGCGCCGGGCCGGCCCCGCTGTGGGCGGGCGCCGGGCCGGCCCCGCTGTGGGCGGGCGCCGGGCCGGCCCCGCTGTGGGCGGGCGCCGGGCCGGCCCCGCTGTGGGCGGGCGCCGGGCCGGCCCCGCTGTGGGCGGGCGCCGGGCCGGCCCCGCTGTGGGCGGGCGCCGGGCCGGCCCCGCTGTGGGCGGGCGCCGGGCCGGCCCCGCTGTGGGCGGGCGCCGGGCCGGCCCCGCTGTGGGCGGGCGCCGGGCCGGCGGGGCGAAGCTGGGATTGGCGGTGGGGGAAAACGGAGGAGAAGTACAGAATGGTTTGGCTTGGAAGGGACCTTCAAGATGATCTAGTTGCAACCCCTGTGCCACGGGCAGGGACGCTTTCTACTAGACCAGGTTGCTCAAAGTTCCATCCAACATGGCATTGAACACTTTCAGGGTGGGGCATCCACAATTTCTCTGGGAAACCTGTGGCAGTGCCTCATCACCCTCACAGTTAAGATTTTCTCTCTATTATCCAGTCTAAATCTACTCTTTCTCAATTTGAAGCCATTTCTACCATTGGGACACCACACCCAGCCATTGGCAGGTGTAAAAAGTCCCTCTGCAGCTCTCTTGTCCTCTTTGGGTACCTGAAGGTGCTCTAAGTTGGAGTCTTTAGTTGAACAACCCCAGTTCTTTCAGACTATCTTCATAGAAGAGGTGCTCCAGCCTTCATGACCCTCCTCTGCCCTTTCTCCAACAGGTCAATATCTTTCCTGTGCTGGGAGCACTCTGGGTAGGAGGTCTCCTAACAGTGGAGTAGGGGGCAGAATCACTCCCTCGTAATGGTAATGGTCACACTTGAATCAACTTTATGATGTTTCCACTAAAGGTTTTACTCATAAAAGGAAGCAAAGTTCGATGTGTGACATCTGTAGGTAATTTTTTTCCCCACAGTTGAGTAGGGTTCGTGGAAGGAAAAGCAGGAGGATGGTGTGACATGTCCCTCCTTCCTGGGTGTCAAATGCTGTTGCCTGTGCAACACATGTAACTGGTGGTGTAGCTGCTGCTGCTGCTGAGAAAGGTGCAGAGACACAACCTCATTTTCTAGTCAGGGCTTTGGACTCCAGCACTCTGGGGCTGCCATGGCCCTTACTCCTGAAATGGATCTAGGTGTAGTCTGAAAGAAACCAGTGTGAGAACATGCAAAATCAGCTGTGCTTTGCAACATATAGGTCTGTGTAGTTAACTTGGAGGCAGGAGAGTAAAAATACTGGACAGGATGAGCATTGGAGCATTTCTAGGTTCCAATGCATTTCTAGGCATTTAATTCAGGAAATCACCAGGCTTTTCAGTACCCAGTGCTCAAAGCATGTTTTAATTGTAGCTTTCCAAAACTTGCTGAAGGCAAAGCTGAGGTATGAGAGCAAAATGTCTCTAGAAGAAAGATGAGATGCCTTAACAAGTTATCTTTTTTTCTCCCCGCTTCTTTAATTTGGGTGACTTTATGCAGTATTTGGATCTGCTGAAAGGCTTCATAATTAGATGGAGTAGGTTGAAATAGAAATGGAGTTCCTGTCAAGTTTGGGATGCAGTCAGGAAGAATTGTTTTCTTGGTTGACGTGTGAATGCTTTTACACTGAAAAACAAATTTTATTAACAGCTTTAATGATCTAAAGAATTTATAATTTAGGTAATTGCCTTCTAATCGTGTGATGTACAGACAAAAAGTAAAAGATGGATATATAAATGTGAAATAGCAAATGGAGAGATATTGAATTTCTGTGAGGTTCTGGCTGTGAAAGACTGATTGAATTTGAACTGCTTTCTGTGTAGTTCTGTTTTTTCATTTCCTGGCTGTCAGTGTTGCAGTTTGTGACACAGACCAAAACCCAGAGAGGTCAAGGGAAGGTTCTCCATTTCCTATGGATTTTTTGTGGGCTTTGTCTGGTCTCGTAGCCAATTATGGTGTCATCCTATGGAAACAAATGAAAAAAAAAATTATTGTGCAGTTGTTTGGATACCTATCCCAGCTGGATTCATCTGGTAGTTCTCTGCATCACTGTTTATATTCCTTAGCAACCACAAGTTGAGCGCTCTGTTTTACTACTGTGTAAGAAGCCCTGTCTTTGCTGTCTTTATACGTGCACATTTAGAACAATAATGATTTGATGCAAGCCTTGCATAATTCATGAAGCATCGGCGAGGTCTACACATGGTTGTTGTTAATGTCATCTGAAACTGTAGTAGCTCTTTCTAAACTTGCTATGTCCACTTATGTGTTAAAAAGCCCAAACAACGAGCAAAAAAAAAAAACAAAAACAAAAAACCAAAAAAACACACAAAAAAAACCCCACCAAAAAACCAAAAAAAAAAAACCACCAAAAAAACCACACACACACAAAAAAAAAAAAAAAAACCAAAAAAAAAACCACCAAAAAACCACTACAGCAATTTGATTTAAGAAGAACGGGAGATTAGGTAAATATTGTTATTTTTCTGTTTCCTTCTCCCCTAAGGACTTCAGAGTATTTCTTTTAAGAGGAGGACGAAGGATTGAGACAGTAAACACAAAATTTAACTGAGTTGCTGTTTTTGCAACTGTATCGACAAAACATAAATCTCTCCAAGACGCTGCACTCTGGCCTGGGGTGTGAAATTAACCCATTCGTTAGTTTCACAGCACGCATTCCGTAATGCTTGAGTGCGCCATTTGCAGCGATGGTTTCACGCGGTTCCAGGTGAGTGCCGGGCAGCGCCGGCGCTGTGCGCCGGGCCCGGGCGGGGCGCGGAGCCGCTCCCGGTGTTCCCAGCCGGCGATCCCAGCGCCGTCCTTGGCGGAGCCGGGCCCGCGCCGGCGCTCGGCGGCCGCGAGGGGGCGCGTGCGCACTGCGGGTGCGCGCCCCGCGCCGGGACCGGGACTGGGATCCCGGCTGGAACCGGACTGGCATCTGTCACTTGGATGTCATTTGTACTCGTGGTTCAGAGTCCCGCCTGGACAGCTTGGCTACCCGCGTTTCAGTGAATGGGTTAAATTTCTGCCGGCAATGCTTCTTGCGGGTTGGGGATGGCAGAACTGGCAAGTGGCACTGTCAAAATAGCCTTACGATGTGAAGGTGGGAATTTTATCGTGACGAATTGGAATGGCTGCCCATGAGAAAATCGCATAAGACCGGAAAATGGAGAAGTGTGAGATCAGCCATTTTAAACATTAGAAGCAAATTGTTTCTCCCAGGGGCTGCCTTCCCCAGGAAAAATACTGACTTTGGCAGCACCTTTATGTTTGCAGAACACCCTGTGTACAGCAAGCCGTCGCTGGTGTGCAGTGGCCACTGAGATCAGGAAGATCTCAGCAGTACAGTACAGTTTGATTCTAGGATGTGAACATCCACTGACACAATTACTGCAGAGATCAGAAGTATCTGGTTTACCTGTGGAAAGCTAAAGCTCCTAGGAGTGTGTTGGCGCTGGCTCTGGAGATAATTACTTGAAGAGATGTGAAGTTAGTAGTTATTTTTCTTCCAGATTACTCGAGTGATTCCCTGACTTCCTTCTGTCTTTAATGTAAACTCTTGGGAAAGTAACATTTCTATTCTTCCTTTATGTTGAGCCTTTTTCAGTGGGACCCCGATCTTGCTGAACCTAATCAGAGCTGCCGCAAAATTAGAATGCTGCCATTTGTTCCTCTCCCACTCTAAGGCAACTGCATAGTAAAACATGTTTACAGTAACTTTTTCCAGGGTTTTAAACTCAATGCATTCCTAAAATGGGAGAGGGCTTAGGGAAGAGTGAAGATTGATTCTCAAAGTTACAAATCCTGCTGCCTATTCAAATAAAATTAAACAGTATCCTAGTCTCACCTGTATGCATGCTGACCATCTCGGCATTAGGAGGATATCCTAATCTGCTTTCTGCTGCTGTTTATGTTATTACACACACACACACCCACTTTTCTTTTTTTAAAATCTTTTTTGGTAAGAGCTAGCTCCTTATGCTTCAGAGACTGTCAGATGAAAATAACAGGACATCCATGATATTCATAATATTTGTAGCAGCTGTCAAATGATAGTATCTTAGAGTGGAAGACGTGTGGTTCTGCAGAGTGACAGCTGTGGCTTGTCTATATTTGAAACAGCCCTCCCTGCCTGAAGGGTTGTGGCACCCAGACATGTAAGAGTCTTACTCTGATTGACAAACTTTTTTATTCTCCTTGGTTTTTTTGAGTGTACAAAGACTGTCATCATTGCTTCATCATTGCCTTTTTATCCAATCAAGCAAAGGGGACAGCACAGTATCTAGAACAACAGTTTTCTAGATATTCTGAGAAGAACTATAGGAAAGCTGACTTTCACACTACTCACTACTGTATTCCTCAAAAGCAGTTGCTTGTTCCAAAATGTGTTCCTTTGATAAGGTGTCTAACACAGTGAGATGTTTACCTTAGATACTCATCAGACATTCCTGTGCTTCATAAAAAAAAAAAAAAAGGACTGATATATTTTGGATCACATTGTCCATGCTATAGAAGCTGAAATTGGATGGAGAAAAGATCAATAATGTATCCAGTTAATACACTAACTAAGTGAAATGAATCATCAGAAATGAAATGACTTCTACTGACAATCTTGAGATAAATGCTGTTCCATAATACCTCAGTCTTGTCAATTTGAATTTATATTACTGGCAAATTGTTGCTGACAAGTGAACTCTATTGTGTAAATCTCCCAGGAAGCAGGTACTCAGTATTATTTGTGACATATGTTATTCCTGGGGCTCAACCTTTGTTATCCATTTTCATTTAGTAGAGGCAAAAGTGTTTTTCTCCCCTGGCCTTGCATGTTCCTCTATTCCTAGCAAGGTCATATGTTTGTCTGGTGCAAGTGTGGCATGGAAAAATGATCCTAAAGGCAAAATGAGATAATGAAAAAGTGGAATTTTTGTTTCATTCTTTTCATTGCCTGGAGAAAATATGCTTCTCAGGCATGGTGACAACTGGTACTAGAGATGTGCTGCTTCCTTCTGTATTTTGAAGCTTGTCTATTCAACATGAAATAATTTGCTAGTTTTGTATCCAGTTGCCTTCAAACTGATGAAGATACATTTTTGTTGTTAATTCTTGATTAAAATTTGACCTTTTGTCATAAGGGTAAGTTGGGAATTTATCTATTAAATTTTAATTTCTGGGCCTTGTTTTATAAACAAAAAATATAATTCAGACTATTCTTCTGTATCCTACTGCAAGCCAAATTTTACATTCAGCAGTGGCAACAGAATTATGCTCCTGTTCCATTAAGTTTTGTTCTTAAGAGCTGTGTTTCTTCATGTTCAAATCAAAGCTGTAGTAAAAAGAAAATTATCACTTCTGAGATCAGACGTCTACATGTGTTACAGAGGAGGTTTGGATAAGCAAGACCCTCATATCAATCAGTCCTACAGTACTTATCTGCCTTCAGTCATTACATGGCTCCAGAGATGATACAGAATTCCTAAAGCAGCCCGAGGGTGCTTCTGTCACTCTGAATAGACAGGGAGTTTCAGGAGATTGCCTGGTGTAGCCTTTGGCTTCGAAGAATGAAAATTTTCTCCTGTGTTATGTGTCCCACTATATGCAGACTTAGCTTGATATACTTCATAATTGTTGCATGTAACTAGGACTCTTAAAAAATTTTGGAAAACTTGCTGAAAAAGCATATTTCTTATTTGTGGAGACTTATTAAATGGACCAACTCCATCTCCTGCCTAACTTCCTTAGAGGTTTTTCTGTAGTTCTAGTATTGTTCTAATTCTAGTTCCAGTTCTAGTTTTGACATGCTGTGTTACTGCGTTGGGGATATCATACTTCCCTCATTGTTGGCCAATGCTTTTGAGATTCAAACCTTAGATAGATCAGAAGCTCCAGAAATGGCAGTCTATCCTTTAATATAAAGAGTCTCTGTAATGTTGACAAGAAGTTAATATCTAGAAAAGGTTAAATGTTCTTTAGTGTGCTTGAAGAAAGAAAAATACTTGACTAGGCAAGCATGGGGAGAATTGCAAGGGTGAGTGCTGTTCATTTATGGGGCACTCCAGGGATACTTTCCCTCATCATCTCCCTTTTTTTGTCTTCCTTTTCTCTCAAATGAGAATATTCTCAGAACATGCTTAAAACCTGAGCTTCTCTTCTTGGCAATTTCTACATATGGCTCCTCTTTCCTAATGAAATTTCTAAATGCGATCTTGTTCTGATAATGGTAATTTGTTAATTCAGATTGAAGTAAAGTCTGTTTTAATTATGGCACCTTTTTCTACTCTGTAATCCTTATTCAAACAAATGCTGAGCCCTGCAATTCCAAGAGTGAAAAATACGCACTGTTGTGAAGATTCTTGGGCTTTTTTCCATGCAGGTGGTCAAGGTGATCCTTCGTCATGAAGTATATTCATATCTGCCTGAATGCTGAAGAGCTGCGGGATCTTTGGGCATCATCTGAACCTTTTACTTCTTTTTCTTCTTTATTCCTCAGACCCTTGTTTCTCTGTTGTTCTTTCCTCTTGTACCTACAGCTCTGTCACTGATTCCTTGAAATTTTCTCATTTTGGCTTCTTTTGTGTAATCTTCTTTCATGTTACATAGAACAGCTTCTTAGTTAAAGCAAACCAGATTTCTCCTCTCTTTTCAGAGGAGATCCTTAACCAAGATATTTAGGTCATAACCAGGGTATATTTTATTGTCTACATGAGGCTTTGTACAAAATGTCATGGGTTTTTAAAAAAAAAAAATTAAACTAAATTCTTCCTTAGACAGTGACAAAGTGTTTTGCTGCTGCTGTGTCTAATGCTGTATAACTTTCATAGGACAATCAGAATGATGTACTATCTGTTGGAATAACAAGACAGATGAAAGCAAAATCTACAGTTCTACAGATCTGGTAATCTTGGAAAGGCAACCTTTAAAGATGACAGATTGTGATTGAATAAGGTTATATTAATTTATCATCAAATAATAAAAGTTCTAGGAGAGTTATTTTTATATTGTTATTAAATAGTATATCCAGTTTCTTCTGATGTTGAATTCCTCACTTTTGCTTTGTAAAATAGCCTTATTCCTGAGTCATGTGGGTCTTGATTGCACCATCATTGTTTAACGTATTTTGCACCTCAGTGTTTGTGTCCCAGACAAGTTCCTCATCCCTTTTCCTTGTGGCTTATCTGGGCCATTATTCAAAATCCTAAAAGAGACAGCCTCAGCCAAGTTCATTGTTATGATCTCAGTTTATAAATCACACTTGTTTTTTGCATTTTTTCATACACTGCTAAGTATAAAAATGATAAACAGTTCTGCAAGCACCAACAATCTGCGGACTTGTACCTCTCTGTCAGCACATTCAGCAGAGGCAGTTGCATTCACAGAAAGAATGAAAAAATTGACTGTATTGTATAGATTATGAACAGCATTTTAAAGGCCTTTTAGTGTTCACCAAAAGCTCTTAGCTCTGCAGTTGCTTTTGTTTTGTCTTTTGTTTATATTGCTTTCATGCTATAAATCACTGTTTTTATAATGGGTTTAGAAAGTGCTTTTTTCTAAAGCTGTCAGCAATTAAACCGCAGAAGTTAACTTCTCAGGAATTAAGTTATATAAATTAGTCCGATTAATTACTAAAACTGAGGCAGAAATTGGTACAAGTAAGATGAACTGTGGAATGATGGAATTAAATCTAGAAAACAAGCACATTTATAAAACAAATTCAATAGATGACATAATAAAACATTTAATCTTCATCTCTAGAAAATGTCTGAATTTCCTTAATTCCACTGAGGCATTGAAGTAACTGTTTATACAACCAGGCTATATTTTTAGAGTAATTCTGGCTAATGCTATGTCTTTGTCATGGAACTGGGGCAAAAGATAGAGAGAATAGTCTGTTGCCAGTGCTTATAGATAGATCTTGTAGAGATATATTGCCTATGAATGAAGAGCTGTGTTTGTGAGAGTGTCCTTAGGATTCTACAGCTGTGAATCAAAATTCTAATTTTTTTATATGAATTTAGGTGCAGGCACACAGTTTGTGGTAATTGGGAGTGGGGCTGTGGCCCAGCCTCATCCCCAGTGGGTGCAGCTGTGAGCAGCAGGTGAGCAGCACTGACAGCAATGAGCCATGGAGTGCCCAGGGGCTCTGACCAACCACCGAAGGGAACAGAGGGCACTCAGGTGCAGTGCATCAACGTGAGGGGTATAAAAGGTTGGGCTGAAGAGCAAGAAGGGCACATGCTTGCAGCCTTCTGAAGCGAAGTTACTCTGTGTGGGCAGATGCCTGAAGCCTTCTCACGTTGGTATTGTGTTGTTCTGCATGGGTTAAAGCTTTCTGAAATTGTATGATGGTACTCTGTATATCATGGCCATCTCCCCTGTGGCATATGCTGTGACATTTAGGGAAATTTGTTTCTTTAGCGTGCAGGAATTCTTGGGAGTGATTATCATGTGGGTGGGACAAGCAGGTGTTTGAAAAGACTGATGCATGTTCTGTGCTTCCCTTAAGTAGCTGGAATTAAGATCTAAATGAATGTACTTTTACTTTCAGGAAAGCCAGATATTTCCCATGTAGGTACCCTAGGCTGAAACTTACAGTAATTTCTTAGAGAACTGGGTTTGTGTTATGGGCAAGACAAGCATGCTAACTTCAACAGATATTAGCTCTGCTCTCTGGCTGCACCTACCACACAGAGAGAGCTAGGGATGGTACACATATATAAAAGTATTATTTAGAAAACTAATCACCTTACTGAGTCTTCTTGAGATTTGGCCCATGTGTTCTTGACATCTATCATGTTCTATGGTATAGTGTATTATCCACGGGTCTTGGGGATTTATGATTATTTTTCAAGTCACAAGAAAACTAAACTGCCAGACTGAAAGAGCTTTAAAATTTTCTCTACTTCATGCTGCAAACCCCCAATGGTTTCAAGGAGAAAGCATGTGTCTGATTCCTGCCTGTTTCTGGAAGACTGTGGAGGTGCTGTGTTGGACCTTAGACTTGCCAAGCTTGGTAAGATATCAGGATTTTTCATCTCTGTTTTTTTTTTTTTTTTTGACAGTGTTGCAGCTCCTGAGGCTTCCAGGGCTGTGGTGTGTTACACATGCTTTGAGGGTTTCCTATGACATGGCTCAAGCCTTCTCAAGCTCTTCATCCCCTTGGTACTTCTGACTTCTGTCATATGTGTGTCTTAGTATTACAGTATCTAGAGGTGGTGAAATACTCTTGAGAAAGTTTGGTAGCTGAGCTCTACTTTGTTGGGGGTGGAGGGAGGATGATGAATACTGCATTTACTAGGCTGTGAGCCTGTAAGAGTGGAAGGAGAGTTATAGGTGAGGCACTCTAAGCATTTCCATTGAGACATCTGGATTGTGAAGAAAAAATGGGAGTGCTGGAGGTGTCAAGAGTATCATGTGTGAGATACTTTTACATTTGTTTATTAAATGAATTCCATTGTCAAATGATTTCCAATATTTTTTATACTCAACATGAAAATTAACAATAGCTTCAAAGTATTACTGTTACCATACATTGATCTGTTTATGGTAATACCTCTCCTATCCTCATTCATGCTTATTTAGGTGTTGCTGGAGTTTTCTGAAAGTTTTATGAATTAGCTACTTGAGGCATAATTTTCATTATCATCTTCTTAATCTATTGGTATTGTCAAATCAAGATTTGATTTGGATCAAGCTGCATCAAAATTTTGAGCTTAGCTTCATGTGAAACTTATAATTTTAACATCCCCCATTCCACCCTCCCAAATGTCCCTTCTTGTTTTGGTTGCTGTTTATTTCATTTAGTCTGAGATGGTTACAGATTTTGATATATTTTGGGTTTGTGCTTAGTAGAAAAAGGGAGAGACTTGGTTATGTAGTATTTCAGTATGCTTCACCATGAAATTTACAGATATGGCTGAATATCACTGTGACAAACTGAAAGCCTGACCAGTTCTCCTAATTATTCTTTGTCTCTTGCAGGAGCAGTGAGCATACTTTATAATTCTAGGACTGGAAATTAAGTGAATCTTGCAGAAAGGTCTTGAAATCCATGGGGTATTAAAGTTGGTGGGGGCTTAATGAGAGATTTTAAAACCTGAAAGAGTGCTGTGAAGTGCTGGATGGTTCAGAGGGAAACTGTCCAGCTGAATGCTCCTGCTTACTTAGCAAAAGCTATTGTATTGAAGTAGAAGTGGCAAGAGCCTTAACTTCACTGGTGTGTTTTCAGATCCCTGTGCATTTTTTTTCTTTTACAGAATATCTGGAAGAATGCAGTATTTTATAATAACCTGTCATTTAAGAAGTTTTTTTTGCATAACTGGTCAACTTCAGAAGTTTTTTTTTTCAACTTCAAAGGGTACCTTTTGAAGCTCTGAAAAGCATAAGCCAACTAATAGGATTTTCACCCCTGCTTTAAGGAACTGATAGGACTAGCCTTGGTGGAAGCAGTTTTTAGACACAATTGCCCTTCCTTACGGGAATTTTCTTACAGTTTAAGGCAGAAGCTTCTTTCCCCAGCCTGCAAATAATAGTTTCAAAGCAGAGAATGTTATGGTGCTAAATATTCAGAGATCTGAGGTCTAATCTTGTAATTTCCTCCCTGTAATTTTTATCCACAGCATTTCATCCCATGAGAAGAAATTGCAGGAAGCGTAAATTCAAGTTTCTTGCCTATTTTCCATATAAGTGCATAGCAGGAAAGGGGTGCTGAGATTTGCACTGGAAACTCAATTTCAAGTTAAAATATCAGTTATTGGAAGAAGCTGCTTTAAAATTTTGATCTTGATAGCTCATGAGGGTTTTTGGTTGTTGAATAGGATGCATATGGATTGTGGGAATAGCATATTTTTTCTCAGTTTGAGAATTGCTTGTAAACTGATTATGGATCAGTTGTGCCAAGTAGAATTAATTTAGAAGCTGATTGTATTTTGAACATTTTAAACAAGGCTTTCACAACAGTATAGAAAGTGCTTTTCTGCTATTGCTCTGTCAGTTTATTTTTTCTCTATTTTTCAGTACCCCTAGAAGATGTGCCAACTATGGTCCTATATATACTATCAACCATGTTAGTCTTTGCTTTCCATAGAGAGGGTCTCCTTTGCCTGATTGTCAATTGATTTTTCTCTGTCTAGGTGTAATTATGGTTTCATGAGCTCCTGCAAAACTGGTAGTAAGGTTTCAGTACATAAAAATGTTAAAATGCTGGCTTACTTAATGTCTGTTCCTATGTGGAGAATCCAGTATTATATGAAAGAGTTTGATATTTGAATGAGGTATAAGAGTATTTCAAAAATGTCCAAAAGAAAAGAGGATAAATGCCATCATCTTCATAGAATTGTTTATAACTGATTTTGCAAATTCTTTTCCTTTCACTCTGGAAGTGTTTTATACTTTTGTACTCAAAAGTATGCCATTGGCCTATTTATCTGTGTTACATTTGTCTGCCTTATGTGTTGACTTTGTAGCAATGTCTTGGGCTAGGAAAAGTCACTTAAAACCACTTCTGTTCCAGTGAAGTCTTGGAATTTTCTGTAGGGTTGTGCTGCTGTTTAAGCTGATATGAAATTTATCTGGTAATTTAAATTTAAAACAACTTTGAGTAACATTTCATGCCTCTGAATTGGTTTATATTGCTTTCTTTCACTAGACAGCTGTTCACTTTACCATGGTCAACTTGCAGCCTAGACTGAACTGGCAGTGCTGAGTTTTCAGGTTTGAAGTGCTCTCACTGTTTGATAAAACTGTACATTCCAGAATAAAAGATCTTTTAATCCTTTCCTGTGTCTTAGTAACTTGTGAAAGATGGGAAATGGTGGCCTTATGGCACTTCTCTGTCCAGGAGAGAATGGTGTTTGCAGTGGTTAGAGCAACAGCATACACAGCACCAAATATTGGCTGGAGTGCCTACGTTGCCTTCTCATTTTACATTTGTTGTGATATTTGAAGTACCGAGCAGGAATTACTATTGATGGCTGCCTGCTAGAGGCTGGATGTCAGTCCTGGTGTTCAAGGTATGCTTTGTCAATTTCTGTCTAAATTCTTGAGGCCTCCTCCTGCATTTGAGAGTTTGTGTGTAAGACACAAGTAATAATCCTATAAGAATAATTAAAATATGCCTAAACTGTGAAGACTGAGTTTCAAGTTGTTTGTACTCCAGTGTTTTTCTTCCAATTATGGAACATAAAATGAGAATGATCAGAATAATTTAACACTGAGCTCTCTCATCCCCAACCTCAGGGATGCAGTGTGCTTTGGTGAACAGAAAATAACTCATTTTTTTAGACACTCTTTGAACGAGGTTAACATAGGCTCTAGATGCACATAAAATGGCTTTGTGCCTAGCACTTTATTTTCTTTTGGTAAAACTTCTGAAGTAGAATTTGCAGAAAAATGGTAAGTGTACAATGAAAGACTGTTTTCCTCTCCTTTGCATCCAGATCACGCTTTTCTTTGTGACATCTGAAGATGCAGCTGTTCTTTCACACATTTGATTCATGTCATCCACAATTAAAATGTCCTTGCTATTTAAAAAAATGCTTCTCAGCATGTCTAAAAAAGGTTGTCAAAACAATAGCTTGTTCACAGTGAGAGAAAAGCTCTTGATGCTTTACAGAAGATTAATGCAATGACTTGACTGGAAAAATCTGGTTTTATCTGATTTCAGATGAAGTCATATATTTTCTTGTATCTTGATGTTTAGTTTAAAACCAGATCTTCCTGATTTGGAGCCAGAGATGGTAAGGCACACCTTATTTGTGATTCTTGGCTGATAGAACTTATTTGCAAGGGCATCCATACCGATCTTATTCAACATTGCCATGTCTATCAAATGCTGGCTCTTTTTATTTTTTTTTTCACCAAATGCATAATTTCAGTTGTTATAGGTACTGTTGGAAATGCAGTCCAGACATTTGATTATTGATAAAGTGGTAACTTTTCTGTTTTTACTGAGTCCTTTGAGGGAAAAAAATACCATGGGGTTTGTTCTTTTCTGCTTGGTAATATTTTGGCAATTCTAAAATATTGGAGAATAAAAGAAACTTCATTCAACCTGATAAGAAGATTGAATTGTCACAACCCTTATCATAGTTAGGTTTTAGTAAAATAATTTTAAACTTTTTGCTTCCTTCTGTAATTCTCAAACTGGACACACAGATATTCTCTATAATGTGTGGGGAGGGTTTTGCTTAGGAGTATGGGGTCCTGGTGTACAAACTTCTGACTAAATGACTCGCAGTTGTATTTCTGTCCTTGGTACTCATTAGGATGCTTACCTTGTAGGATTGCTTAGCTCCAGATTGTGGCAGGGTGTTTTTGCTTTAGTTCAGAACCCATGTTTCTCTCTGTGAGGCTGCCTGGCAAGCAGTGGTTAGACTACTTTCTGGAATATGGGAGGACAGAATCTCATTCCCTCTGTCAGTGAAAGTTCCTAATTGTGAAGTTAGAGGTTTTGTGGTTTGGGGTGCTTTGTTTTTTGTTTTTTTTTTTTTTTTCAGTTTAGACTAGAGAGGAGCAGTTCCAATTTGTTGTGTACAGACTGGATGTCTGTTACTGTTTGTGAATGAAAGGTTATACAGATCCTTCTAAGTACAACACAAGCATGCACTGAAGCAGGAACAGGAATCCAGCTTCTTGCCCTTATCAGTAGGTCTGGGGTATGTATTTCTAGGTTTAGTCTTGTAGAAGCTATTATTTCCTTCTAAACTGAAACTGCTTCCACTGCAGAGTTGTGCATTGTGTAGCAATTGGTGGGTAAAAAAGATCCCCTAAGCTGTGCTTTTGTAGCAGTTGAGTAGCTAGACCACCTGCCAGTTGTACTGCAAATGAAGAGAGTTGCATGGATTTATTTTTTTGTTTGAATTGTTTCAAAGCATTATTCACAATTAAAGATTGTGAATTTGAAATGGAGGAGGCCACTTTTTTTTTAGCAATGTGAAAGCAAGGTGTCTGAATTGAACTCCCAAGTGGATTTAGGGTAAAGGCATCTAGTTTGCTTTTTCAAAGGTCTGGTCTCTGTGAGGTGATTTGCTAGTCCTCTCTATATATTTGTAATTGCCACCTGTGATATTAAGAGACAAACAGAAAACCCCCTCAGGGCTCATGTAATTTATTGTAGTTTCAAGATGCTTAAAAATTGAGCACCACAGTTGAAAGCATTTCTATGTGTAGGCTCTTGAAAAGACCTAAGTACCTAAATTCAATTAATATTTGATCTGGTGCACCTGTGCCTCTTAAGCCTGAAGACTTTTTTCTCCTTCTGAGGGCAAAACCATTCATCCCTCTCCCATTATCTGATCTGTGCACAGATGTACTCAGTGTGATTGTCATCATATTCCTTGGGGATGGCTGCAAGGCACTGTGGCAAAGGTTTTATGGCACTGATCTAAGTTTTACATAAGGACTTTGAACAGTTGAGTGCTCTTGCTGCTCTTTGAATCCCAGTGACTCTACCATTTTCATGTTGCACATGGATGGAAGTTTATTGCTACAAACACTACTAAATGGGCACTATTTCTTTCCCCTTTCCTTTTCAATTTCCTGCTTTTTGGTAAATACGTGACGTACATACTGACCATTTTCTGAGGCAGGCATCATAGTCATAAAATCCCTACACAAATAAAACTGATAGGAACTGGCTTAGGGTGACACATTTAACCCAGAATATGTTCTGAATTATAGCTGTTACATCTTTGGAAGCATATGCATCTTATGTAGGAACAGACATTTTTTCACCTTATTTGAAAGCAAGATGCTCATAGTCTCATTGTGTTAGATATCTGAATTGGTCACTTGTCTGTGATAAGTTGCACTGCTTTGTAGTCTGCAATAACAAAAAAGACATCTGTTAATGCATGAGGCATAGTACAGGTGCCTGCAGTCAAAAGGAATTTGAACATTTGAATTATAAATGTAGTATTGTCATAAAACAGTGGAGATATTTCTCCTTCATGAATGCTTTCTCTAGCATATGAAATAAACCAGCCTGAATTTATGTTCTAGGTAGAACTATATTCTATGGTGGCAGTTTCCTGTGCTTCGTGTCTGCCACAAGATTAGGGAAGAAATGAAGAATCACAGAAGAAACATAAAATCAATGTCTACTAGGACAATTAGCAATCTATTCAGAGCTCATCACTGTACAAATTAAGATCGATTGCATTTTGCTACTGTCTTTAATTTAATGAGGGTAGCAGCTGCTCAGCTACTTACAGGAGTCTCAATCTTTCAACACTGTGCAGAGGAGCTTTGTTCATTTTTATCAGCACAGAAGGTAGAAAATCCAGCAAGTAGTATTTCAGGGGAAAAACCTGCCTCTACAAAGAGACTCTTCAACTACTCCATATAGCTCCATATGACTTCCCCCCCCTTGTTTCTTCAGTAGTCTTGATTATTCAAAAACTCACTGTACCCATTATAAGAAAATATTTTTCCACATGTAATGGAATTAAAGAGAAGAGAGGGACAAGTCAATAAACCCTTATGAGAATCACAAACATAATAGTTTCATAAACATTATATCTGGCCTGCTCTGAACCAGAACTCAGGTGTGTTGTTTTTTGAGAGGAGAATAATGATAACAATTATCCCATTTGTGGTTTCAGAGGACAATATTGTAACATTTCTAATTGATTTTTAAATCCTTCAAAAGTGGTTCATTTTGGTTGAGTCTAAAGTATCTAGGCTTAGTTAATTCTAAATTGCTAGTTCCTTCTGATAATGAGTTAATGTGTTTAAATGCAAATTGTTTTGAATTGACACCCATGGAAGGACATGACACATGCGGAAGCATGTGAGGACTTGTAAATTTTCCACAAGAGTGTTTTGAAACCTTAAATGTCAGAGGCTCGTGTAGCTTGTTCTGAAATGCCTAACTTTGACACAAAGAATATTTTTGGTACTGGGGGACTAACAATAACATGATATAACTGGGTGAATAATTGGGTTTTAAGGTTCTGATAAGGTCAGAAAATTTTCTCCACAGCTTGAGTAAGTCAGAATGGAAAAAATTACTGTGTGAAATTGACCTAAGTGTTTAATGAAGTTGAAGGATTTCATTTTGACACCAGCTTCTTGTCAATGTGTACATTATATATATTAAAATCTTCTACACACACATATATATATGTATATAGTTTAAAGGTTAAGGAAACATGCCACTTTCAAAATGCTAGAGTGTTCTTATAAAGGTTTTTGTAGTACGAAAAAAATCAGTGTAATTGACAAATCTTCAAAGCATTTTATATTCTAGTACACATTTTTCTAAAACCATGGAGACATTTTATTTCCATTGTCTAATGTAGAGTCCTAGTCGGTAGTGCGTATATAGTGCCTAGATAACACAGATGTATTTCTGTACTGTGAAGGAAAGGGCTGAAACCCCTCTGCAGGTATTGTTTCTGCTCAGGAAGGATTATGGTGTGCTATTTGTGTTCGCTCTCATGAGTTGTTTCTTATCTCAAAGGAAGCTGTGGGGATGGGCTGAAGCAGAGGGTCTGGGATCTAGGGTATATTTTGCATGGTCCAGAGAAGCCCAAATGCAGTCCATCTTGGGAAGATGGTTTGAGGCTGAGACTTCTGTTGCTTTCCCCTCTCTTGTGTACTTCTGTTGAAATAAAAACCCATAAAAGAAATTGAGTTATCAATTCAACTTGGGGCTGTTAAAGACGGAGCTTCCTCTGAGGCTTAGAATCTGTTTCTGCACAGAAATAGGCAAAGTCCAATTTGGAGAGGCAGGTGTCTTGGCTAATGTGCTTTTCAGCCCTGGTTCCCTGAGTCTCTCACTTTCTCATCTATGTGCTCACATTTCTTTGCTGTGAAAGCCTGGGGGCAGGACCTGTGTGTAAGGCAGAGTCTGAGTGCAGAGAAACATTCCAATGTGCTAATTGTTGGATGTAGTCAAAAGGAAGTGAGCAGTGGGTTGGAAGATCCCTGTACGTCTGAAATTTTACTCCATATATAGGAACTCTATCATTGTGGATGGGACTATGCTTTGGATGAAAGTAAGGTAGCTAGTTTAAAATAGAAGTAAAATACCCTGGTGTTTGTGATCAGGGAAAGAAATTTCTTCAGTATCAAGTGACAAAATGCATACCTAAGTAGAACATAATAGGAGCAAACTCAAAATTCAAGTGTGGAATACAATTCCACTTCTCTTCAAGCAGGCAGCTAGTTTGATCATTTAACTAGCTTTTTAAGCTGAAGATGGAAAATAATGCAGACTGTCTGAGGTAGTCTACCCTGAGGTAGTTTCAATCTCCTCTTGAAAATATGGCTGTTCTGTTCCATACCATTTTCTTAACCATAAGCACTTGTATTCAGATCATACTTTGTAGCTGCTGTATAATCATACTTTGTGTGATTATACTATCAAGTGAATCTCTTCTGTCCCTGAAATTAAAATGTCAGCATGCTCTAAACTCTTTCCTCCTACTTGATCTACAAGCATTTGATTTTTGAATGTGTCCTTTCTCTTTGGAAGTATTTGGATTTTAAAATGTGGCTTTAAGTTGTGGGACTGCACCTCCTGAAAATTAGCATCAGAATTGAGGCATATCCTGGCATTTCTCAAAATATAGGGCAGAGAAACCTTGTCTTTGTAATGAGGATAAAAGTGTATATAAGTTTTGCATTAGTACAATTTTATTTGCCTCTATAATATATTCTGTTCTGTTTATTTGCTTCATAATATGAGCATCCCTACTTGGACAGGGAAGGACTTCATGCATGGATTTTGTAAATCTTACAGGTTCCATCGGATGATTTTTTTAATTCTCAAAAATAGTAATGTCATGTATGAAATGTATTTGATGTGACTTAAATAATAATCTTATGCATTTTTTCCCCTTAAATACTTCTGATGATATGCAGGGATCTGCATGTTATCCCTTGTTAGTTTTGGTTGTAAGAGAAATAAATCATTAAAAACAGTGTGCTTTGCACTACACTGCTAAGTTAATTGGAGGTTTGTAGTTTATAGTCAAGGACTTGCAGGATCAGTAGTCACCTGATCCTGCACATACTTTTAGTCATACTTTTTTAAACAAAAGCATAATTTCAAATAGAAACATATTGACTATAAGTGGAAACATTGAACTCTGCTAGAGTAGAACATTTGTGCCTCTTCATTTTTCTAGATGAATGTTATAGAGTGCTTTGGGTTCGAAGGAACCTTCAAGACCATCTAGTTTGGGGTGTGCCATCTAGGGACACCTAGATGCCTAGACTAGGTTGTTTAAAGTCCTGTTGGATACATCCAGGGAGAGGGCCTCCACAGCTTCTCTGGGCAACCTGTTGCAGTGCCTCATCAGCTTCACAGTAAAGAATTTCTTCTTCCTAATATTTAATCTAAACCTACTCTCTTTCAGTTTGAAGCCGTTTCCCCTTGTCCCATCACTGTCTGACCTTGTAAAAACTTCCTCTGCAGCTCTCTGGAGGTACAGGAAGGCTGCTAAAATGTCTCCCTGGAGGCTTCTCCTGGCCAAACAACCCTAGCTCTCTCAGCCTGGCTTCATAGGAGAGATGCTTCAGCCCTCTAATAATTTTTGTGGCCCCTCTCTGGACTTGTTCTAAATCCATGTCCTTTTTTTGTGGCCTCTGGAGCTGGATGTAGCACTCCAGGTGGAGACCCACGAGAGCAGAGTAGAGGGAGAGGATCACCTCTGGCCATGCTGCTTTTGATGTGGCTCAGGACACAGCGGGCTTTCTGGGCTGCAGACACGTATTGCTGTTTCATGTCAAGCTTCTTGTCATCCAATACCCCCAAGTCCTTCTCCCCAGGGGTCACTCCTTTCTCCACCCAGCCTGTATTTATGCTTGGGATTGCCCCAGCCCAGGTGTAGGACCTTGTATTTGGGCTTGTTGAACTTCACGAGCTCACCTCTAAGCGTGTCCAGGCCTCTCTGGATGCCATTGCTTCCCTCCAGCGTGTCAACTGCATCACACAGCTCGGTGTTGTTGGCAAACTTGCTGAGGGTGTGCTCAATCCCATGTGCATGTTGGTGACAGCAATGCTAAAATGGCACCAGTCTCAGTACTGACCCCTGAGGACACCACCTGCCACTGGTCGCTATTGGACATTGAGTTCTTGATTTTTGTGCAGCCATCTAGTCAATTTCTTATCCGCTTAGTGGTCCATTTTGTCAAATTCATGTCTCTTCAGTTTAAAGACGTCCTCCTACCTGTCATCTTATATCTGAATAATAATAGCTTTGCATAGAGGTCTTGCATTTCTGGCTAGTAAAATTCCCCAGGGATTGTCTATAGTTTTTAAATTATTACATTAAGGACAAATTTTACTAAAGAAGCAGCTGTTAAAGCGCCTTTTATTGAGTGGCAAGTATGAGGACACTAGCTTCAGGCACCCTCTGTGCAATTCTCTGAAGCCTGCTTATCTGTACAATGTCTACTTTGCAGGAGCTGTGAAGAAAATCTTTTACAGAGTTTGTAACCTAGTGCCCTAAACCTGCATTGTAATTCAAGGAGCAGACAGCTGCAGACTTGTTTTTTATTACTTTGGTATTTGTCTGCATAGGTGCTTATATAGGTCAGGCTTTCCAAACTGATCACAGTTTGGAAGGGGGAAGGCCAGCAAGTGGGAAATGGAAGAAATTTGCAGCATTTAAATGCAATTATTTTTTCTTTTTTTTTTTAATGCCTTAAGAGACCTTGTGCTTTCTTCCTGTTTTTTTCCAGCAGAGTTGATGATTTCAACTTGCAGTTGCCCCTGAAGGTGTAATGGTTCAAAATCAGGTAAATGGATGCAAAATTTGTGACAAAATCCATATCATTGTATGAGTACAGGGCACCTGGGCCTATACTCAGAGGTGTGCTTGTATTGCAGTTCTTAGAAATAGTGGCAATCCAAGGATGTACCTGTTGTAGGTGACCATGTGAAGGTTTTGTGGTTTAGATCAGGTTTATCAAGCAGCTGATATTTGTTACACCTCTGAGTGACTACTCAGGAAAGGCAGCGTTGTGTGCTTTAAACTAGAAATCCATAATGTGACCTGTTGTCAAAGTCTTGCAGCAAAAATGGCTCATCATTTCATTTCTTGACATTAAGGAGTTTCAGTTATTAATTGTTAGAGAAAACTGGAGTTTACTTCCAGTTACAAGAAATGAGATCTGTTATCACAGTGGAAAGAAATAGTTGAACAAATTAAGCAAAGTTCTTAAAACAAGAATTGCACTTGACTGATGTACCAGTGGGAGATGTATTTAGTTCTTCACTTTGGGCTTAGTATTTTCCTGACCTTAAGTGACTGAGGAGAAAAAAATTCTATTACATGGCACAGGTCTATAATTTACTCATCTGGTTGGGAAGAAATTTTAACTAAAAAAGTCATCAGTGAAAACTTTGGGGAATGTACTTTTGTTACTGTTCAATGTTATTACTTATTCATGCAAGTAGGTCCCACTCTGCTGAAGAATCTTTCTTGCAATGAAATTGGGTAGAAGAGCTGTGCTTTTAAAAATAGAAATTAGTTAATTAGATGATGTTAAAAATGCTAATCCTGTTATGACTATGATTTCAGTGATGCCACTGTGACATTAGTGAGTCCCTAGGCAGTTTTGAGTAATGCTATTAACACAAATGTTGACTGAATATTTGACTATGACATGTAAAGTACTGTAACACATATGGTGAAGCTGTGTGTATCCATTATTTGATTTATAGCTTATCTCCCATATTTTGGGACCTTTGGCCTTGGAAAGAATCTGTTTGGCAAGGAGTGGAAAAGATCATTGGTTTCCCCATACAACCTTAGGAAAGTGCTTTTAGGCTGTAGTGAAACAGCATGAGTCTTTATGCTTTATGTAGAATTACGTGTGATTGTTACTTACTTTTCAGGTACCTGACATTCAAGGAAGATCATAAAGCTTGTCTCTTATGTTTCAATAAACCTCCTGATCTGCTGCTCTCCAACCATTAGATTTACCCAAGGGTATGCTTACTACTGCTATTCTTCTGTTTCTTCTACATGAACAGATTGGCACAATGTATGAATAACCTCAGCCAAGCAGAAATAAAGATAGAGACCTGCTTTGCTTTTCACTTTCTTCCCTGGGGCAAATGGGATACTGAGATCCTGATCATAATTTTTATATACCTGTGGGGAAAATGATTGAAGAAATCCTGCTAGAAGGAGCACAATTCAAGCCTGATAAACCACTGAAAACCAATTCTCTTCCAGTGCCACCTGTTTTCTCTCCCCATTTTCATTTCTAAAATGGTGAAAGGGTTATGTTCTTCCCCTTCCAATATCATGTTAATATTGGGGAAGACAGTGCCTTTCTTTCGGCTTTGTGTTCTCTGTAAAACAACTATGAAGAGTAGATCCATCAGGAAAGAAAGCAACACGTTTTCTGATGAACTGTGCTTCACAGTTGTTTAGTATAGGAGACTTTGAGGAAAGTGTCTTTACCAATAATAATTAATTTAGTATTCTTGTTCTCATAATGCAGATTATAAGGAAAAAATATGTATTTCCTAAGAAGTTTTGGATCTGAGACTTAAAGCATCTGACTTAATAGTTCTTGTAACTTCTGTCAGCTATGAATAGAGACTCATTTTTGGGCCAAATATGTTATACTTTCATAAGTTTTGTATATATACAGTGTCTCTGTAGACATTGAATCATTCATATAAATTTTCTTGATTTTTACTGAATTATTTGCTTCACTGAATTGTGACAGTAAGTCACAAATTTATTTTGCAGTACATAAAAGTACAGTTTTAATATACTCGTGATGTCTAATATACATCACGAGTTTGTTCACTAATGGAGTTTCACTAATTCAGTTTGTACAACACCCTAGCTGGCCACCCATTAGACAGTGGGGGCTGAGGCAATAGGCTTTCCAGGATTTTCAGTCTGTTGTTGTAGAGTCACTTTCTGGTGTCGCAGCAGAGCTTAGAGGTTTTGAACTAGACGCTTTTTTTCAGATTTCAGTATCTTCCACATTTAGTGAGCCAAATATTTGATTTTTATGGCTTTTAATTTTTTTTTGTTTTTAAGTTTAATTTTTTTTGTTAGAATTAGTTTCTAAATACCTACATTCAATCTTCATGGTGCATATTACTGAAATGTATGCTAAACTAATAGACAGTAATCACACAGTAGAAATTCTATCCTAACAGGATTGTGGTGTCTATTTTGTAAGCTTGCAGAGCTGGAAACACCATGATATCTACTTGACATGTGCATGAGAATAAATTAGAAAACCCTGTAACACCAGGGAATTCTTTTGATTTCAGAGGCTTACATCTCAATACCTGAAATGTGAGTCAATTCCAATACTTGTGTTGGATATCTACATATGTATATTTCATGTCTTTATATGTTAGATATCTATGTGTCAGCATATATGAAGCTAGCTACCTGCCAAAACATACCTTGGCTTTAAAGTGTTGTTTTTGAGAAAATGGTCACCATCCAGAGTTGAGTTGAACAGCAGTGTCATACCCCTAATTGTTTTGTCTTTTTAATTGCTTTTTTATTGACATGTCTGACCACTTAGTCATGTCTGAGTGGCAAAACCCCTACCAAAATATTTTTTATATAGATTAGGAAAGACAGGCCTTTAAAGGAATCACTTTGGGTAAGTAATTTTAGAAGCACTAACCCTTTAGTAAGGCAGTTGAAGTATTTTTTTAGAAAAAATAAGCCTGCTTCGATATCGATTATAGGTTATCCCTTATTTTTCTGTTCATTATTAGCAGTCACTTTGAGTGACACAGGAAACAAATTAAAGACATTTCTCTAAAGAGTCTCTGTGCAACCAGGGTGTTTTTGAAAGCTTTACTCTATATCATTATTCTGACATTGTATCAGGAGTGACAAGGCCAGGATGTTATTTGAACAAATAATCTTCTTTGACAGTGAACTTGTACCTTCCTCAAGAGCTGCCTTTTCCCAAGGATGATTTCAAGGTACACTTGCCTAAGAATGATGAGGGTTGCTATGGCTGCAATTGGGGTAAAAAGGCTCTGTTGCTAGAAGGATCTATGAATAACAAATGTGGTATCTGCTACTTCCCTGTGCTTGGGTATGGCTTGTGACATACCCAGTACTACTAACCATGTCCACCATTAGGGATACAAGTATCAAGAGTGATGCAAGTCCTGCATTACTCTTGGAATCCACCTCATGTGGAAATGCACATGGAGGCATCAAAAGCCTAGAAAAGGTGCATTAATATGGTACTGCTGGTCCTGTTGGTGGGCTCCTTGCAGTCAGTGCTTATGGCTCACAGTCACTGTTTGTAGATTTCTTTTTATTTTCCGTCATTCCTGATTTGCAAGCCTCTGTCATTGCTATGAAGTGATTTAGCACATAAGCATTGATTTGCTCTGCAGATGGACGCATACATGTCCTGTTGTTCTATGTATCAGTGGCAATGTCTGTGTCTATTATTAAAAGATCAGGGGTAGAAGCAGCTACTGTGTGTATGCATGTAAAGGGAGATGGCATGAACAGCAACTGGGGTAATTAGATGCATGTGAAAAGAATGGTAAGAAGGCAGTAGACTAGGTCATGGCTTAATTGCCTTTGACTCATCAGCTGTTGCTTGTCCCTTCAAACTTAAGCACAGTTATCCAGGGGCCTAGGAGAAATGGCAGTATTAGCCAGTCTGTATCCCTGACAAAGTGAAAAGGCTCATTGCAGCCCACTTTTGAAGATTTTATCTGTGATAATTTGAAGCAATTTCATAGTATAATTATTTCATGGAGGGAAGATGCCCATAAGGAAGTTCCTTCAAAAAATTTGTCTTCTGGTCTTCCTCATTTCACTTCTATTTCTTTTGTGTCACACTAGATAGATTTCCTTCTTCTTAGAAGTTCCATCTATCAAATATTCATGGATGCTTATGCTCACTCTTCACTATTAGATAGCAAAATTCCATGTGTTTAACTCCTAATCTTTCCTCATAAATCAGCTTCTCAGTCTTATCATTCACACTGCTCTTTGCAGCCTGGTGGTGAATATTACCAGAGCTGCACACAACCTTTCAAGTGGAATCACAGCTAATAGAAGTAATGGTTATTGTTTTTCTGCAGTGTGGTTTCACCTTCTGTGATCACCAGGAAGGCTTTATAAACCACCAGTAATACATCCTCAGGTCTTGTTACATTATTTCTTTGTCTGATTGGATTATTTGGGTGTGTTTCTATTACACTTAAGTTTCATCTCCTGCATCTCAGCCAGATGCATATGTGATTTTGCTAGTAGTGATCCCTGGTGTATGGATCCAGGGAGGCACATTGTTCCTTACAGCAAGGAAGAACTAGCACTTCAAATGTAAATAATAGCATTAAATACCCTCAAAATCAAAGTATTCCATATCTAGTTTAATGAGACAATGCTATTGCTAGCAGCTGAGACAACTTTCCTGTAGGTTTTGCAGCTTATGAATGAAAAATACTAGATTACCACGTGTTGATTTTATTACAGTAATGAATTGGAGTGATTTATAGTTAGAAGAAACTCAGGCTTTCAGTGTGCTGCCTTTAACTCTGTTTCTTCTCTTTATTTTAAATGGGTCATTTTCCTCCTTTGAAGCTTAATATTAAAATATTTTTAATCTTGGTTTCCATAATGGACCTGGTCTTTATGAATGTATATCTAAAAATGTGAAGAAATAGGCAACCTAGGTTTTTGGAGTTTTTTTCTGCTATTTTTTTCCTTATGCCAAAAATGACAACCATTTCAGTAGTAATTTTAATGTCTTCCAGGTGTTCAAAGCTGTTGTGACTGTGATAATTTTACATGACATTATGCTGATGCAACCATCCTTGAATGATTCCCTCTTTTGGTTTGTAGAAATACAGATATAAGTCTTAGAAGCAGTCATTTCTGCTTGAGTGGCATTTCAGAACAAGTAAAGAATTACTCCTATGCATTGTTAATTTGCTTGTGTGTTTTGCAGCTTCTGTGCTTTTACCCTTGCCATTGCAATGAATAGAACTCCAGGCCGTATTCACACCTCCTCTTTTAGTCATGAAAGAAATCAGTTAAGATGCATCTTCCTCTTCCTTTGACTTAAAATGCTTAATGTTTAAATATTTATTGTTAATAGTCCTATAATTTAAAGTCTGTCAGATAATTTCTTATAATTAAGATATTTACTGGATTTTTTGTAACACTCTGGAGTGCACTAAAACTTGTCTTGGTAGTAATTTTTACTTTTCTGTAGGTGCTTTGGTATGTTTGTCACTAATCCCCAGATTTTAATAAGAGCAAGGAGTAAAACATCAGGGGCAAATAGTGAGTTTGAGAACTTGTTTCTGGCCTGAACAGGTAAAAGTGTCTACTCAAAAGAAGAGCGCACAGAATTGTTATTTTGTCAAGGAAGAATAAGTCAGAATTTAGAAGAGAAGAATGAATGAGAATGAAGGACGATAAGATAAATGACTGTTGTAATAAAATGTATGTATTTCTGCAGATCTTATTTTCAGGAAGGAAAGCTATTCTTTTTCTGAAATGTCATAAATTGTGTGTATTTGCAAAGATAGCATGCCACTAAGGAAAGACAAAATACTCAAAGAAAAGCCATAGTGATGCAGAATGGAGAGTGCTACCACTTAATTAATAATGCCCTAGAAATTGTTGGAACTGTCAAGAGTACAATTGTTTAGTGTTGGAAAGAACTCTGAGAGAATTATTTAATGGAGCAGGTTTTTGATATTCAAGCCTTACACATACAGTGAGAAATTTAATGAGAAACTTCTTTCTGGTGTAAACCACTTTGTAACTACAGGAATGGTGTATAGAAATATACCAGTTTTAGTATCTAGACCATATCAAATACACATGGTGCATTTGGGAACTCCATTTCTCATCCAGTCTTTTTTGGAGCTCCACACTGGTGACTCTAAATGATGCAATTTGCTGCTCTGACTTCTGTAGTTTAAAATGAAGGGCTTGGGACTGACCTTGGAGAACAATTGTCTCGTCATCTGATGAGTAGGTTTGTTGAAGAGAGATTATTTTTAATAAGAAAAGAGAAGAGGTAATAGGCAGGGGATTCTCAGTGTTACAGGATTCTGTGTCTGCCTGTTGTATCAAGCTCTGACCTTTCAGACATGTAGGTAAAGGGTGGAGTGTGTTCTGTTGTTTTTCAGATAGCCACGACTTAGCTCACACATTTATTCCAGGACTATGCATCAAGGTGTTTTTGTGAGTCCTGCTTCAGTCAGTTCCTTTGAACTGTTAAAGTTCTCAGTTCTGGTTCTTTGCTTCAATGCAGCTCTCAGATACAATAATAAAGAAATTCCTGATCATCCATATGCTGAAATAGATTGGTTCAAGTGCCATCTATCAAAGTTCTGCCACTAAATCTCTAGCAAATCTTTATCTTCAAAGAGCACAAATGATGGAGACAAAAGCTGTGTGTTTGTCTTAGTGGACTGCTACTTTATCATTACAAGTCTTGGCTGCAGATCATATATGTATACAATTTTTGACATGGGGAAAGCACCTGAGCTTCAGCAGTGAATGCATTGTTTCAGTTGAAATTTAAAAAAAAAAAAAACAAAAACAAAAAAAACTTTTACCCATTCAGACAAGCTTGCAGACTTTGACCCAAGTAGTTAAAATACATGCAAAGTTATAAGGAACTCAAAAAAAACCCCAGCAAAAAACCCCATATGGTGAAGGTAAAGGAAGATTTAGATATTGTCTTAAGAAGTCTGCTCTGCAGAACTGTGAACACAAACCTCAATCAATAATTAAGGGTCTATTACCTTGGAAACTGACAGAGTTTTACCGGATCTGAGTGCTTGACAACATGAATGTGCATTGCTGGTACCTTTCTCTTATGAGATGCTCACAAAAATGCTGATAAGCAGTGCTGCTGATGAGAGGGGATAGAAGTAGTCTTCTGCAGTGGTGTATGGATGGTGATCTAGCTTTGTCTTTGCTTTCTTATTTTAAAAAACCCAAAGTGTAAGGGGAATAGCTTACTCTGTGCAAATATCAAAGGAGCTGACAGCTGCTGAATTTGAAAATTATTGACTGTTGACTGTACAGCAATGCCTAAATATTGCATCTGTTTTTTTCTTTTAAGACATTGAGCCTCTGTAGGAGAATTTTGATTCTTCAGCAGTGTGTGATGAAGATGAGTAGGAGTTTATCTGGCTGTCTAAATGTGGAAAAACATGCTGGCCTGCTCATTCTTCTTGATCTAGCCTTAGCATCAAAGGAAATTTGTTTTGCATTATGAAGCTTGCTGATGTCAGAAGGAAAAAAAAATTAGGCCCAGATGGCATGATGCTAAATAGAGCTGAGTACGAAGTGTGCATGTAGAAAGAGGCCAATCAGTTTTTGCTGATCCTGTATAAGTGTGAGGAGGAAGAAAATATTTGCTTTTCAATTCATTTTCCTTAAAGAGACCCAAACTGTGTATATGTTATAGCTAAGCAGAAACTTACATGAAAAAACTCAGTGTTTAGCAGTATGGTCCTGTTAGTTCTCATAACTCTCATCTCCATGTTGTATTATTGACTGTTATCTGGAACCCTGATTTCATGACTAAACATCGTTCAACCCTCTGCAGATGAGAGAAAAAGATTAGTTAATTGCAATTGTAGGAATTGTTCTTGATTTGTTAAAATCTTCAAGTGAGCAGAAATTTGTTTTACATTTGAGTAGGTTAGCTACTCTTATCTAGAAAGGACCTATATACTCACATTTGTAGGCATGTATAATATAAATTAGGTTACTAGTAGATTTGTTTTTGACTAAAAAGTACTTATAAAATGACACTTGTAAAATTTTCAAGGAAGAAAAGTCTTATTATTCTCACATTTAAAGCAGGAATACCGAAACAAAAAACAAAGGAATCTAAATTGTCTTGTATGGAGTTAAGTTTGATTGATTTTATACTATTTATATGTATTCCTTGTTAAATCTGAGTTGGATTCTGGTTTCATTACATATGGATTAAAAAAAAAAGGCAAAACATAAAAATCAAGCTTATGTTCTTTATTTTGTATGTTTCTGCATGTAGTAGTGCTATGCATCAGTGCTGTCATTATGTGGCATGAATTTACAATGTTACATGCTCATAACAAGATCTGTGTTTGTTCTTTCAATTTGGATAAGAGGTAAAAGTTCAGACCATGCTTTTGATTGTTCTTTGGGAGAGTTATAGGGTTGATGAGCAGAATTTTTGCCATATAAACTTTCAGTAATTTTGCTGATTAGTATTGCTCTGAAATATTTTGTAGACAGGTCACTGCTTTTAAAGGTCATCTTAACAAAAGTTGTTTTATTTTTATCAGACATGGAAGACCCATGCACATAGTTGCACTGCTTCATCAGAATATTCTTCTTGTGTTTTTTTTTGTTGCCTTATTTTATCACTTTGGTTTGATACGGATCTTTCTGGTGATACGTATATATGTCCTCTATATATATCCTTATATATGTGCCCTTCTTTCATAGAGTACATTGTATAAGGGCAATTGTCTGAGATTTCCTCTGTCCACATTTCAAAGAAAGTGACAATCGCAATCCATGTCAAAGAGGTTTATTTAAAGGTTGGGGAAAGGAAGAGAACATTATGAAAATGAAGAGGACAAAAGGTCTTTCATATAATATATTGGGGTTTTGGCTTTATTTAGTGTCTTTTAGTATATCTGAAACTAGGAAGTAAACAGAGCAGAATGGTGAATTTCACAGGATGTCCAAACTAAGAGGATTCAAAGACTCAAAGAGGTTCTCCATCCATTTCCTTATTAAAATCTGGGTACTACCCCTTTTCTTCATAAAGCTGCCCTGTTACAGCATTCTGTGGATGGCAACCTTTTTAAAAGGAAAGAAACAGGTGTGAGATTTATGCCATGGCTGACTCTTTGGTATCCATAATCAGTATCATTGCTCACTATGGCTCCTTTAGGCAATGAAGGTCTGTCCTAATCCTCAGTAGAAATCCTTTAAAATACCCCATTTCTAGTAATTCTCCTCTTGACTCAACCTTTAGCTCAGGGTTGATTGCAAAGGAACAAAATCAAACCAAAATGATTAGACAGAATATCCCAATGCTCTTTCAGTTGAGAAGATAAGCAAGAAGTAAGAAAAAAAAAAAGTTTGGTTTTGCCTGATGTGGCATCTGGACTTGCATCTGGAAATTTTGTTTAGGCCTGGAAACAGATTATGCTTTAGTTATAACTACTTTTAAAACTATTGATTGCTTTTTATAAGAAATAGTCCAACCAGGAATATGTAAGTTGCTGCCCTAAAGCTTTTAAAGTCATGGTATATGATTTCGACAGGTGTTGATTTGGTACACTATGATATTTAGCTTCCTTAAGTGTTCTGGCACTTTTCCATCACTTTTTTTTTTTTTGACTAGTGAAGTTTAGTGTCCTTTCCTACCCCCATTTGAAAAAAGACAAAGGTGATAGTGCCATAGTGTCTAGAAACCAACATGTACAGTGTGTTACCTACATTCATTTTGTAACCTGTTCACTCTGCTTTAGCATGGAATATGACTCTGAGGAAATATTCTGTAGAATAATACAGTGAAGAAAAATAGATTTTGTTGTGACCTTTAAGCTGAGCATTTCTGTTCTGAACCACATTATTTTGTTTAATACAAGGGAAGTGGAGCCAGCCTGTGACCTTTTTTTACCATGCAGCTTTGAGAAATGGCAAAAGTCATTCTGGAGCTCAAAAGTTCCATTACAGAGATAGTATTTTTTTTTAAATTTTTTTCTTCTTTTTAATGGGGAGGAAAAAAAAAAACCCCACCAACCAACCTTGAAAAAATTTAGAATTGTAATCCTTTACCAGAAAAGGAACTGTTTTCAATACTGGCAGAAATTGAAGCTGCCTCTTCTATGGACAGTAATATCTGAAATTAATTACAATCTATGTTTTCCCCTGCCCTTTTTGGTACCATGGGTACTTAATACCTCTGAGGAATGGTTTTTTACCTCATCAGTCCCTTCAAGATATGAAGCTCTAGCAGAGACTTCTTAAATTATTTATCCTAATTTTAATGACTTTTGTGAATCTGCATTTGTAATATCTTTGCTGCAATAGAATATTTCACTTTCAGCTGGACATATCTTACTAATTAAGAGATACAATGTCCAGTGGAAGAAAAGGTGGTCTTTGTTTTAAACATTGATGTTGTAATTTAATCGTCTTCTTTAAAACCTTTCCCCACTCTGCATCTTAGTGCAGGGTTACCACGGAATGGTGATGATCTTCCCTGGGGTGCCAGATCCTGTAAATGAGGACCTGTTCAGAATCAGTCTTTCCTCAGGACTGGAGTATTGGAGGCATGCATGCTACTCTGTAGTGCTTTGCAAAACTCTTCTCATTAGCTATATATTGGATAGATTTAGAGCACTAAAAATATTATGTGTAGAAGCTATTTGTGAGTCAGGATTAACCTTGAAGTGTTCTTTTCATTTGTTTCTTCTAGCAGGCTGCTAAATGAAGCTGCTGGTTGTCTCCTATGGTTCTTCAGCAATAAACATCTTCTGGACAGTCTTGAACCTTATGTGTGTTTTCCTAAAATTTATACTGAAGGTTCTTTATGTAGATATTTGCCTTCTCTCCTTTACCAGGGAGAATTTCACCTTTGTGCTTCTGACATAGTTCAGTTCTGGTCATTGACCTTGTTCTGAATATTTCTCTTCTGGAGGCGAAGTTGCATTGTAATAAATTATGAAAGTGATGCTTTGGAAATGTGCTCCCCAGCAGCCAGACCTCAGCTAGCCCTGTACCTCTGGAGTATGAGACCACAGTGGACTCATTCTGTGCTGGATCCTCCTTTTTTGGATGGCTTGTATATTTCCAGATCATGCACTGGACAAACTTGTTAATGAAAGCAGGCAATCCAGTCATGTTTTTTAAAACTTGTTTTAGATTTTTAAAACTACACCAAATGAAAAAAACAGACCATTTTTGATGATACTCTTAGAATTGGAGCTGTGGAGCTATATTGATGAGGGATGTTTTGAGCTGTATGTTCCAGTTGCATTCAGATGATGAGACATTGCTTTATTTTGATCAATGTGAGTGTACTTTGTAGAAGGAAAGGACTTCAGAAATGCTCCTTTCTTTAAGCACTATCTTAAGACTAAAGTTTTCTGGGTAGACAAATAGTACTGAGAAACTTGGATCTGAATCCGGTTTGCTGCCTTGGACCCATGCTGTGTTTCCAGCAGATGGGCTGAGAGAGTTTATAGAGGATGAAGATAAGTTATGTGCATGTACTGTGTCACTGACAACTGATCCTTTTCTGTTTTTAAGCCTCAGTTCCCTCCATTTAACACTGCAGTTCCCTTCTTCTGCCTTGAGCTTTCAGGAGGACTGAAACAGTGCAAACCATTAGCCAGATACATCTAAGTTGTTAATCAAGGTCTAAGTTGTTAATCAAGGACAAGGTAGGTTGAGTAATGGAGGAAAAAACCCTAGGCTGCCAAGTTTCCTGATACAATCCTGAATGAGCAAAATCTGAAACAGCTTGACCAGCTGTCACAGCCTGGAAGTGGTGATGTTTGTTGTAAATTCGTGTTCAGCTGAATAAAGACACTACTCCATGTGTCAGGGAAGTCTTATGTTTTATTGTGTAGTTGCCTTTATTACAGCAGCTTCTTAATCATAGAAGCTTTGGCTAACAAGCTCCCAACTTTTATAACTATCTTTAACAATCTCCTAACTTCTGCAACAAACTTCAGGTACAGAGGGAGGGATAGAATACAATCACTGTATTTGCCAGGATAAAATGAGAGGAGAGAAATCAAGATGGAAAAGAGAGGAATAAAAAGGTCCTTAGATCGCATATCCTTCCTGCTCCCATGGATGGTCCAGATCTGAGGTCCCCAAAAGAGGGAATGAGTATGGGACCTATCCACTTGCTTTTATAGTTTACCTGGTGCACACCTCATGTATAAAATAGCTTTTTCACACCAGATGTGCCATGTAATTCATGCATGTGTGTTCAGCCCATTGGTGCCCTGCAGGAAGTGATGGGGACAGGACTTGGGGATCTGTGGTGGTTATAGAGCTCCTTAGTGAGCTGTCCAGGACTCAACCCTTTTCTAGACATGGGTGCAATGAGTACTAAGGTGCACACAATACTCAAGTCATGCTTGCCTTGTAAAGCTGTATCCTGAAAATACCTCAGAGACAACAGGGCAAGGCAGCTTCATAAGTAATTGTGAAAGGATTGTGTTTTCAGTTAATGAAGTGGTTTTACAGTGCTTTTGTTCACTTTTAGGAAAGTGAAAGGGGCAGGAAAGAAGCAGCACTACTAGATCTAGGAGACCCTTTCTGTGATAGTGTGGTAGTAAGAGGTGGGGGAGGAATCATCTCTAATGATTAACAACTAATACAGATGTATGAAGGCAATGAAAACAAGGATCTCATAAGGGAGAGTAGTATTGATGTGGCAATTGTGTATGGTGGCTTAGCAATAAAGGAAAATAGAAGGGAATATGGCAGGGACGCAAACTCGGGTCTGTTGGAGTTTTTTAGCTTGCTGCTTAGGGATCAATACCTTATTAGAGAATGTGTCTGAACTATGTGGATATGGGAATACTTTCTGAGCAAGGAAACTGCAGAGATTTTCTGGCAAGAGCTATTGTCTGAATGATGAAAGAAGCAGGATCTTTGGTGTGCTCTGGAGCACAGCTTCCTATTCATATTGATTTGGAGTTAGGGGTAGCAATTATGATGTGTGGTACTCGTACTGGTGTAAAACCTACTGGGTTCCAGTCTGAGCTTTTAGTTTGCCAATTAGTGGAACTGCTTCAGTCTGCACTCATTTACCAGTTCATTCAATTGAAACTTATCCTGACATGAGGTACCTGGCTACTGATCTGCTTGAATCCAGCTGATGTCTGATGCAGAGAGGAAACCTAATTTTACCTGCTACTGACAGCTCTTAATGTGTCAATTAAAAATTGCATGTAATGTCTGTAGACCTGAAACACATGTGAAGACCTTCTTTTTAGTCTGCTTGCTTGCTTTCTTGATTATCATCTTTTCTGTGATGACAGGAAAAAGCCCCTATTTATTTTCTCACTGTCTTCCTTTGGTTTTGTGTAATATGTATTATAGAAGGTTAAGTGAGACCCAGGATTGACAGACTGAAAAATTAAGATCTCTTTGCCTAACTGAATTCTTGTCCATGATTTGGAATTTGCACACCATTTGTTGAGACCTCTGGAAGACCAATGCAGTTCTGTTTTGACACGTGAGGAGATACATAAGTTCTTATTTGGCAAAAGAAGAGTACTTGCTAAAAAATACAGCAGGTTTTTTTTTATAGTTGAAGTAGAAAGCTGTGCTCATATTTTACATAATTAATAATGCCTCACTTTGTTTTTCTTTGTTTGTTGCAATTGTTTTAAAACAACAGGAAATCGAACTCCAAATTGTGTAATTTGTGTGAAACAAGTGAGGCAAAGAAGTCCTGTGTTCACTGAAGGTTAGTTAAAGTGCTTGTAAATAGACTATACATGTTCCACCACACCTAAACCAAAACACAATCTTTGGAACATTTTTAGTACTGTGGCTTAGGTCTAAGATTTGCTGTCCTGTTTGAAAAACTTAGAGGAAAAAAAATTTCACTTACCATTATTAGGGAGCTGATACTGAACAAACAATGACATTGCTTTTTAACTTCCTGCCAAAATTCTCTCTATATTGCTGTGTCTTTTCTGGATATACACAGCTGCTGTTTTTCTTTCAGCCCTAAGTATCAATTCAGGTTCGTGGCTATTTTTTGCCTTGATTCATTTTTTCATCCTCGATTGATACCTTTTGGTTCTTTCAAGGCCATTTTCCTTATTTGTGTGATCTGGCAGGAGGGTCTTTACATTTATTCCAAATTCTACGGTTGATAACTAAATCTACAACATGAAAAGATAAAAGGAAACTTCTTTTTCATCTCACTTTTCTACACAAGATATTCTAAAGAGAAGCCTATCTATTTGTTGCTATGAATTGATTGCTTGGTTGTACTGAAAATCATGTTAAAATAATTCACATATATTTTTTCTTTGAATGACATGCTGCAGTGTCCCCATTTATCTGTCCTTGTGCCTTACAGTCAAATCTATTCTCGTGGACTACAGTAATGAAGACTAGGCAGACAGTACTGGAGACTGTCAGGTTTTAGATTTTTTTCCAAAGTAAACAACTACCTGGCACTGAAAGGGTTTCCTCATTTTATCAGTGCAGGCTGTTAATCACTCATGGACTACAAGGGCTGCTTTTGCTGTTTGTTTGCTCCTGGGTTGCTTCTTGTTGCTTGAGTTGTTTCAGGATATTGCATCATCCTGTCCAGAACTCATGCAGAAATGTTAGTAATTCATCTTAGTGTTTTCCTGTGTCAGTTGAGGTTGCAAACCAAACTAACATCGTTTTTCAAAATGCCACTTTAGGTGGCAAAGAACTGGATCTTGTAGTCCTTACTCAGCCAAAAAAAAAAAAAAATCATGTTTGCTGATATAACAGTATTGAATCAGACTCAACTGTCTATAGAATTAGTGTTCTGAAGTTTACCACTGATTTCAGTTACTGTAGTTATTTTCTGCCGATGTTAAGAATGAACTGCACTACACTGTAGATTGTTAGATTGTTTTTTACATGCTTGTGATATCTGAATAGAAATTTGAGATGTGAAATTTTATTTGCTTAGGTACAGATTCTCATTATATAATTGATTTGGAAATGTTTCAAACATTACCACTTTTGACTTGTTTGTGGTAGTAGATCCAATTTTTAATACTTTTCCCTGTCTGGGGTTTGCATGACATTTTATTTGACCTGTAGCCTTAAATAGCCAGAATTTAGACTGATTTCTTTAGCAGGGTGAGGAGCTAGAAGGTAATGATAGCATTCAAATTTCATTAAATAAAGTAGCTCAGCAATGAAAATATCCTTTTAACTTGCAGACACCTGAAAGTTCACAGTCAACTCAACCCTATTGTTTACTCTAGAATTAATAAATACAAATTGTTAATAATTACCTACAATTTTTAGATCATGCTATTTTAAAAGTTAGAGGATATAATGTCCAGTAAAGCATGCCTTTCTCTTTGGATCCTTTACTGTTGAAAAAGGTTTGTTTTCTCACAACTGTTTCTCTTTTAGTGGTGTCTGTTGATGTAACAAGGTATTGCTGTTCTGTATAAACCTTGCCTGGCTTTGTTAGACTACAGTTAAAAATATTAGTCAGTCATGAAACACAAATCTGTAGAAAATCATAAGCTTCTTTTTCTAGGGAGAAAAACCCCCTGAGTTGTTTTTAAAAGGGATTATGACAGAGTTGCTGTTAAAAGTGTAATTGATGCAACTGAAACCATCATACTGAAAAACATAGCAACTTTTTAATTTAATGGAAAGATTTTGAAAATGCAGGAAATGATCCCATATCTTTGGGAAAAAGAAATGTCTTCCAAGAGTTGTCTTCCATTTTCATAGTGTCACAGGCATTAATTAATCTTTTCTCACTCAATTGGCAGAATGATAACCTGTATTTTATAGATAGGTAAAAATGGAAAGGTCAGAAAACTTAGGAGCTAATTCTGGCAGGCTGCACTACAATACCATTTTTGTTTGGAGAGAGTGGTTTTGAGTGATTCCACAGACTATTTCTCACTTAGACTTGTGGATTTAGTTTGAAAGACAGTTTTGGGGTACATAATGATACTCTCCAGTATAACCTGCTCTGAAAGGAGTTGTTGGACTATCTTGGCAAGATCATAGGTTCCTGTGTAATTAAACAACTCCTTGAACTGAGTAATAGAAACAGCCAGATACTTAGATGTATTTGGTCAGAGTATTTTCTCAGCTGCCCTCTTATCCTGTAGATTCTTGTGTTTCTGCTGTCAGTCATGTTCACAGGGCAAATTTAACTCCCCAGGTCTTGCACCACTGTAGCTCATCCTGAAGGCTGAGGTTTCTTAAAATATGATTCTTGAACTCTTAGTTATTTGGCTGTCATCTACCCTAAGGTAGTTTCAAAAGTAACATTTGCATTGGATTTGTGACCTTGTGGTTTTATGGAGGATCAAAACCACCTATGTAATATGGGAAGCAGAAACTTGCTCTAGATTTTCAGTGTTCCAAGAGTTAAAGCGAGTGCAAGACAAATTCTGAGACCTGTTTTCTCATTATCTTTCTATCATATTTTCTTTGTTTTAAAAACAGATTTAGGGCACGTTCTTGAGCCTGTGTTTGCGCCTCAGGGAGTTGCTGGCTATGAAATAGGGTGAGGGAGTCCCCTTGGCCACTGTAAATAGATCAAAGGCCATACTTTACTGTGTCCAATTTCGAAATATGTGTTTTTTGCTTTAGTCCTTGCTCAAGTTGATTACTTTTAATATTCATAAGGTGCTATAATTGAGCCCATTAACTCATCAGTTCCAAAAATGAAAAACCTTTCCTGATTTTGTTTTTTCTCCAAGCAAAGCTGAACAGACTAACTTTAAAAAAGTGCAAAATGAAAGAGAGGATCTGCCTTTGCATTGAAAGGAGAATGTTAGATGAAGTCAAGGTTTTTGTCAGGAAAGCAATTTGGAGGGTTTAATTCTTTACTTTGATGGGTCTGCTATTTTAAGGACATCAAACAAAAGGAGCACTGCTTTTCCACAGATATTAAATGAGTATGCAGTATTCTGAAGGTGTGTATAAAATACTTAAAAATCTAGGTTTCATTTACTGCATGCTTTAGCCAAAGCATATTAATGTCTAATTAAATGTGTGAACTGAAATTATAATGTATGGAGTCTACAGAGGGGAATCTCTTAGTAGATGATCCCACTCAGATGCAAGTAGTGAGCCATGGGAAAATATCTTATGAATGAAATTATCCCTATATGTGACACCCCGTCTGTTGTATTTAAGGTAATTTTGAGGACAAAATTGCTCGGCTCAGTATAGTGAAATTAGGAAATTTCTGCTAAGGTGGGAAAAAAGGAGTGTTTTGTACAAAACATTTGTGATGTATCTCTGAGTGAAGTGCTATATGTAGGAGAGGTTTCAAAATGTACCGTTTCTATTTTCTACTACAGCCTGGACAGAAATGGAAATAGAGCAGTTTTTCCCATTTGGGAATGAGATCCAGAAATCCTGATGCTTCAGAGTATGCTAATCAATTAGTAAATTAACATGAAACATCATCTCTGTCCTACCCAAGACTCCTTGACTGATAACAGCATAGTTGCTTGTACTGTAAGAATGTGTAACATCAGAGTATTCTAGGGAAGCGTCTATGGTCCAACAGGTGTCTTATGGAAAACCTCAGAAGCAGAACTGACTCAAAATATGTGAATTTGTGCTCCTCCAAGTGAGTGTGTGTTCTCAGAGCTTATGAGAATGTAAATTAATTATACTGTGGAAATAGTGTAGATGCTATCTAAGTATGTGAAAACTGGTGTGGGCAACAGTAGATTTTGGGTTTTTCTAAAGCAGGACATAGGAAGAACTTTTCTGCTGTGCTAAAAGAAACATTAAAAGGTGGTTTAAAGTCCCTGTACTAAATAAATAAATGTTCTTCCCTGTTTTAGGGACAAGGGGTGGTTAGCTATCCTTTCTTAAGTATTGCTGTCATATATGCTGTAATTCTTTTGATAGTACATCTGGGGAAAGCACACATTTGAGAGTCATGAACAGCTGACTCCAGTTCTATAGTGGTGACATTATGAAATTGTGACAGCTAGCATAACTTGATATCTGTTGCTGACCTTTTCCAAAGATATTTAGTGTTAGAATGCTATTGGGATAATTCCTTGATTAATACCATGTGGAATTTGAAATTGCTTGATGTATCAGGGCCTAAGGCAAAAAAAATTAGAAACTGATGCAAGTGTGCATCAGCCTCAAGAAATACAGTTTGGAAATTGGTTTAGATCATTATTTTTTGTCAGAAAAACAGGATTAGCTAGAGGCAAGACACATCTCCATGTGTGGACTGCTATTCTAATTTGTTTAGGTTGCTCATGTCTACTGCCCTCTGTTATTGCTGTTGTGTTCTTCTGTGCCTCTGTTTTAGATCCTTATGTTTCTCCAGTGCAGAGACTTTGTTCTAGTAACCTGAACAGTATTTAATAAAGCTTGATATTCTAGGACAATTAAATTGTAAAAATTTGTAAAAATGGCAGTGGATGTTTCATTTGCACTGCTAGACACCAAGGTGCTATACCATGGTTACTTGTGTTTTGTTATTTCCTTACCTTGGAATTGTGTGTATGGAGTAAATGAAAGGATAAAAGCTATTTACATTTGTTGATGCTGATTGAAGTTACAGACAAAGATATTACTTTCTACCTTTCATTTTCCCTTCAGAATATGGAAATATTCTGATTTTCTGTTCATCTCCTCCCCAGGGATGTGCAAGACAGATTATTCATGCTGGCCTTGTATGAATCCAAGTGATGTGGCTCTTAGCTACCACCATTGAAGTTGCTCTTGGCTTTCTACCAGCTCCAGGTCTCTTGATATTTAATTTCATACTGAAAGGAAGAATAGAACAAAGAGTAATGATAATCTGACATGCTTCAGGATGGCTGTTGCTTTCAGGTATGCTCCGAAAAAAATTCAGCTGTTTGAATTGCAGCAGTTATTTCCTTTGGTGCCTTATAATGATTTGAGCTCTTTGCCTGAAGATATTGTCCTAGGTACCCCTCTGACATGGGGTCATATTCAGTGTTCTGATTCTTCTCTTCAAAGCATCTAGGAGCAATGTGTTCAAGGAGGCACTGCTTTGATATGGTATCCAACTGACAAAATTCTGCAATAGATTGTGACAAAAACATCAAATCTCTTAAGAGGCCAGTTCGTGGGCTTTATTGCTGATAGGATTGTGGTCAGCTGCAGATCTACTGCCTCTAAGATCCTAGTGTAAAACTCACTTCTCTTTAAAATAATTTTTCTGGTGTCAATGTGTCATAAAAAAATTTTAAGTGTGTGCTCTTTTAAGAAAAGCAATAGCCAGATGTCAGCAATGCTCTTAATGTGTGGAGGTGCCCTAACGATAAACTTGGTATCCTACCTGAACAGACAAACCAAAATGCCCAGAAATCATCCAGGATATAAAGCAGGTCAAGACCTACTTCACACCTTCCAAAAGAAGGTGTAGATAAAAAGTCTGTCTTCTGTAAATGTTACAAGACTGAGCACTACAGTAGTTTGTTATAAAAATGTAAAAAGGTAACATTTAGCAAATGTTAATTTGCTTAGCTTTCAGACTAAACCAATAATCTTTTGCCATATAATTTACTGCAATTTGCTGATTCCCTGCTCTCTACAGTCAAAGTGTTGTGTGTTGCAACTTTTGGTTCAGTTCTTCTAGCTCTGTTTTGGTGGCTTTTGGGCACATAACTTGGCACTGCCTCTGGATGCAGACTGAGATGGGCTGTAAAACACTGTGCAGCCTTGTGTGCCTCTTGCATGGCACTGGGGAGGGATAACCCCCCCCAGAGGTCAAGTGCTGATGTTCAAATGTAAGCTCAGTGAAAGCAGAACTCTTAAACATTCTCACAGTATAAAAATTGCTAAACAGAACTTGCCAAGAAAATGGAAAGTATCCTTCTGATCTACTGGTTAGCAATGAAGTCAAATTGACAAGCAAATGGTTCTCTATTCTTTTGTTTGTTTAGTTTCTATTTAGGTGTTGTGGTCTTTACACAGGAGTTAAAATGACGTGTAGGGTCATACAGTGTTAAAATTATCTATGGAAAAAATTGTGCCTCAGAGCATGAGGCTGAAGTAAATATTTGGAGAAAGTTGATATAATTCTGTGATATGTGTTTTTCTTGTGTTTTTCCTCTGCTCTAACCTTATTATCTGAAAGCTTAGAAATCTTCTTTCCCTTGGTCCTTTTCTTTTATAGTTGTGTATGAGGTTGTGGTGTTTATTTTATTTTTTTTGTTGTGTTTTCTCCTTTTTGGTGTGTTAGTTCTGTGTGGATAATTTTTCCTAGGTATCAATTGCATTCCTTCTCTTTTACTTGTTTTCTTTTCTTTTTATTTATTTATGCATATCTGATATTATATGCTCATAGCACCTTTTATGTTCCACAGCTGACTTCATTTTAATTTGTGAGATGCTAAGTCCACAAAAGGATCAAAATATAGGTGGATTGTATGGGCAACAAGACAGGGCAGTCAGTTTACAAAAAATTCCACAACAAATGTTGTCAGCAAATAAATACGTCCCAACACATCTTACTTTTATAGCATTTCTGTATATTTTACATGCTGCTGAATATTTATCAGTTTCACCAGCCTTTAAATGGGAACAATTGCTTTGAAAAATGGTTTCAGATTTATTTTTACTCTCTAATTAGCAACGTGTCTTCTGCTAAAATGCTATTTTGTAACTTCAAGGATGATCCTTAGTAAATATGCCTTCTATGGCCCATCAAATAGTGGGAAGTGCCCAATTTTCTAGCAAACCAATACTTTCCAAAATATAATAGTGTCAAACCTTTCCTTCATTGGAGGAACATGGGAGTCAAAGCTGTAGCTGCTTTGGTCTCGTGGGGTGAAGGTTAGTACAGTCCAGACCTCTTTTGGTGGAAATTATAGTTTGAATCAAAGCTGTCAGCTCAGGTGTAAATAAATTCTTTATTCATAACCACTTATCTTACGTCCTTCTTGTGTGGGGGAAAGGATTTGTTGAAGGGTTTGTGGCATGGCTATGGCATATGAATGCCACATGTTCTGTGCAGTATAGATAAACACTAAAAAAGGAAGAAAAAAAGAAAGCTGGTATGAGAACTGACAGAGACCATGGCATATCTAGTGAAATACTCATTGAGGTAATTCTACAGTGGCCATTTACACAAACAGTTTATTAGATATTCAGCTTTTCCTCAGCATTCTCATCTATCAGTTCTGAGTCTGTAATGTGCTAAGGCTGAATAAGCTTGCATCGAATGTGTGTTTAAGGAATACCATACAGCCCAATGATTTGGTCTGTTAGAGTTACTGACTTTCAGTTAAATGCAATTAGCAACCTTGACTGGGCTTGATGGACTGCCTTTGTGAAAAAAATCTTCATATTTACGAGGTAACTTGGAGCCATGCCACAAATACTTTCAAACCCTAGTCAAACATCCTCTTGTGCCCACTCTGCCTTTTTACATCTCAACCTATTCCTTACCTGCCATGTTTTATATGAAGTACTCTATACATTCTTTTTTCATTTGCCTTTTTTTTTTTTAGTTTTTCCATTGATTAGCAATAAAGTGCACTATGATCAGGACTTTACTTTTTAGGTTTTCAGTTCTTCTAGGATTTTGCACAAGAGGCATACCATCATATGAACAAACTGTAATAAAAAAAACGTTTACTCCTAATAAGGTGAATTTGGACCTTGTTCCAGTTTTTGACACTTATCGGCAATGCCTTTGCAAAATAGCAGTGTGCAGGATTGTTTCTGAATTTAGGTGACATAGGATATATTTTCAAGTCTGCGTTCTTGTTGGGATCCCAAAGATTAGAAAAGTAAATTATCTGGAAATTTAAGAAATAAAACTGTGATGGAGTGGAAGAATGTGATATCGTATATATTCTGGATGTTTGTGGTATTGTTTGTAAACATGACCAATCCCATTTATGATTGAAATGAGACATATCTAAATCTACAGGGTTTGGATTTCCCTTTTTTAAATGGGAAGCCACACACACTTGTTTTATTTAATTCCCTTTTACTATTCTTTCTTTTGAGTAGATCTCTCATGACAGCAGAAACCTTACTGTTCTCATAAAGTACTTGTAGCCTAAATATTCAGAGTTGTTTGTCTTTGGTCTGGGAGTCTACCTACCTTTTCAATCCTCTTTTATATTATGAAATATTGAAGTTTTGAATGACATTTATCATCCTTTAGCTGAAGGAAGAAAATTCATTTCTGGTGATAAATAGATGCAGCCATACTGATATTGCTGAAATAACATCTGCTTGTGGGACACATGCAGTCATCATGACTTTGATCCAATATTATTTTTTCTCTACATCAGTAGCATTAAATTGGGAATCATAACTTTTTTTGTTCTACATAATACTCTTAAATATTCTCAGCAATTCAAATGATATAATTTTATAAATTTGCATACGATATAAACTCAAATATGTATTCCTTTGGACCATTAAATCCTGCTTTCAGCGTGAAGACAGATTGTTGGTGTAGTAAATTAAAGCTGCCTTACTGCAGCTACTTTGTCCAATGTTCTATCACAGACCTATATTAATATTTTATCCTCTTTAATATCATTACATGATGCAGGCTTAATTTAAATAGATTTGACGGGCCTCTTGGTTGGCTTGACAACCAGAGGGAAAAATTAATGTTCTGCATTTAATCTCAGCTCAAGGCGCTAAATTATTTTGGAGGTCGAAGCTGTCTTGCACATCATGCTAAATTATTGAATGTAATAACTATTAGTCTGATGTCTATTGATAGATTTAAAAAAAAAAATTGTTTACTTAATGTATCTTCAGCTAATTTTGAAGGGAACATCTTAAATTTTTCCCATGCAATACAGTACTACTGTATCTTTTGCAGATGCAGTATTGGAAGTTGTTTAACTAGCAACCAAAAAAGAGATTATGGATTTGGAAGTCTTTAAAACTATGGGAAAAAAAGAGTTTTTCTGCTGATGAATTGTGTGGTGTACAGAGACTGTGTAACATACTCTTAATTCATTCAGTTAAAATATATTTAACTTTGAAAGTTCATAAAGGAAAGAATTATTTTCATGTTTTTATTATTATTGAAGAGACATAGATCCCAAGGAGGAATGGAAGTGGTAAGCACATAACTTAAAAACCCCGGCTTAGAGCTTAAGGGCTGTTACCTGAAGAGTACCATATGCTTTAGTAAACATGTAATGCAGAATAGACTGAAAATAAAATAAAAATTTTATTAGCAATTGTTTAAAGACTGCTATTATAGGAGTCACAGTAAAGCTTAAAATAATGTAATTATTCTCACTGATGATGGTACATGTTTGAATAGTTTTGCATCTCCTCTGCTGTTCTGATTTGTTATGCTAAATAATGTCAAGTAGTGTGGTAATGCATCCTGAACAATGTTAGACTTATAGGTCTGTTTGTTTTGTGAGGGCTCTGAGGAAAATTAGTATCTACTGTGTATCACACACTCTTCTAAATTGCCCATCTTCTCTCCTGGCACAAGAATCAGTTTCTCTCTGATCCCACTGTCTGTGTTTTATTCTCATCTTTTAAATCTTTATCAGAATCATTCAATTGCAATCTCTATATGATGCTTTGTGAAGTCAAGTTTCCCTGTTTCTCTGAAGTAACGTGAACTGTGACCAATGGATTATAAGGAACCATGAACATCTGGAAGACGTTCCCTTGCCATGGGTGGTAACGGACCATGGCAGTGGTATCACTGTACTGGTTGTACGAGTTGCCACATTTATTGTTTAGATGTATAAAAACTGAGATGTGTCATCCCTTGGTATGTCATTGATTCAAAATTAGAATACTTAATAAACTGACTCTTAGACATTGGTGTAACCAGAATACAAGGCAGCATTCCCTTTTTACTCTGAAAAAAAAGAAATGAAATGTATCCTTTTACAAAAGCCCATATAAAAATTTATTTTTTTGGATTTGTTTTGATTTGAACCAAGACAGCGTGAGCAAATGCCTTTTTTTTTTGTTTGTTTGTTTTAAATATAGCTGTAATTTAAGCAGTTCTGCTGTTCCCTGTTTTGACTGCAGTAGAATTTTTGTGTCCTTAAATTTTCCTTTGGTTTTTAACAGCCTTCTAAACTCAAGCCCTTATCTGTCTCACACCAACTCTTCAACTACTGCAAGTTCATTCTTGGAGCATAGGACTTGAAACTTTGCTGTAGCAGACTCTATTGAGTAGCCTGAATAATAAATAGGAATTGATAGATAAAATAATTGCCTTGGCATTCATCCACAAATGTCTGTAGCAAAGCTGGGGATGAAGCCTTAGGCAGCTCAACTCAGTGTGCCTTGACCACAGTCTTTGTTGACTCTAAGGGAAAGGGTTGCATCCCTTCACTTTGAGAGCCAGATTGTCTTCTCTAAGGATTTTCAGTTATTTATCACAATTTCTCTTTGAGATTGGAAAGGGACATGGGAAGGAGATTTTTTTTTTCCTCTTGATCCCCTCCCCCTGCTTTTAAAAATTGTTATTTTTGATCTGATGATTATAAGTAGAGAAAATAATCCTAAAGCAAGCATGAATCCTTTAAGGACTTGCTCTCGCTTTTCTCTGCATGATCTTGGAAAAGGAGGGGAAAGATTGGGGCATGATTTTCTGATATATTATTACATCCACAGTCCTTCACTGTTCTTAATATATCTCTGATGGTAATGAATGCTAAGAATTTCAGAGGGGATTTTTGTAAAAAACCTAGCAAAGCAACAAACATCCAAAACCCAACAAACCCCAAACCTTATGAAAAACAAAACTACACCCCCATGATGATTTTTTTTTCATTAGCATTATGGCTTCTTTTTTCTGCAGTCTTTTTCTCCTCCATGCATTCCAAAGGAATGCCCTTAGATTCCAGAAATAAGAGAGACTGTTTTCCCTGGTTTTATGTGAGCTTTGTCTTTTTCAAAGAACCTTAACTTTGAACCTTAATCTCAATGCATCTTAAAGTAATTTTTTTTTTAAACCAAAGGTATTTGGTAGTCTTGAAAGTTAGAGGTTTAGGCTTTTTTTTCCTCTCTCCACCCTCTTTACCCCCCATAATGGTTTATTTGCATGCTATCCGGGCATCCACGTGGATGGATAAAGAGGCAAAGTTCTCAGCAAACACTCTGCATTTAGCATCCATGTGTATGTGGACCTGTTACTGCAGTTAAGATATGTTCCAGCATGGGCTCGGTTTTGATCCCTGCCTGCATCAATGGAGAAATGAAGTGTCTTAATTGCTTCAGGCTTCTGGGACCAGTGCTGATCCTTTCCTTACAATGTCTTAGTTACTGAAGCATATTTTTTTCAGACCTCTTACTTACTATTTTCTCTTTTTAGTGGGCTACAGAAAATTCAAAAGATTTGTCTTTTAAATAAAGATTTGTCTTTTGCAATAGTGTTCTGTGTGAGTACAGCTGTACAGCATCCGTACAAACAGTAGGAGCCAGTATATGCTTTGTTTGTTTTTTCACAGCTTATTTATTTTTATTTGGTCTGATTCACTTAAAATACATCTTCCAGAGAAGATTTATTTTTTCCTTAATTGTGGTTTCTCCTCTAAGTCAGATAGCTTTCCTGCAGAAATTGCTGACTGATTAATAATAAATAGTAGAACCTTGAATCTTGGTTGCCTGCTGGGGAGTATTACTGCTAGTTATTTTACTGACTTTCTTCTAATTTGTATCTTAAGATATTATTTCTTGTCATATTTCTATTCTTTAAATTCCTGATCTGAAATGGATATATAAAGACAGCCCAGTAACATAAGTGAAGTAATATTTATAGTTTTAGAAATGGAGGAAATTCAGTCTTTAACCAAGATTATAAATAGTCCATTGACTCTTTTATTCATCACAACCTGCCTTTTGCTGTGCACTTTCAAATACTGATGAAAAAAATCTATGGATGTATAACAGGCTAGAATAGCTGTCTGGATGCAATATAAAAGTCATAGCTTTCTGTGCTGCCTTTGTCACTCTTTTCCAATGAATTAACGTGACATGCCATTGTTAAACAGTTGGAGGATGTCTTTGTAAGCAGATTGGAGCCGGTCCTTCAATCTTGTGGGCAAAATTGAATGAACCAAGTATGACTAAGTAGTCTTCCCTTTAGTTTGGTCAGTTAATGTGGTTTTAGTTTTTCTAGCCTGCTCCTAAACAGTGTTTTTCAGTCATACCACATCCATTCGGCTGTGAACGTGGCTACAAAAGTATCTCAATGGAATTGAAAGTATCTCAATTCTCAATGGAATTTTTGCCTCATTGAGACTCAGCTTTAAATAAGTTGGTTGGGAAAGGGCTTGAGAATGCCAAGTTCAACCTTACTTACTTTAAAGTCAATGATATTTTTGCTCTTAGCTTCCACAAGATCACAAACATTGTACAAGAACATGATTTCTCAAACTTCTTCACTAATTAAAAATTGATTTTTGGCTTTGTGTGGATTAAAGTTGCTACATACAAAGTTGTAGGTGGTTTTGTGTTTCCACACTGAAAGCTCAGTTGCCTTACAGCTTGTACAAGAACTGAGCTGGGAATAGTGGTAAATCTAATTCTTCTTTAAAAACAACAAAATACTGCCAACAATTGTACAACAACTGTGTACACAAATCTCTTGTTCCTGAAAGAATTTCACTGAATGTAGTATAAAACTTTCAGAATCAGCATTAGCTACATTTTTTACCCCAGACAAAATCCAAGTTCTGACTGCACATCAACTTTTGTTGTTCTTTTTTTGGCTAAAACTCTTAAGTTCTTTTTGGGCTGCCAGTTTGCACTGTCCATGATGATTTAAATTAGTTCTTCGCATAGGAAAGCAAAAAAACACCTTCTGAATTTGATTGTTTGGTTATTCTGACATGGAAAAACATGCTAGTTGTAAACAGGCTACAGAAACATTGGTACAGGATGTCTCTCCCAGCATCTGTTCAGCAACATTTGGAATTTAAGCAGATTTGTTTGATTCTGAGCTGTTGCAGTTAAAATTTCTAGGTAAAGAACCTTTTTGTGTGACCTATTTTCAGTTTAAACACTGCACTGAAGTTCATGGTGAGTTAAGAGGAAGGTCTGTCTGGACCAGAAACTTACAGTACTGTTTTACTATTGAGCAATTCTAATTATTTCTTTAGTAGATTGTCAGGAATGAATTATCTTAATATCTTTTTAATTTTATTTTTCATTTTCCAGGCAAGTGCAGGCTGACAAGTGTACAAGAAGCCTTCAAATCCATAGTAAGAGTGATGTATGGTGAGTGTATAACTTGAAGGATGTGAAGCTAAGACTGCCTAAATGATATTTCAGCTAAGCACTCACATTTAAAACTCATCCAATGGGGCTGCCATTCAACATCCTACTCTCCTTTTCCTCGTTGTATCTTACCTTGCAGTGGGGAGAGTACAAGTTAATCAGCAGGTGAGTTGTTGCTTGTAAGCTGTGAATCAGAGGGATGGGCTGTCTGAGGAAGCTCTGGACCCACAGGGGGATATGAGAGATTAGACTTGCAGCTCAGAATGGCTCAGGTATTTTTGCTTCTGGTTTTGCACAAGGCTATGGACTAGATGCCCCCCTTAAAGCACTGCCAAGGCTATTTCCTGATGCTTCTGGCTCAGCCATGTTATACCTTATGGTAAGCACATCAGTGTGGGTCAGTGCAATATAACAAGAAGAGAACTTGAGCTTAATAGAATGTACTGAAACCAGTACAATGTATTTCTGTATGTTGTTCAGCAGGTAGGACATCTGTGTGTTTTTAACTTTCTACTATTGTTCATACACATTGTGAGGTTGTATTTGTTCAGGTATAGCAGTGAATTGAAAAATGGAAACAATAGGAAAAGTACAGTTACCTCCTCATAATACATAAAAAATGTGATGCAAAATGATGCGTGGAGTTAATCAGTGAGGCTGTAGATGAGATGTGAACCAGGATCATTAAGCCATTGACCACAAGGAAGATTTATTTTCCTGCTTGTCTCCAGGGCAGCAATAAAATATGTGGATGTCCAGAAACACGTCACAGCCATTCTGCTGTTGTGGTGTTACAGGACATGCTTTCCCTTTAAGTACACTTTTTAACACAGTTTTTAATGATTATGTGCTTAGTTACTTGATTCCTTAGCTTAAATAATTGAAGTAGAATATGCAGATAAACTTGTATCACTTGTTTGTAGGTGGAAGCTGATGAAAATCCTTCTTGTTTTGCAATTTTTCCTGGGGAAAGTAACAATATTTTTCATATTTCCAGGAGCAGCCAGCCTCTTTTCTATGTTGCTGTTCAATAAGATGAACTAAGCTCTCTGAGATCAGCAAAAAAGATGTTTGAAGGGCATAGACTATTAAAAAGGATTAAAAAAAGTAGCTGGCTGCACATTTTAATACAATAGATATTTTGCTGGTAAAACATTCCTGTATAAGCAATTCTATTACTTGAAGTCCACAAACTTTTAATGCTCCTTTCATTATTTTCTGAAATTTCACATCATATTTACATATTTACATTTATCTAGAATTCCCATTTAATAAAATCTAGTCTGCTTTCATTTCTTTAGTGGTGATCCTCCTATGCAGTCTTACCTTCTGTTGACCTACATTTGATGTGCAGCTCTCTTCTGAAAAGCTGACACTGTCTGTTGAAAAACATCATTTAAAATGGACTTACTGCTCAGCAGGGCCTCTTAGAGTGAAAAGTCAGCAAAAAAACCCCCCAACCAAACATTTCTGCTTTTTCTATGCACAACTTGCAGGTAATAATCTTAAAAAATAAATACAGGACAATTGCATTGCTTATTTTTCAGGATTGGTTGTTGAGCTTCTGTAAGATCACGGAAGGGTATAATTGCAGAAGGTGTGGTGGTGGTTTCACAGGCCCCAGCAAAGTGGGGTGGTGGGGTTTATACCAGCAGAAAGCCTCTCCTCAGCTAGTTAAGATCTGTTTCAAGGCAAATGACACATTCCATCCTTCAGGCTGCATAAGCAGTGCTGGTGAGTAAGATTGGAACAGGGCCTGAAAGATGTACCAGATTTTTTTATCTTTCCTGGCTGGCTCATTTTTCTCTGAAGGAAGCTTATTTGAAAGTGGCATTTATGTATGTATTGACTAGCAAGGAACATTCTGGATGGAAACACTAGCAGCTGTGGGGCTAGAGACATTAATTTCTTCTCTGATTTTTTTTTTGACTGTTAGCTTCTCTGTAGGTAGAGTAATACTATTTCAGTATCAGTTCTGATTCTGAGTTTTCTTTAGCCATTATAAGAGTTGGAAGTAGAAACAGTGGTAGGTGGGAAAGAGAATGGAATAAGAAACTTTTGAGAATCTTAATCACAGCTTACAAGCAGAATCACTGGAGGTAATTGGAGCGGGATCAAGAATAAAAGTAGTCTCAAGCCAGTGAAGTTATGGACACTGATTTAATAGTACAATGATGCACAATCCATTTATCAAACAGTGGTCAAGAAATGGTAACAATGCTGTGCTTTGTGAAAATAATTTGCTGAGCAGGATTAAAAAAAGAAATAAGTTGGATAAACTTTGACGATATTTTGCAAGATTTGAGACTTGCTCAAAGTTTTTAAAGTAGGTGAAACTCTTACTTGAAACCATGTTATAATGGAGCACCACAGTAAGAAAAGACTGCCAGAATATCCTCGCAGGATGTGGAAAAAACAGTGGGAATTTGCATGCTGCAGAGTAAATCAGGTTGTAAACTGGGAAGGAAAATAGAACAATGATGTCTTTGTACTTAGGAAGGACCTTGTAATTAAAATAAGCTTGTAAAAATAATGCATAAGATTTTACAAATCATGAAGAACAACCTGTCTTAAACTGTGTCCAGACTTTGGAAAGATAACTGTGAGAAATGAGAGAGGTGTGCTAAATCTGGAAGTAAGAATGGTACCTGAGGAGGAACAAAATGTATTTTTTGCAGCAAAAAACAGTGACTGGGAGAAGTTTTCTGTAGACCTTTTTATCTAGTTACCAAACAATCACCTTGAACACAAATGGAACTTAGATGCTTCTAACTTAGCCCAGTTGTGCAGAAACCAAGACTCTGTAATGGAAGCTAAGATAAAGGATGAGTGACTCCGTCACACTGGATTGGGTGGAGTTTGTCTTGAGTTGTGCAGTGGGGGGACCATGCTTATCAAGTATGTCTGTGAGCTAAATGGATTTGCCTCAGGAAAAAAACCTATGTATTCTAGGACTGAAAAGAAGCCAAAAATTATTTCAGAAAGATATGCTATCATAGAATAACATTAACTGTTGTATATAAAGGGAAGAAAATGGCCAAACTAAGTAAAAATACGGGAAATACTTTAGGACAGGTCAGATTTTCAGAAAGGACATAAATGAAGCCAAGGATAAAACTAATATTTAGCTTGGATCAGTGTAAGAAAGAATTGTTACCATGCTTAAAGAAAGGTGGAGGGCTTGGTCTAAAATGGAAGCATTTTTGCATCCAATGGTTACTCTATGGTCTTTCATATGGTTATTTCCACATTCAAGAAATAACAAGACAGGGAGCCACACCTTAACATGTTTGAGCCCCAGATTGTGTGCTGAATACTCAAGGTGCTAACTGCCCATAATAGATGTGTTTGATCAAGATGACTTGCTCTATCAAAATACAGGCATCCAGGGGCTGTTCTAGTGTGTGGTGCTGTCAGCTGAAAAGCTGCTTCATGCAAGATGTTATCAGGTTCTTGGTTGTGAGGTCACTCCTGTTACAACAGAAGACACCTCAGCCAGATCCTGTGCTACAGTGGGGGTTGATGTGACCTACTTAGCTGAACTTGAGGGACCTGGTGACTTTTCACCACTGGAGATGTTAGAGAAGTATCTGGAACTTCAACTACCCAAGAGGGCATTATGCATGGGGAGCCACATGGCAGGAGTGTGAAGGGCTGAGCAAAACATTGGAGGTTAAATCTGCAGAGGTGCATCTTTTAATATGGATGGAACTGCCACTGACTGCTTGATGGCTTTGATTTGTGTGTTGTTTTATCAAGACTCCTTTCTTCCAAAAGAAGGGAATGATTAGAGCTCATCAGAGCCTGACAGATGGAGTTCCTTCCCTGCTTCTCATGTTTCCTTTTTCAAAAGTAATCTTGGTTTATGTGCCCAATAAAAATATAAAAAAAACTTGGAATAATCTTGTAAGTATGATTTTTATTTCTTGGTTGCTTTCACCTAAAATACTGCAGATGTATTCTGTAAGGCTGGTATCTAATATTATAGTGCTAATTGGATGTGTTCTTTCCTCATTTGTATTTCCACTTAAATATCAATGAAGTGCTTTGAAAATTTAATCAATGGTAAAAAAATATTACATCAACTTTTCTTCCATACTTTGTTTTTATATTAAAAAACCCAATAAATATTGCTTCAGCTGCTAGTTCTAAAGTGGCTAACTGCTTCTGCTCCTATAAAAAAGAGTAATGAGAGACAGATGTGGAATCTTTTTACCTCTCTTCATTATTTTTAATTCTAATGGCAATTCAATTTGCCTGAGATAAATTTGGCCTGTGAGTGGTCCCACTCAAAGAGCAAATATCAAGCTAACTCTTGAGAGAATTTGAAACTGTGTAGTCTGGGATACTTAAACATTTCCAAGTTTCCACTTTTCTTATCTTGAGGATAAGATTTCTCCTGGCCCATGAGGAAAAGCCAAGGAGTTCTGAATTTTATACCACTGTTTCCTTGATCCTCTGATACAGTAATTTGATGGTATATCTCTAATGTGGCTCACCGAATGCTTTTTGTACAGTCATAGTATACAGAAATGCAGAATTCCACAGTTTCAGACTCGGGTAACTTAGCAGAAGTTTCACCTTCTATTTGATGGCTTTTCTGTGCCAAACATACAGATTCTGACAATAACATCAGGATCACCATTCCCCCCCACAATGTCCTCCATTTAGACACATTAAAAATCTGCATAGATACTAGCATCTAGAACTTTTCCTATCGCTACCATTATCTCATCTAGCTTTTTGACTTTTTTTCCAAACATTCTAAACTGTCACTTGCCATCTCATTGCAGTGGCATAGCAGGAAAAATATATTTTCTCACAAAATCTGAACTATGATAAATTGACTTATTTTTTAATAGGAAGCATGATAGGGCTACTAGACTGCATAGCATATTTTTACACATTGAAAGCCACACTTTAAGCACATATTGCTGCAGTTTAGGCTGTTGGAAAAAATGTCTATGAGTTTTGTTGTTCTGAAGGTTTATTGACAGGTCTTATGAAGTACCAGCAATGGCATATTCCACTGTTCAGTGCAGGGAAACTGTTAGAAGATGAGTTTAAAGAGGAGAAAGCTCAAGGACTGCATTTATTTTCTTTGATTCCCTGGATATGCGTGGTCTTGTTGTGCAACCACGGATATAACAGAATACCTCTCTCCAGGGAAAGAAATATAAGATGCTGGTTCACATACTCTGGGATAGAGGAAATGACAGATAGTGGAGAATGCTCTTATTTGCAATGGTCTGGTCAGATCTTTTCATCACGGTTCTCATTCAGAGACCTGTAAAATCAGAAATGACCAAGTCATGACCATAAAAATCTGTATTTTATAAGTGCACTTTACAGTTTGCTCAAGCTGAAAATAAAGAGTGAATTTCATCTTGGAAGAAGCGTTTGAAAGGATGTTTTAAGAAAAATTATATGCAAATATGATTGAGGTTGATAATTAGCTATAAATGCTTGTCTTCTGGGAGACTGAACTAGAGTAGAAACCAGAATGCCAAAGACTAAACTTGAAAAGGTTATAAAACATCAGTATTCTGAGATCCCAAGTGTGGTGATATTTTTGGCTTTCATGAAGATTAGTTCATTTAATTATATTTAATTTATTGATTGAAATCAATTTAGTTGATTTAATTGTATTTAATTGCATACTCAGTTTCTTGTTAAGAGTCTTTTGATTTATTAACAATTGTTGAAAATATTTGTCATACCCAAGATGAAATTCTGTCCACAGAGATGAGTGGCAGTATTGGCAGGGACTTGAAAAAAATGATCTCTTATCTACTAGACCCTCTTGTAAGAAGTAATTCTATTGTATTAAAACAAGGAATCAGTGAGCCAAATTTTCAGTGAAAAGATGAAATACTTGTTGAGTCAGATGCTGGTTATTAATATGTTAACAGCATGGCTGACTTGAAAATAATGTTAGGTTGCTCAGTTCAAGTGTCAGAAGCCAAGAAATAGCAGTTCTTAATCTTGTGGGTACATAATATAGCAGTTCCTAATTGGGTTGATATGTACTGTCTAATCATGCCATATGATGTTTAGCTGTCTAATTTATTGGGTTTTTTTCCCAAGCTTTTGTTCTTTATACCATTCACAATTCATGGTTACATGCAAAAATCTGTGATGTATAGAATCCAAAAGAAATAAGAAGGCAAATCTTTCTTATGGGGAAAAACATACTTTATCTACAGAGATATTTTCATAAACTTCCTGCAAATGGATCTTTTTCTTTCCCAAATAATTTATATTGCTGCTTTTTAGTTTTTACGTCTTGCTTATAAAATTCACCTATAATTAAATAAAGTTATTGCAATTAAATTATCAAGATTGTCACTTCATGCATGTACAGAGAGTGGATTTGTATTGATAGTTTTCTCGTGACTCGTCCTGCACTGGTGGTTTTCTGTGATCTGCAGTATCTTAAAGGGAGGTGAGGGTAAAGGTGGGAATAATTACTTTGCTAACTTAGTGGGATTTTATGGTGCCAGACCACCATCAAGAGACATCTAATACTACTGGAATGTGTCCCCTCTCCTCAAAACCCCTTTTCCAAGCAGAGTTAAGTAGTAGAGATTGGTTCTAATGCTCGTATTGAAGTGAATTGTATTGGAATGTTGAATAGAAGCAAGAAGTGAGAAAGACATTGATTTTTATCCATATTCACAGTAATTTTGACCTCACAGTGATAATGGTAAAGGGTAAATATAGTCTGTATGAAATGGAAGACTGCTTTTTGCAGCTGTTACTGCATTGGTACTGGCTCTTTACTTGTAATTCTAGTATATTAGAGGAGTTTCTTTGGTTTTTATTTTTTTGGAAGGGGTCTAAAGCAGAGGCAGAACTCAGATTTTCTCACTGTGTATTTTTATGGTTTAAAAATGTCTGATTTGAAGCCACAGACACCTTATTTGACAGAAGAATCACACTGAAGCTTTATGTATGTTCATGTCTGTGATTAAAAGTTTTTTACATATGCATCCATCTCCTTTAGCTGCTTTGCTGTCTCTGTCTGAAAATAACAGTGCTATCAAAGTGACAAAGGCTAGGTTGAACTCCTAAGGGAAGTAATTACAGCAGTACAGAATAGAAGGTAAAATTAAAATTTGTTTGCTATTTTATAATGCGGCACCAAATATTTATCATAGTATCAGTAAAAAGGCCATAAACTTGATGTAGATTTTAGAATGTAACAGTAAATGTACTTGTACTGCAATAAAAACCTTGGTTTGCTTAAGAGACAAAAAAAAAATCTTGTAACAGTGTTTTAGTCACAGTATATAATATTCAAGATGTAGTATTCTGCTGTCTAGTTTTATAAAAAAATGACTACTTTTATCCATATCTACCCTTAGACATTTGGATAGACCATTCTCAGGCTAAGCTCTGTCAGAGCTTACTGTATCAGAAGGGAGATGTCAGACATACATCAAAGGTAGACAGTGGTTTTAGGGAAAATCTAGATCTCAGTCTCTGTCTGCCTATGTCAGTGTAAAGGAATATGTTGTTAATCTGCAGTTATTTGGGATATTCTGAACCACGGCAGTAATGAATTTGATCTTTAATCCTGTACACACTTCACAAGGGAGGGTTTGTGTCTTTTCCTTATTTTCTTTACTGCTCTTTATGCAGTATGCACTGTTCTCAACACAGGTAGTTAAATATTTGTTCAGTGCATAAAAATACATATTTTAAACAACATGTAGGTGAGCTCTTCTTGCAAGTTAATGCACAGAGTGATTATCCTACTTTGAACAAGTATAGCCATGGGAAAGACACAGATCCTGGTCAAATCACATAGTTTGTTCATATCTGTCAGCCACAATGTTTTGCTCCCATTCTACATTTCTCTGAAATATTGTCTGGCTGGTAAAACTTGGAATTGGAACATAACAGATCTTCAATGTGGTTTTGGTCCAAAGATTGTTAAAAACTCTGGAGTTTCTTCTACCATGTTCGCCAAATACTCATTGCACTTCTGTGGATAACATATATGGCTCTTGAGCTGAGGTTAAGGGAATAAAAAAAGACATAAATAAGCATGAAGTTCATATGCAACGTTAGGATCCATATGTTGAAGTATGTTATTAATTAATAAATTCATGCTTGAGGAAATATTTGGTAAACATTCATGCCAGCAACTGAGTCATGCTCATACACTCAAACTAAAACTAGGAAATAATGCTTAACTCTGTATACCATTATGAATTAATTGTTGCATTGGTTGAATTTGGTGTATTATGCTAATACACATGACAAAATATCAACAAGTATGGTTCTATATTGATTTTAGACCACAATTATATAGAGGATCAAATGGAATTGTATTCTGTGCTTTTAAAACTTGGTTCTGATATTGTCATATAGAAGAACCTGCTTTCAATAACCTTGGAATTAAAAATATTTAGCACTATGTATCTGTAACATGCCCCAAAATACTCTTACCTTATATTTAATCAGTGTGCATGTACCCAGCAGGAAAAACTCCTGATTTTCAGATCATTGAGTTTAAACACCTGTCTATAAATTTTGAATTGAAGTTTTTGGGCCATGAAGAATTTCCTAAGTATGTTATACTGGAATACATATTATTAATAAATTTATCCATATGATGAATGCATTTCTGTATGGGTAGAGTAAGTGCTGTAAGCAGTAGTAGATTCCAGGTTGTACTCCCAGATGGGGGCAGCATTGGTTTAGAAAGGAAACCAGGAGTCAGGTAGTCCTGAACTGCTGCTCCCTGAGGAAGAACTGAGTGTTCCCTGATAAGCTCCCAAATCAGACTAATAAAATCTGTATATTAAGTCTGTATGTAAAATGTTAGTCAGATCAGCGTACCCCATAATCACTGCTTGTTGAGCCATTTGTCTGTCTTCATCCAATAAAATTATTTTAACCAAGAATTCATCAGAGGAAATGTTCATAGGGAAAAAGGTACATCCTTAAGGATAAAGATTTATCCTTAAAAATATGCAGCTATTGTTAATTCTGTCAGGAAATTAATTCTTGGCACTGCAACATAAAATATTCTTCAATTTTCACCATAGGTTTTTTTTTCCAAGAATTTCATATTGCCTATGTTTGGTTACATAAAGAATTGGAAGAAACAAGGCTGGTGATGTAGGGATTCAAGTTGACTGAGTTTACTGCCAAGAACCTTCAAGAGCACTGTCCTCTGGCTATTGTCTGTGGTGCATTTTTGGGCTTTCCATAGAGAGAAATTCCTTCAGTCAGACAGTGCTTATGCACAGTCACCTTCCCTCTCCTTTCAGAGGATAACCAGAGTACATAGAAGGTTATCTTTACTAGTCCTGGAAAAAGGGGGAATACCTTGAGTAGATGGCAGAGAAAGGAAAAAAGATAAAAGAGCAATTATATAATATTTTGAATCTGTTGCAGGTGCAGCCTAGACCAATTTTGTTGCTTGGAACTAGATCACCATATTTCTTCAGTTTAGTTCATTGTTAGTGTTTCTACAGTCTAAAGATAAAAGCTGCACAAAGCTATTGAATTTGTAAAGACAGTCTGAGAACTTTTTTTGCAGCTTGTTTTTCTGTGGTTAGAGCCAAGTGAGAGGAGAGACATTCTGTGTCTGCTCCTGTAGAACTGCCAGAAGAATTAGTCTTGAAATCTGCTGCCAATTGCTTGTTCATTTATTAACTGGAGGAAGCCATTCCTCATTCAGTCTGAAAATAGAGGTATGGCAATCAGAAAATTTGCATCTTTCTTTGTATTACCAAGACTGGTGATCAAAGTCTTGTAAGAATAATTGGTGATGCTTGCTGCAGAAAATGTCTTCCTTCAAACAGCTAATTGTCAACTATAAAATTCCCTTCTGAGACAAAAGCAAGCTGGAGAAATGTAACTGTAAAACTTTGCCTTTGTGTGCATGAAGTTTTCATGAAGTGTACATAAGCCAGGGTATTCAGTGTACTTGTATTTAATATGTATTATACATAATATATGTATTTAATATATACATTTGTATTTAAAAGTTTACACTGTTTGGATGTACAAAGGCCTCCAGAAATGTGCTGTAATGGGAATGGAATTATGATTGACAAGTAGGGAAATGACACATTTCTCCTCAGACATACCTGTCTTCATAATGTGTGCCACTAGGTTTTTATGTGACGAATTCCACAAAAGTGTTTGTGGTGATGGCTTTTGGCTTTGTTATGAGTGAGGCGAGGTCAACAGAGCAAACATCCTACTGTTTTCTCTCTAATTTGGCATTAATTAATCATACAGGTGTGTTCCCATGTTGAACATTATCTGAGGAAACTCATGCTGCATACTATTTGCCCTACATCTGCAGATTCTGAAATGCCTCTGAGTGCTCTGGAGCAGCTCATGTAACAAATACACATCTATGGTACAGCAAAGGGGACTGAGGTCTAGATCAGGTTGAATAAGGATGAAATATGCCTGCATGACTGAACAAATTAACTGTTGAACGTACAGGATTGACTGCAGCAGGTGTAAAATAATGTTATCTTCAACCTTTGTGCAAAAATTGCAGGAAGGGTAATTTTGAGTTGCAGTTAGAAGACTAAATCAAATCCTACCTAGGGAGAGGAAATCTAGAGGCAAGGTGGGGAGGCACCATGTTCATATTGCCTATATTGTATCTGAGTCTGCATTGCAGGGAGAAGTTGTAATTACAGCATACAAAGGCATTCCTGAGTAGTCTTTGGACAACTCAGCTGAATACTGATGTCTTAAAGCCATGCTAATATCATCATCAGAAAGGGAGGAAAAACCCAAAGAAATTAGTGCCAACCTTTTTAATTAAAATGTCTGAAACTTTGGGTATTAAAAATTAAGACTAATATTCTTTGATGTAACGTGGCCAATGGTAAATTTGAGAGCCATTTCCCTAGATGGGTGTCTTGTGTACATGTTATTCCTAATACTGTTTAATGATGGCACCGTTTATGTGGTCTCTGTAAGAAATGCTCTCAAATTCTCAGAAATTACTTGTGGAGTAACAAAAGGGTCTGAAATGACAAATTTATTATTTTACCTGATTATTGTAGATAGCCTGTGGTTGTAACATTATTTTATAAACCTAATAATTTGCTGAACTTTTTAAAAGGAAAATAACACCTTATTTTTTCTTACATTTGCTTCAGGAACATTATATATAAAACAAAAGGAATAGGTGCAGATATTTCAAGGTATTTTGTGGCTATGCACATCTGCAAAAAATGCGGGACCTAGCAGAGCACTAAATATTACAGTACAAAAGAACAGAATTTTCTTGCCCTTCGATTTTTGTGGTAGATTCTTATAACTGGAACAAGTGAGCTATTAAACAGACATGGTTGTTTTGATTGCTCAAAATATTCCTAATGTTTTATGCATGCAGGTGGATTGCAAATGTATCATGACTAATTTATTTCTCAATTAATGTTAGTCCATTAACTAAAATATTTGTCTAGTTGGGTTTTTTTATTAGACAGTAAACTAACTCGGATTTTATGCAGATGCACTTCAGTGTCCTCCTTGAAATAATATTTGTAGAATAAAGAAGCTTAATCAGATTTATCTTGGTGAAACTCCTTTGACATTGGCTATATCTGACAAAAGTCCACCAGGTTTTATTGAGTGGCATTGACTGTAGTGATCAGTGACTGAACGCTAATGTTGTATTCTTCTTAATTTCAGGATATGAATAACATTTACCAATGTATTTAGCGGATAAATGGAAACCAGATCTTATTGTCAAAAAGGAAATTTGTGTAGAATGTAATTTTTAAGCCATGTTTGCTGTATTTTACACTTATGGAAGCTTCTCTTTACTTTTACTAGTCAAAAAACCTGTAGTACCAAAGTCTAAAAAATTGTTAAAAAGACCAAAATAGATTATGATGAAGTTTGTATGAAAGGAAGATATGACTACCCTGATATCTTTAATTTATGACATGTTTAGTGCTAGTAATGTATATAACTCTTGATTGGGGAATAGCAGAGGTGGGTTAGCTTCTGTCATGCAGCTTTCTACCCTCATATCAAGAGAAGTATGGGAAATGGGCAGTGTGTTGCCTTTAGAACTTTTATTTCATCTTTAACAAAGTATAGTTCATAAATTTATTGTACCTTTTTCAAACTACAAACTGATTTCCTCTTTTCATGATGTGTACAATGCAGACTGCTGGTTCTTTTAAAGGATATCTTATTTTTGCTGACATAAGTGAAACCAAATATGTCTCAGATACAGCATGATGGTACCAGGATCTTGTGAAAGCTATCAAGAAGTCAATTCAAAATAGAAACCACCAGAGAATTTTTGGTGAAAGTTTTTTCATCACAAAGTTCTTAATAATTTCAGCATCCATCAAGGACTTTGGTGACACTGATCTGTATTTTTGCTTCTGGTCAACAAGCAAAAGTTGTTAAGGTATGGGAAGTCTGGGTCCAGGTGAATGACCAAGTACTAATTGCTGCTCTTGCAGCAGTCTCTCCTTAAATTTATGTAACACTTTCTGGAAAATGCCTGTTTTGTCCTCATATAGAACAAAATACAGTTCTCAGCATTGAAACCTTTTCATTGAAATGGTATTTTTATTTTTGTGGCTGATGTACAGGTTTTTGCTGGGGTAGAGTTGTTTTTCTTCACAGTAGCTGGTACGGGGCTGTGTTTTGCATTTGTCCTGGAAACAGTTTTGATAACACCGGGATGTTTTAGTTACTGCTGAACACAAGAGTTAAGGTCTTTGCTGGTCCTTACCCCACCTCGCCAGCGAGGAAGCCGAGGGTGCACAAGAAGTTGGGAAGGGACACACAGGATGGCTGACTCACACTGGCCAAAGTGTTACTCCAAACTCATTCCTTGAGTTTTCTCACTTTTAGTCTTCAGATTTTCTCCCTGATCCTGCTGGTGTGGGAGTGAGTGAGTGGTTATGTGATCCTCAGTTGCCAACTGGGATTAAACTATAGCTCCTGCCCAGTTATTTGAACCTTGTGCTTATGTTCAAGCTGTCTCCAGGGCACAATCTCCTCCCCTAAGGGCATGGAAGCTAGACCATATTTTATTGTTTCTTCTGCGGTTATCCTTTGTCAGTGCAGGTCTATGTCATATATTGTTTCTAAAAATCTCTTTGCAACCTTTCCCCACTCATGTATTGGTGTGAAGAGCTGCTCAGTAAACCAGATTTAGCAGTCAGTGTATGTGTGGACAAAGAAAAAGTAGAAATGCCTACCCCTTTTACCATCTTTTCTACTTACAGTGTGTATAAAGTGCTTAGACTGACAAACTCCTTACATATCCAATAGGTGGCAGGGTGAAATGTGATGTCTTAATAGTAAAAGGTATGTGAAAATCTTAACCTGAAAAAAGCTCAGCTCACTGAGGGTTTTCTTCTCAAGGCAAAACTCAGCTGAGTGTTTTCAGGAGGATTTGCTCAAGTCCAAAGCTCTTTGGCTTTGCCTGGAGATCATACAGTGTGTCATTCATGTTACCCATGTGTGCTTTGTATTTTTCACTGATTACTATTCATCAAGTCTGCTAACTGGGAAGAAGTGTAATACCAGTTAACAACTTTTCACTTGGGACAATCTCAAAGTTAGGTTCTGGCTTTTTGTTGTCTTCAGAAGATATGAATCTGAACCAAACTTGTTAACCCTTTGAAAAAATGGTCTACCTAAACTCTAAAATATTTTGAACTCTTTTGCACTTCAAGAATAAACTTTGAGATATGCTTTTTTTTTGAAATTAAACAATTTCTAGCATGATACTTTATTTTTTAAACAAAAGTTTCCTATTCTCATCCTAGCTATGTCTTTCTCAGACAATAGTGAGTGTTTTGCAAGACTGGAGGAGAATGGAGGAAAAGTTCTGTGAACAATATCTGTTGTACCCTTTCTTTTTCCCCCTGTTTTTCCTTGGAAATCTGTAACAATATTACAGTGTCCACAGAAACCGTTCCAATAAATTTCTCAGTTTCTTCCCAAAAATTAATGTTTCTATGCTACAAAGAAGTTGGAAACTAACCTGGACAATTACTATTTAGCTATACTGTTTCTTATAGGTATAAATACCAGATGTGGAGTAGGGAATTTCTTTTACCTTTGGGAGTCCTGGCTGTATACATGCAGATTAACTTGGTGGTGGTACCTATAATTCATCATTAAATAGTTCTGTAGTCTTGCTGAATTTTTATGGCTTCATGAAGTACCTAATTAAGTCTCTCATTATTTTGAGTATTTTTTTAAGGTAAATCTTTGCCTCTCTCTCTCTCTATATAAGGAAAACATGGAAGATGAAAAAGTGTAGAATTAAGAAATGGCATTATTTTTGAGCCAAAAGAACAGCTATTTAGAACTACAGGATGACAGTTTAATAAATTAATATTGTGGTAAGAATATATTATCTAAAGAATGTAAATTTTTTTTTCTTCTTTATTGGTGAAGACAAAAAATTAGATTAATTTTCCTACAGAAATTGTACTACTGTTAGTTCATTTTTTTATACAAGGAGACTTAACTAAAATTCGTGCCTTAGATTTTTTTCAAGGCAGCTGTGTGGTTAAGTATGGCTTCTTGTCATGGAGCATGTACTACTATGTAGAGTGACCTGAAGAAATAATTTTATATGATGCCTTGAAATGAAAGGGTGTGGGGGGAAAAGATACTGAAACTTGCTTAAATGTTTATGAGAATAAATTGGTTGTGAGGATGGTGCCTGTGGGAAATCTGGCTGGTGAAAGGACAAACATGGCTGCATTTCATGTCTTGTTCAGTACACCTATAATTACAGCAACTAGCAGAAGAAAAGAAAAAAGCAAATGCTCTTTATATCCATTTTCATCCACTCTGCTGATCCTTAAGATGGCCATTACAGCCATAGCACAGGTTTTTTGGTGAGTCTGTTATGTGCAGTGCTCTACTTAATGCCTCCGATTTTGCATTTTGATCTGATTGGTTATCTTTCTTGGGAAGAAAACAAATCTTTATTCTCCATAAATAAGAAATTTGATAAATTTTAAATGTTTGAATATATCACTAGAATTAAATCTTAAAAGGTATACACTGTGTTGTGTTTCTTATCCTTACTGAGCACTGTTCATGTGCCCTTTATTTTAAGTACAGGAAAGAGCCCAGTGACTCTTGCAGGTCTTAAGGGTGTTGTCATTGCAGATCAGTGTCACCCTGGTAATGGTGTATCTGACTGAGCAGAGAAGATATGGTCAGCATGACATGATTGAGAATGTGGAAGATTTCATACGTGTTACATTTCAGAATCTATTTGCTGGTTCTTTGGTTGTTTTTTCTGACCCAATGTGTGAGTTTTATTTGATATCTCTCGTAATCATTAGTGAAATGTCATGAACCACTTTGCTTACTGGATGGAAGACCTGGATGAAAAAAGCCTTTCTTTCAATCCTTATGGTGTATGCAATTACTTGACCCAAGTTTGCTACAGAGTAGCAAAGGGACAAGAAGAAAGAGCAACTTAAAAACCCCAAACCAAGGTCCCAGTGTTTTTAAGAATTTGTGACGTCTTTGGAGCAAGTTTTACACACAATAACTCTGACACTTTTATGTATGGCAGGAGCATACACGAATGCACTGGAAAGGTAAAGGTGGCCCAGGTGTCCCATTCCATTCTAAATCATACTTAGAACAAATACATTTTTTTTTTCTAAAAAAAAACATAAATTGCTGTTTGGAGACCCAGGGGAAAGTTTGAAACTGTGGGCTCCAGTGCCTGCACTTGGCACAACACGCTTTGCTGTGCCAATAGGCCCTAAACAAAATAAAAAAACAAAGTCTTCAAGGGTAGTTTTTCCCCATAAACAGAAATAATGGATTGTGGCTTGCCTGATAGTTTTCAGGGGCTCCAAAGCCATATTACAATCTGTTGGTTAAAAAGAAATATGCTTTATAGAACTCCACTAAGAAAAGTCTGCTGTTGTGAAAATGTAATTCCTTGTTGGTTTATATATTATAGAGTACTGGAAATTTAATATGTAATTCATCATATGCAATTGATGTGATATTGTGTTGCTACTCCAGGCAGCTAGGGGCAGCTGGTGTTCCTTAGATAAGCTTTGTGTGAGAAAAAATAGATGATTTTAACAGAATCTGCTGGATGAATCATTATTAAGAGATTAGGAGCCCAAAAAAATTGAAGGAAGAAGCCTCTAGGAAAATGATTGCCAGTTGTTAGATAAAAGAATTATAGTAACAACGTTGTCCATAAACTTGGTGTCTGGCTAATTATTCATAATATTACACTCAAAGAGGAAAATGCAAAGGGAGATAACACAAGCTATTACAGTAAATGTTAGGAATTACTGGAGGGAATGTTCTGTTTCTGTCATACCATACTGGCTGTAGATTTTCTATGTGTGGAAGTCTTGCTACCACTCCACAGAAGGTGAGCTGTATCAGTGAGGCTGGCTAGCTTTTTACTGTAAGATGAATGAACAAGGCCTTCATGGATGTTCATTTAAAAACTAAAATCAGATTTTAAAGTGTGAGTACCATGTCAACTTACAGGTTTATGCCACCACAAAATAAGTGGATTAATAAGGTAAACAATAAAAGACTGGATAAGAAGTCTTGTTCTGGAGAAATAATAAGAAAATTCAGTCTTTCTTTGGCAAGCATGTCTGAAAGCCGCCTGTTGTGTTCAAGTTTCATGAGGTACTGAGAACCTGATATAATACTCTATATTGTATGTGCTACAATATTCACAGCCTTATGACTGAGCTGGAATGCTCACTGTGATTGTGGTTTTCTTGCTTCTAACAATTCATATCAGATTTAACTTCTCTTGGTGTCTACTCCTTCATTTGATTTTTAGGTTAATAGACACAAAATGGGTCTAGTGTCTGCTTACGCCTTACTTTCATGAATGTTAGTTAATATCCATGCTATCACAACAATGGTCCAAACAATTCCTGTTAGAAAACATAGATAATTGTAAATCAGGAGCAGGGAAATCACAGTTAGAAATGAACAAGTTGCTATCTCACTGAAGTGTCAGATGTCAAACTCCTCTTTGCTAGGAGGCAGTTATTGAAGATGATGGTAAAATGCTGATGTAAATTTGACCTAAGCTTTTTCTCCTCTCACCATTCTGCTCATGTGTTTTACAGCCAATATTGCCTCAGCCGTCTCTTCTTATTGAGTTCAGGTGTCTTAAAGGAAAACAAAGTTCTGAGGGAATTCCCCCTTGAGATGCAGTCTGCTCAATCAGAGCCTGGAGAAATTAGAAATGGCAAGTGAAAATGTAAAAAACCCCAGTGTAGGTGAAGACCGGGTAATTGCAGTATACGTGAGCAAGCAAGTACTCACAGACTTGGTTGCTGACTGACACAAAACCACAACATGCAACCAAAAGGCCCAGTTTCCAGACATAAGAGCTCTTTACTGAGTGCATGCAGTTTCACCCACTAAACCAGCTACACAGGCAGACTTTTGACTGCACGTAGCCATTGAAATACTTACCCTGCTATCTAAAAGGCATTCATCACCACGGTATAGGTCTACATCATGATTTCAGGGACATGAAATGGAAAAATTGCTTGATCAGAACACATTATATTTTTTTTTAGGTTTGCCTTGAAGCAAAAAAATGTGACAATAGCACTTTTTCTTATCCTTGCCTATCTTAATTCTAGAAATGAGAGATATCTGCATTTATACAATTGTATCCCAGATGTTTTAAGTTGTTTTGTATACAAGAAAAATTCAATTGCAGTGAAAGTCTACTGCAATAAGGATTGTCTTTAGTGGTGGTGTTGAGAACAAATGTGGGACATGTTTGCCTATACATCTGAATGAACTTTTCTTGCAGTTTTAAAAATTGTAATTTTTTGTAGTCCTTTCTTTTTCTCTTCTGGGAGCTATTGATGTCAATGGAAGATAAAGCTATTAAAACTAGTGTAGCATATGACTCCAGAAATAAGGGGAGTAACCGACTTTATTACTGTAAAATATTTATAGTTAATTCTGCATGCTAGTTACTTTCAAACTTTGTGCTTGCTGTTCAATGCACACCAGCAGTCTGAGTTACAATCAACTTAATGCTGTTAGACTCTGGTAAACAAGCATTATGCTGCTGTGAATACTTGAGCTAAACTATGCTCTTGAATTTGGAGTTCTTGACATTAGAACTGACTGAGTGGGTGTTATGCAAGTTGCCTCCCCTCCACTACAGATTTACTTTCACATTAAAATAAAGCTGTCTATTTTAATGCCCTGGTGATGGTTTTCACAGGCCTGTCTGGGGACACAGGATGTCAGGCAGTCAGAAATCAGAGTTGGGAAGGAGCTATTCTTGGCAAGGAGTGATGGGTAGCAGCCAGCCCTGCTCAAAGCAGGTCTGTGTGTTCACTGCTGTGACCCTGGGACCCTTAGACTTTGTACCAAACCTTTTCCTAACAATTGCTGAGCCATGTACAAGCTATCCATCAACAATCACGCAGATGGAAAGTTTCTTCACAGTGAAGTTATCTGGATGAATGTTTCATTTTGGCAGTGTTTGGGGCTTCTCTAATGTTCAGCCTGTGGGGAGGCCAATCAAAGGGTAAGTGCAGGCTGCAGCAGCAGCATTGGCTATGTTTGGGTAGTGTCTCTGAGATTTATTGGGTAAGGCTCAGCCAATGTTTGTGGTGGAGGGAAAGCTTTGGGTCTCAGTCTTTGTGTGGCTGGACAGAAGCTGTCAAATAATGTAATGCCATTCTTTTCAAATGAGTAATTTTTTGAGAAAAAATAGTAAAAAGAAACCAGGGAAATCAAACACAGTTTATGCTCTAGAGAAATAGGATTGATTTTTGTCTCCATCATAACCACGTTGAATTCTACTGGATTTGTCTTAAGTGAGGTTCCTCAAACTTTCACTCTAGATACTGCATGGAAAGAAGTGTGTATTTCTTCAAAAGTCTTCCTAACATTCACTTTTTTGCTTCTGATTTATTAAGGTTTTGAATGTAATGTTCTTGGTTCAGATGGAATTTCTTTTTTTTGTTCTTTATCTCTTTTATGTTGTAGCCATGTGATCTCAGCTGGAACCTGAGATGTGGCTATGACTGACAGCATCCCTTAAGCAAGGAACAGTGAGTGAGAAAAAACTGATTACCTTCACATTATTGTGTGATAATTAAAGCTGTAATCTAATTAACCTTCATTTCCATCATGTGGTTCTTTTGAGAAAACCATTTGTAAGTGGCATTCCCTTGCTTCATCAAAATTGCAAGGAAGTGGATAGTTCTGGGCTGGGACTGAGCTGAATGGTTTTGAATATCCTTCTCTGTAGCACTGCCATGTACCATCATCTTCATTACCTCTAGCATTACTGGTTTTTTATGTATTTGTCAGCCTAAATTTACACTGGAATTACCTATTTACCTTGGAAACACAAAGCTATTTAAGTCCTCTGAAATATTTGCTTAAGAAGAGATGTTTTTCATGCCTAAAATGAAAAGGAAGCATGGGGAATTTAGGAAACACAAGTTTCAAGAAACTGATTTGCAACAACTGATCTTAGTAATGTGATTGTAGTGAAACTTGTCTTGCCATACCTTTTCACTTGCAGGTCACAGGATCCAAAATGATGTGATGTTTTCTTTACTGAGGTCACTTCTTTTTCCCTTTTTCCCCAACGTTTTCTCAAGGATTTAAAGAGACAGAGAGGGATTCATCTTTAATGACACCCTTTATTCAGTCTGCAGCATGCTGCTTTCTAATTTAGGTTGCATTGTCAGAATCCTTCTTAGCTAAATGCTGAAGTGCCAGGTATAAATTTAGTCTCAGCAGCCAGGAAAATGACTCAGAGGAACTCAACACCATGGATACTCATCTTGGTGGAATTCATCACTGGGATTCCAAAGTAGGAAGAAAAGAGTTTGGGGATACCTGGTGTTTAGGGGGAAGTGAAAGAAGGAATATAGGAGTGAAAAAAATTGTATGAAAACTACAATTGCACATTTTCAAGTGATAGAAAAAGCTTTTTTTGCCTTTTTTTTTTTTGGTGGGAAAACAAATAGGAAAGAGATCGTGAAAAGCATTATATCTTCCTGTAACTATGATGATCCTGAGGTATTCTTTTTGGCGTAAAAATGTAGATTCAGCCAGGCACAGTCTATGACTTGTTTTGATTTTTAGAAATCACTATATGATTGCAAAGCAGCAAAAAACCCTCAGAAACTCTCACAAAGAGTGCTAGCATTGCTGCTTTTAGTACTGTAAATTCTAAAGAGAAGTACATTGTAGTTTTGTTCCTTAGGTAATATTTAAATACAAAACTGTATATCATTACCGTAATCACAAAATGGTACATTTCAACCCACCTGCTAAAGATAAGAACAGAAGAGTTCAGCTGTGTATAAACTTATAAAGTGAACTCACTATATAAAATGACAGAGTAGTACATTTGAACTCTGGAGTAGGATGATGCTATAGCCCTTTCTCAGTCCAGTAATGCCAGAAGGAACCTTAAATATTCTGCCCATTCAAACCTCCATTGAGCAATGTTTTTAAACACATAATAATCCTTCTGTATTGAATCCATAGGGACTTCTGTTAGTTCAGAAAATAAAAGTAACACTGCAAGCACAAGGTACAGTCTGAATCTGTCCTGAGAGTAGCAATGGCGTTGATAGAGCTCGGCTGACCTTGCTATGCTGTTTGACAAGATAGGCTGCCTCCAGGTAAGCCTGCATAGGTTGTACTGTTCATCCTGATGTCTGTCTTGGGGACTGATTGAATACACTGATATAACAGGCCTAGTATTAACAGCTTGGCTAACAGGCTCAGCACAGTTGAATCCTGGGACTTAATCTCGTGGGACTAAACTCATACTGAAGGTGCAAAAGCATAGGAAAAAATATCTGTCAGCAAAAATCTACCTTATAACAATTATGCAATGCCAACCATTAAAACATGGTTCTAGATATTTTGTTTATTGCAACCTGACTAGGAAGAATCAAGTTCTACTCTATTCTACAAAGGAAAAGGGGTAAATTTCCCTATGAGCTGAAGAAATGCAGTATCTGATGGACTTCCTTTTTTTTTTTTTTTAACCATCTCCAAGTTTTTTATAAGATGAAGGTATTTTAAACCTGTGTGACGTTCTTGTATATTCAGATATTTGTGATGTGTCCTTAGTGTGGCTTGTGGTATACAGTGATTTTAAATTGGATTTTAAAAGGAAGAATTTAATAACTGTTTACATGTCTTTAGGACTAGAAGTAGTGTTGGGTATCTGTCAAAATGGGAAATTTCAAAATATGTGCGATATCTGATGCATTTATGCCTTTGAAATTTTTCTCTAACCAAGTTTAATTCTTGTGGCTGCAGCATACGACTAATTTTTCTTTGCTTCTTTCCCCTGCCAGGGAAACTTGCTATAATCAAAAAGCAAAGCAAACCAAATCTCTTTAAAGGGTTTTTAGAACTTGAACACATGGGAAGAATGTACTGTTTCCCTTTAAATTTTATGCTTAACAAAAGTCTAAACTGTTGAGAAGACTTGTAGCTTCAGATGCTCAGATTTATACCTGTATTCTAATAAATCAGTATTATGGGCTTGTCTTCCATTGGTCTTTAGCAGTTCTAAGATATTTCTAGAAGACCATGTCAGCCTGTTGAGTCCATTCAACATCTGCTCTTTTGCTTTGGGAAACCAAAGTATTTTTTCAGATGTGGGAGTATAATGGGAGTACAAGCTTTACAAATGCTGCTGTAGTAGAAATTTAAATTGCACAAAAAGAACAGGGAAAATCTGAACAGTGTCAAGAATAGTGTTTACATTTTTCTGCTGCAGCTTGTTTCTTACGAAATGGTGAGACCTAGCAGCAGAATATCATTGGTAATTCATCAGCATTCATTGCTAGGGACAATAATATGCTTTTGCCTTGCTGATCTTAGCACATTGATTTTCATTGCAACTTTAGTGCACATTTCTAGGAGCAAATGGAGATTTTCATAGTCGTAGTGCTGCACATGAGCTGGCTTCCCTACATCTGCTGCAAATGGGATTCCTTTTTTAGCAGTGATATTTTCTTATTGTGAGGCTGACAATAAAAAAATCAAATTCCTGTCAATTATGCCAGAAGTTTTAATAAGTAAGTTATTTATAGTTTCACACTAAGAGTTTGCTTCCTCAGTAATATAAATCAGCATGATGCTTTTTAGTTGAGATTTTGTGTTGACATGTGACAAAATCATTGATTCAAATCCACCCTTAAAAGAATTTTGTTCCCATGACAGCCTAGCAGGGCAGAAGGACTTTGTCTTGACAAATGCTTTGACATTGGGTTTGAAGCGTTGCTCTACTCTGTTGCAAGGCTATCAAAAGTAACATCTGATATTTAGTGGTTGCAGGAATGGTTTTGAAAACAAAACAATTGCAGCAGATCTGGGAGGATGCTGAGGAAAAGGGGAGAACTATTCCGAGATTTAGTATCAAAAATTAAGTGCTTAAATTACCAAGAATTAAAAGGTGTAATGTGACTTGATTAGTGGAGTTTCTGAGTACCCCTCTGAGGGTACATATCAAGCCCATTTGGGTGCTGGAACTGACTCTCTGCCAAGCCTTAACAATGTAGATGTCTTTACCTTAGATTGGTTGGAGGAATGATTCCATATTTGATAAAAGCTCACAGGCAAAACCTGTTAATTTCATGCCAGCCCTGGCTCTGGTGGGCTAATAAACTGTCTAGATCTAGAAGTAGTGCAATCCATAATGAAGTGATGGGATGTTGGTAGGGATGCCCATCTTATTGAAGTCTAGTATTTGAGAGAGCCCAAGGAATGCCAAAGGCACCTTTTTTTTTGTTTACTGCTACACTGAAATAGTACAAGAGAGAAAAGATTACTTCCTTCTCACTTGCATATTAATATATGAGCAGGAACACCATTTAATCAGAGGAAGGAAAGCTCTGTACACCATTCCAGACATTCAGTAGCTTCAGTATCCTTATTCAAGCTGTAGTCAGTTGCTTATGGTTATGGGGAAAAGGTTATGCTCACAGCAGTGCTTTGTAGAAGTTATTTTTGGGAGAGGAGAGAGATCAGAAATTACCCTCATTTCTTAGTAGGGACTTCATAAAATATTTATTGTAATTGTCTCAACAACTTATAAGGTCATGACTGTTTTGGGTAAAATGAATGGTATGTTTTCCAAAGTGACATAAGAAAATTAGGGCAGTGATTGGAATTGAGTTTCCTTGCCCAAGCAGCAGGCCAAAGGCTACCCCAAGAAAGCTGGATCCAAGTATAACTCCTAGTGGAAGAAAAAATTTAAATTCTTCTCTAAAAATAGCAAATGCACCATATGAGGTAAGATGTTTCAGTGTTTAATAATTTTTCACAATTTATTTGGAAAGTTTGCACTTCCTGCAGCTCAACTCAGTAAGCTCCAACTTGCAATTACTAGTTTTTGTATCCTTGTCAACAAAAGCAAAATATGTCATGTACCCTCAGTAACAGATCTATTTCTTCACATAATTGTGTCAAGTGATAACTAGTGTACAGCCTTCTCTTGGACAGTGAAAAAAGAACCCAAGTTAAAAAAGCTTTTTCTGAGTGGTGTTAAAAATTATGACTTATAAGCCCATACCTCTGTTATCTTGGAGGAACTTTTATTTGCCTAACATTTAGCTGTCCAACTTGGCAGGTGCTGATATGAAACTAGTCCTCTTTTGTGCATTTTGTATAACTTCTATAAAAGATTTCCCCCTCATTTGATTGTGGTATGATTTGGGATATTTTATGTTTTTAAACAGTAAATGAAATTCTTCACATCCTTATCTGTATTAATGAGAACGATCTGCTATGCTTTTAAAATCATTGCTAAAAATATTTTGAGAGCAGTTCAAGACTTCATCTCAGTGTCCTTATTACTTCACTATTTTCCATGATCTTTCCAGTGTGGTAAGTGTAATCTGTATGTGTGGATATGAGAAAACATTGAGAGGTTTGGTTAAAAGAGCACTGGGAAACATTTCAGTTATTAAAAGGAAGCACACAGAAGATATTTCAACAATCTAGCAATTTGCTCTTTAGTGGGAGTTCCTGCTTGGGCGTAACTGGTAATAGGAGAACTTGTATTACTGCAATTGTAACTTGCAGTATTTATTTGAAAATTATAGTGAGTATTCTAAAAGCATGATTTTAAAATATTGCTCTCCTACTTTTCTTAACAGTGTAAAATTTGTACTTTCAAATTCAATGATTGAGACAAACTCAACATTAGAAGCATACAGTCAAACTAAAATGTATTTGACTAAAAAACAAAGTCAAGCTGTGTCAAAGATGACATCTGCTCCTGTTTTGACTTTGTACTACAGCACATTTTCTATTTCCTTCATTCTTGGGAGAAAAGAGACAGTGACTAATACACTACTTCTGTAGGGCACAAGATATCTGTTTCAGTCTAAGCAGATGAATAATCTTACTGACACCAGTGGGGCTATTTGATAGCTGAAAAGAAATCGAGTTTAATTTTATATTACACTTTTTTCCTATAAAATATGTTGTATCTTTCTTGACAATGCTTATGCTTAAATCAGAGCAATTTTTCTCAGATGAGTGTTTAAGAACAATCACTAAGGGTAAGCTGAATAAAATTTGAAATTAGATTGTCTAAAAATATCTTATGATGCAATGTTTGAAATGTTCTTAGTGAGATATTGGCACCTCATTTGCCTGAAGTTTGACATACTTAAAGCTGTTAATGCTTTACAGGTCTATGTTTATATGCCTAGTACATCAAGATGTTTTCGATAATGTGTTCTAACTGCTGAAAGGAACTTCAGATGGCAAGTTGTGTGCACATTTTTCTTTTATTCATATTTGTTTATCTCATCCTAGGCCTCAGGTAACTCTTGGACAACAGTATCACCTTAATCTTATTGCTGTGATTTAGCTTTCAGCTCAAGTTCCAGGTATCCTTGGAGGCATATTTGGGGAGACCTGGCTTCCTTCAGTGGTTGCAGAAGAGTGCTTGCTTCTTTGCAAGGTTTGTCACAGTAGGAGTTTGGGCAACTGTGATCTTGAAGTCCTCACAGCCTCTTAAGCAAGGAGGAAACCTTAAGGCACCATGCCTGACAATCAGATCTGGTTCTGGTGCATAAATGACATCTGCTTGGCAGATATACAGACCTGGTGTTTATGTGTACATGCTCTATTTGTTGATACACTGTGAGAAAATTCTCTTAGTGCTTCTCTTTGCTTTTACTTAAATTTCCAAAGATAATGTGAAATGTAGTATTCTGTACTAGATGGACTACAAGGATAAAGGAGTAGCTTTTCCATTTGTAGCAGATTAAATAAGGCTTTTACTTGAATCAAAAGATCTTGCAGCTGAATGTTATAATCAGACTATCCGACACTGGGAGAAAAATTTGAGCTCACCAAAAAACCTTGTCAGGGTGTCTTCATAATTTTCAGTTTCTTTCAGTTGTTGAATAATTTCAAATTTACAAAAACCTTATGGCTGCATCAAGCATACTGCACATTGAAAAATCAATGAAAGCATTGCTATAATGCAATAGAATCCTGCTATTCCATTGAGATCAATAAGGAGTTTGGTCAACGTGCAGAGTTGTACGTTCCCTAGAGTAGGGAAGGATATTTTGACAATTATATCTTACAAATTTAGTAAAATATTATTCTAAGATTATTTAGATGAAAATGTCTGGTGGCAGAGTCATCATTTGATAATGCAGTATTCTGATTCTTGGGGTTATTTTTCTTTCAAAACTTAAAAAGAAAACCTGACTGCTCATACTTGCAGATTTCTTATTTTTCAATTTTGACTGTGGCTATTAGAGGTATGTCTGCTTTCTTAATTAATATCTGTTTTTCCTGCTGCCACACTTTCATGGTACATTCATGACAAATGGCTTGCAAAGTTATCAAAACTCTTTTGTGAGTGTCTTTTATGGCAGAAAACAAGTCTGTTTCCTGTGTGACTATGCATTTTATAAAAATATATTAATTCTGAACTCCTGCTTCTTGCACAGAACTGACAGTTTGCAAGTGACAGGTCTACTGAATGGCTTTGCAAGTAGAAAAAGACTTTCAAGTAAGTGAATAATTTCTTCATAGCACCTTTCACGTCAATAAGAGTCTTTTCATAGAATATTGTAATCTTTGGATCCAGCCTATAAAGCCCATTTAATACATTTGAAATATTGTAAGGGAGTAATTAAATCTTACCATATTCTTGTGTTCCTTGACAATATCTCCCTTTAAAATTGTAATATCCAATTATCTGAAGTAGGTTCAAGTAGCAGGGAATCTTGATGTACTATTCAAAGTGCTTTTTGTCCTATGGGAACAGTGGGCCAGTCATATCAAAACCTTTTATCGTTAGCAGATGTAAGTTCCTTCTAAAATTGTTTTGTATTTAGTGATATGGAAGATAAATCTGTCATCTTAAAGAGTCTCCCTGTTGACTGAGCTTTTCTCTTTCCCAACCAAAAATTTGTGGGATTACAAATTAGGAGGAGTGAGTATTCAGAAGGGATTACAAAGGAGGAGGAGTGAGTATTCAGAAGAAAACTATTACAGAGTTTTCTCTTTTTACTGATCTAGCCAATGTCACTTCTTATAATATGGCAGTCTTGCAGTCCTAGAGGTGGCAAAAACAGAGTGACACTGGTGTGAAACAAGGCAGGATAGAGTCTGTCTATATTGAATGGGAAAGGACAGGACAGAGCTGGATAGGATGCTGCGGTTTGTGATTTCATCATTTTGATTGAAAATAGTGAGCTTTTCTTTGAGAGTTTTGTGCAGCAGCAGGGAAATAAACATCTTTATGATTAGAAAATATAGATATTTGTGCAAAGACCAAGAGTTCATTGACGCTAGATCACCTTTTATATAGGTTTAAGTCTGATGTTTTCTTTTTATACAGCTGAGTAGACTTTTTACAATACCATGTTACTCTTTGGAGGTTGTCTTTTATTTACAAGAATTTTTCTCAATTCCTACAAAATATTATCTTAGGGCCATAGGGAAATTCTATTTATTGCCAATATAATCTAAGTAAATTCTGCTGTGCTCTGTGGAGTTATTTTGTATTTTTCAAGAACACATCAGAAGACAGACTCCAAGTTAGTCACAGTGTGTTTATGTCACTGACCAGGTTTTTAAAGGTAGTTCCAGTGCAAGAGGCAGTTTAGGGAATTTTAGAAAAGATGTACAAAAAGATGAACATAAGCATAACATTTAAAATCAGCAGGTATACAAGTTGTCACATTTTTGATATGGTTAATTCTTTGGAGGTGACTGAAAATAAGAGTGTAGTTTGAATTGAATAGATACAGCAATTGTTTACAAGAACTAAAAATCTCCACAGTTGAAAAGTCTTGCCAGGCATCAGTTCCAAGGATCTGCAAATGAATTGTTAAACTGAACTGTGGCCTCCAACATAAATTTTTTTAAGAGAGTGAGAAAATGCCATCTCCTGAATGATCTGAAATAAGTGCGATGATAATTAACTTTGAAAGTGTTGTGAGGGTATTATAAAGATCCCATCTGATTTGTACATTTCTGCATCAATTGCATGGTTTAAAATAAACATGGAGGTTCCTCATTATGTCTTTGTGCAGCTGCCTGGCTACTTTCATCTTTGTTTAGAGTTATGCTTTCAGTCTGTGATAGAACAGCAGTTATTAAGGGTATAGATTTTGAGTGAAGAAAAAAACGTGAAGTGCACCAAATTTAATGAAAATAAATAGGTATGTGCTAAGTGGAATTTTTCTTGGGACAAGAACTGAACAAAGGACTCACAGTTAAAATGTTTTCCTAAATGTTATTCTTACCAAAAACTGCACCACCCCTGCTCCCCCCCCCCCCCCCAAAAAAAAAAAACAAACCCAAAACCAACAAACCCAAAAGTAAAACATTTGGGAAAATTTTTTTAATCTGGATTAATTTTATTAATTTAATTGTTAATAATTCCATAGTGCTTGTTTTAGTAAACCCAATAAGACACTTGGAGCATGGAATGGTCTGAGAAGGAAAACGTAGGCACACATTCTTACACTGTGCGCACTGTCCCTTTTGCCTCTATGAATACTCACACCAATAAGACACCAGTGTCTGAGATAATATTGCTGTACAGAAATAAATCACTTTTGATTCTCCTATGATCAATATGAATTTATTGAAATAATAAAATGAAATATAGCCCAGTGCAAAGTCTGAGTAAGAGAAAAATCACATAGTTTCTTGAGGAGACTGTAGTTGTACCATCAATGGGAACAAAATTACCAGGGTGGTTCCATAGAGAAAAGAATGTCTTAGGCTCCCAAGGAGGCAGCTGGAGATGAAAGAGGATCCTTATCACATAAAAGTCTCTGAGTGAGCACAGGCAGGCAAGCAAGTGAAGACCACCTGAGGGAGAGAGAATAATAACATGGGTATCAAGATAAGCTGCTTCTCCTTTAAAATGATGAAAGTTACTAGAGTTCACGGGGATAAAAAGTATGAGAAAATTTGCAAGCAGTCCTGATAACTCTTATTTAATGGGGAAATAAAAGCACTTGTTTTGGAGAGGCTTGAGTTACTTTGTCACTTGGACTTTAATTTTTACCAGAATGCTCACTTGTGAATCTATGAGCAATGGTTGTATTTGCTTTGCATGTGGAATTCAATAAAAGATATAATCATAATTCCATGCCAGAAGTAGCCCTATACTGCCATTTAACATTTAAAGTGCAGAATCCCAGGCTTGTCATGGATGGAAGTGCAAATATACAGCTTCTTCTATAACAATGACATCCTTTAAAGCCAGGCAACATAATGCTCACAAGGAGTTTGTTTATTCTGAATCTTTTAGAGAGGCCTCAGGAAGTATCAGTGCACCAGAATTTAGGTTTAAAGTGAATGAAAAAGTTTAACTTCTGGCTAATATTTAACTAGCCTGAACTTGATCTTTCCCAATGCATCTTAGATATAAGAATTTCAGCTGAAGTGAAAGCATTTCGTTTTCTTAGAATTTTCTAATTCTTTTTGGCTGAAAGAATTGTTTTATCTTTCTGGGGGAAAAAAATCCACTTTAAGTTTAAAAGCCTGCATCTTTTTTCTAACAGGGATGAAAGCCTGCACTGAGACAGCAAGAAAGGCCAGGCCTTGCCCTGTGTCTTTCTCTTTGTATTGTTTAGTTTTCCAATTACTTTCAGTAAATCTGATTTTTTTTTTTTAGATTAACAGTAATATTTAATAGGGAAATATGAAATTTTACATACCATTGAAAGTATTTTATTTCTAAGATTGCTACCACAGTTGTCAGACCAGCAGGTGAGTTTACAATGCCTTTGATTCCAATAGACCTTCTTGATAGCATAGCTCTTACCAGTATATTATACAATAAAGTGCTTGTGTCGCAAATTAATCAGTGGGATGTGGGTATCAAACTGTGTGGAAGATTGTAGAATTGAGGACTAAGGATGTTGTGTTTTATATATACTAATTCTCTTTTCCTAGCTATTGGGGTTTCAAATATATCTAGTTATTAAATTGGTGTGGTACTCATTTGCTTTTTAAACCCCTATTATGGTATGAATCTGTTATAATATTTCAGTTTTGCTATAAAGTAGCTGTATCCTGTGGTTAAAAACAGCAGATACAATGCTTGAATGAGAAATACTGTTCCTGCCTTAAAAGTGAGGATGAATAACTGACTTCAGGTTCCATGGAGTTGCTTAGATTTGTTCTGTAAATAAAAATCAAGTCCTTTAGAATACTCTGTATCCTACACAACCTTTAATTTCCTGACAAAGACTTTATTATATTTTTTCCTGTTCTTCAGTGACTTCTCTAGATGATCCAAGAGAAAACAAGGAAATAGTGAAGGTCATTTTTCTTCTTTAATAAAAAGTATATTAATGACAGAAACGTAGTGCAGATCTGTGTAGCAGAGTATGTCAAAGATGTACCAGGTGAGAAATGTCCATAATTCACCAAGAAATGTTATGACAGAATAAACAGATACCATTTGTTGTTGCACTGATAGATCCACATGTAAACTTTGTTAAAATTTCCACGTACTGGGATAAAGCAGCCAGGATGTGTAGACTTTTTGCCTGGTATGTGCAACAGTACTGAACCCATAAAGGGAATAAAACCTCTCCCAAATGATTTCCTGCTTGTCCCTGCTGGGTCACATATCATATTGTTTAAATTATACAATCTGGAGTGGGATTTCTGAAACTTGAGTGTTTGCAGTTCAGTTAGAATGAGGCTTGAGGTAGCTTAGGGGATTCCCCTGCAAACCTCATCTTGCTTGTCTTTCACCTCATCTGTTCAGATTAGGAAAATGTTACACTCAATTTAGTCTCTTACAGATTTTTTTTTTGAGCTAGTAAAATCTCAATTTAATTGAGTATTTTAAATACCACTTATCTGCTGAGAATGTTTGGGTTCATTGCAGGGCAGACTTGGTCTGTCTTCTACAAGTTCCAGGAGAGGTCAGAAAGTCAGGCTCTCAGCTGGTACAAAGCAAAGTACTTCACTGATTTCCATAGGTCTTTCATCGCTAACTCCCATGTTTCTTACCTCCTGTCTCAGGTATTAAGAGAATTAAACAAACCTCAAGGGAACTTAACATACTTGTTCTGAAAACCCTTCCTCCCCAACCCTCAGCTTCTATACTTGCTGCAATAGATTTAAATCCAAACTCCTTTTTAAGGGGGGTGATCTAAGTTCTTCAGTACAAAGTAATAAAATCCTTTCTAGAATTGTTCCAATATTGATCCAATATAATGCAAAACTTCTTCCTAAGTAATTAGCTCCATTCTACTTCTATAGAGATTGAGATATAGGCTGATAACCATGGTGATTTGAAAGATGAATTTTGCTCGGAGTAGATGAAGACCTTAACTATAACCATGTAAAAATGTTCAATTTCTTACGTTAACTTTATGGTTTGGTGATAGATATTGTCAGAAATCCAGTAGAAACTGCAGTAAGCAATTTTCTTCATACAACATATATGGAAATTTTCAGATTTTAAAATTAATTTTTAACTGTTTTCTGAGAGATGTTTTACAGGGATGAAAGCATGTGTATTTGTCCAAATTTTCAGCTCAATAATTCTACAATGCACTGGTTATGTATGTTTGATTTTGTTGTGTAAATCCTACTAGTCATTGCATGCAGGATTTTCCTTGACATTCTTTTCCTCTGACAGCCATGGATTAACAAGTAAAAATGAGCAAGCCCATCTGATCTTCAGGCAGGTAATCAGTCCTGCTGTGAAACAGCTGGATAGTCTAGGTGTTACTGGTGTTACTCTGTAGGCTACAGTGTAGCTCTGGGTACAGCTCAATTACACTGTGATTGGCAGTTGTCACAAGAAATGAAATGTCCCTCTGATACAAGTACATTTGGAACTAAATGTGATCTGGAGAGCAACTATGGCATGTTTTGGGTGATGCTTTTTGAGACAAAATTGTTCTGAAGGCTCGAAGTTCAATTGTTTTGGTTTGTGCATTGGAAATGTTCCTCTCAGTGTTGCTGTCTTCCCTGGTTCACAAAGCTGTGAAAAGGCAGAAGAAACAGGGATGTTTCTTAATGCCACTTCTAAGGTTGCTGTATGTTGTGTACATATAGACACTTATACACACTTTTTATCAGTGAATTCTTGCATGAATTTTCAATGCCATGGCACCAGAATGCGTGTTAGCACAGTCATGTCTGTATGTCCTTGTCTCCAAGCACTTTCTGCCTTTTGCTGTTTCTCATTACAATAGGTAGCTAGTAGTGGAAGATCAGCGAGACAAGAGCTTGTTGGGCTCTTTTTTACCTTTCCTGTGCTTCCAGTTGCAATTCTATGTATAATGTGTTTTCTTACCTCTGCTGTGATACAGAAACTTTCAAGACTACTTTTTTGGTGGGAGAGGTGTGTTGTCAGCTCTAACTGCAGTACCAAAAAACTACGAAATGAGAGAAGTTCTTGAGGCAGTTCACAGATTGTAATTACTAAAAATAAAGTGAGTCATGTGGGTTTCTCATTTTTCACCTTGAGTATTGATGTACCTGGGATCATTTTTCCCTGAATAGATTGTAGAAAAAGAATGATTAGTCTGAATTCCTAACAGGTTACACAGAAGTTGCATTCTCCCTGGTGTGTCCTTGGTAATATTACTTACAAAAATGTCTAATATTAACTTTAGAATAGCCAAGGACAGAAAATCAATGGTTTGTTTAGGAAACCATCCTGGAAGTTTTTGCTCTAAAAATATCTGGATTAGTTGCTCTAATAGTAATTTCTTTTTCTATAGTGTTGTAGAGTCCACTGTAAAATTTTCCTTCTGCGTTTTATATACCTTTTTAAACTAGCTTTTGATTGTTCTTCTTGTATCTCTTCCTAATGTTCTGTAATGTCTGTTTCCTGGTAGTAAAATTTGTCCTTGTGGATCACTTATGAACAGTTTCTTACGAATTTTAACACTGTGAGCTACATTATTCTGGTCCTGATTACACTGTAAGTGTTGCCTCACCACTCTGATTTGATTCCCCTGGTTTTGCACACACAGATTGCAGTAATCTTCTTATGGTGCAAAGACAAATAAAATCTTTCTCATTGTCTGATGAAGATAGTGGTGGCTTCTTTACATCTGGTATGCTTGGCTTTATTTTTAAAAAAGTATTTAGCTATAACCACACAGTCATTCATGTGCTTAAACATCTGCAGAATCTGAGCATTAGCTTTGCTTTTCTCTCTTCTGAAGAATAAAGATTTGTAGTATTAGAAGTACCATCCCCATTACCATTCCCCATTCCCTTCTCTCTTTAAGTTTGGGTTTAGTTTCTAGCTTTATTCTTTTCCACTTTTAGCAATAAATCCCTTCTCCCTGGTTCTCCTTGACCCTCAGCATTTTTCATTTATGGTCTTTCTAGTTTCTCCTTGACTAATCATCTTGTATTTTTTAATAGCTTGGAGAACTTTAACAAAAATGCCATTTTTAATCTAATTTTCTGTTTCCAGCATGCATTTTAGTAATCCTCTTTTCTTATACTACTTGCAATTAATGTATCCCATTAAGTGTCCCAGGCTATCAATGTGTCATTTGCTCAAAGGATTAATGTTGAAAAATGTATTAGCAGTAATACATAGTAAATGAGAGGGATTCCTCTTATGCCTGCTCACTGGAAACAAGAATGCTGCTTTACCTGGAGTCCCAACTAAAATGAGCATAAAACACAAACAAGGACTGCTTCTTAACAGATGGGTTCTCCACGACATTAATTAAAATCTGTTTCCAGTAGTAGGCAATATTTTCCTGCAGTCTTTTGAGAATCCTCTTGTAGTTGTGAGCTATGTGCTTTGTGATGACAATCTTTGCCAAATAAGCCTGCAGAAGTAAAGGTTAACTAATTATTGAAATAGTGCACTGAAGTAGCTTTGTAGCTACAGTTTTGAGAGAAAAGAAGAGCACAAAAATAGATTTCTGGTGGTCTTGGACCTCTCCAGTTCTGACTAGGCCCTGACAGGAGTAAAACAAGAATTCAGAAGGATTGTACTCTGTTGCCTTGGAAAAATGCTTTCTTGTGGAGAGGTCAGGTACCAATGTACCCCCTGGTTCATGCAGCTTTGAGTCAGTTCTGTAGCTTCTTAGCAGCTATATTACAAGATGTCAGAGTAATTTCTATTTCTTGGCCTAGACTGAAAATATATGTATAAACACACAAGTTCTTAAATGTCTTCTGTAGATCTAACAGGTATTTTGGATGCCACTAGAAAACAACAAATTGGCTTGATCTGTACTTGGGAGTATTTTACTTGTGGCCATTGCTGTTTTCCCACTACAAGGAGGATATGCTATTTATGAAATTGCTGCTCATGTGCTGGGCCAGCATATAAATCAATCCTGACTAGAACTGTCAGGATTTTCACTGCTCAGTGTTTCATGTCTATGTTTCAACAAGATCTCAAAATGGATATATTCTTTGCTAAACCTTGGTATTGACAGATTAAGTGTCTTCTGTAACAGGAGCAGGCCCTACTCCTGAGATTGGCCTGAACTTTGCCGGACTTCAAGTGGGATTTCATGTCAGCGTTTGGACTCTCTTGATCAGTACACCTGTGCCACTTTAATTTTATGTCTGTTGATTTTACAGTTGTTTATTAATAAAATTAACTTTATCTGCATAAATGTTATTAACAATTTGCTAGGTTTTTTTTACTTGTAGATTTTAGAAGGATAAGCTTCCTAATTAAAATACAGACTTTATTTGTAAAATATTTGTTTCATTCCTGTATACCATGGGAAGGAGGAGCCACAGGCTGCTCAGTCTTACTCCTTGGGAAGAAGATGGCTCAGAGGGGAATATCACCAAAGTGTATAAATACCTGATGGGGGTAAATAAAGGAAATGCTATCAGAATCCCCTTAGCTTTATCCAGTGAGAAGTAAAAGGACAATGGGCACTAATTGGAATACCAGTTTAATAAGAAAACTTTTTCTTTTTTCTTTAACTGTGGAGCAAGTTGCCCAGCTGGTGTAGTCTCCATCCTTGGAGATATTCAGAACAGGACTGTACACAGTCCTGAGCAGCCTGTTGTGGCTGATCTTGGTGTGAGCAGGCAGTCTTAAAGCAGATGTGAGTAGATGATCTCCAGCTACCCCTTCCAAGCTTGGTACTTCTGTAATTGTTCTTAGGATGTGAGGAGGACATTTGATTGGATTTTAAAACTGATGAAACCTTAAAATGAATTAGTAGATTAGAAAGCATTAACAAAAAAATTGTGAGTCAGGCTCCTGATTTCATAATAACTGAGTTAATTTTGTGGTGTCTGAGGGTCCTGGTACATGAGGAAGATTTTGTGTGTTGTTTCTGTTGCCTGCATGATCTCATTTATATTGGAAATAGGATAGAATGGCTTCTTTTTGTCATGTGTCTGACTGTAAGTCTTTTAATATCAATCCTCAAAAAATTACCTAAATCCAGTGGTCATAAATGGTCTGTTCAATGTCTTTAAAAAGAAAAAGTTGCTAAGAGTTGATGGTATGGTGAATGTCAGGCAGTTGATAATCTATAACATTTTGAAGATAGTTGAAATTGTGACCCAAAAGAGTTCAGTCAGGGTCTGAATCGCTTTTTTGCCATATAATTTTATTCTTATATATGAGGATTAAGGGTGGGCAGATAGGAAGTTTCAGCTGTAAGACCCATCATTAGAGATGATCTAATCCTTCTAGCCAGTTAAGTCAGCATGATTATTAGACCTGGATGGAAAATGAAAATATGAAAATTAGGTAGTAAATCAGAAAAGTCAGTTTGATTGTTTAAAATAGTTATTGAAGTTATTAATTGATGGTTGGCTCTCTTCCCAGATGGCATTGTTGAAAAAATTGTCATTTCTTCTTCTATTGTGCAGAGGAAAGGAGATGTACTATATCCATAACTAAATTAAAAAGTACCTGCATTGAGGAAGGAATTCAGAGGAAGATTGAAGGGTACTCATTCTTCCAGAGTTCATACATGTGTTATGTTTGCAGGCTTTCACAGATGTTTGGTTTCAGCAGTGTTTTGGCTGCAGCAGTACTTTGCAGAGAGTGATAGCATGGGAATAAATTTTTCCATTTCTGAGATTCAAAACTATCAGTTTCCTGTCAGTTATCAAGGCTTGACACTTTGTCTTGTTTGCAAATGTTACACAATTCTAAAATAAAACTGAAATGGTTAAGAGCCTTGCTCTTTTGTGAATATCATGATATATAATTTTTGGGGAGCAGATTTGTGTCTGTGTGGATTTCATGGCCAAGTACTACTTTCCATGGTATCCAAATTGGACTTTTCTTATTATTCTACAGCCAAAGTAATTGTTTCCATGTTCTTCCAACCACCAGTCTTGAAATTCACTAGAGTGTGCAGCTATGGCATCTGGATTTTCTTCAGAACCAGAATGTGGCATATTGCAGAAGTGCAGAACAGTCTGGATAATATTTTTGTAGATGAGTTATTAATTTTGTCAGTATTTCAGCTTATTATATTAAATAGAAGTATATTGTGTGTTCATTTTTTATCTTGAAAAATGACCTGCTGTATGTATGGACCCACATTCCTTAATAAGAAATAGTTTTAAGCCAACCTTAATGTGCAGCTTGATACAGATCCTACAATTGCCGCTAATTATCTGGTACAAAGATAGTGTTAAATTTATGATGCAAGCTGTTAACTGGGTGTTAAGGCAATGTCATTTCACATAGTTCAAATAGTGTTTTGTTGACATTAGGAAGTAACTGAAACAATTTTGGACGTTACTCTTAATGGTCTGTTATTGTCTAGTCCTAACTCATTTCTTGAATATGATTTGATATAACTTTCTGAAACCATACAGTATCCTTAAGTCACTGTGATTGTTCTGGCAGTTGTTGCTTTTGATTGTTATTGCTACTATTAATTTGTTTAATTAAGCTTTGATTTTTTTTTCTTAGCAATGTGAAACAACGTTCTTTTCATTTTGGACCTTGGTTGTTTTTTATAATTTTTCCCTGCTCCCATTCAACAGTTTTTTGTAAAATCTGTTCTGACTATAGACCTCTTTACTTGCTGAGGGCCTAAATTTAACATGTACTGGCTTTTAAAAAAATACTGATTGTGACTTTTGGCCTGTTGCTGTCTTTGCAGAGCACTGAGATGGTTGCTTGTATATCACTGCTATGTATCAGCTCACAGGACCCTGCTGTCACATCCTGACTATTTCCACAATACTGGTTTTGGCTCTTTTTCTCTCTACAGATGTAGTTAGGGTTTGGATCTTGCAATGTAGGTTCTACTTGTTCTGTGGTAATTGAAAGGCAGCACATCTTATCCCATTCACTAAATTGCAAAGCTGTTTCAAAGACCTTGCAGGACTTAAAAGTACCTGCAATCATTATTCTTCAGTGACAAATTAGAGTTCTTACTGACATATTTTCAAATGTGTCTGGCAGTACAGCCCAGAGGAGACTTCAGTCAGTGGCTTGCCTTTGAACAAGGTTCTCTCATGATTGATTTGAACACATCAGGAAAAAAAAGAAAGAAAGGGAATTGTCTATTTTTTTTCCCTGAGTGCTAGTAAATTAACAAAAAGTGATTATTTACGCAAAAAAAGGTGAAATGCATGTACTTAACTCCAAAGTATAATCCTGAAACTTGGTTATTGACTAACCCTGAAAGCACAAAGTCTTAATAGGAACTTCATTGATAATTTCACATGTTTATTTGTGAGAAAGCACATCTAACACACAGCTTTACTTTCTTAGTATGTCTCAAAAAGACTGGAAAATTTTAATGCAAATCAAAGCTTATATTACTTACAGTCCTTATTAACCTGTGCTTGCTTTTTTGACTCCTTTTAACTATTAGCTGCTTATCGTGTGATTATGCTTTTAGGTTTATTAAATACATGAACAGAGATATGTTGTGACCATATAGCTGCAAAATTAAGGAAAAATTAGTTCATGAAGAATGAATTAACTCATTTTACATTTTAACAAACAAAAGCAATACCACTCCCATGTATTTCAGCTATATAAACTTTATTCAGGCTTGTTCCCATCAAAGATTTAGTGAGGTCTTATATTTCCGGAAAAGCTCCCAACCTAGCAAGAAGAGTGCTCTGCTGGGGAATGATAGTATGGGTTTTAACAGAAATGAAGTTTTGATCTCAGTGCAGAAAAGAAAGGAACTGCCCTTATTTCTAGAATGACATATGATAACCCTTTATTAATCTCTGAAAGTATAGGAGATGGAAGCAAGTATGAGGCTGGGGACTCTGAGTGGAGACAGGAACTGGGTGGTAACACCAAACCAGGATAAATAAGAGAATAAAGGTGATATTATTACCTTTTTATTTTTTCTTTTAGTCAATGCTTTTTTTTTTTTTACTGACTATTTGGATTCCAGTTTAGGGTCACTGTTTCTATAAACTCTATATGAAGCCTGAATGTCTGACATGAGACTTTTAGAGTGCTTAATGCTTACATAGAAATGCTACAAAAATTCATCTTCATGATTCTAATTGATTTCTGGACCTTGCTGCAAAGGGTTCTATAGTAAAAACACTCATTTCACTGACATGCAGCCTTTTCTTAATTGAGATTAGGAAATCAAGTGCTTCCAGAAAGTGGGATGCTGCAAGCCTATATTAAATTTGTCATTTATTTCTAGTGTTATGTTAAAAGCTTGTATTGACCTTCTGTACAAGAACTGATATTTAAATGGAAAACTAAACAGTTAATGGCATTACTGGATTATCTAATATGGAGAGATAATGGTTTGTATTATCTGCAGTCTTGATTACAGGAAAAGTTCTATCATTTTGTATCTATTTACGATAAAAAGGAAATTCCATTTTCTTCTCCTCCATTTTTTTCTGCCAAGTGAGAGGTGATTTTTTTTCCCCAAACTTTTTGGTTGTCCTTTCTCTACTAGTCAACATTGATCAGAATTATTTTATGGTAAACCTTGTATCAGCAGTTTCAAATGAGGTTAGTATCCTTTGGTGTTTCTTCCTGTAATACATGCAATGGCAGAGAGAAGATACTTAATAGAGAATTTAGAATTCCAGGCGCAAAGTTAGACCAGTACTTAGCAGAATTTTATTTGAAGGTATGAATCTACACCAGAGGATTTGTTTGGTATTGGCTTAGTAAGTTTGAGTCAGAATCAATACTGCACCCAGATCTCAGTGTGAGAGTATTACCTTTACTGCTTGATTTTTCTTTTACTTAAAATACACGTGTGTATGCCTGCCTGTGTACAAACACACTCTTAACAGATATGTTTGCATTTGAACTATAATACAATTACCAAGACATTGGATCATAAAAGCAAAAAATAACTTTTAGAAGTATATAGTTTTTGAACATGAGATTAATGTGGAGAAAAAAAAATGTAACAGAGTCTTACTGCTTAGGCTCACTCTGTTTCATGACTCCTATGGAAAAACTGCATATCTGCTTAGCTGTTGTAGCTATACAAAACACAGCCACTGTTTGTGTAGCGTTCATAAGTTGCAACTATTACATGTAGCTTGTTTTGGTTTTAAATTTCTGTTTTCAAAAATAAAAAAAGATTTTTGGTTGATTTGTAACAATTTTTTTCCCCACATGCTGTTCATTTACCTTCTAAGTCTGTTCTCTCAGCTCTCGTAGATAAATGTTCTGCTACAAATTGTTGTTATTTTGTTAAGTAGGCATAAATAAACGAATCTATTAAGTATTTTTATACCAAAATAATCTATTAAAAAGTCTACATTTATTACCAGTGGGCTTTTAACTTATTACTGTTTCCAGAACAGCTTAATGTCAGAGAAACCAAACACTAACACATTAAGATGTTTATAGGATTAAGTATAATGCTTAGAATGTAAAATGTACTACTTACATTTCAGTAAAAGTTAAGAACTATAAACCAGTCTTTAAATTCTTCATATCCAGGCTGCTGGTAGATATAAATTCTTTCAGATTTTAGTAAATGTAGATTGATCTTTGTGAAAAATGGGGTGTAAATAGTGTCAAGAGGGTTGAGAAGTTTCCATGTCCTACTGCATTGTCGCTGTAGACAGAGCCTTCTCTGCTGTCAGTTACTGCAAATTTTGTGAAACTTTACTGTATGTTTTATTATCTTCTAAAATTAGATTCTTCTTTTCTCTAGCCCCTTTATTAGTGATCTAACCAAGCTGCAGGATTATGTCATCTCCATGAATATTTTCAATTATGTCTGTCTGTTGTTCAGATCAAAAGTTGACTATGTGAGTATGTCAGTTATTTGCCCCAAAAAGGGTAAGAGATCTGGATGAACAATAGCAGCCATTCTACTGGATGTAGGGAACGTGAACCAAATACAAACCTTTCCACCTTTACTCTTTCTTTTCCATTTTATGTTGGTGAGACAGGGTGTGATAGGTTTCAGAATAGAAGCAACACGTGAATTTTTGCTTGTAGCTCTGGCAGCCACAAGCATACCCTCAAATGGTTTGATGTGACCTGCATGGAGGGGAAAAGGAAGAAATGCTAGGAAGAGGTGTCCACTCTCCCCTTTACAAGGGGACCCAAACTCTCCCAGTATTCCACAATTACCACAGACTTCATTTACAGCAGTTGCCAAAGTTCTTAGAAATCTGAATCTTGGCAGTTCTCTTACTTGATTGCAGAATGCAATCAGGCATTGGTGTTAATATTTCAGATGTTTTTAAACAATAATATTGGCAAAATACAAAAGCCCCACCTTGACTCCATGAACTGAGCACATTTGAATAAAGATCATCTAGTCTTGCAGTCTAGTTATAGCATGCAAATCTTAGTATCTGTGCAGCATTAAAAATGCTATTTTTCAGATATCAAAGTAAAGCTTGAGGCTAGAAGACCTCTGGCTTAGTTCCAGTTTGCATCCATATGCCTTCCTGACTCTTATTTTACGAAACACTATATTCCTCCATCCCTGTGGCTCTCGTAATTTATTTACCTGGGGAAGATCTGCTTTCAGATGCAGCATCTGGTTTTCAATGATTTCCTGCTCTTAGCCAGCTGAATTGACTGAACTAGAAAGAGGTCAAATCTGTTGCCTGAGGTCACCCATTGAATGAATGCCTGAGCTTGGATTTCAAGTGCGATCTGGAGTGTTCCCGCTTGATTCTTTGCTACTTGCAGAAAATACTTATTTTAAAATGTCAGGTGTATTTGGGAATAATCAATCTGTATTATATACAGGAAGGAAATTATAATGCTTAACTTGGTATTTGCCAAGTACATACATAGTTCTTGCAAATGTTATCTGTCAAAGCAGCTAGAAAGCAGGAAAATGGTATTTTGCAGTTACAAAATTTAAACGTGTATAAAGAATAAAAAATACTGTTAACTGGTAAATGAGGAGACACTTTTTAAAACTCAGATAATTATTTATGTTAATGGCAAATTTAGCACAATGCTATTTCTTATAATGTTATCCAAGTGAGAAGAAAATATGTTCTTTATTCTTGTTCTCAGTAATAAATTATACTGTGTGTGTCTTTATAGGATCTGAATTAGAGGACTATGCACCTCTGTGTAGCATTTTCCTGGTATTCTGCTTGAAGAATCCATTTAAAAAAAAATTAATCATCATGTAAATTGTATATTAGTAGTTGCAGAAATTTAGTCTCTACTTCATTGCATTGCAAAACTTTAGTTGTGATTAAGGACATGTAAAATTAGTTTATCTCTACAGTTGGCAGATATGAACACTTTTGTCATAGATTAAATATTTGTAAAGATGTTTTTCTGTTTCTTCTGTGAGCAAAGACCCCAAATGTGTGTATTTACAGAGGTGTTTTACTCAGCTTGGAAAAAAACCCCATTGATACTATTAACAGTCCTAATGTCTCAAATCAAGTTAATCTGAAATAGTCTCTCAAACTAAGAAGTGAGAATTCTGACTGTTTTGCATTTTTCCATTAAAAAGTACTGCCACAGTCTTGTGCAATTAACTGCAGCTTCCCGATGGAAACAGGTCATCGGAAAAAGGACTCCCTTTCCTGGCTATTGTGAAGTTGGATAGTCATAAAGCACCTAGGAGAGTAGTTGAAATGACAATCCAGTCTAAATGGAGTAGTAATAATTATGCTCCCAACTCCTGAAATGAACTTCACAGTCGGTCAGCAATAGCACTTAACCATAATAGTTTAAACAGCTCCTGGGAATGTTAAGAAGTCCTCTTCATCATGCAGAGGCTGAAAGAGGAAAGAAGCTGGGTCAGTCAGGCAGAGAGACACACAGTTCAATGAAAAATAGCAGAAAGCACTGACAGGAATTATTCTGATCCATGACAATTAGGAGTCCTATAAATCCAGAAATAGGCTGGAATGATTTAGGAAAGTTCATATATTGGTGAAATCAGGAGGGGCTTTTTTTTAAGAAGCCCCTGTCTTGTTCATAGAGTATGGCAAGAAAACAAAATTGTTTCTGTGGAGGGCTCCCTGTTTTCTCCACAAAGGGTCCCCGGAAAGGATAGGAGTGCTCTCCTTTATTGTAGTGTCACAGGAGCATGTAAGTAGGGAGTAAGGAAGAGATCCTGAAAGGAATATGAGGTACAGCAAAGCATGGACAGGGAAAGCCAAGGCAGGGCCTGGAGTTGATGGCAAGATTATCTGTGCAGCCTGTGGGACAGAATCCAACTGTTTCTCTGAGCTGGAGTTTGGAATAAAAAAGCACTGAATTTGGAGATGGTTCTGGCCATCTCTTACTTTATCCTATTATGCATGAGGAGGAAAGCAGGAAGATTTTCCTGCTGCCCTTATGCAGTGAGCCCACAGCCAGATTAAGTTTTTACTGAGGTTCTGGCGAAGGACTGTAGTGTGAAATAAGCTCTTGCAGTCAGTAGTTAACTCCCTTACATGGATTTAAAATACAGAAAAGAGTGGGCTTGAAAAAGTTAATGGCCAAGGTGTTGATGGAATAGTAAACTAGTTAGGAATAGACTTCTACAATTCTGTATTATAGAGGGAAAAGTTTTTTTTTTGTTGGTCTCAGTATTGTTTGTAAAACCTGGGGTAGTTTTATTTGGCACATCAAGAATGTATGGAATTTTTTCTCTTTATTGCAAATAAGCTTCGTTATTATCAACCTACTGAAAATGCTTGAAGTTATAGGAGGGCATTAAGTGAATAAGAGAGCTAGTGCTTAAGTAGAAAATATTCAACTTGGCAGATCTAAAGTAGTATTAGGTCATTCATGAGAGGAATAAGTGTTTTCCCTGAGTCTTCATTTGGACATAACTTGGAAATATTTGCATCCTCTATGCATCATCATGTTTCAACTCTGCTATCCAGCAAAGACAGGAGACACTTATTTCAATCTCTTGTATGGATAAAGCTGGAAGTGACATAGACACAATAAAAAGCAAGGAACAGAAGAAATAAGTGATTACTGTTAATTTAAAATGCAAGTCAAATTACAGAAAGAGGCATTATTCCGATACTTTAAATGTGTTTTGAAGCAGATGTTTTAAGTGAATAGGATTGTTGCATTGTTTTGAAGTTGTAATTAATAACTGATTACAAAACATTTTCTGCCTATATACTGGCAAATCTCACAAATAATCTCTAAAGTGGTATTGACTTCAACTATGCCTAGACTTGGACCTTTTTAAAAATTAAACTTTCAGCAAATACAGCATATAGGTTCAAATACATTATTATTCCTCTAGTCTTTATTGACTTTTGGTTTTTTTGTAAAGCTCCTTTTGAGGGGGTATTTTGCAATTGCTGTTAAGTTTGCTGCAACTTTCAGACATATTCAACAAGTTTTCTATACAGGCTGACTTAGAAGTCTTTCACTTTGCTACCTCAAGTGCACAAAAATCCATATGCTGTGTATGTGCTCTAGAGGAACACCAGGAGTAGCTGGATATATCTCCTGGAAGTGTTTTGTGTGTGCTTTATGAGTTGTGCTTACATGGGAGCACCAAACTCTTGCAGGGTAGTGATGCACTTCTGAAATGAATTGCAGTGGACAACAGTGCAGGCTGCAAAATGGACATGAAAAATAGAAACAGATTTGTTAGCTTTCTGCTATTGTGCCTAGAATGACAGCAAGTATCAATTAATTTTTGGTTTTGTTGGTGAAAACTAGCTCTGTAAGTCAGAGCATAACCAAGCCCAAAGGAACTCCGCAGACCTGCTCTTTTTTTAGAGGTATGATCTGTCCTGTAGTAGTCACAGCTCATCTGAAAACCTCTTACAATATTTGCTATGAAGTGTAAGTGCTCCTATAAGTGTCTAATACTGTTTTCCTCTGAAATACCAGAGGAAAGCTTTCTTTTGAATTTTTCCCGCAGTACTCTGTTGCTTTGGTAAATTTCCATCTGTTTGTTAACCGGCACATGGCATCATCTGAAACATGCTTTTTGTCATAAAATGCACAGCTATGATTAAAAGCTCTGTGATGGGGGAGTAAAAATATTTCACTGTCCTGCCTAATACTAATAAATAGAAGATTTATGTATTTCCTTTCCATTGTCTGCTTTTTGAAACTTTTTTTCTTATCTCTTTATCCTCTCACTTTAGTGTATAATTGAACTTTTTAGGTGAAACAGTGCATACCAAAGCCTTGTTCCTTCTCTCTCACACCCTGCTTTTGAGAGTTGTTTTCATTGGTGTTTTTTTGTTGCACACTTGATATTGTAATGCTGTGCTTTGAATAGTCAAAAATTATTTTTTCTTGACGGTATTACAAGTTTAAACTTGTATTCCAGACTTTGTATGTATATCTGGCTTGAAAGAAGCAGGTTGGCTTATAAATCAATAAAATTGATTTATTTATCAATTACTAATTAATGTGGTTCCAGCAGGTGGATTTAAGGACTGATTTTTTTGATATTCACACAGTTGAAGAAAAGTCTTTGTTTAAGAGAATTTAACCTTTAGGATCCCCATGATATCTGTCTGCAAGATGTGCATTCTTATTTTACCTTCTAATTATTTTAAATTTTAATTTTTTTTTCTCATTTATAAAACACTGTTTTGGAAACAGGTCCCCTATACACAGGGTAGCAGTATCAGAGAGTTACTGCATTGTGATATATTTTTTTTTCCTAGTTACTTGAAACCACTCACCTAATTTAAATTTCCATCAATTCAAAATTTTCTCTTTCCCTTGAGCGCAGTTTTTCCATATTTTTTGTTCAAAGTACTATTAATACTTTCTGATTATTCAGCAGAAAACTGAAAATGTCTCTTGAGCAGCTCAGCCTGATTTAATTGGTTTTGGTGTATGGCAAGCTAAATTCAGATTTCCATTTATCAAACCTCAACTCTCTCCTCCCCTCTAAAAGTGAGCAGTGCTCAGGTGACAAAAAATCAGGAGACAAAAAATCTGTTTGAAACTCTGCATAAAAGATTTTGTAACATTCACCAGTTCACTGCAGCACAGGAATTAAAAGAATATTAGTGCTTGTATCTCTGTGTCCCCCCAGTTCAGTGCTTCTCTGAGCCCCTCAGCTCTTATTCCTGACAGCTTTCCAGGTTTTCCTGAATTGGTTTGAAGTAATATTTTTACTTTTTGTTTCTCCATTTTTAACTTACACTGGAACAAAGAAAAAAGGGTGGGGGAGTGCATAAGACTATAAAATATTATTTTCTTGTGTATCAAAGACAACCAGTGTATTCAGAGGGTCAAAGTTCCTCTTTTTCCTGAAGAATTTCAATTCCTAGGCCCCTTGGGGAATATACAGTTGAGTAAACATCACCTTAAAACCCTTGTTTTCTGTTGAAATGTAACATGCTTTCCTCCAGTTACTTTCCAACATCTGCTCTCCTCCTTCCAACCCCTCTAAATTCTACCTGTTGAGCTTTTCTTATGGTAGACTCCTCAAACTTCAGGACAGGCCACTCATTTAATTTCAATTTATTTATATGGTTAAATAAAAGGTCTGGCATGCATGTTTATTCTGATCTTGGCTATATGTCAATTGCCTAATTGGTCATAGTTTCAGAATTTGGACATTTTTAGTTTGATTCTATACTGTTACTCCCCACATGCTTCTGGGCCTCTTATTTTTCTCAAAGTGAATTGGAGAGGGAAAAGGCCCTCAGATCAAAGGCTAAGAGAATTAGGATTGTCCAGCCTGAGGAAGAGAAGGCTGTGGGATGACCTAATTGTGGCCTTCTAGTATCTGACGGAGTTTACAAAAAAGATGGAAGGAGACAATTTAGGGCATGTAGTGACAGGAGAAGGGGGAATGGCTTCAAACTAAAGAGATTAAGTTTAGATTAGATTTAGGAAGAGGTTCTTTACTACGAGGATGGTGAGGCAGAAGAACAGGTTGCCGAGAGAAGCTGTGGCTGCCCCATCTCTGGAAATGCTCAAGGCCAAGTTGGATGGGGCTCTGAGCAATCTGATCTAGTGGAAGGTGTCCCTGCCAGGTGTCCCAGCAGGTGATTGGAACTAAATGATCTTGAAAGGTTCCTTCCAACCCAGGCCATTCTATGATGCTGTAATGAGGTAATTCCTGTGTGGCCTTCTGGGTTGTATTCCTGTGTAGGTCACCATTCAAATGGCTCAGTAGTGTAGGAGATAGGCAAAGTTTGGGTAAGCCTTTTACTCATATGCAGTTATAAGAAGTACAGAGTCATCTGTTAAGGATTCTGATTTGCCACCATGACTTCACCAAAAGATTTTCAATTTGTGATACAATTTTTTTTGTGTGACTAAATATTTAGACAGTATGCCATTCATTTTGGAGTGTGTTATTCGTACGCTACTAAATTGCTTCATTTGAAGCTTGTAAGATCAAAAATGCTGCCATGAAAAATTGAGAAGTCAAACTAACTGCTAACAGGTTGAGTCCAGGAGAAAGCAATAACAGAGAAGCAATTTTTCTAGAAAAATCTCATGAACAGACCCCCTGAAGTGGACTGGGGGAATATTTCCAGTTTCCACTTATATTCTTTATTTATAGATGGGACTGTGGTGCATGTTTCTCTCTGAAAATTTCAGACCCAGCTGTTGTTTCTGCACATTTAAACAATCTGTCTTGTGAATAATGTTTAGTTATGGCAAAGACACACCAGGAAAAAAAAAATCTTTGCAATGCCTGCATGTACAACAGAAGGAAGACAGAAAATACAAAAAAGATAGAAATTATTCCTGGTATAATTAGAGGCTGCATGAAGCTGAGCAAAAGGTGAATTGGCCCTGAGCTTGGAGATCAACATGCTGTTCAGATTTCTGGGAGAATGTGGAAAATAACCAAAATTATTACTGAGGTAATATGTGGACCTGAAGGTAATTCTTAAGTGCTTCAGCTCATTAAGCCCATTTGTATGAAGATTCTGGTATGGGAACACTGTCTTGAACTGACAAATCAAAGATTTGTCCCAATAACTGGTGTTTTGGCTAAAGTCATAGGATTGGAGGTGAGTGGGTGAGTTTAGCTGACTGGAACACTTACCCTTTCACACGCTGTGCTTGATCTGTACGCACAAGTTGGGTCTGCTCTACAGCTGCCATATGGGATGCTGTAGTCAGGCTCTTGAGTAGGACAGGTACATCCCCATCCAGTAAAATGCTGCTGAGGTGCTCAGGGACCAACAGACTCCTAGAGACATGAAGAAGAGGAGATTTGACTGAAGGTTAGAATTTCTGACTGTAATCCCTGTGCCTGGTACAAAAAGTACTCAGGGTAACTTGAGGATGCTGATGTGTAGAAATTGCTGTATCAATGTATGCTTTGTCAGCAGCTTTTAAAATGCTAACACCACCAAAATTGCAGCTATTTGCCTTTTTAGGTACTTAAGCATGGTTTAGAAAATCATTGCATAACATATGTGTGCTTTGTAGAGCAGCTCTGAGTATTCCTGTATAGGTCAGAGGCTCTCAAACAGTGCACCTTGCAGAGAAAGCCTTAATGTCATTTGAAGTTCTAATGTGGAGATCTGTGGTAATACAGGCTGGGCGTGGAGTTCAGTGCTAAGAGGTGGTGTTAAGTCATCAAGTTATTTGTCATAATTCCTAAGACGGTAAAATTACAAGTCCTAATCCTAAAGATAGTGAAATAACAAAGAAAACAACACTTAGGTCAATGAATAGATTCTGTTCACATCTGAGTAGAAAGCTTAATTGAGTGTTTTATGTCATTTGCCAACATCATCATACAGACTTTGCTCTGTTGTGCATCTGTTTTGACAGTGCCAAGGGAATACTCAGCTAATCTCCATCTCTGGAGTGTTCCCATGTAGTAATTTTCTGTGTTACTTTTAGTTAATAATAAAGACAATCATTAAAGAGTTCTTTCATTTTAAATCCTTTGAATGCAGGCTAAGATATCCTGACTGACATCTCTAGCCTCTGCCTATCTGCTCCCTGTCAGGACGGGAAGGAGGAGAGGTACTTGCCTCTGTCTGGGGTAGAGCGTAGGGCAGACACTGAATTGTCAAGGGTCTGTTCTCTGCTTTTGGGTACTTGATCTCCAAAGGAGTCCCAGTCCACAACCCCATTTGGATCTATAAACAGTATAAGAAAAGCCTGATATTCTTTAGAAAAAGTTAAATTATGTAAGGACAGCTAGTCCTGGCTGCCTACAGGCTAGATATTGACTTTAAATACAGCCCCAAGCAAGAGAAACACTGCTTATAAATAGCCTCAGGAAGTACTGACCTCAAAACCCACCTGCACAACACAATCCTCCTCCTGGTTACTTTCTATTCTGAAGGCCAATACCTCAGTGCTGCTCTATACTAGTGATATATTACTGCTTTCTGTTGCTTTGTTTGCAGCTATTTTGCTCCTTTCAGTGGTATCTGTTCCATGCCCATCAATTGTTGAGTTACAGAACAAAGAAGTGCATGCAATGTCCTGCTGATCCCAGGCTATTTCATTAGTGCTTGTGCACACCAGCTGTGCACAGCTGCAGTGCTAGAGTTCAGAGTTTACAGTAAAATTCTTTATAAAAAGAACACAGACAATAAGAGCAGAAAGAGCTGGGCTTGTTTAAAGCATCTTGAAGAAGCTTTCCCTCTCAGAAGTACCCACACCTTGGCTTTGTCTATGACCAGATGCTTGCCCTGATACTGAATTAACAGTATTAATTTTCTTACTGCAGGCAAGGTCATAGTGATCAAGTGACTTAAGTAGGTTTATAGTCCTGGATACACTGGCTCCTCATGCTTAATTTTTATTCTAGGCAATTTCTTCAAGGCATCAAATACTCTAGAAAAATCAATAGTCAAACTCTCACTGTAGATGATTTGATATTTTTAGGAAATTCGTTAGGTATATTTTAAGAGAATTGCTGAAGAAGTTACTAGGACATGACTAACTCCCCAGTTCACAATTATTGATGTAGCTGTGGTTGAGGATAACATTTTACTTTTAGGACCTAATAAAAATTTTAAGGAGTGGAAGGACTAGTAAAAAATGTGGAGATACTCTCAATGCAAAATCTTCTTTGGCAACAAGAAATAAAGTTATATCTCTATTAATACAGAAGCTCACTGCACTTGAAAGGATCTGCCATACAACACTTGGCTTATTTGTTGGCTCATCAGTTGAGAATGTCTGCAGCAAAAATGGCTTGCACATATGGCTCCATTCATGAACTTTGTCCTTAGAGTGAGACTGATTAGGGACCTCATTTTACTGATTAAATGAGGCTTAAATATTTAAATTGCTTTTCTCTTGCAGATAATCCAAACAATCCAGATATTTATGTTTTTATCTATAATTTACAAACAAAAATTTATGTTTTGAAAAGTTATAAAAGGAGGCAGTTCTTCCCAAAGGGTACAATTAATTTTCAATTACTATTTTGCAAATGTTATTGTTGAGGGGATGGACATGTGCAATCTGTCACAGGCCAAGGGGAATGTGTATTTGTTTCTGATACTATATGGATATTGGTGGCTCTGCTCGGTCAATGCTTTATGGTAAAATTACATTGTGAATTCTTGGAGCTGGTTTGTGTGTTCACACTTAGAGTATTTTATAGGCTATCAGTATCTGAGAAGTTTAAGAAAGCTGTATTATAATATTATCTAAAATTGCTATGGGCATGTTGGTGGAAGACAAGGAAGGAAGTGCAAAAGAACCAGTGAGTGATGAGTAGGGAATATTTCCACCCATTCAAGTGAATCAATTGTCACTGCATTCCTTCCTCACTCTATTCATCAGCCACAAAAAAAAAAAAAAGGCAAAAGGAAATTGAAGAAAAAAGACAGGAAAGAGTTAAAAGACTATTTTGCTGTGCTGCAATTGATTCAGGGGTATCGTCTTCTATGCCTAACTTGCTATCACTGTGGTAAAAGCATGGAGATGAGTTGCAAAGAAGAAACTGCTGTTTCTGCATGGAAAAGACTTATGGGCAAATGGGCAAGTAAGGCATGGACATCATTAAACATATTGGCACAGTGGATAGAGCCATAGGGGAGAGAAAATACATTGAATTTGGAAAAAAGATTTGAAAACAGGAGAACAACTTTTGAGCTTTATATACCTGGAAAAGGGGGAGCAATGGTATGAATGCGGGTGGTGTGGTACTTAAAACAGCTACAACTGGGAAAATGCACTGCAGAAACTGCTATTAGTTTGAGTTTGAATTATGTGGAGATAAGTTAAAAGAGCACTAGAATTGTATAAAGGAAAATTTTGACAATAAAAATGTGAATTTTATATACATACCAAATATGATCATGTTCTGGATGCCTGAGGGGAGTGAGTCAGGCATGTCAAAGGTCCTTGCACTCAAATGGCTGGCAGGAAAGCCAGTGAAGTTATCAGAAATGAGAGAGTATACACAGTAGGTGGAGTGTAGGAGGGAAGATAAATATTTCAAATGAGATCAGACTGGTTATATTGACAGTGAAGTGCCAACAAGATTGTGTTTAGCTGTGTGAGACAGCTAAAATGCAGAATAGGAGAACTGGAAAAGTAGTTCTTTAAGTGGCCACCTATAAGGAATGCAGGAAGGTAAGGATCAGGTGCCTTAGACTAACACTTTGTGATACTGGTTGAAGTTACCCCTTCAGTCTTTGGGTCTTTCCGTTCTGTCCAAGAGTGAGAATCTTCTCACAGTTTGTGCTCATTCTGATGCCAACGTGGTTGAAACTGATTACTGGACTATATATACATGCAAATCAAAGGCTGCAGGTTGTGTATGCTCAGTAGTGTGTAAACTATAATGCTAATAATAAAATGTACATATAAGGGCTGTTTTTCCCACTTATGTCCCAAGTCCCAAGAAAATTAAGCTGTTCCCAAAAGCCACCAGGCATAGCATTGCAGTGGTGCCCAAAAAAAGAGATGCTTTGAAGAAATCACTGTCAAGCAAGATTTTGTCTTGATTCTTTCTGAAATAAATTTAATTCCAAACCACAGTTCATTCCTGTGGTACAGAGCATTACTTATTTTTCTGAGATTGGTGACACTTATTCCCTTGTAGTATATATTTTGCTTGTTATCTTTAAACTTCATTAATTTGTCAGAGATTTTGCTATTGTACTGCAATACTGACTGCCTTTCCTCATTAAATACATGAATCTTTACTTATTTTTCGAAGTGGTGAGAAATAAAATTAGTTTACTTATTCGACTTTAGCTAGGTGACTGGATCTTGACAAGAGCCTCAAGGAGTGTCAGTAAATTGGTTGGGTTAGACAAGCATACAGCCATTGACTTAATCAAGAAAGGATTATCTCAATACATAATGGTGTGAGCGAGGCTTTTTTCCCCCCAGATTTTAAGTGCTACTATTATAGTATTTAGGACACTATGAATTTATAGAACTTTAGGGAGAAAGAATACATTTTTTTCTGCTAAAAAACCTGATAGTCTATTATGTCTGAAGCTGTAAGTCTGTTGGTGGTCACTGCAGGTTGCTTCATGAAGTACAACCCAGCACTCTTCAATAATGGATCCACCGTAATTGGAACTTGATGATCCTTGAGGGGGAAAAATGTGTGCAGTGTATTCTTTAGATCTTATTTCTAACCTTTTGGGCTCCACGCAGATGGTGAGAATTGAAGTATTGTTGCAATGTTTTTCAGTACAGCTTCTGTAAATTAATCTGGTGTTCAAAACTAAAGCACTTGTCCCACTAAGCCATTCTTTTCAAAATAGCATCTTGCAGCGGTTTTGGATGATTTTGCCGGGAGTGGAAACAGAGATGTGTGCTGGTTTTGGCTGGGGTAGAGTTATGTGTAGCAGTGGCTGGCATCGGCTGTGTTTTGGATTTGTGGTGAACACAGGGATGATAAGGTGGAGATGTTTTTGTTATTGCTGAGCAGGGGTTGCACAGAGCCAAGGCCTTTTCTGCTTTTCATCCTGCCGTGCTGGGAAGAAGAGAAGGGAAAGGGGTACATGGGAAGTTGGGAGGGGACACAGCCAGGACAGGTGACCCAAACTGAGCACAGGGGTATATGAGAACATGTGGCATCAGGCTCAATATATAAACTGGGGGGAAGAAAGAGAAAGACAGGCTGCATTTGGAGGGATGGCACTTTTCTCCCCAAGTCACCTGTGATGGGGCCCTGCTCCCCTGGAGATGGCTAGCACTGGCCTCCCAAAGGAAGCAGTGAATTCGTTCCTTGTTTGGCTTTGCTCGTGTGCTCAGCTTTTGATTTCCATATTAAACTGTTTTTACCCCAGTCTATGTGTTCTCTGGCTTTTACCCTTCTGATTCTCTCCCTGATCCTGATTGTGGGGAGTGAGCGAGTAGCTGTGTGGGGCTTGGCTGTTGGCAGGGGCTACAGATGACAAACACCATACACATTGAAACCAAATTATTTGTGAAATGTCTGGCATAATGAATACCAATACTTAGCTAAAAAGAACTTAATATTTTCAAGAAAAATATATTTTGCAAAATGAAATCTAACAGTTGTTCCAAGCCTGAAACAAACCCCAAGCATTTATTATCTGCAGTATAATATTTCTCCCCTGTAAATTCTGTTGATATTCCCAAAGTGCAGTGCAAAACATTGATAGATTAAAAATGAGCCTCTGTCTTAAACAGAAAGTGGCATGGAGGTGCACAGTAATAAAGGGAAGAAAGTAATGCCTCAGGTAATATGAAGAGCCTGACCAAAAAAGCTAAGAATTGGAAAAAAACCTTTGAAGCACGGGAAGAACAACAGAGGAGATATGAAAAAGTTAGGGAATGCAGGTAGAAGCTTTAGTTTGTGTACCACTGAAATTCATACTTTATTTGGATGCCTACTATTTTGTTTTTTCTTGGGCAAAAATGAAGTGGTGCTGGCCAGGGACTTGGATTTATGCATGTTGAAGGGCAGAAAAGAGATATTGAATGTCATTTGGGATCTTCACTTGTCTTAACTCAATTTTCCTGATTATCTTCTTCCAAAAAGTTTCCTTCAACTTTACTGCATTTGAAACATTTCAACAATATGAGGAATGGTGCTTTAAATGAAAGATTTGTGGTGATGATATGTAATGTAATATATCTTGTTTTGTAAGTTTACGCTTAGAGGGTTTTATACTTGCAAGTTGCTCTATAAGTACTAACCTTTGAAAGGATCATCAGGTTATTTTATCTCACAGGTATCCTAGGGACAAAATAATTTCACCATCATAGATTAAAAACAAATTTCTGTGTTTATGTGAGGCTTCTTCAAAGTTTTTCTGATAGAAGAGGGAGAGCTCTTCACGAAAAGCACTTTGCTGTCATCATCTGTCAAATTGACTGATAAAGTTTGGTCCCTGAAAACAGGGAAAAAGCTGAACATACCAGAAAAATTGGTTTTGTGCTGTGTTGTGGTGGTGCTCTTTGCTTGCAGATGGGGATTTTGGTAAAGTTTTTTTAAATAGATTTTTCCTATGATTTGTAAATTTTCTTAAGGTTGTTATGGTGGTCCAAAATATTCCATAGCTAAGTAGTACTGATTGTTTGCCTTGAGGTTGGAAGGGTATTTTCTAAACTTCCTAAGAATAGAAGAAAATAAGTAGCAATTAGATTCTAAAGATTATTGCATAGTAAACCCAAACTTTTCCTCAGACAAAGTTAAGATTTTTGTATTTGTTATAAAATGTTATCTTGCTTATTGCATTTAATTGTTTTGGCAGTACCTGAATCCAGGCCACGTAATTTTTTTCATTGTTATTAAAAAGATATGTGTGAATGTGTTTGATAATTCTGTAGTGTTTAAAATCCAGATTTCATACTGTCATGGGAAGTGTCATGCTTTTGCTTCATAACCAGACAGTGTATGTTTTCAATAAAAACTTATTTAGGAAAGTACAACACATTCATCCTTGATATTTAAGCAAATTCACATTGCAGAATGATTAATTGCATTCAGCCTTTTCATCCACTTCTAATTTTTCAGGGGACATAATTGGATGCAAATTGGCCAGTGTTAATCATTAGATACCACTAATTAAAAACAGAAGCTGTAGGTAATGGTATGATTATTGGTAGAAATAAATGAAGCAGATCAGGTAACACTTTTCTTCAGGGACTCATGACTTGTGCCTGAGCCTCATTAAATTCCAACATGTGAAGGTGCCCTGCTGGTAGAGGCTGCAGGAGAGCTGTATTTATAAATAACTTAAAAGTAACATAGGCGGGCAGTGCCTGAAAAAGGAGGTGTGGAACATTCTTGTGGCTCAAGGACTTAACAGTTTAATGAATTAGAAACTTTAAAAAAGCAATTTAATTAGGTGGAAACTGGTTTTGCATGACAAAAAGCCAGTTGAAAGGGAAACTAAGGGCATTTCTTTTCTAACAGTGTTTCTGAAGCATACTGAAATCCCATGTTCTGAAAATTCAGTGGGTACTTTTGTAGTCAAAGAATTAACTTCATACTTTGTCTTTTAAAAGAGTGTGATGTTAGATGACCTGTATACTGACTAAACTGGAAGCTCACTGAAAAAACTGTGATCATTCATTCAAATCAATAACTGTGTTTTGTGTGGGGATTTAGAGGAGATAATTTCCTCAAGAAGAATCTTCTGACTTGGCTTTAAATTACTTTAAAAATACACTGATGACCAATGAACCCTTTCAGTCCTCTGCTTTGGGGTTTTTGCCATCATAATCACCAAAATTGATCAGGAATAAACATTAGTAATAACTCCCTTTAAGGAATTCATACAGTGATGGAAAACACATCTACATGATTCAAAATACTGACACTGAATAAAAGATAGTAACAGTATCTTATGTCTTATGGACAGAACCAGGTAATTAAGCATTTTTGTTGGGGGTGGAGGGGAGGAAAGAGCCATGGATGAAAGCATTTTAATTTTCACTATTCCTTCCAGTTCCCCACTGGTGCAATGTTCACCAGTGATGTAGGCAGTGACTTGGAGCTAAGGTCCCTGTTTTCTGGATGCATGACTTCTGTCCAGCAGCTTTGCTCTGGCCCTGGTCTTTTCTGTCTGTCAGCTGGAGTGAAGGACCTGCACAGATGGCAATGCCCCAGCTCTTGGGAGGAAGAGACAGAGGATGGAGCTGTAAGAATCAGAATTAGCACCTAAACTTAGAGCTGTGCATGTTTACATGTGCACTACATTTCATCATTTTGATAATGGCTGCTCTTATATAAACTTATAGTTGTAAATGCTAGTGTGAAATCAACATCATATCACCGCTCATCCACAAACAAAAAATGATGGCTTCAGCATAAAAGAGCAGAAAATCCTCTTTGTTCCTCCCAGCAATCCTGTCTGTTGAACTCTGCCCATAGGCGGACTTCTCTGCCTATGAAGAAAACCAGTTTTTAATTTTCATTGCAAGCTGGAGACACTAGGTAAAAATCACTGATAAAGTGAATACCAATGACTTCTTCAACATGGAAACTCAATACCTTCATTGGAACAAAACATTTTTGGTGTAAACAAAGCTGTTAGTGTGTTTTATATCCACATGGTCAATGCAACAGATGCCACTGCTCCTGTTAATCAGCCTGTTTAACTTGTCTAGAGTTAAACAGGCTGATGAGTCAATCTATCATCATTAGAAATCAATGGAAAGGCTTCCATTGGCTTGGTGAATAACTTCATCAACTGTCATTGTAGCAAATGCTCTTTACCTGTGCATTCAGAAGAGCAAAATAATGAGCAGTAACAGCACCTCTTCAAGCACATCTGGGCTGTTCCTAGTGTACAAAAGAGTTACCAAGTGGAGAATAAAGATGCCTCCTCTGAAACACTGCCAGTGCCATGCTGGGAAAGGCAAGTAGTAGTTCCTTTTGTTGTGAGATCATCAAAAAGTTGGACCAAGTCATGTGTTTGATTTTTCAAGCAGAAACCTGGGTAAATCTCACACTGATTGAATGAGGCTTTGTAAACTATTTTGCCTGCTACTATTTTGCTGTGGGCTGTATAGCACTGCTGAACAAACAATAGAGTCACCCATGTTTCAGATATCTGTTGCTTCTATGACATATAACTCTCTCCTGTAAAAAAATATATCCATTAATTAATCCCTTTTTTGTGCTAGTAATTCTACATTGTTTTTCTGTAACTATGAAGAACATTATTCTGGGTTTTATGGGTGATGACTAATATTCACTAAAGTTTATTTGAAATGGTTTTCTAGAATGCACTGCCAATTTCATGTCACCTATGCCTTTGCACTGAGTAATACAGTATTCTCTTTCTCAAAGGCCAGAAGCTTGTATCATTCTGAGTGCTCAGCATCTTCGAGTTTTTCTGAAGAAAACTGCCATGGCACTCTTGATGGCATGAAACATCTAATACTTCTTGGATGTGATGCATGGCTTTATGCACCTTGTCATTCTTGCTTAAAAATCATTAAGATGTGTCACTATGTCAGCATCATAAAGGGCCTACTTTGTCTTATTGTGACTGAAAAGTTGATGCATGCTGTTCAGTAGCAGGTGTGATTGATTATTTTCAGGCACCCAACAGAGTCTTTATTTACATTTTGTGAATTGTTAGAAGGAGAACTAAGTTTTTTGAACTCATATCATTAATGCCTCAGTCACAGAATTTCAAACTTGTTCAGACACAAGAGGGGGAAAAAAGATGGTGCCAGTCTTATGTCAAACATAATTTTTTCTTCCTCTCCTTCCTCCTTCTACTTTCATCAGGACTTGTCTTTGTCAAAAACTGCACTTATTTTTTCTGACATTGCAATGGCTCAAGTCAAAAGAAAGTGGGGGAGCAAAAGAGCTGTGGAAAAGCACTGAAGTCCTGAAGTGACCAGGAGCCGAGATCCTGCTATGTGAATCCTGCAGGTCCTATTTTCAGCTGCCCCTGCAACAGTTCCTCTCTCCATCTAAAACAAGGAGACGGAGAAAGAAGGGAGTAGGGTTTTTTAACATATTTGTAGTTGTATAATGTGATTGGTATGAATGTAAGTGTCGATGGAGTTAAACTGAAAATACATTAAGAGAGGAAAAAATGTGGGGCAACAGAATGTAAGTGTTGAAATACTTCTTGTTGTAAATGCAGCTAATATTTCAATGTTAATAGTCTACCACTATTACTATAGTTATTACTATAACTTGAATTGACTCAAAATGACAGATTACTGATGATTAGGTTAAGATCATGTGAAGTTTAGAGACTTGGATCTTTCGATAATTTTTTTTCTGCAAATGATAGTCTCAATATTGCACAATCTATAGCCCTTCCAATCTTGTGAAAATGTCATGCTTTTGAAGTGCAAATAGCAGTGATTTCTTTGCTTTTATCCACAGTAATTAAAACAGGGCTTCTTTGCCCTGCTGTATATGTATATCCTCTATTTTATCTTTCAGCAAATCTCTTTTACTGCAGTAGCCTTGTAATTGGGAATCTGTGCTTATCTACCCCATGCCCTTCTTTCTTCTTTTTTTTTTAAGATTTTGGTATTTAATGTTTTAGGTTGTTTCAGAACGTTGAAGTTTGTGTCTGTGGATAAATGTGTGTTTTCCAGCTTTATAAATATGAGTTTTCCACCTTTTTGGACTATACTAACCATGCATAACATTAAATTCATATAATTATTAAATACCTAATATATGCAGTCTTAATCAGCAGAAAGTGGTACCCCAGGTGTCCTATTCTCATTTCCAGTAAATTGCTGTTTAAGCTCCTATAGATTTCATACTTTTGGCAGATATAATATCAGGTGAAATATTTCATGCGATTAAGTGTATTTATTTCTTTGTACTTTTGTTTGTCTTTCAAAACAAAGCTCCCTTTCTTTTATATGTCAACAAAATTAAGCTAGCTGTATCTAATTGCAGACATGAACCAGCATGGCCTATTTTCCATACAAATTTAATCCAATGTAGTTATATTATCCATGACTCAGAATAGCATAACAAAAGCCGTCAAAGATTTCCATTATGAATAAAATAGCTGCTAGATAAGAGAAATATTAATGACAGATGATAGCGGAAATTAAAATTTTATAATTGGTCTTCTACAATTAAATTCTGAATTGAGAAAGAGTTTCTTCCCATTCCATCTATTCTTCATAGACACCATTTATTACATCTTTGTGTAACTTGTAGAGAGGAAAATTCATTAAAGGGTTTTTTTTAAAGGATTATTATGATGCAAATTGTTTCTTGTAGCATGTGGTGCACAATACTGCTGAGAAAGAAGTTAATTAGAAGAAGAATGGACAGCTCAGTGGACTATAAATGGGAGAAGATACCTTTTAATTGTAAGGAAGGCCCATTTTAAACTGGTTGTGTCTTGGTGGTGTCATTTATTTTCCAGTAAAGACAAAAATCAGCATATCTGATAAAAATGGTCATTGTTCATGACAGCAATCTCTTTTCCTGACTCCTTCCTTGTGGGGAACATAGATTAATTAGTAATACCAAACAAACATTACATGACACTTCCTATGTAGTCAGAAAGTATCTTTGCTCTTTGAATGCTTAAAAGGAAACAAAGAGGGAAACAAGAACTTCCCAGCTCATGTTCAAAGAGGAATGCTAGTGCTAACATAAACCCTAAAGAGATGGCACTACATTTTATTTAGCAAGCTGTTTCTTGTTCTGTTTTTAAGGGCTCAGTATCTTTACTTAGGTCCTGTATGAGCAAAGAGCACAAATGACCTTTCTAATGACCTTTTATAGTTTTGTGCCTCTTTGTGGCAATTTTAAAGGTAAGCAATAGGCATGAGAAAATCCTTGGGGGAAATGTGAGTGGAAAAATAACTGGTACTGAAAGCAGCGTATGGAGAAGCACTTCTCACATTTGGAATGGAGGCATCCTTTAGTAACAGGAACGTGATGGAGGGAACAGATGCACACTGGAAAGAAATGTAAGAAAACTGGGGACAGGGGGAATATACAAAGAGAAAGTGAAGTTTCACCAAGCTAATCTACTGGAAATTGTACTAGAAGACTGGATTACTAGGTAACCCTGCATTGTGGACAAGAAATGCAAAAATACTTGATCCAGTGCCAGAGCTATGAATCCCTCTTGCTTTTTGATTTTCTAGAAATTCAAATTTTCAGTTTTACATAAAGGCTTTTCTATCTCCACCTCATCCATTACCTTAATCTCTCTCAGATGTGGAAATATAGAATATGTATCAGAAAGCACCAGCCACAGAAAAATATTGCAACTGTTGTTTGATGGAATGAAATAAGGTAGTAAATGATGAATAAATAAATCAGTGTAGCTGGGAGTTAGACATACTAAAATACCTGTCTGAATTGTGATGCTCTCTTTGCATACTGTTTTGGTTGTGTTTGCCTGAGAATGTAGATGCTTTAATGCAAAGGTAAATGAAAACAGAGATTCTCTAAGTTCTAACAGGTAAAGGGAACTTGTAATGTAACTTACACTGATATGTCTTTTATCAGCAGTAACTCTTGCATAATTTATTGTTCCCTTTACTGTTTCCAGAAAAGAAAAACACTTGCATACTCCTATCATATTAGATGTATATGCTTACTGAAAAATCTGTACATCAATACTAATTAGTCATCTTTACTTACAGGCTAACTTACAAGACACTAAATTTCCTTTTCATCATGATGGTGTTCCTGTTGTCATTAAGGAAAATTCTCTTAATGAAATGTGACCACCCCAGAGAGCTGGTCTACAGTGTCTTTGAGCAATGGCTCAGAGCATTACTGTGTGATGCCCCTGGAGTAAGCAGGGCTGTGAGTAATTCACTCTGCAGCTGGGGATGCTGTGAGCCTCTCTTTGCTGGCTCTTCTGGGCCTGCTTCTGCTCCTACACTTACATTTCTGATACTAATTAAGACATGGTCTTCTCTATATGGGACTGCACTGTAGATGTTATATAGTCTTATTATATTTGTGGTTTACTGGAAGACCATTAGCAAGGACATAGATTAGCAAAAGAGAATTTTGCTCTGTTGGTTTTACAGTTCTTATGCTGCTCTGGATTTTGATATACTCAGGACACAATTTCTTGGGATAATTTTTGAGATAGTACAAATATAGATTTAGCTGAGAAAGCAGAGATCTTTTCGCTAAGAAATATTCTTTGGAGTGATATCTCTGATGTGAAAATGCAAGGATTTTTTGTGGTTGGTTGTTTGTTTTAGAAAGTAGCAAAAAGCTCTCTCCCAGTTTAATAAACCTTGTGAAAAGTCCTGTTTTGAACGTACAACAAAATCCATGCTTTTACAGGTATTTGAAATATACAATTTCAAATTGGTTTAAATATCCATTAAAAAGAAAATGTTTTACCAGTCAGATATCTTAAAGACAGCCTAAGAGGTTTCCTGACATATAGGGAAAGAAATCCTCAGTTTCTAGAACCATTAAGGAAACTCTCTGCTTAATGATGACTGTTCTGGGAAGCTGTTAAAGATACTGAAAATAAGTTTATCTTGGAAATCACTCTGTGATAGCAAATATAGTGGCACAATTTTGAGTATGCAGAGGTAGCTATGATTAATAATTTACATTGTTTTGATATGTATCTTACTCTTTTGTTTCCAGTGCACTCTTACTGGTAGTGACAAGAATGAAGTTAAAGATAGCTAGAAAAATAGCTAATTTAGACATTGCCAAACACTAAGAAAATAGAGGAATGTTTATACTATTACAAGGAGAATACCAGTTATTCATTAACAGTTTTAAAAGTCTTTACCTCATTGCAAAATAGACTTGAAAGAGTAATAAAACACAAGAGCTTACTGGGTTTTGTCTTGAGTCAAATCATCTAGGCTTATTGTCAAAAACTTACAAGTACTGGAGAGTAGATGCCTTGGCTGGAATAATCTGCAAATCCATGCTTGAGTGCACCCAGGAGACCAAGGAACTGAAATGGTGAACGAGGTGCATTAGCAATGACAGGCCATCAAAGAGCAACACATTTATTATGTGTCAATTTTGGGCCATCCGAGTAAGATGCTGAAGGTTAAAACTACATTGAGCTTTAGGCTCATGCTGTGAATACATGAGTCATAAATAAGTCTCTGCTGGCAGTGGTTGTCTGGTATGTCACAAAAGTGAAGGACTGGCCCCGAGGAGCAAAGCAGGGAGCTTGCAGAGCTACGTGAGGTCCTGCCTTTGCAGCTGTGCAGCGCTACTGTGGTAACTCACCTGGTGGGGGTCAAGTCTGTGGGTAGTATAGTTGGTTGGGTTGACGTTCTTTGGGAGGAAGAGGCGTGGAAACTTATTGCTTAGAATTTATATTTTATTTCATCTAATCTCTTGTAAAATGTGGGCTGAGTTAGAATAGTAGGAAGTGATGCTGATAGACAGTGGCTAAAACATGGCTAAAATCATTACTTCTCATTACTTCTGTCAAGCGACAACAGTGGATTGTTCATCCTTGCTCATTTCTAAAATTAGTAAGTAAAAATTACTCTGCATTCTTGCTCTCTGAACGATGACTGAGTTTCAGCCACGATTTTTAGTCTTCGAAGCCAGTGAAAGAGAAAGTTCTGAATGAGTCTGAGTGACTCAGTAGTATTATGTGAGCAACTTACAAATGACCTTCAAATTGGAATGGGATGCAAAGAACTGTTGGATACTGCTTTTTTAGATAATGACTCTTTTCTTCTTCCTGAATAGAACCTTCCAAAATTAGATTGCTCCCTGGTTAGTATATTGACAGAACACTTTTATATGCTTAAAGCTGAGAACAGCTAATATGTATAACAGCATTCATTTAATCATTTAACTAAATAATTATATCCTCAAGAAACAGCCTGATGTGATGACATGCCCAAAATAACAAAAAACTTTTAAAATCTGCAGTGATTTAATTAAACACATTTAATATTTGCATATAGAGATTATATTATTTATAATTAACTTTCAAAATAATGTGTGTTGCAGCTCTTCAATTTCCTCCAGATCATTCTGCCTCATTGATAAGTCCAGCCACATTTGATGGCTGGAATTGAGCATTTCAATATGACCACAGTAGACAGAACAATCATTCTTTAAAGAACTTATTCTGAGTGACATATTAAAAAAACTTAAAATCAGTGCCAACAGCAACTTTTGCCTATAGCGGTCATCAATCTGGCTGTTTTGAGGCCAAACACGCTTTATTATTATTTATTGTATTCTGATTAATTTTATCCACAGCACAAGGAGAACTAAACTCTCTGGATACCTTCTCATAGGAAGCAGTAGCCAGGAAACCTTACATTCTTTTTTTAATGGTAACTGTCAGAGAAGGAGTAAATTCTTTTAAAGTTATTTAAATTTCTACCAAAGCCCACATATAATCTTATTTTAGCATCATTCCATCTCACTATCTAGATTCTTCTCTACCTCCAACTCAGTTGTTGACCTTGTGACATTCCTGAGAAATACAAAGGAGTGTGGCTCTTGTACTTTTAGTGTCTCTGCTCACTCAGCCTCTTCTCAAGCATGGAAAGTGATGTGTGCTTCTTTCTCATGAGTAGATTTCAACAAAACCCCTGTAAAAGTTGTGTGAAAGGTTATAGAACATGAGAATTGAATCTCTCCTTATCAAATTGCCTTTATCCTGCTTCATCCAGCTATGTCCATCACAATTTTTCCTACTGTTTGATTTCATGATGTGGCCTAGTACTTCACTGTCAATCTACTTCTAAAAGGCAAAGATGGGTGAAACAGAATTGCTTGAGAAAAGAGACAGGAGAAGGGCATACAGCAAAGTGGAAGATGCTCTGCAGTCAGTGTTTCTTCCTTTCACCTTCATTATTCACCAGTTTGCTACTGAAATTATTAAAATTAGATGCAATTTTTTTCTTCTGATTAATGTTTTTGTCTTAATGGCCTTATGGCCATATAAACTTCATATTCAGTGTTCCTAAAATGGTGACGTTAAGTGTTGAGAAATACATGTTTTCAGTAGTAAATATACAATGAAGAGGAGAAAAGTTAAAGTCTTTAACATCTGGCTTCAAGATACAATTTCTACACCAAAAGTCAAGTCATGGTTTTGATCAGATCTACATTTCCATGACTTAATCAAAGAATAAGCAATTATTTGGCTAGTATGAATGCCTGGATGCTTCTGCCAGCAACTGCTGTCTCAAGAACTCAGTCCTTTTCATCAGAATTGTTACATCCAGTTAAGTAGAATATAGGGTGCTGGTGGGCTATTGTGAGTGGTCCCTTCCTATTATATGGGTCCTATTTTTGCTTAGCTGTGGTTTTAGGCGCAAAACTGCTACTGACATCTTGGTTATCTGTTTTGTGTGGGATTGAGCCACAAAGTGGTTACCATACCTTAATATTATTAAAGATAATAATAATATCTCTTTTATATTAGTTGCATTTGCTTAGAAATCTAACACTTTTTTTTCTGAAATGAAACTCCTTTTAACCTAGCATGGTACTATTTTTCTAGTCTGCAACTCTACCCAAAGGCATATTCATTTCCTCTAAGTGTATCTGATAGCAATACTTTGCTGGGTGTGATGAGGTGCTTTTGTAAATGTGGGTCAACTGATTGTACTGACAAAAAGTAGCAGCAAAAGTTATGCTGTTTTGACTGCCTAATGAAAAAATATTGGCATACTGGCTGCAGAAAGCTTCCTGCTAACAAACAAATAAATAGCCTAACTGAATTGGGGAAAATAGTCATGATTTAAATGTTCAGCTTCACTGAAGTACAATAAGTCTTTTGGAAGTGATGGAGCAATCTTGTGAGACCTAAATCTTATCTGTGATAGCTTCTATTCAGATATTTAGTGCGTGAAATACTCATCTTGTCAGAATCATGATGGATTCTATGATTTTTATGTAGAATGTTGCTGCAAGGAGCTGTATTTTTTGACTGTCAGGTGAAAGTGTGGTATATAAGCAAACTGATTTTGTAAAGCAATATCTGTTTGCTTTATAGGGCCTAATTCCAGTAAAAGTCTCTGCAAAGTCATAAAAAGAGGTTAATTTGGGTTAAAGCTCATTCCTCTTAATACAGCCCAAGGCAATAATTTTTTTCCAAATGGAAAGAAATTCACTCAGAGTAGCTATGGTAAATGAAACAGTCAGATGTGGATGAACGTGTTGGATGTGGCAAAATAGACCTGGCCAGGTTAAAATTGTACTGATACAAACATTTACATCAAACTTTGATCCAATCTTTCTTATATTTTTTGTTTAGAAAATGGATTCACCTTTTACTCTGTGTCTTGAAATTTCTTCTATTTCTAAGCAAACACACTGGAGATGGATGTCCTTAGTGGACAACTGTTTGGGGCTTTCACATTTGTCAAGAGTCTTCTGAACTTGCACAAGTTCCTTGGTATCTCCATATTCAGTTGATGCTCACAGATACACTGAACAACAAGTTAGCTTTTCAATTACTGTAATTTCCATTATTATGTCAGACTGCGAAGAAAATGTAGTAGATTTAAATGTAGGCAAAGAATGAATGGTATGATCCAGACTCCATTGAACTCAGTGGTGGTTTTTTATTTAGGAAGGCAATTTTCAATTAATTCAGGCCATGCATGAAAAACAGATGTAAAAGTTAAATGGGAATTGGTACGTTCAGGTATTGATAACTTGCTGTCACTGAATCCCATGTCAATGAACTCTAGCAGAGTTCCCAAGTACTTGCGTGATTAGCTACTTTACCATTGTTTATCACTCTGGTGTTACTATTTCTCACATTTTCCAAATGATAATGAGATAATGAAAAATAATCCCTCATGTGGGCCATATGTGAGTAATGTAACATAAAAGTTTTAGTAAAACAGTCCTGTTAAATTAAAATTACTGTTATATTACCATACAGCAGATATTATGCCTTTGTAGCAAATGGGAAACCAGCTCTATTATTGCAAATACTCTACTTTTTGTTGATGATAATAGCAAAATGCATTCAGAACCATATGAACCTCTGACTTCAAGCCTAAGGCATGTGACCAGTATACCAACCTGCTGCTTTCTAGAAACTGAGTGGTAAATCCCTGAAGCATTTCACATCCACCATTTCTTTTGACAGTTTTTTACAGCACTTCACTGATTAATTGTCAGACTGAGTATGCCTGAACTAAGTCATTAATTTTGTCTGAAAAGGTATCATTCCAGACCTCTTTCTCTAGCAAGATGATATTGCCTGCATTATTAAATACTTTCTCTAGTGCCTGTCATACACAAATGCTCTGCTCCCTCAGCACAGTTCCCTTCTATTTACCTGCTGTTCACGGATAGAGACAATGAACTAAGACGAGATTTTGTACTTCAGGTGTCCTTTGATGAAACAATTTGTTTTTCCGAATCTAGAAGAGCAGTAAAAGATGAAGTTTGGATACTTTGAAGGTTTTTATTGTGTTAGAAGTGCTCATACTTAGCTTTTTGTATACAAATTTTTGCAGAATTTAACCAAAGTTCTCCATTTTCCCTGAAGGAGTTCCCAGGCCTCTTAACTGCAGCCCTACAATGAAGTGAGTAGGAAGAATGGAGACATACTGAAGAGAGAGGGAGTTAAAATGTACTTGTTTTTGCTATAAAAATCATAGCATATTAGAGACTTTAGGCAAATAGCTTGTCTTCATTTTAATTTGAAGTATAAATAAAGGTTGTGTTCTATTGGCATTTACATACCTTAATTTATCTGGTGTGATCTTACATGAAGTAATAAATTTCTGAGGCCTTTTTAATGAGTGTGTTGTCAAACTATAATGTAAATTTTACATTCAATAGAAGAAATAAGGATACTGAGCCTTATTAATTTAGAGAGCTAAAATTATCAGAAGCTGTGAGGTTCCTATGAAAACATACTTACGTGGCTCTGCAACTGCTCAAGCATTTACTTTTGGCCGCTATTGTGTACTATATTGGGCAAAAATGGCTTTTAATGCAAGCCTTTAGCTTATATGTGCTTCACTGAGATAATTCAGTGAGGAGAAAAAGAAGTTTTATCAGTCAGTCATGGTGAAAAATATAATAAGATTAACCCATATTTAATTGGATCTTATGAAGAAAGATTTTTTTTCCTTAGAAAAAGGCTAGCAAGATGGAACAATAAATACTAACAAGCTGTTTGGTGTATTGTGTACTCTAACTTGCACATTATATGACCATATACCTGCATAAAATATTTTTTAACCCATAGTCTTAGTATTTTACAGAAATTAGCTGGAAAACTTCAATTGAGTTTGAGATGGCTCTGACACTATTGCTGGGTTAAAACGAGGCACATGTTCAACTTTGATCCATGGATTTAATTTATTTTTATTATTATTTTAATATTGTTTTATAAGAAAAAGTAAAGATCAGACCAGAAAGAAGGGTTGTCACTGTGGGAGGTTCCTGACATGGGCATTTGGAAGGTGCAGCTGGCAGGGGTAGAGCGTTCTTTAAAACCTAACCAGTTTTCCACTTGCAACAAATGTAGATTTACAAGCACAGGCACAAAAAGTAGGGTGATTAAGGAATTTATTTTCATTCATTGTACCCTGTAGGCAAATGTCTTCAATATTTAACCAAGAGATCAATGAAAGCAAATTGTTCATTGACAACCAGCTAGTTACTTTCCTTCAGGTGAAATACTGCTCTAAGTACTTTACCATTACGAGGACAGTTCTCTGTCTTTATTTCCCATTACTTCCTGCATTTCTTTTCCTCCCTATTTTTATTAGCTCTCCTTGAAGCGTCTCCTTACAAGACAGAACTGGAACTATGTGGAAATACAAACCAGATAGTTGCTACGGAGTTAAATATCAGTCAAGCTCCAGTAGGGAGCTTCATGTTTCAGTTTCATGTACGCTGATTACTGTAATTTCAAAATGAAGTATGGGGCACAGTGTGTACAAAAGTAGTTCAGGACATGTCCCTAAATGTCCCCAGTTCTATTTCATGTCTGTGACAGCATTTTATCCTTTGTTGGCCTAAGAATCTCCCAAGTATCACTACTAGCCAGTACTGGAGAGGGCACAGCCCCTGTAAAACCGAATGTCAGCATTTCCAAAGAGGTAATTGTTCTTTCTCAGAGCCATAAGGTCAAGTCTGATGTTCTGTATGATTTTTTTCATAGAATGCAGGTAGTGATGAGAGTCTCCTCTCTTGTCATATCCTTTCCTTGCTATGGGAAGTGTGACAGTAGTTGTGAGATTCTTTAAATAGCTATCAAGCTGGGACACAGTACATTTAAAAAAAAAAGAGTTGCTTATCTCTTAGAAACTAACCATCTTTTTATCTTTTGTGCCCTTGTGGCTTGGAAAGTGGCAATACATTGTCAGCTTACAGAATTCTCCATGAGAATTGTTTGGGAAGTGATTTTTTCAGAGGGTCATAGATAAGGAGCTTTTCTTCCTTCTAAGCCATGTTTATTAAGTCTTAAACACCTGCAAACCTGAAGAAGCTGCCCCATGTGGCAGGCTGACAGCTTTCAACATCACACCAGTATTTAGAACATACACAATCTTATCTCTCTAGCACTGTACATAATTGCTTTTGTTAAGAAATGGCCTCCTTTGTTCAACTCTCATACGCCAATTGCTGGTACTAGATTCTGACAAATTATTCTTCTCCTCAAGGAGTAAACGCATTTTCCACCTATCTTCAGCTGTTGCCTGAGAAGGAGTTTCACATCAAGAAAATATTATATTTAAATATAAACTGCTTCTGACTGCCCTCCATAGATATTTGGGTCTGCTCTAGAAGCTTTTCTGTTTTCTAGGATCCTGTAGAGCTTTGTTCTCAACAAACACAAAAGCAAAACATATTTCTTGTAGAATACATGTCATTGTATTTTCTGAAAATCCCTTTATAAAAGACTTTTCAGAAAAATCTAAAGTCATTATTTGTCCAAGTATGCGTCTTGCTTAGTTAAAAGAAATCTAAGTGCTCTAATGAAAATTGAATTCTCAGAATTTTTATAGAGAATGTTTTACAAAGTTCCTTATTTTCAGATAATTTTCTTGCTTTTAAGAAATATGACTTTAAAGAAAATGTTGTTACCAGAATTGGTAGCATTAATTCAGAAGCATGAAGTTATAGTGGAAAAAAATAATATTGTGCTGCTAAAAAAACTTAAATGGGCTCTGAAGACGTGTCTAGAAATAGGGAAGGATACTAGTAAAGTTTTTTTTTAAATTATATATTTCTTTTCAGACTTCATTGCAAATATTTTTTCTCTTAAATTAAATGTTACACTTCCATTTATTTTAATAGCTCGGTATTCCACCCTGTTGATTATTTATGAAATTCCGTCATAATAGCAGGGTAAAATAGAATTGGTGAAACATCTTTAAGGGAAGATACAACTCAACATGGCAATTTGACAGCAAGAAAATTACAGCAGTTCAGATACACTGAGGTTTTGTCCCTGTGTGCTGTGCACATTGCTCAGTTTTCAGTCTGTCTTTGATGGAAATTTGTAAACAGTGTCACCATCTGGAACCCCTATATCTACTAATAATCGTTCAAGAAGGATGGTTTTGAGTCAGGGCAGGGGTGCATCTAGTCTGGCATCCTGCTTAGGGAATGGTCATCCAGGCATCCACAACTTCCCTGGGCAACCTGTTCCAGTGCCTCAGTACCCTCTGAGTAAAGAATTTCTTCCCAATATCTAATCAAAATTTCTCCTCTTTTATTTTAAAACCAGTGGCTCTTGTGCTATCACTATCTGCTTGAGTAAAAAGTTGCTCTCTCTCCATTTTGTAAGCCCCTTTTAGGTGCTGTAAGGCTGCTCTCAGGTCTCTCTGGATTCTTTTCTTCAGGCTGAACAACCACAACTCTCTCAGCCTTCTTCATAAGAAAGGTGTTCCAGCTGTCTGACCATCTTCATGGCCTTCCACTGCTCTTATTCTAACAGGTCCATGTCTTTCTTGGCTGAGAAATCCAGGACTGGATTAAGTTCCCTGGGTGTGGTCTCCAAAGAGCAGAGTAGAGTCTAATTCTCATATAGACCAGAAACATTATATAAAATAGAATAGATACAAATTAGTTATTGTGTTACTTACAATACAATATAGTTCTCATAAATTCCGAGTCCTGATGTCCAGGTACATTTGTTCTTATTATTGTGTGGCTGAAATCCATCCATTAATCACAATTTCACAAAGTTGGTTTTCCTGTTTTATGAAGCTGTAAACTCCACAACATTGTGTGCCATATCTATTTGCTATAAAAAAGTAGGTTAAGCATTCCTCACCTTCCAGATTGTCTGGTCTCGATTCAAATGCACTTAATTTTGTTACCTCAAAAGGATCATCTATGCATACCTTTCACTTTAGGAAATGTGTTCATTTCCCCCTTACTCCTATTAGCATTGTATTGTCATGACAGTTGCAGTTGGCTCTTTGCAGGCTGTTAGTCTGAGCACTAGACAACATGTATATTTGACAGCAACCAACTGGGCTGGTAATCCATAATTTGTTGATAGCAATAGACACAGGGCATTAGGGGATTGTAAATGAAGTGCTAGTGTAGCAGTAATTACAGACTCAGCAGCATTGCCAGATGAAGGACTGAAGTTTGCTTTAAAGTCTGTTTCAGTGGTTTATGTAGTTCAGCTAGTGTAATTTGCAGTTGAATGAAACCTGACATGGAAATCGTAAGCTCAAATACTGGTTTTCTTCTGAAAAGAGTTCAGACAAGAACGGAGAACACAGCAATCATTAGAGAAGTTCGTTCTGCTAGATATGGTTAGGTAATTAATCAAACATATGCATTTTCAGCTTCCAAGGTTTTATTTTTTGAATGAGTTCCATCTTTGTTTTTTTAATATATGATCAATGAAATAGTACTTGTTACTATTTTATGAAGCTGTCAAACAAGGGCCACTCCCCATATATTCATGAAATGTGGTGCTGTGTTGCAGATTGGTATGAGACCATAACCAGATGAACAGTTAAACTTTAAATTAGTTCTGGGTCCTCATATGAGTAGCTCTAAGTGACTACTCTTAATAATATTCTTCACTCTTTCATGGCACTGAAGCTTGGTCTCCTAAAGGGTTATGGCAGGTGAAAGAAAAAGAGGGAAAAAACAGAGCCTATAAAAACTCAAATGGATATTAAATGAAGTTTTCAGCAGTGTTGTGGCTCTATTTCTTGGAATATCGGATTACTTTATGGGCCTTCTCTCACTTAATTTGGAGCTTTCTCTGTATTCTGAAGTTGAAGAGGAGGTTGCTGGCCAATCAGCACAGAAAATGGATTGTAATTACTTCAGCCCCCAAAGGTAATAACATTTTCCTTCAAGTGACAGGTCTGCATAGCCTTGTGGTAACCAAGGTCACCTGAGATACTTTAATACTGTCTAAATACTTCACTATGAGAAAGGAAGCCCTGTACTTATGAAGACCTTTCTTTCTTTATTAAAACCTCTGGTATCCAGCATTAAATTCTGCTCAGTTCAGATTTGCCTGTAGTGTATTTATCTTCCAGTACTGTATGCCTGTGCTTACTATTATCTATTTTTTTTCCCCGAAAATTAGTAAAAAACCAGATTAGGTATTTGGAATTGAATGTTAATGTTACTTTATGAGATGTAATGCAGTATCATCCTCTGGATTATGCTTTGTCTTTTCAAGATCTCCTAGCTGTATCTATGATGTTCATTTTACAGGTGTGTTATTGAATTTCTGAGTGTAGATAGAATTACAGAATCACAGAATGGTCTGGGTTGGAAGGGACTTTATAGATCATCCAGTTCCAACCCCCCTGCCATGGGCAGGGTCACCTTTTGCTAGTCAGGTTGCTCAGAGCTCCAGCAAACCTGGCCTTGAGCACTTCCAGGGCTGGGGCATCCACAACTTCTCTAGGCATGTAATATTCTACTTTAATAGTGAACTATACTTAAGCCAAATAGAACAAACTTGCAATAATTTCTCCCTGGGCTCAGGCCTCTTCAGTTGCAATCTCAAGTGTTGTTGGCATTCACCATGATGGGATTTGCTCCTCAGAAGTTGTTACACAAAATAGAAAGTGTTACAGGCACTATTACTACTATCATTTCTTGACCTGAGCAGCACAACATTCAAGCTTGTTTCATTATAAGGAGAAATTGGATGTGTTTCCTTGTCACTTTATTTATAGAATCTGTTTTCCTGAATATGGGATGAATTAAATAGATGTATCTTGCGTTTATAACCTCAAGACTTTTTCCACTAGCTTGTGATACAGAACACTTACTGTTGGTCCTGAGATTGCATTGATGATACTAAGCACTTTATGGGAGCTCAGATTTGATTGGTGCATCAAATGCTTGAAATGCTCAGCCCCAGCACACAGCTGCATGAAGGCATCTTTATTTAGATAGACAATGCTGTGAATGAAACAATGAACTTTGTGGTACATTTTATTATAACTTTTCTTGGTCAGCTATACCAAGATAAGTACTCAATTATGCGTGGTAAGAATATACTAACTGGCAAAGCCCCAGTAACTTCTGTCTTCCTTTCAGCTGGGATTGAGCTAATTTTCTTCTTAGTAGCTGGTATAGTACTTTGTTTTGGATTTAGTATAATGTCAATAACACCCTGATGCTTTGGTTGGTGTTTAATAGTGCTTGTCCCAAGTCAAGGACTTTTAAGGGTTTTGTGCTCTGTCAGTGAAGAGGTGAACAAGAATCTAGAAGGGAACATAGATGGGATAGCTGACCCATAAAGCCAAAGGGATATCCCATTCTGTAAAATGTCATGCCCAGAGTAAACTGAGGAAGTCCCCTGAAATGGGTGTGACTTGGGGGTGAGCTGGTCATCTGGCAGCGAGTGTGTGGTGAGCAATTGCACCATGCATCACTAGCTCTTCTTAGCCCCTCCCTCCCTCCCTCCCTCCCTCCCTCCCTCCCTCCCTCCCTCCCTCCCTCCCTCCCTCCCTCCCTCCCTCCCTCCCTCCCTCCCTCCCTCCCTCCCTCCCTCCCTCCCTCCCTCCCTCCCTCCCTCCCTCTCTCTTTTTTTAATTGAAATTGTTATTTTGATTGCTATTATTATATTTTACTTTGTGACAATTATTAAGCTGTTCTTATGTCAGCTCACAAGTTTTACCTATTTCTTCCTGATTCTCCTCCCCATCCCACTGGGAGGCAGGGGGGAGTGGGCAAGCAGTCGTGTTATTGTTAGTTTCTGGCTTTCATGATGAAATTATTCAAAAATAATAGAGCCTATTTGACACTCCTTTCTCCCTGTCTTATTCTCCACTACCTCCCTCTCTGTTAGTCTGCATTGCTGTGTGCTTTTCTCTCTTTTGCTTTAGTGTATGCTGTCTTAAATGGAAAATACTGTGTAGTGCTGAGGATAGCTTGGATTCTTGATAGAAATAGCATAAATTTTTTGATATTTTCAAACTGATGGAAATGAGGGGGAGTGCAGGTGAAAAATTGTTACTACTACTCAGTATTTTTTCTATCTATTAAGTGAAGAATAGGTGGAATAGGTATTAGTGTTGCTAGTTTTAAGTGGGTTATTCAAACTAAAAATTAAAATTTCTGTCAGAATGGAAGAGGGGAAAAAATAAGTGTGAGAATTCCCAAACGCTTTCAAGGTTGCTGTTTTTCAGAACCTGTTTCAGAATCTGAAACTTGATGAGATCTGTGTTGTGTGTTAACCCCACTGGTTTACTACTGTTCATGAGACCTGTACTCAGGTGGCTTAGGTTCTCTTTTGGACTAGAATTGTAGATCTTGGAAAAAATAGCACCCTTCAGAAACATGGGTTGCTTGGGATTTTATATTTAACATAATAGTGCAAGAATTCCATACTCTGAGCACCATTCAATGTGTGGGTCCCTGCTTTACTATGGCTGCCCTTGGGAAGTCTGCATAAATGTCTTGCAAAGGGTATTCATAGTGCACCTAGGGGAACTTGACAGCTTTCCCTTTCAGAGCATGTAAATAAACTACAGCCAACCAGACTGTAGAAAGGTGTTCACTCTTCAGAGATGTAAAATTCACATGCCTTCTTGATCTATCTAATTGACAAATGGTATGAGACACTTCCCTTGTCTTATTTTCCAGGTAAAAAGGAATGAATGAGCAGAGTTTATCAAAATCCTTGAATTTGGTCTTTGTTTCTCGTCACGTTCCCACTTAACTTTGAAAGATCTTCTGTGATACTTTTATTTACTTCATGTCAATCAGTAAAATATGTTCCCAGAAGTTTGATTTCTCTCTGTGCTATGTTGCTGTGAGAATTCTTCTTGGTACTGTGTCCTTATATGTTGCATGAAGTACTGTGTAAATTACAATTTAAGTTCTTCCCACCATGTGGACAACTTCTAAACTCTGTTGCCTGACACAGACTTGTGTTCAATCAATAAAGTTGGAGCACATGTGGTATTATAAGAAAATCTTTGTCAATTTACAGTCTTTTTTTAGAATTATGACTTCTTATGCTGCATGAATTAGATTTAGGCAACAGAGGAACCTGTGCTTAAAAGCTGCTAGACCATAACTGTCTAAATCCTCCAAAGCTTGAAAAAAACTAAAACCTCTTGCTTCTTTGTCTATATGACAGTCTTTTGTTGATATAAACTTTTCAGATTTCTGCACTCAGTTTCATGGCTGTTTAATGCAAACCATGATTTAAGCATGCCCTGTGGAATAGCAGGACTTGTCTACAAAGAGGAATTGTTGGGAAAATAAAAACAAATATCTACGTAATTTGTTTCAAATTCTCTCTTTATCCTAGCCCCTTTCATAGATAATTTAGAGCACATGTCCAACATGCATAGCACAGAGCTGTCCATGCTGGCTTCAGAAATGGAAGCAGTGACACGGTTGTAGCCGTGCTCTATTTAGGTTGAGCTGGTTCATGGCTCTCTGTTATGTCATGTGCATGTGCCAGCTTTGCTGGAGAGAGCTGCAGGCTGGCTGTGCTGTGTGCTACTGAAGGGTGCTCTTTGCATGGTCATCAGTGTGTTGTGCAGTGTGTGTTTCACACAGGTTAGCGTGCAGTGTAGTCTCTCTTTGTGGGCAAATAATCAGCCTTCAGGATAGAGCATGTGTGTCCCTCCTTGCCTCTCCAGATTACCTGAAGGCATTTCAGAGCTAAAAAATGTTCAATTTTAAATTCACAGCATCTCCCACTAGAGTGCTGCAGCTGTTGAACAGTTAAGAAACATTTGTATGGTGGCAGGAGACTATCTTATTCTGCTGTTTGTTTAGTATCCATGAAAAGAATGATTGCTTGTGTTCTTTATGTGTTAATGACACTGCACAAACTATACTTTATGATGCACTGGGGTGCAATAACTTAGCTGGATGGTTGAATACAATTTAAATATGCGAAAAGAAGGGACTAATGGAGTATCCTCAAGGACTAGCTAATACCTGTATTTATAATTATGTCATGCTATCTAGATTTGAGAGGATTTGTGTTTGTCACAAACATTTTGTTGAAATGTAGCATTTTAGATTTAAGTATAAAAGGACCTCAGTATTTTCTCTGTGGAAATATGTTATTTATATTTGTGTTTGGGTTGGGTTTTTTCTTTAAATCTGTAACTTACCACCAATTTAAATGCCTCCTGACAGTGGGTTCTGAGAGTGCTATTAGTAGGTACTGCTTCTCTGCTTAGAAGAACCCTACAGACAAAATAAAAATGTAAACCTAAGAACATTTAGAGAGGAAAGGAACAATGGAGAAAAAAATAGCTATGTTTTATATGCAAGGGGAAGAAACGTGCTTAGCCTGAGAACTTGGAGTAGTTTATGAATTTGAGCTGAGCTCAAGGGGTGACTGTCTAGCTAAACCTGCTTCATGTCACCTTTCCAGCTCCCCATCTACCAGACTTCACCTGTTAGGAATGAAATGTCTTGAGTGCTCTCTTGGATGATCTTCTGAAGGAGGAAGTTCTTTCCTGGGGCTCCATCCCCTCACTCTGCTAGGGTGAAGGTTCAGGTAATTCCCTCAGGCTTGCTAGTGCCAGTAGTATTGCACTTTTCCAACAACAGCTAATTTATGTAAGTTCTCCTCGTGAAAGTCTCACTGAGGGACCTCTGTTTGGGAATTCTGAGCCTCAGCTATTGCTGCAAAGCTTAATATGAGCCACTATGTTCAGAGGAAGAGAACCAGTACTGGGTAGGAATGTTAAATGTTGGGTTCTATGGTGGGCATTCCTTTCTCTTCTGCAAAGTTTAAGTGGCCAGGTTTTGGGGATTCACAAATAATAACCCAAATAATTTGCGGGTGAATATCTTTCTAACAACTGTAAGATATTTACCTAGAATACCAGCTGTACAAAAGTACCAAGAACTGTGGAAAACTCCTTATTTCTTAAAGATTAACTGTCATTATAGACAAAGATTGTTCATCTTTCCTGAAAGAATATATGGCCTGGAACATCTAGAACATGCATGTTCTGTCAAAGAGCAATGAACCAAATGTATGTATTATAGCCCCAAAGAATAAATGCTGCCCTGAAGGAATGTTCTTTTTTTTTTTTTTTTTTTAATTTAAATGCAGTTTATTTTGAACTCTCCCTAGGTGCTTTCACAGAAACTCATATTCATATGCAGTGAAATCTAGTAGTTTTCCTGATATTCTTAATCAATATGATTGTCAGCTACTAGTTAAATAATCATCTTGGACAAAATTATATTTTTTTTTCTGTCTGCAATCTGCTGGGCTTGTTTCTATTGCTCTCCTGTCTGCTTTTATTCATTACAGGGAATTTAAATACCCTATTAAGTGTGAGTATAATACTCATTTCCCTTGTATCTGCAAAAGCAGTCATCTTAAAAAAGTCATTAGGTTTCATGTTAACTTTTAATATGGTATGTGTATTTGATGAACTATTCTGATACTTCTGCAGTTTGCATATGATATTTCTATGTTTCCAGTCCTGTCACTGACTAGCAATGTAGCAGTGCATTTACAGTTTCAGAGCAACTTCTCAGTTTTCTGAGGCTTTGTGGATTCTTCTTGTGAAGTAGTTTTGGTCTTGCAGTAGTCTGTTGACTGTTCTAGATTATTTTTCAACTAATATCAGCACTAATATCAACTAATCAGCACTATTATCAACTAATATTACAGCACTCCAGTTTGGAGTTGCAGTTCCACTGCTTACTAATGCTGCTACACTGAACCTTTGAGCACTGCAATACTTCTTTTTCATTTCCTCCTTGAAGAGCTGGAGGCATTAGACATTTTTCCCTTACTTTTCTGTGCTTTATCCTTCCAGCCCTCACTGGGCATTGGAACATGAGCCGGCGTAATGAACTGCAGCAGGAGCATCTGTGGCTCAGTAGACAATCTGCTTAATAAATGTTTATTGATTTAAATCACAGATTATACACATGCATGAGATGGTGAAATAAATTAAATTAAAGCTGGTTATGCATCTGTCTACACCTAAGAGGAGGGGCAGACACTGATCTCTTCTCTGTGGTGACCAGTGACAGGACCTGAGGGAATGGCCTGAAGCTGTGTCAGGTGAGGTTTAGGTTGGATATTAGAAAAAATTTCTTCCCCCAGAGGATGGTTGGGCACTGGAACAGGCTCCCCAGAGGAGTGGTCACAGCACCAAGCCTGGCAGAGTTCAAGAATTGTCTGGACAACCCTCTCAGGTGCATGATGTATTTTTTTGAGATGTCCTGTGCAGGGCCAGGAGTTGGACTTGATCCTTGTGGTTGCCTTAGAGCTCAGCATATTCTGTGGTATGACTAAAGCAAGGTACAAGGATTAACTGGCTGAGGGAGCAGCTGGTGGATTGCTGGGTTTCCTTCTGAAGGTGCTAATGAGTTTCAGCACCTTTAGAAGAAGGTTTCTGAATTTATGCCCAAAGGCAGAAGAAAGTTTTTCAAGTGCTTACTTTTTGTATATTTTTAAGGACCTTTACCTGATGGGATATTGCTACAGACCACAGCTGATGCAAGTCTAGAATAAAGGCACTTGTTGTATGACCGAGCAGTAAGCTTGGCTTTATGTGTGTCTTATTTGTGACACGTCTATGGTCATATTTTATGAGAAATTAATTTTTCTCTTCCTCAATAAGCCGTTGACTTCATTCAACTATTAGAGGTACAATACATGTAGATATCCTAAAAACTTTCTTATACATTTTGTGCACAATTAGTTTTCTATATTATTGTTCTTGAACTTTATCCTTTTTCCTTCCCCAAGCCTACAGTTTAGAGGTTGTTCAGCTGTAGAGGATGTTATTATGTTCAAAAGAAAAACACATCTGAAAGTTTGACTTTTTAAATCACTGCCTTTGTGATTTGACAATATCTGGATGTTATTGCCAAAAACTTCTCTGTGACTGCTGTAACTATTTGAAATAATAAAAAACCTAATCAGACACAATTTACCTCTATTATTTAGCTTTAGATTGTCTGTTTCAGAAGGTCTGTTCCTAAGAAAAGCTGTATTTATTCCAGAGCAGTGTGTAGACAGCAGTATTAATTTGTATCAGTTTTATGAAGTAGCCAAAATGATCTGATTTTGCTGATCGACATATTCTGCCCTATAACACAGTGGATCATGCTTATAGCTGTGCTAACAGATGGAAATAGGTTTGTAGTTTCATTTCTGTGGTACTTTCTGAAACTATCTTCACCCCAGAGTCCAGTTAAGCAATCTGTGGGATCAAATTTTTAGGTGATGATTAGATAATTAGATATTTCAGGATGTAGATATCTGCTTTTTTAATTTCAGGGACCTGGTACAGATCTTACTGAGTCAAAGCCTTAAGCAAGTGTTTCGGTCTGAAAAGCTTTCTATCAGTTTTTCTCCACTTGTGAACTCATCCTGTGGTTTACTAGCCTCGAGGTATTTTCTAAGGGGGATAAAAGGGATTTTAGGATCCTCAGCCATGACTGATGTGTGATATACATTACAAAAGAGTTTCTTACTTCCTTACTGTTCAGATTGATTCTCTTTAGAAAGTTCAGAGATTTGACCTAAAGACTCTCACAGCAAGCTGAGATGTGAAATGCACAGTTGTGTTTCCTCCTGACTGGCCTCAGAATTAGTGTAGGCAGGTCAGTCAGAGCAGTGCAGCTCTACCCAGTCATGCACTCACCAAGCTTATATGCCCTACTCAGGCTTGGGGGTGTTGCTACCAGCCACCTCCAAGTGGCGTGGATACACTTCAGGGTTTGGCCCAAGGACGGAGATGTGGCCAGTTCAGATTTCTTTGAGTTGCCAGAACTGCCCAAATGGTTGATTGTGGTTTTAGTTTTTCTCAATAGATATAACCAAGAGTCAGAAGGCTTTGGGGGTGGGAGATGAGGGATGGGTGAGATGTGGTTCTGTCTGATCATGTTTCTCACTTCTGCATGTGCTGTCCAGCTGAGAGTACCGGTGAGCTCAAATAGTGAGCTGGGTAAAAGAGCTGGTCCAACTGGAGCCCAACAATGTCAGCTCCCATCCCTGTTCTTTTATGTTTGGATGATATGAAGTTTTAGGTTTTACTAAAAACTAAAGCTGGATCAGTTTCACTGCCTCATTTATCAAGCATTGGCAGAGGCTAATGGTGGGGAAGCTGGAGTGTGCACGAAAATAGTGTGCAGGCAAGAAAACAAGAAAGAGCAATGACTGACTTAATGGTATTGGATGTATTCTCAGTGTTTTAGTGCAGTTGCTTACTTGTCCTGATGCTCCATCTGCTTTACCTTTTTGCAGGTGAGAATCTCAATAACTTCTCAAAATTATTTTACATTTCGGTTTATTAAAATTGGTTTTGTCATATAGTCTTGCACTGACTGCAGACAGAAGAGGTTTCTCTTCAATCCTCATAAATACTCTGCTCTCTCAGTATTTTTGATCTGAATCTCTTGCTTGTGGCTATATTGACTTACTGAATGGTTTATTTCATTTAGCATGTCAAGATAATTATTATGTTAGCAAAAAGGGAAATTTAATGGTCCCTTTTTAGTTGGAGAACTATTGTGTCTCTTACTAATTATGCTGTCTGACTGCTGAGTTTTGGAAATGTCATCTGCGTTCCATGTATCTTCCCTTCATAACAGTAAATACTAATAGCAGTTACTACAGAGGGATGTTGCATGGCTAAATTAATGTTTGTAAATTACTCTGAATTCCTAAAATGCCAAATTGTCTAATGCAACTAGTAATACTGCTAAGGTTAAGTATCCTTCAATTTCTGTATTACATATTCATGTCCTTTAACAAGGAAAAGAAGCATAATGAAATGCTCATTGATGTTCTGAAGTTCTTCATTGAAGCTAATGTCTTATTAATAGCCTGGAAAACTCCTTTGCAAATATGAGATTTAGCTCATTTTCCTGCTACTTTTAAATCTATAAACTCTACAAAGCAGCTATTATTTCTTCATAAACAGTTTCTGGGATGAATTTGCAGATTTACTCATGTATTATCTTGGGGTAATCCTAGAGATACTATTTCATGAATATGTAAAGCATGTTTGCTGCCTTCTTTTTTATATTGTAGATTCATGGCAAATTCCTAGTTTATTCAGCAAGTGGCTTTCTCTGCTATATTCTCTCTATGTAACAAATGCTTGTTTCTCTGGCAACTCACACTTCATTATTGATAGAAAATGAGTCTGCAGTGCAGCATTATTATGCTTTGAAAGTATTAAAGTTAATTTTCAATTCTTCTGTTCTATTACAATGAATACTGAATTTTTATTTTTAAAAAATTTTCTGACACCAGATTTCTCTCTATCATTCATAATTTTGCTTGCTGCATCACAGATAATTTTCTGTTCAGTTAGCTCCCTCCCTCCTTCTTTATGAAAATATATGCTAAATCTGTTTTGCACAAAGAATTATGTGTTCTTTAGAACTTTAGAACCGTGGACAGTTTTGGTAGTTTTCCATCTTTTTTACACTCTCTTCAGTTTGCATGACTGCATTATACTGATATATCCTTCAGTTTCCTTCTCACTATCGTTTTCTCACTGAAGATTTTTCTAATGAAGTCGCAAATGGAATATCACAAAAAGGCATTTTCCATTGGAAATTAACTGTAATCTATGAAAAGAATGAGACAATCTTGCAGCTGAGATAAAGCAGGACTTAGAAGAATCTGTGTATTACTACAGATAGTAGTTTGAGCAGCAGAAATGTCTACATGAAATAAAAAGCCCTTTAAAGTAAGCTTAACAGAGTTCAGTGGGCAGGAGTGTCATTAATAAACTTGGAAGGGGAAAATGAACTGAAATTTGAACAGAGTTCAAAATATTCATGGAACTGAAATGGGAATGTAAGCTCTGTACAGTAGTTTTTGAGGAAAATACCAGTGGTCATGAAAGTAAAATTATTGTCTGAAATGTTATTCAATAGATTGCTATAGAGCAGACCAAATATGGTATAGAATGATAAAAACACTGAGGGCACTAATAAAATTGGATTTAAAATAATAGTAGAAATTGTTTTGGTTTTTTGACACCAGTCAAACATAATGAGAGAAGAATCTGGAGTTCTGCTACAATAGATATTTACTTTCAAGCTTATTTGACACACATAGTTCTAGGTAGATACCTAAAAATTAATTCCATGAATAGTGCTGAAAAAACCCCACCTGAGATATTGAGATAGAACCAAAAGCTCTTGTTGCTCAATTGTATGGGAAAATTACAGATTGGTACTCTTTACAAAGGCGTCAAGAGAGCAGTACCTAAAGAATTATATAGCTTAAGTACAAATGTCTTCTAACATAATTAAATTACAACATAACATGATTTCCAATACAAAAGACTGAAAGTTGTTATATATTTTTGTAACAGAAATTGCTTCATAAAACAGGCTACCTGGGATAGCAATCTTCTGAAAGCAAGAATGGAATGGAAATTTCTACAGATGTTATGCTTTAAAAAACCCAGAAAAGAAGAATAGCACAGAAGTGGAAAAAGAAATGTTAACTTGTTGGATGTAGGCAGGAAAACACCCCCAACCCAGCAATATTGATCTTGATTGCAGAATGTCAATGTTTAATGTGATGCTGCAAGCATTAATAAAGCTCTAGTGGTGGGCAGCTAGCCTCCACTTCCCTTCCACATGAAGGTTTAATTCTACTGGGTGATTTCCTGTGGTTTAGTTGCAGGGTTTGTGGATGTGATTAGGAGGGGATGTTTGAAAGTAGGGGCTTCCAGCTGGCCATGAATCTCTGTTATGCCTTCTGTGTATAAAAGGAAAAGTTAAGATCATTACCTCACACAGTGGACTTCCACATTGCAAACTGAATCACTTTTGAATGGCTCAGTGACTCCAGAAGTTAAATTTTTGCTTTCCATAACCTGCTCATCTGCCTTTCCAGCAAAGGGCTTTAGGACAAAGGAAATTTCTGTTGAATCTTGTCCTCCTGTGTCACAGGTAAATGCATAATTTAATTATTTTCATTGATGGGGTTTTTTAAACTTTTTTTCTTGCTGCTATACTGCTTCACTCCCATTATAAGCTTGTTACCTCAAGAATGAGAATGGCCAAACTCTTCATTCCCTTGGATGTCATAACAGGAGGGAAGGTTCAGGATGCAGCATGTCTGCACTGTGTGCTGTTCACAACATAGAGGGGAAGTTTGGTTCATGCACTTCTGCACTGGAACCTCAAGAAAAATCAGTCAGGAAGTCTAAACTGCTGTAAGTGATGTAGGTGCTTAACATGGCTACATTAATACCATTTTCCCCTGTTCATTTTCAGACACATTTTTCATTTCACCATTAATGTCTTTCTTCTATATTTCATTTCTCATTTTCCCCTTTATTATTTATTCACAGCCTTTATGTTTCTATGATTAGCACAGGCTACAACATTGTCTTTCTTTTTATCTTGTTCATTTTTACTACAGCAGTGAAATCCACACTGATTAGACTGTAGCAAATTCTTCATCCTGTAGTAGTTTGTATAACCCTTAAGGCAGACTGTTCATTTTTTACAACTCAGTTTTCAGTCTTTTCCTGTACAGTGCATATAGATGCAGATAATTTAAACCCTGTCCACCCATTTGAGTTACACACATCCTCTGAAAAAAGACAAAATTTTCAAATAATCCAAGTTCTTTATGGTAAGGTGAGGGTCTTTCCCCCACCTCCATTTTCTGTTAGTGTGGAATTTCCTTCTGTTCTCATGATTCTCTCAGTTCTGTCCTTATTTCAGTTTTTCAGTTTCACCACTTTCCATCTATTAAATTTTAATGGAATTCAGGAATTTAAACAAAATTTAAATGAGGTTTAAAAAAATTGTATGTGCTACTTTCTCCTCCCATTTCACATCACCACCACTCATCTTGTCGATCAAAACTGACTTCAAAACCCAAGTGTAAGTATCTGTTGTACCAAAAGCAAACCTATTGGCTGGCCTTAAAATTCTTAGGTAACTTCTGTGAAATGATGGGGTAAAACATAAGACCCCCATGTAAGAAGTACTATGTATAGGAATGTTAGAGTAAAAAATATGAGGAGCTTCATAACATCAAATGACATGAAAGTGGTGAGAATCATTAGAGTGAAGATTAAGAACATTAGGACTAGTCAAAAAAAAAAAAAAAAGGTACTTTAAAACAAATATGCTTGCTAGTGTGCCCATCAACCCTTTTCTGGAGCAGACATTGCTTATCTCCAGGTCTGATAGCCTACAATGAGGATATCTGGCTTCCTAGAAAGCTGGGTTGGAAACTTATCTAAATTCCAGTCCACAATAATGTGTGTGAATGTGTAGTTTTCTCCCAAGTTCACAGGTGTTTTTCAAATATTCTTCTCCCATCCCCACATCATCAGGAAAGAGAAATCTAGATTTATAATTTCCTCCAAGTTGTCCTGCACCATCTGTAGGAACTTTTCACATTGTTGTTGGAACTTGGTATCAAGGCAGTATGTCAAAATTAATCAATGTTCATATATATAATATACCTATTTAGAACACAACAGTTTCTTAGAAAATTAAAATTATTCAAAGATGGTTCTTAATCCACAAAAAATCTCTGTGTGCTTATCTCTTCCCCAGATAGCTGTGGACTATTGCAAATTCCAAGCTTTTTGTATAAGTGATGGTAAAATGCAGAAGTTGTAGGAACAAATCAAATAAAATAAACTAGAATGGGTCAGAGGTAGAGGGGCACTCTGGATCTTGCTGTGTTGCTGGTACTTGATTTGATGAGCATTGCTGCTGAATCAGTTTGCTTTGGGAGGTTGTTTTCTTTGTGGAAAAGATAATTTGCAAAGGCATGTAGGTGAGAATGCCAGGCTAGAAACTGTTGATGGGCCCCTGCACTGCTTAATCATTTTTTTGGCTTGCCAAGTCTGTTATCTGCCCTAAATGAGGTCTCTACCAAGTTGGATCTAGGGGAGACAGAAGTACTCTGAAGCGTATCACATATTGTCCAGATGCTTCCAGCCTGCTTTTCATAGAGCACCCCCTGATGTCAATCATTTGCTGAAAAATGATTTTTTAGAAAAAGGAAATGAGACCACAAGTACAGAATTTTGTTAGAGAGAAATCAGAGCTTTCTGAAGTGTACTGATGAGTTCTTTACTGGGGAAGGTGGTTTCCCAGGCATATGTCAGGTACGTGAATTGGTTTTCACAACAGAAAAAGAATTTCTAAAATTTTGCCATTAAATGAAAGCAGAAAACAAGTAGTTGCTTCTTCAGATACCAGCACACTGTTTCCTTGCACAGCTATAGCCTGGTAGAGATCATATTTATCTGAAGGATGTAGGAGCTAGGCTTTGCTTTAATGAGTACTGAAGTGTTTTGCACAAAATGGAGCACCTTTGACAGCACAGCCTGAAAAATACTCTAAAGCTTTTAAAAAGTATTCCATGTGTTCTTCTCATTCTAAAATGCGTGCTCATGCATGGACTGCAATGAAAAAAGGTCTTTTCAATACTCTCAGTGTTGCTGTATCAGGCAGCAATGAGTAGGTATCTACTGTGTCAAGCTCTGAAAGGAAAGGTAACTCCTGCCTCAGGAACTAATTTAAGGTGGGCTTAAAAAGATCAGTTTTATGAAACCAAACAATACAGCGTTCTGGGGAGTATCATTCAGAATTGGAAATAGCTATAAAGTCTTCAATAAGATGAGAGAATAAACTATATATATACATATATATATAAAAGCAGGTTGACTTCATCTTGAAGTACTTTCTCATATGCCTGTGATTCCTGCAATTAATCTTGAACATGTTGAACTTCTTTCAACTTTTCTGAGTAAGGTTTGAAAAATTAAATAATTCAACGTTATCTTAATGGCTTTGTTCTTAGCATTTACTCCTTGCCAATACCCATTGCTGCTTTGCCTATTGACATCTCTTATGAGAATGCTGTTTATAAAAGTACTGCAGCCTTTCAAAAGTTTTAATGGTTCTATTTTTGTTTTCTCCATGTCTGATTAAACCTCAAAATCATTGCCAGGAAGATTTTGTCAAAATACTTCTTTGTCTTTTTTTTTCTAGTAAAAAATATGAAATGTAAGTTGTCAGACCTCTGGCTTTATTTGGCTTTCTTCTATGGAATACTTAAGTTTGTTTTGGAACCTGCACTAATAGTTAAATGACATTTAAGTAGTACAGAGACTTTGACCTTCAGCAAATGGTCTTCTGAATAAATGAGAAAATATATGAGTGGTTGAAAAGATAAATGCAGTGCAATTTTCCTGCTATGTGCATAGTCTTCAGAGGATAATATCTGGTGTTGGTGGCTAGACTTAATTTATTAATATGTCAATTTTGTTTCCTAGCAAGTATGTATGACTCTGTGAGGATGATGCCTACTTAATTTAAAGGGGCAGATTCTCTACTAAAACATAGGACATTCCAGTTTGGAGAATTTTCCTGTAGAATTAGTAGGCAAAAAAAGCTTATAATTTTTATTTTTTTTTTACTATTCCTGAGTACTAAATTATGAACATCATGTCTAGATCTTTGACTAACAGTTTTTCAGACATCTGTTTCTTGTTGCTGAAGCACTGTGGATGTTTGTTTCTGCTACCAGGAGTAGTTTTAGGAAAATTTTCAGAGAGATGTTCAGGTGCCATACACAAAAACAGGCAACTCAAATATTTCTTTGCACATGTATATATTGCTGTAATTCTGTTCCATTAAAATTTTGGAATGTCAGCAAGATGTAGATATATGACTAGGTCAGTGCAGAACTTTACAGGATGTGTCAAGTTATGACAACAATTTCATTCATTAAAAATAAAGTTAATTTCAAATGCTTAGCAAAACTCCCATGATGAGTCAGTCATTCTAAATGAACTGTATTAGTCCAAAATAATTTAAAATCAAACTAGCTGAAAGTGTCTCTGGGTTTTGCGTAATGATTGCAGCACATTGTTAACACTTGAATTATTTTCATGCCTCTATACTGATGGGTTTTTAACCATTTAACTTGGGAAAGGGAGTTTAATGATATAGCTGCATGCTCTGTAACAGCTGTTAATAATTTCCTTGCCTATAGAGCTGTTGCAGGTGGAGATCTTGCTGCAGTTCTTGGGAGGTATCTGCCAGAAATTTTACCTGAAGGAGTGCTTCGCTGTCAGGCCCAAGACAATGTAGCAAATGAATGACCGAGGCACTAGCTCCCTCTTTCTTTCTAGTGCCCAGAGACAAAAAAAAAAAAAAAGAGAGAAATATATACCATAGGAATGGTACCAGTAGAACATGAACAAGCATCAACGAGTTACAAGCAGGTCCAAAGAGATTTTACAGCTTAATAAATAAGCTGGCTCTAAAAGGCCTCATAAACTGTGTTTGAGATGTATTCCTTACATAGCAGAAAAGTTATGTGAGCTATTTATAATTGCTCTTGTGATCAAAGTCATGTGGTTAATAAATTCTAACAATTCACAAAAATATTTCCATTAGTGTATCATTTGGCATTCGTACAAAATTTATTAATTCTTGCTTAGCAGTGGTAGCAAAGACCTTGTTGTGCATTGTCACTGTATGTAGTTTTTAAAAAATCCTGGTTATAGGGATATCTGAAAAAACGTTTTTTTGTGAGTTGGCACTTAACACCCACCTGATGCATGATAATACTCTTTCACAATGATAGTGTTATAAAATTTCACTCTTTGATCATGCACAAACTTTCCACTTCTCCCTAAAAACACTCATATTTTTGTCTGGTTCATGGAAAATAAAGAATAAAAGTATTTCAGAAGGTTATAAGGCCTGTTAAAGCAATAGGTATGAAATGGCTGTCACACTTCACTTTCACAACTTCAGACATAATTATTGGTGCTTAATGGTTGACAGGCTAGGGTCAATTTTTACAGTCTAAATGTTAAGAGTGGATGATTGCAGCAATAAATACCTGTCACCAACAGCTTTCAAGTAATAAAAAAAAATCCACTTGTATCTGGTCAGAGTGATAAAAACACATGAAAGTGCACCAATTCAATGACTTTAACAGGATTTGTCAGCTCTAGCTGCTGGACATCACTGTTTATCTCTTTTGAATAATATTTGTAGCTAAAAATTAGCAACTATTGTCAGAGAGAATCAAATGAGAGATGATGAAAAAAGCAAGTATGAGTTTTTTATCCACATTTTATTAGGCTGCCTGTACTTATGAATAGTGTATGTGGAACTTGGTAATAAAGTATCTGATCTTGTGCTGTTGAAGCAAAAAAAAAAAAGAGGTTCAGCTGTAGGTTATAAATCCAGCTCTCAAGTCATCAGCAAACATATTTAGGATACTAACATTTTAATGTATTGAAACTTAAATGCTATTACTGTAGATTACATTTCTTTTGGCTTCTATTGCCTTTCAGCTTTGGTACCAGAGATACAAAAGATAAATAGTGTCTGACACCTTGATTAACCCTTAGGTAAGGCGCAATAAAGATTTCCAAGTTCCTAAACAGGCAAGAAGTCTGACAGCTGCTTTGCTTACTTTGCCATTTGGCTTAGTTCATGATGGAAATGTGGGAGGGAGGGAGGGATGAGGTGTCATTACCAGGGGTGAGTGAGAGCCAGCCCGCTGTCTGACAGGATGTTTCTGGCACTGGATCATCTCAATGTTTGGATCTAGGCTTTTAGTGCAACGTGATGTGGCCAAAATAGAGGTCAGTGACTGCTACTTCCTACACACTCTTCCCTGCTCTGTTTTTCTTGCTCAGGATCTGCACTGTGGCACATCGTCCATGCCCACTCTTGACTTCTAATATGCCATCTCTCTGTGCCAGGCTTCTGCTGGGCTGGAGACATGCCTCTGCTCTCTGCCCAGAGCAATGAAGCCAGAGCTCAGCCCCACTCAAACGTACCTGTTGCTGGGAGGAACTTTATTTCCACTTTCCTCTGCCACTTTTTCAAGGCTTTAATTTATGGTGTGGCCTTGAAGTCAACTCTGCAGTGGCACAGCTCTGTAAGCCCTGCTGTGGCTCCCCATGTGCCCCTTCTTAACTGCTGTTTTGGGCTCCTGTTGTCTCCTACTCCTCTACAAAAAGGACTCTATAAATAGATATAACAAACACAAGAAATAAAGCCCAAACAGTGGAAAGTTTCACAAGGCTTTCATCAGAGCATTCCTAAAGGTTACCTGCTCAGCATCTGGCTCTTACAAACCACCAATTCTGTCTTCTCACCAGAAGGAAAAAAAAATGTTTCACTTCCCTGCTTGCAACAATTTTCTCATATTAAAAGCCCCTTCAATTTTAGGCAACAGGTTTAGCTTTACTAGGCAGTAAAAGGTACCTATGCCGGACCATTGTTCCCAGCTCAGTGCTACCATCCTTTTTAGATTCCCTTTTGGATCTTCAAAGGATGCAATCTTATTTGTGTCTCCTAACCAAAACCACATAGAGCCCATAACCAAAGAGCTGCTGAGTATATCATCAGTTCAGCAAGCTGAACTCTGTGTCTCCCACACCCAGAGGCCTGCGAGTTTTGAACCTGCCCGGTGCTTCAAACACATTTCAAACCTTTTTTTAAAAAATCAAACATATTTTCTTTCTGCTAGAATTGTTTCCTGACAAACATTTCCAAACTTGTTTCCGTGGCACACTCCATCAAAAGAAATTACTTGCCCCTCCTGTTTTCAAAGTAGCTGTATATTTCATGAGCAGGGTACCCTGGCTGTGCCACTATGAACTTTGATCTGAGCTCTTGCCCAAAGATTTCTGTTAAAATACTCATCTATGCTTTCCATGCTAGAAGAGTCTAGCCCAGGCAACTTTGGAAAAATGCTCTCAAAAGCAGTGTTTGTCATAGTCAAGATCAAGCCTTTGTACACAAATTGGCAGGGAGTGCAAACCTTGTGTTACAAATATTCAGCTGCCCAGTGCACATCAGCAGATAATTTATAGAGACTTATACCCGCAGAAATACATTAACTGGAATCAATCTAGTCCAAGTGGAAATGTTTCTGTTGTTACAGATTTCATGAATGTTGCTTTCCAATCTTTCATCAGATTTCCAAATAGCAGTTCATTTGCTTTTTTCTTCTGGTACTGTGCTTTGAACTGTTTATGCATTTGATTTATATAACTTATGTTTCTTTTGCCTTGTTTATTCTGTGCTTCATACTGGTTGCTACAGAGGTCTTAGGCGACATGCACTGCCTCACAGCTCAGCAGATTTTGTAGTTACAGCAATAAAAAGATTGCAATGGTATTTTAGATTAGTGCTAGAACTGAAAAGATTGACTGCTTGATGAGGGGTGTTTGAATTAAACACAAAGAGATTTTCACATCCCCTATAATCAGAATAAAATTAAGAACCTTCCCAAGTCATGAATTTTTCAAAAGCAAACTTCCAACATTATCCCTTCCAAATGGTACTGTTTTGAACTGATCTTGGAAAAGGTCCAAAGCTTAAGGGTTCCCTTTTGACTCAGTGGTTTTTTGACACCTGATCTATATTGAAACCACTTCCCTTTCAAAAAAAGACTTAGGAGTTGAAGGCAGTGAAGATTAAGCAGCAGTCCCACAGCAGTGTGCTAGTGCTTCAGGTACCCCTAAGGATCAGAGTCTGCTCACTAGCTCCCCTCCTCCCCCAAAAAAACCCTTCTCCTTCTCTGCAGACTGCCATCCTCTGTGACTGGAGGTCAGTCCAAGCCCTTTCTCTGGCTGCTGAGCTGGAGTGATTCTCTTGCCAATGATAATCAAAAACAGTGCACAGAGGAAACCACTGTTGCATTAAAGGTATTGAAATTTAGCAGAAAATAAACCCCATTGTATTCCAGCTCCTCCTCAGAGATCAAGGGGGCTACAAGGTCTCAAGAAAGAAATCTCTTTCTGTTAATTGAAAAAATTTTGTTTATACAAAAGAAATGTAACTTTGGGATGGCAGCTCCATGTTTCTGGATTAAACGTCAAATAGTGAAAATGTGAAGCAATCAGAGAAACAAAACAGAACTGAGGCTCATATGTACAGAAATATTCAGTTTGAGCAACAATAGAAACATCACAGGAAACTGGAAAAAGGGAAGCTGGACAATGAAGAGGATGTAAAGGCACTGGTTTCTTCTCTGTGATGAATTTCAAATACAGAAAACCATATGTGTTTCTGTGTCAAAAGACGAGTTAAAGTTTGCAAATTACCCACAATGCTATTGCTTTCCACTGGAGTAAATGACTCCTCAGCCTTGAAATTTATGCACTGATGCACAGGCTGAGAGAAGATCTGTGCCCACAGGTTGCTTACTCTCTCGTGGGGTTGGGTGACCTCAGGGCTTCTGCGCAGCACGACTGAAGTGAAAGGTTTACACTTAGACCCATAAGGTCTTAGGAAGAAACTGAAAAGCAAGCGCTGTTTATCCAGCTATTTCAGTCAATTAGCATGGTGATTAAGATATCCTGATGGGAAGTAAGATTGAAACCTCAACTTTTTTGGTTAATGTTCTAACAAACAAAATATCATTTATATGTCATTAGTGCATTTCCCTTCTTACATTGTGGTGCTGTTTATGTCAGTATTCTTCTACTTATATATTCTGTTTTCCAGAGTTTTTCTATTTACTTATGAACTGGATTTGATACTTCTCAAGTTTGTCTTATACATGCTTTCCTTCTGTAGTTAGACTAGGTTTGTTGAAGAGTGAGTAGCTATTGTGATGTTCTGTCTTTCTCACTCAGTGGTCTACAGCTCCATTACTGTTCTGTTCCGTGCATTTTTGAAGTACTTTAGTTATATAGGGCTTATTTTCTCTTGATGGATAACTTGGATTAAAGTTATACATGGTGTAGGACAAACAGGGTATCAGGCCCACCCAACATGGGCTTATGAAAGGCAGGTCCTGCTTGAGCTACATGAGCAATGTTCAAGTAACCTGCTTAGTAGATGACAGAGAGGCTGCATGTGTCATCTGTCTGTTGTCTTCAGTAACACCTTTGACACTGCATTCTCCTGGAGAAAAATGGCTCGGGGTTTGGACAGGTGCACTGTTCACTTGGTGAAAAACTGTCCAGGCCCAGAGAGTGGTGGTAATGGAACTAAATCCAGTTGGCTTTCAGTCACTTGTAGGGTTCCCCAGGAGTCATTGTTGGGGTTTGTCCTGTTAACATTCTTTATCAATGATTTGGATGAGGGGATCAAGTGCACCCTTGGTCTGATTGCAGACAATACTAAGTGGACAGGAGTGTTGCGGGGCTGGAGGGCCAGAAGGCTCTACAGAGAGATCTGGAAAGGATTGATGGACTGAGGACAACTGCAAAAGGTTCAGCAAGGTTAAGTGCCAGGTCATGGCCTTGGGTCACAATAACCCCATGCAGTGCTACAGGCTGGGGGAAGAGTGGCTGGACAGTGGCCAAATGGAAAAGTACCTGGGAGTGCTGGTTGTCAGTGTCTGAGGCAGCTGTGCCCAGGTGGCCAAGAAGGACAGCAGCATCCTGGCTTGGATCTGCTGGGCAGTAGAACTGTACTTGGCACTGGTGGGGCTGCACCTTGTATCCTGTGTCCAGTTTTGGGCCACTCACTGCAAGGAACACTTTGAGGCATTGGAGCAGGTCCAGAGAAGGGCAATGGAGCTGGTGAAGGGTCCAGAAAACAATTCCTTTGAGGTGTGATTGAGGCAATTGGGGTTGTTTTGCTTGCAGAAGAGGAGGGTCAGGGGGACATCATTGCTCTCTACATCTGCCTTAAGGAAGTTGTAGCAAGGTGAGATTGGTCCCTTCTGCTACTGCCATGTCTAAAGAGAAAAGATGAGAGAAAATGGTCTTAAGTTCCACCAGAGAAGGTTCAAATTATATATCGGAAAAAAACGTTCACTGAAAGAGTGGTTTGGTGCTGGGATAAATTTCCCAGGGAGATGGTAGAATCACTGGCTCTGGAAGTGTTCAAATTTGTCTGGATGTGGCACCGGATGAGGATATGATTTAGGGGTGATTATGGTGGTGCTGGGTTGATGGATGGACTAGATGATCTTGCAGGTCTCTTCTAGCCTTGATGATTCTGTGAAAAGGATAATTATCCTAGAATGTCCTTATGAACATCAGAATTGCCACAATGTTTTAGCTCAAACTGTTTTCAAAATGCATCATGTTAAACCAGATGTGGCATTTCTGTCATGGACCAAGAGTATTCACAGATGAATTATTTAGGGTCTGGTGTTTTGGAAAAAACTATTTTTGAGTAAGTATTTCTGAGAAGCTCACATCTAGAAAGGTTTTTCTGCTGAGCTTCTCTATAATTCACTCATCACTCACAACATTTAGTGTAGCAATCTGGAAGCAGAGGTGAAAAGAACCACAAATCTCACTTGATGTGCTATGTGGGTTGTTTTTGCTGCAAGCGGTTTAGCAGTTCCTTTATAGCCATTAAAAGTTTATTAAAATGCATGAGAGACATCCATTATAAACCAGAAAAAAGTCCATTAATATTACATATCAGATAAGAGTTATATCTACACATTCCATCCTCTAAACACCTAAAAAGAAAGCATATTTAAATGTAGAAATTTAGAGATGTCAGGAGAATATTTTAGCACTGTGCTGAGTAATTGATTAAACTATTAAAAAGTAGATCAATAGTGAGACCTTCTGCCTAGAAATCTGACGAGTTCCAAACAATGCTGGCATCACTCCAGGACATGATGATGCAGCTGACATTTCCTGACCTTGCATACTTTGAAGGCAAATTGTATGGCCTTCCCACAATAGTTCTGGGGAGAATGGAAATAGCCAATAAATATTTGAAGATGAAAACCAATGAGGAAGAAAAATCCTTACAAAAAACCACAGTGGTTCAAATAGTTAACAAGATGATATTAAGGGAAAGGTGAAATGTGTATGTACTATGACAAGAAGATTTTTGTTTGTAAATTAATCAGCTACATGTATTTAGATACAAAATAATTTCTCAAGCAAAGTGGGGCTATAACTTTTTTACTGGGATCTTCTCATGCTGGGCTATGTGCAGATGTATTTGCATGCAGCAGTAATATACTATCAACAGAGAGAGGATTGTTTATCTAGTTTACCTGTGAGGTCTTCTTGTTTCAGTTACATACTGTGAAACTGATGTAGAGTGAGTTTCACAGGTGCATGGAATACAAAGAAGTGAACAAGCAGAAACTGGTATCATAAAACAATACCTGCTCCTGACTGCAGCTTTAAAGATGTTGCTGTTTTCTTTGTAGTCAGCTCTAGCTGTGTTTTAGCTTTTTAGCCCCATAGGAGACTTTTTACTGCAGGATCCTCTCAAAATTAGGTATTTCTTTTCCATGGAAAAGAAATACCTCAGAAATACTTATTTTCCAAGGTATGTGCAATGTTAGTACATCTGTGCAATTCTTGCAGTGCAGCTCAGCAGGCTTTTGCCAAGTAGTAGCTTTCAAGATAAATCCCTATTGGTCTCCATTGGAAGCAATTGATTAGTGGCTGGGTTTTAAACAGAATAATCCTCAAAAATATTTTCTCCTTAAATAGGTTTTTCATAGCTAGTAACTATTTTCATCCTCCTGTAAATTATAAGACATACATCTTTGGAGGAAAATTATTCTCATTCTGTACTGGGCAGTTAATATGTGCTGATCTCAGCCAGAAGAGCTAAAGGTGTCAATGAAACATGCCAGGTGGATAAGCTGCATTACAATTAAAGATGAGTCATCAGTTGTTTGTATTTATTCATTCATGTCTTAAAATTGGAATCCTAAAAGATTAAGAGGAAATAAATTAGGTTTCAAAAATATTCAGCTTTATGACAGCTTCTGAAATTTTACTGCAGAATTTAATCCTGCCTTGCAAAAGTTTTCAAGCACTCTCAGTATTGCAGCACAGTATTTCACGTGTTATTCTCTAGCTAGAAGATATGAGTGCAATTTTCAGTGTAGATATGTATCTGCTACTGCAGAGTTTACCTAGTAGGTCAGGAAATGTTATTAACAACTTTGTCCATCAAAAAGGAAGAAATCTTTTACAGAGTAACATGAGCCATAATATTAATCGCCAGAAGTCTTCTCTATCTTTGAAAATGCTCTCGTTTCTTCTACATTTTAGAGAAGCAGCCATTGTAAACACATGCAGAATAACTTAATATTACATTTTCAGTTCATTAGAAACATTTGGGATGCAACACATAAATTCTGCTTACAAATTAGATCCCAATCACAATTTTCCCCTCTTTTTTAGCTACTTTTAGTAGTTTTGAAATGAGTAATTTCTATGTTATGTACCTAATTGCCAATGATTTTCAATAGGAGTCAGTTTCTTGTGCTCTGCAGATGTAAAATTATTTAAAGAATATACCTGAATCTGTAATGGAATATCAGTGATTCACAAGGATGTTGCAGTGAACTTGAAAAATTAGCAAATCACTCACTGGGAGTCTGTGGCACAGAGTTAATATTTAGATAGTATGGGCACCTGAATTTTAAGACTTGGGCATTACTAGATAGAATTAATCACTAAAATACAGTAAAATTCAGGGCCACCTGGAGACTGATCACCTGTAATACTTTCCTCTTTAACCTGCTTTTATATCAAGATTTTACTAGCTCTGTAGTTTGAATAGACAAAGCAACATATTTAGCATCTTTTAAAATCTGAATTCAGTTTTTTCTGCTGAGATATGGTTTGATAATATTTTTTATAGTGTCATTAATTGCATTAAATCTTCTTCCACTTCTTGATAAGAGATAGCATTGGTAACAAAAAAGACTGCATGAGAATGGTTAGCACAGAACCATGTAAAAAGAAAATAGAACATAGGACGTGTATGTAGGCTGAAGAAATGCTGTAGAATGGTATCTCTGAGTACATATTAAAATGTGATTGAAATAAAATAGTAGTTAATACTTGTGTTAATAATGTTAATCAATGAAAATTATTTTTCTGGAAAATGTTTCAAATATTGTGGAAGTATAAGGCACTTTTTTGGGTCAAAAATCAAATTCTTTTAAAATCAAAAGTTCTGTAGAAAAAATAAAGTTTCCAAATTAGGAAATATTAGTGTAGCTCTTAGTAGTGAAAGGGAAAAGTGAAATAATCAGGAACGCCTCTGGAACATGAGCACTCTTGGAAGGACCAGATTTACTACTGAGTAGTGTATTCGGTTATGAGTTGTGAAGGACTTGTTTCCTAGGTTCATTCTGGAGTGAAGAAGTACAATTGAAGTTTTCTGCAGACCCTTTCTGACATACTCATCTGATGTTGTGTTGGTGATGGGCCAAGCACTTTCCCTAGAGCATCTTTAGGGAGGAGGAATTGGGAATCAACAGTGATGGTCAGATATTTTAGAGAAAGGGAGCTGATTTACTGGTTTTAGCCAGTGGAGAAACTATTTTATCATCAGAAGCTGGATAAAGACAAGTCTTCAGTTGGGAAAATTCTTATATTACAGATGAGATAGTTGTAAAAGTGTAGGTAACAAATCTGTCCTCTGTTGTATTTTTCGTAAGTAGTATGGCCTTCATAACTTTGTGTATCATGTGATATAGTGATACTAATTCCCAGTGAGACTTAATTTCAAGGCTCTCTTTTAAACTATTCTGGTTTTGTTTGTCCTGACTCATTAGTAGTCAGCTTTTCATAAAGAGCTTTTCATCAGGATAGTACAGGTTTATTCTTTACGACTCCTTCAGGGCTGAAACAGAGCTGCTTAGACTAGCTTTTTGGTGCCAAAAGGGGTCGATACTTGTTGTGATCAAGAGAAGAAGCTAGACCAAACATTTCATCATTGCTCCTTTGCCTGGGTGTTCTTTTCTCGTATTATTTGCTCTGTTTCATTTTAGTAATAAAAATTATGTCTTGGTCTATATGGACAAAAAATAGCATCTGATGAATTACCAACTGCAGACACAAAGTCCACCTGAATTTTATGCTAAATCTTGCAGAATTTTGAAAATGAAATTTGAGGTCAAGCACCTACACATTTCTCATCAATCACCTGAATCTTCAGAAATGAAGATCCTTTTGTACTGGAAGCTGCATGAAACACTATATGATATTTATAAAATTACTTTCTAACCCAAAGGGAAAGAAGTTAGAATGAAAACTTGCTGTATGTATCCTTTGATATGTTTCTCTGGATCCACCAGGACTGTGCCATCATGCAAACAAACCAAAATTACACAACCACCCAAGTCAATCCTATCCCACAGTGTTTATGAATTATTGCAACTTTTTTCTTTGTAAAGAAGCAATTAAATGCCAACAAAACAATTTTTTTTTGCTTGGCAGACAGCTGTCTTCAAATTTTTCATATCTGTAGTGTTATTTTTTATCAAATTATTCTCAAAAAATGACTGTAAACAAAAAAACACATGCCAAACAATTAAAGAAATCTCAGCTTTTAGTTGACAGTCTTGTGGTAATTCCAGAGCTCCAGATGCTGCAACTGACAGTTTCCACTGGAATCTCCACTTCACTAAATAATGTAAATTTCTATCTTCTCTGGTGAAAATATAACCTAATTGCAAGGAGAGAATACTGATACCCAAAGAGTTTATCTCCCTGCTAATTTTATATGTTACATTTTGGTAAAGATGAAGGGATAAGAGAGTTCTGATTCACAGTCTTGAACACATAGTTGGCAGTGTTTAATAACAGAGCATGACACACAGTCTTCCATATTTCTCTCTGCATTCTGCTAAAAGTTTGTGTAATGGAATATTTTTCCAGATGAAATTGTTGCCTAGCAAAAACCAAATTTGTGGGTGGAATTGCTTACTTTCAAAAACTAGCATTTTGCCTGATTTCCTTACTCAGTTTGGGTTTATCAGCAAATCATCAATATGAATTAATTTGCTCTTTTGTGAATAGGTTCTAATCATACTCTAATTTAATACTCTCTTTTCCTCTTGGATATATGTAGCATCCAGACAGAGACTATCTCTGACCAAACCAAAGTACAAAAAGATAATGATACATTCATGCTTGGCATGTGTGGGGTAACACTTTTAAGCTATTGAGAACATAAAACAGTTTTAGGCTGCATTTGTGTTGTGTAAGGAAGTCCCCATTTTCTTATTTCACTTTCAGTCTGCAATAAAGCATATATTAAAGCAGAGGTAAGGAATTTAGATCTTAGTTAAAGCTTTATGTCTCATATGTTTCAGTAGAATTGACAATGCACCTGAATTAATGACAGAGTCATAGAAGGGTTTGTATTGGAAGGAGGGACATGGACTCTGATGGCATGGTCCTGCCCGTGACTCAAAGAACAGAAGGCTGAGTGGGGCACAAGAGATTATTATGACATTTATCCCATTTAAAAAAGCTATGAGTCTTTAGAGTGTCATCATGTCAGCCTAAGAGATCAGGAGATACATTCATTGTATACTGCTTTTAATGCTTTTTTTTTGGTTGAATAGATTCATAGAGCTTTCTTAGTATGTTTTAACTTTTATGTTACTAAACAGATTTTCTGAAATAAATACCTATGATTTAATTTCCTTGTATTTAAACATAACATAGCAAAAGAGAGTATGTAGTCTTCTAATGAAGAATTCCATCACAAGACAGTGATTATCCTCTGAGCTAGATAATGATGTAATAAGATTAATTTTAATATTGAAAATTTAGATATTTAACATCTGCTGCTTGTAAGAGGATCAAGAATGTTGCTACAACTGCTAAAGGGCTGAGCCAGAATTTCTTGTAAGGTAGCCAGTCTCCAGCAACCCCTGAAAGATGCTGAATTCCCATTTCTGTAACATATTTTACCTCAGGGGAACTGTGATATGTTCTCACACTGTCGTCTAATGAGATAAACACAACTGGAAGTAAAATAACCAAGTCTTCCACCTGCATCTTCTCCTCATTCTCTGGCTTTTGAACTGTTTTCTACAACTGCTAATTTTTCTTATATATCTGGGGCAAAATATAGAATCAAGCAATGTATTTCAGGAGGAAATAGAATATATAGCACTGAGTTACAGGCATAATTTAAATAAGATTTTAAATAATAAGATTCAGTTTGGAAATTTTTAAACTTGGAAAATTCTGTCTATGCTTATGGAAAAAAATACTCTTCTATGTTCTCATATTAGTTTTTCACTCAATTAGGCATGTTAAGACTGGGGTGGTTAGTGAGCTATGTTCCAAGTGCCAGAAAGAACAATTGTATTGTAGTCTGTCTGATTGTAGATGCTGACAATGAGATTCTATTGTCTGTCCCCTACTGAGTTTCTGTGTAGATAGGAAGAGGGAGGTGAGAAAATCTGACCAACTTTTGTAATGCTTTACTTTCCCTGCTTTTATAACAGGCAAGTTAAAATCCAGGTTCCCAAAAGTGCTCTTGGCATCCCCACAGGCAGCTGCCTGCTTCTGCTTATTTCTGTGGTTAGTCTCCTTTGTCTTGGTGCCTGCTCCTGAACCTGCACACCGCCTGTGCCAAGCCATCCCTATGGTTAATTGAAACCTCACAATTAACTGTTTTGTTGCATCAGCACAGTTGGAAGTCTGACCTCAGCTATTAATGACAGCTCACTTATTGAAAGTGTTTCTTGAAACAAAGGTGGTAAAAACATTATACAAATGATTGATTGAAATAATTTTTTTCCTCACTATGAAATAATGTATCTGCTTGTTTTTAATATTTTCATTGTGGAAAGGATTTGATAGCTTAAATATTGGAGTACATCCAACTATATTCTATATCAGTCAATGTATATCAATAGGTAAACATATTTAATATAAAACTTTGTGTTTAAAACTAGTAAAGGACATAATAAGAATACATAAGAATATTTTGATTGAAAATAATTATAAGACCAGTACCATTACTAAACTAATAGGTATTTGACATAGGAAGTATTTGCTTACCCAAAAATTGTGCTTAGGTCTTTGACTGTGTTCTTGCATTTTATTTTCTTCTTTCATCTGGAAAATAGTTTTTACCGCAATGTATAATTGACATTTTTCTTGGCTTTGCTCCATGGTGTGAACCATAAGAAAAAATTGAGCAGGGTCTTTTCTAATGGTCTCTGCAGAGGATTTGTCTAGCCAGCACTGAGTGCTTAAAATTATGATCAATTTTCATACTTCCAGGGGTTGATTGGTGAGCTTTTTTACCCAGCCTGTAGGAATGAATGTATGTGTGTGTGTATATATATCTGTATGAAGCCATGATGAAATTCTTGTTATATCAAAACTGCTTAATGGAATTTTACACATCTTGATGAGTAAGTTTCTGTGAACAAAAGGATATCTAGTGAGCCATTACATAATAACTTGTAAACTGGGAGTAAAGATACTTACCTGGGTAATGGAAGAGATTGATTCAGTCCTTGCTCTGCAAAAATGAAAGCAAAAACATAAACCTGAATCTCTGCTTTAGGGCAGCTTCTTGTCTTCAGTGAATGTTGCGAGTTAAGCTAATCCCATTCCTTTCTAAGATTACTTCATGAAGTAGGCTGATTTTTATCCTTCTAGTACTCCAGTAAATCACTGGCTCAATCAGGGTGAGCAGAACAGAGTGGAACAGTGTGAGCAGGGGGCTGGCATCTCATTCAGTGGTACCTGGGTGATTCCCTCAGGCTGGAAGAGCAGGGTGAGCATCACCCTGCACTGAGCACCATAGGCACTTCCAGGTGAGCCATCAGCTTGTGCACTGCCACCATGGGCATCTCCACATCCTGATTCCCTGAGCAGCATGGATATCTTCTGTTTCTGGTCTTGAACTGGCAGGAGTAGGTGCTTGAATGTGGATTTCCCACTGTATTATTCCAGCCTTCTCTGAATAATGGACTCCTTGGGTAAGAATCAAGGGAGAGAAGGAGAGCTTTTGAGCAAGATAAAGAATGTGTGCCTTAATGACTTCATTCTTCATGCTGATGAGGTACTGCAGGATGTTTTGAGGCAATAAGATTGTGTGAGTGAGCATTGGAAAATTTCAGAATAGAAGACTTGTAAAGCTAATAATAATAATAATAATAATAATAATTTGGTGAAATAAAGGAAACACTGGGAGAATGTAGCAGACAAACTTCCTCTTAGTTCAAGGACATTCAGGACTAGGATTCAGTTTCTCATGGACTGCATAGATAAGAATTTGTTGTCAAATAAATTGCTTAAGTGGCTGTTTTGTTGGTTTGTTGTGAAGTAGCTGGAGCAGTAAAGCAAAGCACTTGGGCATGTACAGAATGTGAATAAAGAATTAAAAAAATCTTTAGGTAAGAAGAGAAGGCTGAAGGAAGAAAATTCTAATTATTTATTATTTATCAATTTTACAAGCACTTCACTGGAATACAACAAAAGGAGATGATAATTGAGATGACTTTTAAAGTCTAAATTTACAGTTTAGTAAAGTAATAAAATTAATATAGAAATGAACTAAATGACCACTGTGTCGTACTGAATTGTCTATATGGATTTAAGATGATTTTTATCATGCACTTTTTTTTTTGCCAAATGGTTGCATAATCACACACAATGATTCCTATGCTTACAAAGTTATAGTAAATGTTTTCTTTACTGTTTAATTAGTGCTATGAACCAGGCTTTCCTGTTTATCTTTGTGATTTTATTGTCCTTACACCAAGATCTCAGTTCCTTACAATTATATGTTAAAACGAATATACATTTTTACTAGCTAAGCTGTGATTGATGCAAAGGAAACAGTAACTCAGCCAAAATTCCTGTTGATTCACTAGAAGAAGGATCCAGTCTTTAAAATCAAAGCAAAGGATTCGATAGAAAATAGCTGAGCAGGCCCAGAATTATTTATGTTCACGGCAATGATGAATTATATATAAAATGAAATTTGATTCCCATCAGGTATTTTATTTACAGTACCATTCCCAAAAATAAGTACTTCTGCTTTAGAAAGCAGAGTAGATTTTTTTTTAGTTTACATGGAGTTAAACTTACAGTTATTACAGATAATGAAAAATTTGCAATTATCTTTGGTAACAAGTGAGTTAAGGTGAAGAGAACTTGGAAATCCCTCTAATTTCAGGCCAAAAATAATTTATGCCAAAGTGAATGAATTGTGTCTGATAAAGATGGAATAATTTAAGATACTAAGCTCTGTTTTCCTATTCTGCAATTCTGCCTGATTCTGTGAACACTTAGTTTCTAATGAGACTGTCAGAGCACTAAATCCTATCTAATCTTAGGACTTTAAAAAACCCCCACCAAATATCTGATGACAAACTGGAGATAAATTTAAAGAGGGTTTTGAGCTACTTCTTGCTGTCTTTTTGCAGAGATTTAGCTACCAACAAAAATACTAGTATTTGTCTTTTCAAGCATCACAGGCAGTGAAAATCTGAATATTTATCAAATCTCTTTTTCAACACTTTTCTTTTTCTCTCGACCTACCATGTGGCTCCCTGTTGTCTTGAATCAATGTTTTTTCAGAGTAGTGACTTCTGTCAGTCACTCCAATGCTCCTGTGTCTGGGCATGCTGATGTGTAACAGCAGGAAGCTGGCATGGAAATGGCCGAAGCAGGAAGGAGGTCTGGGCTGCGCTTTCAAAGATAACTTAAAAAATAAATCATCATTATGGGAAAATGAATATTCTCTTAAAAGCAGGGCTCATTTTTACCTAGACCTTTCCAGTACTTATCCCTGAGTCATATAAAGAGTAAGCATTAGAAAAATGGAGTAAGTAAACATTATGACTGTCAAAATAAGATGCATTTAGATGAAGAATCTTTAGAGGAGTAGGTGGTATTACTTTATGTATTGAAATTGATTATATAGCCTTGTCAGATTACCATGAAGGGTTTATTTACATTTGGCTTATTTCCTAGGCTGCATAGCTTCCTTTCTAATACAGACAAAGGCTTTTGAAACCTTTGTCATGGATTTTGCATGTTGTAGAATTGCACAATTAAAAACAATAATAATTATATTTTCAGCAACCCATTGTTATTTTTGCATTTAAAAAGATAATCAGCAAAAAACCTCTGAATATGATATAAATCCCATTAAATGTTTGAGGAAAGAGGCTCCAATTTATTCCTTTACATAAACAAGCTCTGCAGGAAGAGACTTAAATTGTACTTAATACTTCTCAAGGCAGAGGAAAAAATTAGTAAAACCACTAAAATGACCCATTTTTTGGGGGGAAGAAAGCAAAAGCTTGTGACCCTCTTTCCTGAGTCTGATCTTTCTGAATTATGAATAATTCTATCATACATTCAGACTTCTTTTTTTTTTAAATCGGGGAAGTGTTTTTTTTCATCTGTTGCAAAAATGGATGTTCACCACTAGCTTGATTACAACTTAATTTTGAAAAGCAACTTAACTTATTTAATTATCTACATATTCCCAGTGATCCTGACTTGCTGGCTATTTTCTTGCATGAAGAAACTTGTGTGATGTCAAATTCTTTATCAGAGGACTCCCCTAGCATCAGGTAGCAGTGAAAAGGCATACAGCAATTAAAAGGGAGATAATACGGATTTTTCAGGCCATAAACAATGAGCTCTTCTGTGTTTTTCTTGGTGAGTGTGGGGATGGTGAGAGGTGTTGCAAAAAAGCCCTTGACCACCTTATGAGAATGGGAAAAAAACATGGGACTGAATTCCTAAAACTGGATAATAATGAGAACTGCCTTGGAGAGCTTCCGTTAAGTAAATTAGGTGGTGGTGAAAATCCAATGCATTCAGTCTTCTGCCTGAGAAGAACTGGCTGAAGCACAGGAAAACAGTTTACACTGGGATAGTTGGGCTTTTACTTCTAGATTATTTTTGCAGTGTAATCTTTATCTTATTTTTCAGTCCATAGTCTGGAAAATTCTTACAGATCTAAGTCAGGGAACTTGCAAGAGTGGGTAGCTTTTGGGCAGAAATTTTGCTAATTTGGAAAGAGAAGAAGGAAAAGCTTGGGGCCAAGCAAGAATATTAAGTTATTACAAATCCTCCACTCTAATTTGCAGCAAATTGAAACAAAATTTTACATTTACTGTTATGCAAATATTATGTTTATCAAATACCAGTGAGATTCTACATGATGATAGATACTTATGAGTGATAACTGTGAAATCCCAGACAGAGTAAATCATGTTCTTAAATGCTTTATTTGATCAATAAAAATGATCGGTGTAACCATATGAATACATGTGACTTTCAGATGTTATGTTCACTTCTAATAATAAAAATAATCCTATAAGACAAGTAATTTCCTGAAAAAAAAGGAGATTCTTCTTTGCTACATTATTTAATGAAGCTGAAGTCTGTGGAATACTGGGCAGTAGCCAGTGCTGTTTTCTGCTTTGCCACTGTGGTGACATGTTCTCCTTGAGGTACAGTTTTGGAGACTCCAGCAATCTTTTTACAAGGATTAAATGGGAGTCAGCTATTTAACCCTGTTTATAGAAAGAAATTAATCTTATAATAATTGGCATAAGACTGAAATTATTTTAAAAAAGAATCAAATTGCTAATTAAAAACTGTGTCCTGTTATTAGTGTTAATATAATTCTCTTCTGTGCAATAAGAACTATAGAGGTGAAAATATTGGAATTAATATTTTAGTGAGGTTTTTGTAAGAGCTTGAATGTATTTTCCAAGACACAATCTCCTCCTTGAAGTGAGGACAATTTTTTTTAGAAGGTAATATGTGGTGGGTTAACCCTGGCCAGTGTGCCAGCTGCCTGCTCATCTACCGCATCTACACCTATTCCAGCAGGACAGGGGAAAGGCTAGGAAGAGCAAAACTCATAAAACTCATGAATTGAGACAAGGACAGTTTAAGTGAAGGGAAAGGGGGGGGGGGGAACCCCCAAGAAAGTGATGCAAAAGCAATCATTTGCCTCTTTGCACAAGCAGAGTGATACCCAGCCAGTCCCTGAGAGATGGCTGCTTTTGAAAGCCAACTTGCCTTTCCCTCCTTCTCCCACTACACCAGTTCCACTGCTGAGCATGACATTACATTGTGTAGAATATCCCTTTCACCACTCTGGGTCAGCTAGCCCGGCTGTGTCCCTTTACAACCTTTTGCTTGCTTCCAGCCTTCTTGTTACTCCTGCAATGCCTTGAAAACTGCTACTGGTTCTAGTACAATAAATGATGTCTTTGTGTTTTCCTCCATATAATACTGTGAGTTTGAGAGACAGATGATTCAGTGTCTGAAATCTTATAACATACAGACAAGCAAGCCAGAGCATGTGCCAGTTGTTTTTCTCTCTGGACTCCCTCATATCCCTATCCTCAGAGCCAAGTGAAACAGAAATCTTGGACACTGTTGCATTTATTTCCCATCCATGTCAAGATAGAACTCCTCCATCCTGTTGAAAGGGCTTTTTTTCCCCCATAATTCTTCTCACTTTTCTTACATGAAGTGGCAAAATAAATGTCACTGCATAGATTTCAAGTAACGAGTTTGCTTCGTGTTACAACATCTCTTCTTCTCCAGTAATATTCTCTTTTATATCCCAATAAAACGTGATCTGACTAAGACCTTGAGTCAGGGGAGATGGACTGTCAGAAGTACTTGACTCTTTTACACTTGGAGCTTTTGAGTGTGTCAATGAGCCAGGAATTAATGTGTTCCATTTCTGGAGTCCCAGCTGTTTTTTTAAAGATTTACCAAGTACTGTAACAGTACTTGGTAAATACCTTCAGGCTTGAAAATGGAGAGAGGTTGCACATTCAATTGGAGAACAGGCTGATTGCATATGGGAGAGACCCATCTGTGGAGGGTCTTTGAAACTCCATTGATTGCACTTTGAAAAGTTTGGCTTTGTCAGAAAATTCAGGATTAATCTGTGGACTGGAAAGTAGGGTCTGATAAAAAAAGTACATTAAATCTTCTTATCCTTCTACTTAACAGGATCATTTAAAAACCTGACTGAATGGAAACTATTAAAATACATTTTACTACTAATTAAGAGGTAAGCATTGCATCAGTTTGAAAATTGTCCTGGAAACTTGAAAACATCTGAAGAAACATGGAAAAATTTGGAAATTACTCTGTTCATCTTAATTGGATATACAAAGAACCTTAAACTGGGGTGATGTAAATTGATGGAGCCCCACTAAACATAGTTATGCCTCTCTTATACTAGCTACAAGTTTGATTTGGAGTTATCTTTCATATAGTTTAGACATCCTATTCCCCTTCCTAAAACTCAGCTTCCACAGTCCCATTACCTGTCCCCAACTCACAGAGGTCAGAAATCAGCCCACTGAAGAGATCTGCCTTCTTGGAGATGGCTCTAGGCAAGGCTGCCACACAGCAAACTGAATGTCTTTGCCTGGGGTGAAGGATGAGCCAGGTTTTGGGATGTTTCTTCTTTGGATGGGCTGGGACTAGACTTCCCTGCTGCTATTTCCCTCCCAGAGAAAGGATGTGGAAGGGAAAGCTTCTGCTTCTCTGAGTAACAAGTGTTGCCTAGCTCCCATGGACCATGGAGCAATAGTAGCAAAAGACAGCCATCCAGACATTTCTGTCATGTGAGGCATCTGTTTTTCTCTGCCTACAACTGGAAACAGGACAGCTGCAACATAGAGTGTTACATAAAGTGGTAATGAATGGTAACAGATCCCAGTTTTTAGAAGGTACGTAATGTATAATATTCATCTGCTTCATCCCTCAGTTACTAGATTGTAGTGCTTTACATCTAAAGAGTAAATCACAGTTGGTCAGAATATCTAGAGCATTAATATATTTCAGGAAAAAAAGTATTTTCCAATTCTATCTATATGAAATAGCAACTTCAGTTTTACTAGTCTGAAAATTCAGGGCTACACTGTGAGTTTTGTCTCCTGGTTTTGAACATTCAGGTTAGTTACAGTTATGAGCCTGTCCCCACAAATGAACTTAAAGGTTGTCATCTTCCTTTCTTTTATTTATAAAACCTGAACCTCTGTAACAGTTCCTTTTTACTCAGGAAAACACTTAGATACCTGCTAGAAATTGCTCTCCAGAACAGCACTGTCATCTACAGAAAAAAATAATTAATAATGCAAAGGGTTTGAAGACACTTTTTTGATGGGACAGAACTAATAATTGATGTTCACATAACTGGGGGAGATAGTTTTTTTTAAAGTTTGAAGCTTAAAGTCACAGAGTTCAAACCTAGAAAAGTGGTTAATATTCCTAATTTAATCTTTTTGCCATGTCTAATGACAAGGAGTTCTTGGATGACCAAGGTATCCTTGGAAAACTTCCCTTCATTGACTATCAACGTTATTTTGGGGGTTTTTTTTGTAACAGCCTGATAGTTTATTGCAAGTATGAGAAAATGTTGCTATTGATTCCTTCATATTTAGACATAAGGTGATTACAAGTTCTTTTTTAATTTCTAAATGTGGGAAATGAACAAAAATAATTGCTCTTTGTTATACAGTATTCCCCGTTTGGCCCTATTTCTGATTATATTTCATTATTAGCATAGATCAGACACATGTTGTGCATGTATAATGTACTTCACATCTTTGTAAAATAAGACCTACACAGTATATCAAAATGTGTGAGAGTTGGAATTATTAAACTTAGTTTCATTATTGATAAAACGGAAAATTTTTGTAGCTTGTATGAATTTTGAAACACACGCTTGCTCTTATAGATTAGTGACCACTGATTTTTATAATTGCATGTTTTGGTTCATAATTAATGCTTCTGAGGAAGATGGTATAATTTAAGAGACATTAATTATAGATGGCATCTGTACTTTAGAGAAGAAATTTTCTTCCCTATGCATATTGAGACAGGTTTTACCATTGTGTAAATCAAGTCCATATTTCCCCAGTACTTGTGTGTTAATTGGACTGTTTTCAGAAAACCTGCAGCAATTTCAGCAACTCCTCAGAAAGCATTTCGTGATGCTTTAATTCTGAATTTGTTTGCATGTGCATGAGATTCTGGGAATGCAAATATTTACAGAGATGGTGAGAATGGGCCAGTGTGAATTTTTAAACCCAAATGTTATTTCTTTTCTTTGTATTAATGCAGATATTTTAGAAAATGAAAACTGCTTAGAAGTGTTAGTATTGAAATGTGTATAAATACTGGATATTTATATGTGGTCAGTTTTGCATCCATTGCCTATAATATGCATTACTTAGGTATGCAAATGGTTGTCTTGGTTAGGTGAAACATCTGCTTTTAGCTCTCTGAGTAAGGAAATGTATATATTTGTGTGTCAGGAGAGGAAAAATGCATGGTTTCTGAACCCATATGTTATCTATAATTTAGAGAGAATGTGCAGAAGCTTGTGTGAGACTGTCTTATTCCTCCTTGTATTTAGCAGATTCATTTCAGAACATTATCTGTTGGAAAAGTTGTGTGGCCAGTGTGGGCTAATTCATCTGACATAGATTAGATAAAGGTCTAAACTCCAAAAAGACAAATTATTTAGTACCAGATTATTGAGTACTTCCCATGAGTTGTAACTTTATTAAATTGGATCACAAAAGAGCTTCAAACTATGGTGGGTGGGAGAAGATCATGTCAGACTTCCACTCTACCCCTACAGACCACAAATTACGCTGAAGCTGAACCACACAGTTACTCCAGACTATACTTCAGCTGAAAAATAGGGAAGAACTAGGCACCACTTCAGTTTTGACAGACGAGTGTGTAGGACCAAAATGTGATATTTGGCTGTCAAGATTCTGGTCTCTAGGGGATAGTGTGAAATTCACTCCACTGGAGGTAGCCAGCTAAACATGCACATCTTTCCTACCCCCATGCAGAGTCAGCACCTGCTTGAAAATCAGTGAAGTTTGGAGGCCAGCAATGGCAGGAGCAGACACATTACCCGTGGTGAAAACTCTCCACTTGTGAGGCTAACAGCAAGGGCAGCAGGCTTGAAGACATTGGCATGAATGCCATGATAATTTTGAATAGATGCTTTCAGTGGGCAGGGGATTGGAAGATGAGCAGCATTTCTTTTTTTTTTTTTTTGACAGCCAGCTGGGGAGTGAATAGCATCATCTTTGACATAAATGTGTAGGGATGGAAGATGTGCTGCATGACTATTCCTATTTCTGTGACATAGTGATGCATTTTTCCATACTAGTCTCAATGAAATACCAAATCTAGGGAGGGGATGATATCTTCTTATGAACTAGATGAGGATATTAAACATTATGTGCCAGAGCTGCAGATTTCACAGGTGACATTGAGCAGAAGGCAGGAAGATAATTCTCACTTATCTTGTCTCCTGAAAAATGTACTACAGGACAGACATCCCTTGCTAAATGCACAAAGTGCCTTCCAGTGCCAGCACAGAGAAACAGGCTTGAGTTCTTCTCTAATGAAGGGCTTCTGATCTCTCACCAGCAGCTGGTACAAAGCTCCTGCAAACAAATTTAGCACAGGCATCATAATGATGAGCTGCAGCCCCCTCTTAAGGGGGTGTGTTTGGAGAGTTTTGTGGTGGGAACACAGCACAGGACTGTCAGCCAAGGAGTGCAATTTACACCGCACTGGTGGGGGGTAGCACAATAAAGGGACTGACCTCTGCAGTGTGTTCTATTCTCTTGAGCCTGGGGGCAAAGGCTGCTTACAGAATGCATATTACTGGTGCACAGTACTTGTCTTGATAAACTGAAGCTTGAATCTAGGCAAGTCAAAGGCAATATAGACATTACTGCTGAAGCTGATTAGAAAGCTTCCACTCAGGCCACCCTTTGAGTTTGATTGCAATGCTGTGATTATTTTCTAATATGAAAACCTTATTTCTTCTTGCCTATTTACATGTCAATCTTATGTTCATATAATTTTTGCAGGTGAAAGTTTCTGTGCATGGATTCTATATGGAATGAACGCAATAACTCCAGGAGATGGCATATTTCATAATAATCTATTCAATGTGGATATAAAGGCTCCTGGTAGCATGTTGTATCTGAAAATGCCTTGAGGGCTTACCAGGCTTCTGATATGCAACCATAACTCACTTTCCTGACCTCCCTCTCTTTCTATGGAGGTCTTATTCATTTTTTGTCTTTTTAAAAGAGATAATTAAATTTTTAACCCTTTTAATCTCATTCCCTTTGACAACTTTTATTCCTTTTGTTCTTTTTACTGTGAACATAAAGGACAGGATTTAAACAAGTGAAGAGGGCAGAGCATTTATTTGTGGGTAAGCACACTGTAGATAGTAAGGACTAGTGAGCTTGTAAGTAAGGGTTAATATTACCAGATGATAAGCATTATATACTCACCAATCTGATGAGATTGAACTTGTTGCTCAGGTGAGGAGAGGTCAATAATCTTTGCTTTTTCCTTGAGCTTGATCCTTTATCTTGCTGAATTTCCATCTTCTGCTTCTCCATTACATTTTAGCATTTTAAATCTTTTAATGTCAGTATTTTTTCCTCTTGAGTTCTCATACTGATAACTATCCTCACATCTACCTTTGACTTTTTTTTTCTGTGTTTTTAGGCTCCCTAATTCACATAGCTTTTTTTTTTTTTCACTTCCTTTTAGTAATCTCAGCAGTTTTCTCAGAAGGCTGATCGAAAGCCATACAACTTTACTGCCCCAAACTGCTCTTTGGTTCATGGACTCTGTCTGAGGGTTGCATATGAATGGTGTCTCCAGATACTTTCCTTTTCTGACTTGTTTCTTATCTGAAGTTTTTTAGAAAATATTAATATTTGCACTCATGGATTTAGCTACATCCCACTACATGGATTTACCTACATCCCACTAAGCACAAATAGTACACAGAATAAAACAAGAATAAATTTAGTGTCTTTTCAGTATGCGAATATTTACAGAATATAGAATGGTAAAACAATATATCATGATAAAATACTGAAAATAATACTTAGGCTTTTCATTGTGTTTTGCTGTTCAAAATGTACACAAACATTAAATAACAAATCCTGAAATAAAGTATATTTAAAATAAAATATAAACTACATCCTACTGTTCAGAAGCCAAAGAGTATTATCTACTGAGTATGAGTTATATGGTGAAAATTACTTGACAGACAGTAAATCACATATTATTACTTTCATTTTTTGCCATTTCCTGGTATACAGATCATTCTATGATAAGCTAGAATTTTACCCTATAACACACTATACTAGAAAGACCAAATAATGATCTCCTGTCAAACAATTTAGAATCTAAGCATAAAAAGATAGGCAATGAAACTTGAGGATTTGGTGAGATGCATTAGGCTGTAGCATTGGTAGTGTCCTGCTATATGATCTGCCTAACTTCAACCTGGCTTTTCTTAAACATTATACAAAAGAGGTTATAAAGAAGGTGTGTATATATATGTATGTATATATATGAATTTAAGGAGTGAATGTTGCAGCTTTTTTATCATGTTTATGAATCACAATCAGAAATCTCATGGGAAGCCTGTATTCTATTTATCAAAAAGACCCCAGTGGCTGAGACTGCTGCCTTTATTGCAAGACTGGCATTCTTCTTTCCATGTTAGAAGAAATGTCAACTTAATTATAATCAAAATAAATTAAATTTTTCTGATATTTAGTTGCATTTTTAGAATCTAAAGCTGTGATTCTGCCAGCATTTAAACAGGTGTGCACCTTGGCTCATGTGAGCTGTTATCATCTGACATGATGAAGTGAGTCACAAATACCTTGGCAGCTCTCCACTCTGAAAATACACAGTCTGTAGCTAAAATTTTGACTTTTTGTTATACTGTGAAATCTCCTGCTATTAGGTCCTCAGGAGCATTTTGAAATAGTCTTCAAAGGTGTCTTGTCTGGTTTCTACTGTGCTTTTTCTCTTTAAGACTGAAACTTTAGAAGAAATTAAAATCCTTCTTAGATGGTTGCTATTCAGAAGTCTCAGAATTCCTCTGGAAGGCTCCTTAATTGTTTTCAACAGCCTTTTTGTGCTTCACATATTGAAGTACCAGAGAAAGCTGGTGGGGTGTCTACTGCTCTCTTGAGCACCTCACCCATTACAATAAGCACACAGCGGTATGTTAAAGCTTAATCATCTGAGATTTACAATGATATAGACAATGGGATTAAGGTTTGGGTTTTATTTGCTTTTGGTGAACCCAAAGACTCTCAGAAAAAAAAGTTCTTGTCATTTAGGGCTTCACATCTGTCTTCGATCTTTCAGCTTTCTTTACACTCCTGTGTAAAGCAGTCTGTGTGCTTCACTCAAGAGTAGAGTGAAGAGAAACAGATAATATCCCTGTCTTCTCTCCTGAAGATGTATGTGATTAATGATTTCCAGCCTGCAGAGCTAAGATGTGGCCTGTGCCATGGTGTAGGATGTTTTCCACCAAGGAACCTTGATTATTGAGATGAATGGATTATTGGTGACAAAGAGGAGCCCCCTGCCACAAAATGTTAGGGGAAGAAATAGTTGAGTGTCTCTTATTTATCTTGGGATGCAGAAATGGGCTGTGTAATCTCTCAGGATTTCTTTCATCTCTACTTTTTATTATTTTGTTTTTCTGGAAGAAAAAATGTAAGATGCTGGGCTTAGTAGCTGTCTGCATGCAATGTTGTCCTGCCTTGAGACCCCCAGGGAAGAATTCCAGACTTTTGGCAGGGTTATAGATCCAAGTCTGGAGCTCATTGCTGCAGTTGATATATGGAGCAAACCAATGCTGCACACAACTAAGAATTTGCACATCTGTGCCTTGCACACTTTCAGCAGCTACAGCCTCAAACAAAAGCCACAATGAGTTTCATAAGAAAGCATTGTGAAAATTAGGTATGTTCTGCCTGAACATATTTAATAACAGAAAAACAGGGCTAGAAGGGTCCTCAAGGAGTTGTGCAGCCAGTATTATTCCAGTACAAGTCCTGTGTCCAGTGTGTTTGCCAGTCTGCAAATTCTACAGCCGTATGTGTTACTTGTCAGTGCACATCCCAGCGTCTTAATAAGGAAATCTGAAATGTGTGGCTTGAGTTTCATCCAATGCTTTCAGAATGGTGAGGAATAAAGGAGTAGAGATAACCCTGACAGAAGAAATTCCTTGTGTTTGTAGAAGGAGCTGATTCGTGATTAAGTTGGAAATACAATTTTCAACATCTGTTGAAAGCTGATGATATGTCAATGTTGCAATTATTTTTTTTTTCTCTTTCAACAACTTTTAAAAAAAAGATTTTCACAAGCCATTTGAACCATTATGTAAATCCAGCAGCCATGTTTGATTCTACACTGTGTACTGCCATTTTCCCTGTGGATTTCTAAATGTGACCAGGATGATTCAGAAAGTTTGGTCTGTTTCATCAAGTTCATCCTGAGGCATTTATGGACCAAATTGAGGTAGAAGCTGCTCGTGTCTGAACTGAAAATTCCGTCTCTTTGGGAAAGGGAGAGGACATTTAGAGAGAGACTAGAGCCAAGATACCTCCCAGAGACTAAGGCAGTCCAGAAACACTAAAATCTCAGCTACAGCGATGTGTGACACTTCAGTCCTGCAGAATTAACCTCACTGTAGCTCTTGCTTTCAAGAATCATTTCTTGTGTTACTTGATTTCTTGGAGCTGTCTGATATTTCCAATGTATTTCTTTTCCTTTCACTCGCTTTCCAATATACTGTTTACATTGTGTCCTAACATAACCTTTTACCCCCTCCTGCCTCCCCAGTGAACAAGTCCTAACATTTTAGAATTTTTGCTACAAAAATCTAGATTTTTTTAAAGTTAGAATAATCAAAATGTATCTTCTTTAAAAAAGGTGTTGTACATTAAAATTTAGACTTTTTATTATGCCATTATAAAAACTGGTGATGTTGAAGAAACAATGATTTGACAGTTAAAGGCTAGAACTATTTAGCTACTTTAAATTGCAACATAATCCAGTTTTTGTAAATTCTCTGATTTCAGCAAAGAAGCCAATTTTTGGAATTTCTGCACCAATTTTTCTTCCATTAGCTATTTTTGAATAGGCATGAAGAGAACACATACCTTGTCAGGAGAGGAAATACTGTTGTTAAGCAAAGACTTGTGCTGAATACCCACCACTCAATGTACAAAATTAATTTCAGTGTAGTCTTTTCTATTAAGACACTGTGACACAGCCTAGCCCCTGCAAGAATAATTGCACAAAATCTCCTAAAAGGAATTTTGAAGAAAACAGAAAAAAAAAAAAAAGAGATAAGATAACAGGCATGCAGGATAAGAACTTCCAAGCCAGTAAACTAGAACCTGAGGTTTCCTATCAATCCTGCTGTCTAGATAGTAAAAGATTAATTAGATTAATTTTTTGTCCAAAAAAAGACAAAGATACATCTTAACAGTATTGAAGAAAATGGTGTTTGTAGTCCTGGCACTGGCTGGTGTGCCAGGTTCTGTGTGAAAGAGTCTTCGGATTTTAGTGCCAATTTGGTTAATTTAGTTGCTGATGTGGATAACATAGTAGATGAGGTATAAGACATTACATCACTTATAGTTTGAGATAAAATGTTTTGTGGTTGTTTGGGTACTTTTTAGTTTTGCCTCCTGTCACTATTTGTGCTTTGGTACATGGCAAGAGATTTATAGATGTTTGAGTTTCACATGAGTTGAGGTGATAAATTACTTTTAATGCTCTTTGGAAGACTAAATACTTTAATCCCTTCCTAAAATCCCTTTTATACCTTTTTGTTTTCAGAGGTAAAATGAAGGGTACAGACTAAGAAACTCAGTCAAATCATGCAGCTGAAATAAAAAGTAAAATAATTATGACAATACCTACCTCTTCAGCTGAAAATAATAGAGGTTAGGAGCATGATGTAACACAAAATCTATCATAGAAGCTGTTAGAAATTAGAAAGATCTAATTAGAAAGAGAAGGTTGTAAATAAACATGAACTGGACCTGTTTTTAATCCAGTACTCAAAAGTGTGTTGCAAATGAAGAGAAACTTTAATCTTTGATGTACACAATTAGGAAGGCCCTGGGGAATACTATTAATACTGCAGAAAATCTTGCAATTGTGGCTGCTTAGTGTGTGAAGGCACTCAGATTGAAGTCTGTAAATATCTTTGGATCTCAGTAATTTGAAGTGACAATATGTTGCTCCCTGCATTCAGTATCACTGAAATTCATAAAAAAGAAGACCTCCTCCTTTCATTTATTAAAATGAAGCACTGTCCCAGAGCACACATTTACTCATAAACCTTACTGCTTTCAAAATACTTTTAAACAAATGATGAAGAGCTTGGAAATGTCCTTTTCTGAAAGAAAAATAATGTAATTCTGTTAGAAATGGAAGAAGAATAATAAATGCTATGCTGTTAGAAATGGAAGCAATAAGATTTTGTGTGGAACTCGGTAAAAAACCAAAATAGCTCTAAGGCTTCATGAGAAACTGGGATTTTTTTGTCATTCTGAGATTAGCTGGTGCTTAAAGAGCTCCCATGATACCTCATGGTATCTCAGAGAAATGCCCCATCGTTTCCTAATGGTAATATTTCTTGCAGAATTGCTTCCACCTTTCAGTGTGGTGTGCCCTTTGGTGCCTGTGGGATACATAGGAGAGCAGCACATTATGGGTTTGTCCTGTAGAAGAGACTCCTGTGACCAGCAGCAGTTCACAGCTCCTATACAGATTTGTGGAAATGTGTCAGTGCATCATGTAAATGTTGAGGCAAGGCATAAGTGAAAACTTTCTATTACTCTGATGTTTCAGTACCTCTCCTGTCTTTCAGAAGAGCTGTAAAAATTCAGTAATAGATTACTCCATAATAGTTATTCTGAGTTTGAGCAACTCTATTGCTTATAAGGAGCTTCTCCATGGTTGCAGAGAGACTAACACAGGAAAGGCCTCTTTGATGATTTCAGTTTCTGTATCCCACCAAAGATATTTGTGACAAACTGTAGTTGTATGGCACATATCTGAGAGGGAGAGAAAAAAGAGTGCTTGATCTGCATACAACAAAATAAATGTGAAAGTGTACAGGAAAAAAAAATGTAGAAAAGTGTAGAAAGTGTACTAGCAAAACATAGTCAAGGGCTCAGAATAAAATTCCCTACCAAGAAAATTGGATTTCTATAGTGGCTAAATGAAAACTTTCAGCATTCTGCCAGTTGTCTTAAGAGGATTGAAAGGTTTCTATGTCATAATTTTTTAAAAGAATCAGAAAGATTTAGAATAGGAGTTCCTTTGCATTTTCATCTCCTTGGAGTATTTTGAGTTGTTCAGTGCATCACAGATACATGAAGCCAGGAAGCTGGGTAGATATCTAAAGGCACTTTGGAGTTTCAATTGTGGCACTTTTATTCTAAATATTCTTTCATCATTGCAAAGCCAGTACAGATTTTTAGAAATTGGAGAACTGGAGAAATATTTTGGAATTGGAGAAATATTTTTTAATTTCACTCATATTTCATAAAGGGGAATATAGATATTTTTCCTTATCATGTTTTGGCACCTTTTTGAGACTAGCACATGGATACGTCATGGAAATGCTCTGTTCTGATGTCCAATGATCCTAATGGTCTCGTTCATATTTATTACAGCAGCTTATAGAATTCAAAACAAATCATAAAGCATCATGTAAGTAGATAAAAAATTAATGTAAAATTTTGTATAAGTTGCTTTGAGAATCAGAGTAATTTGCCAGTAGAAATGGCTCTGTAGAGTGGTTTGTAGCTTTAAAGGGGATTCACATATATCAGAGTTATTAATACTTGCCTTTTCTTTTTTGAAGTTCCTGCATGAGATTGATAGATTCTTTCAGAATTATTTTCCTGTAGAAAAGTGATATGTATTTTTACTTCAAGGATTTTAGTTGGCTGTGCTAAGCCTAGTGCTGCAAAAACCAGAATGTTTATTGCAAATCACAAACCATAAAACAATGTTAAAATACTTGTCTCACTAATACTGAATACAAAAATCACTCAGATGAATGGACATATACCGCTGAAACTCTCTGGAAATCTGATGTGATTTAACCCCAGACAACCAAGTCCCATAGTACTGTTTGCTTACACCCCTGGTGGGATGGGCAAGAGGATTGGAAGAGTAAAAGTGAGAAAACACACAGGTTGAGTTAAAGACAGTTTAATTGGTAAAGAAAAAGCTGTTCATGAAAGCAAAGCCAAGCAAGGGATTCATTCACCACTTCCCATGGACAAGCAGCTTTCCCAGGAAAGCCAGGCTCCATCATGTGTAGCGCTGCCTTCTGAGGACAAATACCATCACTAAACATTTCCCTACTCTCTTGCCCCAGCTGTAGATGCTGAGCCTGACCATATGCTATGGAATATGGAATATTCCTTTGGTCAGTGCAGGTCAGCTGCCCCAGCAGTGTCCTCTCCCAGCTCCTTGTGCACCTCCAGCCTTCTTACTGGTTGGGTGGGGTGAGGAGCACTGCCCACCAATAATGAAAACATCCCTATGTTATTCATACTTCTTCCAGCACAAATCCAAGACACAGTCCCATACCAGGTTCTATGAGGAAAATTAACTCTACCCCAGCCAAAACCAGCACAAAGTCATTGTCACTGATTTTTTTTCCCCGATTCTCTATATGGAGAGCTCTTCGTGTGGGCAAAGGTTTGGCTGTTGATGGCCGGAATTCAGAAGGATGGGAGTGGAGTGGAAGCCAAAAGAAGACTATAATTAACAAGTCATTAATGTTGTAGGATTGGAGTAATTCAGTACACAAGATCTTAAAATAAGCAGATGTACAAAAAGGTTCCGCTTTTGTCAATAGGATCCTCAGTACTTATGCCAGCCCTAGGGGCATTTTAAAATGCAATTGAATAAATTTTCCTCGCAGATGACTTAGAAGGAGAAAAACTGTGTCTGGAAAAACATAATTGGAGATTAAGATGCTAATACATCTCTCATTTTGAATTGTTAATGCATTTATTGGAAGATAGTTATAGTTTTAATTATACTAAGAAAGCAAATTACGTTAAAAATACAGTCTAACTCAGTTTTGAACCTAAAAAATGGAAATAGGTTTTTCACCTTCAGAAAATAAGAAAATCCTATTTCAAAGACAGGAAATCCGTTGGATTATGTCTAGAAATTTATTATGGATGCTTTTGAAATAGTATTTGTATTGAAATTGCCATGTGTTATTATTCTCCAATGTAATTATAATTGGTTTGATTGCATAATCTTACACATCATAATAATAACATTTTCAGAGTAGATATGGTCTAATTGAAGTCCAGGAAGCCTTAAATTTTCTGATAATGCTGTTAAAAATCCACAGCAAATTGTAAAGGAAGTACATTTTTAATTCGGCTGCATAGTTATAATCACAGTTTGATGTGTCCATGGAAAGAGAAGATTTGAGATACATAATTTAAGGAATTATAAGATTGAACATAATGTACAGACAGCAGACATTCCAGTTATGGAATGGAACGGACTATTTTTGGTAATTTTTCTTTCCCAAGTTTGAGAGACAGACAGATTCCTAATAATGATTTCTCAGTGTACAAAAGAGCTTATGTGCTGTTCAAATTGCAGATATTTTGGATACTTAGTCTCATGAATGGCTGTTCAAGAAATAAAATTTCCCTCCTGAACTTGAAGCTAGTCCAGGATCCTGTTCCCCAGCTTCTGTTGCTGTCAGGCCATAAATAAGTGGGTCTTCATTACTTTATGTGGGTGGGCTGGCACACAGACTGGCTCCCACCTTTTGGCTGCCACTCAGCAGAACCCATTGCAATCTTAGCTTCTCATGGCTTCATGTGGCCATGGAGACCTGTGCTGTGGAGGAATGTCATAGGAGTCTAACCCAAAGGGCTTTACTTCAAATATGGCTGAAATTTGCTGATAGATTCAAAAGCTTGTGTAGGAGGAATAAACAGACAAACTCATAATAGCACAGTAAAAGTTGCTTAGGAAGCTGAGTTAGAAACGGTTTGTGAAAATGTTAAGAATTAAAACTTTAAAAAAATGAAGATAAAAAATGCTTTAGAAACCTTATATTTTTTATTGTCAATGATGTCTTCTTCATTCCTCATTCTTGTTTTTTTTCCCTTTGAAAATTTTTACTTGACTGCAGTTACTATTTTTAATGGAAGATGCTGAGTAAGTGATGAAGTTATACAGATGGACAAAAGTGAAAAAAAAAAGTGAAATATCTGACCCTACATCTGAATATTGAAATGTCTCATTTTGGCCCCAGATTGAAAAATATGAATAGTTGTGTGACAAATAAGTTTAAAGAAAGATGCTAACAAAAATAAAATTATTTTTAGCAGTAAAATGTCAAACCCTTGGTCACAGGATTATTATAAACAACAAGCATTCTTATTTTAGCATCACTACATAAGTGCAGAACCAGATAGTTTTGAACCATGTTTTCTCACTGTTGTTGTCTACTTTATTTTATCCTTATTGGCCTCTACAAGATTTTGTCTATACTTCTATTCAATAAATACTCTCTTTGAGCAGTGTGTAAACACCCTTCTTGTTTTGGTAGTAACTATCTTTCTCTTTCCTACTTTCCCATAAGGTTGTCTTGCCCAACACAATTTTGGTAACAAGTCTATGTGCTCCCAATCAACTGTCTTTGCTCTGTCAGGTTTCCCTTTACTAGGCAATGATTTGCTTCACCACAGATGTGTCTTCATGCTTTTTGCTAGCAAATTGCACAGAATTAAAGTCTAGGCTGGAGGAGCCTCTTCTGCAGATCATCTAGTTCAACCCAGGTCTGATCAGATCATGCTTCTTAGAGCCCTGTTTTCTAGTTTTGGCTGTCTGCAAAGATGGAGATTGCATAACCTATATGAGAAACCTGATGTGTACTTCAGCCTGTGATCATTGCCCCTTGTCCTACCACCGTCCTTATCAAGAACGATCTGTCTCCATCTGTCAAGGGATAGTCATCTCCATCTGTCTCCACTCACAAGTGCTGAGCAGAGGGGAAGAACCACTCTACCTTGATCAGTGCACTCTTGGTAGTCAAGATTAGTGATACTCCAGTACTTGCATACATGTTTGAGAATTTCTGCTATTACTAGAGGCACGTAAAGATAGAATTAAAGCTATAGTCAATTTTTGGCTTTGGCCTGTTGTGCTTTGCTTCTTATGGAGAAATCAGCAGCTGCTGTTGCTAGGACTACACTGACACCTGCAGTTATTGACTGCAACAGAAGAAGCACGTGCTTACACATTAGCCAACCTCAGTTTTGTCCCCTCAAACAAAGAATTGTTTCAAGAAAACCTCTTCTGTGGTTTATCCTGGTGTGCAACTTGAGGAATTTTGTACTGTTGCATTTCACAGAACAGCTCAGTAAAGAGAAAACATTAAACCTACAGTAATCCACAAAGTTAATTTCAGACTCTGTCTTTTTTTTTTTTTTTTTTTTTTTTTTTTTTTTTTTTTTAAGTAAAAATACTTCCAAAATCATCTTAACTGTAGCTCTGGCTGCATGAGATAAGGAATAGTTCCAAGAAAATCTTGTTTCTTCCTTTCAACATACACATCTATACCTATGAGCAAGGACTTTGTCTAGCAAGATGAAACTTAATATATCTTGGTTACATTGTGTATTTCCTGGAACAATTTGTTGGAATTGGTGAGGAAAGAATGGACTTAAGGGCAGTATATGGATGTTTACTACTATATCCAGTATGGTCTGTAAAATGAAAATATGTCCTTAAGGAAACACATTCCAATGTTGAGAAAGGCAAATAAAAATCTTTCTTATGTAGTTTTCTCTTAGTGTTTTGATATCTGCATTCACTGTACATATGGTTAATGTGATTTAATGAAACTATTAACACAGCATTTTTTCAAAGAACATAATAGAAGTGAAACTTGCCATTTCAAAATTCTTGGAGGCAAACCTTTGACCACAAAATATTCAAATACTGGAAAATGGCAAGGGAAAAGTCAACAACAGTGGGCTTCTTTTCTGTTTGCTGTTCGAGAACTACTTCTCTTGGATTCCATTATCACATTCTTGAGCTTTTTAGTGCCCTCTCTTGAGGACAGCCCAGGTGAGGCAGAGATTTGGTTCAGTCAGGCCTCTGGTAAACTAAATGTGTAGTTCACACACATTTGTTGTGCATGAACATTGTTGTCATGAGTCAATGTCAAACATCTAAGCAGCAGAGTTTTTCAGAACTGTTCCTTTAAAGAAAAGGGAGATTATTTATCTGTTTCAGTAGTCTAGGTATATGTCAGGCTGCTTATATTCTCTAATATTCTCCTCACTATTTCATAGATGATCATCAGGAGATCCTGTAGCCACCAGCTAGCACTGCAATGGTTGAGGCAAAATATTTTATCTATAGCCTGCAACCATACCAGCATATATGCTTAGATGCTTTTATTTTGTTTAGCAATTAAAAGCATATAAACTTAATGGAATTTGAAGATAATAGTAGCCTCTTTATGTTTGCTGTGTCTGTAAGATGCAGTATGTATTCCCAACTAAGCTTTCGCATTTCTTAGTTGTTATATCCCAGAGTGTTTGTGTTTTCCATAAGTATTTAGAAGCTACATTTAATTATATTATTCTTTTTCAAATAAAGAATACTGAAATGTGAGAAAATGCTCTTAGCTTCTAAGTCAGAATGTGACATGGAGTGTTGATAGACACACTGTATAGGGGATTATATCTGTGACCACAACATCCATAGTTTTCTTTTAAATGAACTCATCAAGTCTTATGACTATCCCTTGACAGTAAGCTGCTAAGGAAATATTCCTGAGCTTTTTCTGAAAATGACTTCTCCTTTGAGAGACCAGCTGAATGAAGTACAGATGATATTATTGGGATGTATATCTCATTGAGAAGGGCTGCCCAATTCATATAAAACATTGACCATTTCTGCAGTGGTCTTATTAACAGGATAATAAACTGTGACAGCTATAAATCTAGAGCTGTGAAAATGAATTACCCATCGAACACACTCCTTTATGTTACTAAAAATAAAATAAGTGCACTAGAGTTCTACTCAAATAAGGAATTTTTTTTTCTAGACTTCGCTTACTCACTGTATAACTCTCTCTTAAGCCACCCTTCCCTGACAGTGATGGGACTTCTAATTAAGCACTTAAGTGAAAACACATTATCTCAACTCCTGGTATAAAATGACACTGTATGATGCTCTGTCATAATAATAGAACCCAGCTGTGGATACGTTGTGTATCTCTTGAAAATGTGGTTAGGAATAAGAATGGATGAAAATTGTTTTTCTGCATGTTGAGAAAAACAGCTGGGAGCTCTTGGATATTGCATTTTCAGGTATGATATAGGCTTAGCATTTTAGTTTTATTATAGATGCTCAATGTTTTAAGACTTCTGTTTTGCAGGAATACTATTCTGGCTGAAGATAGTTTATTGATTTACCCTAAAATGAAGGGAGACATGGGAGAAAATAGAAAATGGGTTAGCTGAGCTAGCAGATGTTTCTAAAGCCTATGCTTCTTGGAAACCCTATAATGGCGTATCCAAACCTTTACCTTGTTTTGGTTTTTCTCTTATATGTTGTAATGGTTTTTATAGCCAGGTTTTGGTAGCAGGAGGCTACAGAGGTGGCTTCTGTGAGAAGTTGCCAGAAGCTTCCTCCACGTCCAGAAGAGCCAATGCCAGCTGGCTCCAGGACAGACTCGGCTGGCCAAGGCTGAGCCAACCAAGAATAGACAGTAACTCCTCTGTGACAACAGATTTAAGGAGGAAGTGAAACTTTTGCACAGATGTAATTTCAGCCAGAGAATAGTGGGGTAACAAAATGTGAGATTAAAAACTCTGCAGATACCAAAGCAGATGGAGAAGGAGGGGCAGGAGGTGCTTCAGGCACCAGAGCTGAGATTCCTCTGGGGCCTGTGGTGAAGATGATGGTGAAGCTGCTGTGCCCCTGCGGGACCATGGGGAGGCAGAAATCCACCAGCAGCTCAGGAGAAGGCCAGTCTGTTATCACAGAGGCCTTACCACCATTTCTCCATTAAATTGGCCTGGCCTTGGTCAGTGGCATGTCTATCTTTGTAGCTGCCAGGGATAGGCTCTGCTGGACATGGGGGAAGCTCCTGGCAGCTTCTCCCAGAAGGCACCCCTGTAGCCCTCCTGCTACTAAAACTTTGCCATGGAAACCCAATACAGACTTGACTGGACCGTTTTTAAAGCAGAAAGCAGAAATTATTGACTTTCTAATAAAAACACTGCCTCTGATCACAGAGAAAGTAATTTCACTACCATAGAAAACTAATGTATAAATCAGAGTTTGTATCCGAGCCAGATATTTTGGGTAGTTTTACATGGTGTTTATTTCTTAGTGTATATAGCCTGTGTGTAATGAATTTTGGAGATTTTAGAATTGCCTGTAAATGCATTACCCTCTTGAAATAGAAATACTTGAAGTTTTGGGGTTCTCTTCCTCCTCTTTCTCTCCTCCCCCTGCCTTCACCTTAGCTGAGGGCACTATTTTAGAATAGTTCTGTGTATAAAAGCATCTATCATTACTTTTGTTGTGCCTTATTTAGCTGAATAATATATGTCTGTACTCTGTTTCTTGTCATTTCTCAGTTTTTCTGGGAAAAATGAATTGTCTAACCTCTAGAAAGAATTTCTTGATACTGGGTCCTGTATGTATTAGCCAGCAGAACTGAAAGGAATCTAAAATACACTGTCTAAAAAGAAGTCCACTTTTTAAAATTAGAATTTCTAAGCCACAAACCTTGTTTACTAATCAGGCTTTTTGTCAAGGCAGTAGCTTGATTAAAATAATAAAAACAATGTCTGGCATGCACTGTGTTGTATATTAGCATCTGATTCAACTATGCTTAAAAATTAACTTTGCCTTGAGGCTTATTTCAGGGATGCTGATGTCAAAAGCACTTTCTTTGCTACAATTTAGAGCTGCAAACTGAATTCCTACTGTGTTATCTGTCAGATGCTAATTGGCTAAAAAGATGAGCCTCTCTTGTTTTCTACATGCTAATTCTCATTAACAACAATATAAAGGTATAAAATGGATGGCTAAAATCCTGCTGGGTTTTAGTATATAAACTACACTTTTAAAAAGCATTAAGCATTTTTATTTATTCTTTCATATGTCAAAGAGAAGGAATTTTTCCACTGAACTTCTTGAGCTCTCTTGATATGGCTAAACTTGCATGCAAAAAAATATTACACACAAGACAAACTGAATTATCTGAAGAACTGCAAATGTAATGTATGCCAGGTTTTTCTTGGTCTAGTGGGTAAGGTTTTGCAGCCTTTGGAAAGGTGAGTAGCCAGGCTGGCAGGATGCACTGTCAATAGGAGAGAAGAGTCAGTAAATAAACTGCAGTGGTCATGTGGAGTGGTGGCATGTGAGTGAAGGGAGGTTATTGTGGGTTCAAGGTGTTGTAGCAAGATAGTAAGAGCCCATGTCTTGCTTTTGAAAAGAAACCAGGGATACAAACAATTGAATACTGAATGTCAGAGCTCTGAATATTAATGTGATATTACGGTCGTTTTTCAGAAGGTACTTGGAGGAAATGTTGCATTTTGTGTTCTGTATTGCATTAAATAAGAAATGTGTGAGAAATATTAGTTGTGCTTAAAATAATCTAATAGGTATCAAAACGTCATAATGGTACACAGAGTAGGAGAAAAGTAATAGAATAATTATAATATAATAAAATAATCATATTATTCTTTCAAGTATAATAGCTTTTTGACATCTGGCATAAACAGATGAGATTAAAATAATGGTTTTCATCAGAAAGTATGTTTTCCTTTTTTTTTGCATATTTTCCCTAAAAGTATTCTTACTGTAGATAATATTTCAAAGTAAAAAGTATTTTCTTATAATTTTTATTGTAACTGTTATTTTGGTGCTAACTTGCATGTTTACTTTCCTTGGGTGTAAATATATTATGTTAGATTTCCACTTAAGTCTTGGGTTTCATAAAGGAAACAAATGGTAATGTGATGTTTTTATGCCAATACTAATCAAATAAAACATATTAATGTATTTTTTCCTGCTTGTACCATTCCTGGCATGTACACAAAAGCTCTATAACATTAATTTATGCGTGCTACATATGTATATTTCAGTGCTTGAGAGTATTTCCTGCTACTACCCTTGCATATAAATACACACACAGGCATAGACACAGAAATGCCCTTTGTTATAGTTTTTGGCTTTTAAAGTGTCTAAATTTGGAGAAAAACTTCACCAGCATTTCTTTCTTCTAGATTTTAGAACCATTAGAGCAATCACTTTTGTATTCTTCCTGATAAACCACTACCACCTAACAATCCTTTACATGAATGCAGAGCTCATTAATGGGGTCAGGCTAAAAATGTTTATGATGGCTTTAATGGAGATCTACTTTCACAGTGCCTTGATAAGAAAGTGAAAACAAATCACAAAGAAAAATCAGAGGATTTGATTAAATCAACTATTTGTTTTAAAAAGGCAGCATATTCTTAAATGATTTCAGCAGTTTGTGTAAAGGACTGTGACACTGCATGGTAACAAAGAGTCTTAGAACACTCTTGGGTATTCCTGGTTTATGGACCTCAGCTCTGAGCTGCAGCTCTTAGCTGCTCTTTGATGAAGCTTCCATTCTCACTTGGTGTTTTACAAAGTGATTGAGCAGTGTTTGTACAGCTAAGGGAAAGGTTCTGTTTCTGCCCAGCATAATTGACATGCACAGCCAGTAATTTCTGCTAGGATGGGTGTGGCAGGTGACTTCTGTAACCATAGTCTGGGGCTCTCTAGGCTTGCCCTATGACCTGGAAGCATCAGGGAGCAGTTTGGTGAATGCAAATGTGGACAGCTGGATGTAAGAGTGGCAGCTTTATTTAGCTCATACCCTTCATCATGTTTAAATGTTGTAATCCATGTACATTGGTACATATGATTAGAGGACAATCACATCACCACTTGGTCTAGCTGCTTTACATAACCACCAAAACCATCACAGTATCCAGTATTGTTCTGCCCATGCTATGTGGCAGTGAGTGTGGTTCCCAGGAACCATTGCTCACAGTCTGCATACAGAGATGAAACAAAAAAAAAAAACCCAACCCTAAAGCAATAAATTCCTAATTAACCACATGTTTTCATGAAATATTAACACATTAATTCTCCTGCATAGTGCTTAATGTTACTAAATGAGTTACTGTAAGTGAATGAGTAAATTGAAGATGTTATAATCTATGAAGAGCAAGGCATCACTGTTAGATGATATTAGTGCAAGTTAGAGCAAAAAGCAATTAATATCTTTTTGTGGCCTCTTGGCATGTACCCTCAACAATTGATGTGCAATTGATGATACAGGCTGGTTGCATTCATGGATGTAAAATGAAAACATTGATGTGCAACCCCTTGGATTAGTTATTCTGCAGCAAATAATGTCAAGGGAAAAACAAATATGTCACATCAACGATATTTCTAACATGATTTTGACTTCCTCATAATTTAGGGGTGCCTAATGATCCTTTGCATCTGTAGATGTATATGAAACAAGTGACTTGATTAAAAAGACTTAATTTCACTTTTTAACAGCAGAGCAACAATAATCACAAACTAAAGGAAGGTATTTCTAGCCTTTTTTTTCCTTTTAGAAGACATAAAAGCTGGTTTTATTTTTCTTGTTTAAATCAGTTTTCAAAAATCGTATGTTAAAATGCCAGTTACTTCTCAGACAAATAGTAAACTATGTAGCAACTTCTCACAGGTTTATGTTTAATTCATTAGCAATTGTAGTGTAGTGTTCACCCTGGATCTGGAATGTGGACTACTTTCTCGTGTGCTGTTACTTTCCTTTTCAGCCAGACACTGAGAAACATTCCAGAAACGATCTGCATTTCATCTCCTAAATCATCAGATTGTAAATGGATGCTTTTCTGTGATCTTATTAATTTTAGCAAATTAGCAAAATTTTGATCCTTGTTTTATTCCCAGAATGCTCTTTCTATAGTCACAGGGGTTCTTACATGAAAAGTTAAGTGTAATACACTGGTCTGTGTAAGCGTTAGCAGAACTGCTCTTTCTCATCGTTCCAGTATCTCTGCTACAGAGAAGGTGACTTGTTCTTTATTGAAAAGAAAAATAAATCTAGGAAATGGTGATGCCATGAAAATATCATTATGAACAGTGAAGAAGAAGGATGTTGGACTTTAATATATATTAGATATGTAGTTTTGATTTTAAATAATTCATAATTTATGAATGGTTGTTACGACCTTAGGTATGTGCAGTATTGTTGGATTTTCATTGTCTTTGCAAAGATGATAGAGTTTTGTACTGATAAGATAGATTGAAAGTTTTAGAGAATGAATAGTGAGAACTCTAATTTTTGGTAGCTCTAAAGCTGGCAGAGGGCTTATTTGGGAATAAGTTCTTGACAGAATTTAAGGTTGCAAAATCTCCTCAGTAATGTGTTGATTGATGCTTTTGTAAAGGAAAGCAGTCAGTCAGTAATGTGGGAGTAGGGAGGACAAAGGCAGGGAGGTAAAGGTCTCAGGGTTAGGCTGGCTGACACTACCAACTGATGGTAAAGATGCTGAAATTCACAGGTTGTACAAGGGAAACCTGATTTGTAAATGTATGTCAGAGCTCCGAGATTCACAAATTAAATCCTTAAAGATAAGAAGCCTTTGCCTTTTCTCACAGGAAATAAAATAAAAGATAATATAGCAGAGGAAAGTTTTTTAAAGTTTTTTATTTGTTTTCTATTTACTGGAATGAAAGACAGGATATGAGTGGGTGGAAACAATTCAGGCTGGTGAGATGCCTGGCCTTACATGAATTTACACTGTCACAAGTGGTTAAAACTCTTCATTTTCAGACCTTCAGCTTGACTTAAATAGACTAATGGAAAGAGGTGCTACTGTTAGGCTTGAAGTACTTACTGGAGGCAGACAGATGGTGGCCAAGTGCAATTGCATTAAAATTCTGAGAGTAAAACTTGAGTTTGTCCTCCCCCCACAGTAGCCAAAAATGTTGGGACTCAAAGTATCTGGAATTAGATGGCCCCAAACTAAAATAATAAATTCATTGTAAAGGCTCGGAGGCAGATATGGAATGGAAAATATGAGCTTATTCAGAAAAATGTGTGGTGGAAAAGTTCAGGGCCATACTCTTAGAACTGTGAGACCATGCATTAGCACAGCTTTACAAAACTAACAGCCACCTGAATACAGCACCAAGCCTCTATACCTGAAGGTTAGAAAAAAATATGGAGTAAAAGGTTCATTATTATTCTCTTTTATGCTGCATAATTTTCAAAGAGCTGCTGCAAACAAAGGAGTTATTAGGTCTCTCAAGAAATGGTGTAACTATTTATAAATATTTTAGTCTCTCATATTGTGCTAGAGCCTTCCACTACATTAAGAAAAGGAATTCTAACTATGGTTACTTAATTTTAAAATGAGACTCACTTCATTCTGTTAATCTTATTTCCTTAGGCCAACCTTTTGTTTTATTTAGGACTGTGATTTAAAAGACTCTGGACAGCAAACAGGGCCCATTTATTATTGTCAGATTTATTATTGAAGAGAAAATACGGGAGAGATACTTTTGAAGCTCTTTGTAAGGCTAAAGGTTACCAAAGCAAGCAATTTGATTACAAACCTGATGAGACAGGACTACTAACATTTTCTTTTTTGATACGGTCAGCATTAGGAGCAGAAAGCCATCCATTTTAGTGAAGCAATTTCCTGAAGTGCACAGTTTATTGGACTCACAACATTTAACATCACCAGCTGGCCTTTCTGTTAGTGTCTTGAAGAAACTTTTGGGAAATATAAGAGGTTGCTGTTCTGCTTTACACATGGAATGTTGTCTTGCGCTAATCTGTGGAGTTACAGCCTGGAAAGCTGAAAAGCTGGACTGCCTGAAAAGGGAAGTCATGCTTATCTCTTTGGCCTGCTGTGCAGGGCTATTGAATAAATGTGGTATGTTTGCATAGGCAACACCTTCAACAGAAGAACAAAGAAGTGTTTGAGTCCAGGTTCCCCTTTAATCCATGGTTTAGAGTAATTCTGGGTTTAAATCCAGCAAGATAGAAGAGGAGTTTGAATCTTGGTATCCCACCTATTTCAGAAAAAAATTCTGTACATGTGTATAGAGAATAAAAGTATGACAAGGATAGGCTTTTTCACAGTTCCTCCATTTTTTAAACAAAATACTGCTGTTTACTTAATGTAGACATAATATAGTTTCTGGGTGTGAGCCCTGAGATCTATCTGGAGGGGAAAGAGTTATCCTGCATATGTACGTGTTTTGATTTTGGGGATTTCTTTGTTTGTTTTTTGGTCGGTTGGTTTTTTTAAGGGCTCTGAATTTCATCAGTTCTGGTGGACACTTAAGCAGAAAGTCATTCTTCATTCCGTTTTTTTGACTCTTATTAATAGTACCTAAACTCTTCTATGCAGTGAGAAGATCACATGCTTTCCTTTGGCTTGTGAATATTGCTGAATAGTGTAGAATCTAAATATTGGGCCTTGTATTGATCTGAGCCAATAGCTAAACTGACCTTCAAGTGCCTTTGTTCTTGAAACTGGCCATCAGATCATTCAGGGAAGCAGAACATGAAGATAAAAGAAAGCATATGAAGGAGATGCTGTTGTTTGACTGGCTCTGGAAGATGTCTACAAAGATTTTCAGGGGCCTGGAGCATCATCTGTATGAGGACAGGTTGGGAGAGCTGGGGTTCTTCATCCTGGGGAAGAGCAGGCTGCAGGGAGATCTTGGAGCAGCCTTCCAGTACCTAAAGAGAGCCTGCCAGAGAGCAGGAGGGGTTACAAGGGCTTGTAGTGACAGGATAAGGGAGAATGGTTGCAAACTGAGAGAGAGTATGTTTAGGTTGGATAATAAGAAGAAATTCTTTCCTCTGAGGCACTGAAATCACCAGTTAGGGACCCTGCATCCTTAGAAGTGCTCAAGGTCATGTTGGATGGGGCTTTGATCTACTGGCAGGTGTCCCTGTCCATGGCAGGAAGATCGGACCTAGATTGTCTTTAAGGTCACTTCTGTCACAAGCTGTTCTATCATACAGAACTGGACAGTAAAATTTTTAAGTTGTATGTCCTGAACTGTGCCTTTGTTTTCACTGGTGAAGTCAAAGACTCTGCAATTAAAATTTGGTGAAGGCAAAGTAACACATGAACACTCCAGGTAACACACCATAGAAGAGGAGAGTGTCTCATCTTGAGGTCAGGCTCAGCATAATAATGAGAGTAAATTAACAAAAAATTAATTGTTTTCTTTTCTTAGTTCCTCCCGTACCACCCCCAAGAAAATTTGAATTTGCAGCTAATAAAGATGTCATTAAAAACCAGCAAGAATAATCTTGTGGAGAACAAAAGATTTTATATTACAGTATTGCTGTCCTCCCTCCTAGCCTTTTTTTTTAGACTTGAAATACTCTCTTTTGGACTATACCATGCTGTTTTACAAGTAAGCCTACACTGCCTGTTAAGAACAGGGTTCTTGAGCAATTTGTTCTCAACAAATTTGTCCATTGTTTTTTCACATAATTTGAATGCCTGTCTTTGAATTTGTTTGAATTTTGTTTAATTGCACTTGGAAGACTAGTAATGCCAAATAATAATTAAGAAATTTTATTCAAAAGAGGAAGGTTCAAAATTACAAATAGGTGGAAGGAAGAAAAATGTAAGGGGAAGACATCTCATTTCACAGACAGTGGTCTATTAAACTTTGCAGTGCAAACAGAAGTGTTCCCAAAATAATAACTCTGCTCATGTCATTGCACAGTATGCTTTCTACGCATATCAGCCTTGGATTACTTTGATATTTGCCCAACAAGTCTTCCAATTTCTTTTCAATAATATCTGAATTATTTAATGCTTAATTTTTTTTTTCTTTGAGAAAGAACTTAAGAGGGAGAACTTCAGAATATGTTGGCAGCGTGACCCGGACCACTAACATATAAATAATGTAAGCTGGTGTATACTTTGAGAGAGATGATTGCCTCTGTAAAGATATTTGGACAAATGTGTTTGCTGTTTAATCCTCATCCACACAAAAACTTATCATACTACAAACAGCCCATGAAAGATAAAATACTAAATCTTTGCAAAAACTATTGAGACCTACAACATTTAGTTTGAAAAAGTAGTGAATAAAGGAGATATATTAATGGGAAAAATATTGATTGATAAATCTATCATTTCTAAGGGCTGAAAAATTATGGGTCTTAGATCATCTGTATCTCATCGATACAGAGATGATTGTCATTTGTATTTTAGTAACAAAGAATAGTATGACAAAAAGGCAGTAGGTGATAAATCATGAGACAGGACGATTCAGGTAGCAACTGTGAAAAAAATGCTTAATTTACAGAATAAAATTTAATTTATTTTAAATATAAGTAGGGTATCTGAAGCTGAATACTTTTGTCTGAAAGTGTTCTCCTTCTAAATTACTACGGGAAAGAATGTCAGGGTCTTGAGCCACAACATCTTTTAGTGACCTAATTGTGAGAAAAGTTCAGGGCACTTCTTATGAAGTGACATTTCTACTTGAGGAAAATGGATTTTATATTCTGAATCCCTTAATTAATGATTTGAAATTGTGAAAAATCCCCTATAACTGGTTTATCTGTTCATTGTCTCAGAAGTGGTATGAACTAGGTATGTAAAAGTCAAGCCATTGATCTCCCTTTGCAGATCTCCAATGATGTGATTTTTGACCTTGTCTTACCTTAGGTTCCTTTTTGATTTGTGCTTCTTTCTGCTTTATTTAGGGGTTACTCTCTCATGCAGTTGCTGTCCTCTGTTCTCATCAATAGTTTCTGTCTAAACTGTTATTTAAAGGCAGATAAATCCACCATTCAGGTGAAACATTGTCTCTTTTAAACTCCTCCAAAAGCCATTCCAGCTTTGGTTGGAAGATCCGTTCTCATGTATTGTTTGGGTTACATCGCCTGATCTTCCAGAGCATGTGCATTGCCAGTCTCTAGATTGCACATGACTTGTTTCAGAAGACAGGAGAACTTAGAACTAAATTATTAAAAAACTCAGGGGCACGGGCACTTTGAAAGTTACTATTACAAAATGATGCATACACAACTATAGTGCCCAGTGTAGGATCTTGTGGTACTAATGCATTACAAATAGTGAAAACAAGGCATTTGAAGTGTCAGGGGATTTGATGTACACTGAATGTATCTATTTATTTTGTCTGTGCTCCTGCCTTGTAAGTTCAACAAAAAATGAGTTTTCATAATTAACTGGGTTTCACATTCACGTTGCACATTCACACCAATGTCCTTGGGATGACCAGCTGGAATTCCTGCTGAGACATCATGGTCCTTCTCTGCAGCAGAAAGAACTCTAATTCAAAGCATTAAATGTCTGTGTGTTAAAGAGGAGTAATATGAAGCTCACTGTATGCTCTCATCTAACTTGTATTACCTCAAAACTAGAATTTAATGAGGAGATCAAAGCCCTTTTCATCTGATAATCTTAATGTGCAGTTTTAAGCTGCTGCACTCTGAGTGTGTTTCACAAAGTGCCAATGAAGTCAAAAGAACTTTTGTCGCAGAATATAAGTAGCCCATTGTGTGTGTTTGCAACTGGGTTTTTTTAGAAAACAAGCTATGAATAACTCTTTGACATTATTACATGAAGCCTGGTTTATTGTGATACCTGAAGTATTGGAAAATCTGGAATTAATAGACAGAACTTTGGTGTTTATTTGAATTGGTGGCTGTTTTGGACAAAGGGCAGTAAAACTTTCTCTGAGATCCTGGATGCTCATGCTTATTTCTTCCCAAGATTGCTGATACAGCATCTGGTGCCTTGTTCAGTTAGCTGGTGGCTCATATGCTTGCTGACATAAGAGAAGGCTGAGGAGAGCACCCTCTGTTCCTCAGTCTCTGCTGTGAGATTCATCTTCCTTGAGCCTATTCTTCCGTATCACTGGACACCCTGTCTGTCACAGCTGTAAAAAAGTCATCACAGCAGCTGAGGACAGACTCATATTTATTGTATGAATATGATTTCAAATTTTAACAAGAAAATGTATGCACTATTATACTTATTCTCTGAGATCTGGTCTTGTTCTGAGGAGCTGAGAATCCCCTCAAATGTGCTGAGCAGCATTTTGGCACATTTATTTCCAATACATTAATGGTGCAGGAAGCTTCACGCTTGAGTCCAGTAACATGTTGTTTTTTTCTTGCCTGCTCAGAGGTGTCATCTGACATCTTCTAGGATGTCTACATGTAGCTGGAAAATGTGACATAGGACCTGTAGGAGGGCTGTTGAGGAGCTGATAGGGGATCTTGTCTGTGGTATCCAGATGCATTTTGGATGGCATTTCATGCCTGTGTAAGGTAAATGACTTGAGCCCTAATTGCCTTGTGTTTCACAGGGATTCTGAGGTTTATGAAGATTAGGAAAATGCCTCTGATGGCCAGATATAATACCAATCAAGTATCTAAAAGCACAACAATCTTGCAAAGAATGTATCTTGTGCTCATGGGAAAACTTTAGTTAAATTATATTTTCTATACAGAAGATGATTTGAGAACATCCACTTAATTAGTCATGTATCTTTATTTTGTCTATACTGATTGTGAAATAAAGATAGTATGTCTCAAGAATCTCAATATGTGATGTTGGCCCCTAACCTGGATTTGTTATTCAGATAAAATTGGTCTTATATTGAATTTTATATTTATTTTGTGTCCACAGACACAGATTTCTTAAATAGTAAACTTTGCTGATAATTACAGCAATATCTGTCCCAATCTTCATTCTTTTTGCTTCCAATAGAATTGATATTTTAATTATGATTTAGGTATTGGATAGTTAGTGTTGTAATATGAATTTACCAAGATAAGAAACAGAACATGTTTTTATTTACTAGTTTTCTGTGTTTTGAATTTGCAAACAGGCAAAGTTTTCAAATCTTATGAAGTTAGTCTTTGATTCTTATTCTCTTTTTCTTAAGTAGAATTATTATTTACTCAAATTCTCATTATAATTCTATTAACTGACATTTACCAAAAGTACTTTAACAAAATCTCTAAAACACCAAAGATTCAAATTAGTAATAAAGCATGAGAATGTAAAAATAACTGAGCTGATTGTATGACAAAAACTAATTTCATGGTGATACTTTTAATCAGAGGAATATGCTCATAGTGATTTGATTTGGCCTTTGTATTAAAAGTAATAGTGAAACTTTGAACAGTCACTAGATAATTTATAGTACACCTTTCTGAAGTATTAGTTAACATCTGCTCACTTTAACACCCAAAAAGAACTGTGACACATATTTAGTTATACATACAGAAGCAACATTAAAAAAAATAAAATTTGCTGTGGGAACAGTGACCACCATAATGGCTAGTAAATTCTGATTTGCTCTTCAATCATTTGTTAATAATGTAAAAAAAAAAAAAAAGTTACAGTTTTTTTCAGACCTGTCTTTGTGCTTCCCAAGTACAAACTGACAAAAAAGATATTTTTCTGGTTTTGAGGGGTTTTTTTCAGGTGAAAATGGAGAGCAGCATTATGGTATATTTGACAATTAACTGGATAAAATTATTTAAGACTGTGTTTTTACTTTTTGTTTCACTCATTATCATTGCTTGATAATTAAAAAAAAACAACCCCGATTTAAAATATTAAAGATTTTTATTGTATTTGTGTCACAGTATTGGGAATAAAACTCATCGAGCCATGTGGAAGAAACATATTGTTAAATAAGGCAGAATGAGTATAGTGTTTCATTTATTTGAATAAATGCATTACCTCTTCTGAGATGTATGTATAAGGGAATCTCATGTCTGGAGGTTGGTGTTCCTCTCTAATGAAAACTGCAAACTCTCTTTTCTACAATGGAAGCAATACTCTTGCTGTGGTAAAACTCCACAGTGTCCACCTGATCTTGGCCTAATTACATGTACAATTAATAACTTAAAAGTGGGATTGAATTTCCACTTTAAATTCAGGATCTGGGCAGGCAGGATTCCACTGGAAGTATGCATTATGAAATCAAGATAGATTTACAAGTAGGCATAATGCCTTAGCTCTTCTTTGGCTTTGCTTTTGTTTTTAAATTTTAGTTCTGCTTTAGGCAATTAATTAAATTAAGTCAAAGCTTAAAAAAGATAATGAGAAAGTGACACTGCCAATGTTTTCTTCTACTTGCTCACAAAAAAACCTTTGACAAGTTAGAGTAAAATCCAGAGGTCCCTAAAAACTTTTAAATGCCCTTCATTAAGTCATCCATCCTTTGAATTCAATGACTGTTTTTTGCAATGATCTGTGTAAAGTCTGAATGAAGACTGTAGGCTTTGAACCTCTGAATGCTTGAAGTTCATTGTTTGGCTTGCTAATTATTCTTTAGCAGCCCCAAAAGCCGTGCTGATCTTGCTGTTGTTATTGAGGGTTTATGACAAAGCTGATCAGTGCTGTGTCTAAATAGATTTTGTTTATAAACATATGCAGATATTATTATGCACATTTCTTTCCTTCAATTGGCTGGGGACAAGTTGATCCCTTTATGGTAATCTCAGTTATCTGGTTAGATGTAGTTTTAAATCCAGCATGGGAAAAACACAAGAGTGTATTTGCACAGCCTACAGCTGCTGATTTATTTTCAAGCACCAGAGGTGGGCAACTGGTGCTGAAGAAGCTGCTGCAGAGGCAAGAAAAGGCTGTGAGGGGGTCTGTGGTCAACCTCAGAGTCATGCCACTGTCCTGTAGCATTTTCTTCCCAAGCAGGCATTAACTTTTTTCACTCTACAGAAAAAGGCAACAGCCTGGATTTAAGGGTCCCTTGGGCCAGACAGGTTTATAGACTGCTACCAAAGATCATCTTGTGCACATCTGTATGCAGAAGCCACCGTGACAGCAGGGAGAAGTACCACTGCTGGGCTGCGGTGGTGCTTCAGTCACAGCCACTGCCCTGTGAATACAGATTTCTTCCCGTACAAAATTATTACTCTATTAAATTGTTTAAAATGGACTAAGGAGTTCCCTGAGAGATCAGTAGCCATGTATTAAATGTCCTTGGAAGGACAAATATTAGATTTAAGCCTTTTTCTACATGGTGTTTTTGTTTTAATACACAGGTTGCCTAAAAAGGTCTACGTTCTTTCATATCATGCTTGCAGTACCTCAAGTTAACATCTGATTTAATTTAGTAGTTTTAAAGTTTGTTTTAGCAAGAGTGTGTTGATGAAATTCATTGGCAAATGGTTGAGAAATACCACTGAAGTTATTCCAGTCACTGCTCTTTCCAGTACTATTTCTTGTCTGAAAATCCTTGTCTAAGCTGCACACTAAAGAATGGATTTCAGTATCACATCTGACACATCAGCATTCTGAGTGCTGTCTCAAGCCACATATTTTAGGTCTCTGCATTAGGCATGGATGTGAACAATAAATTATTCTATTAATGTATAATTCCTGATGACTAGTCAATTATTTTAATGATGTTTACTATCCTAGTCATGTGTTACTTGAAAGTGATTGGAAGCAAATTGCTGTCAAAAAGCCTTTGCAGCTGCAAAAAATTACACTTCTACTTTTATAGTATTCCCTTTACCCCTGAATAGAATACACTATTTCTATCCCTCCACTCAATTCAGCCATCTGTCACTCACATACCCACAGACAATTACAATGCATTTGCATCATATCCCAGCTGACTCTGATAGAGACTTGTTTTGTAGTGCAGTGCATACCGGATAATCTGTCAATATCCATCTCACACTGGAAGCTGTTCTTTCATTGGTAGCACTCTTTTTCACATAGATGTTCTATGATGTTCTGGTCAAGGTTCCAGTGTTCTTAATTTAAGAAGGGTTTTCATCTCAGTAACACAAGGTGGCTAAAATGAATATCTCACTTATATTTCCAATTATTTTGTTTTAAAAGTGAATGAGAAATAGTTTGGTTTGCTTTGTAGAGCTTCTAACATGTCAAATCAGTAACTTATTTTGTAATGAACATACTTTGTCAGTAACAGAACTGGACTGTAGAGGACCCAGTCTAAGCATGTTTTGTCTCAAATGTTCTGACTGTTGTGATAGGAAAAGTGTGAGTGGAAGAGAGGGTTCAGAATAGGTGGGCATCACAGATAGCTTTAAAAATACTAAAGGCATTACTGTATGTTCTATACTTTCTTTTTTTTTTTTCTCTCCTTCTCCTCTTAATTTAGAGTAATTGTGTTTCTTTGATCCTCTTCCTTTCTCACGGATAGTTCTTACCACTCTTGATTCAACTTCAGGCTATGAGCTTCAGTAAAGTCAGTAAATAATGACTTTAGAATCAGTGGAACTTAAATCATATGGTCTTTATTGTCAGGAAACATGTAAGTGAATTAGGGCAACATCCAATTAACACAGCCTTTTGCAGGTTTAATGAGCAATGATAAATTTAAATCCTTTTTTCGCACTTTCAAAGTATGCGAAGTTACAGCTGAAAGAGCTAGAGGGAGATTGTTGCTCCATTGATTAATAATAAATTATTTTAAATATATTTTGACTGGGATAAGAGGCATCATCTTTGAAGATACTCATAGGTTAGTTATTTGATTAGGTGTCTCATCAGAGAATGCATTAAAAATTAATTCCTACAGCATATGGAGTTACATGATAAGATGAGTCATTCTGTTCCCTTTTTTGTTTTTTTGAGTCCTAAATGTTTAGTTAATACAGCCTGACATATGTTAATACACTGACATATGTGTCTTTCCTTGATTTCCAGTTGTCATTACCTATTAATAACTCTGAGAAAAGGTGTTCCTGGTTTTGTGGCAGCAAAATAGATTTTGCAAAGCAATTAATTATGGTTTTAATTAGCAAGTAATGCCTCTGCTTAATACATAATTTCTTCTCTTACTAAAGGTAGGTAAGATGTTTTGTGGGGTTTTTATTTTGGGATTTTAAGGGAGAAAAGTTTAAAGTTATTAAAAAATAACTACAGCTATAGAATATAGTGCATTTGATTATTTTGGTTCCAGTTTGAATAGACAAGCTGTTTGTGACTGGAGTTTGATAGTATGCTTTTTGTTTTCCTTGAACTTTTCCAATCGAGAGCAGCAGAACTACTTTTTATTGTTCTATAAGTTGTCTTTCTGGTGAAATAATTTCTGCTTTGTGTTCCTTGTGTTTTCCTTGGGTCCTTCAATAAAGCCAGTAATTTCTCACATTAAGATACCAAGTGTAGGAGCAGATTGGTCCATCTCATTTTGACAAATAGAAAAAAACCCACTTAAGGACAGATTCAATCTTTACATATATTCAGTGAATTCTGTGGAGCCTGAATAAGGCAAATGCCTTATTCCTTAGTATGATTTTATTAGCTCTAGGTGTTATGTTTGTTTATAAATAATATCAGAGTTAAGGTCATCAGAGTTGCTAAGAATAATTCTGGGATGCTAATTTGAGGAATTTTTCACTCATCAAATATCTTCCATCAAATAAAGAAAGTAATCCAAAGATCTTTTCAAAAATTAAATCCAAAACTGAAAAAAAAACCCCAAAACTTGTCTGAAATAGTGCTTCAGTTCACGGTGTCTTCTTTTGAACAAAAATTCATGTATAACACATGTATATTGACTATATTTGCAGTTATGATCATCCTTCTGATTGTGCTTCACAAGTCTTTATTTTTTCTCATGTATCTCAAGAGAACAGTGTAAAATGCAGTTGATTAAAGCTTGAAAAACACTGAATTTTTGTTTAGAGGTATGGAGAATATAATGTAGATTCACCTAGTTGTAATTTCTGTGTTTGAATACTAACAGCTTTAACCAAATATAATCAAAAAGTAACTGTCTTATCTTGGAGAATGAAAATGAAAAGGAATGGTGGGTTTAACTGCTGTAAAAGCCCCTAAAAGCCTTTTGGAAACTCCTCATGAAAGGTCTTTTACACCTGTAGGAGAAGTTTGTTAGATCTTAATGGAACACTGCAGATCTACACTTAGCATGTAAGCTCATAGACCATGGCCCTTTGTTTCAAGGGGAATGCTTAGAAAGCATTCATGAGTATGGCTGGAAAAATTATTTTTCTTCCCCTCTGTATGATTATGTGATCATTATACTCTATCCAGTTTTTTCCACTCTACCCCATATCACTTATGTTCCTAGTGAGACACATCAAAAACTGTAAAGCAGGATCCTTTCCTTCTAAAATATTGTAGTGCTTCTTTCAGTTGACTACTTGTAAGTGGAGCTCTTCTTGACATAAGATAACCTCCCAAATTGCATGAAATTACATAGTTACTGTTTTTAAATCTGAACCTTTGTGTGTTTAATGCCATTTGAGGGACTACCTACAAACCATTTATCATGACCCCAGGGATTCTTATACTTCAAGCTTCAGGGTTTGAGACATACTCTTTTCCTCATTATTTTCATGGGAAACAGTCATTGCACACACTAGCAGCTCTCTTATTCTCTTAGTTATTTCATGTTTAGATAGCTGAAGTAGAGTAGAAAGAAAATAGGTGAGAATGAATTAATTTCATTTTTTGCAATCCTATTTGAGAAAATGAAATCTCTTTTTCTTTCCCTTAATTTCCTATGAAATGTTTCAACAAATAACAGATAGACTTTGCCGTTAAGAATTATGAAGGTAAACTTGAAGATGGAAACATTATTTTGCTCATACATATCTTGTTCATTGACACTTTGCTAAACTGTAGAAAGTGCTTGAACTTCTTTAAAGAAAGTTTTTCTTGTGTGTGGTTAGGATATTTAAAAAAAAAGAATATGTCAAAATACTTCAAAGCCTTTTATCTGCAATAATCCAACAAAACAGTACTAATACTTTTCTTCAAAACAGTTTGTTTTTCTTTTGTTTTGCTCCCCTTTTAAGTAGATTTGTCACAAATGTTATATTTATATTATTTTTCTGTTACTTTTGGCATTCTGTTACAGGCTTCCTGTGCTAACACATACTCAACAGTTTACACAAATCCTTTAATTTTTATAGTTCTACGTTTGCCAAAATTGATTCTTCTACGATGAGTTAGCTTAACTTACTTAGGAAGTATCATAAGGCTTCATATCCTTTTAAGAGAGAAGACCACTTTGCTGTTGTTGCTTTTGATTATTGTGCTAAATCCAAAATTTCAGACTAAAGGTCATATTGTATCATTGATCGCAAAGCTAAAAGCTTCACTGAAATCACTATCACTGAGTAGTTAAAACCCTGAGCTGTGGATCACTTGGAGAATTAAGACTTTGAATTGGGAATAGAAAAGCACTGAGAATCCATGGAAAGGTTGTCACTTGAGGAATACACTTGCAGTCACTTGGCTCAATGATGTAGCAGGCAGCTGGATAAAATGCAGACAGAGGATCCTGACTACTATTTTCACACTATGTCCCTAAATAAAGTCACCTATGGCAATGCTGTCAGAATAGGGTGATTGTATGGCTCATTGTGGTGATCTTAGCAGGAGAGAATGCATGAAAGACATCGGGGAGCTGCTGCAACAGACTTATTTTATCAATACTTTAAAGTCTGCTTTGCCTTAGCAATTATTTCAGCAGAACAGACGTGAAGAATGAAGACACGGAGAGCTAGATAAAGATGGTGCTCAATCAGTTATCAGGGGTGTTTTTTTATTTCCCTTTGCCCACTGTCCCCTCATTTTTCACCTGCTTTAGTCAAAGCTGTGTGTATTTAATCTAGCAAAAGAATGCTTTTCAACTTTGTAAGCTCACTTGGGAAACTCAGTGAGTGTGTAACTCAGAAGTCCAGTCCAATGCTCAATTTGACTGCATTTGGGAATTTTCCTATATCTTATCTCTTTATTTCTTGGAGTGAATGGCCTGAGCAAAGGAAGTATTTCCAGGCATGTTTTGTACTATGAACAATTTAAAAATTCATCTGTAAACCTCAGAAAACTGAATTCTTTAAAATAGTTGGTGCTGAAAATTTTAAACTATGTTTTTACATCAGCATTATGACAATTCTGGGAGAATTCAGTTTGATAGCAGTGATATTTAATAGGACTGGGTCTTCAACTGATGTTGCCAGAGGAATTATAAATTTATCAAAACCTTTGTGCATCATCTTTTTTTTCTTACAGCAGTTGTTTCATGCCCACATGGCATAGTCTGGTCTCTCCATCTGTCCATCACTAAATGGATAGTGCAGGGCTCTGTTCTCTGCCCAAGCACGATTTTCATCATAGAAAGTAAGGCTTCAGTGCTCTTGAGCTTCATTAAAGATAGTGCATCAGTCTATAATCCTTTTATCTGATGAGCTTTAGGAGGTTAGTAGGTTTTCTGCTTCATGAGGGCCCATTAGATAGATAATAAACCTTGCCCTGCAACTAACCAGCAAAATTATAGACCAATAACACCCTAAAATCCCCAGTCAGACAAATTTCAGACACTTATTTCCTGAAGATTAAAGATTGACTGTAATTCCAGAGGCCAAATTAGAGGATGGGGGTATAATAGCTGTCGATAGTTGAGGAACAGCTATATATGCTGCACCTGAGTAAATTGTAAATTTTTACTTCTAATATTGCTTTTTATCTTTTTTCTTCTTCCTTCATGTTTTTCATACCAGGTATAAACCACCCAGAGACTATGTCTTTGCAAAACTTTCCTTCCAGGAGAGCATTCATAGCCAAAAATAAGGCAGGTGACTATGGGAAAATGCAAATCCTTCCTTCTCATTTTCTTTTAGTCCTTGTCAGCTGAAGCAAGTGTTTGTAAGAATCCCTTCTCTATTGTATTTATGGTATTTTTTATGCTGGCCTTATGAGAAGTAGTAAAGTTGTAAGTTTGGAAGTTGTGTACGAAACTCTTGTTCTCAACAATCGTGTGCTCAAAAGGAAGCTGCATGTAAGCCATTTTTGTGCAAATAGTGAAATACATTAACTGATTTATCAAGGGATAATTTGAAATATTTATTTAAAAGGAGTCATGAATGAATATGAATGTGACAGCTGTTGAAATTTTTGTACCATACAAATATATTGTAATTTTGGCCTAAAAAATCCCAAACAGCAAACCCAAAAACCTCACCAAACCTTTCTTAAAACCTTGTACAGCTTGAGGCCTTTTTCTATAAATATTCCTGGATGTTTGTTGGGTTTTTCTTTCTGTATGTAATTTTCCAAGGTTATTGTGTATGCTTTAGAAGCAGTAGGATTTGCGTATAATGAGGGCATCTTTTTAGAGATGAAATATGAATGCTCAACTTCCCAGGCTATTTGCTTTTTTGGTTACTGAAAAATTAAGTTAGAAAGCACAAACTATATGCAATTAATTCAGAATTATATATATCTAAGAGGCAGATATAGTCTTGGAGTGTATATATTGGAATTTATTGGACTGTATGTATTGTATCCCTGGTATTTCTATTAACAATGACTGTTCAAACTCCTGAAAAAATTACAAAATTGGGCTCTGGTTATATCATGTAAATTATAAGCACCAGATTGTTTGAATTTAACCTTTCATGTTCACTTACATCTAATTTTGAACACTGGGAAATTTAACTAAAGTTAAATGCCTGGAGATCATAATATTTTTAGATCCCAATCATCCTGCCAAGTAAGAGAGTTTTGAATGACCTTCTGAAGAACACATGAGAAAATTGCCTACTGTAGATAACACAGTAACTGTGACCAAGGACAGAAAGGACATATAATTCTTTACAGTGAACTTTTTACTGGCTAGTGGCAATCTATTACCAGCAGTTTGAGGCTGAAATGAATATCAGACAGTTTCAGCAAAAAACTCCATCTTTCAGATCTAAGGAAACGACGCACCTTTTGATTAGTACTGCATCAGGCTGTTCACCAGAGGTTCAAAGGCTTGCAAACAAGTCTCTTTAGATAAGGATGAGTGAACTGGCCTTTTTGACAGTTCAGTTCAGCCTGCAGTTCAAGTAATTCATTTTATTCTGGGACAGAAACAGTTTCCTGGAGTCTTTTAATAGAAGATAGAATCCCATCTATACCCTTTTCATTTACTTTTTTATATTATTTCATCTCAGCTAACTCAACTTGTTTGGACTAAAAATCTTCTCTTTTATCTGTGTGAAGGCACTGCTGTGTTTATTGGGCAACTTGCTCATATTTTTCTATGAACATTTATTAAAATACGTGGCATAAAAAAGGGCAATGTAATATTGAGACATGACTGAAGTGAATCCAAATAAGCACTTCTAAATCACTGGGGATGATCGATAGGGCCAGCTGCGTGTTTTTTACAAAAGCTCCATACATTTTATTTTCAACTTCTCTACAGGCTGGTTCTTAAGAAACAATTTAGTGAAAAAACTTTACATTTCAGCTCTGCTGTCACATTTTGACTGATGTTTCTTCCAGTAACTTATGACTTGGTGAGAAACGGAGTATTTGGTAGAAATTTTCAGAAATCCACTAAAAAATAGCACAATTCCCCTTGACAAACCTTGAATCAGAGATAGGCTTTGAGAAGCCTGTCCAACCTGAGGTATTCTGAAGGAAAGGTTGTGAAATATTTCATAGCTATATACAACAGATAAGATATTGTGCAGCATAATCCAGAATACAGAAATACAGTTATTAAGAGGCACTGTAATTGAGTCACATATTAAAATGATCAATATTTATGTGCTAGATAAAATTCAAATGAGAAAAGTTAGACAATCTATCTCAGCAAGGTTCAGAGTATTATTATAGCTATTCATCTCCGTTCATATGTTAGAAAGAAAAGTTATAATTCCTTGAAAATACCCTTTTTTGTATGAGTAAGGTTGGCTTATGTAGTTTCCTGTAATTGACAGAATTTCATCATCTTTTGTCTACTATACCTACTCCTGGGGGGCAGTCAGGAGAGAAAAATAAATCTCTCTCTAATCTTAGTCTTTTTCTCTGGAATACATTATCTGAGCATGAGCAACTATGGAATGGCATCTTAGCAATGTTAAGTCTGCTTTTATTTTCACTGCTTGTCACTTTGACTGATGGAAACAGGAAAATATGTATTTTAATCTAAAGGCAACACAGACTAGGAAGAGGTTTAGAGCCTCTCTTTTCCATATTTTGTCAGCAGAACTTTTAAAAGTGGCAAGTTTTCACAGTTAACTACCACAGACAAGGACTTAAGCAAAAATAAGCTCTTATTTGTCAACAATCTCTCTGTGAAAATATGATTTACCAAAGAACACCTTATAGCTGCTTACAGGATACAGAAACCTACATATAGAGTGGTGTGCCAGGAGTCTTTGGGGTCTTATTCTTTTGCCATAGCGTTGCACACTGTTGGCAAAAGTGGCTTAAAATATTTTCTAATGAAGATTCCATCTTAGTAGAAAGGCCATCTCAGGTACCAGCTGAGATTGTTGCATATGCAATTATAATTGAGTACTAATATAAATAGGGCAACATGTAACTTTTTTAAAGGGGAAAAATCACTAGTACATAATTATCAGTTTGCTACAAAAATTACTCTGTGGATGGCAGAAACATGGAGAATATTCTGCTCTGTTTTGTTCTTACAATAAGGTATTGGTTTAATGTAAGTCCCATAGTACATTCATCCTTCTAGTAATTCATAAAGCACAGCAACATGAGCACGTATTTCTTTTTACAGTCTCTGGTGTAAGTCATTGCAGTCTGTTCTTTAAGGTCCACTTATATTTGATAAATTATTTTTTAGAGTGTATTTATGTCTTGGGTGATCAGCCAGGGAGATCCACTAGTAGTTTTCAGATCATCAGCTTTGGAGAATGGTGTCATCCTATTTTCATTCTTTTGACAAATGCTAAAATCAGCTTAACACATAGCTGCTGTCAGGGATGGATAAGTAACTCTAATTTCTTCTGTCTGAATATTTTTTCTTTCTGTCCAAGGTGTGACAGAAGAAGGACTTCACATTAGAAAGACTAATTTTCCTGCTGAAAATCCAAAGGATACTGAATCAACACCACCCATTTATCAGCCATGGTATTTTGTTTTTCAGATAGAAGCTTTTTTTCAGTATTTAATTTGCATGTGAATGAAGTTGGAAGCTGTGTAAGAAATCTCAAGTTTTCATTCTTTTGACATACTTCAAATGTGCTATTAAAACAAATGTTAAGATAAGCAACAGTAGGATGAATCTGTAAATTATATAATTTGATTCCTCAATTTGCATATCTAGCAAATAATGACACACTCTGAGGTATGATTTCTGATCTGTCTAGATCATACACAAGGTATGATTTCTGATCTGTCTAGATCAAAGCTTCTTGTGGTCTCTGTAGAAATAAAACTTAATTGATGAATTTTTTTTTGCAATGTACAGATTCCTCACTTTTGTTGACTCTTTTTATATTGTGATGCTTATCCTTCCCATTGTTTTCTGCTTCTTTTGGTAGTTTTGATTTTTCTATCTAATGAACTTTCTTTCCTTCTTTAACTGCATATTTATTTTTCTGCACTACAGATGTGTTGTCCAAATCCCATATTTCCAGTAGTGTCGTTCCTGTTCCTTAAGCTCTGATGGAAGAGCTGTCAAGTTTCACACACTTTGCACACCTTTGCCAACATTCTCACACCTTGGCTCAGCCCTCATACCCAGCTGGAGTACTGTAGTTCCTTTCTCCTTTGATACCCAGACAACTTTCCTCTATTTCTCTCACTGAGGTACTTTCAGAGCATGGTAGAGAAAGGGATTTAAGATTTTAGCTGTGTTTATATTTTAAATGCTCAAGAAAGAAAGAAGAAACACTGAGAAACATGTTATGAAGCTAGCCCAAATTCTTATGCACTTGGGAATACAATGGAATATTAACAATAAAAGCAAGAAGCCTTGAGGGTAATCTTTTAAAATGTAATAGAAAATAATAACAGTTTGAGAAACCTGGGATATTTGTGATACTCTGTGTCTCCCACTCCTTTACTGAAGTAAATTGTTGTTTTGCGTCTAAAATTTGATGCATGATTTTCTAGCGAGTAGATAAAACAGTTTATAGAAGTTTCTGGGGCAGTACTTGATTGTGGAGGTTTGGTTCATTCCCTGTTCTTTAATTTCTTAGAGCTTATCTCTGTAATCCATAGGAGGGGGCTATAAGGGAGCCTAAAAATATACTGGTTGTATCTCATAGTACTAACCTTCTTCACATCCTATTAACATCTTTATATACATATCTGGCTGTGCATGTGAGAGTAGGAGAGAGAATTAATGGTGGGAATAAAGTAGAAACTCCATTTCAAATAAAATGTATCAATAATTGGTTGTAATTATGTTGGATAAAGAATTAAAGCTAGATGATGGATAGATGATAACAAGATGGATGGCTTCTAGCAAAATCAAAAAGATTCATAAACTGTTCTGCAGACTAAATAACATGTAAAAAAGAAGATACTTTGTTTATTTTTCAGCCAAACTTGATATTTATTGGGATAAAATGCAAATATGAGATTAACAGATCATCAATAATGAATCTTACTTAAAGAGGATGTGGTTTATAGATATTACTGGCACTATTAATCACAGAATCACATAATAAGCTGAGTTGCAAGGATCCTCATGTCCAAATCCCAAGCCTGCACAGCACCATCCCCAAGAGTCACATCACGTGCATGAGTCAATTGTCCAAACACTCCTTGAGGTCCATCAGGCTTGGTGCTGTGACCACTTCCTTGGGGAGCCTGCTCCAGTGCCCAGCCACCATCTAGGTGAAGAATCTTGTTCTAATATACAACCTTAAATAGGCAGAGCTTCAGACCATTCCCTTTGTTCCTGTCACTTGTCACCACAGAGAGGAGATCAGAGCCTGCCTCTCAGCCTGCCTCTCTCCCTTCTGTAGACTCTCAGTTGCCGACTGCAATGGGGTCTCCCCTCAGTCTCCTCTTCTCCAGGCTGAACAGACCAAGTGACCTCAGCCACTCCTCGTTCAGCTTCTCCTCAAGGCCCTTCACCATCTTTGTTGCCTTTCTTTGGAGCTCTCTAATAGTTTAATGCCTTTCTTACGTTGTGGCACCCAAACCTGCACACAGAATTTGAGATGAGGGCACCCCAGTGCATAGGAGAGCAGGACAATGCTCTCCCTTGCTCAGCTGGTGATGCTGTGCCTGGTGCTCCCCAGGACATTGTTGGCCCTCCAATGTCACACTTGGGGGCCTGAGGTAGAACCCTTCCCTGCATTTCTGTCCAGGGAGTCTTAGCTACTCTAATGCATCAATGTTGATTTACATTTAAAGCTACTTAATAGAAAGAAAGATGTGATGAATTCTGAATTGGAAAGTGTATGAAATGTAAGCATTTATTGCAAATTGGAATGTGAAAAAACGTAGGAAATTAATAAGGGGTGGAAGACTGAAAAATATACATCTATATTCTAGCTGGTCTAAATAAAAAGAAAAGTATTTTTGAGAAAGCAGCCAGCTCAAAGTTTAAGGATTCAGTAGGATTTTATCATCAGAAAAATAGGCAGAAAATTGTACCCTTTAAAATATTGCTTTTAGTATCTCAGACTCCTGAGAAACCCATTTGTCTTCTTTAATAGTTTAAAATGCCTGGGACTCAGATTGAGTGACGTAAGTATTAATCAAATTAGAACATCTAACTGGAGCCTTTGTTCTTTGTATCTCATTCTATTCATCATAATCTATCCATATAGATTCTTCAAAACAAGAAAAAATAAAGTTTCTAGTAAAAAAGCTGACAATCAAATGGACGTATCAAATCTATGTTATTCATTGAAAGGACGCAAGTTCAAATTCAAGTCCTGAGTCAAGAGTGGATTATGTCTACTGAGAATTGCATTTCTCCCCTCATGTCTCTGTTTCTTGGTGTCCTTCCTGGCTTCACTAATCCTTTGATTCATAAAGACAGAAATTTGCTCTAGGGTTCAAGTGACACGTGATTGACTAGAACATTCCCTGTTCATCCCAGCAGGGTATGATGCAGAACAAGATAGTTTAGAGTGCTATAATTGATTGTTTTACAAGAGAAGAAGCTTTCCTCTTCCTTTAAAAGAGTAATAATATAATCAGGGAGAAAAATTGTGTTGGGATTCAAACTTTTAGCATCATGTTGAGCCCTTGCAACTTTCAAAATCATATTTCAATGTCCTCAAGACAGTTATTTTATAGTGTTATCACTGTCTAAAAATTAATTTAATAAAAATAAAGAAAGCCATGTGCATATTCTACAGTCCACTTTGTCTAAATTCAAGCTCTGTAAATGATGTTTGTAATGCCATGTATTCAAACTTCATGCTTTTGTCTTTCATTGAATTGATTCCACATAATTCTCTTCAGTCTATGCTGTGTATTTTTCACCCCACTACCTTCAGTCTCTCATGTCTGGAGTTAATATTTTTTGTTATTTGTTTCCTTAAGATGATTAAATTAAATAAAATACATTATTCATCACCTCGCAATATGAGATTTTATCTCCAGGACCCTACTGTAATAAATGAGTTTCCTACTGCAAATGTCACACAGGTCATTTTTCAGTACTCTCACTTCCAGCAAAAGTCTGGGTGTGCAAATACATAGCTCCAGCTACAGGAAGAGAAGTAATTAATCTACAAATCTAAAGCAGTGCCACACAGTTAGAATCAATGGCATTTTACTGTAACATTCTGAAGGTATCAGTTCAATTCCTTAGGTGAGATCCTGATCTTTTTTTCAGCTAAATTTCTTTACAAACCTTTTGGCCTTTCTTTTAAGGTTTCTGTGAAATGTCCCTAGATTCTTCTCTTGCAGTTATGGCTACAACAATGTCAGGGCTAGTAACTGCAGGCTTTGGATCCAGATCCATCAGAAAAGGAGAAAGTCAAATGCTGAAGCGAAGTATCTATAAATTACTTGTACTATAGTATTTCATTGTAGTACTGAAAAATACTTGTTTATTGCATTTCAAATGTGGTAATTTTAAAATCTTTTTGTAAAAGGGATTGTATGAATTTATAGTTATGCATTAATTTACCAGATGTGTGTTGGGGCTCATAATCTCTCAAAAAACTTTTCTCCCCCTTTTTACCCAAGAACAACTTTTTCCAATTTTTTTTTCCATGGTAACTGGTTAATAAGTGTTTAGATCTATTGTCAGTAGAGTGATCAGAGAAACACAAGTGGTTGAACACAAAGTATTCCAAGAAGATGTTTTCTATGTATTTTCAGTACTGCAGCTTGTTTGACAATCTCTCTGTCTGTCCTTTGCAGGTACTTGGCTGGACTTGCTTATATTCATTTTCATTTTTTGCTTCTGCAAGCAGCTTGCAAGAGCCTGTCCTTCATAGCCAATGTTTACTGTTCAGGTATGTTCTGTTCTTTACTACTGCTTTGTATTTAAATGATACAAATATATATTGAGCTCACAAATAAAGTAATAGTTTCTTATACCAAGGAAAGTTTTGGAGTATCCCAAGCAATGTTAGAACCCTGCTATAAAGTACTATTAACGGGGTGTTTCGGATTGAATAGGTAAAATGCAAAGATGCAGAGAAATATTAGAAGCAGACTGAAATAAAACCAGTATTTGTTGTGTAAGGAAATGCTTACAATGATCAGTCTAAATGCAAAGTGCAAATATACCTGCCCGTCTGATTTATGAACTCTTTCCCCTTTGTTTTGTGCCACCCTTGCACTTATATGGACTGCAGGATCAGGCGATTGTGACCATATGAGTGATTGAACTGGCTTTTACTTTTTGCTTGACTGCCAGGTTTAACATGGGCTACAACAATCTGTGATATCCCATATCTGTGACAACATCTGGCCATCTTCTTGGCAGGGCAAGTCTGTTCTCTCTACTTAGCTTTATCCCACCTAGTGGCAGTGCAAAAGGTATTAGTCAGGTGCATCTTCTTCCAGAACTGCAGAAAGGGAGATCTTGAGCCTAGGGGCAACTTTTGCTTTACGATATTGATGTAATTTTTACCTCCTATATAAAGGTTTTAATAAAATAACCATGCTTTGAGATCTTTGGCACATTATGTGACTAATAAGGAAACAGGTAAAATTTTAGGAATCATATTTAAAGTTAGACTTTAAAAATCGTGGGAGAACTTAGCTTCATTCTGGCATTTTACAGCATATCAAATGCATGCCTGGAAGTCAATGAAATTGCACTGACAGTTGATTTTTGGCTTGGCATTTTACTGTTGAAAGAGTGATGAGTGTGTTCACTGCCTTAAACTCTGGAAGGTTATTGTTAGGCAGTTAGACTTTGAAATGCTGTAAGATAAGAGATTATTTTAGCCAAAATGGAGTGCTCTGTGAGATTATAACTGTGCTTTGAACTGCAAAGGTAGGAAACTCTCAGGAGACAGTTCCATATCTGTTCTGTGCACTCCATCAAATACAGTACTTTTAATTTTCAAGATTAACAGTCTTCACCTACAAACTACTGAAGGACAAGAAACTTTTACAAATTTCTTTTCCAATTTGTGTGACAGCATCAATGCATTTGTCACTCTCAGCAGTAGTTTCTTCCTGAAATATTTTGACAGAATTGGGAAGCATTAAATTAAGTTTTACCTCAAAATTAAAAAAAGTCTAGTAATGACTTGGTATTTTTCCTCTTTATTCAAAGTATGAGTGACAACACCTGCAGTACATTTCCAGGTCACATGTGCATTGTGAGTTTGAAAGACATCACTGGAATTCTGAGCATATGATGAAGGTTGAGGTACACAGACCTGATAATTGTAGGTCAAACTCTACATTTGGATTGTTGCCACTGAAGTTGTTTGATGTTCCTGATATAATAGTGTTTTGCTCCAGAGCTAAATAAAGTAAAAGGAAGTGGCAATCCAACCTGATCCATTTGTCATCTTTGGAATAATGTATGTGAGTTGTTTTCAAGTAAAATCTGACATGTATGTTGTCATTGTTACTGCAGGACTATTAATTTAATTACAATTACCTATACTTCTTAAATTAAGTCAGTAACATTTGAATTTGCATGTATTTTCCTTACCATCTGTCTGCTTCCTTTTGTTTTTTTGGGGTTTTTTTTTAATCCCTTGTCATTTGCCTAGAAAGTATTGCAGGGATCAATTAACACCCGCTTGTTCACCTAGTAGCTTGCTGCTGGTTTTGGGCTGCAATAATAAGCTATACAGAAAGAGAAACTTCAAAGAAACAACATTTAGGAAGAGCAAGGAGTCTTCAGTGGGACAGAGAAGAATCTTATACCTTATTGAAAAATCTTGTTATGTGAGAGCAGTGACTTTCAGTATAGCAGAGCAACATTTACAGACATTTACATACTTGTGGAAGACAAAATCCCCAATCCCCAAATGCACCTTTCATTATTGACTAGGAGGGTGACCACAGTCTGCTCTATGCAGCAAGAGAATAAAATGAGTTTAAGATAAAAGATACTATCTAAACTGTTGTCAAATGCCCTGAGTACAGACAAGGGTGGATTACTCTGATTTAGAGACCCTCTTGTAGATCTTGACATATGAACATGGAAAAGAGATGTGTATTGAGCTGGTTGCTGCTGGAATCAGCAGGGCATGGATAAATTACTCCAGAGGCTCTGATCAGTGCAGCTTTGAAGAACTGTGACAATCTAACATCCACAGCCCCTTGCAGCTGCTGAACTCCCCATAACCTTATGCAAAGATGATTTAAAGTCTGTTTCATCTGCAGGAGAAAGACATTTAAACTTCATTTCTTGAAAGGCTTAATGTAGGCTTAATGTTTTAACAAAGAGAAGAATTTGTTATGAGTTAGTATGTCCCTAGTTTTGCACACAATATCTGTTTTCAGAAAGATGTGACTGTATGTACTTAAGACATTAAATACAAAACAGATGACTTTTTTACTTTCAATTCATTCATCAGATTAAAAAAAGGCAGAACATACTTTTCTACTGAATAAATTGCATATTGTATATGATGGGATTATTTTCAAGAAATGAAGCTCAAGTTCACAAATGTTTAAAAATTAGTTGAATAAAATGAAAAATATTAAAGGAATGCTTACTTTTTATAAGGAATTCAGAGAAAATGCAATATTTTCAGAAAATATTTCTATAGCTGCAGTTGAAAGAAATATTGTAAAATCAAACTTCCACAATAAAATAAGTAATATAGTTTTGATAATATATAATAAAACCAACATAAAAGGACAGTAATTTGTTTACACTTACTGAAAGCAATTTTTGTAATGGAAGATTAAAAGGCAAATTGGAGAATAAGCTTGCATTTGAACTCAGATTTGTGTCAATGTGAGTAAAGTTCAAGATAAAGTTCTGTGAAGCTATAAGCTTCTGAATTGCAATGAATTGAAATGTTGCTCCATTTTTTTCTGTTTTCAGTAAACAGCAATCTAAAACTTAAAATGTCCCAGTCCTTTATGCTCAGTCTGTTATTTATTTGTTTTTTCTCATTGAAGCCAGGTTATAAAGTTTTATTGACATAATCTCTTATTTGTTTGTTATATCACAGTTTCAAAACTATTAAGTGACACAATACGAATATGGAAAGATGGTGAATGTTTGCCATTTTCCATGATGTCAGTATGTGTTGCAAATTAGCAGCTGTGCTTTTATAATATGTCCCCACAAGTAAGCAAAATGTAATATAAACTACCCTCTAGAAAAAACCTTTTGAAGCTGGCAAACAGCAGATGTAATTTCTTGATTGGTGATTGGTGGGGGTTTTTTTGGTGTGTTTTTGTTTGGTTGGTTGATTTCATTTTGGTTGGGCTTTTTTGGGTTTGTGGGGTTTTTTTGTGTGGTTTTTTTTTTTTTGTTTTTGTTTTTGTTTTGTTTTGGTTTTTATTTAATTTTTGGGGGGGTTTTTTTGTTGTTTTTTGTTTTTTTTTTGTTTGGGTTTTCTTTTTTTTCTTTTTCTGAGGGAAACTGTCAGTTTTTATTTAGTTTGCACTGTGACCCTTCTTCTGGCTAAAACCTTTGAGGAAAAGCTGGATCATGTAGCAGAATGGGTACCAGAAGCAGCACAGCTGTCTTATCATGTTAGGTGAGCCTGCACTTCATGGTATCCTGGCTTTCACAACCATGTTACTTGAGATGAATGACACGTTCCAGCAAAAGGCACTTTGGTTTGTGACAACTCCTGTCGCTGACTGGCAGCACTGATACCTGAGTAACTGACAGCATACAACCTATGCAGAAACTTGAGACAGGAACTCATAGTATAGAATCAAAGAGAATCAAATTCCACTCTCTCACAAGTTGAGCAAGTAGACCCAAAGAAAGAGCTATTCTGACTGTGTGCATTTTCTGAAATATCTCAACATTCCAGTACAGTTGTGGAATTCACTGAATAATCAACAAAATAATCACTGGAAGATGAAAGGTCAGATTGTTTCCCACCTGTCTCCTTCCCCAACAGCCTTAATAGTAGTTTAGAAAGTGGCCTGACTATCCTGCTCCTTAGGCATAGAGGACTGGTAGAAAAAGCAATGTCTGCTCACCTTCATCCCCTCATTCTGTTGTCCACCCATTAATCTGAGAAGAGCCCAACTGGTGGACAGAGTGCTATGAAGAGATGCTTTAATTTTCCACACTTTTGCATCAGTGTGTTATAGCTACTATTCTGGTCCTGAAGGAAGAGATTTCATGAGGGTCGTTACTGAACTTTAGTATTATTCTTTCAATTGTTGGCCCTCTCCCAATTTATATTAATCATTGCCAGAACACATCATTTCCAGTAGCTCGGGCCAACTGCACCTTTGTTGCTATGTGCCCTGTTTTTTTACCTTTATCAATAATCTCTCATGTTAGCTGTTCTCCTTATTTTTCGTTCTTTGTTTGTAATACTTTGTAGTTTTGGATAACCAGCTCTTCTGCAACTGCACTTAACAATCCATTTCTCAGTATCAGATACTGTGGTGCTTTGGATGGTCAGGCAACACAGAAACTTTTACTGTTAGCTTTCGTGGTTATCAGTCAAGCCATTTTGAATTTCTGAATGGGAGGGCTGGTTCTACTGTGTCTGTTTTCCTCAACTCTATGAAAATCTGTAGTTCCTTTAGTATAGTTTAGTAGTATTCTTTTCTTCAGATTTGGTGGCTTTATTGTAAAAGGTGTAATCCTTTTACAGGGTACTTTTAAAGTATCCAAGTCGTTACAGATCCAACAGCTCTCAAGAGAAAACTTCTTGTGATAAAAATTCCTTGCTCATATTTTTGAAAATATGTCTTTGTCTTCAGGACTAACAAAACTGGAGGGATTAAGCAGGGCCATTCCCTGGCATTACAGGCATGAAAAACAGATTGTGTGTGTTTTTTAAAAAAATTGTTTTAGGACCTGTACACTGAAGGAATGGTTTTGCTTTATAGAATTACAAACATTTAATGCATTGGGTTTGCATATAATCACCTTATCTCCCAAATATAATAGATTTTCATATTATTAAGAATTCATAATCATTAAAGTAAATGTAGCATAGAAAAGTACTTCCCACCAGCTGAGGTGGGTGGCAGATGACAATGTGGTGAAGTTTGCTACCTCAAAACTTGAAATCTCCCTCGGGGATCTAAGACAGAAGTAACACACCAACATTAAGCAGAACAAAACCAAAAGTATTGTGCATCTTTCTCATAAACACACTTAGAAAATAAGTAATTGAAATGCTAAAGTTTTTGTAGAAAATTCAAAACTTTTTTTAATTTTTTATTAATCGGCATAACTTTAATGGCTGGAATATAAAGCAGAATTAATTGCTTATAGATTTCAGATGCTGTCTTCCCCAGGGTATAATTAGTAGTGTTGTGAGATTTATTTTTTTTTTTGCTTCATTTCAAATATACACTGCCTGGCTCTACTTCAGCTTAAGTCAATAGCATTATTTTCATTAACTCTCTCCTGTGATAGCCTAGTTCAGCTCAGAATGAAGGAAATGATTACCAGGGTGCTTTATTTAAAGAAATGGCTTTAACTGAGGTAAAAAACCTGAGATCAGCTCTATAAAGAATTTAAGATTAATACGCATAAACTGATTTATTTCTCTCCATATGATAGATGTTCCTCAGTGTTAGTATGTGGAATAATCAGTTGAATAATCAGATTAGAAAACTTAGATATGCAGTACTGTGTTAGTAAAGGGCTTTATGAAGAGAAGTGAAAGAAAATTATCTAGAACATCTTTTGAGTAACAAAGAAGTATATGGAATATACAGCAGCCCCAAAGACAAGGGCTAGAAGAATATTTATTGCCAGCACAAATTACTCAAAAAAAAATTTTTGGGCTGCTATTGTGCTTGATCAGCATAGTACAAAAAATAAATTTTGTGCATATATAATTTTTGGAGCAAAAGAAGCATTCTATTTCTTAGTAAGATTTGCCAACAGAACTTAACACATCAGGCAAATTTATCTGTATTTATTCAGATCTGGGCTTGAACTTTACAGTTTATAAATAGAAACGGTCTAGTCTTTCTAGTCTTTCCCTCTTAACCAAGAGGTGTTTAATAACTTTTTAGTAAACTTTGTTCAACACTGCCAATCTAGTCTCCTTCTTCTCTAGCTCCTGTTTTGAAGTAGTCATAAATATTCTTGTTCTGACTACTCACTCTTGATTACATGTTGAAAGAATGCCCAAGTTTCATTAAAAACTTTAATGTCAGGGGACCTGAGTACTCTGAAAAAGTCTCAAGTATCCTGTAAACAGCCAAAGTTTCAAAGTATTTATAAAGCCACATAAAGTAAGACTGCCTATTACAACAGCACAATGGCAAAATATTAGAAATACAAACCATGTGAAGGCTAGCAAAGTATTTTCAGAAGTGACTGTAGAGTCTTCATAACTTGATATAAGTCAAACAACTCAAAACATACCAGAACATTAGCAGACATTTAAAAAACAAAGCAAACATAAAGACTCAGAACTAAAACCCAACCTAAATCTAAACATTCTATTTCTTTGCAAAACCAGTCCATTGAAGCTTGTTGTTTTCCTACAACAACCAAGTGAATTTTTATCATATGTGAAAGTAGCTTGGTATGATTGTATGTATTGAATGGCTAAGAATATATTATTTTAGAGTCAACTGTCTGCATATCACATTAAAAAGGGTTCTAGGATTTAGTTTGGAAGAGTTTGGACAGCAAATAGTAAATACCTATGTGTAAATAACAAGTTTAAAGAGTTATTTCAAAGTAGCTTATAGAATCCTAGGTTACAGGATTGTTTCAGTTGGAAAAGACCTTAAGGACCGTTGATTCCCACCATTAACCTACCACTTCCAAGTCCACCACTAAACCAGATGGTGACTCAACTGCTTCCAGGAGAATGCTGGAACATTCATCAAACAGCATCAAAAGTTTTCCCAAAGCTCAGGCAGACAGCATCCACAACCTTTGCTCATCCCCTAAGTGGGTGACCTTGTCACAGAAAGATCAGGTTGATGAAGCAGGACCTGCCTTCTATAAACCCCTGCTGTTTGGGCCTGAGCTCCTGTTACCCTGGGCATACTGAGAGATGGCATCAGACAATCTGCTTCCCCTGCACTGAGGTCACGTTGACAGGATTATACTATCTCACCTTCTTCCAACCTTTCTTGTAGGTGAGCAACACTTCAAACTTTGTGAAGTTTTGTTTGACTGGCAGCTCTCCAATCAACCAGCACTGTTGGTAAGTGATGGAAAGTGGCTCAGTGAGCACTTCTGTAAATTTGTCTTTTTAAGTAGGGTTGCACATTCCTTTACGGGCTTCACTGTGTAAGGAAAGATTTTGATTTGCTGTTGTTAGGGTATCACTAAATGTTCTTTCACTGAAGCTGATTTCTGTTAAAAGTAATAGAAGAGTTTTGGGGGATTTTTGTGTGTAAGCAGTAAGATTTCATATAATTATATTAGCAGGAGTTTAAATGCTTTGGTTTTTAAATTAGCAGTAATGAATATGTTAAAATGAATAGTTGACATATACTTTGTGAAACAGCAGCTTAAGGAATTCATCTTTGTAGTAGCTGACCCACATAAGAGTCCTGCTCCTGAATGCACTACATTGGGAGTGAAGAGAGAGGAATTATTTTTAAAACTAGATTTGCTGTTCCCTGCTAAAAAAAAGTGCCCTGTATCTGTCTCTGCCAGCAAAATTCAGGCTCAGCAGTTTGATATGACACTAATTTACTTGCAGAGAGATTTATAAACCTTCATAAATAGCAGAACAATATGATTAGATAGTACTTCTGTTGATTCCATTACAGCAGAGGTTTAAAGATACTAAGAAAAAAATCAAATGGCCCAAGCTGGAATTACACTTTCTTAATGGAATGGGGAAAAAATCCCAGCAGTAATGAAAAAGAAACAAAGAATTTCTGCTGTGATCAAGCACGGAAACCATTTCTTAAGCTTTGATGGATGGATTGCATTAAAAGTTGGAAATCAGAACCACACATCGTTCTTCTTCAAGATGTAGATTTCATTTATAACTTTATTGAATTGTTTTAAAAATTATTTATTTCAGTTTCCATGGGCCATTTGAATATTTTCATACAGACTGGGCTAGGTACTGGATCATGCCCTCAGAAAAGCACCCAGAAAACTGTGAGGACTTTTTTGGTAGTGATGTATTCTACTTTTATTCCTTTTAATGTGCCATGTCAGCAGTTGTCTGACCATGCCTTTTTTTAAGCTGAGCAAGGCAGGAGTTACGAACTGACAGCCAGCATATGAAACTGTTTGGAAGCTGAGCCATATGTTACAGATATGATGTGCCCCTTGCTCTTTGTCTTCTTTGGACAGTTTCCTGTGAGGAGGGAGGGCGTCTTACTGAAATGAATGCAGACCATTTATATGGTTGTAAACTTCAGCACATGGCTTAGCACCAGTAAATCTTCAGTCAAAAATCTCCACTGGACAAGGATTTATTTAGAAAAAAGTTTTAAAGTGCCACTGTATGAAGCTTGGCTTCATTCTTTTGCTCAGCTACTTGTTTGGAGAAATTTACATGTATATACATATTTGCACATAGAACGTTTTTTCCATATTTTCCTGACAAAACATTTTAGATGCTTATTAAGATTTCTTTACACAAAGAAATGAATATCAAGAGCTATCAGTAGGTAGGAAATTTATTTAGGAAGTTGAATACCTGTATTGCAATCCTAACAGTAACAAATATTCAAATACCACATAATATTTGGTCCTGTCATTCCAAGATGTGCAAGGTTTTTGCTCAGCCCACTGTCAGATTGCTTTTTCCTGTTATTGCCCAATAAAAATTAGTAGTTTGAGCAAGGATGCTGGATTTCAATGCAAACTGAAGTATAAAATACTCTGCTGCATACGTTGGAGACTAAAGCAAAGATAATTTAATGTGTCTATTTCTTTGAAAAGGCTTGTGTTCAGTCCTCTTATTTTTAGAGCTTATTGTTTCCCAGTGAATATGAAACTGAATGAAAAATAGTCTTGTGAACTGCATCTTTAGAGGAATGATAGCATAACTGGTCAGGAGCATCAAAACAATAAACCCTTATCTGGGGTCTGGACAAGATTAATGCAGTGGAATTTAATAGAGGAAAAAGTGGTTGTTTTGGAGAGGGTAGATAGGCTGGAGACCCTTCTTTCTGGTCCAGTCCTTACTCTAAACCTGTATCTATTTACATCAATGAAGTTTTTAATAACATTTAACTGTTGACTGCTGCTGCATTAACAAACCCAGCAATGAAATATCCCATCAGGGCTAAGCAAAACTCCCGTACAAAGTTTCCGGAGGTCCTGTCAGGACATGATTGAATGGGGCCTGCATTTTCTTTCAAAGTTGATTTGTTTCCTGAAAAAGATACTGGAAATGCCACCAATCCTTGTTCTGCTTTGGTAGAAACCATAACATTCCAGTAAGGTTGCAGAAGCCTCAAATGAAGACTTTATAAAACTAAATATTGCTCCTTATTTAAAAAAAAATTAAAAAATAAAAATTGGACTTTCAACATAACTGGCCTTATGTAAAACAGTTCAATTATTTGCAGAGGAAATCCTGTCTTTCTGGTGTAGTTTTCTGTAAGAAATATAATTACACACAACTTGTATAGCAACTAAAACTTGCTGGTTTGTAGGACAGCTATGTTCTTTAATACTCTTTCATTAAAGTGTTTGGCTCAATCTGCTTATTACTTTTTTATTTCCTTTTGAAAAGGCCACACCCTTTCTGTGAAATATATATCCCAAATAGGTCTGAGAATATATGCCCAAAATGCTCTCATGCTCTCTGTAGTCAGAAGAGCTATGGTTAATTTTTAAATTAGAAAATGAAAATAGAAACATACACATGCAACTTAGAAATGTGAAGATATTTTCTTAGATGCAATATATCCTTTGAAGGAAAAGAAGAAAAAATGATGTGTTTTTTGGTATTATTTATCTTAAAACTCTAACTGCAAGTATACTGAGAGGAAACAACAGCCACAGGGAATAATACTAAAACAGTGGTTATGGGTTTCCAGAATAAAGATTTCTGCTTCCAGCAAAGTCAGGAAGGTTTTAGGTGACGAAAATATCCATTATTTTGATTTTATCTTTAATAATGCAGAAGACAAAAAACTCAAAACAAACCCCAAACACTCTTCCAAGCACATATCTTTTACAAATAGAGTGTAAAAGGGTGGCTGATACTATACAAAATTATGCATTTATTAATTCAAAAGAATTATTTTTTATAGAACTTGTTTCCAAGTTATATAGAATATAGATAGTGATAACTTGTTCTTGCAAACAAAAACATTTTAATGGCAGGCAAGAGAGACTGACTGTACATCTTTGCTCTATTCATGTCCTGTAATGTTTAACAGAAAAATATAAACCACAAATTATTCACTCAGTCTTGTATATGACATCAAACCAATCTTTTGCAGAAACTGACTGAATTGAATGTTGCTTGTTTGAATGAACTTCTTCCTGTCACAAAACAGAGTAGGAAAAAAAACCCTGAAAAGTTGAAATCTCTCCTTACCTTGACAAACACAACATAAATCAAGAGCTCTTTGTTGTCTGTCATTAAATATAAACACATAAAATATGTGTTTATATTTATAAACACATATTCAGAAATATTTTGTTTTCAGAAAAGTTTTGTTTTAAACAGAAAACTAGAAAACTTTATTTGAACCTTCAGGGTTTAAACATTTAACTGTATATCAGAAAACTTTTGTGACAGTGACTGAGTCCACTACTTTCCTGCTGCCTTTGATAAAATATATAATCCAATAGACTTTCTATTTAAAAAAAAAAATCTTAGGCTTTTTTGATATGCTGGACCTTTATGTCAGAAAGCTGTGACACTGGGCTCGGGGATTGCTATTCTTAGCCTCTCAATATGCTTGGAAGAGGAAAATCATCACCTTGAAATTATCTGTAGGGTTTGAGCTAAGGAGAAATGCAACAAAAAAATGTCCATTTACATTTCCCAACACAGACAACATAGATACAAATGTCTGTAGGAACACCATTGTGAAAGAAAAAGAAACCAAGTTTAAACTGGATGTTTGAGACAAAATTATAATAGTTTCTCTTACCAGCTGGGAACTCTGGCCTGATTTCCTCATGAGATCCTGCTTATATGCATCATTTCTTGTATCTCAGATTGCTCTCCTTGGAGAGAATGCCTACTGTCAAAGTTTATGTTAAATTTTCTGTCCAATTTACATGGATCCTTTTCCTCCTCCCTGCTCCTCTTATCTGCACCCCATTTCTTCTGCTTCACCCCATTTCTTCTGTCTCTATTTCATTCAGGAAAAAAAGCAGTATCAAACTTGAATACATCAGGAATGGATGCACCTTTTTTGAATAAGTAGATATTCTGCTTACAGGCAGAGTTCTTCATCTTATTGATGATTTTCCAGCTTAGTCAAGGTAACCCCTCAGCACTCCATCATCAAAATGATGAAGTTCTACATTTGCACAACTTTACATAAGCTTACTGAACAATACTATGGCTGAAAACACTGCAGTGTATTCAGGGTGTTGGGCACTATTACTAATACTTGTTCTGAGATGTGATCTGTTTGCAAACTATTTAGAATGTTGATAGGTTTCAGACTGAAATTCAAGGTACATTTTTGAGGAATATAATAATGGCAACAAACACGTCCTAGCAAGAAGTATTTAAATGTTCGAAGCTTAGCTGCATAGAAGCAGCATTATTTACATATCTATATACACCTGAAGCTTTGCATGCAATATGTTAAATTGGGAATCTAATTGCTTAACTTCCTTATTTCATATTTCATTCATTATTTCTGTGAACCTCACAGAGAAATTATGCCTAGGTTTTTGTATGTATTTACAAATCATAGAATTTAGCTAATTAAACTAAATGTCTATGCTAACTGACTTGCCTCTAATTTACTGAAAAATTTGCAATGCATTTATTGGGTTCCAGGGTATTTAACTTAGAGCATATTAATTTAGCAAGAGCACATCTGAGTTCCCATGTAGATTCTGAAAGCCGCACTGTGACCAAGGTGCCATTATCTCTTTGTTTAACACCTGCATGTATTTCATTTACCTGTCATTTTCTCTTTATTTTTGCATTCCAAACAAGCTCCAGCTGCACTCCTCATAAGCTGGTTTAAAAAGACACACAAAACTTTTAGGAATTCACCAGGTGATTAAATATTCTAATGTGGGTTATCCTAATTACCTCATTGCACCTAAAATCTGTAGTATGTAAGGTTGTGTAGTAAGGCCTTAACACTGTACAGAATTAGTTGTCCAGTTTTCCTATTCCCTTTGATAAGGAAAGAAATATGTATGATTCACTAAGCTGGAAATCAGTGTGATGTGCTGCATGTGTTACAGCACATCAAGGTGCACTTCACATGAGTGTTAAGGTACTACCAGCAAAAATTATTTTAATAGTCACATTCAATTATTGAAAAGGAGCTATTTTTTTGATTGTATTGTTGGGCTTTGAAGGCTTTCTAAACTTTTCTCTTGGGAGAATTATGTCCTGTTATTATTCTTCCTGCATTTCTACATTATATACTATGACTCACACTCAGAATTTCATTACTTTGTTAATTTTGTCAGGTCTGTGGAGGAGTTGAATAGAAAAGGCTTGTTGGGCTAGGCTGAAGTTTGCAGATATTGAAAGAGACATTTGAATAGCGCTTAAACAGTTAAATCCAAAACTGTAGTCCTGGAAACCCTGCTGAGCTACTGCCTAATCCCAAGGGGATCTGAACTGTAAATGGACTCCAATTTCAGCTTCATGGAAAATCTTCTTGTGTCTTGACAGTGATATATTCCTGTCCAACTCACCTGATTGCTCAGTCAGGAAAAATATCCATGTCCTCCTCAGACCTATTCAGAGCTCGTTTTCACGTAAAATATAGTAAGGGTCAGCTATCACCGGGGGAAAAAACCAAACCAACAACTCCAAGTAATTTCCTCAATTCTTTCCCCTACCTTTATTCATTCAATTTTCTTTCTTTTTTTCCTCAAGCTGTCTTCTACTTCTTGATTCTGACTAGATTGTCCCAGTCTGATGATCTGTGGTTGTCTTTGCTTGTTTATGCTCTAGCATCTACCTCTGTTCTTTCTCTCCAGGCGTGTTTTAATTATGGATAGGCATCAAGTTATCTCCTGGCAGCTGAAGTCCAGAAGTGACTTGGAGAACCTGGGGGAGAAAAAGCGTCTCCCTTCCCTTAAGAGAACAGAGTAACTTCTTCTTGGAGTACCATGGATGTGCCGAATGTGATGGTTGTGCGTGTCCTGCACAGCACAGGATTACAGTCAGGGAAGGCAAATCTTTGCAGAATTCACTGCAAAATTCTGACCTTTGTTGCTTCAGTATATGCAAACTTCATTTTAATAGCTATATAATAGAGGAAGATCTTAAGGAAATATGGAAAAGGCAGATCCTTATCTCTTGTCTATCCTTTTTCAAGTTTCATGTTCTGATGCAGGCTTTAGGGCTTCTGTGTGAATTGGCTCTAAGAGTTTAATAGGACATAAAAACACTTTTTTTTTTTTTTTTTTTTTTTTTTTTTAATAATTGAGCTTTTTTGCCTGAGATTTTTCTAAAAATCTGAGACATACTTCTTTGTAATAGTTTAATGTATTGCTTTAAGTTTTTCAAAATTAGTTATAGTTAATCAAATAAAATAAAGGAGAATTATAAACTTAGAGGTAACAATATTTGACAAATAAATTCTTTCGTGATTATTTCAAAAGTTGGGCATACTTTCACCCACCACAATAACAGGACCATTCAAGTGCTTCTCCTGGGAGAAAAATCCTGTAGTGCTTTACCTCTCTTGAGACAAAAAAGGAGCTGCATGAAGACTTCAGAGACAGAAGGACTTTTTTTCCCTGGACTGGTCTCTTGTTACAGTCATCTTGCAGTCTTGCTGCAGGTATACTAACAATGTAAACTACATTTCCATGCTTCATGTGGCAGTTTTGCCTTTGGATAGTCACTATACTGTTTTCTAAGCAGCTGATGAATTCAAGCAGCCAGCTGTATTCACTGAACTGGATGAGGTTTCATTAGTGTGGCTGTAAGCAGAATTTGACCGATAAAATGGTCTCTTTCTTCTCTGCAATATTGCTTGCGTCTGCTGGTGACAGGGTTGCTTGTTTTATCTCAGTGCTTTTATCTGTTCTACTCTCCAGTAAGACCCTTCTTCCAAATGGCTCCATGCTTCTAGGCATATTTTAATAATTCATCACAAAAAGCTAGAGTAAGCAAGATAAATAACACAGCACGATCTATGGCTGTGCCTCAAAGGCAGGAAGCACAAATCGTGTTTAACCACATAAACATCAAGCTCTCATCTCACTTTACAGACAGGGAGGGAGCAGTACACTTAGTAAAAAACAAAACAAAACTAAACACCCATCTAATCTATAAATACCTGACTTAATAGAAAAAAAAAAGAAGAAATTAATTGGAAAATTCATAAAATAGATGGCAATTATTTAAGGGAAGCATTATTCAAAAATATGAAGATGCATTCATGCACATAGCAGTTTTAAAAAAAATATTCATATAGAACCAACTAAATATGTCAGTGGTAAATGTCAGCTTCATTTCTCTTACATTGTATTTTTTGGCTTTCTGTGAAGAAAACCCTCAATAATTATTTAAGGTCTTTGTTGAAACTGACAACTCTGCATGTTATTCAGGATTATTCAGTCTATTTATGTAGAAGTGGCTCATAAGAATATACCTGACCCTGCAACTACTTAACTGTTGAGCTCTTTTTCTATTACCTCCTTCCCTATTGCTTCAAAGATCCTATCCTTTCACCTTCCTAACTCTCTAAGTTCTTACAAAATTCTTACTTCTATACATGTCCCCACAACTCCTAGCTCTTTCTCTAAACCCTTTTTGGTGATATAATGTATAATTAATGATATTTCTAAATATTTATCAAAATAGGTGATAAACTATTCATGTGTCCACTGTATGCTCCAGGGACAGCAATGACATAATCATCCCCAAATACCTGGCATTGGAAGGTGAAGCTATAAAATGGAAATGTGTAGAGAAAAAGGAGAGTAGTTTTTTGGGGATACCCAGTGGGAAAAACAAGTGGCAGCTTAAAATGTTCATAATAGCATTATCTTCTGCTCTATGCCTTCTGTCCCAGCTTATGGATGAGACGAGAGGATTAGGATACCATGGAGAGAGCAGGGAGAGAAGGTTCATTGTGCAGGCACCAGGGAAAAAACTGGCTATGATACAAATACACCAGGAGATGTGCCAGAAATGTCCATTAGCCTCACAGATCTTTAAGCTCCCTGGCTTTTCTAGCATTTTTCTTCTTTCTTGGACACTTGCGGAAACATTCATTCTCAACAATTCATCACAAATCTTGTGCTATGTCTTAAAAGATTCCTTTAACTTAGGTATTTGTATACAGCAAGTTTGCACTCTGAGAACCTCTTTCTCTTCAAGCAACACTTTTCCTTTGGCCCCAAGTTCATTATTTGGAGTTTTCTCTTCACATTCTGTATTTTTTCCTGCAATTCTTTTAGTCTCATGAAGTTCCATTCATTTGTACTACAGATTACTCACAAATTGAGTCATTGGCTCAAGACAGAGGACTGATCAAACAGCTGCTTTTGTGTATTTTTAAATAAGAGTGATAGTGTGGATTGATAAAGCTCTGTTCAATCACCAGGACTTTTCATTTCTCCACCAACTGTAAGTTGTGCAGAAAAATCTGTGATACCCATGGACATTTTCACATTGGCAATTGAGAGGGCTTGATAGAGATGAAGAACAGCCATGATAGCCATGATGAGAAGGACTTGGGTGGATGAGAGGTTGGATATGAGCCAGCAACACGCACTTGTATTCCGGAAACATAATTGTGTTCTTGGCTGCATTTAAAGCAGCATGGCCAGCAGGGCAAGGGAAGGGGTTCTGCCCCTTTGCTCCATGCTGGTGAGACCCCACCTGCAAAACTGCATCTAGCTCTGGCACCCCAGCACAGGAAGGACTTGTTGGAGCAAGTACAGAGGAGACCACAAAGATGATCAAAGAGCTGGAGCACACCTCCCATGGGGAAAGGCTGAGAGAATTGGGATTGGTCAGTCTGGAGAAGAGAAGGCTGTGGAATGACCTAATTGCAGCCTTCCAGTACCTGAAAGGAGCCTAATAGAGAAACTATAAGAGCATGTAGTGACAGAAGAAGGGGCAATGGCTTCGAATTGAAAGACATTAGTTTTGATTAGATAATAACAAATTATTTACTGTAAGGATGGTGAGGCACTGGAACAGATTGTTGAGAGAATCTGTGGTTACCCCATCCCTGAAAGTGTTCAAGATCAGGCTGGATGGAGCTCTGAACAGCCTGGTGTAGTGGAAGGTATCCTTGCCCGTGGCAGAGGGGTTGGACCTTGATGATCTTGAAGGTCACTTCCAAGCCAAACCATTCTGTAATATCATTTAAACAGTATGAATTTGGACAGCGCCCAGAGGGGTTAAAGCAGGGTGAGTGTTTCCAGCATTATTTTTTTTTTTACACTTTAGTGATCTTACTTGAGAGAGCCACGTAATTGTATTGATCAGCAACCATATAATGTACAGTATTAATCATGTAACTATCAAATATAATATATGCTGAAGGAAGTTGTATTGGAGTTGCATGGCCAGGTTTTCGTAGCAGGAGGGTTACAGAGGTGGTTTTGGATGCCTAAATATTTTTAGCCTTTTTCAGATTTGTAGCTTTATAGATTTTTAATATATAGTTACATAGCTTCAAGTACTTTTCCTGTCCTCTCTCACAGTTTAGCTATGTGCACATATAGCCATATTTGTGCACACCGGAAAGCTTTAAATTAAAGAGTTGCTTTTTTTCTTATCATTCTTAATACTGTTTGGAAAGGTTTTGTCTCTTGATTCCAGGCAACATTTCCTGTGAGAAGCTGCCAGAAGCTTCCTCCATGTCCAACAGAGCCAGTGCCAGCCAGCTCCAGGACTGATGTGCCACTGGTCAAGGCTGGGCCAATTAGAATTGATGCAAACCCCTCTATGACAGCATATTTATCAAGGATAAAAACCAAAAAAATTTATTGCACAGATATAATTGTGGCCAAAGACAAGTGAGGTAGAAATATATGAGAGAAACAACTGTGCAGACACCAAGGTCAGTGGAGAAGGAGGGGCAGGAGGTGTTCCAGGCACCAGAGCTGAGATTCCTCTGCAGCCTATGGTGAAGACCATGGTGAAGCAGCTGTGCCTCTGCAGCCCATGGAAAGACACAAGGATCCAGATATCCACCTGCAGCACATGGAGGAGCCCCATGCCAGAGCAGATGGATGCCTGAGACCAGGGTGTGATCCTGTGGGAGGTCCATACTGAAGCCGGCTCTTGGCAGGGACCTGCAGACCCATGGAAAGAGGAGCTCATGATGGAGCAGGTTTTCTGGTAGGATTTGTGACCCTGTGGGGAACCCACCTGAGAGCAGGTTGTGCCTGAAGAACTGCACCCTGTGGAAGAATGAGCCACACTGGAACAGTTTGTGAAGAGTTGTTGCCATGGGAGGGACTTACACTGGAGAAATTCTTGGAGAACTGTCTCCTGTAGGAGGCACCCCACACTGGAGAAAGGGAACTTGTGTGGAATGAACTGACCACAACCTCCATTCTCTGTCTCCTTGCTCTCCTGGGCTGTAGAGCCCAGGATGGAGGGAGGACTGAGGGGAAGGTGTTTTTAGGATATATTTTACTTTTTCATTATTCTGCTCTCATTTTGTTAGTAATAAGTTCCATGAATATCCCCAGTTTGAGTCTGTTCTGCCTGTGAAGGTATTTGGGCAATGAACTTTCTGTTCTTATCTCAACTCGTGAATCCTCCGTTGTATTTTCTCTTCCCTGTTCAGTTGCAGAGGCAAGTGACTGAGAGGTTTTGTTGGGTGTCTGGTGTCCAGCCAGGGTCAACCAACTACTTAAAAATACACATTTGACAGGGATTTATGTGAGTGTGTCTATTGTCGTTGTTACCTTTTCTGTGTTCTTTTTGAGACAAAATGTTCCTCTGCCGTATTACGAGTCCCATCCTCCTGTGACTCCTTCATGTGCATAGTGAAATGTACAAACTCCCAGAACTTGGGACATAGGGACAGAAAGACTTTCTGGTAAATTGTACTTGGCGTGAGAAGAAATCTTTAATTAATATTTTATGCAGTAGCTAAATTCCTTCCCTGATGTGTTTCAGATAATTAAGTGCTGCCTATAATGTAAACTATGGGATTAGACAGCAGGTGTTTGCTTCAGGTAGTCACAAACTCTTTCAAAAGACTTTGAAATATCAATATCAGTTAAAAAGTCTTAGTGGGAAGTTAGCTACTGTGGAGATTTAATGGAAATTTTCAATACAGTGCCTTTGTTCAAAGAATGATATCAAGTTATCATTCAGCTGTGACAGAAGATAGTCACCGGGATGCTCCAAGAATCATGCATCTCCTCTTCTGAAGCCCATGTGTACTGAAATTATAGTGCAAAACCCTGTGCTGTTTTCTGAACAGTGCTGATTTTGTCAGACTCCTCATTTGCTGTATGCATGACATACCTGCCAAGGATTCTGCTTGAGGCAAAACCATCCTGCATTTGGGTTTTTCATCTCTTCCTCTAGCAAGCCTTTCCTAAATTTCTTATGATTTTTATTGACTCTACTCTTATTACATTAAATTATTTTTTTCTTCCTTACTTTCCATACTTCAAAGGAAATACTTTAGTATTTCAACCATCTGAATAATTGCTAAGATAATGAGTGGTTATTGCAGTTAAACATCCAGATTAAATGAGTTAGCAACAGACATTGTCTGATGGAAGGGATCTAAAATTTGTGAAATGATTTAATTTAGAGACATTTTAATTTAAAAATTTGAAAGTAATCAGCTAACATAAAATAAATGCACAAAATATAGTACATCTTTAATTTTTTCCCAGCATATAATGTGCATAATAGGTTTTTTACAGTTATCAAATTGTTATTTGCTAGCTTTTTAAGGAGTATACGTACACACACACACACACACACGCACACACACACACATATATATATATCCAAGAGCTAGGAAATACTTACAGTGGATTTATATGCAATATTTCATATGAGCAATTCTTTCCTTTTTATCTGTGATGTTCTCAGAAAAAGGTATGTTTCACTCTGGTCTAACTTCCTGCTGACTTAGCTGCAAGAAGATCATGGTAGAATAACTGATCAATACTAATGCACATTTTAGTGACAACACCATCAGCAGAAAAGACCCATAGGTAGTCCCTGACGCTATAAAATGTTGACTTGGATATACATACATGATACTGCAAGTTTGTGATAGAGTTTCTAAAGTTTTTTATATTTAATAGCATATTGCTTTTTGCAACACTGTTTGTTTTTACCCCAAAGGGACATAAGAAAGAAGACACTTTAGACTATTTTTTAAAATACGTAGCAGATATGGGAAGCTTTTGGGAATTTTCAAGGAGGTTTTGTAGAACACAAAACAAGAGCAAGCCCTGTGGAAAAGAACCCTTTTGTTGGGAATATCTCATGCAATCCTCTACAGGCACTTAGTCATTTTCTTTTTATTTTCATCACCTCCTACAAGGTCCTTTTTGTGAAATTTAATTTCAACAGAGAGGTACTGAAATGCAGTGCTGTTCTTTTACACACAGACTGCTACTCAGTGTGTAATTCTGCAGGAAATAGTGGTGAAAATATTTTACTCATTGTTATAACATTGCAGTGTAGCAACACTGTTATAAAGTTACAAAGAAAAATCAGTTTTGTTCCAATCCACATACATTGCTATGTAAACCTTGTGTTTGGTAATCTGGTTTTCATTTTGCCTTTAAGAGCTGGGAGGAGAGAGGGGTGAGGGAAAGGTGTTTTTGAGGTCTTAGGTTGCTTCTCATTATTCTGCTCTGGTTTTGTTAGCAATAATTAATATCTCCAACCTGAGTCTGTTTTACCAGTGATAGTAATTGGTGAGTGATTTCTCCTGGACCTAATCTTAACTCATGAACCTTTTGTTATATTTTCTCTCTCCTCTTCTTTTGCAGAGGGGAGTCACAGAGAGGCTCTTGTGGGCTGAGGCTCTTAGCACTCAGCCAGAGTCAAGCCTCTATAGCTACTTTTATAAATAAATAATAATTTTTATTTATTTAATTCTCAAAATCAACGACTGTCCTTCACGTGCATTCCTCTTCATGGACGGTTAGGACAGGACTTGATGCAAAAGGCTGAGTCAACACTCACAAAGTGGGAATCACATTTTCTAGGTCATTGTGTCTTCTATTTTCTATAGAAGAGCCAAGACAACCACCCTCAACCAGATGTTTGACCTTCAATCATCAAATTTTCAGTGAAATGCCTCCCAGGCACAGCATGCAACTTCCATTCTTGTGGCCTTTCAGACCTTTGGTTCCAAAGTTGGTCCATTCTATGCAGTCTGTGCATAGAATGTCTCTGTCTATGCAGAGATTTCTTTATCAGTTTGAGTTTCTCTGATTGAAAGTCCAGTCCAGTGAAAATGAGCCCAAGTAAGAACATGGGTAAAACAGGTGAAGAAGGTGTACAGACAGGCAGCTGCTCTCCTGACTAGATTGTTTTAGAGACTGTCTGACAGAGACATTATTCATGGTAGGTAGCAATGTACACACAGCTGAAGTGCCATTTCTGATTTCTTCTTTTCTAAGCATTTGGTTTTGACAGTGATAGTCATAAGGTGAATTTTATTAGTTTTAGATATGGTGCTGGCATTATTTTTTCAAAGAAATTGATTTATGAAGAGTATTTGATGAATTTTCAGTTTTTCAAGGTTCCTTACATCAAAAACAAAATAGTATCTTCAAGCTGGCCATAATAATAATATTTGCCTAAAAAGGAGGCGAGTTTTTGAAGATCATAAAATCAACACTACAGATAAGCATTGACAATTGCAAAAGCATTCATGAATGTGACAGTTTTTATTTTTATTTCTGGTCAGTTTCTTTCACATCTTAGCTTACTTTGACTTTATGTAAATAGTGCCAAGCATAAAAGGCCATTCCTAACATGATGAAAAATGTTTCTTAGTTTAGTACCTTCCAAGAGATTGATTTGGATGTGTCTATGCATTTTATTAAAGGTAATGGCCCCACTAGTCGACTAGTTTCAACATTTCAACTAATGTCGAAATTTAGTTTTGGAACAGTTTTCAACCACTTTTTAGAAGACCTTATTATCATCTGTCTAATTGCGCCTCTTAATTTCTTAGATGAAATGTCAAATATTATATGCACGTGTTCATGCTGTAAATCTTTGATTATTTTACTTGTTCATGGTGAACAGACATGAATGCTGTTCTATTTTAGTATGCTTTTATTGCTTTGTCACACCAATTGCAAAGGGATATATCTGTTTCATCATTTTTAAAAAGGTTAAGGTGACCATTAATCTCTCTTGAATGTATGCTGCACACAGTATCTACTTTAGTGCATATCCATTACAGAACCAAATCTTTGCACATTTGATCAAAACCAAATAGACCTCACGACCTCTCAAGACCCCTTGTTTGCCTGAAAATTTAATGCAACTCTTTTGTTATAATCCCTTTAGTATATTCAGTGAATTAGCTACCAGGTACTATAAGAGTATCTAGATGACAGAATAAATAGATATGCACATGTTCTTCTCTACCAGCCATGGCTTAGTTTAAACTGTGCTAACAGTGCTACTTCAGTGAAAGAGACTTCTAATTTGTAGACTCGACTCTTGATATTCCTTTGAAGGCAGAAACAGGATTTACAGTTTTCTTCATTAATAATGGTGTCTCAGGGGAAACAAAAAACAGCTTTGGTATGTGGAACGTTGGCAGCTGCCAGAAATCCTCAGATAAAGTTCTTCCACTGTCCATTTCCACCTGTGTACACCCAGCTCTATTTCTGAGTTATGGCGAATGTTGTGAGCCCCCTGAGGTTATCTCTTGCAGGTGAGACAGCTGCAGCAGTAGGTGGTGAGGAGACCTGGAGCCACCTTGCAGCTATATAATGGGTGCTATCTCTGGAATGCCTCTTACCTGCAAGAACAGATTTAGTTTATGGAAAATCCATCAGTGGGTGCTGGAGATTTGGCAAGAGACAAGTCAAATAAATAAATAAATAACAGCCTCATGGAGCATGAAAGACACTCTTGTGAATTGGAAGGGGAGGACACCCTCCAAAGAAGCGAGTCATTGGCGCAGATATTTGCAAAGTACAAAGCACAGAACTGTGTGCTGCCTCACAGATGTGACAGCTCAGGGGCAGAGTATGGTTTAATCATGGCTGCATGCAGTAGCCACATGTATATGATCTCTGCTGGGAGGATTCTACAAGAGCATCTGCTTTTCTGTTTCTCTTTGGAGCCCAGCTGGCTCTTTGTCAAACCAGTGCAGATGCTTTCTTATCTTATTTTCCAGCAGTAGTATTTTGCTTAAATAATCTACTCTGTAGATGCCTGCAACATTGACAAGAACAACCTTATCTATTCTTGCTTAGGTAATCGCTGGGAATGGCAAAGCAATGTGCACATTGCTTGTTTTGCAATCTTTTTTTTCTCCTAAGTATTCTGTTTCCATTGAAGTGCAAATAATACTTTGCTTTACATTGACCATGTGAGCTCTAGAAAAGAAGACTCACAAATACTTGAATTTATTTAAATATGTTTTCATGTAGTTGGAACTTGTTAAAGGTGTAGGAGAATTCCAAAAATAGTTAACTCAGGAAGGAGAAAATAGCACAGTTTATCTATAACTGACAGATAGTACCAGCCAAAGTAATATTGTTCTGTTTTTCCTATTAAAAAACTCAGCTGGCAAAGCCTACTTTTAAGAACAAGGAACAAAGTCAAGTACAGCATCTGCCATTCAGTTTTGGAAGGCACATCAGTACTTGCTCTGGGATGTTGGATGGGCTTGTCAGTTTATAAAAAAAAATCAGCCAAGAAATTGCCTTATATGTTATTATAGTTGTAATTAAAGATAATGAAAAGTTTCAGACATTCAAAGTTTTCTTCTTAGCAAGAGCCATATATGCGACACTGAAGAAAAGATTGAACAGTTCAGGCTCCTTTTCAAATTGAACTTGTTATATCATCTTCCTCTAGAAGTTAAAAACAGGAAGGATCCCTCCTGTGCTTTTCAGCATTTCAGTTGCTTTGCAAGCATAGTAAGCATGATATGCTGCATATCCATAAACACAAAAGGGAGGACATGTCATCAGCATTTTCAGCCTTATTTATTACCAAAAATGTCACAGGGATTAGCGGGCTAAGTAAATCTATGCTATTACGAGTAAACATTTCATATCCTGCAAGAAAAATATTCATTTTACTTCAACTACTTTCTCTTCTTGCACAACAGACTCAGTTATGACTAATTCTTCATCTCAGCTATCTATTCATTGCCCTCTGTATTTCATTCAGAATCCCAGGGGTGTCTTATAAAGGCTAGATTCAGAGTTGCTTAAGATTTACCCTGGAAAATGTAAAAAGAAACAGAAAACATATCTACTCTCCAACCTGTTTTATTCCCTGAAGGGGTCACTTTCTGATCCATGAGTTGTTTTTCTCTCTGTTTCAAACAGAGGAAGTCATTAACCCTGAAATTTATCTTCAGTTGTCTTGTGCAGTGAAACAGGTTCAGACAACTGAATGCCTCTTCAAGTCTTCAGCCTGTGTCCCCAGTAAGCATTAGGAGACAAAGATCAGCTTCAGCTGTGATACTTGTCCTTTCAATAACTTCTCATTTTTTTTTTTAATACAGCAAAAAGGAAAGAGAATGTTTATGGCAGTATGATATTCCCAATATGAAAAAGTCCTAAGATTTTTCATGACCTTTGTTAATCCTATTGGAATAAATTAAAAATTATTTTTTTAAAAAAGAGCATTAAAAGCATTCTCCATCTCAAAGGGATGTAAGTCAGGATTTCCTGATACTTGATAACCGGGACTCTTCAAAAGTTTCCTTCATGGAAGGACAACTTTTGGATGAATGAGAAAATGAGAAAATAAGAGTCTTCCAGTTAACTTAAGCCCCTTGAAAAAGAACAGCAAAAAGACCAGTTTTTTGCAGACTGGCTATGCAATATTAAACATCAAAAACACTGACCCAAAAAGCACTCTCATTCTTAACTGTCTTTTTGGTGGTTTTTCCTACTTTTACTTTCCCCTCTGTACATAAAGCTTTGATGAAGAGGAATGAAGGGACAGACCTAGAGACAGATTTACCTGATGGTACAGCAATCAAGTTATATCTTTATCAAAGTGACATCCGGCAGAATGCACTGAAGATCAGTTAACAATATGGCAAAAATACTTCACAGATATATAGTGCTGCACTGCAGAGAATGATCAGGGACTGGCTGTTGCAGAAGCAAGGTGAACTCTTTTGATCAACTTGTTGGCCAGAAAACCCCAATAATTTTCTTTTTTCAACTGGGAGTTATGTTTCTTTTTAAGACTAGGAGGCTAGCTCTGATGTTGCCTTTTTATTATTTATTTCTTACTTTTATTTTACTTTGGACGTGCTGATCACTTCTAAAATTTAAAACTGATTTTACAATTCAGTAATGGAGAATGCTTATTTTTTTTAATTGAACAAAAGGAGCACTCAGTACAAGAAAAGTACTTCCAGTCCAGCCCTACTCATAGTGCTTTTTGATTGCTCCTGGAGATGTTCTGTGGATGAAAGCTCCTGTCAAACTCAGTGAAATGACTGACAAGGCCAAATTGGCATGCATTAAGGGAAATGACAAGAGAGAAGCTTAATCATGCCTGTACCAATAGATTGAAGCTGTTTCAGTGATCACACTGCCATCCTGTGTGTCAGTAAGGTTTCACTTTCATCTCTGTAGAAAAAGCTGTGAGGCAAAAAGGCAATTGGCCTTGATTGCATGCCGAGAGAGCCAAACAGAAAAGCAAAGCTTTCTTGGCACTGGTAGCATAACGGGTCACACTAATACACTCTGCTTTGTTCCACAAAACAAATGGGTAAATTCTAGTAAAATACAGGAATTAATTCTTTTTGCATGAAGAAAGCTTTGAAGTATATCTATTGGCTCTCTCAGTCCCTATCCCTGACCCAGTTCTGTCAAAAAAAGGTCAGTGGTAAGTGTGGAATGCTGTTAGATGAACAAGAACCAGCTGAGTAAACATCAGGTTGGTCCTATATAACGGCTATTGGTACAACGCTGTTACTACAACTAATATTAAATATAAGCTACTAATTAGGGAAAGGTTAGCCCAGCCCTCTTTCACAGTTCCAAGTGAGTTCATTGAAAATCCAGCATGAAGAATTTGGGTTTCTCCATAGCCACTGCCTATACTGAAGGCTCAAAACCTCTCTAATGAGAAATTTTGATCAACATACCTGGCAAAACTTTAGTTTTTTGGGGCAGTATTGGAAATACAAGACTCCAGCTTGCCGATAAAATTCCTGAGTGTCTCCCCCTGTCATGCTGATTTTTTATATTTTAATGTGCAGGATAGTCATGATAGAAGCATTATTCTGAGAAGTTGGAGGCTGCCAACCATACTACAAGACAGCTTTGGAAGCAGATTTTATTCCATGACTACAGCTGGCCACCCTTCAAGTATGGGTGGATGAACTCTAGGCTGAACAATATCTTCTCGAATATTGTTCCTCTGTTTCCTTTATTTCCTGTAAGTATTAATTAGCCTTACTATTAGAGTAAAATAATCTCCATGGGACCTCTGCTTTCCTCCAACCCTTTACTAAATTCATAGGAGAGTTGAAAATGCTAAAGAAGTACTGATTCTCTGTGTTTTGAGAGAGAAAAGGAGTTTATCTGGAGCCATTCTCAAGCCTAGTTTCAGTCCTCCATATGGGACAAAGCTCAGATAGAGAGACAGAATCATAGATAAGACTTATTTGCTTCTCTCAGTTTTGGCTGTCTTTTTGTCTCATTACCACAGGGTTGGGATGCGAGGTGAGGGGGGCAGAATGTTGGTGAATTTCTCCTATTGCTCCTCAGTCCATTCTTGTATTTCGTACTTTCATTTTTCTGTTTGCAAATTTTTCCCTTCTGTCTCCGATCTAAGCATGGTTCCCGTTTTTTTATTTCTTTGTTCTTTAGTTTTGTCTGCTGTAAGAGACACCAGCATTCAGAGGTATGATCCCTCTTTTTTATATTAAGTCATCAATGATTTTTACTTACCATATCTTCAACCTCTCTTTCCACTTTATCAACAAATTACCGTCTTTCTAGATACTATGGGACTTTGTCACAATTTGGCTTCTCGGCCTTCTACTTTCAATTTTTTTTGACTTATGTTTTTTTCCTATTATTTTTGACCTGGTATCATTCATTAAGCTGTCTCCCCTTTATGGCATGGGATTGTCTTTACCTCTTGCCGTAAAACTGCAGAATCCTTCTGCTGGATGGTGGCTATTGGAACATCTCTCTCTGATATCTTTTTTTGTTCTTTCCTACACTAACTGATGCTCCTCATTTTCTATTCTCACTCCAGTCACCACGGCTTTTTGCTACCCATTTTTAATAGTATTAAGATCCTCAGGAGGTTTCTAAAGAGTGGTTAGAGCCCTGAAGTGTCTGATGTGTTTGTAGACTACAATGCTATTAAAAACATATTTTTTATATATTATGAGAAAAGCTATGTCAAATTATAAGAAAAAATCTTTCTCTAAGATACAGCAAAAAAACCTATACCAAATTATTTTCAGATTACATATAATATATGTAGTACATTAATAGAATGAGTTCTTTATTAAGACAGAACCAGCTTTCAAAGGTGACAATCCCTAAAATCTCTATGCATTAATTGTAACATGCATGACTCATTTATTGCTGGCAACCTGAACTGTAGCAGGCTTATGCAAACACAAGGCTGTAATAATGCCCAGTAGGATTAGGCTATTAAAAGTCCTAGTTGATATCTCTTTTATTATGAAGACTTTCAACAGAACTTGGGAATTTTGGATTATATGTCCCACCAAAATTCAAGACCAAAGAGATTTGTCTGAGATTCTGCCACTTCGACATTTACTAAATTCCCAATCCTACAGAGTCATTGTAAGTGTTAACAAGTACTTAAATGAAGTTCAGGTCTCACTCATGAGTCTTTTTCTTTCATTAACCTTAATGGGCTGTGAATCAGAGCTATTGAACAATGGCAGTGAGAAATCAATTACTTATTATAATAATAAGGTATGGTGTGTGAGACAGAGGCAGACCCTTCTCTTTAATTTTATGCCTTTCTACATTTCTCAGGTCCATTTTTCACTTATAAGCACACAAACAGTAAATTCTGTGGGTTCAGAAAAGCACAGACCAGACTCAGAGAAGAGTCCCTTTAAAGTGGTAATGAAATCTACCTAACACATATCATGTTCAATGAATTAGCTAATAATATATCTTAGTAGGTGGTAAATGAGCTAATAAAATATGTAATATATTTCTATGTTGGAGTCCAAAACAAGTGTTAAAATAACATTTACCTTTATGTTTTAGTAATTTGTATAAGCTGCCTGGTGGGAGGTGAGTGTGCCGCACTATTAAAAAAATTATAACAGGAAAATCTCATTATTTGTAAGTGGTATGAGAGGAAGTCTGTAAATTTTTCCCAAAAATGCACTTTAAGAAAGAGCAACTAAGCAAAAAGGTCAGCATTGCATGTTAAAATTTAACACCCAAGAACTAAAACCAACATTATCCTGTGACTTAACAAGGACTGGAGTAATTGATCATGTTAGTCAATGATCAACAAATAGAGTAAAAGTGGAACATTGTATGCTCTGAAAAAGTCATAAAAATAATAACATAATGTTGATTTGAGTAATTTTTGCTGATTGAACAGAATTATAAAATAAATTAAAATTTCAGTTTAATTCTAACTGAAAAATCTAAAGGAGAGAGTTGTATCCTATGACTGCAAATTCTGCAGGAATTGATTTGAAATGTATGAAGTGTCATGTAGGGAAGCGATGATGCTGAGCTACCTTCTGCACATTGATTTTAATGGGATTGCATTTGGGTGAGCCATCAGGATTGAGCAGCAAATGCAGGCTAGAGCTTTAGTTGGTGGCAGTGCCACTCGGCTCCAGTCTCATAGTTACTCAGGTAGACCCAAGAATAGAAGAATACTCCCAGATTTTTTTTCCCAGTATAACAAGTGGAAATATGCTCAGGTCTTTTGAATGAAGGGTCAGGTAGGTTAATATTTAATTGAACCTGCCTTGAATATTAATGCCTGGGGATGCCTGCTCAGGAAGACACACACATCAATGTTTAAATATAGTCCCTTTCCAAGAGGTTTTGAAGCATGCACTAACCTCTGAGCTTAGTAACTCCACCTGTTTAAGCACTCTGTTCTGCTCCCTTTATCCTGAAGACTGCTGCAGCTGGGACTTTTTGCGGATGATGGTGTAAAATGTAGAATAGCATCTCACAAATGAGTCAACCATGCTCCTTTGGGCTGGAGGAATGCTGACAGCAGTTCAGCTGTATTAGAAAGACAGTAGCTAGAGGGTAAGTGCCATGACTATTCCCTTTTGCTCAGGTTTCTTTATGCTACACCCAGTATGCCTTGTTCAGTTTTGGGCTCCTTGGTTCTAGAAGGGATTTGTTCAGCCTGGAAAAAAAAGTCTGTAGTAATAACTAGTTTTCCTCCAGTACTTAAGAGCTAAAGAAGAGCTATGACCAGGCTTTTCAGGCAAGTACAGTGAAATAAATAATGACAAATGACAGTCACCACAGAAGCAAGACAACAAGTTTGTACTTTTACATATGAATAATGTTTTTCATTATAAGATTGGTGAGGTACTGAACAAAGTGACACAGAAAGGTACTGGAGATTCAGTACCTTCTTTAGATTTTCTGAAGATATTAAAACTTTTACAGCACAGAGCTATTTTGAAGTATGAAAATAGCACAGACACATTTAGAATTACAAGAGTGGATTTTTAATATAATTACTAGTATTTATTGTGTGATTAGGTAATTGCAATCTTCTCTGAGTCTTTTTAATGTTGAAGACAGATAGGTCTGGATATTTCCACTATCTGGATATTCCCACCATCCAGTATACTAGTGTAGCTTTTTGTTTCAGGTGTTTATGTTATCACTTTACTGGTTTAGAACATGTCAATAAGTTTCTGGAGTCCCAGTATATAGCTAAAGCAATGTCCAGAAGGTATAATTCAAGATCATAAAACACCATACTTTGTACAGGCCTCAAAATGTAGATTTCCATAATTTACATGCCCCTTTAATTCTCAATATTATTTCGTGTTCTATTGAAGAATAAATATTGATTACTGTGATTTTTCTGTAATTGTAAGTCATAAATACTCAAAAATTGTAAAACCATTTAATAAGGAGCATTTTCTCAGAAACAGGACCATTTAGGAGAATTGAATTGGAATATTGGAATTATTTTTGTCTGGAAAAATCAGGTTGAGATTGGTTTTAAATATCTTTTGTGTAGAACAATGTATGGGTATTCCATGGAGGAACATGTGAACATAGTGGTATTGGGATTCTCATTAGAGCTGTAAGTGTTGTTACGAAATTAACTTGCTTCTATTCCTTTAACAAGTGAAGACCTAAGATTCACAGAAAAGTGTTTTCAATAAAAGAACATAGTAAAAGCAACAGTTAGCTTTTATTTGACTCATATTTCCTCTCAGTGCAATAAATTTTGGCTCTTCTTTATGGCTAAGATGACAAGTGCCTTTTAAGACATGTTGTAAATGCTCTGTATCTTTATGTAACCTTCATGTAATAATTTCTTAATACTCTTGTAGATGAATAATTACATGATTTATGAAAAGTATATTGAGGTCATTTGATAATATAACTAGTTATTAATATAAGAATATTGATATCAACTGGAGAAAGTAATTACCTGGCAACACTTAAGCAAATTCCTTCCAAGCACAGCAAGGCCAGAGCGCTCTTTCCAGAGGATGTTAATACTGTTTCAGAATTTGAGATTATTTATATCAGAATCTAATAGTTGCTTATTTTTTAACTAAAAGAAAAATAAGCACTTGTTAAACCCAAATGACACAGCTAAACACAATATTAAATGAGTAAAAGAAAAAAAGATACAGCTCATACTTAAAAAGCATCTGGAATTTTGAGGGGAAAAGAGTTTTAATCACGCCTAAAGACAATTTTAAAACACTTAGGTAAAGCTGCCATGGTTTACCGAAGTTGTAGAGTGGCAGTGGAAGCAAAAGTGAAACACCAGGTTGTTCAGAGATCTGTGCTCAGAGTGGAGGCATAAGCTAAGATTTGGTGGAAAGAAAGAGACAGGACAATTCAGGACTCCTGCTCTTCAAAGTCTTGCCTGAACTTCTTATGTGCCTTTTCTAGGTAATTTACTTGGCTATTATCTTTAGGGGTTTTGGAATTATTTTTAGGCTACAACCTCTAGACCTGTTAAAAGATATTCAGGGTATCCAGTCTCCCTAAGGCAAAGCTAACTGCCATAAAGGAGGTTTACCTATTTACTTCTTGCTTTAGCTATTTTTAGTGATTGTTTATATAGAAAGCAAGACAGTCAGGTGCCTCTCCACTTAGGGCAGACACTTCTGTGTTTTTTAAGTCTTTTAATCCAAGGTATGAAAGGGCCCTGGAATTCTTTTTTGTTTGTTTTGTGGGTTTTGTTTATCTGTTGTCTATTTTGTTTTAGATTGTCACTTTTCAGTGTAATAATGTTACTAGGGCTAATGTTGATCATTATGATTATTTTACTTCTTTCAACAATGATAGCCCTATGACTGGACAATAAAAATAGTGGAGTTACCATTTGGTAATTGCTTCCACAGAGACAGTAAACAAGAGCTTAACCCCATCTTTTCTCAAAACTGCTGGTAGCTGGTTTTCAGATAAAATTATTTGATATTTATCTAGAGACATACAGTAAGCAAAATTGTAGAAGCTGTGACAGGGAAACTCATGGAAGAAAAAGAAACCCTTACTAGGGATTTACTCATAAAACCCCCGCAAACTAGAGCCCTTTTTCCTCAAATGAGACAGAACAGCTGTTAAGAGAGGAGGAAGTCAGTGGCAATAGAATTGAAATGATGGACAAACAAATTTCAAAAGAATTGAAATTTCTGACGAAAACAAAAAGGAATTGTTCTTTCTTGTTTCAGTCTATTAAAATTACCCTGGAAAAAGTATTTTGGACTTTAGTTTGCAAAATAACCCTGCACTAGTATAGAATGAATGGCAGAAAATAAGGAAAATGACATGAAAGGTCTTATGAGTTTTTAATTAAATGAAATGAAAGTTGAGACTTTCATTTGTAGTGAGTGACTACTTGTAGCTACTACTTGTAGCTGAGTGACATTTAGAGATTTTTGGTTTTGAACTACACTAAATATTTAGACTTGAATATATAGCGGTATAAAAAAATTTGCTTTCTGCCTATTGACATAGATAGATCAATGTTTGATTAGTTCACAAATGGTAATTGAATTAAAGCTTGGAAATGTAATGGATAGAACATTGATTTTTCCTGTTGATTAATCAAGAAGCAACAATTTAGATGCTGAGATAGAAAAAAAAGTTTGCCAGAAAGTATAATTGCTACTAAAACACACATTGTAAGGCAATGACAAAATCAATAGAAGACTGAAGCCATGCAAGTCTGGGTACATCTAATTGCTCAAGATTATTCAGTCTAAATTCTGTATTGGCTTTACACTACCAATAAACTTATTGATTTCAGCATGAAATTTGGTCTGGTGCCTACAGAACACTGTACTCTTTTTTGTTTTCCTTTCTCACCAGGGGTCTTGCTGAAATCAATAGCAGAACTCACATTAAATCTCAATAATGCATGATCATGGAATATTGATACTGAGCATCAATAAGAGACATTTGTATGAAAAATGGGAGAAACAACTGAAAAATGGAGATAACAATGACAGCTATAATGATGAAGGTGTTGCTTTGCTACATTAGTTGCCTGGTTTAAATCCATTGAAAAAAAATCATTTTGCATACAGAGGCCTATGATAAGGATCAGTACTTGGATAAAGAATCCAGGAAAGCATATCTGTGTATCCTTAACTTAATTTGTATGAGTAAAGTCAGTAGAAGTCAAATTATAGTTCATTCAAGTATAAAATTAAGGATGTATAAAAAGATTTTTTGCTTGATCAATTGAAATATACAAAATAAGTAAGTACCCAAATATTTTATGCAAATGTCCTTCAAAAGCTTTGTCTTTTTCTCCATGTGACAGTGGATTTGTAAAGATGTACATTTTGGAGAAGCAGACTACCATATGTTCTTTTCTGAACTCATATTTGTTTGAACAAATGCATCATATTTTAATTTTCTTTCTTTTACTGTTCCAGAGAGCTCAACAATTACTGTGTGATGAGAGTCAGACAGCACTTACAATGTGGTTTTGTTGTCCCCACATGCCTTTCAAAATCTGTCCAATATCAGGATTTTGTATTGCTCCCCAAGTTCCCATTTGGGCTAGTCTGTGCAACTGTCAAACTTTGTAGCTGAGTGACATTTAGAGATGAATACTTCTAATGTTTCCACATTGTGTGCTTTGCTTCCCTATTGGAACTATAAAGACACTCCTTTATTATGCTTTAACATATAATCATTACCAAAACGGGCTCCATTTAAACAAAAGTACTTTCAGAATCCAAAGCTTTGATAATTTGCTGAGGCCTCAGTGGCTGAATGCAAATACGCCTGCCTGTCTATTATGCCAGATGTTCCATTAGAGATATGATAGCTCTTTTCAATCTCAGTGATTAATATACTGTGACATCTATAGATGGATGGGAATTGAAGCTGATTCTATGTTAGAGGATACTATCTGGTAATTTAGGATATGCATCTATCTCTCTATATACATGCACATGCAGCTTTTACATATGCAGATGTAAATGGAATTCTAGAAGATGTAAATGGAGTTCTATCAATTTGGCAAAATTTAATTATAATTAGAAATATTTTTAAACCTGTCTTGTTTTTAAACATAGTAATTTTCCTCTAGACATTATCTTTCCTTCACTTGCTAGCCTGCTGAATACCATCTATACTTATATACATTCCACATTTCACTGAAATGGAAGGCTGCTGGAAGCCTCCAGTCCATGAATGAGGATTTACAAGTTTGAAAGAAATTTTTTTTTCCCACGTCAGAAGAAATTAACATTTTTTATCATGGCCATGGAAAATGAGAGATGTGGACCCTGCCTACTTAAAGAAAATGCACTATTTTGGGAGATTCAGCAAAACCTTGGTCAATTATATTAACAACACAGAAGTTTAATGGGATCAAAAGTATTGCTTGATTGGGAAAGCTGCAGATCTCCAAGCAGATCACATCACATACCCACATCAGAAAGTAAGGTGGTTAACTGAAAACCATGTCTTCTCAGATAAGAGAACCAAATGTTTAAGTGAGGTGACTGAGAAAAGTAGAATGTCATTTTCAAAACTGAGACATAAAAAGAAGCTCATTGAATGAAACCCTCTGCCCTTAAAGGGATTCCTGTGGAGAGGAGAATGTAAGATATGTGCTGGACTTGCAAATTTAGGACAGAGTTGCTTTGTGAAAAAAATTATTCTGGGAGCAGAGGTTGGTTCAGTTGGACAAATCATAAAAATCAAAGAATATGCTGAGTTGAAAGGAATCTATCAGGACCATTGAATTCCAACACCTGCTGCAGGACACCCCTGGAATCACACCATGTGTCTGAGAGCATTGTTCAAACACTTCTTGAACTCTGTCAGGCTTGGTGCTGTGACCACTTCCCTGGGGAGCTTTTTGCAATGCTTAACCAACCTCTGTGTGAAGAACCTTTTCCTGATTCCCATCTCAGCTTCATGCTTTTTTCTCTGGTCACTGGGTCTTGTCACTGGTCACCAGAGAGGTGAGATCAGTGTCTGCCCCTCCTTTATCCCTCACAAGGAAGTTGTAACTGCAGTGAGGTCTCCCCTCAGTCTCCTCTTCTCCAGGCTGAGCAGACCAAGTGACCTCAGCTTCCCATATGGCTTCCCCTCAAGGCTTTTCCACCATCCTCAGGCTCTCCTTTGGCCTTTCCTCTTCCAACTGGCCTTGGGTAGAGTTATATTTGTTAGATTCACTGTTACCTGTCAGATAAGGTTCAGCAATTTTCTGGCTGAAAGTCCTCACTATTTTTCCTGGAAGTGCTCTGACCTCCAGGCTAGAGAGAAAGGTTTGGTTTTGTCAGATTCTTAAGGAGCAAGGCACACTTTGATTTGACTTTCTCACTACAAATATTCATGGGATTCTGGCATTTGTAATGTAGAGGCTTATTGACTGAATGAGAAGGAAATAGCATTCACATTTTAGTTGTTAATAACAAAATCCTGGTATTTTCCTCACTTATAATAGTTAAGATATTAAAACATTAGGGTAAAAATATATCAAAGGCCAGTTACATGGTTAGCAGTTAGTTTACGTTCACTAATGTTCTTATGAAAATATTTTTTTCAGAATATTTGGGGAATATATATATTGAATAACTAAGAGTTTCCTCAAAACCATTATTCTAAACTCAGAAATCATGACAGAATTGAGAAACAGATATATTTTTATACAATGTAGCATCTGCTGTGTACATGCATGCTTGTGTATACGACTGCCATGGAGTATGCCATGGGCAGTTATGTTGAAGGCCACTTTGAGGAGATACACAGCAACCATAAAGCAGCAACACACAACAGCAATACCTGAGCAGCTTTCCTTGCTCACAATCACCTCAAGAAATCTGCTACAATTTCATGCAAAGTCATATTAATTACTCCAAATCTGCATTTCAGCTACTTCACTTCATGAAGCCTTGATCGCTACCTGGAAATATTGAGGAAGGTAATTTATTTCTGTGCATTGTCTGTACAGGGCATGGGATTAGGCATCTGTACTTGAATGGATGCTGCCAAGTGGTTATCACTCTGGATTTTAAGTGTCTTGCCCTTTGACCTAAATACAGATACCTAATTATTTCCATCTTTAAAAATTATCCTGCCTGGTGATTGATATGAACTCCTGTCTGTTGGTTATAATTAGTGTGTACAACATTGTGATTGTTGCTTCATTAACTAAAATAAGTTTAGACTTTGATTTATATTGCACATTTTTAGCTGCATCCCAGTATCTCAGTTATATTTCTTGGTTTAGCCACCTAATGGGCTACAGAGTTTAAGGCTTTGTCTGTAATAGTTCCCAAATCTCTATTTAGGTCGATGCCCTGATGCTCACTTTTCATTTAGCAGCTACACACTGTTACTTTTTTTGGATCCAAACTAATTAGTCTGTATTTATCTGCATTTGTCATCTATGAGCCAGGTGCATTTATTATTTACATCATTATGCATTGAATTGCTTTTCTTCATTTGTGGTTCTTTCCAAGCACAGCTGATCAAGTATTAAGAGCTAATCCCAAACTTACCAAATCGCTATATTTCTTTTTACTGATTTGAAGAAAAGAAACACTGAGGTTGGTTCCATACAATTTATACAGTTGTCTACAGCAACTTGGACAGGTATTGGTAAATCACAAATCTTCACTAATTACTCTACATTCGTAAATTATCAGCCATAAATCATTGCTCACATTGTCCTGTCTGATATTGACTGTTCTTTTTTTTTAATTTTTAAAATTATTGTCATCCCATGGCAAAGAAGAAATTGGCATGATGTGTTGATGCAAGTAAGCATATACCTCAAATATCAATAATCCTGTTTCACATACCTTCAGTGCATTTGATTATCTGAGGGTGAATGGTTTTCTTTCATTAGCAGAACTCTACATACAGTGCTTCTCAGATGCATGTGCAAAAATGTGTGAATACTCTTTGAATAGCTACACAAATGGACATTGATTTCTTGCCTGCTAATACATAACCTTATAATTAATTTTTTTTATTCAGTTTCAAACTATATAATTCAATTGAATAATATTTTACTGCTTGGCAAGGTATAGAACTCCTGATTATAAATCAGATACCCCCTTCAGATATCTGCTGGAAGCACAATCTGCTTTATGTAAAACATTCCTTATGTAGGTTTCTATTCATATTTATCACTACATTCCACTCAATATAATCAAAGCACCATCATAAAAAACACTGATGATCTTAAATATGCTTTCCTACAGTATTATACTCTTTGAACTCTTGGTTTGTTTGTTGATTTATTTATTTAATCTTTCTCCTTTTCTCACAAGGAGGAAGGTCCTGACTTTTGTTGCCAGGCATAGGTCATTAGTTGACTTTATGCTCAACTCCATAGTTTTGGGAAAATGTATAATTTATTTATTTTTCCAGTTTCAAGTGATCTTTTGAATTCTGTATTTAGCACATTCTTAGTGAAGTCTGGCCTGTAAGACTCATTGAGCAATATCTAGAAATTTGCAGACAGGCACAGTAACTAGGTAAATGCTGGAGACAGGAAAATATATTTCTCATTGGATAAAGATGGACAGATATACTCAACAGTAAATAGAATGTATGAAAGTTATCTTTTTATTTATGTACTTAAAGATATTTTCAACGGTCTTAAAAAATCTGCTCACACATTTAGTGCATGAGCACCTATTAATGAAAAATACAACAGTGTAAATTAAATACATGAATGGGGGAGAGGAAGAGTGCTGTTCTGAGCCATGTCAGGGACATTTTTCCTCCTGGATGAGAAATGGTGTAAGCACAGTAGTTCCAAAATGCCTGTAAAGCAACAGAAAGACTTTTGGCAGATAGACCAGGTCAGCACAGACTGAAGATCCAAACCTAAACAAAACATCATCATTACTACAGAAGGGTAACTATCCAAGTAAAATCAATTCTTAGTAAGTTGTTCTGCCTCTGGTCATTGCATTAGCCTCATGTTAGCCCTCTATTACAAGGTGAATGCTAGGTTCTCTTTCTCTACTCATATATTGAAAAATATTGATATTTATAAAAAAAATTCCTCCATCAGCCTTATATATTATGAACCCTTTTCTGTTCTTTTGTTCGCATCAAATCCCCTCTGATTTTGTAGTACACATTTGTACTTGCAATTGCATAAATAATTTCTTAGGGAATAGTGTATAATTTTCAGAGCTTATTTAAGCAGGCATTTTAATATTATAATACATTTAATCTAGAAGGTAGTTACATCCAAGTATCTTGATAAACTGATATTGATTTGTTTAACTGCCCTAAACAAAATGGATACTATCATTTCTGTTGTTGTTGATTAATAAATGCTCTGTATTTTCTATCTTTTTTTTAATGGTTGGCAGAGTGTGTCAGGGAAATGGAAGTATCTTCTGAAAACTGCAACATTAATTTTTTAAAAATTTTATTTTCATGTTATATTTAGAACTATGATCGTTGCAAAGATTTATACTCTCACAAAATATAGTGATGAGATTTCAAAAAAATAGATTTAATAGTTCCCTTTAGAAAATATGAAAATTATTTTAGGAAGAAGTAACTGTGAATTATACACAGTGACATCTATAATATTCATGTGAAAAATGTACAAACAAATGTGAAATTTATGAAAACCTCCAGTCATTCATTGTTCCTCAAAACTGAATGAAATCATAAAATTGTTTCTGGAACATTCTCGGCAGGCTTCAAATGTACTTTTCAATTATATAAGAGTCATTCACCATCTGTCAACCCCCATATCTGGTGATTTATCTATATGATGACTCACTGCAGGGTGCTGTAAGTATCACCATTATTTAATCAATACTCTGTCTATTTGCACCCCTCTTGACAGCTTGTGTCCATATCATTCATTCATTGCCAGCCTACCATCAGCGTGGCAAGAAAGGCATCTTTGGCTGCTGTCTCACAGCAGCTGCTGCCTTTGGACACAGCTGTCCTGAATCCATCCCATCACGGCTGAGTGCATTCCCATTGCAGCACCAATAACCAGAAAGCTGCTCCAGCCCACACTTCTCCCAAAGGAGAAATGGAGTCTTGCCTAGGGAAGTTGACATCTTGAGGAAAGACAATCATCTGATATAAAGAAAAGTGAAAAGGAGATACTGTTTCCCTTTCCATGGAGATAGAGCCTCTCCATGGAAAACATCAACAAGGTCTGGTGCAAGGAAAATCACATGGATGTCCCTTATTTCTCACGCAATTCAAATTGTTCCTTGTGGGAGAGAATTCCTCTTCTCAGTCCTCTCATGCAGGAGGTCATGGAACCAGATATGCTCTGTGGAGTGGAAATACCTGAGATTATTAATCAAAAGCTGCCTGCAATGCTGAAATTTGCTTAGTATGAATGCTGAGTCGTTTGCTGTTAGCAACATGGGAAGGGTCTGTGGAGAGATTAGAAAAGGAAAACCTGTGAGACAATGCATATGAGTTGCAGATACATCTTGAAAAGAAGCTTCTGCTACTGTATACCACAATTTCAAATTTTATTAACTCATGCAATTCAAATTCTCACAACAAATCAGCATATACTACTACTACTTTGTCAAGTCTTGTCAAGTTTATCTTTCCTTGTAATCTGGTGGTTTCATGCCATCTCTTTTCCCTAGGAAAGTTGAGAAAGGGTCCTCTTTTGAAGTAAATTCTGCTCTGTTTGTATGCTTTATGCAAGTAACCAGTCTGGATAAACTTAATCAAGGGCTCTTTATTCTATGTGATTGGAATCTGTTAAAGAAAAGAGTTTCCACATGGAACAATTAGTGATTGGACTAGATCTCCTAGCTACAATCGCCTCTCTTGGAGGATATTCTTACAAATTAATTAATTTTCACCAGTGAGTGTGGAAAGGAAAGAAAGTAGCGCAATGTTTCTTTAAGCAGTAAAGAAAGGAACACTCATTTGCAACAGACTCCCATTTGGTTAGTTAAATTTTACAGTGGCATAAATTATGGTTTCTAGATTTGTTATTAATTGACTATAGAGTTTTGAAATGCATCAGAAGTGAGGGTCAGCTATATAAATGTTAATTTCACTGGTAGAGTGAAACAGAATTTAAAATTTAATGAGAAACACTTATCTGGAGTAGAAATAAGAGAAAAGTTATTACAACTTCTAATGGTATAGGTGTACAGGTGTTAAGATTTAACCCTGCTCATGGGAGAGGTTGAAACAATTCTCATCAATAATGCAGATTAATAAGGATAATGGCATGAAATTCATAGATCAACCTCTGTTTGCACCCAGAGAATCATAAATTATTACTCTCTGACATTAGGTTAATCAATGTACACTGATCCCGGGAGAAGTTTTTCCAGGTCTTTTCCTCTTCTGGCTTGTTTTCTGGCTCCATGGAAGGAAGAGTCACCTTGGAATTTGGATGACCTTACTCTTTTCCCTCAGCTCAACACAGAGCATCCACACAGAGCATCCTTCTGTCAGTGATGAAGCAATAAAACACCTTTCTCAGTTATTTTAAGTTAAATACTCAAAAGCATAAGTGCCTAAAATATAGGAAGTGATTAGTATTCTAAGAGGGGACACCATGAACACAATACTTCACCTTATATAAATAAAGCAGGTAATAAATATAAATGAGGAGATAAGGCTACAGCTAAAATATGCAGAAGAGATGTAAGAGATTAATGTATGGTAATGAATTTCCTTTGAAATAAGGAACCATAGCCAAGAAAGGAAAACTTGTCCTAATGATATTAGATAGAAAAAATATGGATCACAATTGCTGGCAAAGGTTCTAAATGTGGAAATTCTCATCTGCTTTCAAGCAATTTTATCTCCAGCATTAGCCAAGTGCTGGTTAGCCAGGTGCTAACCTGACACACGTGAGTGGTCAAAATGGAAACTGGCCCCCAACACTGAATATGAACTTCAGTACAAGAGCACATTCACTTAGAAAATCCTTAGAGGAGACATAGAAAAAATCCTGACAATTCTCACTTCAAGTTCCAGCCCAAGACTGATTATCAGGGACCTTCTCCCTATTGCAACAAAAGTAGCAATTAAAAAAGGAAAAATGAGTCACCCTAGATGGCCAGATGCAACCTAGGCAACTTGAGAAATGTATAAGGAAACACTCACAGGATACACACCATGTGCTTATGCATTCTTGCAAATACATAAAAATAAAATACTTGTCTCCTTTAAATAAACAGAACAATAAGTCCTAAAGCATGTTGCATGTTATTGTACAAAACTGGCAAGTAATGGAACATTTTTAATGCTCACATAAATTAAACAAATATGAATGCAATTGCCTTGAATAAGTTGGGACTTCCTCATAGTACTCTAAGCAGACACATTCTTTCTTCTAAGATGAAAACGCAAATGGCCTTTCTCAATAATAAATGAAACAGACTGGTTAATCAATCTGTTATTTCTTTGGTTTCGTGGCTTTTTTTTACATTCCTAGCAGAATAAACAGACTCAAAGCCTACAGTATACTAAAATATTGTCTAATATTTAGTAGATTTTTTTTGTTTTGCTATTGTTTGAAAGAGCAATAATCTAAGAAAAATAATTATACACATTTTTCCTGATTTTGAAAAATTGAACTCTTATTAACTCTTCTAACTGTAAATGCTTCTAAAATGCTTCTAACTGTATGATGTAGTCACATTGATGGACTCTAATTGTTTATGTTTTTTTCCATTGCACAGAGAGCTGCAAGCCAAATTACCCATTTTGCAGGCTTTTGCTTTATGATCCACTAGCCTAGAGCATCAGAAAGAGGTTCTTTGAAACTGTAAATACTAATAACCTTTCCATGAGTAATCTGTCCAGTCTCTGGTACTTTAGTATTCTGTCAGTCTAGACAAGACTGATGTGTCCAGTTAAAGAAAATGAAATGAAGTTAAAATCTAATTCTACTCATTAAAATTGTACACTCCCATAGAATTGCCCATATTGGCACTCAGTTGTTCTGGGACTTCCAGCTGTATTTTTGTTCAAAGAGTAAAACTATTAATTCACAGAGTTTAGTTCTTTAGGCTCTATACGTCAACATGATCAATGTTTGGTGCGTAAATTTAATTTAGATTCAAGTCACATTTTACTGAGAAGCTAGCTCTAAAATTTGTAAGAACTCTATTTTAGGATAGCTTTAAGCAGATGTCTGAGTTGGTAAAGAAATTAGGCTTTCTCAGTTAGTAGACCATTTTTTAGTAAGGGTGTAATCTATTGCTTAGTTTCACAATTGTCTATACTGTCATGTCAATGTTTTCTGAAGTTTGGCAACCATTCTCCTAATTTATCAAAAATAGATAATGTGTTGGTTAGACAAGAGTAGAGTCAAAAGAGTAGGGGTTATGTGTTAAAGAACCAGTGCAAAGTCACTCAGCACACTTGACACCTGGTGAGATTTCTTGGTATTTATTAAATACCAAATGGTGACATTTAGGAAGGCAAAAACACATAACCCGCTGTTATTAGCTGTCAAGATGCTGTTGCCTATATGAGCATAACTAAAATAGCAGCAGATATGTTTATGTATATACATGAATAAACACACGTACACCAGGAGCTACAAAATCACTAAGCCTTATGCTGGTCCGTATATTATTTAGCATTTTATTATTCACTTATCATATTCTGTCTTCAAAAGGTTATGAGGTGATACGACTTCTCATCCCCTTTGTGCTTTTGCACCACTTGGCTCTGGGATATCTGCTGATACTGATGGGCATACTGGACTTAGATTTTGTGTGTGTTTAGTCACACACCCTTTAGAAAAAGTGTTCATGGACAACCTGCTGAAAAATTCTGAAACACTTCAGAATCTGAAACTACCTTTTTTTCCCCCTCTCTTTTTTTTTTGTCATTTTATACCCACACTTGCTTTTCAGGAATTGTGTTGCCAGCCCCTTCTAAAACTCATTTATTGCTCTTGTTGCTCTGAATAAGTGTGCCATCCTCATAAGAACATCAGCAATAGGCATGCAAGGCTTTGACTGTGTATTGATAGTTCACTAAAGAGTTAACAGAGAGGAGATCTGGAGTGAGTGGTTTTTTCTGACCATCAAGGCAAAAAGGATTTGGTAACAATGGACATTGTGCAAAACTAATTTTCTTGAGGTTTCTTTTTCTATTAATTTTCAGTTTAATACAATTTGGATTAAAGTTGTTTCTAGTGTGAGAGTGTTACATATTGACCAGAAGATGTTTTTATGAAAGAACTAAGCATCTTACATTGCTAATAAAATAGATCACAGATGATGTGTTCCAGAAATACAATGCATTATTCTCACCTTGGACTGTTTTGGAATTGTTTGGGAATATTTGCTTGCAAATCCTGATGATATATATTCATTACTGATACGTATCTACGGCTTGGAATTATTAAGCAGATAAAGTACAATAATAAATGAATGGGGGAAAAGAGATGTAAAATAAGAATGGGCAGAATGGAATGGTTTTTTGATTTTATTCTAGGGTGAAGCAAGTTGTCCTGGCAGCTTTATCAGGATGTGATCTGCCATAAACCTGGGGAGTTTTATAAACCTGGGGAGTTTTTGCATATGTATCAGAAAAATAGATTAAAAAAGCCCAAGCTTTCCTTCTTTGTAGGTTTTTTCAATAGTCTACAAATATCAAAAAATAACAGGGGTTTTTACTAAAAAAAAGGTAAATATTTTTACTTAAAAAAAGTTTAAAAATTGGGGTTTTTTACTAAAAAGGTAAAGGTAAAAAATTGTCTTTTTCAGGCTTGGAAAAGACAACTGTTATTTTTTGTATTTGCCAAATTATTAGTGGGAGATGGTAAACAATGTATGATAAGGTAATAATGGCTTTTTGTAGTCCATAAAAACAATCAAAGTGTAAACAGACAAGAAGACTTTCAGGAAATTCTGGGACAGCCTCTGAAGTGTTAGTGACACCTTTGGAGATGGATGCATAGATCACACATGTACATGCTGGAGAGAAGAACCAACAGAGTCTAAAAACTGTAAGAAAATGCACAATTCTATGTGTAAGATGCCAGTTAAAAGACTTGTATCCAGGTATTTAGGCTGGTAACTCTGCCATTTAATGAGCTGCAGACTAACATTACCAAAGGAAAAGACATAACTGCAGGAATGGAGATCCTGGAAGAGACTAAAAGCATATTCAGAAGAAATACTATGGCCAGTATGATTGGCTCCCCCTGAATCAATGGCTGGTAGTTTAACCAGGATGTCAGTGATTCCTAGAGATCAGTAGTAGATCAGTGTCTTGAAGTTTCAGAAGTCTCTGGTATGCCTAAAAGTAGCTTTTCATCAGGCAAAAGAAATCAGACATAGTGAATTCACACATTGCAAATGACATTAAAAGCAATACATAATTATACAAGATTTCTAGCTGTGCTGTGACATTACCTATTTACTGCCATCATCCCAAATTTAAAAGTTGATCATCAAAACCAAGTGAGATAAAACAGACATAAAATGAAGCCACAAGAATAATTCAGCCCAATCTTAATTGCAATGATTTATCATTGTCCAGTGGGCATTGCAAAAAAAATTAACAAATTTTGCAGAAAGATTAATCGGTACTCAATAATAAACCCAGTCTGCACACAATACATAAAATTAAACATGAAGTTTCCTCATAAGACTTGGATTATTATTTAAATACTTGAATTATTATCACTTTAGTGTTTCTATTCTGCAGAATTTCTATTTTTGCTTTAGCTTTAAATGAAATCCCATTTGTGCAGAATTGTGACAGCCTCAAGAGCCATGAAACACAGAGTGCTCAGTGCTGCTTTGTGATGAGCTTGGCCTGCAGCAGTCTTCTACCTTGCTTCTCTTCCAAGGAGAAGCCAGGAACCTGATGAGGTCCCATACGGATCTGTCTGCTTCATTCCACCCAGCTCTTCCCTGAGGGGTTCCGAGTCCCACCACTCCTGAGGGCAATCCTGTTGTGACAGGCAGCCACTAAGAGCTGCTGGAGTCATGTGAGCCAGCTGGTGCTGAGAGTGACAGCGCTGTGATGGGAAGCACTGTTGGGACACATTCAGCCCAGGAGCTGCACTGGGAGCTGCATGTTCAGCTCCAGATGGTGGGAGCTCAAGTGCTGACACTTTGTGTACCCAAGGGCCCAGGGACCTGTGGCCCAGCCAGGTGACCAGACACTCAGGGACACAGAAGGAGCCAAGGATGCCTGACCTTTGCCCCCTTAGACTGAAGTTATAAAATCCCACAGGTGTTTTGGTTTTTTTTTTGGCTCCTGCCTCAGAGGCACCAACTCAAACTGTTACTTAATTATTGCACTGAGATTAAAGGATAAAGACAACTGAGAGTCTGCTATGAGAAATCTAAGATTGAGCTAGTAAGGAAACCTGGTCTGACTGTGTGTCAGGTGGTGTTGGTGTGACTGCCAAAGTGTCTCCTGGATGGTTGAACAGAGAAGTTCCCTAACAGCACTCAGGGCTCTGTCTTCAAGAGATCAATGCAGAAACCAGTTGGGTGTCCTATGATGGAAAGCATCTCATGATGAACCCAAACTCCTGAGAGATTAAGAGAGACATCCAGTATGACAGTTCAGTTATTTATGTCTTACTCAAAACTTTGAGAGTAAACAAGTGACTCATAATTTTGAGTGAGGATCTGTCTGTGTTTAGCATATATAGACCTGAAATATTTTTTGAAAACAAACCTTGAGTAATTATTTTCTATATTAGTAAGCCCACATTTTTAAATGCTGGCCTTTGCTTGAAACTATCATAATGAGTCATAAATACCAAGTGGTTTAGTGCCTTCCTTGTTCAGAAGACCTAGTTCTCTTCCAGGTTTGTGGCATAGTATGCTAGGCACGCACAGCAGATGAAAGCAGTATCTTACCATCAGGAAGGGCTTCTCGTCCTGTTTTCCTTGCTGGGGTTACAAGGAAGCCTGTGAACATTCCTAGAAAGGCTGGAGTTGAGAAAAGAGGAGGTTAACTTATGGACTTTAGGGAATTCAGAAAACTGGGCTCTCCTAATTTAGAGGGGCTTCTTTCTCAAATAGGTAATGACATATTGTGTCACCATAGGAGTAGCAGCTTCATAACTACAAGATACAGGGAAGTATTTCTCCTTCTCATAGATTGAACTGGCAAATAATGGATGTTTGTATGACATGATGAATTCAATGGGAATATTTAATCCTTTCAGCAAAACACAACTTCTGACAAGAAACATCCATTAACTGCTCTTCCTACCCTCAGGGAATTTCTTTCTGATGTCTTTAATTAGACTTTTAAAAATGGCCTGATCTTATTGCATGGCATTTTCTCCAAAATTCCTATGTGAATAGAATTTTATCAAATGCTTGAAGGTACTTCCTATTTGAAGCTTAATCAATAAAACAAATAAGTAGATATATTAGGAGACTGCAAAAAGTATTAGACAAAATTACATAAACAATAACCAACATGTTTCTTACGAGAGGATGTTAAGTTTAGGTATAAGAAAGGGTTTGGCAGAAGTTATCAGATGACCATATGAGTCATTCATTTCAGTGTGTGGGCTGAGATCTGGCGGGTGACTAAGATGTTCCTTGTTTTTGTGTTTAGGTACTTTATTTTTGGAATGTTCTCCTCAAGTGTTATCTATACTAGAAAAATTACTTGAAGTTATAATGTATAGCTTCTGGTAATAAAGTAGCTGAGAACTTGTGCATAGACAAGTATGGTAGAGTTGACGACTGTCAGCATCCAGATTGTGTCATATTATTCATTCCCCCTTTTTTTCCTATGGATGTGAATTTTTTTGAAATGATGGAATATTTGGTTTGAGTTAAAAATAAAATACTACATAAAACAATCAGAAAAAGTACAACAATAAGCAAGAAAATATTAAACTACAAAATTACATGCTGCAATAAAATGATAAACTGCCATGCTGGCTTTTCATTCAGTGTTTTATGGATGTGCTAAGACTTTATAGTGTCTCCTGCTGTTAACAGCTCTTGGGCTAATTAGCAGATGCTTAAAATCTCTAAAGATTTGCCCCAGAATTGCTAATTACCTCCTCTATAGCCCAGACTGAAGAGAGGCTGTAAATACAAGGTATGCACCTTTCAGACATGCACTCCTCACTCATAAGAAAAATCATGTGAGGTTTTCTGAAGATCCAGTTTTTGATTGCCTCAGGATGAGGTTTTTTTTTAAAGAGGTTAAGACCTGGTCACATTCTTGCCTCTGATCTCTCACATTTCAAAAGAAACCTGATGACCCTGATAGCAGTGATACTAGCTTTTAAGTGAAAAAAGTCTTCAAGAGAAATGCTTGACAGTTACAGAAACAGCACCCATGCTTATAAAGAGCACAGCTGCTCACTGTGATAAATGGTGTCCATGTAATATTTATGTGCTGTTTAACACAAGCACATTTAAATCCCATAAAAAACTAACCAAGCAAAGCTCCTCATTTACAATGGAAACTTCAGAAAGTGACTTCCTTAGCTAGTAGGCTGATACTTTGTTTGGAGATGACTGGGATTTTATAAGGCTACATTTCTGCATTTTAAAAAATGCATCACAGAGCACTGACAAATTACTCATCTTTGAGGAAAAAAAATCTTTCTCAACAACCTACGTTTTAGGGATGTATTTACAAACAGGTACTTCTGTGTAAACAAATGTATAGTACAGAAGAAACACTGTCATGGTTTGAATTTCTGTGTCCAGTTTTGTAATTTTTTTCACCTCTTTAACAACTTTGTGTAAAGAACAGAATACCTACCTTCAGTAAAGCTAGTTTTTCTAATACTGTTATTAAATAATCATGGCTCATGTAAGGCTCTGATGGATTTTTTTATCTCGAGTGCTTTTTACAGAATAAGTTATTCTTGTTAGCTCAGCTTAACATAACAACTGTCAAAATTGGGCCCATGCTGCTTAGAACTCCATTAGTCATGGTGACAAAACACTTATATCTACCTATTCTTAGTTCAGTCCCATACTATTTTACATCTCAAGGCCTAAAAAAACTCCTAAGAGTATAGAGTGGTTGTACATGCCAGAGGTAAATGTTCCAAAGGTCCTCTGAAGGAAAGGATCATATCAGTTTCAATTAGAAGCAGATTCTGGTGAGAGCATTTTGAAGATTTTCCTGAAAAGGATGTTGAGCCTCTCACAGCATCACCTCTCCATTAGAGTTTCATGTAGTAGTAATACCCAAATAATGGATTTGACCTCCTTTACCAACACAGAGCTAAAATCTGTTCCTGGCTGTGCTGCTAGGATAAAAATATTTTTTTTCACAGGACTTGGCATGAGTCAAAGTTTTGAACCTGTGCTGTACACAGTATTGATAACACAGGGGTGTTACTGCTGAGCAGTGCACAGAGTCAAGAACATTTCTGCTTCTCACACTGTCCCACCAGCGAGGAGGCTGGAGGTGCTCAAGGAGGAGGGAGGGGACACAGCTGGGAGAGCTGGCATCCCTGCTGACCAAAGGGGTATTCCATAGCATACAGTGCATTGGTCAGTATATAAATCTGGGGGAAGAGGACAGGGGGACATTTCCTGGGGAATGCTGAACACCTGGCTGCCCATCAGTGAGACATGGTGAATGAATTCCTTGTTCTGTTTTGCTTGTGAATGTAGCTTTTGCTTTACCTATCAATCTGTCCTTATCTCTACCCACAAATTTTCTTTTACTCTTTCAGTTCTCTCCCCACCCCATTCACTCTCAGGGGTGAGTGAATGAGTACCAGTGAGGGTCTTGTTTGCCACCTTGCATTATACAATTACATTGACCTAATGGTTTAATTTTGTTTGGAAACTCTTAATGTCCAATTTTAGGACTTTAAGTGCTGTTCAAAAGAAGAAGTGTTAGCCTTTGATGGTCATGTATGTTTTAAGAAGGATGAGAGTAAGTGGTGATGAAATACATTTTATTAATCAGTATCTGAGTACTCAAATTTTCATCAGACTAAAGATATGAACTGCTAACACCCTTTTCACTTTAATAACTGTCTTTGTATTTTTAACATCTAATCATCCTAATGAATCTTGAAGATGTTACACATAGATTTAATTCTTAGGGAATTTTTTTGCATGTCTTATCAGTGAGCTGAAACCATTCCTGATTGAGTTAATTTGATGCACTTAAAAACATACTTGGAATAATGAGTAAGCAGTACATGAAATCACAAACCTTAACAAGAGTTAAGTAGCATTCTATAGAGTATTTTGTGTCTGATATTTATCAACTGGCTCAACTTTTCTACTGCACTTTACCCTGGTATAAAAGGGCACTGCTCAAAATTTGTGACACTGCTGTCTTTATAGTTTCCCTGTCACAGAGAAATAAAATAATTTTTGCCTGAGATTCAGAGGCTATATTTTTCCAAAGATGCAGGCCATTCAAATGCACAGGAATGGGTACAAAAACTACAGTAGCTAAAGGGATCTTTCACTTATAGGACAAAATCTGGGGTTTTGCCAGGAAAGAGGAATGAAAACGCATGGCTTTAGATGCCACATTTAATTCACAGTTTTGCGCTTATGAGAAAAAACCCAGTTTGACAAGAGAAAGAAAAGTTGAGAAATTATATATCCATTCATCAGTATCTTCCTTATTGACACTCTGCTATAATGTCTGCATACATAAGCATTTTCCGGGAACTCCTAATTGAGTATGTTCTATGTTGGTTCAATCATGGTTTCTGTCACAGTTGTAATAGTATTGAATGAGATCATAAGTTTTGTACAAGGAAAGTGCTAGTTCAGATTCTAAGGAATGTTAAACCCCTTATCATTTAGAAAGAAAAAACAATTTTGGCTCCAGAGAAACTGTGACTTCTCTAGTCGCTACCTTGTTTGAAGGATTATTTGGTATTTGCACTTAGGTTTAAATGTACTTAGGTGTTTAAATGTTCAATATTTAAAAACTTTAAAAATCACTTTGACTTTTTGGAGTATATTTAGAAGACATTAAATGTCCAGAAAGATGAAAACAACCATCAAAATAGGTGTTTGAAATGAACAATATAAATTTACTATCAACATTTAGGATTCTGCTTGCTCAGAATTTGCTTATATGGAGAACTTCAACATTAAGCAAGATAAATTATGTCAAAATAAATCTGTCCTTCTCTGTCATGCTGTTTTCTTGTTTGAATTGTTGTTGTACGGTGTCAGTCATCAATGTGAAATATGTGAAAATTTATGGATCAAAAATGTTCTATGAATTCTAGTTATTCAGCTAGCAGGCATATTTCTTTGTGTTTTGTAATTTAAATACAAAACTGTGTGTGACCCATGGCACAATTCAGTGCATTGATCAATGCATAATGAAGACTACTGAAAATGTGGACTGAGTAACAAGCAGTAGCAGAGATTGAAACTGCAGCTAGTAAATCAGAAAATATTTTAATGTTTCTTCCTAGCTTACAATGTTTTGAAGTAGAAATAAAATTTCTTTACTATTTACATATATATATATATATATATATATATATATATATATATATATATACACTCAAAGTCCCTGAGAAAGGACAGACTTGAAACAGACACAAATGGTAGAAATTAAGGCACTGCCATTTCCCATGCATTCCTGGAAACTCTTTACATTGACAGTTTGGGTTTTTTCTGTCCTTTGTCTACTCATATTTTATTATTTAATGCATTTCTCATTACAACAAATAGATGGCATAAAAACTCACATCAGACTTTCTTCAGAAATCCATAAAAAATCTTTGAATGGATTTAAAATGGAAAGGAAGAGAATGTAATGTGGAAAGTATTAAGAACAATGTAAAAGCAAGGTATGAAATTACATTCATGAAAATGTAAAGAGAGTAAAGAGGCACCATTGTTTGTGACTGTTGTTGTGATTGTTTTCACATATCTTAAGATTTTAGTTCTCTTTTGAAAGTAAAGCACTTAAAGAAGGGATCATTCTCTAACTCTGATCTAGTTAAACTAAAGTAATTAATTGTAACTGAACCACAGAAAACCCAATGTTTATTTTATTTGCTCTCTAGTCAAACTCCCACAGAGGCTCTCTCTTTTTTTTTTCTTTTAAGGGGAAGTGAATAAAAGCCTAACGTGTTTCTCTCTCTGATAGAATAAGAATAGCAAATGGATGAAAAGCTGTTACAGCTGTTAGAGTCTGGCCATACTAAGCCTAACAGGCACCCTAAAGGGGTGGTTATGAAAGTAGGAGCATATCAGGGTATCAGTAGCAGACCATAAAGGGTAGCAAAATCAGAAAAAGAAGGCAGGGTAATCAACATACCTATGCAGAATATAATGGTAAGTTATGTGTGCTTCCTACTATCATAGATGCCTAAAGATTTTTTTAGCTTGTTATATATATTTCATATATTTGTAGCATTGTAGATTTTTAATATATAGTTGTATGGTTTCTAGTACTTTTCCTGACCTTTCTCACAATAAGCTAACCCTTACTAACACAATTTTAAAATTCTGTTTAGTCTTATGCCTAAGAAAATATTTTTGACCAGGACATTTTGTTTTGCACCAGAACTTGAGACATAACAAGAAATGGGGCAAAGAAGACCCCGGACTAACTTTGAGGGACTGACCCAAGGGTGAGTTACTGGAGCAACTGATCTGCTGGATGTACCTGCCAGATATATTAATTAACTAGCCTTATAAAAATTGTTGAAATCCTTTATCATGTGTGCATACAGCCATATTTGTGCACCTGAAAACTTTCATTAAAGAGTTAATTTATGTTAACTTAATACCATTTGGAATTTTTTTGTGTGTTTTTAGAAAAGATTTTATGTTTTCTTATCCTTTGTCCTGCAAAAGTGGTACTCCAGTGAGTGTCAAGTCATAAGTAGCATTATAAAGGAGGATAAATCCATTTGCAAAGCAAAAAAACAAGACAGACATTACCTTAGATTCTACCCTGAAGATAAAGCTTTAAAACATTTTTTTCAAAGTATTTGAAATGTTTTGACAACTTGCAATGCATTTTTTTATTTTTAAAATTTTTATTTTATGTTAGAATTTTTTTAAAAACTCTATTATTTACTTTTTGTTTTATCTGAGAAGTGAATGCAAATTATACTGATATCTTCTACTTGAAATATCTAAACAATATGTGAAAAAATTTCTCTGGTCAGTCTAAAGCACCGTGCTTTACCATCAGTACTGTTGTACTGTTTGGTGGCTATTGTTTTCTGCTTCTATAGAGCAAACCAAGGTCGAGCTCTAAATCAAGAGATTTCAATATTGTCTGGTAGCATTTTTAAATGTTTTTTTCCTCTGGCAAATACCCTACCTGAATACATTATCATATAGAGGAATGAAAAATTTTAAGATAATTCATAGTTTTAATATAAACTGATTAGAAATAAATGAAACACAAATAGATTCATCTATTCTGGGAAGCTCGTGGAAAAATGGACAGATAAAAGTACCTAGAAAGATGTAGGAAATGTCTGCTACTTCCTGTGTGATTGAGCTAAAATCAGTAGCAATTCAGTGAGAAAATGTATTACTTTCCAGGAGAGTAGCTATTTGGAGCAATATTATTTTCAAGAAAGAAGTCTAGGAGTTGTTCAATGGGAAGCTGGAGCTTCTGCTGCCCAAAGAGCTGGCGAGAGGCACAGAACAAAGGCAGGATATGAGGCATGAAACACAATGTGATGGAAGCCAACAGGACAAGAAACAGAGATAGATCTTTGGGTTTTTGGAGGCTGAGGTGGTAATTTAAAGGTGAATTTTTTATGTGCTGATTGAATGCTATTTCTTTTCCCCTCATGCTGTTTGGCTTTTGTTTTTTTTTCTTCAAGGAACAGCAGAGTTGAAATCATTTTTAGGAAACATGCATTTAGTGGCAAGAAGTTTAAGGAGTTATGTTGGGGCATGGCAGAAAGAGACTAAGTAGAACTTTTCCTCCCCATACATAACTGGAAACATTCCAGTCAGTGTCAAGCCAGAAGCAGCTTTCATTCTTTTGTGCAGTTACCACATGAGGAAAACAAGTTTGGTCAAAACTGTCTTTTGGACTCATCACTGGGACTTGTCTATACAGCTGTGCAAACAAATTCTTATCTTGTCCCCTGGTACCTGAAAACCTGCTTTCCTACATGGGGCCTTTTCAGTCTTCAAATGATATCCTGGCCTGTGTCAGGAATAGTGCGGCCACCAGGACCAAGGCAGGGATTCTTCCCTGACACTCAGCACTGCTGAGTCCACACCTTGAGTACTGTGTCCAGTTCTGGGCTCCTCAGTTCAGGAAGGACATTGAGGTACTGAAGCATGTCCAGAGAAAAGCAACGAAGCTTGTGTAGGATTTGGAGCACAAGTCCTGTAAGGAGCGGTTGAGGGAGCTGGGGTTGTTCAGCTCAGAGAAGAGGCTCAGGGGTGACCTGGTCACTCTCTCCAACTGCCTGAGAGGATGGAACAGCCAGGTGGGTGTCGGTCTCTTCTCCCAGACAACCACTGACAGGATGAGAGGACACAGTCTTAACCTGAGCCAGAGTAGGTTTAATTTGGACATTAGGAAGAAGTTACTCACAGAAAGTGTGATTAGATATTGGAATGCACTGCCCGGAGGTTGGAATCCTGGAGGTGTTTAAGGAAGGACTGGATGTGGCACTCAGTGTCATGCCCTAATTGACATGATGCTGTTTGGTCGTAGTTTGGACTTGATTATCTCAGAAGCCTTTTCCAACCTCCTTGATTCTGTGATTTTGTGATAAAATAATTCCTTAAGGTCTTCTTGTCTGGAACAAAATTTAATACATCTTAAGATCTGGAACACAGGTCTGGAAAATGGAGTGATTTTTAATATCTTCAAACTTATATTTGTGGCAATAAGCGACATTTCCCAGTAGGCACATTCTAAATCCATAGGTAATGATGAGTAATTTACTGTTATACAAAATGTACTATTAAATTTCCTGTGATGTGTCTTTTCTATCACTTTATTTTGGGTCTTAATGAAAATTGAACTTGGAGTGCTTCCATCCAAATCTGGATCATTAATTCTGTTTGTGTGATGGTTTATTCTCCAGCTCATCTTTTTTTTTTTTTTTCTTCTTTTTTTTCTTTTTGTCTAGTGTTGTTTCTTCTGGCAGTAAAACACAGGTTTGAGTGAAGCTTGGCTTGTATTTGAACTCTGTCCCAAATCTGTATTACAATTGCATGTGAATGCTCTTCCATAGTTGCCTCAGCACAGCTGATGTCTTACTTTATTCTTTCTGACATATTCAAATACTACTTTAGCATTTACACTTTTTCTTATTTCCTTTCACTCACAAAGATAAGAAAAAAAACAGAGAGCAGAACTAGAGACCATCCGGGCTTAACAGGGAGCTTTGAGTGTGCCTAAGAGCAGATGAAGCAGCAGCACAGAGGACAAGACTCAGATGCACGACCATGCCAGTGTCTGGAGCATTGTCAGGCAGTGCTGGGATCCCAGGTGTGGTTCCAGTCCCCACAACTGAGGAATTGCAGCCCCTGCCTCAGACCCAGTCAGAAAACCAAACAAGTGAGACCAGAGGGAGGGCACCCATCCAGTCAGTCTCTCTTGGGCATGGCTGCAAAGCAGCTGCTGCTTCTTCTTCCTCTGCCTGTGCTGGGGGTGTGCTGATGGCAGAGCCAGCCAGGTTGTGCTCTGTGCTCCAAAGCCTCTTGGGAGCGGGCATGGAAAGTGCTGCATGCACAGCTGAGAGTTTGCTGTGTTTCTTCTGTTGTACTGATGTCCAGGAAAAGTTGAAAAATTCTATTTTTAAAGGGTTATAGTTTCATTTGGGTACCTAAGCCGAAGTGATTTGCAAAATGTTTTATGAGCATCTGAACGCTTAACAAAGCCTGTTAAGACTGAGTCATTACTAGATACTTATATATAGTGCTTTAGTTTATTTATTTTATCCTTTCAGCAAGACTGATATTTGTTAGCATATTTTTAGCTAAAAATAATAGCCATGATATTTTTCTATCACTCTCTGAGGCAGTAATAGTTTGGTGATGTTCTTAATATATTTTGCTGCTGGTAAATGTAAGATGTTTTAAGTTTAGCATTGCTTTCCATCAGATGTCATCTGAATGCAATATACATTCCCCATCCTTTCCCCCCTCATTGGTTCATAGGACAAAAGTTCAGCTGATTCAAATAAATAACTACATTTTATTTTTATCTTCTGGTCTAGGTCTTCCATACCAAGACGTCAGTGAACTGAAAGGACAGAGGTAAAGCTCTATTACAAGGGTGAAGCAATATTTTTCTCAGGGGAAAAACAGCAATACAACCCTGCCTCACAATGCTTAGTGAATGGTTAAATTTACCTTTCCGTGCATGGTTTCATTCTCTTTTCCTTGTTAATAATTCTAAGAGACAACCCACCCAAAACTGTTAATTTTCAGTTGTGTTTTTAATGGAAAAATATTTGTCAATAACAAAAAAGGGACAGTGAAATGTACTTCATTTCCAGAATACACATAAACATTTTTGAGTTTTGATCCGATATTTTTAGCTAAAAGAGGACAGGAAGACCTCCTAGATCAAACAGTAGTCATTAACATTCTGAAGAAACAATTTAAAAATAATGCAAAATTTTAGGTTTTGTTTGGGTTCTTAAATTGATATTACATTGCAATTTAAAATCCAACAGCAAAAAATCTTGTATGTCTTGTGTTAGATTGTTGTACATTAGTGCACAGGACTGCATCACTTAAACTGCTTCCCCATTCAGAGGGAGATGAAAAGCACAGAATATGTAGATATATCTTTCCTTCTTTTTTTCCTCAAAGCTTGTGTACCTTGTACAAGACTATGATGATTCAGGAGTTGGATTTCCTTCTTGGCTGATTTAATCCCTTCACATATGTGGTCTCAGTCTCCCACAATGATTTGGTAGTTAGCACATTTGCCTAGAATATGAGTGAGACAAATTTAATACCTCCTTTTTCAGAAATGGATCCAAATCCACATCCTAGGTCTTTTGGAAGAGCACCCAGAACAGCTGCTCCCATACAGTGCTGCAGCACTGACCTAGAAGGGCAGTGTAGAATCCTAGTTCTTGAGAAAGAGAGTGAAGTTCACATTAACTCTCTTAATGAGTTACATGGTAACACGTACTAAGTGTTGCTGGTAAAACATCCTTCACTGTCAGTGTCTGATGTACAAAGGCCCCTATCAAGCTGATCTTCACTGAGAAGGTGAAGGGCTGAGCATAGGTGGGCAGTTTGGCTCTTTTCACTGCAAAGCTATATTCAATTATGATTTTTCAATTTTATTTTAAAAATACTTCATTGTTTTCCCCTAAGAAATTGTATCTGTTTACATGAAGACAGCAGTACAACATGGGAAAATTTCTCAGGTATCATGACCTTAATCTTTCTCTCAAGTACTACAATCCACAAGTCCCTGCTCTTTTATCTGGACTAGTATTGTATATCCTGATAGCTTTCTATTCTTATTATCCAAGCAGCATTTCTTTTCAGCCTCTATCTACTTTCAGTTTCCATTAGAGCTCTGAGATTCATTCTTGCTCCTCTGTCTCCTACAGATTGTCCTCAGGCCACCTCATCTGCTCCCATTCACAGACGGTGTCACTAAATACCACCCCTGAACCGACACCTCCTAGATCTTCACATCACACTTCACCTTTTGCTGTCAGTCTGTTTTCTGTCACTTTCTGTGCTGCTGACAACTCAAATTCAGACTGGTGAACTCATGTTTATGCTCCAAAGCCTTGTGCATCTCCAGTGAAATGTGATGTGAGGGGCAGATTACCTCTCCTCCATCCCTTTTGATGATAAACATACAGCCACTACTGCAAGAGCAATGATGGTCTTTTCTTCCCTACGGAAGGACCTGCAAAATATATAGTCAAGGTTCAGTTGTGCTACACAGGAAGTTTCAAGCTAAACATTCAAGCTGGAAAGCCCTTTTGCCTGTGAAAAGCACTGCTGATTTCAGGATCCCCTAGTGGAAATCCAGGTGGTGGGCTATTGAGGAAATAATTTCATGCAGGCATAGCTTTTTGGAGACCATTGATGCTTCTGGACAGCTCATAATTTATTTCTTGGTCGTTATGGTCGTGTAGTCCTTGCAAGGGAATGATAGCAGGGCCTGCCATTATCACCAGGTAGATAATGTCAGTTCTAATATTAAAGGCTAAACAATATTGCAAGCAGCAGTGAGGAAGATTGCTGCGTGCTGCATTTTTATTACAGATACTGTATCATTACAGACACTGTAATGTATACATGAGGGCTCCCTGTGCCCTTCAATTGATCAAATTATGACATACAGAACTGTTGAAATAATTATGAGTTGAGAATACAAGTATAAAGATCCTCCAGAATTGACTATATTCTGTAATGCATAATTAAAATGTTCATGTCAGCAAATACCATTGATTGCAATTGATAGCATGTTATGATCCTGTTCCTTTGAAAAGGCAGAGATACTAGCAAAAAATGTTTAGTTTTTTTAATAGAAAGTGACTGGAAATATATTTCATTTTCTCACTTAGTCTCCTTACTTGTAATTTGACTTTGTACACATATTATTTAGGGGTAAGTATTGATACCCAGGATACTTCTGAAGAATGCATAAATAAAACAATTTAGAAGGTTTAAACCTTCTTTGTCTTTCTAAATGTGATTGGCCCATAGAAAAGTGAATCAGCTCGTTGTACCTTGCATAGTGTGAATGATGTTCCTTGCAATAATGCTTACACCTGGAAAGTCACTAGTCATCCTTGGCTACATGATAAATCATAACACAGATTTATATTTTCTCTGTAGCCTTAGAGGATATAATGGTTAGGACACAATTTTGATTTATTCAAAACAGCCTAGTATAAGACTGACTATTTAAGCCATTCTTAATTCATGTCATCTTGTGACCATAAACAGATTTAAGTTATTAAAAGACTTAAAGAAAGTCTTCTAATACATGCCTTCTAGTTTCTTCACCTTCTCTGTCTTCCTCATCATTGCTGCTCTGATTCTCTAAATCTGAAATTTTGTATGATTTTGTGCCTTGTTCTAATGCTGCTCCCAGTGAAGTCAGCAATGGCTTAGCATTTGTACACTCACTATCTAGAAATTTATTAAAGATCTATTAAAGACTTTCTTCTGCTTTGAGATTTATTTACACACACACACATATATATATATCTATATATATATATATATATATATATAACTCTTCTGGTAGGGAGATTTATATGGTCTGTATTCAGTAGGGAGATTTTATTTCTGGGGATGTGTAATATAAGTTTAAGCCTAATTCCACATTTCTTTCCTTAAAATTGGCTTTTTAGCTATGGAAGATGTTGTGGCTTAAAACTTAAAATAACTGAGGCTTATCTATTTTTATTAAATTGGGAAGAAAATGTGTTGAGTTTGATTCAGTTTTTTTGGTTTTGTGTTTTGGGGTTTTGGGGGTTTTTTGTTGTTTTTGTCTATTTGTTTGTTTGGTGTTGTTTTTTTTAGTTCCAAACACTTTTTTTCCTCAACGTGAGTTAATGCAGCAAGAGTCATTGTCTTTTCAGTGCTTCATCCTGTTTTTCAATGCAGACTGAGGTGAAAATATCTGTCTTCAGGTTTTGTTCAAGTGCGGGAAGGCAACGGAAGAAAAAAAGAGCAGGAAAGTGTGTTTCCAGTGATTACAGCAAAATCACCTTGTTATTCCCTATTCCCTTTTTTATTGAGATAAACATGTGCTAATTCCAGTAACTGGCCTTCTGCCCCTGTTCTTTAGCTCTGGAAAAGTTCTTACCCATAAAGCACAGTATAGCCCTCCCTGTGGGGTGCTGCTATACCAGGCAATTAGCTACTGATTCTGCCTTGAATGCCAAGCTGGAAATGACATGCCAATTTCAATACCATTTCACTCAAAGTTCAATGGTATTCAGCTCAACCCTTTTCAAAACACTTTCTTCAAAAAGAATAAAGAAAATGCTTTTCTTAATTAGCTCTTCTTGACTCCTGAGAGGGAGGGGTCCTTTTTCATTAAGCCATGACACACTGACCTCTGATCTTTTCTGTCTGATTTAAGAACTACGTGTGATTTTCTGTATATCATATAAATACTGACTGTACAAATAATAGTTTGAAAGTACTCAGTTAGCTTTAAAAACCCCATGCTTCCAAAAGTTGTACAATGTTTTTCAAGAGGATGTTTCAAGACCATCTTTATGCCACGGTCTAGATGGAGTCCAGCTTCTAAAGGTACTTAGGCAAAATTTCTGGAACACCAAAAATATAGTCTTATTGTAATTTTCAGCATCAGTTAGGTCCAGAATATGTTTCTGTTACCTAGATGGTTCAGATCTAGTTTATTTGTGCATAAGATGCATATTTGCCAGTTCTGTAAGGTTCTAAAAGGAAATTGAAATCATTAGTGCAAGGACATGGAACTCCACTAAATGATGCATTCATGATGCTTGTGACTAGGCAGTGCTTTTCATATATTCCCTGGAGAAAACAATTACAGATACTGCAATTTTAAATGCTTTCTAGCATCACAGAACAAAAATTTCTAGAGGAATATTGCATACTAATTTATATTAAATGAAAAAGAAAAAGAAAATGGCTGTTTTAAACCCAAACATTTAACAAACTAACTCAAAATGTGTTTAACATAAATGCAGTATGAAGTCATGTGAAACAATAAAGTAATGGTATAGAATAAAGTTGGTATGTTTTTGAATTCAGTGTCTTTAGGTGTTTTTTATATATTGGAGCATGTATCCATAGATAGTGTAAGAATTTGAGACAAGCTTTAGAAACTTTTTTTATTTTTTCATTTAACAACGAAGTGAAGTTTATATTTGCAATGGATGGAGATCATTCAGTTGAAATGCAAGTCTATATATGAAGATTCTTATAACGTTTTGGGAAAATGAATTTATATACTTCAAACAACTTAGTTCTATCTAGACATTAATATTTGGATAGAAAGGATCTTAAAGAAAACCTGTATCTGTCATCAGCAAATTTGATATAGTTAAGGTTCAAGAAAGTTTATTCTTTGGTAAAATTACTGATTACACAGCTGTTCATTTATTGTAAGCAGATTAATCAAGCATGAAAGATAGAACTCTATTAGCACAAAATAAAAAGGTAACTGGTTGAGTTATGAGAAATGAGTCACAGATGTTTTACATTCGGGTTGTAGTAGAAGTAGACCATTCGTATTACAGAGACATCACACTTCTCTTCTATATTTGCTATATGAAAAATATATCAAGATCCATCAGAAATCCTGTCAGCAACATCCAACAGCAGTGTCAAGGATACGACATTACCATGGGAGTGGGATTAGTTTAGGTCAGGAAAAACAGCAAGCACTGTGGAGATATTCCCAAAAGTACCCTCTGCAATGAACAAACATGTATTTTATCAGGAGAAACTACAGCCAGGAAGAAAAGACCCATCATACTGTGTCTAAAAGATATAGAAATACAGGGAAAACTTCCAGGAAGTTTTCCAGGCCTTTCTTGACTTAGTTGATAGAAATTCAAAATGTGATGTATCCCAAATTACATATTATATGACTTTAAAAATGTACACAAACCAGTGTACATCTGGTGGCTTACAACTGGACATCCATATACCTCTGAGTAAGTTCACAGTGCTGGGATGAGAACAGGATTAATAAAGGTTTTGTTTTACCCTTCTCCCAACTGCAAATGAATGCAAGATCAATGGCACCGTTACTGGTCTTTTTCTGCATCAAAGTATTTCTGACAATGTGCACAATGAGTGTAAGAGGATGATTTGACCTCTTTATTGTAGTGGGATGTGGCAATTAATTTTTTATTGAAATTTCAATTAGCTTTTCTCTTCCCATAATGTTTTACCTAAATCCCCTTTTTAAGTTCTTACTGAGGTTACCAGAAAAGATCATCTAAGCATGACTGTGTTAAAAAGTAGAGGTAAAGAAAACAAATTATTTCTATTGTGTTCAAAATTGAGGTCACTCTAGGTTAACTGAATCAGATTCCTTGAAGAGATGAAGACTTTCCACATCATGAAGAATCATTCAGAGAATTCTAATTGAAAAAAGAAATACACAAGACTCTGATAAAAAGAATAAGATACCAAGATTAGTACAACTGAGCAAGAAAACCTGAAGCAGATTTTACAGACTGTTACCTTTATGACCCTTATAAAAGAAGAATTGCCAAATGAAAAACAATGGAGAAAACCCTACTATTACTTTAAATTTAGCTGTCTAGCATCCTGGGCCAACCAAAGTACAAAGGAATTAGGTTTAGAATCCATTTAGAATCCTTATGCATTGGAAATAATTTAATGCTAACAGAAATTTTAAAGAAAAAACTACAGCAAAATAAAATATGTTTTTCACAGAGAAAATTTTGAATTTAATTTTTAAGCACCTGTTTTTGTTGCGGTTTTTTTCCTTGAAAAACTGTTATTTTTTATTATGCATATCTTCCTGAAAAACATAGTATTATGTTTTTCAGGAAGATATGCATAACAAAAAAAAGATTTATGAAATGTTACATTATTAATGAAAACTTAAACCACTCTTTTTCTAATCTTTAGTCTGCATCATGCAGAACTCATTTTGTAAAGAGTAATTAAGCTACTTTGAGGAAATGTATGTATGTTTAATATAGAGAATCTGAATTTATTCAATGGTAAACCAACATTCATGCTTAAAATCAGCTTTATTCAATACCAAGGCTGTGTTCAAAAATATAATGCTATTGTGGGATTCTTTGTTCTCTGCAAAAATTAATGTAATTTCTGAAATTGGTCTCTGGGATGTGAATGCATTTATGAAGGAGAAGTTCATAAATTACATGGTAATACCTTCCATAATAATGTAACACATTCTTACTGTTTTGGCTAAGATGCCAATAAACCCATTTTCACAATGATAAAGCCAATTTACCTCATAGGGCATTTAACTCTGTTCAAGCAAGAAGAATTGTTAAATGTGTGCCTGTGTATGTGCCTTCGTTGCAGGAAAGTGTTTACCAACTATTTCAGTGGTATTGAGTCCTCTCATGAAGTGCAGGGGAAAATAAAAAGAGAAGGCCTATTCCATACCAAAATGGGGCTTTGAAAAGATGAAACAGGAAGAAATTAATTGTAGCTTAGGGTCTCATGCCTACACTCTGATTTGCAATAACCACAGAGATTGTCTGGAATTCACAGTCGATGAAAATGAATACAAGTCCTCCAAGCAGGGGGCATCCTGCCACACTTGCAAGTGAGCAGTGTGTGTGTCCTGAGTTTCCAGCTGAGGATAACAATGCTGCATGATGGATGAAATTGCTCTGTGGGGTTCGAAACACAAATCTGTACCTCCAGAAAAAATGTATTTTCCTCAGTTCTTATGTGGCCTGTAGGGGTACTGCAGAGAAGAATAACGTCAACCACCTCCGCTCGTAACCCAAGCCAGTTGCCATAGTAATAGCACCTCATTTTGTTTTAATGGGGGTCAGACCCTGGTGTAGTTCCTGGCCATCTCTTTTTCAGTATCTCATGGAGCTACTCTCTTAAACGTTGCAGATGCACACCAGGTGATATGAGTCCATTTTTACTTTTTTAATAATTTAAAAGAAAATAGCTCAAAGCACATCAGTGTTACTGCTGCACATGAAAAGTCACCCTACACAAACAGCTCAAGAGAATAAATAATTCCTCTAAAAAACATTGCACGCATGCATTTTCTCATCTATCTTTACACACATGAAAGTAATTAAAATCTATGATTTTCCAATGTCAATAGGCTGACGCAAACATAAGGACAATTTTCTTCTGTTCTGTATTGTTCTCCATAAACAAAAAGTTTGGCCATCAAAAGAATCATTATTCTGAGAATTCTTCCAGGGAAAAAGAGTGTAATGCTTTTGATGTATCCTGATTTTTCTACATACAGCAGTGAATGGTACCATGACTGTCAGGTAAGCATCTCTTCAGGTATGCAGTTGGCATCAACCATGCTTTTTATCCCATTTAACTATCAGGTTTGACTATTTCTTATGCTATCATTTGTCATCTGTCCATGACTAAAATAGTCGGCTGCTCTGCTGTCGTATCACACTTTAAAGGCAAACCTGGACTACATTCATGACCTGATTCTTTAATTAGTCAATAAGCTATATGGGCTTGCTGAGCCTGCATAGATGACTTGCTAAAAGTCACCAATCTTTGTTAGAAGGAACCTGCAGATTAAAATTTAATTCTTGCTTTTTGCAGAAAAATTATTGGTTTTTGCTCACTTTCCTTTTCAAAACCTTATAATTTTTTCAGATGATTGGATATACTGATTTCTGTAGGAACAATGAAGCTGTAATTCATTAATATGCTCATGCATTTGTGTTCTGTCATCCTTGTGATTTGATGGCTATATACATATAGAAAATACATGTGTATCATAGCTTATGATACTACATAAAATCCTTCTGATGATGTTTTTAGCAACAGTCCACTCTTTACAGGGTACACCTGTGACATTGGCTGTAGAGAAAAAAGGCCTTAAAACTCCACCCACTGAGCTACCTGGGAGTCTCAGAATATTGTTATTGAGGGCAATAATGATCAGTGCTACTTTTAGTACTCTAGTTTTCAAATGCCATAATGGAAAGTGGATTCCAGAAACCCTAAATAGATAACACATCTGAATTCTTTGCTGTTAGTCTGAAACTCTTGGAAAGTAGCACCTGCAGCAGTTTAGCAATCTAATTCAGAGTGATAAAGTACTTACACTGCCTACCCTGTTTTACTGAATTTAACTTCAAGATCTCAATTCCCTTTGATGTATCTACAAAATAATAAAATGGAATTGGTGTAACTATGAATAAATTCAATTTTTACAGAAGCATCCTAAAATACTTAAGAAAAGTCAGTATACATCTGTTTCTGGATTCTTGTCTAAATTAAACAAATAAACTTTCAGGACTTTTACGTGCTAGGTTGGTGGTGTTATGAAACAATTCCCTGGATCTTAAAAGATTCATACATTGATCTCTGGATTGTTAGCACCTGCTGACTAGCTGTCCTAATAACTTCTGATAGCCTCAAATGACTTTCAGCTGTCAGGAATTAGGTAATTCTTAGCACTGTTAGAGCAACCATAAAACATTTGAGAAGTTGTGCCATATTTTTCAGTTGCCCACTGCTTAAGTTGTCTTCTTACTGAAATTATTTTGTGTTTGAACTTAATTAAGTTTATGTACCAAAGTAAATAGAGATGCTTTCCTTTCTTCTGCTTCTTAGTGGGATAAGACCTAGGGAGGTGTAAGGGCAGTTTTTGTTTTTTTTTTTTTTTTTGAAGGGATGTTATTATGCTTACACTTTTTTTTTTTTTGTATTTTGTTGTTTGGGATCTTTTGCTATTTTAAGTTCAGGGTTTGAGTTGCTAATTTATTAATAAATCTCTTAATGAGATTTTGTTTTCTTTAAAAAAAGTAAAAAATAGATCAGAAACTAGAAAGTGTTCTAAAGCTAGCAGGAGTGCCTTTGTGGCTTGGAGCAAAATGCTCATGAGAATTTGGACTACACCCAAAATGGTGAAGAAAGGTAAGAAACAAGAGGGCTTTACTGCTTGTTTAATGTATGTTTGTGTAATTGTAGCCTTGTTGCCTTGGGATTTGTTTTTTCTTTGCTTTTGCATCATCTTATGTTGATTTAGTGAATTCTGGTGTATTTCTTTTTAATTTTCATTGTCTCATTGCTTCTTGGAATGCTTTCATAGGGCCTGCTGCCCATTTGATTTGGTTGCTATGGGAATCTGAAGTATTTACTTGATTAACATTAGCTTTAAAGTTTATTTTTTGAGTCTGCATTAAAATAAACACAAATTTTGACTTTAGTGTTTCTCTTCAAGGAAGAGAATGTGCAGAAACTTTTAGTGCAATTTGGTTAAGTAGTGACTGAGGTTTTTAAGAGTACTTCTGCTGACTATGGATTGAATTGCTACTTGGAATGTGTTCTTTTCTTGGCTATAAAGTTGTTCCTGAACATAGGCTTTAATATAGCCTTTTTTTCCTATCTTCCATGTGTTTTGCCCTGATAATTGATCTTTGACCTATTTGTTGAGTTCATTTTCTTGCTGGAGGTGTAGTGTTAGGTAATGTAGTTATGTTTTGGATTTTTTTTCCTAGCTACCATGCTACCAGATTAGTTTCTCATGACAAGAAAAAGTGAATAATTTCAGATTGGGCATAGACATATTAGTGTTCAGGTTTTTTGTGAGGTTTTTGGGTTTTTAAAATTGATTTTCTTGATCTTTTATGCACCTGAAACAGTGAGGAGAGGTAGTATGCAATGGCATAGAATCAGCATGCTCTTGAAGTTAAAATGTTTTAAAATCAGAAAATGTTCCTGTTGGCATTACTTTATGGTACAGTTAATTAGTATTCTGGAGAAATATCATCTCCAGATATATTCCATATATTAATTAGGAGAGGTTTCTTTTCCTGTGAGTGATACTGCCTAGCAAAATGAACTCAGAAGTGTTTGTGCTTCATTTGAGAAATGGAAAAAACATTTTTTACTTTTATTCTCAGCAATCAGAAAATCAAATACCTTTAAAACCCAGAGTTGCTTTGAGCTATGCATATTTTAACTAGTTTCAAATTAGTATCAGGTTTTTTTTCCGCTATGTGCACATCCCCTAATTCCAAGATGATAAAATGCTGCTGTACTTGGAAAAGAATCTAGTTTTAGCAGGTGGTAGTTCCTGGATTTCAATAAATTATGATGATGCAATTATAAGAACAGGTGTTGAATTAACTTATTTGCACTGAAAATTTTAAAAAACAATTTTGCTTGGTCTATAAGTAACAGCATAGGTATTATGTATTAAGGATACATAGATTATTTTGTTTGCTTTTGTTTTGTGCCAGAAACTAGAGATTTTTTTCCCACAGAGAAATAACAATTTGAGATAGTAATAATTCAAAATATTTCATAGGCACTGATCAGTTCTGCTTTTATTTTTGTCATGTTTTCATAAAGAAAATTGCTTCAGTGTTGTACTCATATACATGAAAACTTAATGCAGTGCACACTGCATGCAGAAGAGTACAAATACAGAGAGTTTTGTATCAACTTCCTCTCTCATCTCTGACATTCTGTATTTTTCTTGACTAGTGTTGATGATTTTAAGGCAACCAGCAGAGATCTGTGAAGCAGAAATTCTGGGAAAAATAAAAGAGAGAGCACTGAATTGTGTTTTCAGAATGTGAATGAACTCTGAATGGTCAGGGATATGGTATACTATGCAAGATTCTTGTATTATAATATAGGAGAACCAAAAACTTCCCTAAGGAAAGCAGTAATATTATTCCACAGTTTATTTTTTTTAAATTATCTACAACTTGAAATGAATGCTTGAAATCTTATAGTGAAAAACAGGAATGGAAATGACCGTTTTTCCTCCCCTCTTTCTTCTGTGTCTGGTTTTTAATATTTATTTTTTCTTTTTTATCTCTCTACACAAGAATAGTCTCAAAGCACTACAACTGACAAAAATCTGCTTAAACTTTTGCCTGTTTCATAGAAGGGCATTTAACACTGTCTTAGAGTAATGTAAAGCCTGTTGAACAAGAGCATGTCTTTTATACATGTGAGAGGCACGACATAAAGAACATTTAAAATTTTGGTATTCCATTCTGTTGTATGGTTACACTAACATGAGGAATTGTGCTGGAAATTGCATGATTTACAGTCCAAACTTCATTCTTCCACAGTAGTTCTCCAAACAAATAATTTTCTTGTGGCAGTGATCTTTTTTTCAATAACAGCAATCTGTTTCAATGAGAATGTGGTATCCAAGCTGCAACATGAAATGGAGCTGCTTTTATGAAATGTGGAATTTTATTAATGAACTTGGACAAGCATCTGTATATGGTCAGTTGGTCTGCAAAGGTTTTTGGAATACAGCATTAGTAGGGATGTGAAAAGGATAACAGATGTAGCTGGGCATAAGGGCTCTGAATGTACGAAGAGTATGAAAATATAAATACCCATTAGCTTGAATCACTTGCCAGGGTTGCAGGTCTGTGCTTGAAAATACAGACTGACTCATTGAGACACCAACCCTTCAGGAAATTGCATGAGTCAAAATATGGCTTCAATTCTCATGGCTGGGTTTCCTGGCATGCATGAAAGAAGACAGTGGGAATTTACATGAGAGCACGATAAACCTGCTTTAGTAAGCAACCCACAGTTGCTTCTTGGTCAGAATCCAGTAGAAGGATTCTAAGTTTGTAACATTTATTTTCAGAAGAGAGGGGATAGGAAGCAAATGCATTTCTCCCAAGAGTGTGCTTTACACCATATAATGCACCCCACCACCTCCCACACCCCCAAATCAATATTGTCTGGTGCATCTCTGCGGTAGTTTTATGGTAGAGGTTTGTGAAACTGGGAGAGGGATGACACACTACACCACAAAACAACAAATGAAACAGCAAAACACAAAATCCAACTTGCTAGTAGTAACTAGCTAAAAATTGTAGTGTGAATAACCAGGGTGTTTAAAGAACACTAGCAATTCAAGGTTTATATCTGGTTATTAAACAGGACAGCAAACTTCTGCTGAAAGCTAGGAAGGAAAGAGATAGTGACTCTTGGCCAGGAGCCAGGGACTCTTTTAGATTGGTACTAACATCTGTTTGAGATGGTAGAGAATGATAAAAGTTTGGCCATTTATGATTTTATAAAGTATTTTTTCAGTCTATGAAAGCAAAATTCTTATTTAGCCAAGAAACTGTATGTATTACTTGCATACTGAATTCCTTTTATTGGTATTTCTGTCAAGTGCAAGCCACTGTGCATGTTAATATAATTTGTTTATAACATTCATGATTCACTCTGTGATCATTCACAAGGAAAGTGCTCTATAAACATTAAAGATGACCTATGACTAGGGTAATTTATCTTATGCTGCCTGCTAACTTCCCTGCAGTGTAGGAAATGGGATTGGATCCCATTTAGCCCTTGTTTATCCACTTCTCACAACTTGCAGTACAATAAGAAACACTATAAGGTGATGTTTTCACAACTCTTTTATGTTACTGCCTACTTATATTTCCCCCTTAAATACAGACATAGCCATCCATAAAGATGAGGTATTGTACTTTATTCTGCACTCCTGTTAGAAAGAAGACAACACAGCTAGGTGATGTAGACACTGTTACCATTCATGTAAGAAGGCTGAATATAGCTTGGTGGTTTTGGGGAAGGGGCTCAGAGGTACTGGATTCTTTAAATTTGTGATTTGATTGTTATATTGCTTATTAAGGCTGAGTCACTGGAAAGGTAAATTGTTGTATTTTAAGTATGTTGGCTTCAGGGGACAAAAGAGATTCACTTCTGTGCTGGTTGTAACATCAGCCAGAAATTAAACTCCAAATAAGATCTCACAATTCAAGAGTGGCAGCCAGCTTTTCCTCCTGAACCCACCCATATAATAAGGTGCGTGGTGTGGAACAACTTGGCCATGCCCACACTTTGCTCAGCTCCACACCTTCACTCAACCAAGATAACTCCCAGATCTTGACTAATTCTGTTTTGTGGGTTTTTGTTTAGTTGGGGGCTCCTTTGGTGGAGTGCTTTTTTTGTTAGTTGGTTGGTTGGTTTGGTTTTGTTGGTTTGTTTGTTTTTGCCTAATGGCTTGCTATAAGAATGTGGAGAAGAAAGAGATGGGGTGGAGTATAATCTTGAAATAGTTAAAAAAATACTAAGAATCTTTCAGAAGAGAGGATGCGATTCTTCATAAGATTTTCCTGCCAAGATTCTCTTTGCTCTGAGTATTTCCAGATAGCCATAAGGATAGCCTAATTTGAATATTCCAGCACCCTCTTGGTATGATTTTTGTCTGAGTTTATTACTATGCTAAGACACATCTTTGATTTAAACATGTGAAAAGACGCTAAAATAAGCTTAGTTTTGAATTTTTGCCATACTTGCCAAATTGTTTTGTTTTTATATATTCAAGGTGTTTTTTATTAGCCTGATGTTGTGGTGGATGTGATGTAGTAAGATGAAAAACATAACTTGATCTCCAGGTTTTATTCATAAAAGGAATTCTTTAGAGACTCACAATGCTACTTTTGTGGAACAAGTACAGATTATAATTTAAACCTCAGTGATTCTAAGGTGTCTGCTTATATCTCAAAGTTTGCTTTCTTGTTCTGACCTGGATGAAATCTCTTGTGCTGTGGAGGTTGTATGCATGCTTCTTTCAGCCTTCTTTGTATTAGAAATCTATCATTACAATTTCATTGATATAGCAGTTTTCAATAGTTTCCCTTTCCTTTATTCACCAGCTCTTGTCCTAGCCCTCTTAAACATGACTACTGCAACTCTTCTCTGTTGCTTTGGAGAGGCTAAAAAAGTAGTTGTGGAGCCATCTGACTTCACACATAATTTCTCCTTATTCCAATAGTTGTTTCATGAACAGTGGGTTATGAAACAAAATAAACCAATGGAATTTCAAAAGTCCAGTGATATTATTTTCATTTTCTCTGTGATTTCCTTTGCTATTTGTCATGATTGTACTATTTAATCTCAGCATTTGGCCTAATTTATGTGGCAGTGATGGCTCTGCTGCTCTTTGCTCACCACTCAGCTGCTGATTCTCCTGAGTAAGCTTGAAGGAATGGTCAGTAGCTGTTCAGTCTGTGCTCCTGTTACAGGAAGGTGTGTTGAAGTCACATTCAGAAGGGGTTATTTTCAGTAACATGGATAAAAGGGAGTTGGTGGGCTTCTCTGCCTCATAAATCTGTAGGAGTTCCAGAGGCTGTGCAGCAGGTAACGCTATAGGTAAGGTGTGTATACAGAGCAAAGGAAAGAATTCTAACATTCCAGTCTGGTTTTTATTTTAAGAAAATTAGGACATGGGAAGCTCCATTTTGAAACAATAATTGGGATACCTCACTTTTAGAACAACCCGGTAATCATCAGTTTTTAACCAGAATCACCTCTTTTGATTTGCCTCTGTGACATCATTGTCATTTTTCAGTGGAAATGTTGTGGCTCCAGGTAAAGAATAAGCTTCTAACAAAAATAATTATGCTAATATCCAATAGAACAAAAGTAAGAACTACAAAAATAAGAAATACAGAAATGCTTCTTATAGCAAATTTTGTTGAAAATTAAATAACTGCCTAGGGAGCCTCAGTAAGGGTTTTTACAAAAGGAATAATATTCTTGATCAACACATAGGAATGCACTCTCAGTGAGTGCTGCAGAAATGCTTATGTTTGCACTTGTAACAATAGGATTTTTGCTGTGCATTTCAATATTTTGAAGTACCCTTCAAACCCAACCTCTCAGCCTTGGTCTTCGTTGTTACCTTCTATTACAGGGTTTTGTCTTTGCTCCACTTTCTTCCTTTTCTCATCCTTTAGGGGAAATGAAAATGGATGAAATGGTGCCTATCTTTTTATGAAATTGCACCTGATTAATTTATTACAGAGGAGAGAAGCTTCCATAATGCTAAAATAAATGTACTTCTGCAAGAGTTTTTACCCACTTAACAGTTATTCAAATTATTTTTTGGATGATCATAGCTCTATCCTGTCTGTAAATATCTTAGGCACACAGAAATAATGAAAGGAATCACAAATAAAAGGAGCAAATATACAAATAAACTGTATGCCAACATTTAAAAAAAACAAAACACAGGTGTCAAGCATCAAATACTTTGTCTTCAAAGTTTATATTTACAGAGGTGTGCCTAATTGAGAAAAAAAAATTCAGATAACTCTTGGGTTGTATTGTTTAGCTGGTTTTTTTTCTCTCTAAATCTGCTTTCTTGAGGAAAAATTAAGACTAATATTTAAGATTTTGGCAAAAAAAAAAAAAAGAAAAAACCCTAAAAGATAAAATCATTTAGGTTAGAAAAATATCTTTAGGATCATAGTCCAACATAAAAGCAGGAAGAACCTGAAATTCGAGTTAGCCGGTGGAGGTGATGAGGTTTAAGAATTTTAGACTTAAAAAGCGGAACTGGAGGTTGTCCTAAAAGAATGTTGTATGGTACATTCCTGTGGGCTTTACATTTTAAGCAAGATGCTGGTTTTCTGATGGAGGAAGATGCATTTAGGTACCTGACCACACTGCAGTGTATACCTTCAGGGGTGTGGCATATATCAACATGTGAGCAGAGAGGACGTGGAACACTGCACGTTTCTCAGACTACATTACTTTTCTCAAGAAACTTTTGGTGTTGAAAGAAACTGTTGTCCCTGGCAAAACTTGAGATGTCACTTTTTCCTCTATGTTGGAGTAGTTGTATGTACCCTTTCTGTAATTTTTATTTTGCTCCAGACTTTAGCACAAATTTTTCCTGAAGAAAAGCAGAAATCTTTCCCTGTTATTTCTGCATTAAGGCATAGTCTCCTAATAACTGCTCTCTGCATCTGTTGATGAAATCTGCCCCATACCAGCAGGAGGTTACAAGGACCTTGGGATATTATTATTGTGTATCTTTCCACTACTGTGCTCCAGAAACTGTTGTGACACCATGTAATGAATGTAATTTCAAGCTGTCAGTATTCAGTTAATGTTCCCATTTAGCACTCCCTATACCTGAGGACTGTGTGATAGTTTATTTTAACGTATTTCAATTTACTTTTACTCAGTTAAGGAAAAAAACCCTATTGGGTTGAAATTGCTACATGTTTTGTAGAGTTTGCTCTTATTGCAGTTACATCAGTGGTAACCAGTTTATTTTTCGAGGAAAAAACAGATTGAGAAAACAAAAAAAAAAAAAAGACATGTGAGACTCAAAGGACCTTGGTGTGCAAGGACAGAAAGATTACCCAAAGCAAACACATCTGAAACTGGTGGTGCCTGCTTTTCAAAGCCACAGTTTAGTTCCCTTCCCTGGGCACTCGGCTCTGCATTGCACTCAGAGTCCTTTGGCTCAGGACTTACTAAAGCATACTCTCATCTGAGGTAAAAATGGATGTGACTAAGAGTTTAGGTGAGGAATGGACTATGTTTTCTAGCCTTCATTTGTGAAAATGTGTGTGTTTGTGTGTGCAACTCATTGCTTGGAGGCACTTCTAGCACTTCTGTTGGCAGGCTAGTTTTGAACCTGACTGTCCTCCCACCTCTTACCAGTATAGCAGACCAGAAATCAAAAGTCTCTGATTAGATAAAACACTCTGCTGTGGCTGGTGCTGTGAGCCACATCTCTCTAAAAACCTTTAAGACATTCTGCAGTCCTGTAAGAGATGGGGCTTATAAGATTTTCTTATAAGAATTACAGCAGATGTTCACTCCTGTTAATGATGCCTGAGGCAGAGGTGAAAACAGCCACTATAATGTGCCCACTCTGTGTCTTCCACTTGGAAGTACTGAAAATTTTTTACAGCATCAGCCACTTAAAGGAAGCACAACCGTCAAGGAAACAAGGATATTATTTAAGTATAAATGGACCAAATATAAAAAGACAAACTTCCCTATTCTGTTCTGTGAGGATAAAATATGACCTTGACCATCGTTTCAGCAACGGTCTGTTTGTATTCTTCATCCATCATATAGACCCCAGTCCTGCTAACTGGAATGGGAGGATAGACAGTGCCTGGTTGGACTCTTCTTCTTTCTGTGGAGTGGCGCAGTTTGGGAATGTCCTAAGTTCCTATTGCTGCTTACATATATATACATATATACACACACACATATATATGTGACAGAAATATATAAAGGTCAATTGTCATTAAATGTGACTATAAAAGTCCATAAATGGATGACTTGTTGCTTTGTTCAATGGGCTACTGCAAGGTTTGTTATTTTTGAAAAACAGTAACTGTACATTTAGAAGAAATGAGGCTGCTTTTGCTTTTCTCATACTTTGACTCTGGGTCTTTTAGAAGGAGCCTCTTAGCTGTGAGTACTAAGACTAGGAAATTCCTAAAGTGTGGATTTGAGCAGGCAAAGGGGGATAGAACAAACAAGCAACCAGACAAGTGCAGACAGAGACACAGGCTTCTGGGCAGACCAAGAGCTAAGCTGCTACAAGGCAGAAGAAATGAAACTTTTGTAGGGATTCAAGAGGACTCAGAATTCAACCATGAGAGCTGCTGAAAGTATTAACACTAGAAAATAGAACTGCAAGAAAGGGTCCTAGGCAATACTGGACAGAGAGGACATTTTTATCTGCTTCATCAATGAGTTCTCGTCTTTGTTGTTTAGGGGGCTCTTGTTTCGCTTTCCCTGAGATGAGTCATCTTTAGAGAGTAAGTACACCTAAGGTAGCTTGAACTCCTGTTAAGGAAAATATGGCACAATTCTACCTCAAAGTCATACTTGTTGAGGAAAGATTGAGGATTGCTGGAAATAGGAAAGTATGATCAGGAGTTACCATGTTAGCAAAAAAAAAATTGCTATTTACTGGATAAAATCAGTAAATAATTTCTTATTCAGACTTCACAGTAGCAATTTAATAGTTAACCTTTTTGAGCTTTGAAAAACAACATCTAACTTCAAAAAAAGTCTCTTGAACTAGTTTGAATTAAAATGAAAAAGGTGATCTACACAAATTCGGTGATGTTAGTTGGTTTTATTCTCTCAGTATTAACATTTACATTCAGGACCTCTCACTCTGATAGTCATAAATGTTGCTAGCTCTTCCTACTCCTCCACAGGACAACATAATTTTGAAATCTCTTATTTTGTTGCTCATAGTCAACCTAATAATAGAAACAATTTAATTCAAACGCCAGCTAAACAATAACTTTATTTTGTCCTTGCATTGTATATTTTCAACACTTCAAACTTATTTACTATGATGTTTCCAAACACGACTTCTTATTCTTTTCTGATGACATTTGAATTATTGAAGGATTGTATCTTGACTGCAAAACTCACTGAATGTCTGAAAGAATCTAAATCTATTCCAGGCAGTATAAATAATTCATGTTCAATTCTCCTTTCAGCTGTGGGAATGCTGCTGCTTATTTACAGCACACTTCAAAGGGAAAAAAATCCATCCTGTTTTATTAACGCTTCTCTGCTATTAGATAAAACTGGTAATATGTTCCTATAGAAGCTACTTAAGTACATTTACTATGATTAGATGTAAATTATCTTTAATTTTCTATTATAGTTACTTCATTCTTCATTTATAAACTTAAATGAACAACTTTGGGCTTTTTTCTTTTTAAACATGATTTACGTGATCTAGTAAATGAGTGTTTTCCTGTAAGGGAATCCCCCCCATTTCCCTTTGAGAACCAGAGATTGAGAAGAATGCGGGAGACAGGAGTTCAAGCTCCCTCAGGCCTTGACTTCTGTCTGCCTGCCTAAGGACAGTGAATGTATCTGTGTTAACATATGAAGTCTTGCCATTACTATTCATTCCACTGTAGAATGAAAATAATGCTTTTGAATGTTTCTGTGAATCAAAGTTGCACAAACACTTTTCAGCTGAGTCTTAGATTTAGGTTTTTTTTCCTTTGCATGACTTCCTTCTTCAGAAATGACCAGAAATTCCAGCCTATCCTAGCCAGTGCCCTGCAATAACCTGCTGCTTGATTACATTCCACAAAGTTCTCCGATATTGCAGCTAAGAAATTTGGCTTGCTGGATTCCCTTTGGTAAAATGTGTTTGGATAGGCTTTGACTATTGTGTCTGATTCCATCTGAAAAAATAAAGGGGAAACTAAAAAAGAAATATTTAATATGCACTTACCCATGCTTCATTTTCTACGTTATTGCTGTAAGAATCTTGAGGGAAATGCACTTATATTTTTACTTACGCTTTTGTAGGTTTCTAGCTTTAGGTCTTTCCTTCGTACTTCAGATGGGCCATCTCAAAGTGCAAGTGTAGATGTAAATATTAACTATTAAATCTAACGAAGACCTCACAGATTTTATTTTACACTAATGTATGATATATTTGTAAGATAACTTAGAGGACTGATACTGGAAGAAAAGGTGCTGCTGCTACCATTATGTTATAATGACACTTGCAATCCTTTTCAGTTATATAAATTGATAAATCCATAGTTATAGTTCTGTTCTCTGCACCAGATGAGCTATTTCCCTCTTGTAGCTGTAAATCCAGATGAATCCTATCAATTAGGGGAATAAGCCACGATGAGTGTAGGACTATCCTTTGCTTAGAATAGGAGTAGTTACTGTTTAGGAGAAAATAATTTCATTTGATACTGGAAATAATATAACTACATTTCAAGGGCCTAATGTTCCCTTTTAAGGAGCTTTCCCTAATGATTGGTATATATGAACTCATGTTTATAGGTGTTTTTGCTATACATAAAATCTCTAACCCTTTTTTGAGTGTTACTGCTTTTTGGAACTTCCCTCAGAATGTCTCCCACCACAGTGTTTTACAGGTTAACTGAGGTCTGTGGAAAAATTCCTTGAGCATTTTGCATCCACTTTTCAGTGGCATTGAGTGGGTGCAGCAGTTGTATCAGAATCACTCACATTTCTGTTCTCTCCATTTCTAGTTTACTTAAGTTAAATACAAAGCATTCTAATAAAATGCATCCTTTACTTTTAACCTCTGATTTATACCTAGAGAGCCTTATAGATATTTTTCCTACTGGCAAACAGGATTCTTTTCCTGACTAGTGAAGAATAATACAAATAAACTTTCAAATTAATTGATTTCATAATTAAGTTACAAAGGAGGCATTAAATATCACATTTTCAAAATGCCTGGAGTGAAAATAAAGTGGTATTGAGTTTTTCAAAGGATTTATCCTAAAGCATTGTGTAAGATGTTCCTCTGGGCATAAATTACAATCACTGAATGTTCCATACTTTCCCTCTGGTCTTCAGGACCTGGGATTTCTGAAAGATGATTTTACTAGTAGAGGCAGACTGATAAGACTTTGAGTATCTCAGTCTTTACCATGCCCTTCTTTTGGCTGCTTATGTATTTCTATAATCCTTTCTTATTGCCCTTTGCATTTCTTGCTGGTATTGACTCTAAATCAGACTGGAATTGCCTAACCCTATCTGTGATCCACCAGAATAACTTTATATTCTCACAGAGTATAATTGCATTTTATTAATGTACACTTAAAAGATAGGAAAACCATGTGAGGAATTTTAAAAAAGCTTATTTAAGAATAAATCTTGAACATAGATATTTATATTCTGCTTATGTTTGCCTGTAGAAAATATTATTTGCCATCCTGTGGAAAAAATACAAACATGAAGTCAATTTGTTTGGTGAAAATCTAGTTAGCTGTATGAATTCAGTTACCCTGTGCTTTTTAGTGAGGTGCTCGATTGACCATGTAGCAGCACACAGTGTATATCCCATTAAATATCTCTTGGAAAGTAAATGTTAGAAAATTGTGATGGAGGTTCTTCCCTAACCCAGGTTATTACTCATTTTTACTCTTCAGAAATCTTTCAGAATCATAAACCAGCTTGGATTAGAAGAACTTTTAGGGTCGTGTGGTTTCAACCCCTTGCCATGGCAGGGACACCTCCCACTAGACCAGAGCTGCTCAAAGACCCTGACCCTTATGCAACCTCTGACTATTTAGTGATTACCCATCTCTTCACAATAAAGGAAAGAACATTGAGCAAAGGACAAAAATCAGTGTCAGTTACATGGAAGCACTAAAGAGTGACTTAGATTAATAGCAGTGAAAACCAGTTGTGGGGTTTTTAAGGTACTTTTTATGAAAAATTGCATGGTCAGAAGTGCAGTTACTATTTTTATTCTTAGTGTTTGTTAAGTGTAAAACCTAAGTGCCAAAAAGTGGATTCAGTGTTTCATTTCAAAAGCTATTTTCAAGCAGGATCTTCAAACTTCTGAAAGTAACCATTAACCACTTTTGTTTGTGGGCATTGGTGATGCAGGCAGGAACATTCTAAGGAGCAGAAAGATGACAGAGCCCTGGGAGTGGTCTAAGGGACTTATGCTTCCAGTGGATCCCTGTGTGCATGGGAATGAGCAATGCTGGGGAACATGCCACCAGTGTGATCTGCCACTTCTTCTGTAGTATCCCCACAAAGATCTTTTCCTCTTTCATAGGGTCTCAGTAGCAAGCTAGTGCTTTTCACTCTGTCCTTTGTGCTCAGCATCCTGAACACCATCATTGTCTTTATCTCCTAAACTTACAGTCATCATCTGCTGATAATCCACTTTGCTGTCATCTACTCTGTTGGTGGCTGGCTGAAAACATTTGCACATGTGCTTCCCACCTGACTATGATCAGCCTGTTCTTCAGGACTATTGTCTTTATTTTTGTGCATCCCAGATTCCATTTCTCAGTGGATGAAAACAAAGTGGCCACTGTGATCTGTACCTTGATGATCCTCATGGTGAACCCTCTCTTCCACAGCCTCAGAAACAAGAGGTGAAGGAGGATGCACTGAGGAGGATGACACACAGAATAATAACACCAGGAAAGAGACAGACTTTGACTGGAAGCCAGCTCCTCACAGCTGCATAAGCTGTTGTTTCATTCTGCCTTTATGTTCTGCTTGCAGAAAAATTAACATTGCCTTTCACTTGGAGTAGTCCATCCTCTGTAATGGAGCAGCCTGGGATCAGCCTGGGATACAGCACTGCCTGTATTCTTTCTCCTAGGGTGTGAGCCTGTGACTCTGGGCTGTGATAGCCCAGGTGAGGAGCATGTCACATCACATGTCCACTCCTTAACTAGTACACTTTAATTTAGGATGAGTGACTTCTGGGGTCATTTTAGATATCAGCATACAGGTGAGACAAAACCTCGTTTGGCTCAAGAGCAGAGTGTCTCCTGTTTGCATTACAGCTGGATAGTTTTTTCCTTATTAATTGTATTACTTAATTTGGATAATTTTAAATGACAGTACATTTGGATGTAATTAACTTTCCTCTGGAGAAAAAGAAGGAAAAAAAAACCCTAAGAAAAGAAAATAGCAGAGTAGTTGTTACGCTTCTTCAGGGCATGAGATATCTCTGGAGACATGAAATACAGGAGACAGAGTCTGAGTTTACCCAACATTCACATCCATACACCCAGCAAAATGTGGCTCCTGCAGTCTTTCTCCACAGCTGGTTTATACTAACTTCCGAAGTCCTCATGTAGCCAATGCCTCAACCCACCATATCACACCATAATTTGAATTGTTCCAACCTGGGCCCTTGTCTAATACTTATTTTTCTGCCTCTTGCCCTGCTTCCACAGCAGATTGGCTTGAGGTTAGATGGAGTGAAGAGTAAATTGCCAAGAGTCCTTTCTAAAATAACAAAGTCTACCCTGAAGAAACAGAAAACAAGAGAGAGCAATTGATATTGATGTGCCTTTCTGGACTAGGATGTCTTTTGGTATAAATCTCTTGACTAGCAAGAGCAGTAGCTAAAATACTATCTGTATCTCCCAACTCTGCCTAGAGTCACACTGCAGCCTACAGTGCTCCCACTAGTGTCCCATTTTTTGTGTCAGCAAGAAAGATCCCACTGAATTTACTGATGTGGAAATAGGTCTGTAGTCCTCCAGGGACTAGAGGAACAAACACTGTCTAATCAATTCCATTTCAAAGGCTGACATGTGCTCCCACTCAGATGTGCTACTTGAAGATATGTGTAAGACACTGGACAGTTTATTTTGTACTGTTGCAATTCACAGAAACTGTTAATATGTAAAACTGCATTGATTTCTTTTGATCACCTTCTCAAAAAGTGCTGTGGAAGAAATAAATGCCCATATGTGTGTGTATTTTATATATATGGTCCTCTGAAAACCATGAATATTTATTTTAATGCTTCTCTTAGTAGGCCTTTCCTTTGTTTTTTTTTTCTTTTTCTTTTTTTTTGTTTGTTTGTTTCGTTGGGTTTTTTTGTTGTTTTTGTTTGTTTTCTTTGGGGGTTTTTGGTATGTTGTTTTTTTTTGGTTTTTGGGAATTTTGTTTAGGTTTTTGGAGGGGCGTGGTATTTTGGGGATTTTTTTTAATGGGGTTTGGTTTATTTTGTTTGTTTCAGGAAAATTTAGTGTGTAGTAAAGAACACAGGCTGACTGAAGGAAGACCAAGAGATCCTGCTTGTCACTTGACTGCTGACAGTGCAGAACTGTCTCTTGGGGACAGAGGGGAGTGTTTATTTTGTGCAGAGAAGAAATAGTAGAATTACACTCTTTGATAGTCCTTTGGGAGCTTAGCACTAACACCACACTGTCTCTGTGCCCTCCATAATTGTCTTTTCCTGCATATAAATCTCAAAATGGATAGGAGTTATCAGAGTGAAAGATATTTTAATTCAGTGTCATATTGCTAATACTAAGTACCATTGGTGTTTATATGTAAAAGTGATTGCCTGTATGAATTTCTCTTTAGTAGCATAACTTTGAATAATTTGACTATATTAGAATAAAACTCTGTTCAGAGAATTGAAAATCTCTGAAAATATTTATGCTTTATTTTATACTTCTAGATGCATCTGATGTAATTTCTGGTAACATTCAGCTTTGTATTAAGCTGTGCTGTTAATTTATACAGATTTTCATATAAAGAATACCTGATTTTATGGTGTCTCAGATGTTTTCATCTCAAGGTCTTATATGAAATGTGTGTAGGAGTACAGGTATTTTTGTTTATACTGTTATTTGCTCCAAGCTATCCTTTAAAGGTTCAACTAATTCTGTATTGCTGTAGCATGGGATTGTGCTTATTTAATAATCAAAATTATTCTGAAATCCTGCCTAATATATAAAATTATCAATTAAGCATGGTCTGTTATGCTTTAATAGACTTTGTTCCCCTTCAGAAGCTCACTTTTCAGGGTAAGCTCTTTCTGATACTACCAAGATCTCAGTAATGGAGGAACATGCCTGCTCTGCAGACAGATTCCTGGTTCTTTCCCCAGTTAGATGTTCTAGTGCCTATTAAACACAGAGCCACTTCCCTTTTGATTTCTGTCGGGGGGGCGGGGGGGGTGGTGGTGGAATCTGCATTCCTTTCCTCCTTGTGTTGGGCCAATGATGGGATATTGGAAAGCTTTTGTTCACAAAGGAAAAACCTGCCTTTCCTCCAGGTGCTCTAACCCCAAATCTTGCTGGTGTCCTAAACAGAAAATATCAGTAATACAGCCTGTCCTAAATATTATCATCTGAGAGTGATTAGCAAAACACTGCACTTTTGATAAGAAAACAGGTAATTCTGGGTTCCTAGAAGACCTTGTTACTGATCTGAAAACTAAATATAAGATCTATAGTAATCTATCTTTTTAAAAGTAAGCAGAAGAAAGACTTGCCAAAGTATATTTCCTTCTGAAAAAAGCAACTGATGCTCACACAGGAATAATAAAGAAAAATGTCAAGGGCATATTTTGAAATGCCAGTATATCTTGATGTCCAAGAACTTTGCTTTTTTAAAGTATTTTATTTCAAATCTGTAGTTTATGCTCCATGATACATTATTTTGACTTTGCTTTCCTATTGCAATGATAAGAGCTTTATAATAAAAAGTCAATATCTTGTTGCTCTTGTCACAGATGTTGTATAAAAATGTTTCTGGGAAGGGAAGAAATACATCTTATTCATACCGATTTTGTGGGTCAGTACAGCGAAAATGCACGTGAGGAAGTAGAAAATCCTTTCAATATTAGAGAGCTCACATAGTCCTGCCTCAAACAGTTTCAAGTCAATGTCTTCACAGAGCTGAATTTGTTTGATTCTGTTAAAAGTCTCAGGAACACAGCAGACACAGCTCCTAATCAGTATTCAGGAGAGGGAAATGGACTCTGAAAAGGAGAAAGAAAATCAACCTGAAGCCATATTGTTGATGGGAGGCCACCTTGACTCTCTGACAAGTATAAAGAATCTTTGTGTCATGTGAAATCTCTTCAGAGTAATTCTTCTGAAGTAGTGAATTTGAGAAGAACCAGGGGACACCAGTCCAAAGATCACATTGAAAATGAATTATTCATTTCCCTGCTTGTTAAAATCTTATTTTCAATCACAGGTACATGATCTTCAGTTCTTCATTTGTTTGATGAACTGTGAAAGAGCAAACCCTCTAACTCATTTCTTGAAGTGTTTTGGGGTTTTTTGGACTGTGCTTGATCCTTGAGAGGAACAGATGAGAAGGAAAGAAAAATATATTATTAAATTTATTTGAAGGTGGGTAGTACACTTTGCTCTCTAGCTGTGGCTAAAGAGCCAATAAGAAAGGCGTAAACCAATGCCTTTCTCTCTTGATGCAGGGGGTGGGGATGTGTTGGGGGAAGGAGAAGGACAGAAGGGTTTGGACAATACTCTTAGGCACATGTTGAAACTCCTGGGGATTGTGCTGTCCCAGGGTCCCAGGCAGAGAGCTGGACTCAATGATCTTTGTGGGTCCCTTCCAACTTTAGCTTATTCTGTGGCATAAAAATGTACAACATGATACCATCCTAGGTTGTGTCATGTTATAAAAGATAGCTAGGATCCAGTTTAGACTGTTAGATTTGAAATTGATCTCAGCATCCTAGATGTCTCATGCCCTTGACATTACAGGTACTGATTCTGGACCTAGCAACACTGACAACAGTGGACTAGGAGATGTGCTTTTTCAAGTTGGAAAATTACCTCATTTGCGAAACAAACTAAATACACACAGCAGTGAATTCAGAGTCTACCAATGTTTTCCTCACTAACATTCTTTGATAGTCAACATTAATTACCTTCAAGTCCTCTCAAAGGGCTCATTATCTGTGCAGCTAAATGATATGTAGAGAATATAGATAGATATAGATGTATATTTTAAATTAAAAAATACAGATAGTTTTGAAAGTACACACCAGTACTTCAGACTACTGGATAAAAATCAAGTCTTCCTCTGTCTGGTAACTGCTTGGAAAATCCCTAAATTTTACTTCATTGTAGCATTCATTGATAAGGCAGAGTAGCAGTGCTGTGAAGTGTGAATGCACAGGCATGCATATATCTTGAGCATTTCACAAAATCTCAAAGATTTTACAAATCATTTTGATATATCAATTCTGCAGAAATTTGAACTGTGGTAACAAAAATGTAATTCCTTTAAATAAAACATTTATTGACTCTTTCTGGGGTTCCTTCATTCATCCTTTTGTAGCTGAGTACTTGTTAATTAAAGACCAGCTTATTACTTCATACTGCTAAGGAAAAATTAATAGGATGTAAGGGTGATATCTCAAAAAAGCAATGTACCATACTAATTTGAAAAACTCCTTTTCCATTTGATGAGTGATGCATAGCTTAGCTCTTGTAGACCACCATTACTGACAAAAAAAAAAGTAACAGGTCTTGATCTATTCTGTCTTGAGACTGGGATGTGATCAATTTCAGGTTTCTTACGCCTCTTGTAGAGCAATATTGATTTCACGAAAACATCCTTTCAAGTGTTTGTCTAAGAACCAGCTGTGCCCATAACTAGTTTTAAATATCTGGGTCTAAACATGTTTTATTATAAGGTCACTGATGGAATGTAATGTGAAAGAAGGAAAAGAATGAGTGGAAATGTCTTGTGCTTACTAAGAAATTGCAGAGTTCTTCAGTTAGTGATATGTGAGGCAAGGCAAAGAAAAGTGCAAGATACAATGTAGAACACATTTGCACCTTCTCTGTACAAGAAAGACTTGCTAGACTGAATCAGCAAAAGAAAAAAGAGTTCCTAATGAAGCATGTGTTAGGCTTTATGGGCAGTATGATTATTTGTTGAGAGGATTAAACTTCATACAGGATTTTGTACACTTAATTGGAAATGAGGAGTTCACTCCTACATGCTGCTGTATTTACTAACTTCTGGTGAGGACATCAGAAATCTGTTCCACCAGGGTAAGAAATTTTGGTTTTGTCAGGATGTTGCTGGAAATTATACATTATTCCACAAAGTGGATGGAGAAATTCCTTTATTTTATTTTCTTAGAGAACACATCATTTTCTGTTTTAAATTCTGCGGATTGATGCTTACACTAGAATTTGCTGAATAATTAAAATTTTGAAGATTTTTTTTAAGCTAAAGAAAAAAACCCAGTCATTAGTACTACTTGGGGCAATTAATCCAGACCTAAGTTGCACAGGTAAATCAATTAAAATAACTGTGGTTTCTTCATCTCACAAAAGATCTTAATTTTCCTTTATCTGGTCCTGCTCTAAACTCTGTGGAAGCCAAAGGAAACAGTTTCTTTAAATTCAGTATATTTATTTTTTCATTCAAGGTTGGCCATCCCTGTCTGTACATTAAAAGAATGTCTTATGATCATTTCTTTCTGACTGCTGTGCCTGGCCATATATGCTGTGTGTAAACATTTGCATTTTAAGTATTGTGGCTCCCCCATTATATGCACACATCTTTGCTTGCTAGTGGAACTTCCTGCTCCATCCTGGGGGCTTTTTGCCTTGATCACCTAGCATATGTTGGTATAGAAGTTGCCATTCTTAGACCTAAGCAGCAAATTGCAGGGTGTCGTCACTTTCATGTTGCTTTGGAGGCAAGGACCAAGAGATCATACTAACAGTTTGGATCATGTCTATGCTTAAACTGTAGATATCTGCCAGAAAATGGTGCACTTTCTTATTCATTTCTAGATTATTTCCACAGCTTGTGAGTAGAAGGGCTGTTTGCTTGGCAGAGAATACTTAATTCATCAGTCTTGGAGCTAAAGTTCATAATAAGACTGACAACTTTTTACATGAGAAAGTATGTTTACTAAAAATGCTTCTTTGTTAAGATCTTGGCTTTTCAGTAAAACTTTATTAGTTTAAAATAATATCATCTCTTTCTTTCCATGTATGATTTCATCTCAGTATTTTCAATATGTTTATGAAAATCTACTTGCACTGTGAATACCAAAGTTAAATGTTAGAATTGGTCTATACCAGTGTTTCCATAAAATACTAGAAGTTTTTGCAGAACCTGCCAGTCTTGACTGAATGAGGGTTGGGAACTGATTCATACATTCATCTTCTCCACTCACATTCTGCCTCTGAGGTTTTTTTTTATTTAATCCAGAGGCTTGCCCACAAGAGACCAGAAACCTTTGCATATAATCAATTTTGTTCGTTTCTGTATGGCTTCTACCTGTTTACGTTACAAATGAATAGCTGACTTGTTCCTCATAAGTTATTACTTGGTACTTGAAAATATTGATTTGTTTCATGTTATTTCTGTTTTAGAGCTTACATAGGCTTTCAAAAAAAGTTATCTATAAGTATCAGGATTCTAAGATTAAAAAACAAAAGCATGCAAATCTCCACAACTTCATCTAACAATAAAATTGAGTGGTTGCTTAATCAATAGAAGAGAAATAGGTAACTTTGGCAAGCATTGTCAACTCAACTGAAATACAAACAGAAAAAATTTATAAAGCCTTTCTCAGCAAGTCAAGAAGGAGAAGGAAACATTTTAGAGCATGAAGTAGGTATTAAAGAAATTGGAGGCTTAATTCATACTGCCACCTTTTTTTACAGTTGGTATCCAAAATTGGGCCACTTAACCTGGATGGTATTTAACCTTATTGCTTGTATATCTCTGTTGTGAGATAACAAAATAGTCATAGAATTTTTTAATTTCATCACCTTGACTCTATTTTTGCTTTTTATTTTTCCTTTGCAGTTTCAGAATTTATATACTCTGTTTCTTTTAATCATGAGCTATTTCACATAACTTATCCTGTTGTTGTGTTTGAAATGTGGAATGGGATATGTCATTTTCAAAATGTGAAATAGTAGAATGGTAATGTGTTTTAGGGTGTTTATCTGACTTAGAAGAATCAAGCTCATGTTTGACTAGCGAAGACTTTGATTTTAAATATGTATTTATACAACTTTCATTTAAGTGAGGCAACCTTCATCAGAGAGTTTGGAGGATCCAGAATTATGCCAAAAGTACTGGTGAAATAAAAATTAAAATAACAAATATAACACAAAACATTTTAGATTACATTTATATAAGAAGAAATAGAGGATGGGATAAGCAGGTATAAAAAGACAGTGTAATGTTTTCATCTCTTTTGATGTATTCAGCAGAATCTTTTGCTGACTGTGGTTTTCATCAGTGCTCACCCCAGATATAGATTAGCCATAGGTGCTGCAGTCACAGCAGCAGGCCAAGTCTTCTACACTACAGATAATAAGTTAGAGGAGCCTCTGCATATGAATAATGGAAAAGGTTTGAGTGGTTCAGTGAGGGGAAAAAAAAGGCAATGCAAATGGATTCCTCTACTTACAGGTTTTAGGGTTCATTTCTGAAGATTTTATCCTAACAAATTGGTTGCATTTACAAGCCCAGTAAAACTTAAAGCTCTGTTACTACACTGCATCTGTTCTTGGTACAATGGTTTATTTTAAAGCATTTAAATACTACTTGTCAAGTAAATTACATATCTGAGAAATACAACCAAGTACATTGGCTGGAATACAGTCTGAACAGCTTTGAATTTTAAGCACTGTGATATGTGGTATATCAGAAACTTGGTAATGAAAAATGTCCTTATCCTGGTGAAATGTTCATATTCATTGCTACTCTGGTTCTAACTTGTCCCCTCATCCCCTCACTCTGAAATTGTTGGGGGAAAGAGGTTCCTATTTTCTTGGGATCTCTCCTAATTTTTTCTTGTCATGTTAGTCTTCATATTTTTGAGGGTTGTTTTTTTCATTTTTGGAACCTGGAGAGAAAAATGGAGTCTCACTGACAAATTAATGGACAATATTTATGCTTTTAGGCAGTAATACTTAAAGGGTATGTTTAAATTTATTGCTTGTTATCTCTGTTGTGAGATAACAAAGCCAGTAGCAGAGTAAATTTGAACATCTTGATCCTTGTTCTTCAGACTACAGTAAAATAAACTGATCTGCTTTACTATAATACACACTGTGAATCAAAAAGTATGGTACTTTACCATTCAGAAATCTCAGATGCTGCTTCACAGAAGTTATCCTGTTACTTCAGAATTTCTAAAGGTTACTGAAGTAACATAAATAAGTATTTAATTTAGAGTTAATTTCACTATCAGTCTTACTGTGATATGGGAAGCTCGAATGCACAATGCAATGCAGTCATTCTTTCAGTCATTGGTGGTAAAGGAGCAAGAAGTCAACAGACATCAAAAGGTAATTTTGGTCATACTTGGGACTTCTGCACATAATTTCACACATTGGCATGAATACCTAACTTTATTCTGATTTGTCTGCATGGTTGCTGCTGTAACAGGAGGCAAAAAACCCCCACAAATCAAAAAGGTATAATTGTGTTCCAGAATGTTCTCTGGGGTTCAACTCTAAACTACTATACTAAAAGCATAGGCCTGCATAAAATAGCAATTAATAGAGCTTAAAGACTAGAAGATAATATGAATATTCCTAGATATTAAAAGGCTACGCAGCTATTGATAGTAGAACAGCTTGAATGCATGAAGAGACACAGCTGAGGTGATAGTAAGAAGCAACATCTTGAGCTTAAGCCAATAAAAAAACATAAAAAATCCTACCGATTGTCCTGATCCTGTTGCTACTAGTTTCCTATCCCATTACAGAAAAGAACAAAGTGCTGAAGAACTTTTCTTGTTCTTTTACAATAAAGATTAATGATACTCACTTAACAATATATTTTAATACTGAGTTTCTTAAGCCTAGTGTTCTAAAGTGGCTGAAGGGCAAGTGAAGGGTCAGACTAATTGACAGCTTTAATCTGCTGTGGCTAGATTGAAGAACACAAATGGCACTCAGTAATGTGGTAAAATAGAAAGACCAGGCTCCAACTTGTCCCAAAAGATATCTGAAGATATCAAGATGAAAGGTTCTATTTGACCTGGTATTTTTCTTTTTTAAAGCAAAGTATTATAGATGAAGGATTTTAGGTACTTTGAGTACTTCTAGAGAAACAGAAGTGTTTTGTAATTGATTTCCTTTAAAGTAATACAAAAGGCATGAAATGAGACAAAGTCTGAAACTCACTGCTTCAGACATTTTTGGAACAAGAGCACTGGCTTTTCTTTGGTGTCATAGGACAGCACTAAAATCATCAGATTCCAGTAAGGCAAATTGATGTTTCCCCTCACCCCCCGACAACTGTCTATCAAAAAGAGCCAGAAGAAGGGAAGAACTTGAAGAAAACCTTAAGTTTTTTTTTGTTATAAACACTGGGAATTACTTGGATCGTAAGAAGGTAGGGAAATCAGGACCTTTACAACATTTTCAGTTTCAAAAACTTAGTATTCTGGAAACGCTTTTTTTTTTTTTTTTTTGAGAGCTCTCCAAGTAAAAGCTGTTTTTCAGCTTCATCTTGGTCATCAGCCAGGAGGTGGTTGCAGGTCTCTTTACTTTCCTCACAGTTCCCATATATACATTTCTCTGTCTATAAGAGCTCTTGGACTGTAGTGTAAGGACTGTTCTGGACTAGATACCTTCCAAAATCTTGACTAAATCAAAATTCCTTTTATTTACTGCTAAGTGCTGATACTTCACTTGCTTTCAGAATGGCCATATGTGTTTTTCTGCTTTGCTTTATCTATCTGTCTCCCTTTGGTATTAGGTCTGAAACTGCTAGAATATCAATATGCCATTTTCTTTGTCCCTTGTTTGTTGTTTGCTTGGCATCTCCTTTTTGTTTTTATTATCAGTCTTAGCTGAGTCTAAGAACTGCACGTCAAGGATGATACAGCTAATAAAATATATAGTTGTTTCCTATAACTTGCTTTTGTTCTTTAAAAAAACAGAATTTTTCCTTCTGGTTGAAGAACTTCTGTATTATTTTCAGGAGGCGGGAATTTTATTCAGATGAAGATTAATTAAGACAAATAGTCTTTCTTTTCTCATCATTTCAATTGAATGTAAAAATGGTGACTGATTTCCCCCTCCCCCCATATGTCCTTTTCCTTACTGTTTCTTATAATGAAAAATGTAATATCAGTAATGAAATGGAATATGGGCAGGAAAGTACTCACACCTGTGTTTGTGATAGTATGAAGAGTTTAATGGAGATGGAAAGCTCATTATTGATAATATTCAGCCAATTTGTATTTAATAAAAATGCTTTTTTCCTGTAGTAAAATTGCAGTTTCAATAAGTTTTTTGAGACATAAGACTGATTGAATGTTGTCTATACTTACTGCTTTGAAGAAATGGCTAATTAAGAAGACATCATGACCCTTTTATTCAAGGCTAAATTCTGCTCAGTTAAAAGGAGTTATTTCCCATATTAATTGAGGAAAGATACAACACTATAATTCATTTTGCAGGCAACATAAGGTGGGAATTGCATCTACTTGGACCATAATCTGACACAGATATACTGATAAACAGTACTTAAACAAAAACTTTTACTTCAGCATTTTATAAATTTTCTTTTTTTCTTACAAATGCTTCTCTCCTTTTACATTATGTAACTCAGCTGACACTGCATACTGAGAAAGCCAGGTATTGAACTTTTTAATATACTCAAAATTGTTAGGTTTTAAATGTTGTCAGAAATATTGAATATATGAAAACAAAGCAATCCAAAGACAAAAAAAAAAAAAAGGGATACTTTAAAATGGATTTTGTTTTAATTGATTTTTACTTTTAAAAGTGAATTTAGTGTAGGATCCAACTCTGCTTTGTTTAAGGAACTTCAAAGGATCAATGCTTGGTATTTTAAGTAGGTTGTATAGAAACCTGGTTCCTGACTTTTTGCTTTAATGTTTTTCAGAAGTCTGTTATCAGCTCTTTAAGACTAGATTTCTTCCAAATAGACAATAAAATTGACAGTAAGTATATGAGTATACGAGGGTATGTTGGCATAAACAGGAAGGAATCTGGGGTTCCAAAGTGCATCATGCTTACACAATGTATGGAAGAGTTTAAGATGGAATGATTTTGGAAGATCTTTACCCCTGGGTGAATTTAATTAGCAGGCAGAAACATTACAATAATAGGGAATATATTTAATTCCCTTTATAGCTGTCCCCACTGTCCTTTGCTATCCTCAGGCACTCACAAAACAGAAAATCTGATAAAAACCTTCTCTTACAGTTTGTCTTCAGGAAGAGCAGTTATGAATTGTTCATAACTGTTCATTAGCCTGAGCTCTTGAACTCCATTAAAATGCTTCCGTAACATTTCATTAAAAAAATTAAAGAAGAAATGAGAAATTAAGCGAAAAACTAGTATGAGTTAGAAGACATTAACATCTGTTGAGCTCAGGCTTTAGGTTATAGTAAGAGGCAAAGAGAAGACAGAATACAATCATAGTGCATCAAGGGATTGACAAAAGAGAAATAGGGTGAGTACAATATTTGGTACATGAGAAAAAAAAAATGGTACCTGTACAAACTTATACAGTTTTAGAAAAGCAGTGATGCAAGTGGAATAAAGTAGAACAGAAATAAGTAAGGAACTAAGCTTATAGTGACTTCAGCCAAGTACTTAAATGCTGTTGCAAGAAGCTTTGCATAGACAAATATTTTGGGTTTGTGGCTTCTTTTTCTTGAAGAGGATTGTAGTATGGTACGTGTGTTTTTGCTTTGGGGTTCTTGGGGTTTTTTTTGGGTTTTTACTTGTGCTTATTATTTGACCTTAGGCATGAAATTCTTCAAGCTAATAGGATCTTATACTGTAATATTCTTGTTAGAAACTGCAGTTTTGTATATTGTGTTCTGCATTTCAACCATAGTATGAACCTTTGCAAGATTTTTAATCTTATTCCACAGAAAAGTAATATGTTAAGTGATAACTAGTGGGATGTAGTATGTGAAGGCTGCCTATTTTAGGCTGGATGTTTGTGTTAGAAATATACTATTCTTAGATGTGGAATTAATATGAATATTTGCTTCAAGAAGTAGCTTGACACCTGTGGAGTGAAGAGGCTGGACTTTATTTTTATATGTGCTTTAACTAAGGAATTGTTTGAAAAGGTATTTTATATTTCCAAATCCTGCAAGTCAAATAATGACAAGTGCAAGATTTATTTAGGATTAATTAAAAGCATAGGTTGCAATTGTGAACTAATAATGGAAAGCCAGACTGCCTAGCTCTTTCTGCCAAAACAGTCACCATTCGACGTGACTTCGCAAGGATCTAATACTGGTGGATATACTAGTTTATAATCAATGCATTTTATCAAACATAAGAAAGATGGTCCAAATAATTATATTTAAATCCTGCCTTTGTGTGTTGATTAGTGATTTCTGACTCTGTTTATCTGTATCTTGACAAGACTCATAGACCCACAATCCCACTGGGATTTCTTTTCTGCCCACTGGAATATGCCTGATCTCAGTCTCTTCTCACAAGGAGAATTTCCACTAGTCCTCTTTCAGGAGCTTTTGGAAGGACTCCATCTTAAGAAATTGCAGACCTTGACCTTAATTTCAGCTTCCTGATCAGCTGTGCAATTTCACTTTGATGTGGTGGTGCCAAAGCTAGGTATCGGAACGTCAGTGGTTTCTTTAGCACTGTCATGCTAGCAGGAGCTGTGAGAAGCACTGGAGACTGTAGGACAGGGATAATGTGACAGTGGCAATATCAGGCAGGAGAAGGCAAAGGCTAAAGCTTGGCATGGAGTGAAAAGGGTCAGTTTCCAAAAAGGTCATCTCATGTCCTCAGCTCCCACTAAGGAAGTGAACACCATCACTGGTGTTCTGCAAAGCAATGTGATCCCAATAAACAGGTTGGATATGCTCCAGATTTCCCAGAGAAGTTTCACTGGAATTCAGCCCATGCCAGTGGGAGGGAAGAACATCCTGCACACATGTTCTGAGGCGTGAGACCTTGGTTTAGGCTAAAGAATGTCAGGGAACTGACAGGAGACCCCCAGTCTCTGAAGAGGTGTCTAGAGGATGATGAGCTCCAAGAACCCTGATGGGAGCCCTGCAGAACCTCATCCATAGGACTAATTGGTCTCTTTCCTCTTCGCACCAAGCATCTCATGGACTAGAAAAGGAATGCTCTGGAGAGTTTCTGGTCAATGTTTGGATAATAGCTTTTCCCCACATCTCTCCCAGGGCTGTTCTCAGCTTTGGTGCCCTTGGACAAAGAGATCTGCCAGGTGGATGTTGTCAGCATTGCGGGACAGATCAGACAGCAGCCACAACAAGCAGTGCTCTGGGAAAATCAGCACCCTGGTGAGCCTGGCAGGCTCTTCAGTCCCAGCCTGGCCTGGTGGATGACAGTCCCAGTGTCCACAAGAGTGGCTTTACATCCCTTTACCAAAGTGCTGAGGTTTCCTACTAATTAGTACTATTAATCACTAAGGCTAATTACACAAATACAAAGAATACAAAATAAGGATGTTTTCAAAATTAAAATAGGGTGTCAGGTTTTTCCTTCAACTTTGTATAGTAATCAAGATACTACTGATGTATCTATTTGCATAATAGTAAGCAATATGCCTTTTTATTTCTTTAATCATCTGACTTGTAACTTATTAAGCAGCAAGTTAAATTTGACCATATATCAATGTGCTCATATTGTTTGAGTGTTACAGGAAGAAAAATGCACATAGAAATGCTGGTTTTTGCAGTGTTATTCCCTGTCTGTCCAGAGGAAATGCATAATACCCTCCTGAGACTTAGAGAATACAGGTGAGAAAGCTAGAGAAATAATAGCTATTGCACCAGAATGCTGCCTAAAAGACTAAAGGAAGGTGGGAAAGTGTAACAATGTTTTAAAAAATGGATTTAGAAAGCATTATTTCATGACAGCACCATGATTACTGAGAAAGGTACTGCTAACAAATTAATTCACTTTTCCGGGCTGCATTGAAGGATGGTTATAGATTTGATATTTACTACTTCAAATTTCTCATATAAAAAGATAAGATGAGCAAGAGGCCAAAAATTGAAAAATAAAAAAAATATTAAAAAAGCAGCAAACATGCACATATTTTTTTGCACTGGTTCAGTGTCATCTTTGCACTTCTTTTCATTGCCATCATGACTATTGACAGAAAGACTTATCTGAGCATTTAACATCTCTGGTTGAATTTTTCCTGTCGTTATATTTTTTACAAGACTTTAGAGGTATGACCTCTGTCCTGATAATCTTATTTTTGCTTTGGTTCTCTCCAGTTACATATCTCATCTACTCTGCAATTGACTGACAGCTACCTTTCATTGGTTGAATAGATAATTAGGTGATATAAAATGCAGACTGGCCACAAAATGATCTCTGTAGGAGTGGTATATAGCCACAGAATTTAAGGGCTGCTTGGTATGTTAAGAACATGGAGATGTGTATTGCTGTGTTAAAATTAGGTACGCTTATCTAGTACATGAGTGTGCATGTTAAATTTGAAAGAAGGCTTTAGTTGATAGTGCCCTTTGTTTAAGCAGGTGTTAGCCAAAATAATAGCCTATTGTGATGTGACTTGTCCTCTATAATACATTTTCCCCTTTCCTACAAGGTGCATTTGGGACTACAATAGTTCTACTTTAGAATAATTTGTGAGTATAGCAATAATTAATGGAAGTTTCAGAGGGTGTCATTGAAAAGGTTTCCTGTGTGTTCAAAAAATGTGAGATAAATTGAAAAGTAGCATTCCAATGTCAACAAGATGGCATGAAATGGATCTGTACTTGCATGATTCACTTAAGACTCAAACAATGAAAGACTACAGGTACTCTTCTCTTAAAACTCTTGTAGTATTACTTTGTCCCCTATTAATCCAGTGTGTTTGGTTTTGCCTTCCTTGTACTTCCCCAGGTTCTCTGGAGAATAGTTTTCCAACCCATTGTAGTTGAAGAAAATTCTGTGATTTTACATCAGTGTATTTTGCTGCTTTGTTTTGAACTAACATGAGAAAAGAAAAATCTAAAAATTAATCTAGGCTTTTAAAAAATAATTATTTTGAGATCAAATAAGAAAATTAAACCCAAATTATATTGAGAGCAAAATAATGTTTTAAATTTATATTTTTTTTCTGAGATAGGAATGGGCTCTTCAGTTTTATAAACACCTGACTTCAATCTTTAATCTGCAGAAGGCATTTCCTTGCACAAAATTTCATTTGAATGGAAAAATATAGCTGCATTCAAATAAAACTGTATATCATAATCAAATTCTGCAAATTCCATTAAAATTCTGTTTTATTTAACTTCTAGCTTAAAAGTGTTTGTACAAACAAAGAAGATTTTAGGTGTTATACTAGGTGAAATTGGACAGAATTAATATTTTCCACTGTCCAGGTGCTCCTATTCTTTCTGTGAAGCATCTTTGTAAAATCCAGCGTGATGTGCACTAATAATTATATTAGCTTAAAAACTAAAAAATTCAACAAAATTTTTCTACCATGTGTTGAATGAATAGATTCCATCTGTGCTACATAAATGTACAAGACAAACTCAGTTTTCTTATTTACACTGACATAAGTTAATGCTACCAGTAGTGAACCATGTTGTTCTTGTGGACTTGGGAACCTAAAGTTAAAGCTACTTGAAATTAAATAAATACACAAAATAAATGTACAGTCACATATATGCACATGTGTAGAAATCTATGACTCTTCTCCCAGGAAAAATAAAATTTTCAGCAGCTAGGCTTTTTATTAATGGAAAGGTATCTTCGCTGCATGATAAATATTTATTCTTTCACTCTTCTGAATTTCATTGTAGTGAAGCAGAAATACTTATGTACTTAAAGCTCTTACTCTTAATTTTAGAAATTGCTGTGGAAGAATGGAGTAATTAGTGAGTTGCATAGGAAGATGTATATGTGCAAGACAGCACTGAAGCAAAATTAGGCCTAAGCACATCTTGAGACAGGGAAAAAAAGGAGTAGTACTTATTCAGAGCAATAAGTTCTTGGGATGAAGGACAGGAGAAAGGAAGAAGAAGATGGATGACTTCTTTGAATCTAGATGCTGTTATCAGGAGATTTATCCCATTCTTGGTTATACCATTCATCAGTGTCAAGCTGGAGACTAGTGGTGCTTATTGCTACCCATTATTGATCAGTGGAACTGACAACAGATTTATAACTGGACATGATTACATGGCTCCAGACAAATGAAAATATCACACCTCTCCTTCCCCCATCCTCCAGTCAGGAAGTCATCCTCATGTTCTGTAGTACGTCTGATGGAATGGTAAACCCAAACTTGGTTTAGTACAAGATAGCCTTTTTAAACAAAAAAAAAATTATGTAAACTAAATTGCTGTATGCCTAGTAAATTCACAGTTGTTTATATCCTACTAACAAGACAACCTAACTCTCCCAATAAATCATAAAAGAGAAATAATTTCAGTGACTCTTTCAAAACATTGTTTCTGGACACAGCTACTTGTACTGACCAGTGGAAAAATCACACAATCTCAATTTACAATAATGTTGTCTGCTATGGTGCTCTTTTCACAAACACAAGAGCACATACATGCAAAAAAAAAAAAAAAAAAAAGAGTGAATTAAAAGAAAACAAAGAAAAATAGTCCAGAGAGACATGACCCAGAATTATTCAGAATTATTATCCTGGTAGACTTGGTCCTTGTTATGTCTTTAATGGCAAAAACTGTTCTCCAACATGCAGATAGAAAGCTGCAATTTCAACACTGAGTCTGGGGGTAGCATTTTTTCTTTGTGATGTGAACTCTGAAGGACATAGGTAATGAGTGAGTTTGTAGACTGGTTTCTGTTGAGATGTTTATTTCAGATATTGTTGATAATTTTCTGTGTTGTTCTCAAGACCTATGTCAGTCTATTCAGGCTAAACAGCCACTTTTAGTGTCCATATGGACATTTGAATCTCTCCTGTGACAAGGTTCTGAATTAGTTATCCACCTCTGTGTGTACAAGTAGGTTAAGTTGTTTCCAAAGTACTTTCCCATGTACAAGTTTAAAGCAAATGCTTTGTCTGTCATTCTGCTGACAAAATGTATGAACCTAACCTCTTCTGGACTTCTCAACAACTAACAGACAAACACAGCAGAACAGCACATCTTTTTTCCTCAGAAATAAAAGTATATCTGTGCTAGTTTAACACATTCAGTGCTTCTTCTGATGTTTTCCCAGTTCTCCAGTAGGAATTCAACTTTTCATGTCATCCAAGATTTCTGTAATTATGCTGTTTATTGTAATATTAGACAAGATCCACATGCTACATGTACATGTCTTGCCTTTTTACTATTTTTTTTGGTAATAGCTATGCATACTGCTGTTCATGTCCTCTCCAACCTGCCTTCAGGAAGAAAAAAATTCTTGTCCCAGATATTGTTTAACTACACCAATCTTAAGAGTTCTAATATGAACTGCATCACCAAACTGATATTTTCCTCTTAAATTTACAAATTATTTTTCTGTACTCAGCTGATGAACATAGTTGTTTGTATCAACTGATTTATCTAACAAATCTGTTGGCCACTTCTTCATTAGGTGTTTGGAAGTAAAACACATAAAATCATATTTCTACATGCAAGGACCCAGATTATTTCTGTGTGTTCTGGGTATATCAGTTCCCATTCTAGTGCCTGCTGTCATGTTTTCCTCCCACTTGCAATCAGACTTGAGTCAAACATAAATTTTGGTGATGAGTCTCTTTGTGTATTAAATGGAAACTGTTTCACAGTTCTTTTTTTGTATCTCTCAGTGCTTCCAGATTCCTGTGCAGAGCTTACTGACATCAGTATGGTTTGGATTCTCAACTGGAGAGTGCAGAACCAAAAGTTCAGGTTGCAACACTGACAGCTGAGGCTCAAAGTAAGGCTATTTTTTTTTTTTGTTTGGTTTGCTTTGGATTTTTTATTGTTTGCCATTCTGAGATAAGGTTTGTGTTCTGCTTAAGGCAACATGAATTCAAAGTGTAAGACAGGCAACTAGGATATGGCATAGTATGTTCTAGGTAAATTTACAATAGCAATACCTCTGGCAGATGTAAAAGTGAAGCTCTGTCAACTCCGATACATGCACAATTGAGTGAAATGGAAAAGAACATATGTGATTGACAGTACTAAAAATCCTAAATGTTCTTTAGTCTCTGTGGTGTCAACTTGATTTTTTTTTCTTCATTGTAGTTTTCTTTGTTAAGAAGAAATATTTAGATTATTTTTTTGTTTGTTTGTTTGAAGGGGCTATTTTGTTATTTTTTGGGTTTGGGGGGAATTTTTTGGTTTTTTTGTTTGGGTTTTTGGGGTTTTTTGAGTTCTTGGGGCTTTTGGTGGGGGTGTTGTTGAGGTTTTTTTTGGTTATATAATTTTTTTACAAAAAGTTTTTAGATAATGAGAGCTGAACACCATCTCTTATTTTTGTAGGAAAGGGTCACAGTAAAATTAATTACTTTTAAGTTTACACCATAATAGTGAGAATGAATTCTGAGCATAATTAGTTATATATCAGAGTAAAACTGAGCTAATGAAATACTCAGTAATAAGGCAATATTGTGATGGAATAACAAGTTTTGTCTTGGACATATTTCTCCCATTGCCTTTAGTATGTCTAGGATCTCCATCAGAGTAAATTATCAGGGAGCTCTGACAGCTGCCAGGTCTTGAGCAAGTCACACAGTTGAGACATGTTTGACCTTGAATAATCTCATCCTATGCTAATAAAGAAAATAATTCCAGCATTCATAGAAAACTTCTCAGGGGATTTTTTGTTTGTTTTATTCCTCTTTCTAAAGAACTTCCAGATAAATCTTCAAAACCTACTGTGGTTTTTAGAAGTGCTTTGAGAATACTGACCGTCAAAGAAATATTTGGCACTGAAGAGGTCTAAAGTCTGCAGCAGTTGCTAAGAGTTCTTTTGACTGTGTAACTAAAGGCCATGTTTATAGTGACTGCTTATTTTTCTCATTGCTAATCCTTGTGTTTGATTTACCACAACCGATTTTGTTCACTCTCATAACATGTTTTGTATGGAGTTTTACATCTTCTACAAGAGATCAACTTTTGAATCTTTGTTTATTTCTGTCTTTTTTGCTGTGGTAAATGATACTGTGAGGACTATTCCGTGCAATTGGTAAAAGATGCATTTATCACTTACCTACCTGGATTCTTGTTTCTCTTTTAAGATAGTTTTCAGCTTGGAATGTCTCTGCTCCTTTATGATCAAAACAAGAATGATCAGCTTGCTGCTCTGATGACCTAATTGATAGCATAAAAGGAGGAAAACAAAGTATGTGGTCATATCCTTAAAATTAACTTTCAATTATTATGCTTCATAGAAATCTATGTTTAACTGTCTAAGGAGAAGGTTTGCTGAGAAATGTGGAGGTTGAAGAGCAACTTGGGTAACAGCCAGTTTATGATCAGCTAACTTTGAAATTCAGTCTTCAATCAGGCTCATTTAAATAATAAAAAGTAACAGGCATAAAATTGAGAATTAGTAGTATGCCTAAAAAAACCAACCTGGTTTCAATCTAAGCTTTAAAAATTTAGTTTAGATTTTAATTTAGTTTAGCTTTGTCAGCTTACCCCCTTCCCAAACCAGTATTGCTAAAATCATATTTCTAATTTGTTTTAAATTACAACTCCTATTTTCCTCTCATGTGGAGATTTTCCAGGTTAATTTTGTTAAATTACCTCTGAAGTATTTTGGATGACAGTTCTAGGTAGCTGAGGGTCACTTCGCTTTCTAGACAATGGTGCTACAGTGATAGAAAACAGTGGCAGGGACTATGCAATTATTTGAGTTGCTTTACTCTGCAAGATTCTCAAAAGTTTCATCTCATGACTGGAGAGGTACAGATGTACTTGTAAATTTCTTGCTGGTAGCAACAGTGATAAATTATCTCCAGAAACAGATATTACATATAAATGGTGCTTGAAATGAAAATCACTCCAAATATTTGGTAGTGTTTTTTCTTGTGCTCTAATTTCATTGTGGGGTTTTATTTTTTTCCTTCTTAGCTTTCCTCTTGGGTCAAATAGCTCAGTAGTCTTATTCTGTCAGCAGTCAGTCAGGAAAAATTGTATGAATCAGGATCCTACTAAACCCAAGCTTCTCTTACTACCAATCACTTGCTTCAGCACTTGGTTACTATTATGTCTCAAAAAATCTTGTTTCGTTATTTGAAAAAAAATTACTAAATCTTGTCTCAACATGTTATATCTAACTCACAGCTATATTAATGGCTTGGTGCATACCTTCTAGCACAAAATATTTGTTCCTGGATGTTTACTGATAAGCTGCTTGTCTGATAGATGACTGAACAAGAAAAACAAAACATTGTTAACCTGTTCAACTTCAGGAACTGACTTATTCAGTTAATCTCCTTAGACTCCCTCTAGACTTATAAACTGTAAGGCTCTCAAAAGACGATTCCCTGATGGATCACAACTTAGATTTTCTGAATTACCTTTCCAGAAACTCACTATCCTTACTTATAGAGGCTGCAAGATCAAGTAGTAGTCTTTAATTTGTGAGAATATCTGTGGCAGTCACCAGTGTAGTGTAAGAATTTGAACTAAATTCAGACTGAGAAACCCAGACAGGTAAATAGAAAGAAGTGGAGAGGAAGGTAATGATACATAGGATAATAGACTGCTTTTTCCATTTTTTGGATGGAAACTATATTTTTTTGGGAGGTAGGGTAGGTTTTTATTGACTGTTTTTAAGTGTGATAGTATTTGTGAAATTAGTATTCCAGAACTGGTTTATGACAGAAAATACTCTTCAATAAAATTGAAAGTCTTACTTTCTTTCAGTAGAAGAATCTTTTACTTTCTATAACTAAAATAAATGAGTTGTGCTGATTGCTGCTAGCTTTTTACAAAAAAAAAACTTTGTTTGAAATGACAAATTTTTAAGGTCTAGTAAAATGTAGTTTCAAGACTCATTTGAACTGTCAGTCTCTGTAAGAATTTGTAGCTCAAGATTTGCCATTGTATTTTGTGAGTATTGTAGCTCCCTTAAGAGGAGAAAAATTATTTCCTCAGCAACTTTCTGAACGACACCTATAAGAGGACCAGCTCATTAGGTAGTGCAGATGACAAGTAAAACTACCTTCACAGTACAGTGGATTAATATGGAAAAAGTAATGTTTAAAACAATTTTAAAATCAAAACAATCCTAACTGTTCAAGGACAGAATTATTTATTTGAACATTGCCACTTCTTTAAATCTGCACATTAAAAATAGATATCCTAACTGGGATTTTCTCTCTTATAAAAATATACTCAAAATTTGTCCTTACCTATCTCACTCCAAATCAGAATTTTGAAAAAAATGTACCTTTTTAAATGCCAGACATTACTATTGTTCACAGATTCAGGTTTTTTGTTTTTTTCACTTCCAATTCAAGCCTGAGGCCTCATGCATTGATTGCTGTTGCCCTGAATGTCTGTAATTTTTCAGCTCCTGTTGTTTAAGGGGTGATAGGAACATGTGTAGGCAGGAAAAATAAAGGTCCTTCCAGTTTCTTACATCAGTCCATTGAAATAGTTTTGCTTCATCTATTTTTGGTACAGCTGTCTTACACTGCAGGATTGTTTTTTAATTAGTTTTAGTATTCACAGCTTCTCCTTCTATTCCTTCAAATCTTTCTCTGTACTTGATGTTTTCAATATCATCCAGACCTGTGGGTCAAGGTGACCACACAAACCTTTTCATACTTAATTTCAGTGAGGTTCAATTTGTATTGCTTTTCCTTACTGTGTGGGTTGTTGTTTTTTTTTGGGTTTTTTTTTGCTATTTTCCCTCCTTTGGCCATATTGGCTTTTAAACTCCTCATTTTATTGCTGTATGTTATGCATTCCACATCCTTTGGGCACACTTTAATCTCATTATACACATTTCAGTTTCTCTCTGCTGCTTCCTCTCTGCCATTTCATTACACTCGATTTCACTCAACCTGCTGATTTTTTCCCCCTAAACTCTGTTATTCTGCAATCCAGTATCTTCATTTCCCCCCTTTGGTTTTACTGTAGCTACAATTTTACACTTAACCAGATTAAAATTACAGTGCAAAGCACTTTACTTGTTCTGTAAACTTTGTCTCAAATACTGTCCATAACTAAAACATTCAGCACAGTAAGAAAAACATAGAAAACCAAACCACAAAAAATAATTACATGACAAATGCATTAACCCTTCAAACAGATCTAGAGGTTGGGGAGTGTAAATAAAGAACTTCTTGGAACAGGATAAAAGTGTGTTCAAGAAACAAGATAATGAAACCCAAGATGAGTGTTCTGATGTAAAAAAAATACAAAAGAAACTAAACATAAAGCAGGTAAATAATATGAATCTAGTTAGCAATAAGCCAGCTAGCACCAAATGATGATAAGAAGAAAAGAAAGATGTCACTTGTCCTCACTCACCGTCCTATGAATAGCTGCTTTCTTCTCCCAAATTGTTAAGTTTTATGTAATTATCTGACTGAGAGATAGCCAAATGGGAATTGAGTGTTCTGGAGAGGAGTTCCAGGTATTTGAAATTGAAATGAACTTTTCCTTCTATGCATTATTTGAAGGTGGAGAAGATATTGCTTTTTCACTTGTCACATAGACATGACATTAGTCAGAGGTGACATACCCTTACACACCATTGCTTTTTATATAATCTGCATTTTATAGTGGAGTTTATCTAATATCTTTATTTCCTTTCACATTCAGGAACATTACTAATAATTACATTTATACTACTCATGCTGTCTCCTCGCAGGTGCTTTTCATGTTTTCTTTAAAAAAAAAAAAAGCAACTCTCTTTGACTAGAGCACATTAAGTTTTCCTAGTCTAGAGTATGACCATCATGAAAATTCAACATAAATGGAGTATTTGAGATCATTAGAACTTGCAGAGGAAGAAATCACTGTTATTTTCTTCAAAGAGAAGAAAAATTATGAAAAATCGCAATTTACTTTAATTGTAAACTTTGAGTATTTTATGGTTGTGTTTCTCAGATGTTATATACTATTTCTTTGATAAACTGCAATGTCTTCATATAAATTCAGAAATATGGTGACCTCCTTTTTCAATGGATGACTGTCTCCCTCATCTTTTTTGAGAACTAATGTCACAGCCATGGTCAAGTTCTTAATTCGCTTTTAACTTCTAGATACTGGGTACAATCTGAACTTTTGAATCTGGCAGTTCAGGTTTCCACCTACCTTATTTATTTATCCCACTCATATCTCACTGAATTAGTGATAGGTGGGCTACAGGAGTTTGTATCAAAGAACATGATAAAGATCAAGGTACATGGCATTCACTGCCCTGTTCCTACACACACTGCCATCCATCTCATCTTAGATAGCAATGCAGTTAGACAGACATGATTTGCCCATAGTAAATAGCTCTCATTGCTCCTAGTCACCTTCTTGTCTCTTGTTTTAAGAAATGGTTTCTAGGGAAAATCACTCCATAACCTTTCTGGAGCCTAAGGCAGGACTGACCAATGTGTATGTTCCTGAATCCTCCTTGGCCCCTTTGAAGATGGATTACATAGGTCTTTTTTTCCAGCCATCAGGAACCTCTGATGATTGTCATGATGACAGAGAACAGTCTCACAGTTACACAACCAGCTCCATAAACATCAATTCCAAAAACTTGCATATGTGCAAGGCAATTAAATAATCCATAACTCTTACTTCCTCTACCCTGGGTACAACTTCATTCCTTCAGATTCTGCTTGGAGGATGACTGAGAACAAGATTTACCTGTGAAACTGGAGTTAAAGAAGGCAGTGAATGCCTCAGCCTTATCTCTTGTCATATAAGATTTCTTGCCCCAGTGAGCAATGGGTTCACATTTGTCTTATCTTTCCTTCTGCTATTGAGGAACTTAGAAAATCTTGCTTATTACCTTTTATATCTTTTGGTAGTTTCAGATTGATAAGGGCTTTGGCTTTTTTCTTGGTGTGATCAGTCTTCTTATTCCTCCCATATACCTGTTCTTGCCTTCACCTCCTGTATATTTCCTTTTTGTGTTTAAGGTCAAGTCAGGAGCTCCACATTCATCAATGCTTGCTTAGGATTTTGAGAATCTAAGCCTGCTCTCCTGAAATCCAAATTTGTTGGTAATCTCAGTAACTATTCTTCAGGTCATAAACTTCATAGTGTTTTGATCACTGATGCCAGGGCTGCTCTTGACCTTTACATCATCCAGAACTTCTTGTTTGTGAGAAATAGATACAATTTACACTCTCCTCTATTCTGTTCATGAATCACCTGGATCACTCATGTTTTCCCTGTTGTATGGACAATAGGTTTGGACTAAGTTAGTCCTGAGATATCCTAACATGTTTTGTTCTCACCAATGATTGGAGCATCCAATACACCTGGACCTGCAGCCCTGCAGGGAGCAGGAAGCCAGGTGCTTCCAGCTGCCCTGCACCAACAGCTCCCATACTACCCTAGGATGGGCAGCAGGGCACAGAGGGGCTGCAGCATGTCTTGGCAGCACTGCTTGGCCCTTGTCCGTGCTCTAACCAGACTCATGGATGTTCTTTGGAACTATTTTATTTCTTCTCTTACCATTTAGAGACCAAATTTTCAGACTTTCAGTTTCATTAATTTATATAATGGCATTTTAATGTATTTAGTGTTAGTCTCATCTTTTATGTAACCTAATACTTTCTTTACTGTGACTGTTTTGTGCTGAAGTTTTCATAAGATTTCCAGAGTTGCACTCGCATCTAAGTTGTTGAAGCTCATGTTGAAAGTTGTGAATGTGTACAAACTTGCTGTGCCTTAAAATCTTTCCTACGTGAGAATGACTTCAGCAGTTTTCACTGTAGAATTTATGATCTTGTTTTGTCTTCTTTTTCTCAGGTTACTCTAAATGCACTATATAAAATACATGCTTAAATAAGTATGTACAAAAGGGCATGCTATATATAGAAAATGGAATTTCAACCTCGTGGTATGTTGGGATTGTATTTATTAGTATGCTGACTGTTGAGAACTTAAAAAAAAGAAAGATGTGTGGCAGGCAGAAGGTAATTTGGCCAATAAAACTTTAATACACTGCTTTACAGCTGAGTGTCCTCCTATTTCTTCTATTTTGTATAAATAATACTTTTTAATTAATAGAATAAAAGGTATAAAAATACTCCAATTTTTTAAAATATTGCAACAGGAAAACATATAAAAATAGTAAATAAACTAAGGAGATAATATGTGTGAAAAATATATAATATATACTCTGCCCTCTATTGGTCTGCGTCTCTTCCCCTTCTTTGGCATCCACAGTCATGGCAGTTTCATGTGTGCTAGTTTTTGTGCAGTTTCATCCTTTCTATAATTTTTATCCTTTGCTTCACCCTAGTCAGTTTTTGCTCTTGTTGACTGCCTTTTAGGTAGTACTTTTTATTAAACAAGTACTTGTGTGTTTTTCAGTGCTGCCATGATATACTTTCATTCAAAAAATTTGTGTGCTCATTGAAGAAATGTATGATTTTCACACTGCATGGATAGATAAGCTTGTTTCTATTTATTGAACAATGGTAAAAATGGTAAAAGCTTTATGAAAAATTGATAAAAGTTTCAAAAGTGAGGAGAAATTTTGAAAATTAAAAAAGAAGCTGAGAATGTTATGAAATTTGATGGCCATATAGTTTATATAGGAAGGTGTTTCCTTTCCTGGTGAGATCATCAGCTGTGACCTAGCTGTGACTAGTCTTAGGCTAGTTCCAAACTGGGAGTTGCCTGCACTGTCATTTTAATAAGCAGCACTGATCTCTGAATAGTATGTTGATAATTAAATATTAGACACTGATCATCTTCAGAGTTTGCAATGAAAATGATGTGGCTTATAAAAGTAGTTCTGTGCAAATATTTTGAGGCTAGACACTCATGGAAAAGACTGAGTGAACTAAGAAATGCTGAATGTGATGGATGCTATTTGATTGCATTGTGGGCAGGCAGGTGTCTGGTATGAAATTCACTGGACATGTCATTAAATTAGAAATATATTCCTGATTGGGAACACAAATTAGAGTTCCTTTGGAAAAAGAAATCTATAAGGTCTTTGAATGTGAGTGAAAGTGTTGAGCTGATTGGGGTCAACTGTGGCTACTCTAGGCAGATATTTAAATTCTGGGTTTTATAGACATGGGAGGTAATTTATTAATTTAGGGGTTTTAGTTCCATCAACAGCCAAATTCTTGATTCTTTAAGAAACTTTTCACATTATTTTTTTGTAAACATGCACATATACTGTAAAATAGTGTTTTAGATTTAGAATAGAGGCAATTAGGGTGAAGGTTACCTGCTGGATATCGGCTGAGTCACTGAGGCTACAACCTTACAAGGAGAACTCCACCTTAGGTGGAATGGGTCAAGAGCTGCTGAGAGAAATTTGAGACCAGTTCTCTGTCTCAAAAGATAGTTGCAAACTTTGTGGCAGTTTGCACACTTCTGAAGAAAACCTTTTCTGAACAGGAAGGTCTTAACAAGTAATAAATAATAAATTAATAAGTAATAAAATCCAGTCTGATCCACACACCTCAAGCTTCCCATCCACCTATGTATGTCTGATGAATCAGCAGAGGAGAATGTTAGACTATTGTAGTCTTCTGTACTTACTTGGATTCAGATAATCCTCAGGTCTTCTACAGGAAGGACTGAATGCATTACTGCATGTTAGTGGATTTTGTAATTAAGAAGGCTTCCACTACCAGGGAGCAGTGGCAGTTTCTAAAGAGGAAGAGGGAAATAAACTACTCTGATTTTGAGACCCCAAGCTATAAAGAATGAAAAGAACACAAAGAACCCCGTGTTTAGAAAGAAATTAACGTTTTTGAGGAATGGATTTTCTTAAACCAGATAGGTTAATCTCTGGTTCCAGTGATTCTTAAATAGACTGTTCCCTTAATGTCATAAGTTAAAGATTACTGTCCTTCCATGTGGTCAGAATTGGTGGAAAATTGAACATTCTGTTGAACTTATTTGTGTTGTTATTTATATACGTTTCTGTGAAGTTACCTGAGTGTTATTTAGTGTTCTTCTTTTGTGTAACTAACTGATAGGAATCATAAAATTGATATGCATTACATTGGTAGCTAAGGATGCAGGTTGAAAGAATTAATTTCCTTTAGAACAGTATCATAAAAGACAATCTGACTATTTCAAAACCAAGACTGACCAGAACATAAGTTATGAATTTTCTGCTGATTGTTCTGAGATAGAGAAAGTAATAAACCCTAAGAAGAATGATTTCATCTATAAATATGAGGAAGGGAAATTTTAAGAATGGTTCAATGTCTGAGCCATGAGTATGTAAAAATTACATTACTGTGAGTAATTTTTTTTTTAAATAAGACCTTTAAAGCTGCCAGAATCACTGTATAATTCTATCTTCATGCTGACAATTTCTGTTGACTTATTCTATGTGGTTCATAACATCTCTATGTATGTATCTCACCTAAATGAGAGGACATAGAGAAGATTGATTATTCCCCTGCCAATAATATTTTATTTTTACCAGAATCTAACCAATCTAATTCTTATTACCAGAGTCTAACCATTATGATAAAAACCACCTGCCTAATTTCGTAGAATCATAAATATCTTGAGTTAGAAGGGACCCATGAGGATCCTTGCCCCTCCTTGTTCCTCAGTGGACTATCTACAAAACTCTATGACTAACAGCACCATCCAGACACTCCTTGAACTCTGACAGGCTTGGCGTCATGACTGTTTCCTTGGGGACGCTATTCCAGTGACCAATCGTCCTCTCAGGGAAGAACCTTTCCCTAAAATCTAGTCTGATCTTTGCCTGACACAGCTTCCTACCTTTTCCATTTAATTTTTTTCTATCTTATCCTTCAGCCATTGGTTCAGGTTTTCTATACTTTTTTTTAAGAGCTTGTGTTTCTTTGCTGCTGTTGGGTTGGGTTTTTTTTCCCCCTGTGAAGCTCCATAAATTCTATAACTATTCTAATCACTCAATAAGTCTTCTTGAGAGGTAGGCACACTTAGCTAAAAATACCCTGTTTGTGTAGTAATTTAAACATCATCTGCATAAGTTTTTTTTTTTAAATCTCCTTCTAGAAAAATGTTGACTGCAATTTTGTATTGTCTTTCAGTATTATCCCACCATTATAGAAGAGAGCTGTGATATCATATCCATATTCCATCTCACTAGTTAGCCACTTTACTAGGTTACCGTATTAGTCACACAGATTGAATCATTTCCTAGTGGGGTTCTGCTAATGCTCCATTCTGAAAAAATGTGAGATTTTTCTTTCTCTAGGCAGAATTTAGAAGAAAACTGCAATTCCTTTGTGAGCTCCATGCTTAGCATTTTCATCATTTTACAATTTCTGTGCATGATTGATTTTATTCTCAGGGACCTACATATGCAACACACAACATCCTTCTGACAGTGTGTTGGGGGCTGGATGGAAGTTTGCATCCTGCCCTTCCATTTGGATGTTCTTTAAGGTAATGAGTAGTCTGGAGACCATACCAGTCCTGAGCTGCTGTAGCCTCCTTTTCCCAGAGCACACTTAGGAGCTGAAAGGGAGACAGCACTAAACCAAAACTAGTAAAATATTTACAGTCTCCACTTCTGTTGAAATCCATCTGTGCAATCCATTTATGACAAGAAACTTTCCCCTCCTGAGCCTTGTAGTGCATAACCATGTTTCACAAGAGAGTAATCTGTGTAACAGGTAAGCAAATGTATAAAAACCTTGTGATTCAAATAAATAAGTATAATATGGCAGTACTTTGCTTACCAAAGAAAGAATCAGCTACAGAGTGTTACACTGTCTTTTGCAGAATAAGAATGCTTTTGACAAACATGTATATTCCATAAGCTCAAGGAAGAGCTCAGCTAAATTTGACTGTTTAAAAAAAAAAAAAGTCCACCATGACAGGCAACCTGTAAAATTCACACATTTAGTCTCATTTATATAGTTTGTTTATTGATAGCATACAGTCAGTGTCAAAAAAAAATCTGATAATCTGATTTGTAAAGCAATTAGCTGCAATACTTTGTAACAAATCGGGATGTTGGGAACTTGCTGTTAGGAGCTGAACAAAACTTTTGCCAGCAGTTTTAAGCAGTGCAGTATGAGGTTTGTTCAACAGTGTCAAGCATGCCAGGGTTTAAAATTCTTCCCAGGCATCCTTTGGCCAGGTTTTGTGCTCTTATTCATCTGTTCTCATTAAAATTGTGATATCCAAGGAATAAACATCAGCAGTACAGTGACACCTTCCCTCTGGTAAATAAGTCTATTTTGGCATTTATGGGATATAACAAAGACTATCGGGGCACTGCAGCACGGTTATACAAGTCATAGGTTGTGGATAGATAGAAAGCAGGAGACTAGAGATAGTGGTGAAAGTAATCTCACCCCTAAAGAGTTACAGCTGTGCCAATTATCAAGCATTAAGAACAAGCCTGCCCTTAATAGGCCACAGCTGGATCCAGTTAAGAGGGGTATTATAAAAGAGCAGGTTGGCTGGTCGAGGGGGGAGATGGAGTTTGTTGGCTGTGCTGAGAAGGTGGAGTCAGTGCTGTGAGGAGCTGCGCCTGAGAAACCACCGAGAAGGTACAAAACCTTTGCAATAAGACAGCAACATGGGGCCTTTGCAATAAGATGCCAACAATAGGTATTTGTATAAGTATACTAAATGTAGGATTTGTCTTGGAGTCTGTAATTTTGATTGCCTCTTTCACTTGCATTTACTTTTAAGATATGTAAAATTTTTTTGAGAAGGTTTTTTTTGGATATTTTTTACAGCCATATTTGCATTGAACTTTTTTATGCTGTTCTTTTTTGAAGGAATATAGAGCACATTCAGTAACTACAATCCTAAAGTCTTTTCTTAAGTTTCACTCAGGTAAACGCAAAAGAGTTTCAAAATGACAGATTAAGAAAGGAACTTGTGTTGCCTAAGTGATAAAGCTTTGCATCACAGAATTTAGCAGAGTAACAAAGAATCACTCCAAAATCAGAAACACAAGCTCTGCCCAAAAGCTAACATTAATAGTAAGAAAAGAAAGTGGACTTCTGGGCTGGATGTTCACTATGAGAAAGAAAGAAATAAGTAATTTAAAAAGCAGTTTTCCATGGAGAGAATATCTTTTAACTAACTGGAATTACGTCTTTAGTTTTCCTACTCTTTGGGACCCTCTTATGTTCTAAATTAAATCGTGTGTATCTACAATGAGTTACATTTCCATCATGCCAGTTCAATATCAAAGATTTGATCTCTAGAGTAACCAGTGTATAACATAACTGGTGCGTATGTTTCCTTCCTTGATCCATGTATTTTATTTATAGCATTTTCCTTTCCCTAGAGGATTTCAGATGCATGTTGATGTCAAATGCTTTTCCAAAAGTAGCTGTCAAGAGAAATAAATATTTTTTGAGTGATTGACTAGGGATAGAAAATGTACAGATATTAAGCAAGTCAGCAACATACACTTTTATTTTCAGATAAATGGTCTGAAATTGGTGGCTTGTCCTTCCTAGGATATTAAAAAGGATCATAAAATTTAGTGAGTTGGAAATACGGAGTACATATTGCTTTAGTGGTGTTCAAACTTCTAGGGTCTTGGGGAAATGCTGTAAGCAGGTACAGTGGTCTTAATATTTTTCCTCATCAGGAACATCTGATAACACATGAGACTTGAAACACTTTACTGAAAAATTCTTATCCAAAATCTCGTCTCAGTATTTCTGAAAGTTAAGATATTTGAATGCTGATAAAGGCTGATGAGGTTAATGTAAGATGAGCGCCTAGGAGAGATCTAGGTTAACATGAGATTCAAGATAGCAAACAGCTTGTGATAAATTAAAATTTCTCTTTCATTTCACCTCAGTGAAGCAGTATGAGTAAAGCAATGTTCCAAAGGGATTTTTCTTTGTGAACTTCAGTATGAGAAGCCTGTGCCTAAACATTACAGCATTTAAAATGTACTGCTTGGCAATAGCTTTGAAAGTCCTTCTTCATTTACATTATTGAATTTTTATATAGAGTATAAAGAACTAAAATGATGGTCACATATTTCTATTGTTTGGTAATTAGCTGTGAAACACAAGGCTCTGGTGATTCTTGTTGGTGTAATTAAAAGTAGCTCTTTTTCTGTTGGTCACATGCGACTGTGAAGCAAATATGAGTTCTTCAGCAGACTTCTTTCCTGTTACTGTCTTCAATAGTGTTCCTTTTCATGGCAGCCTTTGATATCTCCATCAATTATTCTCATTGTAATAAGGAAAATAAGCAACCAGGTGTTTGCCACGTTCTTTGGACACTGGCAAAGTATTTTTGCAATGGAGCAGCCTCAGGTCATAATGCTGGTAGCCCTTAAGTGGGATCATTTGCATGCAAATTTGTTGAATAATTGAGGCTACATATATTTGTTTGCAAATTTTTCTCATGTAAATTAGCTTGAGATAAAAATTGCACTTATCACTGAAAAACAAGGGCCAGATTCTATAATTTTTACTAAACTGTCTTGTGTAATTATTATAATGATGAGTAATTGCATGTGTAACAGTGCAGGCTTTGGGGAACTTGGTCTTTGACAAAGTAAAAAAACCTCATTTGGTACACAAAAAATACATTTGATAAATATTTTATGGAAAAATCTGAATGCCATCATGGTCCTCAAAATAACACCTATGAGATAAAGAAAAAAATGTCTGATTCAGATATCTCCCTTATTCATTTTCTGCTTTTCAAACTGTGGTCTATCTTTTCCCCAGGAAATTGTAAAGCAGAATAAAGTTTGTAAGTTCTCAGCTCCAGTAAAATGCCTACATTCCCTGATTTTACCTTCCAGTGTTCAGCACTTTATCATATGCATTTGAAAACCAATAGTGAATGAAAGTGAAACAAATTCTGGCATCAGAAGGTATATTGTTCTGACTCAAGTTGATTTTAATGTTAGTAACAAGAAAGATAGACTGATATTCCTCTTGCAGTGTTTCATGTGCTTGAGTTCCCTCTTCTCTAGACCCTTCACCAGCTTCATTGCTCTTTGAAAGTGTTTTGGAGGGTCTTTTCTGAACACATGACAGGATTTCAATGTTTGGTTTGTAGTGAAGTACCCAAAACCAGACCATTTGAGGTGCAGCCTCACCAGTGCTGAGGATGAAAGGGAAAGAAGTGGTGGTGACCAAGACCCCCTCCACACCTGACAGAAGCCCTTAGGGGGCATTAGCAGCCAGGAACATCACAAACAGGGGATGGTAGGGCAGTTTGTGCAGCAGGGTGTGCAGGACAGACCTGCAGCTCTGCCAGCCAGCCTGACCAGGGAACAGTGTTGTTCCAGCAGAAAGTCATGGCCTCTGTAAGCTCTGCTCCCACCATGGCTGACTCAGATGCCAGGAGAAAGCTTCAGTGGGAACAAGCTGGCACCCAGGTGCCAGGCTGTAGGGTGGCCCTTGCTGCTATGCCAGTAGGGATGGCAGCAGTAATCAGAGCTGCACCCAGGTCCAGGAACTCCTCCACTTAGTGGCAGAGCTCCAGAAGGAAGGGAGTAGACTAGGAAGTAGGAAAGAGAGACTGAAAGGGACTACTGGAATCATGCCCTGTCTGCCCTGAGACAGGCCCCACAGGCAGATGAGGTGCATGACACAGAGGCTTCCCTCTCCTCTCTCCACCCAGCTGAACACAGCAACTTAAGGAATGAGGGAAAATGGCAGTATTTACACTAAGCGCCTTCCTTTGTATCCTCTTCTGTAAATTCATGTACTCTACTTTCTCCTTGTACGTTCATGAATCTTATGGCAATATTCACCTTAATGTTCATTAATCTCCTAGAAATAAGTTAAGCAAGAAACATAGCAAGAAGATGGTTTCAGCAATGCCAGGTCACTAGTGTCTGCTTCCTTAGGAAGCATACTTTCCTTGATCACCAAGTGTTTGCTATTTTGTTGACAGTTGTTCACAAATGGAGAAATGTTCAGTGCTGTTATTTTCTCTCTGTAGCAAACTTTCTGATGCGCATCCTTGGAAGTTGCCCAGTTTCTGAATAGATGCCTTCTCTGTCCTTGTGGGCCTAAGGATTTGTAAGTGATAACCATCAGCTTGAGCAATGTAGCACTTGCTTGTAACTCACAAAGATTAATTTACGAGGTGCTTTTTTTTTGGTTAAATGGTTTATTGGTTGTAATTTGTATGTGGGCAGTTTTTCATGTGTATCTTTTAGATAAAATCTGATAGATGGATCTAGTTGTGTATCTTTTTTTCTTCCCTATTGGATCAGAATGGCTTTTTAGAAATAGAAATGGCGTTACATATGCCAACATAAATTTGAAATTCTCTTTCTACTATCACCATTTGATAAATATGGTGAATTCTCAGAGTTACTGCAGGAGGTCAGCCTGTCTTCCAGCACGAGAAGATGTATGTCTTGTCCCATGGCAGCTTTGCCTGTGCTTGTTCACAGCTCAGAGCTGGAGGACAATCCCCTTGTGAGAATATTCTTGGAAGGATATTTTATCTTCTGTAATTTTCTGTAGCTTTTACTGGGATGAATGATCTTTGTAGGATAGGTTTTCCCTTCCATTTTCATTTAACAGTCTTTGTATATTATTACAGTTTAAAAAAAAGAAAGAGCTGACTACGGTATTCTATTAAAAATAATAATAAAAAGTCTTATAACTTGAACCAGGAATACTTTCCCTGGAGAAATGAGAGCTTTTTACTTAAGCTAATGTTATATATATTGAGCTGGAAATGATCCAGACAGGAGATTGACTACTCAAAATAATTGCAGTCCAGTAGGACAGGCTTAATTAAGTTTTTCAACAAAATTTTGGACTGGGTGGAAGTATCTGGGCTTTATCTGCCTCCTACTTTGCCATTTTCAAGACAGCAGTCAGGTTTTTCCACAATGAAATGACTGTGTTTGAAAGACGTGGTAGTGGTGCTGTGCTCTGACCACGCAGCAGAGGATTCTGAAAGCATGTTAGGCAATTTGTCTCCCCTCAGTCTGACCACCCTCATCCATCTTTTTTACACTAGTGAATGTATTACTTCTGAGTGCTGCTTGACCTTTCTCATCCAATTGAAAACAACTGTAATAGCACAGTTCTCACAGAATATTTCTATGTTTTAAGAATTCTGGACAGCCAGAAATTTATCATAAGTCTGTGGAAAGCTAAGATTTCTTGGTATGTTTGGATATAATGTGCTCTGCTACTCAAATTGAAATTTTTAAAAAACCCCATAATTAATATCTTATATATTAGTAGATGTAAATTATCACAGTTTTACTGTCTTGCACAGCATTCCACTAATTCACAAGAGCTATGAAACTTCTTCAAAATATCAGGATTAGTAGAGGATACCATGCATTGCATCTTAGAAATTGCAGCTCATCGTGACACGTTACAACTTGTGGTGTAAATAATGAAACCTTTAACTATATTAATAAAAGAGGTAAAATGTTATTTAAGATGTCTTCACAAAAACTTGCAACAATTAATATACTACTGTATACTTGAAATGAGAAAGAAATGGGAAAGCATAAAAAAGGAGCTATCTGATAGTTCACAAGATAGGATCCTACTTTAATGGGTAGAGCTGTGTAGTCTAATATGGAATAAAATATTGAATAAAGACCTCTGTGAAAACAGAGTAAATAAGGAGATATTCTTGTTTGAGGAAGGCTGCAAGTTTCACACACTCATACAAAATAAAATGTTTAATAGTTCTGTCAGATTTTTTTTTTCTGTCTATAAACTGAAACTGAACTGAAATTTTTTATCCTGCTATAATTTAATTTCTTGGCATTGATACAAACACCTTTTTTTTCTAAAAAATAATTGCTTTTCAGGAGGAACTTTTAAAGGATGCATGAGTAAGAGTGGATAAAGTGAAATCAAGGCAAGGAAAATCCCTTGGCCTATCAAACATTATTGAACACTGTGATATGGAGAAGTTTGGAGTTTATTTTTTTGCCTGCATCACTTCCTGTGTATGCACTCTGCAGGATTTTTGATGTCATGATGTTCACATTCTTCATAATGCTGATTCTTCATTTTAGGGTTGAGGAAAAGCTCTGCGTGGGAATATGAGAATTAAGTGCTATTTTTGTTAATTATAAGGTTTTATAGACCTTGATAAAGATGAGTGGGAACAAAGTGCTTCAGTACACTGCAGTACTGAGTCCTAAGATTATTTAGATGCCTAAGCAAAATTGCAGGTGCCTACAGCATTTCAGAATGGCTTAGTTCAGTAGTTTGGGAGCTAATTTAGCAAATAACTCTCTTGCAGCCTTGTTTGGAAAATAAAAAAACTGGAAGACAGTAAAACAATAGAAACATCGGGGCCTTAATTCTTGGGTGAGATTAACGTATATCCATGTACAGACAATAAAATATCTTTCAAAGTCTTTGTGTCTTTTCTGTCTCCAGACCAAGCTAAAAGAACAAATTCTTCCAAGGTAATTAGCAGCAGGTATATACTCTAAACTCTAGAAAGATCAGGAATTATCTCTAAGAGCCATACAGGTATCTTTGCTACTGGACATGGTGGTGTCTCACACTATTGAGCTGAACCCTCAAAAATTACTATTGGTTTCAGTGTTGCACCCAAAATGTTAAGATCATTTCCCTCAGTAGTGAAAGTGCAACAGACAGCTTTTTGCCTGTTACTTATGTAAAAGTCATTGTCTTTTTATCTGAGATTTCTTGCTAAGTGTTCCTGCTTTATAACTGGGTCTTTGAGCTCAGGAAGTTGTTTATAATGAACCAGGCTTAGACACAATGTATTTCACAATTCATTTACTGGTGCTCTCCTGAGTAACTTGTTTTCCACCTTTCATTTCTGGATTTTTAAAATTCTATGTCATTTATCTTGTCTGTTTAGATGCAAGTTGCAGATGATTTTATTTAATCTAAAAATTATTTTTTTACTGGATTTGAACTTGACTCACTTTGATCTTTACTGTCACCTGCTTTTGAAATGATAGCATTTTCTCCTGCCATTATTTTTCTCCTGTTATGATGGTCTATTGTAAACTATGCCATTTGGTTGAAATGAAACCACGAGGGGGATATATGTGAGATCTAACTACTATCTAACTAGTATCAGTATTGTAGTGAGCAGAGATTAAGAACGTTTGACTGTTCTTAAAAGTGTTAAACCAAATTATAAACAATTGTCTGGTCCAGAGTATTTCCTTGCAAATAATGATTCTGTTATTGTATATTTGGAGAAAGCAGTTGTCTTCTTTACTATTTCTTCATGGGGAACTGAAAACCAAAGGAGACTGTGTATTTATGAACTATGTCTGCAGCACTGGACATTTGTCTTGCATTAAATTATACCTTAATGCTGCCTGAACATTAAAGATATAGATCACTCATGCTGTGATTGCATTGAGTTCTCCAGAGAAGTGGACTCTATTCATCAGATACAATATTCCTTGCCCTTTTTCACAGGGCACACATGTTCATGGTAAAGATAGTGGAAGAATATTTATTAGGACTGCAGAGAACACAGGCAGCACACTTTGCTGTGAATTACAGCAAAGTGTGTTCCTTGTAGCCAGGTGATGGTGCTTCACAGACTGTGTATCTTTTATATTTAACATCTTTCTGTAAGGTCAGACACAACCCTGGTAATACTGGGCACATTTGACCCCAAGCCCTTTTTCAGCTGCTGTGAGGGAACAATGTGGTCTCCTGCACACACATACAGAAAATTATGTAGTAGAACTTCAAGGTTTTCAGTAAAGGTCAAAAATTATATGCAGATTTTGCCTGTTGATAATGGGTTTTATTTTTCCTTATTCTTCTTGGGTAAGTGTAAGAATTGCATACAGAGACTTCTGCTTTGAAGATGACTGAATTCCTCTGCCTGTCTCCCACAGAATATGCATTTTATGACAGTGACCCTTTCTTTTGTCAATCACAATGTGGTTTTAACAAAGAAAATATTTACATTGTTTTGATTTTTGTTCAGGAGGGCATTTTATTCACCTTTGGAAAGCATGTAAATTATTAAAGCCACCCCTGATATTCTGCAACTGAATGGAACTTCTAATCCTTGTTTAAAAACATAAATTATTCATTGTAGGATTTAATTTGAAAGTTGGCTGTGTGGTTCCTATGGTTGTTTACATTGCGCTCTGTTAAAATTGAAAGCACAAATGAATTCCACTAGGTTTTGTTAGAGACCTTCTGACTTACTATATCTGAAGGTTGTCTTTTATTTCTTTAAAAATATAATCCCTTTGTTTTTGCTTTCCCTATCAAAATAAAATATAGATAAAAGGAGAAAGTTACTAAGAGCCTTTAGCAGTAGCATTTCACTGAATGCTGTCTTCCATTCACACAGGCCACAGCTGGCTCTCGGATGAAAAACATCCAAGGAAAATTGGTATCTGAAGTTATAACACTAATACTTCCATATATTATGTGTCATTGTGAGCAAGATGTGCTCAGAACATGGTAATTTAAAGACAGTGAACAGTCCATACCATTTTTTTAAAGAGGAGTAATAATGGGATAGGGCATAGTAATGGGCTAGGGCTGCATGAACTTTGTATAATTTTATTCAGCATAAATACCTTTATCCCCCATCTCTATTCAATTTAGTGTATTGGAAACATTATGGTTATAGCTTTATGCTGAATTTACTGAAAGAAGTAAGCACTGCATCTTCTCTTATGTCAGTGTTGAATGCTCTGGTGTTTTACAGATCAAACTGTAGAGATCTAATGCCCCTTCCCCAACACGTGAAAATGAACTTGAGCTTTGCTACACATGAAACCATTTCCTAGTGACTCTTAGAGGATGAGAGAGGGGATAGGGAATTGTTTGAGTGAGTTCTCTGTTTCCTTGTACTTCTCAAAAACAAGAATTAGAATTGTAAATCTTATTGCAATTTTATATGCATCACTCGTTCTTCTTGGAGTTTGTTTTTTCACTATTATCATTAGTACTTTTTCTGAGTTACATGGAGTTGTTCATATCTCCACCCATGAGGATTTTTTGGATTCTCCTCCCTATCTCACTAAGATGGGGGAGTCAGTGAAATGCTGCAGGGTACTTAACTTCTGTCTGGAGTTAATAAATGAAATATGAAGTGAAAATAAGTGAAATTATGAAAGAGAATAAGTGAATAAGTGAACTTATGAGGGAGACAATGGCTCCATACAGATTCAGCTACAAATGAGTGTGACACAAGAGTCAACCTTGTAAGTTCCATGCGGAGTGAGTGAGACATGACAGTTTTATGGGAATCTAGGGGAAAATTGGTCAACAGAGCTGTTATTCTGTATTTAACTGTGTTTAGCTGAGATCAGAATACAGCACACTGCTGTCTGGATCTGTTTCTTCAAAGTTTGTTCCTGCTGTGTTCTGTTTAAACTCATTCCTGTTGCTTTTCTGACAGAAGTCCCAGTGTATACCACTTCTGTAGAGTGATAGCATGCTAGTGCTGTAGCATGGTTTTGGGAAAATGCTTAGTTTCTAATTCTTCCTTCCTTTTGATCATCCATACTTAAATATGCTTGTGTTTTTCTAGAAAGTATAAAGCTGGCTGTTATTCCTCAAGCAGATTTACATGCCACAATCCTGTGTGGTGCCTCCACCACAGGTTGAGAGCAACCATATGTAGTCAGATTTTTTATAACTCTGTCACTTCCCATCACATCAACACTTGCCTTTCCTCTTTTTTAAAAAGAAGCACTTAAGTAGAAAGATTATTCAAAATGTTAGCTGACACAATCAAAAATCTGTGACTGAGGCTTTAATGCAGGGAACACTCTGAGATTATGATGTGTGTCAGCATGTCTGAGAACAAACTGAAACTGTGGGGTTTTTGATGCTTTAGTAAAACAGGGAAGAAGTAAATACCTCTTGAAAAATTTCAGGGGCCTAGATAATTTCTTGTTTCTTTTAAGAGACATAATTTTATTAAAAAATAGGGCATTCAATTTTATTTTTATGAAAGATACGGCCTTTTTATGAAGTGTACCTCTCACTGTGTGCAGAGTTGTCCTCCACAGTTTCACTAATGATATTTACCTTTTGCAGTGTTCAAGAACTGTCAGAAAATGTCATTTTCTTCCCTACAAGACTTTTGTCAATTTCAGTGAAATGTGCTTAAGTAGCTTTTCAGGGGGAGAAAAGATAGAGGAAGGATTTCTGTCCTCAAAAAACATGTACTGAAATGACAAGACTGAAATTTGGGGAATACAACTTCAGTATTACAACAGGAAGTGAAAGTGTTTGGGCTTTTTGTTTGTTTTCCCTGAACGTTCTGGATGAGAGGTTCTGTCAAATACCATGGCGAACTTCTGCACATGTAGGAAGATTTTTCTTTTTTTCTATTTGTTTAATATTTTTCCATAAAAAAACATAAAGGTCATTTTCAACCTAAATGATTCTAAGATCATCAAGCCCAGCCATTTTCCTGATCTCCTTTACCACAGATCCAATATCCCATAATCTCCAGGAGCCGTTCTGCATTGACTGTAGAACACTTAGTATAACATTGTAGTATAGGTTTATGCTGTCAAGTTTGTAGTCTATATATTTGGGTTGGTGTTTGATCTTTTCTCTCCCCCCACACATCTCTGATTCCAGTGCATGGAACACATTATTGCCCATGGTTTTCTGCTGTGTCTGAAGGAACCTCAGTGATTATTTCTGTATATTCTTCTAGTTGTTCCTAAGAGCTGATTATCTCATTCTCTGTAGTTTTAAGCATACAGCTGCAGCATGTCAAATAGGCAGCTCTGCTACCCTAAGGTATTGCCATTTGAATGCTGAAGTTCCTCCTCTCTGCATCATTTATATAAAACAGAATAAGGAATCCTTTTTTTCCTCTATACTTATAACCAATCTTATGTTCTCTATGGAAAAGCTAAAGCAATATCAAAAAGGAACTCTTTCACTGGATAATTTTGTGATCTTCTTACATTGCCATGCCCATGGCCTGGGCATTAAATTGCATTTCTAATCATATAATAAAGCACTTTCTAAAGCATACTACTAATAATTTTGGAATCAAAAGATGATTTGTGCAGTGGATATGTGTTGTGAATGCTTTAAATTCTGAAAGCAAGGATAATTTTGTGGTTTTTCTGCTTCAAGACTATACTTTCTGGAACAATTTCTATTCAAAGGGTAGCATACATTGTCTCTAAGGACTTGGCTTATGGTTGAGCTTTCAGGAAACAAACCTCAGAAAATAAGAACATAAGATCAACAGTTTCGATTCAGACAAATCATTATCTAGCCTGTATCCTTTGGCTAATAGCAGATACCTAGGGAACAAGCATATAATGATACTGCCCTAAATCACTCTCCCAACACCTAGTGATTTGTAGTTCAACTATTATGGAACCAAAGGCAATTTTTTCCTTTTTAAGAGACTGTGTTTTTTCTTCCTATCCAGTTGTTTTTGAGGGTCTCTAGTCTTCTAGCCTCAGTAATATCCTTTGGTTGAGGCTGCAAATGCAAACAGTGAGTGCTAGGCTAGTCTAAGCATAGGCTCAAGCATATGTGCCATCACATGACAAACTGTAATTTTTCGTGAAGCTCCTGCCTTCTTGCGTGGTAGCAAATCCATCTGTCACTGAAACTCATCAGTTATGCACTTTTTTTCTGATTCACTGTAAATGTACTTAATGATTCTATTCTTACATACTTTTGCTGCAGAACTGTGGCTTCTGTAACTCATGTTACACTGGAGAAAGTGCTTTGACATGACATGTCAAAATCAATGGCAGCATGTCAGATTGTGCTTGATAGATAGAGTATACTCAGGGTTCCTGTGTTTATACTTGAACGAGAAGGAAATTGGAGCTGGTGTCAGGGGGCTTCACAGCAAGAAATACCACTGAAACAATAATAATTTCTGAAGGCTTTGCATTAACTTAGACTTCTATACACCTTGTTCTACTTTGTTAGCATGTAAAAATATGTGAAAACTGATGTAAAATTTTGTAACAAAAATCACCCCTAAAATGTCTAACTTAGTAAATCCAAGTTCAAAGTTAATTCTTTGTGTGTGTCAGGTTTGGAATTGTCTTCAAGTCTGTGCTGACTTGCAGTAACGTTTACGAATGTCTTCTATGAAGATATTCTATTTCAGCAGTATGTAATATTCGATTTCAGTAGTTTTCCAACTGAGTGATTTCATTAAAATTTTTTTTCTCAGATTTCAGATCTGCAGGTTGTTTTCTCACTTATCAAATTCAGCAAGGATCTGAGGCTGATGCTGCCTCACAGTTCCATCTATCTACATTGCAAGTGATAACAAATTCTGCAATCAGAACTCCGTTGAGGATTCTATTTGAGAGATGATAGGAAGAATACATCTTGTGTTGCTGGCTATAGTTATAGCTAGTTTGTTGTGAGTAATGAAAGCACATAAATCTCCAAATCTCATGGAATACAAATGTTGTATGTAAAGTGCTTATAGAATGGCATCATTTTTGAAAATTGTTAGAAACCATCTCAAACACATTTGATTAAATGCTTAACCATAAAGGTATACATTTTGGTATAGTGGAAATTTACTGCAAGTATAGAATTTCAATGATTTTCTACGGGAACATTTCTGAAATGCGTTGTGGAGTCTCGTTTCATGAATAGAGAGGAAAAAAAATAAAGTACATTAGGCACAAATCTGAAGTTTTTTATATAGGCTGCCGGTTTTGTCACAGTTCAATTTTCTAAAACAGTTTTAGAATTTAGTTTTTTTTTTTTTTTACTCAAATGAAAACAGTATGAAATGTGCCTATATGTAAAATATTTATTTTAATCCTTTAAAAGCTCAAAATTTGATAACTCCAGTCATGTTGGGGTTTTTGGTTGAATTTTTTGGTCTTTGTTTTGATAGCTAGCTCTGGTTCTGTAATGTATTCTTCATATGTATGTTAAAATGATGTTTTAGCAGATTCAATTTAATTCTAAAATTAGTTTCCCTTTTATGTCTATGCAAATAATTCTATACTACATCAACTATACTATATTCTTTTATACTTTTATTCTTGCCTTCAGGTTTGATTTTTTTCTTTTCCCCATTTATTAGATAGCACAAAGTAGACATTAAATGTGAGGTAAACAAAAGTCTCCAAGGAGTTTGTGTTCAGCTGCTATCTTGACTTTGTCACCAAAGACATTGCATTTGCAGACATGATAGCATAGGATCATCTGCAGGTTTTGAAAAACTTTGAGATTCAGGGTGGGGGTTTTCTGTTAATGCAAATTGTTTCATCTTTTCCTCTTATGCGGTATACTTTTCTGTACCAAAGAAAGCAGATGTGCTCAAATCCAGAATGTATTCCTTATCTGTGGCCTGGCAGTTGTGATTTATATCAAAGAATTTCACAGCATTATGTGGGTTGTTCTAAAAAAGTAGAAAGTTGTATGGTTGAGACTTGCTTTTTAGGAAATTAAATTCACATATATCAATTTAAACACATAAGGTGTAGTTGGTACGAGGCAAGAAAACCTCTGATCTGCTTTATGCATTGCACTGTACATAACAAAAGGAAAATCTGTATTATTATTCCTAAAGTTGAAGAAATACAAGATGAAGATATAAGACACCTGAGCATATCTGATCTTAAATCAGTGACAAGATTGGTTAAGCCAAAAAGACTGATATAGACTTTGTCAAAATCTTGAAAGTGTGTATTATTCTGCTTTGCACACTGAATGAACTTAATTGACTTCAGCTAAGAATTGTTCCACACCTTGAGTGAGAATGAACAGATTCTGCACTTAATGAGGTGAATATCAATTTCCTAGGAAAACAGTGTTTGTATAGTGAGTTTGTACTGAGACTAACCAATACCAGCAACAATGTAAAAGGCTGCACACTTGGGGAGAGTGATGAGACTAACTACTGTTAGAGTTGTCCCAGTGGAATATACGGTTTCAAATTAGAATATGTTCCTATATTGTTATCTAGAAAATTTTAGTAATATTTTGTGTATGAAATGGTTTTCATACTAGAGTGTTAGTATTTAAGAGAGATACAAGTTGTCTATTTGGAATCACTGTGCACTTTCCTTGCTTATTCTTCTGCAGTTTAATGCTCATGGATGCAGTCATCTCTTTCATTTTTTTCACTCTTCAATTATGTCAAAAATTAAATATTTTCCCGAAAGTCTTAATTTTTATTTTACCATTCTATTGATATGTGACATTTGGTAGATTAAAAATATTCATAATTTAGAATCTGAGAGGTTTTGATAAACTGGGGGTGACTAGTAAAAAAAAAAAAATCACTGAAATGAATTTTTTTTTCTGAATCTTGACTATTTTCCCATTTGAAAAATAACCCTTTTTGGTTTTTCAGAATAAAATTATTTTTAGTTATTTTATATCAAAATAATTTGGCATATCAGATTTATGAAACCCTCAACACATTATTTTTATATGGAAGAGAGGATCATTAATGTATTTCGTTTGTTTCGTTTTCCTAACCACAGGAGAGAAGACAGAAACTATCATTCTTCCTTTTTTCTATTGAATGGGAAATAAGTTTCTCAATTTTCCAAAGGACTAGTTGAAGTCCAGCGCAACTTTCAACTCTTGCTACCTCTTTGATGCTCCAACTTTCTAAAGCTAGTACACATGAGTAGGAAAGTTGGATATGGTAATTATATTATTCATTTCCTAAACTTTCTCTACTGAATTATAAAATTACATTAGTACTTGGCAGTATAGTATTTAGTCTTGAAATTACTCAGTAACTTCAGTAAAACAGTGTGTTCAGGAGTGGCTATTTATCAATAGGCCATCAGTTAGGATGAAGCCTACAGTGGAGGGCTCCAGTAAAAGAAATTAATTCTCATGAAATTATAGAGCATAAGTCCAAGGCAATACAAGAAAATTAAAGGGCAGCATGAAAGATTTCCCCTTTGTATATTGATTTTTACTTAAAATGGATTTGTGACATTTCTGCTGTCATCAAGTTTATTTATTTAGTGTATTTCTCGAGGCATTTGTTTAACAGTTAAACATAACTTAGGAATAAAAGTTGCCTTTGTAAAAGAATGTGGACTGAAGCCAGTCTGTTTAAAATTTAGGCTACATAAACAAGAGGAAATTAAACACTGAAATGTTCCAGGCACTGGAACTTGACTGTCATGTTGATAAATTGTTGGAACATTCTTGCCTCAGTTTTGACCCACAGGCTTGCAGGTGGTTCTCAGGTGCCATGTGAAGGTGTGCATTGACAGTGACTGCCTCCAAAAAGCAGTTTGGAATAGTCACCTTCCCTTAAAGCATAAGAGAGTTTCCAGAGAAAGCAGTTTAGTGCCAGGATAGTGGCAGTGCCTGAGGATGCTCCTGAGCACATTAAATATATTTAGTGGAGAAGCAGCTTTGCAAGCTGTGGCAAGGGTATAGGGGAAAAGAAGGGAAAGCAATGCATGGAAAGTTAGTTGTCTTCAAAGAGTATGTTCCAGGGAATTTTATTTATATGCCATTATGTGAGTAATGGTTATTGCTGGAGACCTTAGGATGAATTTTGTCCTTATCAGGAAATGCCTTTCTTTCTCTCATACTTGTCTGGGGCAAGTCAGCTCTATTAAGAATCAGCTCTATTAAGGGCAAGTTGTAATGACTGCATTTTGTTCTGGATTGCAACCATTGTGGCACAGATGGGAGGAAATACCATAAAATGGCAGATGTGCCACTCTAGGGTTAGACAGAAGATAGGAGTTCCCAGCAAACTCTGTCCCTTGACATGCATAAGAAAAGCTTACTTCTAATCCTGTATGTCTGGGTATAGGTAAAGAACGTCAAAATGTCAATGAAGAAAATCAGACCTGGACAATAACCAGATTTTCACAATCAGCTAAATTTACGGTAGATTTTTGAGGAAATTAATATTTCTCCTTTGTTTGTTAAAAATATGAATTTTCTATATTGAAGTGAACTGGAAAAATTTCAAAGGGAAGCTGGCATAGATACTGTATTGGTGCCATCAACCCGTACAGTATTCTGTTTAAACAATGTTTTTGATACTTTGTGTGTATTTACATCTACTGCAGCAATTAATGTGTCTCACAAACCCCTCCTCCTCCCATAACATTACCTTTCCAGATCCTTTCAGATATAAATGCTGTTAGCATACTCTCCTGTATCTCTCTTGTTCCTTGAGTACTGCCATGGTAAGTGGCAGTGAATGCCCCAAAATACATGTAGTGTAATTACCAGTGTGTTTTGTGACTGGCTAACTGAAAGGTCAAGAGAATATAAAACTATTGAACCTGAATCACGTGCCTTTTGGGAAAAAACAAACCTAAGTCCTCTCTACTCCATTAGGAAATACATTGCAGTAACTTGTGTCCTCCTGCTGCCTCCTTTTGAAATTGATTGAAATGAACCAAATATCAGAATTTATGGGATGGGAGGTAAGAAATGGATGTACAGACAGAAATATTTCCATGAACACTCCTAAGGTAGATTGAGTTTGAAAGCTAAGGATAGTGCTTGCTTTCAGTGGGAAATAAATTGGCAAATACACAGTTGTCATTTTTATGTTTGCCAGTACAGCATGCTCAGTAAAGTCAATATCCCTGAAGTGGATTTTTTCACTGGCCTCGGGTTACTAATGTTTTTTTTTTTTTAGTTTTGAGTCTTCCTCTCTTCTTTTTTGCTCTTTTTCCATCTTTATAAAAATCAACTTTAACTTTCAGGTGGCTAAACAAATCAATTTGCAGCAGCTATCTACCTCTTAACTTACAATATATATTTTGGAAAAAAAAACAAAACTAAGTAAGCTTTCAATAAGGTTTCAAATTTGTAAGTAGAGCATGATGAGTTATCAGTTGTATTTAATTGTTCATCCAGTTTTCAATAGATTCAGCAGGGACGTGTTTTTGGTGAGAGAATGATTAGGGTTCTGATCTCTTTTTTCCCCCGGCAGCAGGCTTATTTTAAACCATGTTTGTTTGCTTTGCTGTGTCTGCTACATGTGATCTAGCTCAACACAATGCTTTTGTTCTTTTTCCTCTTCCAAAAGTGGAAACTTTGCCACAGCTTCACCTTCTGCTGATCTAGGCCTTCTATTGGGAAAGCAGTAACATCAGAGTAGACCTGATATGCGTAGAATGGATCAATATCTGCAACAAATGGAGTTTTTTACTGCCTAGCTGCTGGTTCTTTAGTTTCATAGTCTAGTGATAGCTCTGATTATAATGGAGTTTCTTTCTGATCTACACAACTTTTTCTTGAAAGAACTAGATATGCTGTTCTATGATTTTAAATAACCGTTAAGACATGTGGTATAAGTCTTGGTGACATCCTACTTTTTTCATATTGTAACAAGGCAATGCTCCAAGCAATTCTTGGGGCATAGTTATGCATCTAAAAAAGCCAATAAAACGTTGATAGATAATTAGTAAAATAAATTCAGAACAAAATTTTTCAACTTTCTTGGTTTTGATTGTTTATTAATGGTAACATGCTTTAAATTAAATTTCATAATTTAATGATTTCATAATTTAGATTTAAATTTCATAAATTAGATTTCATAATTTAACCTTTTCAAACTACTTTCAAGCAGGCAGGATTCCCTGCTCTCTACTTCTAAAACACAAATTTTTAAATAGTGATTCAGGTTTTGAACAAATTTTTTCCACAGTTCAAATGTAAGATTAATGTCTGTAAATCTACACTGTCTTGAGCTAGTGAAGTTTAGTACTGGATCAGACTTTTAGAATTTTTCAGTCAGACTTTTAGCACTGAATCTGCTCTTGGCTCTTCCACTGTGATGTACCTGTTTTTCTTGGCAAGGCCTGATTCAGGTAACAGGGGAAAAAACCAAAAAAGCCCATCCTCATGTTCTTTCTAGAGGAAAAAGAGTATTCAATGAAATTAATAGACAGAAACAAAATATAATTTTTCATTAAGTTTTGGTTTTCAGTGACCAAATATTTACTACTCCATGCTCAAAAGACAGATTTTTCAAATTTATCTGATCTGACACATTTTATTTCTTTGTTTTTTTCCAGTTCTTGGATATGTCATTACTTATATATATCTTCTATATCAAAATAAGACAAATTCAATGTAAAAACTTGTTTAAAATACATTTTAATAAGATTAAATAGTTCACTATTCATTTTGAAGAAAAATATATTAAATATTTCTAAAGTGTCTGAAAAGAAGCAAGATTAATAATATTATCATGCTGTTTCATAACACTGAAAAATCTCTCAAAAAGGTTGGCTGTAATTGCATTTTTATACTCTCCTGATGTTTTATTGCCCTTTTTTTAAATGCATCATCATTCACAATAATGTTTATCCATGGCTTCCATTAAATATTTCCAAGGTCTATTAGAATAATATATTAATTCATATTCATTTTCTGCTCTATTTTCAAGGTAGACCATTATTGCTTAGAATTTTAAAACTTGATTCCAGGTTTTGCATAGTTATATGTCCTATCTTTTTACAGCTGCATTTTCTTTGCTTTTCACTCTGCTGAGGTCTCAGTTCTCTTTAATCAGATTCATTGCTGCCATTCTGTGCCTTAAGCATTCATATCAATTATGAAAGAGACTCATGCAAGTGGAATAGCCTAAGAAACACCACCACAGTGCTGAGAACTTCAGCCAAAATTTACACAGTGAAGCAGGACCACAGTTAGAGCTGCCTGGATGCTGCTTCTGGTATTTGAGTCTAGATCTGTGAGCTGGAACTGCCCACATCTGCAATTGCCATGTTACCCCCAGGCTGGCATGGTACTGCAGCCAGGACTCCAGCAGGTTTTAATACCTTCTACATGGCTTAGAAAACAGGCATAGATCCACTTTGGTGAGGTAGCATACAGGTTTCAGCAACATTCATTATTAAAACATTTAATGTTTTCCAGATGCTGAAGTGTTGCACAGAAATCCTTGGTCTTCAGTTCTGTAATAAAAGAAACCTCAGCCTTAATGTGTTGCACGTAAAAGTGTAAAAGTATGAAGTAATACTGTACTAAAGGCATTGAGGACATTCTTTGGTGTTCACAAACAGGCTAATCTGTAACAAAAAATAGAGCTGTCACAAAGCGACATGATCTGAGTTTGAATTTGCTTCTTTTCTGTTTACTCCTCCGATTTTGTAGAAACAGGGTCATGATTTTTTGTCCTTGGGACTGACAATTTCAAGCCAGCTGCACATCACCAAGTGTTTCACCTTTTTATAGAAAAGTACCTGTGAAACCCAGCTAGAGCTTCACTACAGCACTTGTAAACTGCTTGAACTAAAATTTGGGCAAAGGCCCTGGGCAAACTAATGTTGAATTTTGCTCACTGATTGATATGTTTCCTTTTCTATACAATAAAAAATTGATTCCAGCACTTAGAGAGGAAGTGTAATTAAAGTCTTTCCCTGGTAATCATTGTGAGCAACTTTAATACTGCTTTTGATATGATAAGGTGGGGGCAAGGATTAAAGGATTTGTTGGAGGTTGGTGAATGAAAGACTGAGCTTAGAGACAAGGTTAGAATTTACTGCTCTGTGTGACTCACTTTTGCTGCTGGAAAATTGTGAAAAAACAATGAGGTGGAGTTACGGTTACACGTTAAAAGGTATTTGAGAAGGAAATGAAAGTATGAATAGTTTTTAATCAAAAGAGAACAGCCATACAAATGTGATTATTCTCTGTTTTAACAAGGGATATTAAAGTTAGTAGATGTTGCATGATCCGATGATTAAATTTTAAGAAATATAATAAATCCAGTTTTAGGAAGAACTGATTTTTTTTGTCCTGTCTTCTGTTCACTGGGGATTTTTGTGTACTTGCATGTTTGTATATTTGCATACCCATAGCTGCATTAACAAAAGCTTAATTGTATGGAAGTGCATAATAGAAATCAGACCTCCTTTGTTCTACAGTCAGCAAAGAGATTGATTGCAAAAACCATTTGCTAGGATTTGCTGAGTCCAGAATCCTTCCAGCTTTTAATCCAGCAAATCGGTTTTACTCCCAGGGAATGAGACTGATATGGTGGCATTTATTTCTCTAGTCTCCAGTTGCTAGTTTATTTCTTTGTCTTGCAAAGTGAAGTTTAGGTGCTGTTGTCTTAGAACTGATTTACATTAGCGCAACGCAGAAACAGGACAGAAATCCTATTCACTACTCCAGATTATCACCTCTGATCCAGACTAATAAGGATAAAGGACCAAACAACAGTTTAATGGGTGTGAATTTCACTGCAGGGTAAAGTTTTTCTGAAGGGGGTGAGCGCTTGCTGACTATGCTTGATCAACACTTGTTTTTTGGAGATAACAGTTTTTATTGCTATTGTCTATTACTGCATAGTAATACCTATGCTAAACATGGAAAAAATGTTTAGCTTCCAGCTCTAATATCTTCATGAGTCCCTGCCAAGGCAACAGACCATGTATTAAAGTACAGTGATACTGATGTAGCCGGGAGAGTCAGATTGTGTAATAGGATGGTGTCCTCTGTGGGGAAAGTTGCTGAAATTATTACAGACTAAGCAGTGCTACAATATCTCCAATATAAAAGCTGAAATCTGTCTCTATTTTAATATTTACTGTGGCCTCAGAAGAATTGCAAATCATGTAACTTGTAAACTCTTTTATTTATGTTTCCCCATAGCAATAGCAACACTTACCTGCTGTAAAAATTAAGTTTGCATCACAGAGCTGAACACCAAGCCTGCTTTTCCCATGACAAACCCAGGTCCTGCCAGCTTCCCAAAGCTTCAATATTATTGAGTTACATCCCTAGTAACTTCCTCATTCTAATGCAGTGAAATAAAATTAAAGCATTTAGTTGGCTTAAATTAATTTTTTTTAAGTTTAAAAAAGATACTTAATTTTAAATTACTGGTGCTACTACTATATTTATTTCAATTCTGAATTAATATTTTAATTCAGCACAATAACCTTTAGGAATTCATGAGGGAAATCTGATGGCATGTCTTTTAATAAGTCAATCAACTAAACATGCCAAACCCTCATTATTTATTTAATATATAATGAAGGGCAGAAAAGTATCTATGCAGTCTTGTCCTTGGTGCAGCTAGAAAGTTTGCTAAGAATTTGTCCAAATATAATATTAATTTTCTGATATGACTTTCATGTTGAAAGTCATAGCTATGCAAGTTTGAGGTTTGACTCTTAAATCAGTAATAAACTATTGCCTCTTTTCACTTTTTTATTTAACTAATTAGTAGTAAGTAGTGGCAATGTAATTTTTGTCAGTTTTGAGGATTCTCATAGTATATAAAATTTACTTCTCTCTATACAGACCCACAGAAAAAATGAATGATTGCTGGTTAGTACAATATTGACTTTTATCCTGATATATGCAGTTCTCTGAGTCTTTCTCCTTTCTTCTTGAAATGAAAGCACAGGAAAAAGTAATTCCTGTATTAATTTTTTTTTTGTGCCAAAAAATGAGTATTAATCTGTCTTCTCATCCTAAACAGGCAGTGGCTGCTCTTCTTTGTTTCATTGCGGATCTTTTAAAAACAGCCAGTTCAATAGGACACACTAGTTCCTCTACTGAGTCGGTGAGGTCTAAATGAAGGAAAAAGAGGGGGAAAAGCTGTAGAGGAAAATTATTCTTTCAGAAATTAATATTGAGCTGGTTTTATATCTGCAGCAGTGGGTCAAAGCTGGAAGAGTAATGCAAAATAACAATGATAACTGCAAATCCTTGTAATTGCTGCAGCTTTCAGTACTGTGTCTCTGTTAGCTGCCTTCTGGAAATCAGGGACCAAATCTGAGTAAATATAATTTTAAATGTAAATCCAGATATGTGCCTTCTTCAAAGAGGAACAGTTTTGAAAAGAAAATAGGGTAGCTTAGGTCAGATTTATCTGATTATTCTTTGCTCGCTATTGTAGCCCCAGGCCAGTAATATAGTGGAAATTGCAGAATGTAGGGCTGCCCATTTTTTTCTAGTAATGACAAGAGGTCACAGGCCAGCATTTAGAATGAGCTTGCACTTATTCCAACAAGTGTAGCTGCAAAGATTGATTTTAATCTGTCTCTGTGTTGCTTTCAGCTTTAGGTCTCCCTTTGTTTCAGCATTTTTAGTAATATTTTTTATAATCTTTGCTTATCAGCTCCTGTGGTCTTTCATGTAAATCTTCCCCAATCTTCTCTGATACTTTTAAGATTGGTTTCCAATTCTTAATTAATGAAAAATTTAAAACCCAGTGAGAGCCCCCAAATGTTCTATTGGAACATATTGTAGGTTCCTTCTGATTGTCATCTTTCTTCTGACATCCGCTGCTTCCAGAGATACAGTGTTTAGGTGTTCATTCTATTTTCTTTCTCTTTTAGACTTTTGACCTTTGTGGCAATTTACTTGCTCTAGTCTCATCAGCTGATTTTATGTTTAACTCTCGAGAATCAGGCAGGCTGTTTGTTTCCTATCTCTAGGAAAAATGTCTTTCTCTGAGAGCCTCTCTTTGTTTCCAGTGTTCCTAAAAATAAAGGAACACATCTCAAGAATGTACATCAGGAAAAAGGTGTAGAGTTGTGCAGCCAAGGACACTTTTCTATAGGCTGAGCTAAACGGTTCACTGAAAAGGGTGAATTTACAGCTGTACCACTGTTTAAATTGATTTTTGGAGTAAAGGCAAAGAAAAAGAAATAAAAAGTAGAATAGAAAATAATAATTTTCCCTTGCCTGTTATTACATTAGTAAGCAGCTGATGTTCTGAAACTTGAACAAATTCTTGAACAAATGAAGCTGATTTCCTGAAAAAGGATCTACTGATCATCTAAAAATTCTTTTCTTGGTACAAGATTTGTAAGTTCTGAAGTTAAAACCAGGTAATTTATAGATCCAAAGTGGAGCAGATGAAAACCAGAACTTCTTAGAAAGTGAAATATCTTCTTTTTTAGTATGACCTTGCTTCCTACTTTTTGAATGTACTTTTGCATAAATGGAGAAGTAATGTTTCAAAGTAATTTTTAAATTACAGTTTTACCAAAATCTTTAGGCTGGATCAAATTCTGTTCTTTATTCTTTGAAGAATTCAGCAACAATTTTATTTAAATTAGGAATATGTGTTTGGGAAAGGCCTTGAAAATATATGGTATGTTTATCAGTGAGGAAAAAAATGACTCGGCAATGTAGCATAGTAGCTATTTAAGGAGTTAAGCAATGGACAAGAAAATATCTGTGTTGGCTTTCATTAATTTTTGTATTTCTTTGTTTCCTTTCTTTATGTTTTTAGTAGGACTGAGCTGTAGTTATACATTTAGCTTGACAGATGTTCTCTCTGGGAGCCATGCAACTATGCTAAGAATCTTAGTCTTAAGTAGCATTATATCTCATAGACAGTACCTTGATTAAGACAAACTTTAATTAAGATAAATGGTGACTGCTTAGTCATCTGTTTGCCGTGGTGAGACTTGTATCTTCAGATTAATGTTAGAAGTAATGAAAAATTTTCATTTTCTTAGTGAAAGCACAAATTAGATTTTTGCAGGGCTGTTGCCCACCTGTCCTGGTAAGTGTACACCTGTTAGAAAGTAATAGTAAGCAATTTCATGATACAGATTTTTCTCTATAATGAAGTTGTATTATCTTCCCAGCTATCCTAGAAGGATGAAAGTCAGCAGTATCTCCTCCGGGAATAACTTTATTTAATCAAGGTTAGGCGTAATTGCTACTGATGCAAACAGTCTTCATTTCTTAATTCACAGAACAGTGAGGGTGGTGGTTTTTTATTTATTTAGGAAGACAGTTCATTCAGAAATCAAGATAAATTGTTCTGTTGAAAAAGCCTCAAAATTTATACGCTATTTAGTTTTGACATTTCATCTTTCTTTGCGGTATGGAGTACATCACCTTGAATAGTGATCCATAAAGGTACCATTTTTTTCTGTACATCCACAGATAGGTTTGGATCTTGTGCAGTCTGAAACACTGGAAAATAGCCAGTTCCTTAATGTCAGCTTGAAACTGAATAGCCTGTTACATTTGGGAGTAAGTCAAAATAGCACAGTATTATTGGTTTTTAAACTAAAGCATTCTCAAGATTACACTTAAAAAGACAAAGAAAAAGAGAATCTTTATGACCTAAATCTACCATGGCAGATTCATACATGCATTACATTTTTATCCAAATGTGACTTTTTTGAGCTTCCACAGTCACAGAGAAAATCCTGTGCTTTTTCTGCTCTGTGGGATGTTCACCTGAGTTCCATCTTTCCACTTGCTCAGTGCCTCAGATTTTCCAAGCATATGTTCATGAAAGATTTGAGAGCAAATGAGTAATGTAAAATACAGTGCAGCTCCCTAGTAGAAAAATTAGTATGGATATGACAGTTATCTAACTTTTTTACATTTCTGTGGGAATGGTGTTTGAATTACTTGTGTATGGCTGATGCCATGAATTTGTTCTTATCCATAGAGTGATGAGAAATTATATTGGAGTACAGCCAGATCAATGAACACCTTTTCTGCTACTGCTTACTTGCCATCTTTGCAGAGGAGGTTCATTTCTCCTCTTATGAGCAATTATCTTGTATTTCAAATGTATGGTTAGACAAACTACTTAATGTCTGTAATGAAATTTGTATACAGCCTCGTTGGTATCTCACAGTCTTCAAAGCTGCTTTTTAATGAAACAGTGAAAATGTAAGTAGTCTGCAAAACACAAATCCAGTCTAATCTTAGGCTTGATCTAGCACAGTGTCTTGGTTCAAAAGTAGGTTATAACATCACTTACCGTGTATATAGGCTTCCTTAGATAAACAAAGCAGATGATCAAATGTGGAAAATAAAACTTCAGAAAAGCATATTTTCTATTACTATTGAGTATTCACTTGCCTTTTTCAATCTGCCAAATTTAAACTGTTCCATGAAACATGCTGTTTCTATAAATCTAAAGACTTGTTACTACAAAGTATTAAATTTTAATGCTGATGTTTTGTTGATATGAGTAGTCATACAAACAAGTTATTAGGAGTAAACAAACAAGATGGCTCTACAGCTTACTCCAGGTTTTATTCAGAAATAACACAGTTCTCCCACCTTCTCGTTAATGTGCTCTGAAAAGACAAGCAAGGCTTCGGTTTTGCATTTTGTCATATATATAATCTTGGCTAGATACAATTTTTCAAAGGCTATCTTTTTACCATAATCTTGAAGGAATTGAGCAATTGTCAATGACACCTAATTGTTGAAAAATGCTCTCAATATAGTTTCTGAAATGGCCGAAAGGAGCAATAATCAAACAGTATTTTGTTATAGAGTAGTTAAATATTTTCACTTGATTATGAAAACATGTAATACATGGTCTAAAGGAAAAACTGTACAGACATTAAGATGTTGAGAAACTGCACATTTTATGAAATTCTACAGCTGGGTATGTTATGATTTACATTTAACTATGTATCATTTACTAGTAATTATTGTTTTATTAAAAGCAGGTTTTGTATCTAAAGAAAAAATAAGCAAAAAAATCATAACTTAAGAAATAAAAACCAGTATTATCTTCAAGTATCTGTAGAGAATATTTTGACAAGCTGTATATAGGAGAAGGAAAGAATTGCAACAACTTATGCTTTATCACTTTTTTCCTGGAATACAATCAATATTTTCCTAGATTATATTAATTTGGAATATTTGTTAAATACTTACACCACACGATTCAGCTGCAAAATGAGATTGCACTTCAGAAAGCTTAAAAAACCTAATAGCTTTCAATTCTCTACATAAATAAATATTTGACTTAGTTTATGGTAAATGACAAAGATCATAGTTTTATAATTGTGTAGTTCTTGGTATATTTACTCTGTCAAGCTACAGTTTTATGTAGTGTAAGACATGTATGGGTAAAAGTAGTTAGCTTTTTTGTGATTTATAGGCTTCTTATTTATATAAAATTTTCATAAGAAATACAGCACAATAGAGGCAGAACATTTTAGGCAGATGTAAAGCTGCATCAGATTGCAACAGATCTCCTAGGCAAGCTGTCCTGTACATTAAAAAAAAATTTGAAAATGTATTTTGGCTTCTTGACCTGTAGTAAATATCAGGACCTTCATCTCTCTTGCAGTGGATTTCTAATTTTTAGTGCAGAGTAGCATTTGATATTTGATTTGATAGCCTTGAGCAGCAGTTTCCCTATTTCAGTGAGGTAAAGCTTAATCTCTTCATCCTGAAGAATCTGTTTCTAGAAGGGATGTGGTTTAGGAAGAAATTTCAAAACAGCTGCATTTTCTAGTTCTATCAGAGACTCAGAAAACCACACAGAAATAAAATTACTTCCAAGCCCCTTTCTCTGACCTCTGGTATCTGGACTGTGTAATTCAATATTTTTTTTTTTTTTTTTTTTACATCCTCTCTCTTTTTTGCTACCCTGAAAAGTTGTCTTGAACTACCTGAAAGGTTTACATTTATCTGGGGTTTCTGTATATCTGGTAGTGTTAATAAACTTCATAGTACCAACCAGGATGTGGCTTATCTGGAAGTTCTATATATTATGGTCATGTCTAGCAAAGCCGTGTCTATCTAACAAGATAGATACTTTTAAGAGCCTGAGATTAACTACCTGGGCATGTAATTACATTATGTATGCAAGGCTTAAACCCATTAAATTTTTCTATATCCCAGTAGTTTGAGGTACAGTCCATATGCAGAACAACCAATCAGCAGATACAAAGCCTCCATGCCTCTTTGCAGCACTGCATAATTTCTACACATCATGAGGCCATAATTTCCAGACAAAACTTAGTGGCAGATAATGTTCCTAGCTCCAGAAACACCCTCATGGGGCTAGAACAGAGGATGATTCAGTTATGGCTCACCCACAATTTTATGGAATGGGCAGTGAGATATAGTGGGCAGGATATCCTTGACACTAAGGCTGGGTTTGTGTATTGCCATCTGAACTGTGCAGAGACAGGATGGCACAGGAGAATTCCAGAAATTCTGCTGGAACTTCCTATATGTTAGCCTTAGAAGGTTATACAAAGGATCATAGCTATATCTGGCTATGTAATGTGTATTTTTCCTATATAGTCACACTGATTTCCTGTGGTTTCTGCTGTGGGGGTTTTGTTTCTTTGGTACTGCAGTAGCCTACACTCTTACATTAGCTGAAACCTATGAAAATGGCTTTATACTTAAGTCATTCAACTTGGGAACATATAATGAGAAGTCCCTTTATAAACTTCAAGTATTCTCCAGAGATAATGAAACTTTATCGTTCTTACTAAGCAGAGCAAATTATTATGCAGGTAATACTAAAAAAAAAAAAACCCACCTGATTTATTTGCCCTGTTTTAATAAAACAGGAAAAATACACTGAAGTATTACTAAAAGTTTTAAGGTTTGAAACAATATCTGTACTTTTCTCATTTTGTAAGACCAGAACTTGGTTTTGGTTATATTTATTTTATTGTTTTAAACTCATTTTATTAGTGCTTCCCTCCCATTCTTGGCAGTGGGAGAACATGACGTGCAGAGATTGACCAAAATCTTTAGTTAAAAAAGAAATCTTTGCAAGGTAAAGAGCATGTTTTTGTATTGTTAAAAGGAGTGTATTAAGTCTCATGGCATATTCTTTTACAAGAAGGCTGAGCAAGATGACTCGAGTTCTCCTTGACTGCCTATGTGGTAAAGCACAAAATTAAAAAAGCAAAGAGATCATGAGGAGACACAAGTAAGAAGTATCAGGATGATTTTCCTGAAAGAAAGCATTTTTGATAAAAGGGTAGAAGTTTAAAGATAGTTTTGACTACTTTGAGACTGTTGACTAAAAAAGTAAAAAAAAAAAAAAAAATTAAATCAGGGTTGTTTTTTCTCTCAAATTCCATCATGTTGTAGGATTTGAAGACTTTAGTGGAGGGAGAGGGGGGAAGTAAGAGACTGACAAAAAATTGCAGAGTATTTTGGGAAAATTTCCAATGCTTTAAGACATCTTGTTTGAGTTTTTTTGATGGCAAACTTTTTTTATCTTTTACTCCTTTGGCACATGTTTGATCAGCTACTGTTTCACGATGTTTAGCAATCGAGTTGATCTGAGTTCTCACTCATGATTCTCTGCCTGCTCACCTCAGTATTTGCAAGTCATTTGTGCATAAGATTTTCTCCCCCTTTCCAGTGTACACCAGTTTACAGATCACAATTTCTGTGACACAGTGTCTGAACATTCAGTCTGTTGAAGATTTTAAACCAAGTACCCTGCAATTTGGATTACAGATGTACAGAGGTCTAAGACAAAGCCATGCTCCTGGAAGGTATCTTTGGGATTCAGGTCAATTGCCTTTCATGATTTACGTCTTTTGCTAGAAATGTCTTCTCCTATTTCCTCTCTGAAAAGAAAATGATAAACAGGCAGTTCCTTGCAGATTTTTCTTGTTCACAGTCATGTAAAAAAATGTCCAGAAATATTCCCTGTCTTCAGCATTTTAATCTCCTTTGTGTGTTTGCATTGTCCACTCTTCAAAGATTTTAAAGCAATTTAGTAACCATACAATTCTTACACCTCTTTTATTTTTTTTAAGTCTATCTTTTGCAGATAAATTCAGAGTGAACTCCAGAGTTTTATTCTACTCTAACAGGACATTTTTATGTTATCCAGTGCTCATGTTTGCCATAGTGGCATGTAGTACTAATGTTACTGTAATAAATTTTTACAAGGTCCACATACTTTAAGTGGCTATGATACTTGCGATGCTGTAGCATCAGTTGATAGAGGATGAGCTATAAATTTATTAAAAAGGCTATACCTTTACATTATATAAAGAATTGACAAGGACTCTCAAATTGTTTCTGCTTAAGGTGTAGACGAAAACATTAAAAAAATTATTGCTCTTGCTTTGCACTTCCATAATGCAAATTATATGTAAAAGCAAATTCCATTAGAAAGCACCTGTACTTTCATCAATGTCTCTGTACAGTCAAGTGCTGGAAGTTATATCTGGCTAATACTTTTGTCAGCTGTCATGAGCTCTGAGTGGTGATCATCAAACCAAGGGCTGCTTTCATTCTATCACAGTGTACCAGTTTTACTGAGGTTCAGTTTTTGGTACAGTCATTTGGTTTACAAAAGCTGAGACTATGACAGACAAAACGAGAGCTGTCTGTGTGTCTTTTCTCCTGGTGATGTGTTTGTGTTGCTGCAGTGATAAAATATCATGTATTCGTATTGAAAATAATAGTTTTGTACTATTTCTAGCCTTGTTCTAAATGTATTCATGGTTTAACTTTCGCTGTCTGTTCCAAATTTGTCTAATTGTCTCAGGAAGTCTGATAGAACTACAGCTGACATCTGTGGGTGCTTTGCCTCTCACAAACAATCAGCTAAAATCAACTCCAAAAAAGAGCATCTGTCACTGTCATAGCGCAGATGAAGAGAATAGTTGTGGAAAGCACAGGAAGACATAAGTAAAGTATACTTTGTGGTGGGGAGTGGAACAGATGTGTTGTTTAAACCTGATGATACCATTACTTCACAATATTATGTGGTTTTTGGTTTGCTGGTTTGGTTTGTTGAAAAGTGTCAGCTTGATATTCCAAGTAACTCACAATGGTTTGGGTTTTGATTAGGTGGGGATTTTGGGGGAGGGTGGGGGGAGGGAGGCAACTAAATTATCTTCTTCCAGGATGAGAACATTTTTGGGGTATTAACTGAACCAGTAGACAGAAGAAAATATGACTGAATTAGAGGAGGCTGAGGTGAGACCTTATTGTGCTCTACAGCTACCTGAAAGGAGATTGCAGCAAGGTGGGGATCAGGCCCTTCTTCCAACTAACAAGTGATGGGTCAAGAGGAAATTACTTCAAGATGCACCAGAGGAAGGTTAGCTTGGATATAAGGAAAAAATTTCCTCACCAAAATGATTGTTCAACACAGGAACAGTCTGCCTGGGAAAGTGGTTGAGTTACCCCCCTTGGAAGTATCTAAAACTTTTGTAGATGTACCACTTAGTGATGTGGTTTAGTGGTGAATATAGGGGTGGGTTAACAGTTGGACTCAATGATCTTGGAGGTATTTTCCAACCTAAATGGCTCTATGATACTATAAGGTAATGCCTAAAACTAAAACTAATTGTAGGTCCCTTGCTTTATGAAGGCTTGAGGTTAACAAAGGTAACTCGGTCTTGATCCTGGGAGTTGTGCTTATCTAGACATCCCTTTTCAGCAGTTGAATTATGCAAATGAGAAAGGACTGAATGAGCTATTTTTTTGTCCTTTAGAAATTCACAAGTGTAAATCCTCAGTTTTTATCAACATACATTCCTCTTCTCAGTGATTAGCAGCCCAGTTAAGAGTCCAGTGAGGTGGTAGTTACAAGTTACACATGCAACAAATCTGCAATAGCACAATCTATGTTATTACATTCTGACTTATTATGTCTTGAATTAATGATTTGTTTTCAAATTAATCAATGCATTCACTGTCTTAAATTAAAATAGTTTAACTGCTGAGATGTCCTGTGGAAAGGATGAGTTGATCCACTAAAAGCTTTGGCTATAAATTTTGGGGAACACAATGGAATCCTTTCCTGGTTGTAGTAGGTGATAAAACGGTATAATGTTCTTCGGTAAGAATATAGGTGATGCAATAGTGTAATAATTGTTAGTAAATATTGATTTTCAATTAATTCTTTCAAATTAATGTATGACAATGTGGGCAATATTTGAAAATAAGAAGTTAGAAAAGTTATGGTGGGACATAACCTTTTGCTTTTATCAAAGGAATATTTAAGTTTGGGGAAAAATTAGCAGAAGAATACACATATTGTTTTAAAGATAAAAGAGCATTTATAAATGAGATTTGTAGTATAAAAAGCTTTTAACCCATTCAATTCAACAGTACTTGTCTCCTTTTTGTTGTGGTGGCTATAAATGTGTTTATTTTTTTTCATTAAATTTAGACTGGCAGCAAATATTTATGTGAATTACTGAGTCTGACATCTAATTAACACTGTCTTTACAAGTTTAATGAGCAGTGATAAATTTCTATCTTTTCTTTGGCACATTTTAATTAGTTCTAATTATGAGTGAAGTGACCTGAAAAGCTTGTTGTCCCATGGATTCATCATAAATTTGTGTAATTTATATATGTATAGATAAAAGGAGTTCTTATGCAATGGAAAAACCAATGGTTTAAAACATTACATCAGTCATATGGTGTCCTTTTGTAAAACTCAGGTAAGCAAAGCTTTGCATGTAAACATTTGAGTATGCTGCAGATGATGCTAATAAAAGAAATTAATAATATTTTTTATCTGAAGAAAAAGCAAGCATGGAAATATGATTCATCTGTTGCTCACAACAGAAACATTGACTGCTGATGTTCATCTTTAGTGACAGTATAAGTTTCAAGAAGACAGTCTATGTGTTTAAAATATTTATTTATAAAGATTTTTTAGCACTGAATAGTTGCTTAAGTGAAATAAAAACAAATGAAAATATAATCCTAATTAACATGACAGCACAACTGTAGATTGTTTTACTTAATATGAACATTAAAAAACTTTCTCAGCCAAGACTATTCTTCCTTCACAGGGAATTTGGTAGTCTCTACACAGAGACATGAGAGAACTGTCAACGAGACTAATATAATTTCCATCACGTTAGATAGCATATTAAAGTAACCAAAAGATTCATTCATTTAAATAAACATGTATTTCATAAAAGCTATATAAATGAAACATGTTGACATCTTAAAAAAATCTCAGCCAAGAACCGTGCTCTATTTTAAGACACATAATTTCATAAAATGGGACTGTATATAACATTTGTCTTCCTTAAACTTGATCTTTCACTTCTTGTATGAGTAAGAAGTAAAATCTTTTGAGGCCCAAACTTGTAAAGTGCTACCCTTTGGGAGCTGATGGGATCCTGAAGCATATGGCATCCTGCAGGATTCAGTGTTCTTCGTGCTGCGAAGCAGTGTCCTAGTTTTTTGGTACCTTTCATCCTAATCCTAAAGTCTGGCAGCTACCACACAGCCATGCAGAACATCTGAAGATGTGAAAGACAGAAGAAACCAGGTAGGGGTTTTTTGACTGAAATTAAAAAAAAAAAAAAAAAAAAAAAAAAAAAAAAGAGTAAAATGAATCTCATTTGTTAATACTGTGAGAAAAACCTGCATAATCTCTAATAAGTGTAGCTAAAATATGCATATTCAGATGTCAGAACAATGTGAGTGTGTTTGTTTACACAAGTCGGCTTCAAATGGTCTTTCCTGCACTTGCCAAAGCACTGAATAAAGTCCTGGGTTCTAGATTAGCATCAAAGTGATGATTCCCTTGGTGTCTCTTGTTCAAACACAAGTTTGGACAGCCCCGCTGAAGAACATATGGTAAAATTACTGAATAACAACTTTTGTTGAACCTACACCCCATATGTGGCAGCTTGTGAATTTTTGGGGTGGAAAGGGAGCAGCTGAGAATACCTTTGCCTTTTCTTCCTAATCTGTATCCCTTTGATTATGGTTGCTTGAAATTGTTCTGTGATCTCAAGTGTAGTCTCAGTCAACCCAGAGGTTATACCTGGACAAACCTGAAGTACCTAAGAACAGAGCTCTAAAAGGAAGAATAGCCACATTAAAAAGAACAAGGGATTAGAAGTTGAAACAGGGAAAGGATTGGAAACTTTACTTTGATGCTTTGCAAAGTTGGGTTTTTTCCCCTCAGAAAATCTCTTGAAGATAATACTAAAATTAAATTGTGTCCCTGTCAAGCTCAGGTCTCAGTTTTTTGTAATGCCTTATTTTAATTAACTTCCTTCTTTATTCAGCCTTTTCACAGCTTGGCTGTCCACTTTCATTTTCACTTTATTTTTTTCATTCTCTTTATGAAAGATAAGTAAATGGCTCTCAATTACTCTGCATAATGATTGATGACAGTGCCTTGTTTAATTATTTCTTTTTAAAGTTTTTGTCTGTCACTTGGGCAATGCAAGGATATCTAGCATTTGTTAACACAGACAGAAATTGCAAATACAAACAACTCACTTTTTTATTGGTGAGAAAGTTCTACCAGGTCACATGTGCAGCTATGAGCTTGTTTCCTACAGAATACTTACTTTTGCTTTATTAGGCTGGTTTTAAACAGCAAAAAATAGAGTTCTTGTCAGTTTCCTGGGACCATAGACCAGATCTGATTAGAAGGACATTTTCTTTCTCACGATAATTCTACATTTTACTCTTTAGGCATGGTTTGTTCGTTCTTAGAAAATTACTTAGGAGTTAATATTTCACTCCAAAAGGCACAGCCAAAATTTCAGAATGTATTACTCTGAAAGAAATTTATTAGTAGCAGAGAACTTCTTTGCTAAGGATCATTAGATAGTTCTTAGAAGGTAGGAAATGTTTGACCCCGTATTTTAACAAATAGATCCTTTGTGCATTTTACAATGTTTTTTTCAGGATCTTGTCCCTTTAGTCATCAATATAATCTTATTCCAAATACATTTTTCTCAGTGCTTGGTAAATCTCAGATGCAGAGTTTGTTTGATCTGCGGCCTTTCTTTTCAAGCCATTTATTCTGTTTAGTTAACTGAAGTAGCTTCAACTTTCACTTAATTTAAATTCTGTTGTCCTTCTTCAGATGCACTATTCTACAAAATGAGTAAGTTGAGTATTTTTGGTGTGGCATTTTGAAACTGGGCTATGAAGATGCAAATGAGAGCCTCAGCAGATGAACATCAGACATGTGAACGCTATTTCTGAGATGGAATGTTAACTTGTCCCACTAATGCTTTAGAATATAAAGCAATCAGACTTTAGTCTCTCAGTTTGTTGAGCTGACTTTATTTTATCTCCTGTTTTGCTCATCAGGAGCAAAACAATGAAATAAAATATTGTAAGAATCAACATTAAAATAATTCAGCCTGTGAAACAGAGACAGATCCGGGAATAATTAACTTAGTTTTAGTAATGCTGTTCATATGTTTTCCTTTGTTCTTGGTATTTATACTGTCATCAAGGAAAAAAAATAGTTAAATGCTAAATCTTCTCCACTGCATATGAGCGGAGAACTCCTTGGACTCTGTTCGAGGACATAATTTGACCTTTATTGTAAATTCTGTCAAAACTGCTCTCTAAATTGGGAAGGAATGATGACAGAGGATACACATCACTGTCCTTACTAATTCTGCAGACACTTAATGATGACACACATTAACTTGGACAGGTATCACTCTCAAACAGTGGAATTTCCTTTTTGGCATATTTCTAGTACATTTCTAGCTCAGTGGATTGTGTTAAAGGCCTGGCCATGCTGGTTTGGAATGTGCGTGCACATATATTTACAGTACAAGTGAACACTTTCCCATTTACAAAAGCAAGATGTGGTCTAAATGCTGCATGATCTGAAGCAAATTGGTGTTTCTTTGCAGTGTTGGAAAGTTAATAGAAACAACATTTGTTGCATGCAATATTTTTTCTGGTTTTGATTGTTTATAAATCAAACCTGTATTGATGAAAGGATGAACTAATGAAATAAAGCTGTCCAGTTAAAAATGGCCAGACCCAGCCAGACCAGTGAAGTCAGTCAAATGTTGAAGAGGTTATCAATATATTTAATATGAGAAAGGGAACATCATGTATATGATCTGCATTTTTATTGCTTATTAAAAAGTTGCACAGTTCCTTATTCTTAAAGGTATTTATTCAGCTCATCTGAGTTTGACTGACTTAACCTAAATTTCACTGGCAAAAGGTGAGACTGAAAGTTAAAGCTAGTAAAGGATTTAGTGCTTTAAGGTTGGATTTAGGCTTTCAAGTCCAAAACTGTTATTCGGAAATATCAAATTTATCGATACTGTGGTTCAGGGCTATTTTTAAAAGTATTTAGATGCTTTCTTGATTTGTTTAAATATTTCTCTTTAGCTGTCAAAAGAGTAGTTTCAGCATTTCTTAAACCCTAACAGGATACAATAACTAGATGACACTCCTCTTCAATTTTTTTCAGGCCAAATTATTGCACCTCTTCAACAGAGACAAGGTCTCGCTTCTCAGGAAACATACCAACTGAGATTTTGTTTCAGGGCAAGGTATGGCATAACATTTTCATGAAACAAAGTATTGTGTAGACTATTTTCCTGGAAAATAAGAAAGCTAGTGATTGTTAGGAAAATAAATAGACCTGAATGACTTAGCTGCTAAAAGAGAGACCCTCCTCTCTCTTTAGCTTTTTTGCATTTTTTTCATTTCACTTTTATTACATTCTCTTTTCTTAGAAATAATTTACAGGTTAATTTAAATAAGAATTCCAGTGTGTCATATATAAGGATGTTACCTGGCCTAAAGAGAATTTCTGCTATCTCAACTGCATCCTTTTACTCTGTTATAACCATGAAAAAGAAATATTAATTCGCCTGTATGGCGAACTTATGTGCTGGTTGTACTTATTTGTACTAATGCTTAGAATATTCTTGTTTGGAAAATGAAAATTCTGATTGGCCTGATTTTTAGAGAACTCTTTTGAGAACTATTTTAGTTTTTAATGTTTTTTTCACAAAGGTTTACCCAAATGAAACAAGCAAAATATTACTTGTGGGTTGTATAAATGATCACTGTCCCATGATGCAGAAAAACTCTCACAAAAATTCTAATCTGCTACTGCACTTTATCGATTAAAAAAACTCACAAATCCCACAATAACAAAACCCTATCCTGATCGGTGTAGAAATCTAAAAAGTATCTATTGATTGTTTTCTACCTGAAGGATTATTTTATTCTGATAAATTGCTTTTGTGCACTCCAACAAAAATTATACTTGTGTAAATAATGGTTTATATATGGCCTTCTCTGTTACTGTAAATGAGAGGAAAGAAATTTTTTTAAATTTTAATATTTAAGACTATTCTATGTAGTGTGGCTGGACTTTTTCTATAACAAACAGTTTGAAGACAGTCCTGGTCTGTTCCCTCTGTTCAAGAAAACAAAATTCAGAGAACAAGATACTGGCCTGGAAAGTGTACATAAGGTATATATCTGGTTTTATTAGTATTGTTATTTATCAGTTATTATTATTTTGTTTCCCTTTCCAGTCATAGGTGCTGAAAAATGAATACACATTAAAAAGCTCTCATCAACCCAAGTACCATCACTAAATTTAAATACACTTGAGCTTTGTAATCCTTTTTCTTTTACACTTAGCGGTCATAATTACGGTGGTACTAGAAAGGTCCAGCTTCTACCTTAAATTCTTTATGGTGCTACTGCATCTGTCAGGAGCAGGATTTATTTCATGATTGATATAATTCGTAGTAACTTTGGTCTGTGTATAAAGCAACAGGGGTTTTTTTCACTGTTTTCCACTTCCAAGTGCCTTCGTTGGGTAGCTTTGTTTAGCCTGCTTTCAAAAAGGCAAAGATATGGTTGGATTATGCACTTAAAATAAGTGGTGGCTCCTGTCTATTTAAATGAAAAAGAAAGAAGAGTTCTCTTGCTCACAACTACCTGCATGTATTGGGCGGCTGAGCAGCTATCAGTAGTGGAAATATACTTACAGTAGTGTAATATGCATTTACTGTTTAACATAAATTAAATAAAGTTATAAAGTTCCACTCCAAAATAGACACTAACATGCAATAAATGGAGCTGCTGATACTTAAAACATACAGGTTAAAATTCTTAGTTTTGAGCAGTTCTATTGCTACAATACTTAGAGAGCATTTTTCTTTACAACACCTTTGAGCATGTTTTTATGGGAAATGTTTACTTGTGTTGGACCTCATTCTGCTTTTTTAACTCTGCTCTCTCTTGGCATTGTGGACGTCCCACTGTCAAGGTGCAGATTTCTATTAGCAGAGTTATAAAGATTGCTGTATTAGCCTTCCCACCTGTTTGTACTGGGAACTGTTTTTTACAGGGTTTTTCTGGTACTGGAGTTGGGAGGAGGCATAGAGAGGACAGCTGCAAACAAATGATCAAAGAGGTGTTCCAGACCATGTGGGATTATGCCCAGCATATAAACTAGGGAAAAAATGTAGGGAAGGAAGGGCGATGGTGTTTGTCTTCCTAAGCAGCTGTTACACGTGATGGGACCCTGCTTTCTTGGGGATGGCTGAACACCTACCTGCCCATGGGAAGGGGGGAATTCAACATACCATATTATTCTTCCCAATCCCATCAGGGAGGAGTGAAAATGTGGTTATGTGGTGCTTAGTTGCCAGCTGGAGTTAAATTACAACAACCTGCACTTAGACACGTGAAGTAATTTGGTGAGACATTTTAGTATCATGGCAGGTGTAAGGCAGAATTCACTGTGCTAGCATTCTTTATCTGAAGTAGATAAAAATGTTGTGATCTGCACTAAGATGGTTGGGAAACTAGCTGTGTCAAAACCAGCAAAAATTAAACCAACTCAGGATTAGAGGGATGACTAAAAGAAGGATATATTAGGGAAAAGGGTTGCTGTCACTGTGTTTTTCCTGTAGTCAAGACTAGGCTCACGTATTATTCACATAGGAAAGTTTGACGATAGCATGCTGAATAGTAAGTGTTCAGCTGGATTCGGAACAATCAAAGTGAATGTTTTTCTTGATATAAGATATTTTTCCACATACAAAATCCCAAGATTTCTCTAGGGTGTACATATGCCCAGTCTTTAATGGTGCTTAAATCAGTACATTAGAGAATTGTCTGAAATCCACTCAGATTGAATTTTGATGGAATTTATCTTTCTATCTTTTATACTATACCAAGGGCACCAGAATTTATGAGAATTAAGACTTTTTATTTTTTTCCATCTGTCACTTTAATAATTGGGTCTGGCACTTGTCCTACTGCATTTTTGCAGATAATAGAAATAGGAGGAGTTAATGTGTTTGGTAGCAGAGTGCATCATCATCCTAGAGGCTTGCCATCAAGGAAGTGAAGATTAGAAATGCATGGACTTTCCATGCACCTCTTATCACTGCATGTGCTTCCCAAGATGCAGGAAATTAGAAGAAGAATTTTCTAGAGAGAAAAAATTGGCAATAATCTCCAGGAGTAGTAAGTGAAGAGAGAACATGTATGCATTTTGTGCCAGTAACATTAAAAAGAGGTTTGCTTGCACTTGAATACTGAAAGATGGCCAGTAATCCTAAAGTACTTCACGGATTTTTATACAGCAGCTGAATGTAGACAATGGTCCTCTGGCCACCTGAGCAGCTTTCTGCTGTGTCCAGCATGACCAAAAAGGCACACAACAAAATGAAGATAAGCATCAAACCAACGACATTATTTAAACAGAGTTTAAGGAATGGAAACAGTCACCAGTTTTACAGTGCTAATTAACAGATGGGATTTTGCACTTCACTAGCATGTAAAAGAGTTGTTTTTAAGTGAAGCCTGGGAAGGGGAGGAACTGGCACAAGTCTCCTAATAGCAGTTTTTTCCATACTTTTTATGCTACCCACAGGCAGCCGTGCTACATAACAGATCCTGCAGCCAGTGAGGGATTGAATCCATGGTATTCAGCAGAGGCAGAAGGGAAAAGAGGAAGATGGGGCAATGTCATAACATCTGTGGGGACATCTGTATGTGATGGGAACTCCATAGGCATGGCAGAGCCAGGTAAAGGAGTTGAGATGTCGTCTCAGGGTCTAATGAACCGTTTACCATTAGATCTCAGGATCTAATGGACAATTAATTCATTTACCCTTCAGGATCCTGTGGAGAAAATTGTAACAGATAACATCAGTAAGGTTTCAACTACAAACTGCATGCATGCAGAAGGCACCCTGAATTCTACCATCTCCTTGAGTATGGTGTTTGACTCTGAAAAAATCAATTTTTAATATTTGAATATAATATTGAATTTTACTAAAGTAAAATTTGTGATAATATATTTTTTAAAATTGCTTTTCTATCAATATACAATAGTTGTCTGAGTACATAATCTGAACACTATACTTTAATAAATACTTTTAAAATTCCTACAGTAATACAGAGTCATAAAATCTTCCACATATCATGTTTATGCTGTATACCATAGAGGAAGTAATAAAACACAGATGCAAAATGACACACTACAGTAAATGTAGCTTGAAATAGATGATTTATAGGACCTTTTTAGTAAGCTTTCCAACTTATCAAGACTAAGCATCCTTCAGTGATTATGTTTTCAGACAAGGCAGCTTTTCAGGCATCTCAGAATTGCAGCTGCCCAAGAAAAATAAAATCAAATTAGTAATGAAAACATGTACCTTTCCTGTCCAAATTTAAAAAAAAAAACAAAAAAAAACCCCAAAAACAAAACAAAAAAACCACCCTACTCCTGTTCTAATAAAAAACACTCTATCCATAAGGGGAGGGAAAAATCTTCATTTTGTATGAGTGCAAAATGAAAAATGTCTTGAAAAATATTCCCCACATGCTGAGACATGACAGGCTCTGGAATGATGTTTGATGACTAAATGACATCCTGTGGAATCTTACCAGTTTTTTTGCAAAAATCAGCATTTTTCTGAAATAATAATGAGATGTAAGTGTCAGGTGAGACAAGCTCAATGTGTCATCAGAGAAAATGACAGTTGCGGTTATGTACGTTACATGGTGTTTGCTTGGAAGTCTTTTAAGTTATCAGCAAGGAGAGTAGAGCACTAAAATCACTGCAAAACTGAGTTTCTTACCAGCTTTAGAAAGGTTTTCAACCCTTTGTATTGTCATTATAATTAGAGGCTTTTCTCTTTGCAGAAATTGGGTGTGCCGTATAAAGTATGACCCAGTAATGAATGAGCTGCCAGACAAATTGACACAAAAGGTGGTCCTCTTGCACTAATTTTTCTGAGCTATTAAATTTAATTTGAATTCCTATTCAGATTTCTTAAAAGCAAAAGCTGAAAACCGCTTCCCACTGCTAACCACTTCACCTAGATTTTGGATATATGAAGGTAAAATCTGTATATGTGATTGAAAATTATTTTCCCAAGTACTTTATAAATAAATACTTGCTTTAGAAACTAAGCCAGGCAAAACAGCTGGGTCATATTCAGTTTTCACTCACAGGTGCAAAATCCTCCTAATATCTCGGGGGTTTTTATCATCAAAGAGCTAATCCCTAGTGTATACTTTATTTTTGTGTCTTCTTTTTATCTATCCCAAGTAATTCAAGGACTGCATGATATTTTTTCAGTCTAATAAGTCTTACCAGTTGAAAGCTTTTGATATATTATTTCACTCCAGGTAGAATCTCCTCTCCAAGTATACAGTGGGGATAAGTTTTCTTCTATGTTTCATACAGTAATTTTTTTTTTTTTTGCTTCATAGAAAAAAGCTCTTGTCTTCTTGTAAGTCTGCTTTCTACATGCTCCCATTTATTTTTTGGAAAGAAGAAATTGAAACAGAAGACATGCTTTTAATGCAGTGTCACCAGTGTTGTGTGGTACAGACTTGTTTGATGACATGGTAGTTATGCTTGAAAAGTCACTCTTTACTTCTATAGCCATTCATTTGAGTCCCATTTTCTCTTCATTTCTAGCATATAAAAGACTGCTGTCCTAAATTCTACTCTTTTATAAAAATTTTGTTCAGAAACCTTTCATATCTTTATCTAAATCTATATTTTATGGCTTAATTTGCTTTACCCATTTTTTACTTAATGCTATACTTTTGTGGATTTCTGTATTCTGACCTGATGATCTCACCATGAATTTTATTAGTACTTATGCAAGTGGTTAATACATTGAACAAGTGCAGTTCAGACTAGACCCAGGAAACCATATTCTTATGTATATCTAGACTTAAACTGCAGCATTTTATCAGGAGCCTCTTAAGAGGGTGCTGAAAGATTATTTAATATTGCTTAAAAAGTATGTCTCTGCCCCTCTGGTCTCCTTCACATTCTCATTTAAAACAGAAACATTCTGGGCTGTATTTGATCTGAAATTTAATAATGTTGTGAATATCTTCAGATTCAGACTCAGTCACTTCATCAGGGGAAATAAATGCAATCCTTCAGTGTTTCTGTTAGATTTAAACTTGAAATTTGTGGCAACTGTTCTATGCCAGATGTTGCCTCTCTGTCAGAAATATGAAAGTGTCTAATTCAAGTCCCTGCTTTACTTGCTGCATAGCAGGTTTGAAACTGGAGTTTCCTGTTGTCCCACTTTTTTTTTTTTTTTCTACTTTTCCTTCAGAAGTGACCGGGGAACCCAGGACCCTGTGGGAGGTTGCACAGTTGGCAAGACAGCTCCTGATATCCAGTGCAGACATGATTCATCTTCTGTGAAACTGCAGCTGTATCTGACCTAAGTATGATACCCAAAGGAGACCAGGTGGTATTTCTATAACTTACCCAGCCTGTGGTATGTGTATCAAACAACATAAACCATTTTATGAAGTTTAAGGGTTCATCTTTATTAATTTTTTACTTCAGATCAGAAATGAGCTTTTAAAGCTGATATTCTGATCAGCCTGATTTTCCAACCTGGTATTGAATGGTGATTCTATAGTACAGGAGGTAAGATTTTATTTATATGACAGTGAAGGATTTTAAAAATGCTATAGCAGCACGCACAAGATATCCTAATACTTAATGGCTGTTTAATCTGTTGAAATCAGGCTAGAGCTATGTCAAAATAAAACCTGCTGAACCTTGGCCTGAGGTACTTTTTTTCTAGATAAGATTTTTTAGATTAATTCCCTGGTATTTTTTAATGTCCGTATCATTACATTATTGCCATACAGACTCCTGATGTAGTCATTCAAGCCAGGTTTTTATAGGTTGGCTTACATGGCAGTAAATTTTACCCACTGACATCTCAGAAACCTTACAGAAATCTCATCTACGTGAAAATAGCATTTTTCTATGCTTCATACTGTTAGCAAAGAGGTTTAAATCAATAATATGTAAAGGCCACCTTCCCTTTTAATACAGGTCTTATTAGTCATTATATGAAGATTTCAGGTTGTTGGGGTTTGGAGTTCTGTTTCCTAGTGATTTTATTCAATTATTGTTGGATCTGCAAGACACTTATTTTCTTTTTTTTTTTATTTCTCCCCTCCTGCTCCTGATGTTTTACCCCAAAGTTGTGTTCCACCCTTGCTATGAACAAGCCAGGATAAAATCAGCCTCTCAGAGCAGCTTAAGTGAAGTGCATTGTAGGGTGGGAGTAGAAATGTTACTGCCAATAAATTATCCATAATTATTTCAGGTTTTCCCAAGGTATCTTCCCACATGAAAATAAATATTGATTTTTTTTTTATTATTAATTTTCCAAAGGATCTTGTTTTCATCTCTGTGAAAAGTCAGATGCTTCAAATTAAACCAGTTTATAATATGCTTTAAATTTACCAGAAGGGATCAGCATAGCTTTTATAGCTCAGTTTTTGTTAATAGTATTTCCAGTCAAGGTTTCTGTGATTTCAGTAATAACTGACTTTTTAACAGTCATAAATCTCATAAGGTTTTTATAGATATATATTTAACGTAGAGGAAGGTCACAGAACTTTTTCCCAAATGAAATAGCAGGTGAAGAATTTGAGGTGAAGCCTCAAAATCTGCACATGGGGAAACAAGAAAAATAAAAAGGCAAAAAGAAAAACCACCCCCAAATCATTGTTGCAATACATTAAAAACTCTAATAAAAGGTAAAATATTTCTGAAACAGAATAAGCAAAACACTACATTCTAAACTCCACTCTGAATATGGCCTCCATTTGCTTATGTGCCCTTAGAATGCATAAAATAATAAACACATTTAAAGAACAAATTGTGCTCTATTTTTGACATTTCCTCTTATGCAGAAAAGAAAGGAAAAAACTAACAACTCTGAAGCACGTAGTCTATGAGTATAGCTGTGTGGTATGTTGTTTTGGATGGTTTTAGCTTCTGAAGGTTTTAGATTTATATTCCAGAAAATTCTCTCTGTGCAGCCATGAACAGTGTGAACTCAGAGGGTTTTTTTACAGGCATGAGACTGTCTTATCTGTGGGTTATCCTTCTGTTTTGGGGTGGGGTTTTTTGTTTTCTAGCTGCTCTAATATCTTCCTGCCATCATGTGCTACTATTGTGAATTTCTTGAACAGCTTATGATTTGTCAGAGGGATCTTAAGCAACAATGTGGATAGGATATCTATAGCTGTGTCCACTTTAGTGTTTAATATTAGATAAGGAGTCTTTTTACAATTGTACTTCAGTTCACCTCCAGGTGTTTTCAAGAATGGTCTAACTCAGTCCTTTCCTTATAGCCCTGAATTGGTAAGAGATGCTGTCCTGTTAGAGCACAGCTAATGAGCTCTGACCCCTAATGGGCATTGGCTCACAGGAGCAAGCAGGGGTTAGTCAGCTGTGATTCTTCCTAATATATACATATATTATATATATAGGTATGAAACATGGACTGCTGGTCTTCTGCAGCGAATGATTCACTCTACAAATTTCACTGCCATTGTGCCGTGCTACTTGCTAAATTAGACAGAGACTATGTTCATCCTCCTTCTATTGATGTATTTTCTACTGCTTTAGTGATGGAAAAAATGTGTCTTCCCTATCTCATATGACTCAGAGAGAATCTGAAAGGGGACACAGAGCTTTTAAAGAAAAACAAGAATTTTTAGATCCAGTGATCTCAGCTGGATTGAGCTTCAGAAGTACCAAGGACAAGCTAAGGCAGATAAAAATAGAGTGGATATTTTATTTGATGCAGCTATTTTAATTCCAACATCTGATAAGAATGTTATGTTTGAACTGATTTCTTTGCTTCTTAGTAAATGCACATTTCACTGATTTCAGCAGAAATTACATGACAAGGTCAGAGACCAGCCTTCATCCAAAAACCACTTCTGCTGTGAATCTGGCACATTCAGTTCAAGATTTCTAGCCCAGTAAACAAGCATGTTTTAGAATTTTTTTCAACCTGCCAGTTTTACAAATTGGAATTTTAAACTAATGCATAGTTGTCAAGCATGTCAAGGTGGAAGAAATTCACTAGGGAAGAACAAAAGTATAATTTATTGACTGCAGTACTTTCCGAATTATTTAAATGTTATTCCTTTCCTGTCTCCTTTCTCTGAACTTACTATGCTATACCCTACTGAGGACTAAAAATACAAGGTTGTGGCAAATACCTCCATACAAATGAGTAAATTTGGTTTATTATTCAGAAAAATGAGGGGCAATGGAAGTTCTTGCTATTCCCAGAAATTAACCCGCATGTGGTTTGATGTGGTTTCCCCTGTCTGTGATCATAGCAAAGAAAACATGAAGCCCATTATGTTTAAACCTGGTTCCAGTTTAAATTGTGTGTAAGAACTGGCAAAATGACAATATGCAAGTGATAGCTCTTCCTAAGCTGGCAACCTCCAGCCTGCTATCCTTCTGCCCATGCAGAGATCCATCTTTCTCTCACTTTTTGCCTGTGGAAGCTGGCTTACTGGAGCACTCCCAACAAATGCCAAGAGTAAAAGTTCACAGTTCTCAGTTCCTTAACCTAAACACAGTGGTCTTCCAGTGTTTTCCAAGCTTTGTTTCACCCCACTTGCTGTCCTCAGTAACTTGGACCTGGCATCTGTTATCTGTTTATTTCTTCATTTTCAACTCTTTCAACTTGAGAGGTTTTGTTTCATGGCTGAGAACATTTTTCTACATTTCTCATCTTCTTGGTCTGCTGCCCAAATGCCCTATATTTCCTGGACTTCTTTCAGCCTTGTTCACCAGTTTTGGGCTAACAGTTTCAAGGACGTTCCACACAAACTTTAGGTTTGTTACCCTATTAATTAAAAATATCAGAAGATCAAATACTTGTTGGACTAAGGAGCTTGCTAATATCACTATATATTCAGAAGAAGACAGAAGCAGTGAAAGGTAGAGAAACCACACTGGGTACAATAAATATTTACCCATTCCATATCTTATGCTAACTTTTATAGAGGTATATTCTTGTGAAAATGTTCCTTGGAAAATGTTCCTCCTCAGAACATTACTTTTAATAGATTTGGCAATATTTAAGAACTCTTGAAAGATGTGTTATCCATTTGGGTCTTTTTTAAATGTATCTTTTAGCCATTACTTTGAGACCTGTTAGTGTTATGTTCAAGAAATAAACTTGGTTTAGAAATGAGAGACAGGCTAATATTAAGGGAGAAAAAACCTCTGGTTTTGGTTTGGGTTTTTTTTTGACTGGAAATTCTTCAGATAATGACAGAAAGCAATTGCAAATGCTTTTTTTATTGTCATATTTTTATTTCTGAGAACAAAGTAGACTATTATCGCCTTATAAAACACACATTTGTATGAGACTTCAGAGCTAAAGCAAACAGTATGCTAGCTGTCAGTGAAGCAAACTTTGAAGGAAACTGGATGACCACTATGTTTACTATATGTTCTGCCAACTGTGTTGCAAATTAATGTACTGAAGACTGCTGGGCAGAATGATTTGCAGATTTTCATTGTGAGTGTGAACTGCCAACATAAATAAAGGTTTATAGATCAAATGCTTGGCAGTGCTGAGAACATTGAGTGATAGCAGGTTCCCACAGAAGGAAATAGTTTTTTGTGTGACCTTCCAGACATCTTCCGTGTAGATTAGCACAGACAAAGTCTAGGGATTGATGATATCAGCCACAAATTCAGTAAGAAATGTATGTGTGTTTATTTCTGGAGGGTAAAGGACATCTTTGCATCTTCACAGCAGGTTATTCCCTCCCTCTAAAAAAATAAATGTTGATTTCTGTGTTCCAGCTCCAGTTTTTAAAACTGCTCTGAGAAAACCAGACTTGACTAGAGCAATAGCCATTGGAGCCTGTGTAAACCAGCTGAGAAGCTGTGACCTTGATAATGAAACAAAATTTGAATTTTGGCCTCTTCAGGGCATTGAGGACTCTCAGTTTCTCTAATAAGATCTGAGGACAATCAGCGTTTTTTTTGCAAAGAACTCAACATCTTGCAGAAATAGTCTCTCAATGGATTCCAATGAGATGTCCAGGACGGATAATTTCATTGATCAGAAAATAAAGAAATCTTTGATAATTTTGGTTACAGTAAGACAGATGCTATTGTGTCTGGTCACTAACAACCAGAAACTGTGAGCTGAACAAAGCTTTAATTGCTTGAAGAGTATGTAAATAATTGAATGAATTTTTTAAAATTGCCTTCCAATTCTTTTTAAGATACCAGAGATTTTGGGGTTTTGGCTTATTTTTTGACAAGTATTAATATATACTGGAAATGCTCAACCGTTATGCCATACTTCAAATTGCCATCTATTGAAAGTGTGTGATTAAAAAGCAGAAAAAATGTGGCATCTGTAAAAAAAAAAAAAAAGAAGAGTAACTTGGAAAATTGCTTGTCTTGCTTTAGAAATTATTTTCATTTATTTTATATTTATTTTAATAATAAAATAAAAATATCTAGTAGTAAACATTGCGTATATTTAAACAGCAGATTTTGTGCCAGAGCATTCTACATATAATAGCTTCCAATCCCTATCCCATCCTCTGCCCAGTCTTCAATACATAATCTCTAGTGAAATTACAAAAGTGCCAATATTGATTTGTTTTCTGTGGTGATGGATATGTCAGATAACATTTTCTCTTCTCAAGTCAATACTCAATTTTTTTAAACTCTGATTATGGAAAACTAAGTAATTTTTAGTATCATTTTTTCAGCTCTAATTACTGGTGCTAAGCACAACATACTGTTTTGCTGTATAACTTGCTGTAAGACAGGAGATGGAGGCCATTTAGAAGGCTTTCTTCTTGCTTTAGAAAGTGTTTTAGAATTCTTGCTTTTTGTTTTGTTTTATTACTTGCTGTAGTAAGCAGTTATAGCATTAAGAGCAAATGCTGTGTAAATGCACTCTTTTACGTACTTTTCTTCAAGTTGGATGAAGATAGAGAGCACTGAAGATACTGGAACTGTCAGGTGTCCCTGGAATTTTTTGAAGAGGAGAGTGCTTTGATTCTGTTTCATATTTATTAATAGACCTGAGAGCTGCAGTAGCTTGTCATGAATTTCAGCAGTATGTGGCATGAACACTGTAACACAAACATGAGAGAAAGGGCAAAATATATGAACAGCTGGTTGAACTTCACCTTGGTACGGAGAAGATGATACTTTTTAGATTCTCAAGCACTTGCTCCTCAATATGCTGGTTTAAAATCCTTAGAATTGCAGAAGTATGGCTAAAAATTGGGAATGAGTAATTGATGTACTTGATGTTAGGTGGAGACACAATTGAAAGCATTGGAACGAATTGAATGAAATGGCTAACTGCCACCTAGTATCTGATGTTTGAAGCTGTGTATGGAGAAATGCAGGAGAGAGCTTTATACAAAGAAATAATTTTTTGCTGAAAATAAAATATTAGCATTGTTGTGACAGTGTTTATAAAACAGTGTAGCAATCTAATGGTACGTCTTGATGCATGATAATTCTTTCCTCAGCACTGATTGCTGTTGATCACCTCAAAGACTACTCTGCACATTTCTTGGGTTCTCTGGGTATGTTTCTGTAGAAATGTAAGCTCCAACCAGAGCCTCAGGTTTGAATTTTTTGCCTTTGTAACCAAGATGAAATCTGCCAGGTTTTGGAGCAGAAGCTGTACCAGCAACCTCAAGCAATGCAAGGCCTGTAAGCAGAGCTGAACTTGGACAGCTCCAGCAGTTCTAATTACTCTTACCTTTTCAGGCTGATATTTGTGTTGTTTTTCTCACTTTTCTTCCAGAGGAATAGGTTTTAAAGTTGTCAGCTTCAGTAAGAGCAACCTGCCACTTTAAAAAAAATGTCAGGTGCATATGTGAGAACTAATAACATGCACCGCAACCTAGTGAAGATGAATTTAGTTCAAGCAGGTGTATTCAGTGAGAGATATCTGCTCATGGGTGTACATAAAGGAATTTCCCAAGTTTTATTTCCTAATTCCTAAGAATTAACTGATGTTTCTACAGGAAACCTTATCAAATTAACAGTTGACACAGTTTTGTACTGTATTTGTACTTGCATGTGCATGGATAGGAGAGGAGAGGAAACTGGAAAGTAACTTGATATTATAATTGTTTTGAGCAGTAGAATAATTCTGTGACCTGTTGTAATTTCTTTATTAACATTGACCCATAAAATAAAGTTCTGCTGTCATGAACATCGTGAGACACAGTCTTGGTCACTCATTAATGACAAAAGGTTTAAACTAGGATCAAAAGAGATTCCAAATATTCTTAGATGTGTACATACAATAACTAGTGCGAAGATGACTTCAAAATTTTTGCATTTAGAAATGATTTTAAGGAGGTCATAAGGAGGACAAACACAATAGTAGAATGTTAATCCACCAAACATTTTAATTGTTTCTGCACTAATTTGAGCAGGGAAATAAACAGGAAGATCTGAAATCTTAATTAATGATCACAACAGTGTCTCAATTGGCATATGAGACACTCAGTGGGATAATTCACATGATTAGAATATTAGTGGATATAATTTGCTCCAGAAACATCTGCAAGGCGGGGAAAATAAGAGACTGTATTGCTTTGCATGGCAAATAGGGCCATAAAGAGATGATACACATGTTCTGGGTAAGAATAAAATGCTCAAATCAGAAGTGAATCACCAGATAAGGCTTTTCTCTTGGGAGGGGCAAAGACATTTTATTAAGGAAAAAAAAGAAAAGACAAAGCTCTCCGTAGTACAAATGATGGTAGTAAAAATATATTTTAGAATATAGATAAAAATTTACAGCACATTTTTATGCATAAAATGGGGAGGAAGAGAAGGAAAACTAATTTGAATTATATATGTAACTCTAAATTGTATTGTAAAAAAACAGGGCATTTAAAGTACCAAAAATCTTGAGAATTACTGTGAAAAGAGACAGTTTACAGCTCTCTGTGACTATGAAGTTGAGTTGTTAAGCAATAGTACTAAAAAGTATTAGGTCTTGTGGGTACAAAATTTGGAAAGTAAAATATTTAAGGCCTGTTTCTAAACTCCTTCAAATTAACACTCAGAATTCAAAGTAAACTTCTTTACTCTTTCTTGAACATCAAGTTTTTTATTTAATCAAGTTGTTTTCAGTTTTCTAACCTTGAAACCTTTCCCTTGGGAAAGGGATATACATCTGGGAAGCATATATTACCTTCTTCATACAGGGGCTTGTAGAGGTACCTGTGTTTACTAATACTGCCTTTGTTGAAGGTGCTAAAAGCACACAGGGGCTCAAGGGAATGCTGGACAAATCTTTGGAGGAGATAAACATTAATGTGGTTTCATATTTTAAAAGGTACATCTGGCTCAGGAAATCCTTGTATTTTGGAGCCTGGAAGGTAATGAAAAAGTGCTACCAGACATACATCCCAATTCTTTCCACTTCTGTCATGGAGACTTACAGACACTGCTGGAAATACTGCCCTGGCCTGGAGGGGTCCTTGGTGGAACCTGGCATTCCTTGTGAGCCGCAGCTGGTGGATGCTTTCACTGCTGCAGGGCGAGCACAGCCAGTGGCTCTGCCGTTCCCGAGCAGATGCATCATCAGAATGGTCACAGACCTGGGGAGCTCTGTTTGACTTCCACAGCAAGGCAGAAGAAATGGAATGATCTTAAAGGAAATAAAACAGAGCCCTGCCTGCAAAGGGCAGTGTAAGTTCTTTCCTTTATCTGCTTGCTTGAAATTCAACTGGTCACAGTTTTGTTTTTAAGAGTATAAAAAATGTGTCTCTTGTACACTCTACTTAAAGGAGGTAATAATTCCGTCTTAATTCCATCAAAAATAGAATTTTTATTTCCATTCAGTATATTCAGTTCATAAATTCAGGTTTTAAATAAATAGGTTTATAATGGCAATTTTAGGCTAAGCAAGCATATATGTGGTTAAATTTGTGTTGAATTAAGTTCTTTAAGTTTTAGTTGTAGCTTTTTATTTCTTCCTCAGCCTACTGAGATTACTGTTTGTACAGCAGGTTGTCCAACTGGACAATTGGACTGGGAACATTTTGAAAATATTAGATATTGTGGAGCAGATATCAACTTAATGTTAACTTATGTCCATAAATTTGGATTTAATGAATTCTTACTCTTCAGATTTTATCTTATGCTGTAATTATTCTTAGTTTATCTTTTGTTATATTATTTAATTTTGCACATAATTTCTAAATATGCAACACTCTCAGAAATTAGCTTCAAATCTATGTCACAATTTGAAGAGTGGATCTTGTGTATTCATTAGATTATTGTCACCACTTTTCCTGTTGTGTTCTTCTACTTCAGCACAGCCAAGCTCTAATTGCCTGAAGAAACACTGACTTTCATATCAGTGATTATCCATCAGTGATAGAGAAGGAAAGGAAAAAAGGGCACCATTTTTACTACAAGTTACAAAAAAAGTTTTAATTCCACCATTAAAATCTCAGGTTTATTTTTTGCATATGTGTGGTCCCATACATAATATAATACTACTATGTTGTGAGGTGTTCCTATGAATCTAGTGTCAGAACAAACAGGAATGGTAAGCTATGTCCTCTTAGCTTTTTGTAATGTATTATTTCTGGCTGTGGTAAATATCCACAGGTTGCATAGAACATTCCAGTTTTCCATCTTATTCATTTGTGCAAGAAATTGTGTTTTGTTTAGTTGCTACGATAGGTGCACAGACACTTTTGTGTCTCTCTTGCTCAGTGTTACAGTCTGTCAGGTGTGTCTCAGTCTCTCCTTGCCAGGGCGCAATCCTTCCTGAAGGATATCCAGATGATGTTCTGAGGTGTTGTGATGGAAGAGTGTCACTGCCTATTTGTCAAGAAGGCAGCAAGGGAGAATTAGCCATTGGCAATTTCTTGTAGCAGCTTCTGTTTAAATGAAAACAGGCAGGCAAAGACAATGCAAGGAACATCAGATGAAAAGCAATGCAGAGAATCTTCAAGCTCAGGTTTACGGTATGGTGCTAGAGATACCACTCAGAAATGTGCAATAACTGTTTATTTAACCTGTATGGAGTTCATACATTTTGTCTGATTGTTTTTTGTTTCTTTCTTCGTTGCAGATCCAGTGACAGTGGCGAGGGTCAGACACAGCCCAGAGATCTCTGATCACGGCTGTAGTGCCAGCTCTGGATCAGAAGGATCAAAGGCATGTGGGCAGACAAAGGCAAGGCATGGAAGCAAGGGTCAATGGGATGGCCTCAAAAAGCTCCTGAATGAAGCAGGGGCAGGTGTCTCCCTGCAAGACCCACAAGATTCTTTCTTGAATAGGTCTCCCTTCAGAGTAGTGTGAATTTGAGTTAGCTCCTTATCAGAAAGCTCTCCTTGAGCACAGACCACTGTACTCTGGGGAGGCAAGAGTTTAAACTTCAGGCCCTGAGAGGAAATAGTGTAAATATGCCAGAGGAAAATAAGAAAAATAAGACTGATACGTATATCAGACAAAATCAATTACCTGAAGACCTGAAATTGCAGGAAGAAAAGACAATTACTTTGTGAACCACTACAATTCAAAATAACTCAACTTCTTTTTGAAGTAGTGTTAATCCATCCAAGTCAACATATCGTAATCTATTTATTTAATTCTCCTGTGTGAAATTAATTGCTGGGGAAAAGAGTGATATCAACATTTTAACTGTCCCTTTGAAAGTGTTTTAACAATAAGATGTTTTTCAACCAGAAACAAATATAATTCCTCATGAATGTGGAAATTTAAATTACACTCTTTGGTGTATCATTGTATTACTTTACTTAAAACAGTTATTATGCTGCAAGCTTGGTAGGTCTCACCAAAGCTGGTTTGGTTTGATTTTCTGGGTCGTATCTCACCACAGCCCTTTGTTTTGATAAATTCTTTTGCAAAGAGTGCAGTGATATACAACATACCATTTTCAATTTGAAATATTTTTCACAAACAGGAGATTCTGAACATGTTAATGAACCATTTTGATGTTTGCAACCTTTCTTTTCCTGCTCCTGGGTTTATTCTAGGTATTTCTCCTATGATGGATGATGAAAAAAAATTCCAATCTATTTAGCCTTCATAAAGGCAACACTTTAACTCCTCAGAATTCAGGCCGCTAGATTTTTACTCAGTATTAAATAGGGTATGAACAAGTCATTTCTGTGAAATGCCCTCACCTCTTACTGGCTATTTTAGGTTCACTTAATGACAATGCTAAGACAAAGTGTAGCTCAAAATTTCAGATATATGTATCTACTATCTTAATTATCTGTAGAGAGAACTTAAAACCATGTACTTGCAGTACAAATATTCACCTAGTAAATTTATAGGAACACACAAAAGTGTTCCAAGGATGTATTGTGTGTACATTTTCAAAATAGTTGCCAATATGCATTTTGAAATACAATTTTCATTTAGTATTAATAGACAGTGTGTTGGAATTATGTATTTGCCTTTTAATATCTGTTTTAGTCTTCTGTGTCTCCCTATCACTCAATAGTCCCTCAGAGTACATACTGCTTGTGAGAATTTTCTTTCATCCTCCCTTTCCACCCCTTTGCCATTTCATTTTCTCCAGCCTATTGGTTTTGTAATATTAATTCTCATCTTCAAAGTTTTATTTTCATTTATTTATCTCCTAATAAATAGTTTCTTTGATTTTTTCATCTTCTGTTTCATATTGTGTTACTTTATACTTCCAAACTCTCTGTTTTTCAACTCTGTTTTCTTGCTATTCCTTCATCATCTCTTAATTTCTCTCCACAAGGATGTGTTGGGAGGAGAATAAGCGGAAGGGATTGAATGCTTAAAATTATCTCACTCTTTTGTTAAATCACATCTTGAGGGTTCTTGTATTATGGTTGCAAATAATTTGTGACATAATTAATTGCCTTACATATCATATGTGTTACTTAAAAAATCAACACTTTTAAAATGTTATTGCTCACATCACATATGGATCACTTTAAACTCAAGTAGAGATGATGGTTTGCAGGCAGGCTGTATTTTTATTGTGTCAAATTCTTCTTAATTCAGTACAATTCTTCCATCTTATTCTTCAAATAACATATTCAGAAAAATATATTTAGTATAATTATAAAATGATAATTTTGTAGTAATTTTTTCATTAACTGTTTTAATTAGTTTAAAGATATTTTTATATACAGCTCATGAGAACAAGGGCCCTTATATGGCTAGCAGCTTTGCACTCTGACAGGTGAAATCATAGTTACAAATATAAACTCTGTGTGATCTTTTGACACTTACTGATAAGCAGCGGCAAGATATTAATGCATAATTATTTCCCAAACCTTTAAAGTAAATTAAGAATTATTACAAGGAATAAAAGCTATCTCTGTGTTACTGGAAGGGTGGGCGCTGCGGTTCTCCATTAACATTAATTTCTTGTTAAAGCACTCTGAGGCTTTTCTCTCTTGTAACTTTGCCAAATGCTAAACATTGCTGTTGATGGCTTCCATGTCATGCACCTGTCCTAAAGTTTAACTATTTATAAAAATGTAACACTCAATAGATCACCTTCACAAGGCCAGGTTACAAATATTTTGCAATAAGGAAAAAAGGAAATCCTTTTGTAAAGAAAAGAAAATTTGAAGCTGTCTTTATTATTTCATTTTATATGCATAATATATTTTATTCTTATTTGATTATTCCCTATTGTTACATGCAGCATAATTTTAGCATCTGTAGATTTGAAGTGAGAATTTCGAACTTGACCATGAAATGGTTTATGTGAATAAAAGCCTTTTGGCTTGTGTGGAATCTACTCAAATGTGTCTAAGCCAAAAAAAGTCTATGTGCTTTGCCTGGAAGCTAAAAGCTTTGAGGTGTTCTACCACTGGCAGAGAGTGACTGCCCTTAGTTCTCTTGCAGCTCCCACTGCAGACACGACAATGCTCTGTTACCACTGAGGAGCTGGACAGGAGTGCAGATGGAAGGAGGACAGAACTCTGTGTTTCCTCTGCTCGTAACTGAGGCACAGAAAAATCAAATGCCTTGAATGAGTTTCAGTTAGAGAAAAAGCAGTAGGTGGTGGCTTTGGAAGCCTGGAGCAACAAAAGCTGGGTCAGAAGGGGATAAATGTTGCAGAAGGAAAAATGGAATGGAGAATGGGAAAATGGAGGGGAAAAAGAGAAAATGGGACAGAGGAGTGGAAGCTAGAGAGTTTGATGGAGTGAGAAATGTCTGCGATTTGGATACTCTCTATGGTATCTTTAATGTATATTTGTATATGTGCGTTTTCACTTTCAGTGTTCTTGTCTTTTCCAGACAGACACATGTACACATTGATCTGAGGTTGGAATTTTTTACCAAAATTGGATTTTGCTTCTCCAAGAACATAATAAAACTTCCTGAAGAGCTCGCTGACCCTGTAATCTGTTAGTTCCAGGAGCTCAGGAAGAAACTGCTCCAGGTATATGCTCCATGAAATCAACATTTAAATACAGAATGCATAAACAGCAAAATACAGACACGTACAGAGAGGTTACTACTTTTGGAGTATTTTAATGATACATATTACTCCAAGTGTAAGCTAGAAGTGTTGCTCTATGATTTAAAGATGTATATAATATTTAGTGTCTTATTAGTCTTTCACCATATATACATTTTCTGCTACCACACGTTTAGAAACACTCTAAGAAATACTCTGTGTTGGAAATGAAAATTGACAGAAGCAGCTGTTCTTGCAAAGTGCAGTGTTTCATTTCATCCATGTGCATCTCACATGAGAACCTGTAGACAGTGGTGTGTGGGTGGATAGTTTAAGATGAGATTATGGTTAAAATGGATTTAATAGTCAAGCTGAGATGGGCAATTTGGGAAGGCAGTGAAAATTCACGGGTCCCCTGCTGTCCTCCTGAGTGGTGCAGGGTACATCATGCTGACCAAACTGGCATGTCTGAGCTGTCTGCACAGTAGTCAGCCTATTTTTATTCTACAGGTACAAGTCTTTTTTGTCAGACAGCAAAATCTCTTATTCTGTTGTTTTCTCTCCCTCTAGTCTGATTCTAGTGAAAATTATGCCTTTATGCATTTTTGAAGTATTTTTTTAGAGAATGTTGCCTACTCAGAAGTTCAGATAAAGTCAGGAACTTCACCTTTTGCTGGTACTGTGTTTATGCCTGGGTGTAATTAGGATGGAGTTTGTGAGGCAGAAGAAAAATTAATACATGTTCTTACTTGAAACAGAATGTTCTGCCTTGCATTCAGCCTCCATTATGACTCTCAGAGGATCATAATGTTTGTCCCAAATGTTTAATATGAACATCTATTTCCTTAATCAGCCAGAGTTGTTGCCTGTGCTAAGGCAGGAAAGAAAGTAGCTGAAACCTGGGAACTAGCAGAGCAGAACACTGTGTACATTTTTAATTGAAGGGGAACTGAACAGAATCTTTCATGTGAATGAGTATTGGTCAACATCTGAAATAATTTGAAGACAGTCTTAAAATCCACTATGTGAATTCTTGCCTGCCTCCTTAGTAGATGTGAGGAAAGGTGAAGAGGGCTAAAAAAATCTCTGCTATTGAAATAATTGCAAATACTTTCTGTTATGGTGGTTTTATCTATAGAAGGATTGAAAAAATGTGAAAAATACCTCCCTCTTCACAGAAAGCTTTTAACAGTTTGTAACCTTTTGAGACCAAGTTAACATGATCTGGGGACAGAATACCTTATTTTCATGTCAGCTGCCTTTCAAATAGCAATTTGAATTGACCTGAGACCTCCTAAAACCTGCCTTACTCTACCCTGTAATTGATTAGCCTTGAGTTTTTCCAGAGATCTTGTTTTCAAATCTGCTATTGCTTTCCTCTACTTGACAACAAATATTTATTAGAAAGAACAAAAAATAACAAAAATGAAACAATTAAAACCTTCAGTGACACTTCCAGGAGTATTTGTTTTAGAAATCTGCAAATGAATAATGAATTAATGATTTACTAAATGGCAAAACAGCTACCTCTCAGGCCTAAAACAGCAAGGTAACCATTTGCAATAGACACCTAGACTTGTGTTTATCTCATCAATTCCTTGAATCTCAAAAGAGAAATCCAGTTTTTGATGGGTGCACCAGGTTGTCTAAGCACATATAAATAAAAACAAATTTACATATAAAATTACATGATGCAAGAAGCAGTAATTCTGGTCAGCCAAGCAACACACTGGCAGCTGTGCATACATCTTTTCATATTTACTGTGCTCATATACTGTTCAAGTTCCCAGACTGACATGGGAGATACAATCCTAGGTTAACTGGTTTAATTCTCATAGACTTTTGACATCACCGGCATTAGCCTAGTAAGATGTTATACAGTCTGTATTGCTGGGCTGACCTCTTCACTTGAGGAACTGCATTAGAACTAGAAAAATCCCTAAAGCTCTTTATGGACACAATATTAGATATCTGCTTCCATAAAAATAAAATTCTTACCAAAGAAGGACTCTTCACAGGTCTCTTTCATATTCTTTTCACCCCCATATCATTGAACTGATGACACTTTTATCAACTTTAAATCCATATCAAAAAAAACCCCTGTAATTACCTAAAAATTTATACTTGTCAGAGAGCCCAGCTATCTTGTGTTAGTGAGTATATGAGAATTCTGTCTCCTCTAAAGCTTTGCTGCTTTAAGAAAAGATATCATTTGAAATAATGAACTGCATTGGTTTTTTGTTCTCATAGTACATAGAAAGTATGCAGTCATATTGCAGATAGTAAGCATGATTTAAAGAGATATGGAGAATGTCAGCATCCTTGGAAAGCCGTCAGAAAGTTTAGCATCTTTGTTCAATCTTTTTGACTCTTTCATTTCATCCTCACCAAAAGAGAATTACAGTGATATAAAGGGCAAACCACCCCAGATTATTGCTGCTATGGATTGATGGAGTTTATTGCTGTACCATAACCACTAGATATGTTCCAGCAAAACTTACTGGCTTCGCTATGTTGTATTCCCAAAAAACCCCTAAAAATCTCTGAATCAAACTCTCATGTCTTCTCTGTATTGAAAATAAATCATAAGAAACTATCCACAAAAAATTTCGATGCTACGTAGGAAAGAGAATCATATATATATTTCTTAGTCCATCCTTTTCCCTTAAAGGAAAGCATTTGTCAAGTGAGGAAGATTTGGTGTTGCACATTGACAAAAAGAAAAAGGACTGTGCTGTATACAATGGGAGGAATGCACTTCTGGCTGATTAAAAGCCAGAAATTTCCTTTTCCTGGGAAGGGAGAAACACAAAGTTAAAAGATAGCAAAAAGTTATTGTCCTTGTCTGTTATTTCTTTTTCTAGTTGGTTCAACATTGGCAACTTATTTAAGGTATTGGCTGTATACAAGTCCTCTGTAAGACATAAGTCAAGTGTTCAGTAGAAAGTCTAAAGGAGATATCCAACAACATGCTTAATATTGGTTGCATTAGATGTCTTGTTCAATAATCACTGTTATGGTTATCTACATTAATTACTCTTATCACATTAGTCCTTGCAATATCATTAATAATATCCATAAATAAAAATCACAAGAAAAAATGCTGTTACCTGACTCAAACTAGAATGTATTACAGTAATTTTTTGTAGTACAAAGACAAGGGAAAGAAAACACAATAAAAACTTTTCAGGGAATTCTTTCAATCCAAAGGAAAGGATGTCAGATGATTAATGCCATGATAAAGCCATAGGAATGAATATTTGATAGAATACCTGGGAAAAGTGAATGATTGTTGCTGCATATGACAGAAGATACCCTACCCTCAGGAAAAAGGAAATGAAAGAGTGATAACACAAGCAAGGTATTTCATGTCCTATCAATGAAACTCTTTTAATGCAACCTAAAACTTTAAAAACAAATTTCATAAAAGTAAAAAGAAACCACTCTCTATTTTTGAGTTAATAAGTATATCAAAAAAGGCTGTTTATGTTTTTAGATGCCAAACTTCTTCAGGTTCTCCATCTTTATTGCATCTTTGTGATGTGTTTGTAATGCTGCTTGAACTCCTAGTACACCAAGAATACAGAGGGCACAGGGAAAACCTTTTGTCTTGTAGGTTATCTTAGATTTTGCCGTATTCCAGGCTTTTCTCTGTAATAGAGGAGGAAATGCTTGAAAAAGAAGGACAATCTCTTTATTTTTTTCTTCTCCACATAAATTTTTGTCTGCAATTCCACTAGGTATTTCACTTGCCACGTGAAGGATGGTGCCTTTGTGTGAAGGTCTCTATTGCTAGATGGAAAATCAAAGTGCTATTTTTTTTAGGGCAAGATGACTGTATTTCAGACTAAAATTCAGAGGAAATAGATCTGCAAAGAAAAATGTAGGTGCAAGTTATAAGTTTCCTTGGGGAGCTCAGATTCTTTCCTACCATGTGTACAATTATTCTTCAAGAATCTGTGAATCTTTCAGATAACTTCAGGTTTCTAAATGTCTTGCTAGACCTGAGACTCAGGGATACATTCTGAGATGTAGATGTAGTTTCCTTACTCTTTAACATTTTTTAATACCTGCCAATGATTCAAAATTTTAGGGCTTTATTGCTACCAAGTTGTCTGTGCAATATCAGTATTGCATGGTTAAGGGAAGAAGAAAGAGTAGTTATTACATAAGGCAACACCTTTTAATTGCTACATCCAAAATTCATCTGCTATCTCTGCTTACTGAAAGCTGCAACATTTTCTCCCAAACTGCCCTTTTTAAGCTGAAATGGCAGTATTAAGTATTTCCTGAAATCATAAGGAAATATTTAAAATTCTATTTATATATTCCTGATTTTATATTAATTCTATTTATGAATTCCTCATTTCATACTACTAAGAATATTTCAGTAAGGTTGTGTTGGAGCGTCCTTTCTTAAAATGATACAAAAAATAACTATCATGTTTCTAACAAGGGCATATGGGACTGGAAACTTCTTACAATGAAATATTGGTTAATGATAAGGTACTTAAATTTCCTAGGCAAAGCAAGCCAAATTATCCCAAGAGTATTGAGTCTTAGAAACCGGGAAATCAAAATAACAAAAAAATTTAAATAAGTCTACGCTCTTGGTCTATTACAGCTAGACTAATCTATTTATTTATAATTAGGATTAATGTTCTACTCTTCTACTACTTTTACTTGAGCTTAAATCAATAAAGCTTTTTTTGAGTGGAGGAGTACATTTAGACTACAAACTATGACTTAGTCATCTTTTATAGTAACAGTCTAGAAACTAAAAAAAAAGGGCAGAGTAATTTTTTTAATGAAATCTCAGTGTAAAATAGTGAACTGCTGGTATTCAGAATAGTTTATAAAATTATTCTGTAGGCCGTGTCTGTAAGAACAGAATCCAGACAGGAATTCAGTTAGGAATTACCCTAAACTACTTAAAAATGGTAACATTACATTTAATTATGTGATGTGGTCAAACCTATGTTCACAACACTTATGCTGACGCACACTTTACGTGCATGAGTCTCCCTGTGGCTGCAAAACTATGTCGAGGCATTGATAACAAATCCTGAGCTCTAGGCTGCTATGGCAACAATGGTAGCATACAGGAGTCAGCTAATTTTAGACTAGCTTGGGTATGTCTACAAAGATTGTAGTTATGCTGTTGCCTCCAGTAATAACATAACCTTGGTTCACTTGAGCATTTTAAAATATGAAGTAAATCCTGAACACCTAAAAGTGATATTTAGATGTATATTATGTGTTACTGGATGTTTGAGCAACTTCAGACTTCTTTTTTTCCTTTTTGCTGTATATTCTAAGATATATTGCAGCAATCAAATGCAAAGCATAAAAAAAAAGGACCTTCATGACCAGCATACATACCTGAGGCAAAACCAATCTGCTTGAGATTTCTTTCCATATTTAGTAGATTGAAAATCCAATAATCTCTTTGACAAGAATGTTAATGTCCATGCTTGTCCCCTGGGAATCGATGAAATTTTCCAAGTAGGTATAATATTCATAGGCAGTAGTTATGACATGAAGATGGGAATGGAGCATCTAATTTTTACATGAGTGGGGAATAACACAGTGCAGGGATGGAGGTCACCTTGAATTACAACTGATACATGTTGCAGACTGGTCTGGGTGGAATGACAAAGTGCCTTGTGCAGGTAGACCTACAGATAATTTATGGTCTTCAGCAGTCTGCTTCCACTTTCTCTATATTGCTGATGGCATGTCAAAATTAGAATTTGGTTAAAGACTAATGTCAGTAAACTGTTATAGCAAGTATAGATTTTATCAGGATGCTTGAGGAAATGAATTAGAGAATTGAGCTGAAAACTGTCACAGAAGGTTCTAGAATACAATACCAGATACTCTGACATGAGCAAGAAGAATATTATATTGATTTTATTTTTTTAATTATAGACTGGTTTAACAAAACATGCTTGAAAATCTGTCTCATTAGGAAGGTTTTGATAAACTATGTATGCTATCCATTTTAGAAGCTGCTTAAGAAACTTTTAGATTGGGAGACCTAAATTAAGTATGTTTAGTTTGTTTTTTTTCTGACATTTCTTCCAATATTAAAGCATGGTTTATTTTAATGTAAACAGAAGTTTGCCTTGATCTCACAGCTGAGAATAGCAGTGATTCCCTTGCCAACAAATTAGCTAAATAGTTTCAATTTACACACCTTATTACCATTTCATCTTCGGTTAGATAAGTAACATTGCAATTGAGCAAACTACGTTATTCACAAAGAGTTGTGTGTCTAAGAGGATTTAATTTCTAATAAAAAACCCAAAATCAGCACTGCTTGGCTTTCACTAAGGCAAGAAAAAACCCATCTTAATTTATAAAATGTTTAGATTAAAACATTGCCAATCTACATGGCTGCACGTCCACATGTGTTCTGAACCTGGGGAAGATGGTGTGCTGTGATATGCCTTAAATGCCTCAGGTGAAAATTGTTGCTAAACAGTGCATTGTTAGAGCAGAGAATGCAGTACTGTTCCCAATTACAGCACAAATATTTGAAGATTGTCCTGTATATTGCAACTATGTGGGTTACTCTTCCTTACAGTGGCAGCAGTTTTGTTGGTTGGTTTTTTACCCTTTGCATAACAGGGTTGTTCCAGTGTTGGAATGTGTTTTACAGCCTCTGAGACAGACCTTGACTAAGCACATTTAGGACTATTACATTTATTCCGTTCTGGAGTGCTACATCTGGTGGTGCACTCGTTAAGAATTATCTATTCCTGGTTTACCTGCTGTGACAAGGTGGTACTGGAAATGGGGAAGTGATTTTGTATGCAAGAAAGGAGAGGGAAGTTCCAGAAAGACACATTCTGAAATTATAATCTTGATGCTTAGAGCATTAAACCTAATTTTTTCCTCTTTCTCTTTTTCTCCTTCTTCCTAATATGTTTGTTCTCTTCACCTCACTTCACCAAGCGGTCTTCTTGTGGTTTTGAGGGGGGTCATGATGTATTTTTAATTATTATTATTTTCCTGATCCTACGTGAAAAAATTTGGTTTCATCATAGAAACACAGCAGGAAACAAAGAGTTTTTGAAAAAAAGATCATTTGGCCCTAGAGCTGATAAAAGAAAAGGGTTTCCCAAGTTGGATGACAGAATGCAACTTTAGGACTACTGAAATATATCTCAGAATTTGATGGAATTTTTGTAGGAATAGTCTTTTCACTATTTGTGCCATTAGCACATTCTTTAATCTGTTTTTCTGAAATGGACATATGTGATAATATGAAGAAGACAGAAAGCAAGGTTGGTGATTGTCACTACACAGAATATAATTTTGAAGAGTGTACTGATGACTAAAATAGTAAGTGCCCAACAGACCACTATACTGGAGGAGGAAATATATTAATCTCTCAAAATATTCTGACTTGCTTATGATCCTTTCACTGCTGAATAGAAAAATCTAAATTTACCTTGTGTCAATGAGATAACACATTTATTAGGCATATTGGATCAATTCCTGAACGCAACTGTTTAGAAAAAAACATGCAACAGGTTGCATGGAGAAATCCAGCACAGAAAAATGGCTTCATCAGTTAGCAGAAACTACAATCTGATACTTTCCTTAATGCACAAACTCAGAGGATCCAAAGAAGTGATTGGGAAAACAAATATTTACGTCTTTAGAGAGATGAGATGGAAATACTACCCAAACAGCTTTTACTGATTACGGAGTAGTAAGATGCTACTTTCTGCTAGCCCAGAAATTTATATAGTTTTGAAAATAAGTTAGCACAAATAGCTGATGAGTTTGGAAAACATAAGCAAGAAATGCAAAAAGAAAGTATGGCTGCTAGACTTTGAAAGAAACCCCTGAGATGTACACTTGGCTTCTGTTCAGAGTTTTTTCTGTACAAACTTGTGCAAGGTCACTTCTCTATAAGCTGTCTCTCTCATTTGTAAATTAAGAATAATACCGGCCTGCCTTGGATTATTTATACTGAAGATTAATTAAAATTAATAAAAGCACTTTTAGAATTTAGTGTTGCAAGACTGCTAGAAGAAGATTAGTAGTTTTGATAAAGAGGATACTTGTGATGAATAAGAAGAGGAAACACCACATACTAGACAGCTAATGGAGTTAGAAGAAATGATAAAGTTTTGCTTAGCCTTTGTGGTGGACTGTTTTCCTGAATTTTCTACCTTTTTTTCTGAAAAGACATAAGTTTTATGAATTATTATTTCTTCTTTTTTTCCTTCAAAATAGTTGTTAGTTATAAAACAAAACATGCACACAATGAAGGTTTTAATGAGAACGTGGCTTTTTTCATGATTTTTTTTTCATTTTATAATGATTTTAAACTGTGAGTTGGCTCAAAGAATTTGAACAAATTATAGGATGGGAAACTATCAATTATAGTGGAAAGGTAATCTAGCTTGAAAGGAGTACTTTGACAGTGGAATTTTCTTTGCAGATATTGTGACCATTTTCTAATCAGGGAAGGGGAAGAGGAGACGGAGTCCTTAAATATTTTTCCATATACAGTTTCCTGGAACAGCTAATCACACCCTGCTGTTTGAAATGGGTCCTTTTGTCTCCACTTGTGGAACAGTGTCAACACATTTTTATAAAAATGTGGTTGGATCTGTTGGGTTGGTCTTGGATGCCAAGTGCCCACCAAGCTGCTCTGTCACTCCCCCTAGGGAGAGAAAATAAGATGGGAAAGAACTTCTAGGTTGAGAAAAGGAAGCTCACTGAAACAAAAGAGAAAAGTTGTGCATACACAAAGAGAAATAAGAAAAGGGTTTTTTTCTCTACTTCCCATCCATGACCGATGTTCAGACCCTTCCTGGGAAGCAGGGCTTCAACATGTGGAGAGTTGTTCCAAAAGACAAACATTACAAATAACAAATGCACCCCCTTACACCTGTTTTCTTTTTAGCTTTTGTATCTGAGCTGATGTCATATGCTATGGGATACTTCTCTGGACATTTTGGTCAGGTGGCCTGGCTGTGTCCCCTCCCAGGATCCTGCCCAGCCCCTTGATGGGGGAATGTTGGGAGGCAGCGCCGACGCTCCGCCAGCCCTGCCCAGCAGTGACCAAAGCCCTGGGGTGTCACCAACTCCTTTCCAGCTGCCCGGGCAAAGCACAGCACTGTGAGGGCTGCTGTGGGAACACGCACATGAGGTATGTCTAGGAATATTCAAATAATAGCACTGCCTGACAGGTTCTTTTGGTCACCTAGATACCAAACATTGCAGATATAAAACTCAATAAAAAGGTAATAACTGTTCATAAATGCAGTACGTTCTTCAAGTCATCTGTGATAGTTCTCAATGAATGTTAGATTCTATGTGATTTTAGAGACATCAGGCCACAATATTATCCAATTTTTAGAACATTATTTCAGTTTCTTAGAGACATTAATTTGATTCTTTTAAGGCTATTATATAGAACGTCTGTTTATACAAGTTCTAGAAAATAACAATTTTTTAAAATTAGGACTAAAAAAACCACTCACTGTTTATATATGATCTGCTCTGTAGTGTTTTTATTTGTAACAAAACTAACAAAAAACCAGTATCAGTTCTTGGTTTTGAACAGAATCAGTGCTTTACAATACTACTGCATCTTGCTTCCTTAGTACGTTTTTCCTTATATTTCCGTATAATGGTACTCTAATGTCTATGTAATAATATACTGAAACAAAATGAAAATTTATAATGAAGTCAGAAATGTTTTTCAACAGCAAAAATGGTATCTCTTAATTAATTTCAAATATCAAGTGATAGCACTTCTCTTTGATTTGCAAAGTTTGTTGAAGCAATATTGGAGTTTTTCGTATCTCGAAGTCCTAACTGTACTCTACTATCATTTAAATTCATTTCTCTAGCCATAGATTTTCAAATTAAACTTAATATGGGTAAACTTTTAACTGCATTAAAGGTTTGCTGCTAGCTCTTTTCTTCTTACAGGATTGTCATCATCACAAATTATGTACAGTAAAAATAAACACATGCAAGCATATTTCACTGACAAATGAAAAAACCCACCATTATATTATTAAGACATTGAATTAATATTCAATAGTTATCACTAGTGACACATTTAATTTCCTTCTTGATCTTATGTCTTTTTCTTTCAGTGGAAAATGTCTGTACATATCCTATTTTCAGAAATGTTCCTTTCCAAAGCTTCCATTCTTCAACTGCAAACTATTTCCTTGTTTCTTTGCTTTAAATTCTTCCTGCCTAACACTGCAACTTTTTTCTTATGCTTAAAAGAGGTTCTACATTTTTGATAAATGGCTCCTTCCTTGTTAATGTTTAGAATAACCCATACATGGAACTAATAAATATTACCTTCCCCATATCTAATGTATGTGCCAATCAATTATTTCTAGGCATGCCATCAATTCAAATATAGCCAAAGTAAATGTTTACAAAGGTGCCAGGTGAGTTTTGGACAAGGTTCCTGTACTCCCCATAATATTCATGCTTTGTAAACACTTGCACTTGGGAGCTGCTGAGCAACAGATGTTTGTGGCACAGAAGGTAGAAGAAAATGGTGATTCTGTCAAATCAAATAGGAAACAAATAGCAATAAACAACCTACTTTTTTTGTATATTGAGTAAAAAGTCTAGATATTGCCAAAAAATTGTCTTTGCTGATTTTAAATAGATGAATTGCTAGTAGTCAATGTTGTGATTGTCACACTCTGCTCTGCACTGATGTGGCCCCACCTCAATTACTCTGTGCAGTTTTGGGAGCTACAATTCCAGAGGGCTGTAAGGAGAGCCACAAAGATGGTGGCCTTGAGGGGAAGCCACATGAGGAGGTTACATTTGCTCTTTACACTCTTAGGAGAAACTCATTTCCTCTGGTTCATGTGAAAAAAGCCTCTCCCTACTTTTCCAGCAAACAGTCTTTCATTAAAGCTTTATTTTTCTGTGAAGTTTCATTCAAATCTGTAATTAGTTTCTGAGTTCCAGTCAATTAAATACTGGCCTAAAACAGCTCCTGTCTATGTCTCATGGTATTTTGGATCTCTGTGGTGTGAGGGTTAGACTGTGCAGAAAATAAAAAACTTCAGAGGAAGCATTAGTTGGTCTCTTTGGGTTGTGTAATCTCTTAGTTACCTACCAAAATGGCAGAAAATGTTCACTGAAAGAGAAAGATTTGCAACAGCTGTGTAGTACAGCATATGCCCTGCTAATTCAATCACTATAATAGGAATATAAAACAAGCTGTGATTTTTTAAATGTTGAAAGGATTTTATAGTTTTTTTGTAAAATACAATTTCTAATACTGCATTGGTTTTATTTTTGAAAATGCAGTGTAAATTATTTTTGAAGCTTACTGTGTTTGCACTTTTCCTTGATATGAGACATGGCATTCATTTTATTCAGTTCCTGTCAGGTTAACATTAGCATCTATTGTATTGATTACAGTGGGTTAAATGATGCATTTGTAGATGAAAGGAAGTATAGTTGATATTGCCTCAATAACAGGTTAGCGCTTACTCTATTGAAGTATTCTCAAAAAAAGAGGAAAATAGAGTGAAAATAGAAAAAATACCTCTGCTGTACTTTGTGCTGGGAAACAACAATTTTATGACCTTAAAATAGGAACAAAAATTCATAGTTCTTGCATTGGACCAACTCTTCAAACTACGATTGAAAGCCACTGATCTGACCTCTTTTTTATTTTCCTTCTTGTTAAATGTCTGTGTTTCAAATATGTTACTATTATCATCCACTATCATTGTGGTATACTAAAACTGCTATTGTTACTGTCATTATGTTTTCTTATTATTAAAAAAGTGAACAAGATACCCAGCACATTTTGCCAATATTTAATTATTTAATCGCTCTCAAATAGCTTAATAGAAACTATGAATAACAAAACTGAAGAGAGTAAAGTCCCTTTGTTGAATTATATGGGACAGAAAAATCAGCTCATGAAAGCCCAGTTTTTATTGCATGACAGATTTCTGCATTTCTGCATCCAAAAGACTTGTTCACTGTCCTGGTCAGAGCTAGGGTTTTTAAGTCGTGCGAAGAAAGTTGGATTTTTTTTTTCTTTTTGCTTTTTACATACTTTTTTTCAAGGTTTACGGAAACCAATTTTACTTGTGAATATAGGCAAGTGAATTCTTTTAGGATTTAACATTACTGGTGGATACCTTTGAAGTGAAACAGATGCCTCATTTCTCTATACTTTTGCATCATGTCAGCATTTATATCTTGCTTTTCTTTTTTAAAAACTCTTCCTTCTGCCTAGCTTGTTGACAAGATCAGGTTACCAGCTTTGAAACTTCCATGGCTGGGAAGCTGCTCCCTGGGCACAAAAGCCACTGAATTCTGCAGCTCTGTGTCCTTTCTCCCTCTATCCCAGCTGCAGTACTTCTAACTCCCCCTCACCCTGCACAGTACTGATCTCTTTCTTGTATTTTTCCTGGCTCCTGCTGGTGAGCGTGGACTGTAACTCGTTCCAAGCCAAGTGCTAAGGGCCATCTGCTTGACATAACAGACAGGTAAGTCTTGCAGTGTTTAATTGAATGAGACTGGAATTTCAATACCCAGAAATTAACTTGCAAAACTCAATTATTTAGTAAAAGAGAACCTAATTAAAAATAGTGAGTTTGCTACAGGATATATAGGTGTCTAACTTAGAAATTAAGTTCTGGATTTGGATCCTGAAAAATGTGAATGAATTTGGGAATCATCCAGCTTGAGGAGCTTGGTTCTAGAAACTAAGTTAACATATATCATTAATTCATTGGTTAAAATTCATATGTGTTTAAATCTCAAAAATGTTGCATCACTTTTATTCTTGTTAGTCAATCAATGTATGCAAGTAAGTGTTTTTCAGTTTTCATATTCTCAGCTCATATAAAACGCATAAATCTCATCAGCTGCCATTCTCATTTAATCCTTCAGCAAGGTATGAAAATCCTATCAAAATTGTTTTTAAATTCTCACATATATTTTTTGCATGCAAAAGAGGAGTCCTTTATTTTTGAGCTGTCTTTTCATGAAGGAACTAAAATTTCTGGGTGAATTTTTGAGCTGTCTTTTCATGAAGGAACTAAAATTTCAATTGCTATGGAGAATTAAAATAAAATATTATTAGTTTAACTGTCTTTTACATGCTTCTTTAGTCATTGTCTTCAAGTTTGTGTTTTGATTACTTTCTTCTTGTTCTTAATATTTAAAATTGCTTGCCTTCTTTCATTTCACTTATTGTGATAGAGTGACTAAATATCCCCATCAGCAGACTAATTATTTAGGAGAACATCCAGTATAAATAAAAATCAAGTTACTCATTTTCATCTTAATTTTATTATTGATGGCTTGAAATTTCCTGTACTTCTGATAATTACAGGGCAATAAGAAGAATGGTCATATACGTCAAATTCCATAAATTCTTGAATTTAAGTTTAGTGTTGGAAGTAAGGAAACTCTACTAGAAGTACCTTGTACAGTCTCACTTCATTATGTTTAAGTTATCTTCAGAGAATAACTATTATATATCTTAGGACAGCCTGGCTGGCAAGGCTGTGTTATTATCTTGAACTTCACAGTCCTTGCAGTAGGTCAGGGGAGGCAGGCTGGAATGGGTTTGTTTAGATTCAAGTAGCTCAGTCTGAAGGGCTGATAAGCACACATGCCTCATGTAAACAGGTTACTTGTCAAATGAACACTGGTACAAGCATGGGGGTTTGCATGAAAGCTTGACTTTGTCCTTGTTGTGGTTTTTCTCTTGATATTGTGGCATTTAGGAAAAGAAAGTATGTACATTTACAATCGCACTAAAATAAAGCTCATGAACTACTTTGAACCAATGAGGGACTAGAGCAAAACTAAATTCCAGGAGTTTGGGGTTCGAGGTCCTTGCAGGAGCTGAGCAAAGCTGAGAGACCAGGCCAGCAGTTTTTTGTGACTGGAATACAAGCTATTTATGTTGTTTCACTGAATGAGAGGCAAAAAGGTACAGGTTGAGAGGCTGATTAACCAGCTGTAGAGTATACTTAGCGAGACATTAGTATTAGCAGATACTACAAATCTTCATAATACACTTGAATACACTAAAAAAGGTCTTTTCCATCCTTTAAAATGGAACCTTCAATTTATTTTTTTTTTTTCATCCATTACCATTGCATGTGCAATACTTGGTATTCAATTGCTGTGTCAGGGTTATTTAACATTTAAATATTGAGTTGATACACTATCTGAAGTGGTCAGCTTAAGAGACCTAAGCACTCAGTTGAACGCTATGCTTCTACTTGGAATCATCTCCTGAAATTATCATTCATGTTGTAATACCTCTGCCATTTTTTATCTCTTTCAATACTAAAACTGAGAGTATTTTATTACACCAATTCTTTTAAATGTATCACTGTAATTGAAGAGGGATTGCTTGCATATTTCAGTATAAGAGCACACTCTGGAAAGAAATTGAGAGGCTGAAGACACAAAACCAAGGAGGCAAATGAAAAAAATTTGCGAAGGAACAATATTGAAAAACATTCTTGACATGTCATCAGATATGACTTTAGATTTATCTGCTTTCTGGGATGGATAGAATTCATCCAGAATTCTGATAGAGAAACTTATTTTTAAAAATCAAATGCTGCTTTCTGCAGCATCTTTATTCTTATAATTTCTGTTTAAATGGCTAACATGAATTTAGTGTTTTGTTTAGTTTTAGGTATTTAGTTTAGTATTAGGGATTTTTCCCCAATTATTTAAATGAGAGGTTGTTAATAATTAGGTGCATGATGTAGTTCTCAGTGTTGATTCAGAGAACACAGATCCTTGGTGTCAGGACCCGACCCATGTCACCACCATGAGTTATGTGACAATACTACTTCCTGCTGTGTTGATTGTCTTTTGGAGCTAATGGAAGACCTTAATGAATTTGTTGCATTCTAGATGCAGTTTTATAGAGGGAAAACCATGGTTTTGTGCTCTTTTTCTCCAATCATAAACATTAGCAAAATATTACTATAATTAAGGTAATATAGTCCATATTTAGTGAATTTCACATAATAGTTGCATTTAATAGCTTCAATCACTTTGGTTACCGGGACTAATTTAGATAATACACGTAGTGTTTTGTATCTGCATGAAGATGTATTTGCAGTATTGCAAGCAGTCATGTTCTATGAAAATTTAAGAAATTACTTGGATTCGGGAGGTATATGGTAACATTCTAATCATAGCTCAATGCAATGCCAAAAAAGCTTCTGCAACCCATTCAGTAAACTGTAGCTAACGAGCAGCTGACAGATGAAGACCTTGCAGATGGAAGACACAAATTTGCGGAAGATAGGGAGCCCTCAGAAATGTGAATGATCCAGGAGCTAGCAGCAGAAACTTACCTTCAACTTTTACAACTCAGACGGGTGCTATTAATTCAAAGCAATATGCTACACTTGAATTCTTTTCCTGTTAACAGTTTTGTCAAGACTCGGGTAATCCTGTGGGAAGTATCCATTATTTTTCTGTGACAAACTGGATGTTGTTCTTAATATGAACAGCAAATCTTCTGTTTTGTAAATTGAAATTGGTTTAGTTTTGTCTGGCAGCAAAAAATAGCAAATGTAACAGCAATAATAATGGGCCATCTGTGCTAATAGGGGTATTAATGGAATGCAATAGCAACTACAATCTTATGCAATTTTTAAAAAAATAATGTCTCTTTAAAATAGCTTTGTAGGAAATAAGTATTTCTATATATGTACCTCATGTGACAAGATTCTTTTCACTGATCCATCAAAATGGCAACATTAGAGTTTCTGTTGATTTTGTCAATCCCATTGACTAGAGAAGCAAAAGGAGCTTAAAAAAATAGTAATTAAACAGCATCGAAAGAAAAAATTTGAGTTGACCATCAATAGCAGACAGGTAAAATCATGGTTCTACTGATATTTAAGGGAATCTAGGTTTGATCTATGCAGTCAAGGCTTCATGAAATGTATAGAGACCTGTTTTGAAGAGGGTAGAGTTATAACATGGTTAGATTTTTTAATAAAAATTGCTAGGGCAAGTGCCAGTTTCTCAGTGTTGGACAGGACAATCCTGAATGTGCAGATGGAATGAGAGGCTGGAGAGCAGCACCAAAACCAGGGACTTGCAGGTCCTGGTCCGTGGCAAATTGAATATGAGTCAGCAGTGGCCTGGCAGCCAAAAGGACCAGTGATGTCCTGGGCTGCATCAGGCACAGCATCACCAGCAGGGCAAGGAAAAGGCTCTTCACACAGAAGTTCTTCACTAAGAGGGTGACTGGGCACTGGAACAGGGTCCCCAGGGAAGTGGCCATGCCAGAGTTCTAGAGGTGTTTGGACAAATGCATGTTCTCAGGTGCATGGTGTGATTCTTGAGGTTGTCCTGTGCAGGGCCAGGATTTGGACTTGATAGTCCTTGTGGGTCCTTTCCTACACAGGCTATTCTGTGAATCTATGACAGTGTCACTGAATTGTCTTGATTCTGGAAATAAAATGGTGAGCCAACAAAAATAGTAAAATTCTTTGCTGCTGTCACAATTCTTCACAACATGGGGCATATTATAAGGAAAAGAGGAAAGACAAAGACAAAAAGGAAAAGTACCTCTTACTGTTATTTATTAGTCTGTGATTTGGTGTATGTATTGTATGTATTTCAGTATGCAACTGAAAACATTGTTGCATACCATACTAGCTCTTATTTTAATAAAGATCTTGGGCTGTTTTCAGACACCTAATTTTCTACAGTGTTATCAGGCTACCCAATTTCTTTTTAACAGTAATCCTTACTATTCACAAAAAAAGTTCAAGATAAATGTACAAAGGTAACAACTTTGTGCCTTTGGCGTGCAGGCATATGCTGTTACTAAGGGCTTTGGAATTCAAGTCTAACTTTTAATTTTATGGGTATTCTCTAGTGTTGACTTTTATTTTCTTGGGGGACAGGTGGAGTTGAAAAGGCAATATTGAAGCTCTGAAAGATACAACTATTTTATTATTGTTTTCAATAACTAAATAAATAAACTTTTTTGTCCGTATCCTGTGAAATATTGCTCTGCTTATTTAAAATTTCTATCTCAGCTACTGAACAAAACAAAGAAGGCTGCCAACAGCATGTTTTATAGGATATGGATATCAATTTATTTAAAATGTTTTCTAAGACAGGTGGGAATGCACTGTATTATAATTTAAGCATTCTTCTGTGTGGTAACTCAGGAAGCTGTTAATAAAAAGAAAGAAAAAAGAAAGAAAAAAAGTAATTTTACTGATACCTGCGGGAAAATCTAGAATAGTGGTCACTCATATTAAATTTATATCAACTTTATGAGGTTTTTGTCATCTTGACACATTTATGGAGCTGTTAAATTTTTGCTGCCTGGGGGATATAATGTACTTGATGTGACCCCACTTATTAAATCGAGACAATACAAGTCACATTGATGACTTGTCATTCAGGAATAAAAAAGATCCAACCCTTCTCTGGTTCTAGATGAAAGGCATATTTGTAGCAAAATAGGTAGAGAAATAGATGTGGTCATCTATATCAAGAAGACAACTTGGAAAGAGGGTGAAGGAGGAACATGCAGGCGTTTAATCAGGTACTCTCAAACCTCCTGCAGTAGTTCATGGCTGGTGGAACAGGGACACATGGTACACTAGCCTAAAACACCTTACAGTGACTCAACATAAAACCTAAGATGACAAGCACATATACAGGACTATTTATACATTTCAAATTTCTGTATTAATATACTTTATAGAAGCTGTATTTTCTACATGGCTTTGCAATTGAGTGTACGTTGAATTAAGGCTCATATCATCACTGTGTTGTCATGCCTTGGAATTACCATGATCATTAAGTGGAATCAAATTCAACTTAAATTTTTTTTAAAAATTAAATCTAACTTATTTTTGTTAGAACCAGATCAAATAATCAGACTGTCACTATCCACTGAATTTCAGAGAGATCAAATTTAAAATTATTTTGCCTAGATTAACTCTAAGTTAGGATTCTATTTCATTGACCAGGAAGATTTCAAGCTCATCAGTAAATAAGTGATCATGAAGAAAGCATTCTGTTGCTAAATATATAAGTTTTGTACTTTATTTTTCCCAATCACTGAAAAATCTAGAGTGATTTTAAAATGAGTTAATATGCTCATATTCAGACCTTCATATTCTCTAGAGCAGATGGTATTTTGGGCTAAAATTTCGGGTGAGAAGGGAACAGTTCTAATTCTCTAAATATTTAAGAAATTTTCTATTTGGTTTTGATTAGATTCAAATTAATAGCAGTACACATCATTTTGTCATTGACAGTTTTTTGTTTATTACATCAAGCTAAATGCCTTTATATGCTTGATGTTTTAAAGTGAATCAATGGGTTTATTTTCACTACTTCATTTTTTTCTTTTTTTTTTTTTTGTGGTGGGGCACATTCTGGTAAAAAAAAAATCTGTGTTCTCTGTTTCACAGCAAGAATCTTTCTATTTTTACTAGGCACTGACTTTCATGGTCACACACCTATTACTGAAACAGTAGGAACCATTGATTATATGGCTTTTAGCTTTATGTCAGGAAGTTTCATTGTAAATATTCCCATGTCTAAACATGGTGCTATGTGGTATTAACTGAACTGAATCATAGCCCTGCAGATTTGTAACTTGTGTTTGGAAGTTTCTAAGTCCCTCCTTTTACATGGAATTTTATCTAAAGTTATTAACACCATGGTGATTCTCTGATGCTAACATTGTGAAACTACTTACCTTGACAAACTGTTTAAGAAGTTTTACAAGAATGTGTGTTCTGGCAAGCATTCATGGCAAAATGTTTCTGTCCAAATGAAAAGTACAGTGAGTATAGAGCATTCTTTGATGTTTTATTACTGTTATTTATTTTTCTAAGTAAAGAAATTCAGTGACACATGAAAACATATATGGGAATTAATCAAAGCTTTTCTGGGTTGGAGCTGAAGAATCCATATTTTTTATCCTTTCCACTCTTCCCGTGGTCATTACTATTCTTAACACATAAAAATGCTCACAAATGATGGAAGTTCTGAAAAAAACCCAACAACAATAGTAAATATTTCAGAGTTAAATATGTCTTTGCTATTCCATCTAGCAACATTAACAAAATCCCATATGCAGCACAAAGAACTGTGAGTGTCTTTCCTGTGTAGGAGACAACCAGCTATGACTAATGGTAGAATAGCCACAAGGTTTCCTCCTGAGAGCAAATTTTTTTTTTCTGAACAGGCAAGAGACAGGCAACAAATCTAGTTTAGTCAATAAATCTTCTTGACAGATTATAAATTAGCATGCAGACTCTTTCATCAGGGAGATGATTGAATGAATCTGGAAACAAAGGTATTAATATTATTACATCAAAGATATATATTGAGTCATCTACCATATATTATACATGGCACTGAAACTTCTTTCATTTATGTAGCTATAATAAAAACTTAGGAAATTACTTGAGAAGAGCAGTAGTTTTAATTTCTTGTATCAAAGCCAATTTTATCAAGCCTTCAGTTCTTATGCTATTTATTAATAGAATAAAGCAATATAAGCAATTTAATTTAGGAGAGTTTTTATCCTCTTTGTGGGGTTTTGGGGTTTTTTTCTCATTGTTTTCCAAAAGGCTGAAGTCCATTTAGAAAAATTTTCCTGTTTGGGTTTGGTTTATGAGGACAATATCAGAATATTTAATTAAAATTGAGCAACCTTTGTATTTTTATAACTAAAAATAGAATATATCAAAACTAAAGTTTTATAATTACGGCTCCCTATGTTTAGGGAAAGAAGGAATTGATTACAAAAAGACCTGTCTACTGTTTTTTCAGGTTAATCAGATTTTTCAGAATGGTTGTGCTATGTGCCGTACCTGTTCATGAGGATCAGTGTCAAAGGTAGAGGTAGCACAGAACAATTTGAATTTTGTTCAGATTGTAACATGTTAACATATTACATAGCATGGTAGACAGAGAAGTTAGTTTGAACTATAACTTACTCTAATTTAAAAAAAATACTGTATCCAATGTTCTATTTCTGATAAGGCATACAGATGTTAATATTAAATATTTTAGAAAACAAGGCAAATATTTTGAATTTTGCTTGCATAGCCATATCTGATTGAACAACAAGCCCTCCATCTTTCCAGCTATTATGGGATCAGACCAGTCAGTTTTGAAGCATTGAACCCTACAATCAGCATCCCCAGCTGCTGTTCTCTGACTTGTTGGCATTCTTTGAGTTCTCCCCACACACAGATCCAGTACTGGACCTCAATATTGGAAAGAGGAGACCTCAGTGAAAAAAGAAAAAAGTGAGTAGTAATGAAGAACACTGGCTGTTTCTTTTCTATCCTCTTCATTCCATTCTTTCCTACATTCATCAAAATATCTATTTTATGGCTAAATGGACTTAGGTACAGTCTTACAGTTTTTGTAATAGTTATGCTGCACATAAAATATGCTTAGTAGAAAGAATGTATTTATTACAAAAATGCAAACCACTGAAGAAAGCTAAACCACAGATATTTAAAGGCATGTGTATTACACACAGGAATGTGAGACATGCTATACCTAAAATGTATTACAATCTTACCAAGATTTACTATTGATTGCAATAGTTCAAACTGAAAGCGATTTTTTTTTTATCCAGTCTGGCAAGAGATGTCTTTTATAGCTCAGTATAAGAAAGATAATAAATTTTAAGTTTCTGTTCATCTACGTGAGAAGTTTCTCTTCATCTGTTGACTCTGTACCTGAGTTAGAAAATATCATTGGAGTCTGAGTGTATGGGATGACTAGGTTAACATTAAAAAAATTATGAGATATTGAAAAATTAATGTTCTGACCAAAAGAAAACTGGAGACTTTTTCAATGACCTGATCTTCTGAATGCTGCATCAATGAGAGCTTCTAGTTACAAGATTTGTACCAGGTTTCAGCTATAAGTAGGTTTATCTATTAGTTAGTTCAATTTTTTCCCAGTCTGTGCTCCTGCTATTTATCAAAAGCCAGTCAGACAAGATGAGCCTTCTCACTAAGATAGATAAAGTATTTCATTACAATTTCCATTATCACAGAAATAGAGAAAAATCATTCTAAACTAAAAACTATGTCAAAATATTTAAACCAAATATAAATTTCAGGAGTAGAAATATTTAGCTTATTCATCCTGTGTGAGTCTATTTTTAAAGCCAGTGGTTTGAGATCTGCCTGTGGTGTTTAAATGAGCTGTTCCATCAGGATACTCTTCATTTGCAGGATATTTTATTTCAGCTGCTTGCCTATTTTCTCATTCACTTTGTTACTGAGTGGAAATAGGTATTGAGCTATTTGAGGGGGAAAATCACCTCTTCAGGAAAAAGAAAGAAAGTCTCAAATGCATCAGGTTTTACAACACTGTCTCAGTACCAGTGAAAAAATACTACAATAAATAAGTTATTTTAGTGGGCTTTTCAACTGCTAATCAATCGAAGGAGTACCACGAGCATTTTAGGTGAAATAATGCAAGTAAATTCAGGAAACATGTTTTTTATCACGTGAGTATTACAGAAGGAACAAATAACCATTAAAGACAAAAGGTGAAGACAAATAACATATTATGTCACTGAGAGTACAGATTCGTTTAAGAAATAACAAAAAAAAATCAAAATTACTTTGTTGTGTTTTAAACAACAATGAGAAAACCATTGTTTTAAGTGGTAATCTGAAATGGTAATTTGTGTAGCATTGAGCCTCTTACTTTCCTGTCATAGCTAACTTGTAGTGGAGGACAAGAGACTACAGCTCATAGATTTCTGTGAAATTCAGAAGAGAGAGTCCTATTTCTCTGCCTTTGAAAGTAAATATATGACAACCATGCAAAATATGTATCTATATTTTAAAACTCCTTTCAGCTGCATAGCAGAACTATGGCTTTATCTGCAAAAGTAAAACGTTTGTTAACAAAACTAAATATGCTGAGAGAGTAGTGACAAATGGGACCCAGTATTTGACATCTTAAGAAGGAAAGGAACTGCATTTAATGTGAAATAAAATTGCAAAGCACATGTATGATCTTCCTCCCCTTTTGCTTGGTTTTAAGACAAAAATCCCTGCATATTTTAAAATAACATTTAGCTCACGGTACATGAAGGAGCTATGGTAAGAACAGTATTATCTCAATATCACTATAGTCCTTTACAATGGTGCTGGTGAATGAACCACAAAACTGAAGTTACATGACTGGTATTTTTTAGCTTCTGGAAAAGAAGACATGTCTAGGAATGTAGTTTTACTGAGTGCATGACAAAAATTGCAACCAGTCATAAACCTTTGAGCAGTGTTAATTTTGGATGTCATCACCTCCCTGAGTGTCTTTACAGATTCATTTTCTATCAGATTCTGGAATTATGTAATATCTAAGCATATAACCTTGTTCTTAAATTGGAGTGATATGATTCTGGAGCTGCTGGGTAAATCAGTGTACTCAGTATACCAGGTTTAGATCTTGATACATTTTCCAAGCAGGTAAAAGTAGAAGTTCCTTGGAATACAACCAAGATCAGGCATAGTGTCTCAGTAGAGAATGAAGTTCAGCCCCAGAAGTGTTATTTTTTCATCCAGGCAGAATACCTTCATACTTTCAGTTGCAGAAACAAGTTAGTCCATGCAGATAGAAAAAAATCTTTTAAGATTTCATTTTTAAACGAATATATATAATGCAGTGAACTGTAGGGTTTTTTTCATGTACCATCTAAAATTCAAAGATCACTTTACCATTTGTATGTCTGTAAATGCATGTGTAAATTATAACAAACATATTTAATTATAAGCATAGAAAAGCAAAATACAAAGGGCTTGAATATCACAAAGATGCAGAAATAAGAAAGTGGGGATAAGGATCTTTTTATCCTGCTCAATAACTCATGTTTTCACATTCTTATGCAAAAATATTTATTTTGAAGGAACGCTGACCAAAAAAAACTCAACGCTTTTTTTATTTCCCCACATAAAATAATAACTGCAAACCAAGGCAAATAAGAATATTAACATGCATAAGTGGAAATTCCCTTTTCCAGGGTATTTTCTAAGTTATATTTTTTTCAGTGAGTTTCAATATATACATCTTCATGGTACTCCGATATTAAACTGAAGGTTTTTAACTGTTAAAAATTATGTTTGTCATGTTTTAATTCATAATTAATTAATATGCTCTCCCTGACAGTGAAAAATCGCTGTTTCTTTTTCCTGAAAGACATAGGGAGTTGTCAGTTCCTTTAATCTATGTTGGAAGAAGGACAAATCATAGAGTAAATAGATGTGAAGGTGTGGCTTGGTTCTGTCTTGCCTTCTGAAGTATTCCTCTGCTTACAATTTGTAAGGCAGAACTTAAATTTTAGGTTTTCTAGGCAAGAGCTCACTTCTCGGGTAGCATGCAACCTGAATGTTCTCTCTCCCACTTTGCAGTACTGGCAGCACAAACTGCAGTATTTCTCCAGTTTTGTATTTACTTGACCCTGTGCCTTAGGGAAAAGCTGTTGGCCCTGGCCTGATATTCTTCCTGCATGCATGAGCTTGATAAAAATAATTCTAACACTGCAGAAGAACATATTGCTATCAAAAAAAAAAAAAAAAAAAAAGGATTAAAATTAAGGATATATGTGAAGTAACAGCATTTTAAAGTTTCACAGGAGCCCAGAAAGACATCCAGTGACCTTTGGGAAAATGTATTAGATCTCTTTGGAAATGCCAGCCACGCTGCCCACTGGCAGTAGTGTGTTATAAAAGCAAAGACTGACAAGGGCACAGTGGTAGCCTGAGCTCCCAAGCATGCTTCTTCCAGCCCACAGTTTATACCTCAGATCACCATTAAGCCATGTTATTTTCCCAGCTTTTTAACAGTCCTTGCGCTGTTCAGTTCTAGGGAGGAATAACCCACATAATATTTTAGTGTCTTCATTTTAGTGCCTTCAAGTTCTTACAGCAGGAAATTCGACAGATTAATTAAACATATGACCATGCAGTTATAAAAAACAAAGCAAAACAAACAAAAAAACCCAAACCAAAACAAAAAAAAACCACAAAAAACCAACCAAAAAAAACAAAAAAAAAAATCAAGCAAACACAAAACCCAACCAAAAAACCCAAAACAAACAAGTCAAACCAAAAAAACCTGAATCAAACAACAAAAAAATAAGCAAACCCCACCACCATTGTTTTCTATCTGCATTCTTGTTTAATTTGACCTTCTATACTTCTTGGGAAAGGCTCTTAATTAGTATTTTCCTTTTGCCTCTCTTTGTTTTTAAAAAATAATTTATAGGTGTTGTTCATCCTGTAAACTGTCTGTTTTCCAGACTGAAGAACTCTAGTTTTAAGTATACCAATTGCTTTTCTCTGGACCTTTCCCAGTTATTTCATAAATTTACTGAGATGAAATCCAGCTGCATACAGTATTCAAGACATCAGTGCATGATGCATTCCATTGACAGCATAAGAATGTATTATACATTGCTCTTTTCCTTATTGTGTCTTCAGTTCAATTCCTTTTTTTTTTCCATTGCTCCTAGTCTTTGAGCCAAAGTAGTGAAAATCACTCCTGAGAAAGCATAGCACTAATTGTTTTGCATGTGAAAATCAGATTTTTTTCCATATGCATCACCATCTTTGTACACCTATTTCTGACTGCCATTTTATGGTACAATTGTTCAGTTTTTTTCCTCCCTGAAATTATGCTCATTTGGCTCCTTCCTCACTATCCTCAATAACCTTGTATTGTGAAACTTGGTTCTTCACCTTCTCAGACAAGTTATGGATATACTAAACAAAACAATGACTAGAACAAATCCTGAGGTAGTCTCTGCTAAAAACTGTTCATTCCTTTTATTGCTTTTTTTCCACTTTGAATTCATCTTTACAGAGCCTTCCTTATTATCTTGAGCTGTAAGAGGAACCTTCTTGAATATCTTATAAATAGACAAGTGGATTTTTCTTTTTCACATGCTATTTCAGTCAAGAAATCTGAATATTCTGTTTTCCTGATGAACCTCAAAGAAAACCCACGTTGAGACCGGTAGGTGTATTTCCCTCTGTGATCATGCCTGATGTCAATGAAAGGTGTACAGAGCAAAACCACTGTAGATTTAGTTACTCCTAAAATAACATCCTTTATTTCTCAGATATTCACCCATTTGCAAGGCCTGTGGCAGTACAGGCTGTATATGGTTTCTTGCATTGTACTCTTTTACAATTTTACTTAGAACTCCAGTCAGGAAGTAGCAAGTGTAGCCCATTTGTCCCTAGTCATTATACATCATAAGACATGCCAGAATGCTGACCAAATGATATGTGTTCTACTTAATGTATTACATTTTGTGCTTAAAAGTAAAGAGATTTATTGATAACATTATTTTGGCAGTGTTTGAAGTTGAATTCCTCCTCATTCACTTATTCGTTCTGTGCATTCATTTGTGCATAATTAAGATTTACAACCAAAGGATGGACCTAGACTTTGCCCTTATTTCACACTGTGCTGTATCCACTGTGCAATGGTTTGAATCCAGCATGTGAAAAACATAAGTAATACCATCTTTTTCAGTAATTATATCCCTGTGATTATATGTTTCTCTCTTTAAGGATGGCTGGGAAAACATATTCTAAACACCACCAATGAAACAAGTTCTTTTTTCTTGGTCAGAGTTGAAAAGGGACAACTTTTTTATGAAACTGATTTGCAGTACTCTGAAAGCCATCATCCCTATCCCAATGGCAATTACTTTTGCTTATAAAGTGTATGTATGCTTTAATAAGAGCTGCTTTTTGAAATCAGCTCCACCTTAGACCTAATCTAGGAATGAAGCTGTAATGCCAAGTTTATGATATCTCAGTGTGTTGCTATGGAAGTGATATTAGCAATATTAGAAATCCAGCACTGTGGGCTGTGAGGCAATAGTATGTGATAGAAACTGTAAGCGTGGATGCAGTAGAAGAAGATGTAACTTCAACACAGATATATTTGATTCTTTGGAAAAACATGAGAGAAAAAGAAGGCAGTATATCAGAGTAAGTAAGTATTTTTAGATATTGAAGTGTGTCTTGATCAGGATATCTAGAATGTAAGACTATAAAGTCAGTAATTGTCAAAAAAATGTTTTTAACAAAATAAACTTAAATGTTAAAATTGCTGCAAAAAATAATATTATTTTTAAGAAAAAAGTAAGTTTTTTTATGGTTTGCTGTTTTGATCATAGGCTTCTTTTCCTTTTATGTTTGCTTATTATTTCTTTTCTTTTCTTTTTTTTTTTTTTCATCTTGAATCTGCAATGGGAAACAGACCAAGCAGATGGTAGCAACCTAGTTCTGTTCCTTTTAGCTGTGATTATTTCCAGTGACAGTTAAGGCTGTCTTGGGCCCTTGTATAGTAAGCCTGTTGATACTGAGTGATTATTGAATAGCTCTCTAATATGTATTTATGTGTAATATAAGATACAAAATGATCAGTGGAAGTTTTGCTACAATGTCCTTAAATGCATAGAAAGATGAAAGACTGAAGAGTGGATCAATAAAGTCATTACTAGATGGAATATGTTATGAGAACACATTGGTGATGTACGATTAAACTGAAGAACAAAAATCATATACAATGACTGCTTCCAGCTTTTGACAGGAAACATGAGCCTTTAGGCATAAATGACTGTGAATGGCAAAATGCAGCTGCTGCCTTCATTTGAATAGCCTAAGGAAGACAGGAGAGCAATCAAAACATGCCCCAGCTATAAACAATCATTTCAGAGCTTTAGCTGACTTAAAAAGCGATAGCAAGTTAGACTCTGAAGAGTACTAGACAGGATCCTGTGATGTGGCACTGCCAAACCCTTTGGAGGAGATACAGTGAATAAAGGAATATTCATGAGAAAAGGAATGTTCCATAGAGAATTAAGCAGCTGCACATCCCAGAGTCTCTGCATGAAGCATCACACACGTTCCAGTTTCTGCAGCTGCCCTTCAACCCCTCCTCAGCTGCTGAAACTCTCGTCTTTGCCTCCTTCTTTCTGATCCTAACGAGTGCAATGCAGCAGCAGCAGCTCAGAACTGTTTGGATGTTCTTCAGCAGCTGGATACTAAAATCCATTCTCAGGTGCAGTGTTTTACATTTACTTCCCAGTTATTTCTTCTTTTAAATTTTATTTTGCTAAGAACTTTAAAAGTGAGAATATACGAACTGCCCTGAGAATGCACTTGAGCTGTGGGGCTGCCCACAGTAACCATTACAAATTCCTGTTGTGAGTACAATTTATCTACAACAGTGGCTTCAGGAGGAAAGAAATTCCAGGTAAGATGCAAACCAGAGGTGTCATATCCTCACAGCACAGTACAGTTCCAAGGTTTTTAAGAGCCTTGGACACAATAATAGCACAGGTCTAGAAACAATAGAACATATTAAGAACATGCCATCCCAGCAAAAATCCCATTTTTATTTTCCTTTCTAGTTCTGAGGCAGACTTGATCAGCAAATGGGGAAGGTTGGTATCATGCTGCCTGGTATATTTTGCAGATATATGTGTAGCTATCTTTAATCTTACTGATAACAAATGCAGCATTTTGAGGGAAAGTAGAACTGATGAAACAATGCAAAATATGAAAACAAATGTATCTGTATTATCAGAGGAGCATATTTTGTTGACCTAGGTGTAGATTTTGCTGTTTTACATAGTTCTATTTCTCTTCATTCACCATTCCTCCTTTTACTGCATTCCATAACTGCCAGACACAAATGAAATCCAAAAGTTCTGTAGAGAAAAACAAGTTAAGCACCCCCAGCTGTTTGCAACAGCATAAACTGCTGCTTCATTAATTCCAATATGTATGTGCAAAGGCCTCAAGCACAGCCTTGCTCCAGCAACTGCTAGGATACAGAATTCTTGTTTATAATAAATCATTGAAAGCCAGTTGGAGCTCTGGGTACCCTGGTGTTGTGACACATGCTGCATTTATGAGAATGGCTTTTCCAAATGTTAAAAAACTATGGGAAAATTTCATTTTGTTATTGCTGAACTTCTGACTATTGTCAATTTAACATTATTCTTTTAAAAAGGGGGAAGAAAAAATTTGATTGTCAGTATACAGAAAAATAGCTTAAGTAGCTCATAGAAGAGTAATAATGCTGTATAGCTTTGCTTACACAGGGAAAAGTTTAACCCAAGGGCCATATTAATTTGAGAAAGGTTAAACCATTCCTGTGCCACCATTCTTTTGTTTGTTGCTTCCTGCAAGTAAGTATTCCATAAAGGCAAGACAAAAAATAGCACTGTCCAGAAGAAATTGATAAACTGGGGCCAAAGATATAATGAGTTGCTGTGGAGATCGAGGAGTTGCCCAAGGAGAATAAATAAAGAATTATCTCCAAGTCTTCTTGAAAGGCCTGGTCATACGGAACCGTTTTTTTTTTCCTTAATACAACATTTTGTAATGGTTAAGGGAGAACTCTGCTTAAAATTTGTCAAAACAATATGGCCAATTGCTATATCATGTAATACATCATGTGTGGAAATCATAAGTAAGGATTTTTTCAGATAAATCCAGGACCTTATATAAATGTAGGAAATACAGCAATTCTTATTAGTTTGGATTCACTGAAGCTGAAGTCTGGTTTATAAACTAGGCCTCATTTTTAATCAAGTAAATGCACTTTCAATCTTTTGCACTGTTTATGTATGCCAATTTAGATAGCATTAATTTATTTTATTGAAAGGTGTGAAAGTCTGAAAAGCTTGTTTATTTTGGTTTTAAAAGAAAGCTAAAACCTACTTCTGTCTGTTTACTTACTCCTCTCTGCTATTAAAACAATTCTAGTTCCTTTAGTTAATGTGAGAAAAATTAAGTTGGCATTTGTAAGTGGCTTTGATATTGGTGTTTAGCAGCATGTTTTCACTGCACACTTAACTGGACACCCTACCTGAGTACACGCCTCAATCTTATCATCTACACAAAGGAGCCAGGTTAATAGGCTCACATAGTTAGAGGAGAATACAAGCAAGTGTCTAAACACTGTTTTCCAGCTGAAACCCTCTGGTTGGGTTTCAGATAATGTCAATAAGGAGAGAAGAGCCATCCAGCGCTAGTGCAGGTGTCAGATTGGCTGTCAGTCACCTCTATACACTGTGCAGTGAGAAGCCATGGTACATCATGCCAGTGAGCACAATGAAGTATTGGAGCTTTCTGGTGTGCATGGTACAATAATAATGTGAGGCGGGGAGATAGAGAAGTAGTGTTGTTTGGAACGAAATAAACCTGCCCTTGTTGGGTTATTAGTAAAGAGCGTCCAAACCATGCTCATGTCTTAAAACCTCACAAAATAATCCATACATAAAATCTGAGTTTTGTCCAGTGGAATGACAATTTCTACACGTGAGAGGAATTCACATTGTTAGCATTTACCCTTCAAAGATACAAATCTTAGTAAATGCAATCTATTAATTAAATAGGCAACATATGTGATTTGGGAAGAAACACAAAATAAGGCTGCAAAAGCATGTCTAAATGAAAGCAAAATTTGAATTAAATATCAAAACTGTTGAGTGAATTGAAATAAATGATACAATTGTCTTTGGAATCTGAAAATATGCAGAAATGTTTATGTGCTTTCAAGTGAAAATAAAGCACATCCCTGCATAGGTTATATATTATTTTATAAATTATGTACCTTGGACTGTAAATGTAAGGTGCTAAAGGAAATCTATCAAAATTAGAACTGGAGCATAACACTGCTAGGACCAGGAAGTAGCAATTATGCAGTTTATTTGACAGTTCATTGCTTTGTAGAGAGAACCAGAGCAGGTATCTATGGATTAACCAAATGCTTGGGGGTAATTGATCTGAAAAAGAGAGCAAACTTTAAAGAGCATGGAAATTATCTGTGCTGGGAGAGAAAAGACCAAGCCATCGTTAGTTCAAAATCCTTGTAATTACAAGTTAGTGCCTGGCACTGTGCATCTGGAAACTGCAGTAAAATTTGTCTCCTCTCAATTTAGTATGAGCTTTGCCACAGTCTGAGATTAACCTTTAATTCAGTGGCTGTTCCACAGCTGACCATATATGACCTTGTTTTACTTCTGTGAACTCATGAAATTCCCTATCTGTAAAGCAGATGTCATTTTTCTGCTTAAAATGGATATTCTGAGACTTAGATAATTAGTATTCTTTCCTTATAAAGAGGTTCTTCTATCAACAAAGCCTATAAAAAGTCAAAGCTGATAAAATCTTTGTGGGCATTACACAAGAAAAGGCACAGGCTTAACTAAATTTTGGATATGCAGGAAATTACAAGTCATGCCTTGCCAGAATATTTGTGATAGTTTAAAAAAAATTTCTGGAGGAATATAGTTGAGAATATAATAGGAAAATATCTTCTGTGCTTGTGTGGGAAAGCTTTCTTTACCTTGGTAAGGTTTTATTTAGGTGTTGTTAAGAAGAATGAAGTGAGGCTATTTCTCCTGAGTATTGTTAAATACTGGCACAGGCTAGAATCTCATAATAGGATTGGTTTTGTTGTTGTTATTATTGCTATTGTTATTATTAGTTTAGTTCTGATGGTTTTCATTATACTGTTTTGATTGTATATTAAAAGTGAAAGGATACTTAATTTACATTTCTACTTTTGTAGCTATTGCCTCAATTTCTATACATAAGCAATATGGGTTTATACATTTGATTTAAACAATCTAAAAATTGCTCTAAACATGAAATTTGTTGATTGGTATTACAATATTTACACCAAAATATTTTTTGGTAGAATTGAAAAGGGCAAGTTTAGTTTATCACATCCTGCCTTAACAAGGACTGAATTTGAGTTAGCACATCATTACACGAAAATGTCTATTTTGTGTATAATTTTAACAGTTAGAAGAAATTCATTATACAACTAGAAACATTCTCATGTGACAATGAGTCACATTCTCATGTGAATTAGACTGTGTGGCCACAGCACTTTGAAAATACTTCAATAATCCAAAACAAAGTTATATTTTACATTTCCAAGTGTTCTGTAATACACTTTCCCTACAAACCCAAAATGTTTTATAAAAGCTATTCTGAATCATAGATGTAATTTAGTCTTAGCACTGGCCAGGTAAATATTGCCTCAAGATACTGATCTACATTTAATTTTGTGCCATGAGTGCAGAGGACAGCTTCCTCATTCGTCTTACTTTTTTTGTACTCTTTTTTTTCTAGTAATGCTTTAAACTCATTCACAAAAATCTATGTTTTTCACTTCTCCTGTATTCTGGCATTTGAGATATACATCAAATAGAACCCAAGATATTGTGGGATGTGTGTTGTGTCTTACATCTCTTATTTGATTGTCACTACTGCACATCTATTATAAACACTCAGCTTATTCACAGTTTGGGCTCTCTGCACCACACAGGCTGACCGCATCTCCATCCCAGGCACAACCCACCCACCTCCTTCAACAGCACTTTATGTTAAAATAATTATTAATATGTTGCCTGATATTGCATCATTCCAACAATGACTTTTTGTCATCCTCCTACTGGGAAGGATGTTTCCTGGGCTGGAAATCTGTGTGCACATACGTGATGTAGCCGTACAAAAATGAGAGCTTTTCTTTCCCATCTCTTTTTCTCTCCTACATTACAGCAGATTTTATGAACTCCCCTTTGATAGTGGCTGTTTTCCTCTGGAATCCAAAGCCAAATATGAGGTTTTTTGGGGGGTTTTTTGTTTGATTTTTTTTTTGTCGCTGTTTTTGCTATTTGGAGTTTTTTCCCCTCCTTTCAAAGTGTCTGTGCTTTTAGAAAAATAATTAATGCACAGGCTTGAATGACCTAACAAAGCAGCATCAAGGTCATCATCACCATAAGAGTAATATTTGTATATTAATTTAAATTACTTAGATTCAATGCTGAAGTCATACAGGGTGTCAGCTTGAAGACATTCTTCTCCCTTTTCTTCCTCAACCAATAGCATTTGTTAGTAGGATTATGCTATGAGTTGTGAATTATTTACCTATCAGTTCAAGCTGGATCTATATTAAAACTATCTATTTCTCAGTGGATAGAATGAATTTCATTTGTATTTCATTTTTTACAGTTGTTAGTGACAGTTTAATTCTTGTTAACTTGTGCTTTCTTTTCTACTATGTAACAACAATTCTATGGAATGCATAATTTACTGCATTAATTTAAGGTAACCCTTAACTGAGTTTTGAAGCTGAGTAGTGTTTTCTAGTTCAGAAATCTCTTTAAGTGAGCTGTTAAATGCTACACCAGGCTCAGTTAGAATGATATACTAGTTAAATGTAGAGTATGATAATTTCTATCAGTATTTCCTATTTTTCTGTATGACTTCGAAACTTGCAAGATTTTCAAATCAGGTAGAAGTTGTTTCTATTATGACAAAATGTGTTTTATCAATTTAGAGGAAAATATGAAGAATTTTGTTCATCTCTTCGTTTTTGACCTTGGCTTAAGTAGGAAATTTATATTCATTATATTTAGGAAAGCTAATAAATTGATTGGAAGACTTAAGACTGTACAATTTATCTTATATCATGACTTTAGGCCATGAGTCTAATAGAAGAATGCCACTTTGGATTTTAAATCTATTTTTATCCCCCAGAACATCTTATCTGTCACTATCTGATTAGAGTTCTTCACTGTTTGAGACAGCTTTTCTCTGTCTGGCACATAATCTGAGGCTCTGAGACCATCAATTGAGAATTCATCTCTAGGAGTGGGGGGAATAAGAAAAAAAGAAAGGCTAGAAAGAGCTAAGAGATAATTTTTGATTATACTTCCACCTATGACTTTTGCCTTGAGCCCTTGAGAAAGGCTGAATCTTATCACTGCAAAGACAGAATACTCCTGCATTGATTTAAACAGAGAAGTTAAATTAAATTTCAGCTTGATTATTTCTTCATAACATCTCATCTGAGTTTAAGGGGAACTGTCCTATTGTTTTTTCTTTCAGTCTCAATGTTTTCTCCTTTTAATTTTCAATGCAGTAGATATAAGTTTTTGGACTAACACAGGCCTTTGATACCTCTGTCCACAGTGCTACCCAGACCATGATAAGCTTTCTGTTCAAGCACCTTCTCTGAGGTGATTCTTCATTACAAAACAGTAACTGTCTTGAAGATGAAACAGAAACTAAATTTTCTAATTAAGATATATGTAAAATCAGAAAGAGAGAAACGGGTTGTTGTTGAAGATCCTGAAAGGTCTTTCACACCTGCTTGCTACAGTGACAAGTGTTTGTCTAATCTACTCATACATATGTCTTTCGGGAGAAATTTAATTATAGTTCTTGGTACTTGTAGGAAGAAAAATATTACATTTAATGTTTAGAAATATTCACTTAATTCCCAAGTCTGTATTTGACAGTAAGTAGCACAAGCATATTTTCCTGACATAGGAATTTTGAGTGCAGAATATCAGCCATTTATTTTGATATTTACCATAAATATGGGAATAGATTTCTTCTTTTAGTTCTACAAGTAATTTTTAATCTAAATGCATAGTGTGCCTGTATTGTTTACCCTTCCTAGAAGGATAACTGTGTGTTCTTCCTTGTACTGACAGATGCGGATACTGGATAAGATAAATTCTGAGCCCAAGAGGCAGAAATATATTAGCTGACTATACAAAAGCTGTGGCACATATTTTATAATTTTATACTCATATCTACTGTGTTGAAATTTGATAGTGTTCTAGGTTTGAAGATAGATTTAATGTCAGAAAGAGAAGTGTTGGTGAAAAGCAAGGTGCCACTGTGCTATGCCTGGGTGCCATAGACACTCTGCCATAGAGTCCAGAGTTTTATCTCAGCTCAGAGAGAAAAGCCAAATTATCCAGGGACAGCAGTGGGTATCTGAGATTACAAGATATCCAAAGATGTACTATCAAACTTATTCAAGCCAAGTATATGAGAAAACAGGAAATACAACTACTAAAATTTTGCCAGGATTTTTACAAAGAACTCATCTCTGTTGACATTCACATTAATAATTTGATATAATATGTAGATATCTGGAAGCCAATATAGTACTCAAAGGGGTTGTTCCTTAGTTTAGCTGCAAGGTCAGAACAATGATAGGGACCCTTAGTAATAGATGTCCAAACAAATGTACCTCAGAGACACTCACAATTATTAGATAACTCATATCTAATTAAGCTCTCCATTGGGTTTCTGAACTAATGACCTGATTAAATTTGACTTGCAGCCTTGCCAATTATGTGTTTTCCTTTTCTACATCCTTTTTTGAAGGAAATTCATAGTATGAGCACAGAGTAGTGGTTTGCACACATCACATAAATGCCATCATCTGCCTCAACTGGACTGTTTCCTAATCATTGATGTGAAATGCAATACTCTGCTACTTCCAGTAATCTGACATTTCTTTATGGAGCTATGTTTGGATAAATCTGCTTTGTCAAAAGCCTTTGAAAATAATTAATAGCTTATATTTTTTTTACAAGAATGGGCAAGAATTGTTGATTGTAACTGAACTTCATGTTGAATCTGCAGGTTTTTCAAGTTTTGAAGCTCAAACAGTGAAAAAAATTATCCTGCTCAGATTCTCACGGTGTCAAAAACTGCCAGCTAAAGGGTAACAGGTAACTTTATGGTTAATTCAGCAAGCTGAGTCGTGGAATAACATTTAGTGGCAGCCTGTATTTCCCAATTCCCTGAAAGTAAGGGATCTTGGGTATCGTGACGGTAATTTTGAGTATCAAGAAGAGAAGGCAAAAGCTGGAGGAAAAACAAAATGTAGTCTTTCTTTTAAAGGAAAGGAAAGCTGTTTATGCATGTGCACAAAATTTTCTCTGACACTAGACTGGAAAGAAGAGCATAATTATTATTGAGGAAAAAAATATTTTATTCACTTTCATTACTGTAGGAATCAAAATGTCACTTCAAGTAACATATTGAATCTGATTCATATTGAAGCTGATACATGTTGAACTTCTATAACCACAACTATAAGCAAAACTAGCTAACAAAGTAACAAAGTTAACTAAATTTCTGTGTGTCTTTTACACTATGTTTAAATGTGAGAGAGTGAAAAGCAATTGAATAAAGACTAAAACAGTTCCAGATATTATTCTGGAGAATAGAAGAAAAGTCAGTTTTCCTTCTATATACTAGAAAATCCTAGAAGAAAGCGAGTTGAATAGAGACAATTTTTTTCTGTCTTTTGATTAGTCCATTGATGCATTAATTATTAGCTTCAAGAATGAAACAACATATAGGTTGTTAATCATTCAGTACAAATTCACATTGTACTAATGCTCAGGGCACTTTGTTATTTTCTTTTTTTTTTTTTTAATTTGCTTTACTTGGAAAGATTTAAAGACTTAAGGCAGGATTGGAATCAACAGATGAAGCTGTCAATTTCAATTTTGCTTTTCTGTACTACCATTTGCATTGTACCAACCTGCTGCCATTCCAGAATTTCCGACACTGCCTTGTGTTGCTTTTCCACAGCAAATATCCTTGCTTTGTTTTAAAAATATTTACTGTTGGATCACCTTGCAAGATGAGAAGGTGACATGTTGTCATATTCTGTCATACATGGAGATGGAGGTCAAAGTGCCACTCAGCTTGGCTGACAAACTGAGGCACCCATGACCTGCTTTCCAGAATACTCAGCATTCCAAACAGCTCCATGGTACAGTGGCTCAAAGCAAAGCCCCTGCTGACTTTCTGCTGCAGCATTTGCTATTCAGTAGGTTTGCATATTGGGTCCACAGGTCAGAAATCAAGTGATCACTGATTATATGACCTTAATAACAGCCATCCAAGAGAAATGTATTTCAAGTAACTTTCTCATTAATACATTGCACTTCAGTAGCTAAGGAAAGAATATTAATTCATTCTACAGATTTTCATTCAGCGATTTTAATTGTGAGTGTGGCTTTGTGTTTTTGCTGTTACCCCAAGTTTGTTCTAGCGGAGCTGGGATTGGGGAGGAAAGGAGAAAGGAAGAACTGAGCTCCTATTATCAGTGTTAACAAGCAGATTGGGATCACACATGATCCTCAGATGCTGCTAAGAAAAAAATATCTAATGGCCTCTGTCTGAACCATTCATAGTACAAATGTAATTTATCAGTTGCAGTAATGCTGTCTTTTATAAACACATAAAAGCTTTTCTAAACTTGTTTTCAAAAGCAGTCAATTTGAGCAAACTTCCACAGGCATAGCCAGCTCATGATTTCTATGAGAACAGTCCCTGTTATATTATAAATGCATGTTTAAAAGCACAGAATTTCTACAGCTTTCCAATTAATAGTTTATGAGAATCTATCATCAATAAGAATTTATTTTAATATTAGGGAAAAAACGATTTTCTCTACATTTTTTTTGCTAAAATCAAGGTAAAACATATTAAAGTAACCTTACGTGGAAAATTTCATATTTAATGATTCAGTTTTGTGAAAATTATAGATAATTTATATCATTACCATAAAATATTAACTTGTAAATACCTAAGCTGGTACAGTTACATTTCTAATATTTAATGACAGAAATTAAAAAATGAAATTTTTTTGTATTTCTCCTTTTTCAACAAAATACATTGTTCTCTGAAATCCTGAAGTTAAGTGAAACTATCATTAGTTTTAAATGGGCTTTAAACACAGCTTATATTGGAACCACAATATAATAAAATTTCTCATCACATGAGGCACTTTTCAATTTTTGTATGTTGCACTTTGAAAGAGCCTGGCTGAAAGTGCATTAGTAATTGTTTCCTTTTATTCCAAGGCATTCTGTCGACCAGATCGGGGTTTTGATGTAGTTTTTATAATATTATTAAGTCAACTGGCCATTCAACTTTATATGTGTCTCAGCACATGGGTTGTTGGAGGTCTCAGCTCACAAACGCTCATCTCATATTTCTGTTTGCTTAAAACTTTTAATCATTCATCTAAGATCTTCACTGTTCCTCTTACTGAATATTTGATACATGCATATATACATATTTTTGTGTGTACACACCCCTATATATATGTGTATACATATATGTATATATAAGGCACACACACATATAGAGGGACACACCAAAAAAGAACCCAGGTATTCAGGGTTTAAATTTTGTGTTCAAGAAAAAAGCTGTCACTCTGTTGTGTCTTCTCATAGCTAACCCGACTGGAAACTTTTAACTTCACTGTTCCTGCACTGTGTGCAGAGACATATTGACAGAAAGGTGGGAGGCTTTTACATCGCTGAATAAATTTGGTTTAATTTAATGGGAAAGAAACATGTCAATTATGTGACAGATTGATAGGACACAAAAAGGAAATGTCCATCAGGTATGCTTAGACATTTAGCTTCCAGGGAGAAGATGCAGCTAGGAATGCAGTACTTTGATGATTGTATTAGTCCAGCTTTTAAGAAATCACATTCTGATGCTGTTATGCTTTTGAAAGACTCTTTGTTAATCTAGTATTATATTTCCATATCTTGAGAATTAAATCACTTAAGTTTCCAGAAAAGTGCAATAGTTTGTGCTTTGGTGTTTTGTTTTGTTTTTTTCTTTTTTTTTAATCACACTTTAGAATTTCATAAGGATGTGTGTCTTTTACTAAAAGGTCAAAAAATTCCAAGGAAAGTGTATTATTCCTTACTAAACTCTACCATGTGTCATTATCTACCTGTTTTTCTTTTGCACAGTAGATGTCCACACAGTCTAGCGAGACTCTTGAAGCTTTAAGTCTCTGCATTGCATGAAATGCTGTCTTCTTTTAATATTTGCAGGAAAATGCTGAGACATTTCCCCAAACCCAAAGGCAAATTTTCACACTTGCCTAAAATTAATGGTAGGAATTTTAAAGACATCTCCATTTCTGTGTAGAACAAAAGACTTTTGGAAAACTCAGAAATTTGGACATTCCTAGAAATCCCTTGCTTTATTTAAAGTAAAGCTATAAAGTATAATTAAGGGTTCTCAGGATTTTGTCTGGACCTAAAACTGAGAAAATATTAAATTATTCTGAATGTCAAAGAGCTGAAATATGGATACAGAAATAAAATTAATATCTGTAGAGCTTCACTTTTACTGTTCACTTTTTATGTTCATTTTTAATGAGAAATAATTATCTCATCATCTTTTAAAACTGATGAAACCATAAATGCTCTGCATTACACTGATGCACAGGAGATTCTGATCTATTGAGCAGGTGGACCCATTCCTATTTTTAGTTTAAAAGTTTGATCACCTGACAGAATGTGAATAAATGATAAAGTAGACCTGTCCAGCTGGGCTTTGGTCATTTCCCATTCATTGCTGCATTTTTTGAGGGTACAAGTTCAGCTTCTACATTTCTGAAATAAGAGAATCTTATTTCAGAAATGTCCTGAAGAATTACTCTTAACATGTTACTTCAAAAGTGGGAACTTGTACTGAAATAGATCACTGTGTAGATTGTACTGCTACGGTGTAGACGTAGATACCACTTCAGTCTTATGTCAATGTTCAGGGTCAGGGACAGCTTTCTGCTCAGCCTAAGAGCTGAACTTAATGACACCCCAAGGAGTCATGCATCTCTTGAGAGAATTGGATGCTTCACAGGAAATATAAACAGAAATGGTTTGGAAAATGCAGTGTTAATTCTTTCATCTTGTTTGAGAGAAAAGCGTTTTTCTGACATTGATCCAATTGAGAGCCACTAGCTGGCTGTTAGGGAGTCCCTATTTTTATATCTTAGCAGTTACCAACAAAAAAGTGTATGTGAATTTTATATGTGAAAAAAAAATGTAATTGGAAAATCATACAATGTAAAGTACCTAGAAAAAGGAATCATTTAGTCAGAAACACTCTTAAATGTGCTAATGGCTTTTCAAGTAAATGGCTTTGTAGTTTCATGTACAAAATATATTTTTTTTGCTAGGTTATTTCAATGAACTCTTCTTTAATATGTCTTAAAGCTAACCCTCAATTTGACCCAAGTTTTCTTTGCTGTATGTAGTTGGCACTTAAAAATAAACAATGCTGAGAGGGTTTTTAATATGTCTGGTTTTAATTCCCATCTCTAAAAATCTTCTTTTAAGTTTAGATAGTTGACCTTTAGAATGGCATTTTTCTTTCATTCTGCATTAAGTCTAATACCAGGTAATGCATTTTTCCAAACAAAGTCAATGAATCACAGAAAGAGTTGCATGGTAAGACTGCTGAAGCAGTATTTATATTTTGTTCTGAGATGTGTAGATAAATATTCTGTACGTCTGGAAAAAGGCATCTTTATTAAGTACTACTTTTTTTGCTGGTGAGTTTGAAGTCATTCCATAAAAAGTCCTTGCATTCATCAGTCCTTAGTTGCTGTTACAGAAAATGTGAAGTTTCTATTCTCTAAAGTGCTTTAAAGACAGTGTGAGCAGAACCTTTTTCAATATGTGCCAGTGCAAATTCAAGGAATCAGTGATAACATTTTTGCATTTGAAAGTAGCACAGCTGCCATTCTGGTGTTGTGATTGAAAGATGACAAAAGGTGTACAGTAGGAATAGATCAATGGCTAATATTTTTTGTACATCAGCTTCACTGTTTTCTTTGCTCTGGCTAATCTGCTCTGTGCCATTCTTGGCTCTTTTTTTTTTTTAGCTCATTTAGCCTTCTTACCATTTTATTATCAAAATCCACCTTTTCCTCCCCTCTGTTCATGTCCTTGTGGGCAATTTGTCCCTTCTTTCTTTGTATCTAAAATATGACTACTTGATAAGATATCTTCTACGCTTACGTCTCTCTGCTTAGCACTGGGGGTTTTGCCTTCATCTCTTGCAGAATCCAATTCAAACCCTTTGCCACATTTTTAACAATGGGTCTTGCCTCACATATTTAAACTAATAACTGCCTCTTGTCCTTGATCTCCCTTGCTTCACATTACTGTTTTGTTTTTCATTGCTACTCTTCTTGCTTCCTGTGACATGCATAGTAGTTCTGTTATGTCCTCTTATTACAAATTCTTTCTAAAAAAATTCGTTTGAGAAAATTCTTTACTCCTTTTATATCCAAAACTTCTAGTTCTTACATATCTGGAGCAATGGCTTCCGAAAGCCTGTAGAGGTTAATACTCCTTAGAAGCAATGGTATTGATAAATTAGCATGGAAAAATGAAGAGTAAGTGATGTGACACAAGACTGACTGGACTGGTGACATGGGTTAAGATTCTCTGACCTGGCTTTGGCTGTTTTCCCTGACCTGCTACATTAGTTTTACAGCTACAGTTGTTTTAGATAGAATGGTTTACAAAACATAGAACATCAGCTGCCAAAAAAATGACAGAGAGAAATGACTAATGTCCTTTTTTAGTAGGGAGGTTTGCTTTTTTTCTTTTTTTTTTTTTCACTTCTCTGTCTCAGGCATGAATAATTCTATTTTGTATTAAATGAATATGTAGTAGGTCTCCAGATTTTCATCACTAATGAAGGTTAAGAGTAAAAAGCTCTGATCTGAAACAGAGCCTAAATGATCCTCCCTACCAAAAGAGATATTAAAGGAAACAGGAGAAATCTAATAAATGAAATCCCTCCCATATTCACCCTTGAAATGATTGGTCTTAGATATGGTGTGTTCTGCAAAGCATCAGTATTCATGCCAGAGTAAATTGAATTAATAGTGCTGAAAAGTGAATTATTTCACTACACAGATTTTGGTTTTTTTCTAATGCAATCTTCTTAAAAGAGAAAAGGAAAATGTATGAACTTTCTGTCATGAGTTATTTTCTTATTTATAGTATTTAACTTCACTAGACCATCATTGTGCGCATAATTTCTGATGGATAAAATATTCTTGCAGCAGCTTTATTTAAAGTTAAACTTTTTCTACTTTTGATGCATAAATTATTAGAAACATTTACATGGTGGGACAACTTAATTAGACATAATTTCCCTTTCTGGTATATTGCACTACATAACCTCTATAAATACATATATATTTAACATACTACAAAATAAAATTGTTGAGATGAAATTGCTGATAGGATTCTTTTTAGTTTTGACAGTGGAGGTTTCTTGGAGAGTGGTGGCAAAATGCAGTTTATGAAGTAAAAGTTCTGTTTTCAGTTTACATTAAAAGAAGTTAGTCTATTAAATATCAATATTTTCTTGTTTGTACCCTTTTTTTCCCCCTTGGATGTCAAATTGTTGTTAGGAGAGAAACAAAGCAAGTAGTGCTACCCAGCTCACTTTCCATTAGGAATAACTCTGGAAGACTGGATAGAATCACTGTTACCACTTCAGCTCTTTGGCCATATCATCCAGGAAAATCTTGTGTGATTTTTTCCACTGTTGTTTGTCCTTATATTCCTTTTCCTGTTTAATGGACTTTAAACATAAATCTTCCAGAGTCCTGTCCTGAAACTCAAAACCTTCAGGTTGTCAGACACAGAAATATCAACCACTAGGACAAGTGAGTCCTCTAAAAACCAACATTAATATGATCCCAAGTGGAAATAAATGTGACTTTTTCCCTTTTGTATAGAACAGATTCTGCCTGCCACAGCCTTGTCAGTATTCAAAAAAACAGTCAAATGTCATGGTCCAGTAAAGAAGTTGTTTCAGCAAACACTAGAAACTCCTTTAGAATGATTTTTTTTTTTCTCTCAGTTGAGACTCCATTTCTAAGATTTTTGTCCAAAGTTTTTTACAGATATTTCCATAGCCTCAAAGTATTTAAAGCAGAACAGGACATTGGAAATAACTGGAATATTTTTACTATTATCATTTTTATTTTCTTGCATGAAAATCAAAACTCCTTTCTTTGAAGTGGTTATCAGAGGAAAAGTGCATGTTACTGGGGTCTTTGGCACCGTGCATTTATAGGTGATAGAAACAACATGCTCTGTTGGAGGAAAGGTGATGGACAGAGAGCGGATGATGCCTCCTCTGGGAATTTTCACATATATGCTGGAAACTTAGATCCTGCAGTTTAAAAGTGGGCTTTCCTCTTACAGATGAACTTCTGTACAATGGATGCATTCTGCCATCTAGATATATTCCACAGAACTGGTGATAATCTCAAGTGTGTTTCTGATGCTCCATTCAGTTTAAAAATGATAGATGTGTTTTGATGTTCCTTTTACCCTGCTTTGCATTTATATGTAGTTGAATAGTGAACAAATAGAAAGAAACACAGTTTCAATGACAAAAGTACACCAGAATCCTTGAAATGCATGCAAGAGTATGCCTGTATACTAATGCCTTCCAAAGCACTCTTTTTATAACTTCCATAAATTAATACATTTTAATAATTGATGGTGTAATCTTGAGTAAAGTAGTCACTGTGTTTTGAAGCCAGAGTATGACCAATATGAAATAGCACCTTCAGGTCCAAGTAAGAAACACAAGCAATTCAATGCTGTTGAAAGATTATGTTCTATGCAATTTTTCATATTGACATTTTAAATATTATTCAGAGAAGAGGTAATTAGGAATTCATGCCATTGGTGGGAAAGATTGGCCATATGTTATTTGAAGTTGCTAATACAGATTTTTTCATTTTACACTGTATCTTTAAGGGTAATATTTTAGAGCCCACACTGTCCATTGATACCCTTATTATCTCTGCTGTAAAGGGAGATTAAATCATTTTTGTTGTTCAGTCATGTATCTAAATGGGTAAGACAAAATCATTGGCCTCTGTAAAAAGACCTATTTCTCTGGATAAAGACAATTAATAATAGCAAGATTCAAAATGATACCTGCCTGAATTGCCTGAATATTTGTTTGAATGAGAAACACTGTCTAACAACCAAAGAATTTGATTCAGTGATGAATTTTTCTCTTCAAGGTACTTATTTTTATGGTCGATGTAAGTTCACTGACTATGATTAAAGGTTATGAGGATCTTTCTTTAAAGTGTTGTGAATGTTTTTACTTTTGCTTGTCTATTTTTTAAAGCCAATTTCTGATTTTTATTTTTTCATATACAAACATGAATCCATGAGAGAAAAATTTTGGAGTGTTATTGGTGATGTCAAAGATTGAATGAAAGAAATTATGCTATCTCTACTCTGGTTGTTACTACTTTGCCTGGTATAGTTGTAAAGAAAAATATATGAAAGCTTCTTGGATCCTTAATTCTTGGATCTATAAATGATAAGATGTATTTATGGTTTTGAGTTCTTGTTTTTGTAGGATTAGAAATGAATGCTAAGTAGAACTCTAAGACAATGTTTTTCACAATTTATGGTTCACCTTAAAATTTAGTCTGCATTTAAATACAATGTAAATATACACAGTGTAGAATAACTAAAGCAAAAGATTTCTTTTTCATTAAAAATGCAGCTCAGCAGATCTGTGATAAATGGTGACATTATGTATGTGCCAATCCCTTCTGGAAAATTGGAGTGATTTTAGACTTTGCCAAGAATTTGACAGGCCACCCTAAATGTTTAATCAGGGATGCTGTGACATTCAATACAGCTTGTATAAATGTGTCAGTCTAATTTTCATTAAACTTCTTCAAAATGAAACATTTCTGCACAAAAGAAAAATCATGAGTGAACCAAACTAATGCTAGTAATATTTCTCACTGGATATGATATAAATAATCTAAACTTAACCATGATCCTCACTACACTGAGCACAAACTTAGCTAGTAAAAGTTTTGAGTTGAACTAGAACTCAGAGGAGTGCTGTGTCAAATTAATGATCATGAAGCAAGGCTCACAGAGCATTAGTAGTCAGCTTCTGTCTTGGGTGAGACCAGGGAATAGATGCCATTCAGGAATCTGGATGGAATTTCTGTGTTAAAATTTGGTCCTCCAAAAACCAGCAGAGCCTAACAGGACTTTCCTTTGACTTCTGCATTGCATGATTCTACTCTGGCCATGGAAAATACATATTGGATTTCAAATAAGGGCCAGGGAAGCCAATTAAGAAGAATCCTTCTTAAACTGTTGCTGCTACAGATTAAAAGAGCTATATTACCTAGAACTTCCAGTTCTGACAAGCTTTGATTACATGTATTATCTTTCATTTTTACATATAGTCTGAGGTTTTTTAAAGTGAGAGTAGATGCATAATTAAAAATTTAGGTTTATGGGTATGAGCTAAATTTCCCAATATAGAATGTATTTTTGAATTAATATTTGTATTTAATAATGATGAAATCATTAGAAATGATGTATTGTTTCTTCAGATTGTCTCTTATATGCATTTATTTAATTTTCATCCCTGTTCTGGTATTGAAACAGAAAAGTAATGACATTCTATTCTGCCATCAATAAGTGATAAATGTTTTACCAATGCCAGGTCATCCAGGCTTTAATTCCCAGTGCTTGTGAGAAAGTAATGGATCCCATCATTGTTTGCATATTGATTTTTATTTGTTCTGGCATAGGACACTGGGACATGTTGGACTGAGGGTATTGTTCTTTAAACACAGAACAGAAACACACTCCATAGAATAGACAAGGTAGGGGCATATGCACAGGGGAAGCATAATGCTAGGAGACAGTGCTGGTCAGTGTAATGAGCATTGGGGGTTTTGTGCATGTTCTAAATCTAATGAAATTTTACAGAAAATGTGATACTGAAGCATAAAAACACATTCGAAGACCCACCTAAAATATTAATGCAAGAGAGGGTGAGTTTTCTCTTTTTATATAGCCAAAGCTTCCAATCAAGTTAAGAGGAAAAAGGAACATTTTCTTCTGCTCTTTCTCCCAATGTTTCCAACAAGAGGTTGTACCATGTTCATTTTTGACAAAATAATAAAGTAAGTCTCTAATACCTTCACCAGCTGTGGATTGTAAAGCTATTTACATACTCTGACTTAATCGACTCAAAGCTGCAGAATTGCTGTGTTTGTCAGCATTCTTTCTCAGCTGGTAAGTGGGTACAGCCAGAATCCCCAGGATCTTTTCTCAATGTATCTAGATGTGTCTAGTGGAAACAAATATTGTTGTTCTGTATTTTCTTTGGTGCAATGCTGTGGCCCAGGATACATACTGCAGCTCTTTTACCCAAACCTAGTGTCCACCCCTGCTGCTGGGTGGGGGAAAAAAGGTACAGCCCAGGATTATATTCAGAAGAATGGATTATGCTTAAAAAGAAGCATCAGGTAATCCGGAGCTTTCATGGTTCCTGTAGATTAAAGGGTTTTTTAAAGAAAAAATTTATACTTATGTGTTTTTAGAGTTTTTATTTTTTAAGGTAAAGAAAATTCGAATTTAATTTCCTGTAGTCATGTTTCAGGAAGAATTATGATAGACATACTCTTTGAAATATTTTATATAGAAACACCAAATATTTCCATCACAAAGAAAAAGAAATGCAATAGGGAAGAGGATTTGGGGCTCCTGAGGGAGGAAAAAATATTAATGGTTTATCTTGTATGAGGTTTAGCAAGATGATAACTTTCTTATCTGGTAGTTAGATCTTTAATCTTACCTACTCAGCCATCATTCTTTTAATGTACCCAGTCATCATTATTCTATCATCAGCAAGAAGTTGGTACATGCAGCATCAGACTGAAATGCAGGATTAAAGCAAAAGGAGAGCAATGAAAGATGGAAAATGTAATTGAATCTTTCTTACAGTTTTAAAACCCCTTTTGCCGTGTGGCTGAAGTCCTAAACTTAGTCACAAATGCATTCACTTTCTCTGTGCTTGAGATTTCTGTAAATTATACTGTGGCAACTCGAGAAAACAGCAGCCTGACCATTTGTTCTTCCCGCCCCACCCAGCCCAAACTGCCTCCCAGTCACCCTGACAGATGGTTAATCCGTGACCTTCAATGTAATTCATGATTAGATGAAGAATGAGGATGCTTTAACATAGCTGCTGAGGGCATTATACTGTTCAATGTTGCTGAGGACACTGGAACAAAACATTGTTAAGATGCTTCTTTTTCCCCTTACAGCTTTTAACTTTATGTTTGTCTGTGTTTTTGTATGTGTAATTGCAAAATTTTGAATCTTGCAAATATCTCCAGCCTAAGCTGAAGACGCAGTCATACAAGTCAAGTGGCTTCTTTGGGGAAGAGTGGAGAAGATTGACTATGGATAAAATAGTATTTATTTAGTATCCAATGCTATCTTGTTTACTCAACTTGAAATATTTAAGTTGCATTAACAGTATGTTCCATTTGGACATTACTTGGAGTGTGATGACAAGTTGGGAAGATAAAGAAAAAAACATGCAGGCTGACATGAAACCATTTGTTTGCTGTCTGAAGGCAGTTACCTTCCTGACCTTAAACACAGAGGAAAAGAATATTCTGGATACAAAAATTCCCTTATTGAAAATGTGAGGAATAGCCTTACAAATGGGGTTTCTAATAAAAGCCCAATGATAAATCAAATAAAAATACAGAGAGAAGTGTTTGATATTAAAACTCCCTATGATTTCATCATGTTTGATCAAATGTTCAGCAACTGAGGAAAAGTAGCACTTAGATTTTCAATATTATAGAAGATAATGAAAAACAGGAATATAAAATATATAAATGGTTGGGAAAAAAAGGTCTTTTACTGTGGCGCACAAACTAATGTTTGCATCCTAGGATGAAAAAGCAAAAAAATGGAGAGCCCTTTTAATCATGCTAAAGACTGTGTGATGGTACAGCAAGCCCAGTGTCCCCTAGTTACCCAGTCTGGTAAAGTCATATTTGCTATTTATATCCCAGCAGTAAAAGTGAGGACAACTTGCCCTGGTCTTCGGGAGGCAACCTGAGCATATAGAAAACAAAAAAGGGATGAGAAAATCTGTGGAGTCTTTGAAGTTGCCTAAAGTGCCCATTATGGCAGAATGATTCCTAGCCTCAGAGTAAAACAATGACTACTGATCAATGTATCACATAAATTGCTTTATTCTGTAATCTTACAGGGCATTGTTTAGTTCATAATTTGCTTTTGAAATGTTTTATTTTACTGCATACCCATAACAGTAACTGCCATAACTTAAATGATGTTTTAATATCATGAGATCTCATTATAACACTCTGTTATTCAGTTTTTGCTGATATGTTAAGCAAGAATGCCAGCTGTTCTGGTTGCATTACTGGGTTCATGGATTACTAAAAAGAAAATTAATATACTCATTATTCTTTTTTTTTTCTATTGAGTAGCATTTAGAGACTCTAGTCAGAATTAGTCTTGTTATTATAGATGTATAAACATTAAAGATGCCCTTACATGGTAAACACAACAAGCTGTTATTGTTTAGTTTAATGTTGAAACAAGCTGAGCTTTGTTTACAGTTTCAGAGAGGTCATGTTTAAATGTTGTTCATATTCAACAAATACATTTAACTCAGTTATCCAAAACCTGTATAAAGACTAACAACATGTATATCTTAGATCTGAGATTACACTGAAAACTAAGATGTACTGCAATGATTTTGTACTGACAGCCTAAATATTGTATTGCATACTGATCTGGGGGTGGAGAAATGGAAGTAAAACAAATTGTTTTCCATCACCAAACAACACTGAATATAGTAGCACTATTTTATTTACAGCATAGATGCTTATTTAATAAATTTATTTTTAGCAACCTGAAGAAAATTGAACCAAGTTGAAAAAATGCAGCATTTCATCAAATACTGAAAGAAGAATGTGTGCAGAAATGTTGCAATTTATTGAAATGTACTGTATTTTGATATACATTGCATACTACAGGCAAGAAAATTTATCTTTATATCGTATGTTATGATCATATGTGTCAAATACAAGTTTCATTTGTCACATTTCAAAAAAATATAGACTCATTTCAGGAAGGCAGTTATCACTCTATGTGTATGTCTGCCATATTTATTTTAAAATTTTAACCGTCACCTCAACTTGATTTTTCTTGGAGAGACAGGAAGAAACAACCATCTTTCTCACTGTTTAACAGAGAAAACTCATGGCATTAGTGAGATCTCTCAAGATCTCTCAAGACTGTTGTAGCATTAGCTCATCTGGAGTGTGATACCAAGAAAAAAAGGGTGCAGGGTATTTTTGCCATGGTGTTCTGGTAAACACGTGGAAGGAACCCATTCTTGGAATCAGCAACCTCCTCATGTAAAGGAGCTGTAAAAACTTCGTCAGTGATTTGAAGTAATTCAAACACTTTTAGCTCTACTTCTTAAAAACTGTTTGAAAATCAGTAAATCATGCTAAAATGGCAGAATTCGTTGCAAAAGGGAAGTTTCAAAAATTTGCCCAAACTTTTCTTAAAAAAAAATTTCATACTTCTTATGCTATCATTAAGTGACAAACCTTCAATTGCAAACAACTCACTTTGATTACACTAAACAAGAGAGATAAGCAGCTCTGTTTCTTTTCAGTTATTGGCTACAAGAAGAAAAGCTTAAAATTTAGTAGCCTGGGATTGGAAACATCTCTGAAGATCCAGTAACAAGTCAAGTAAGTAACGGATGTTTTCCAATTTTTGTTTTTGTGAGAATCCCTGCTTTTCAAAGAAAAAAATATTGTTCCAGTTTCTTTGATGGCTACCTCATTTTGCAGGTATTTAAAAGAAAACATTTAAAAATTAAAAAATAGATTATATATTACTTTTTCTCATTTTGCTTTTGGCTGCATATTTTCCTATAAAAATTATTTTTAAACACACTAAACATTGAAATAATATTATTGCAAAAACATTATTTCATACAGGAATAGCAGATAGCAATGATCACTTGGAAAAAAAAGTGCAATTTATTTATATAAGCTGATAGCCCAGAGGAACCCCAGAACCATAAAATAAATACCCATAACATTACATGAGATAAATGCAGCTTCTGCAGAAGTCATTTTCAAAGCCTAATTAGAACTTTTTTTTTATTTCTGACAGAAAGCTACAGCTTGAAATAGCAAATAATAATAAATATTTATTATTCAGATTAAATTTAGATTTTTTCCTTTACCCTTTGAGACATACCTGGAATGGGAATGGAACACATACAGTGTATTTTTAATATTATAGACAGAGAAAAATCTTCAGTGTAGCAATATTTTCATATTAATATATTCTCTATGCTTTACTGGGATATTTGCAGAACATGTAACATGTTAGGTCACTGCAGTGTGTCCCAGAACCAACATATCATTTTTAGCAACAATCTGTGGCTACAGTAGCTGGGTATGGCCAGTACAGTGCACAGAAAGTATTTTCTGTATTCAGTTGGTTTTTTGACATTATCATATCCTTTAACACTTTGTCAATAAAAAATCCAACTATTTTTTTTACATAGCATAAGAGAAATGCCAATAATTCAGTTACAGAAGATTCATTCATATCCAAAAAAATTAATGTCATTTAGCAATGCCAGAGATTCAAACTCAGCATAGAAGATAAAAGTCCAACAATATGTTTGCCTGTATCAGGCAACCTCACAGGCCAATAATTTTGTCAAAGGTTATATATGCAATAACATATATGAACATGTCTCAACCTTCATAATTATGACACAACTCTCAGAATGTATAGAAGATATTTCAATTGTAGAAAAATTCCATTTTGGGAGCATTGTGATAAGTCTTCCTATAGCTCACTGTAACAAGATTTGGGGTTTTTATGAAGATGAATTTTATGCAGCACACAGATCAGTCAGAGCTGAAAGGGTGAATAAATTAAACCCATGTTGCACTTTAATGTGATGTGATTGCTGATTGACAAGTATTGCAATATGTAAACATTCCATTCTCGCCACCAGTTAAGATCCAATTAGCGAGAGACGCCTCTGCCCAAATTAAGGTGCAAACAAGACCATATGCTGAAGTCAGTAATATGGGTTTTATTTAACAGTAAATGTGAGGGAGAGAGAAGGAAATCGAAGAGAAAGAAATAGAAGAAAGAGAAAGAAAAAAGAAGAGGGATGGGGAGAAAAAGAGAGAAGAGGCAAGAGATAAAGAGGAAGGAGAGGGGACAGAGAAAGAGAGAAGGAAGGAAAGGGAGGGAGGGCAGTGAATAGAGAGGGAGAGAGGGACACAGAGAGAGAAATCAAGCTATCAAGAGATAGTCACCACCAGTGTCCTGTTGGTCCTTCTTCACCCTGGGCTTCTTTGTGGTGGGGGCCCCAGGGCTGTTCTTCCAGAGGGTACCATCTTTATACAGCCCAAGTTTCCAGGTATCCACAGAGGTATATTCCCAAAACTTGGGATGATCTTTGCATGATCAGTGATATGTGTATGAGCAGTTTGCCTCAGTGGGAATTCTTGTCTGGGTATGTTAAACAGAATCTTCTTGCTAGATCTCACTTCTGCAAGGGCTGGAATTAGTGCCCTCCAGTCTCAGATTCCTCCCTTCCGTGCTTATCTCAAGTTGTCATTGTGGGAGCTTATCTTATGTCATGTTCCTTCTGTGCCCTTGACAGTGTTTGAGACAGGTAACTGTGCCCTTGACAGTGTTTGAGACAGGTAACTGTGCCCTTTAAGACCTTAAAATATTCTGTAACTATTTGTTATTTCCCTGTTTCTTGCTAATGGCTTATTCAGTTAATCCTTACCTTCTGACATGAATTCGAATGCCAGGAATTGTCTGACAGGTGCACTTGCAACAGGTAGTCTTGGAGGCACTTAAATTTGATCTAATCCAGCCAAACAGTTTCTGTCTCTACTTATTTCCTGTGTTTCTGAGCTTCAGGGTTGGAGAGGGCTTTTTGTTTTGGGATTGGTTTTGGTTTTGTTTTGGATTTGTTTTTCATGGTTGCTTGGGGTTTTTTGAAGGAATAATAGGTTCAGAACAGAAATGGGAATCAGAGTATTAAAGGCTCATGTCTCTTATATTGTATTCTATCCCAGTGTCTAGTTTTATTATTAAAACACCTTGTTTTTCCAGGATGTGTATCAGATATGTTGATGAAATTTATTGTCTCTAAATCTGAGCCCCAAGCTACTAATTTTCCACCTTATTCATCTGATTCAAACTCCAACAAGAGTACAGCACTGCTGTATTACAAAAGGTTATGTAGATTGTTGTACTTCAACAGGCAAACACAAAACCTGGTAGTAGCTTCAGCTGCTCACTGGTGTGGTGATGATATTCTCTGTCCTGTTATGGTTGCTTGGATGTTCAAAAGAAAGTTGAGGTTGAAGGTATAAAAAAATGATGCTTTTTATGGCAGACATGCAAAGGCATGGGCAATCAAAGAGCTGCTGTCATTTTTGGCTGAAGACCAAGCAACTTGGAAAAATTCAGTACAAAGCTGGAATTCTTCAGTCCACCTTTATACAGAATGAGACTTATAGTCAAAATTATTTTTAATGATCACAATTTTACAATGGTAGGCTCAAAATGCTGAAGATACATTTTATGTATTAAGAGTTAAAATATCAGATTCAGAGGCTTCTGGCAATGTCTTTGGTGTTGCTATAATTTCAGCATCACCTGACAGCTTTAATAAAGATTAGTGAGTTATTGCAAATAAGTTGCTTATCATGTAGCTTTGCACTGGAAGAATATTTACTGAAATTAATGTCAGTGTTAGTGACAGTGAAACCATTTGGCAAATCTAGCAGGACATTTAAAAACTAATAGAGAAATAATAGATGTATCTTGCCCTCCTTCTCCCTGTAGTGTATAAACTTGAGGATTCTCGTATCAGGTAAGCCTAAATCTCCCATCTAATCTAAAATAAATTTTAATAATTAATCAGATATAAAAGTATCAATATCTCTTCTGAATTCCAGATAGCAAGCTGCCCAGAGTTACCGTGTTCAGATAAACCTTAAACATATTGTCTTTGACCAGTACTTCTCTCCTATTTTCTGTGAGGGGCTTGTGGGTCGTGAAATACAAAGGCACAGTTTCCTCCATGCTTGTTAAAGATTGTCCATCCTTATTTTCTTCAGATATCAGAGTACAGTTCAGCCTAAGTGGAGAAAAATACTGCTTGTTTTCATTGCATCAAGGAAGTTCAGTGTAGACTACAAAATTTCCAAATTTACGTGGTTGTGTGCCAAGTACCAAAGATGAAACTGGGAGTGGGGAAGGCAGGAGTAGGGCTGAGGCATTTAAATCACACTACACAAGTGGCAGAGTGATCCATACTAGGCAGAGCTTACTGGGATGCTGCTGCTGCCCCATGGATTATATCAGCCAGAATGGATCACCTGAGCAAGGCAAGGAAATTCCCTTTGCCTCTGCTTTTGAATGTGTCTATCCACTCCTCTGTCCAAGTTTTATGTCACATCAGGACAGGAATTAAAACTCTAAATTATAATAAAATTAGGTTTGCATTTTGGAGGGGAAGGTTTTTTGTTCTTTTTTTTCTTGTGCACTTCAGTTTTTTTCATGTATTACAAAATTACCTAATTAAATAATTGACTCCATAAATTACCTAAATTACCTAAAAATTACCTAATTGATTATACTAATGTCAGGCATTCAGTATCAGATTTCTTGTTTTTCAGAATACTTTCCAAAAGGTATATAAAGGATTTAAATAAATCCTGATAAACATGAATCTAAGGGAAGTTTTCTGAAATGTAAAGTCCATATGTTTGCTTCTACATTTCAAACCTTAATAGTACAAGCAGTTTCCTTTTAGCATTCACTCTGGATTTTTATTTACAATATGCTGAGAACAGAAAAAAACATTAGTGTGAGTTGCCTTACCTTAAACAGTGGACAATGGATCCAACACGTAAAACCATAGATTAGCATGTCAGAGTGTTATTGTACTCTCTCAAAATAGTAGGTCGACTTTAAACAAGACTGTGATTTATGATTCAGAATAACAAAAACTCTCCTTCTAAGTCAATAAAGAAGACATCTAGGAAGAGTAGATCTAAGCTTCTACAAAGCGCAGAGATTTTACCTTTTATAAAGTCAAATTATCTGCTTTCAGCACTGAAATTGTGCTTCATTTTGACAAAAGGATCTGATCACTGATGTACAACAGCCTGACTTAACCACAGGCTTCACTGGAAGTGTGCAGGAGAGGTTTTGTGAATATGGCATTAAGAATAACTGGTGGTTGTCTTGTTTTGGTGTGAGCAAGAAAATAAATACAAGTAAATGTAAATGATGGTTCTTAGATGGCAGCTCCTATTAAATTTGTGTCTTATATTAATAATTATATTTCTGAGAAAATGGAAGAACTGTAAATGCTATTGATTTCAGAATTTAGTTGAAGCTATAAGAACCACAGGGTTTGTCACATACAGAGTAAACCAAGGTGACTTGACAGATCTTCACACACAATGGAATTCAATGCGGTTGAAGCTGAACCTGCAGAAGGCAGAGCAAAAACATGAATGACAACTGTGTAGTGTTCACAAAGGTATCAGATGCTGGCATGACATTTGCTGATGTGACTCACAGAATCACACAATCACAGGGTTAGAAGAGACCTTCAAGTTCATCAAGTCCAACCCAGCCCTAACACCTCAACTAAACCACGGCACCGCGTGCCACATCCAGTCTTTTCTTAAACACATCCAGGGATGGTGACTCCACCACTTCCCCAGGCAGACAATTCCAGTACTTGATCACTCTAACCATGAAAAACCTTTTCCTAATATCCAACCTGTATTTCCCTTGGTGCAGCTTAAGACTGTGTCCTCTGGTTCTGTCAGTTGCTGCCTGGAGAAAGAGACCAACCCTGCCTGACTACACCCACGTTTCAGGAAATTTCATTTTAAATGCCTGCTTTGTGCTGAATGTAAGATCTGGAAAAATAAAGCAAAGGATGATGTTTCTGATTCCTGCATACTTGAGGGTAAAGCTTTCATTGACTTGAGACAGGAAAACACCCAGCAGATATTTTTGCAAATACAGCACAAAACATACGCACTACATATACTGAGATCTAGTTCAGTACATTTGAACCTCTTGCTTTGCTTTTTTTTTCTACTGACCGTGTCAGAACTTCTGCTCATCATCTTTATATCATACTTGCCAGACTGTCTTAGGAAAAAAAAAAAGAAAAATATACAGAAATTTTTGTAACATACTATCAAACCAACTTCTGAATCAGAGTGAAAGTATTTCGCAGAAGTTTAAAATCACACTAAATCTGTCAATGCAAAATTCTAAGTCGTGTTCTCTTAGCTTTGTGGGGGATTTACTTACTGAATCCAAGTGCTTACACAACTGTGCTAAGATATTTCAAACACAGCCTTCAGCATCACTTTAGTGGAAGAGGAAAGAGCTGCCTGTCAGAAATTGCTAGCTTGGCACACACTGAAATCTCCAGCTGTCTTCGAGTAAGGGCAGGATTTCTCTTTGGAAGAACTATTTCCATTAGTGATGGATGCTGTAAGGGCTTTCTTATATGGGCAAATGGACACTTGGTGTGTATAATTGTATTTCCTTAGTATCATTTACCTAAGTTCAAAATGTGTAATTCGTTTAGTGTTTTATAAATTGTTGTTTTGAAGCAGTGCCAGAAATGAGAACAAAAGTCAGAATTACCATAATATTGTTTTTGATATGGAGCACACATATAAATGGAGGGAACCAAATCGAAACATAATTCAAACTCATTATAAATAGCAGCTTAACACTGAAATGTGCTGATATGAAAAAAAATAAGTACAGGATTAATTATAGAGAAAAATAAAGTGAACGCATGCAATAAAGTAATTAGTTGTGAACTTGTTCATAGAAAAAAGAATGTTTACCCTGTTCAGAGACAGATTTAAGATCTACTTATAATTAAAAAATCCTTCTAATAGTACTAAAGGACATTAAAAATTCGTGCAAAATATTTAATCAAATGATAGGATTCAAAATACAGGAAACTGCATGTACTTTCCTTTCACTTCAGAGCCATGTGCTTCACCAGTTCTTAGATATAAAAGCTATATAAAGATATATCTCAGAAGACATAGCTTCTGAGCTATAGAATGGCACTGGCCTCACTAGCTGCTCTATGCTAGTTTTCCTGTAACGGATTGGATTTGGTAATGAAACCCTTCCAGGCTGTTTTTGAGCACTAATGCCCCTTGCACCAAATGGAAATCAACTTTTCACATAATCAAACGTCATCAGGACAACAAATTACTGTGACAAATAATCACGTCTTCTGCTTCAAGTCTCCATCTTTGGAGACCTTTGGTGTAGAACTTATGGGAAATCTAAATGAAAAGGAAATGTAGAATTATACCAAAGGTTAGGTGTCAAGTATACATATCCTATAAGAGACCATGTTGCCAGGATAATGGGGAAAATGCAGCAAGGTAAATTAAACGTTTCAAAGTTTTCAAAAGGCATGTAGCTCTTGGCTTTCTTGTTAGACCAGTGTTTGCTTTAGCAAATTACTGAAATTTGCCACAGTCCAAAGATGCTCTTCCCTTTAAGATTGTGTGCAAAATGTTCATCAATGCAATCCCAAACTCACTGCTCTAGCTGGATCATGAAGATATTTCAAAGCATTAAACAGAGCGAGAGTCCAAGGTCATGGCCTTATCTCTGATCTCTCATTTGAGCAAGAGAGTGGTAAAGGCTATTCCAAAAAGTTCATGGAGCCAGTTGTCTGTACAGAGAGAGATGAGAAATGGTCTCTAAGCACAGAAAAAGCAGTCATCCCTGAACTTTTTTGTTCCAAAAAGGATTGAATTTTTTTTGCACTCATCTGTGTACTTTATATACATATATGTGTTTCAGGAACAGATGAGAACCCTCTTATACGAGATAATTTTTGTTTTTCTTCCTTGTTATATTTTATCCATGAGACTTCCCTTTCCCTTTCCCTTCCCTCACATTTAACTTCAGGCCAAAGCCAAGACCCACTGATTAGATGGAGTGTTTTTGTGGGTTTCAGAGACACCATTTTTCAAAAGTCCTTAAGACAGCACCACTTACAGAGAGTGTTCTGGATCCTTTATGTTGTTACATGGTGGTAAATTTTATAATCTACTGCTGCATAGGGTGCTAATAAATGCCTCTCTAATAGGTGAATACTTTTATTCCTAAAATGTTGATTACTCTAAGTAATTCAGAAATCTTAATGAATAGTTATGTATAAGGAACTAATTTTGAAAATGAGCCTTTGGAGTGCATGAAAACAAAAAGAAATGCAGTTTGCTTAAGAGGTCCTGATGAGATCAAAGAAGTCCAAAAGAAAATGGAACTCTTGGACTTGACAGGAATAATTTTGCAAAGTGTGAGCAGATATGACTCTCAAAAAGAGTAAGCATCCAAATAAGAGGCATTTAATCTTACAATAAAACAGTGCTTGAAGCATTTGCAAACATTCATCACATTCTTTCAGTATGGGCAAGGAATATTTTAACCTGGATTGTCACTATCCTTTCTGGCAGAATTCAACATATGAATACAAATGGCTTCTCCACCTAGCTGGATAACAGTAACGGATTTGAGATGCCTTTGCACCCACTCCTGGCTTAAAAAGAACACAGCTGATGGAGAGGTTACAGGCTGCTTTGGGTATGATGTTTCTTGTGGCAATAGTTAAATTAAAAATTTTGACTGATATGATGTCCTGGTTGATATGCTACAGTTCAGATCTTTATTCTTGTGCATTTCTTCCCTGTGTTCACTTCTTCTTGGGAATTTATTTATTTTTTGAGCTCAGTCATATCCTTTTGCTCACAGGCTTTTAGTAAGCTTCTTATTTTCGCTTGTCCTTGAAGTAAAAACTTCAGTATTTCAGAAGTTCTACAGTGTTTCTACTGTCCTGTTAAACTTCAGGTTCTGGGGAGGTTGACCTTTATATTTTGGGTGGGGTTTTTTTGGTAAAAATGTAAGCCTTCCTTTTCTGTATGATTTTTTGAAATTTTCCCCAGAGTGTCTGAGAAAAATCTTCCAAACAGCTTCAGGCTTCTTAGTCTTTCCTTTCAACTCTGTACACAACACATACAAAAGTTTCTGTTTCAGTATTTTTTTTCCCTCTGTGGAAATAAAACCTTCAGAAATACTGCCTTTCTTTTTGCTTGCCATCTAGTCGTCTTAGTCTTTCATTTTAAGTATCCAGGTAGAGCTGAGTCTAATGGAAATGTCTATTTTTCTTCATTTGCTTTCAGATAAAACTTGATTATCTCATGACGTCTTGCATTAAAATTTGAACAATAAAGGATGATGCTGCCTACACACTGAGCACTGTGTGTGCTAAGGTAGGTGCCTAAGGATTTGATGTGCCTGGTGGGCAAACCTTTCTGAGATCCTCATGCAGGTCACATACGTTCTCCTGTCCCCAGCTCAGAAAGCATTCTAGGAAACTTCACATGGTAGGAACTCAGCAATGCTGCAGGAGAGTGATTAGACTTGTGAGTCCTATATTGGTAAAAGTGATCTTTTAATTGCTGGTTTTAATTCAGAAATTACACTGCAAAGCATTGCACCAGATGTTTCAGACTGTGAGATTAGGAGAGGAACATTTGAACTGCCAACTACTGAAATAAAAATGGTTCACTCTTATGCCTGTAGTTTTACAGAAAACAGTATATTATTAATTTCACATTGCCATGCTGACTCTGGTGCACATAAATTCTCACTTATAATATCACTAATGAGAATCAGCACATAGACACAGACAGTTAGTTATCCCGTATTACCTTCCTCGGGAGAGTGGATTTTGGCAAGTGAGTACACCTAAAAATATTCTGTGGTAAACAACTGGTGTTGTGAAAAGTGATCTGCTCCATAAAGTGTAAGTTGTTATTATTTGTCATGTCACTTTCTTGGTTGGTGATCAGCTGCCAAAGATTGAAGTGACTTCTGTGGGAAGTCAGGGGAGGCAGTCTGGTTGAACAGGGTGCTCTGCTTTTCTTCCATTGCTATGATTCAGGAAAGCAGTGGCTGTAACACAAAGTTCAGAAAATGCTTCTGGTGGTCAGACAACCATTTTCTCTAGAAAGGGCAGTGAGTGATGGATGAAACTGCAGTAAACCCCAAGTTCATGCAGCTCCCAGCAAAAGGAACTCCAGAGCCTGATAATTTCTGTCTGTCTAGGGTCATGAAAGATGTTTTCAGTGCTTTATGTAGGCCTTTAGTCCTAAATGTCCTGGCTTTGTGCTCGGTGAGCCCATAATGGATAGCACAGGGTTTAACTTCCCTCTGCAATTCCTCCTCACTGTGTCTGGTTGCATTGCAGACTTTGCTTCACGTATCTTTTCAGAGCATTCTCAGGCATCCAAGCTGGTGACACCCAGGCAGTCAGAACTCCAGCTTGCTCAGAAATTCACTGGGAGCCCCATTATTGGTAATGCTTCATATATGTTCAATATTCTGAAAGTGGTGAGTCATGGTTTCAGTACGGAGGAAGTGGGATAAACTTAACAGGTAGAGAAGTAGTACTGGAAATTCTGGAGTTTTCATGTAAGTATTCAACACATTTTGGATCCGAAATTAATAGCTAATAATGAAATTATTTAACCATTCATTTGAAGTAAAATTTTTTGAATATTGCAATATTTCTAAAACACTAAATGAGTAAAGAATTTTATTCAGATATTGGAATTTTTGAGAAAGGAAAACAACTTTCAGTGCAGCCACTTTGGAAAACATAGTAAAAAATAAATAAATCATATTATCAGTGAAAAAAAAAGAAATAATCCTGAAGGAACATTTAATATTTCCTTATATATGTATACAAAGAAATGACCCATACTGCTTTAATCTGGGGTGGGATTGGTTTCAGTTGGCTCCAGTTATGGATCAGGATGCAATTATTTGTGACAGATATGAATTTCTTGTAGGTATTTTATACAAAAACACAGAGAAGTGACAAGAAACCAAATAGGTATTTGGACCACAGCGGAAGTTTAATCTAGCTTTGAAACACGTTTAGTTCTGTAGGAGTGTTCTGCACTCATCCCTGAATGAGATTCAGTTATTTTGTGCACAGATTATGATATCACCACAATAAGCATGACAAATGCTCCAATTTGAACAGGAATCCTGTCTGAATGTTAAAAATCCCCTTCCAGGTATTGCCTCTTGATTTCTAATTTCCTAACCATATTCATTATGAAAAATAGATGAGATATCAGTGAGTCCATATTTTAATAAACAGGAAAAGCATCCAATTAAAATTCTCTGAGAGAAAGTATTTTTACTACAAACACTAAGACGTGTGTGTGCATCCGCATATACCTTTTCTCCATTGTAAAAATTTTGGGTCTGATTTGGGTCTCTCTCCAGTAAAAACTCTTCATGGGGGTCCTTACCAATATTGTGTTTTGTCAGGCGCTCATAGGAGTATTTACTGCACCATCTCTGTAGACCAAGCAGAACTAGTCTGGAAAATTGAGTTCAGTGTAACACGGTGAAATTTAGAGATATTTTCTGACAGCAATTTTTTTTACATGATATGCAGGTGAAAAATGGATCGATTTTCATCAGGTCTCAAATGTATATAACCTGGTCTTCTTTCAGCTCAAGAATGATGATCACTCATAAACCTTCACAGAGAAATAGGAAGAGGAGGTAACATAAAGAAAATAGAAATATATTTTGCATTTTGATTAAGTTTATTTGAAAGGCATTATATATGACATTAAAGTACTTGTTAACGTTCTCAAAGGCATTGCTGACATGCATGATTAGTGATTGTAGCATCAAAATCTCCTTAATCTGAGTATGTTTGTTATTTTTTAATATGCATACTGACCTTGCTGAGATTTTCCATTTGTAAATTGTTTTTACACTTTCATATTTTGTGAAACTATTCCATGGCTTGAGTCTGAGGTAGAGCTCATATTTTGATCCACTGTTGCTTGTTCACTGTAATTTTAAACACTATCTTTTTCCTTGTTTATAATACCTTTTTCCTATAAAATAGCTGTCTGTAACCAGAAGGTTCTACAGAAGCTGGAAAAATTTTAATGAACATTTGAACTGTGATACTCTGGCTGATGGCTTGGAGTTTGAGCTGGACTGCATGATCTTCTTTATGGTAAGATGACTTCTAAAACCTAATTCATTATTTTTTAACATACTGTGATTAAAGATTTTGGAAGATTTCTCTTAAGATTAGTTGCATAAACCTGGTTATCGTGTGCAAAATTTAGCAGAGTCACACAAACCACGTTTTTTTGGCTAAGTTCATATGGTACACCAAATAATACCTTTATGTATACACTGCATAACTTGTATTTTCATTTGTAAATATACTTTGATTAGCTATTTATTGGAAGATTGAAATTTGGTGGACCTAGAAAGAAAGTAAGATGATTCTAACATAAAAGTAAATTGTAGGACTTATTTATTAAAAACTGTAAACTTATTTATCAAAAAAAACCAAAAAGTTTTTTATAATTGGAAGTGATCAGTGTGCTTCATGTAATCTGACAGTAAATGCCTCCACACCCAGAGGGCTACTTAAGTTCAAAATCAATTTGGTAATCTTCCAGGTGGAAATTGCAATAAATTAAGGTCATTTCTCCAAGCAATGACAAAAACACTAAGTAATAGAGCTCCTTCCTTTATGTTGAATCACATAAGTAGAATTAGAGCCTATTTAATTACATCTATTGTTGAATGTTTTGATCAGGCATTTAAATACCTGCTTCAGGACTCACAATCATATTTCTCCTTGCCAAGCTAGAAACATTAAACCCCCAAGCAATCAGAGCAGGCATATCTGTTCTGCACAAAAGGATGTAGGAGAAAACTGCCAAACAAGTAAAGCTACAAAGGGAGGGGATAAAAAGGGGACAAAAAAAGGCCAAGGCCTACATATTGTGGGGTTTTGCATTTCATTTAAAATATATGTTGATTTCTATTTTTATACCTTGCCATTACAGTCTGTGGTTTGTTTTGGTTTTGTTGTTTGTTTTGTTTTTTTTCCCAAAAGGTATAAAGGCCTAGGAAATAAGGGCAAGTAGGAATTTTCTCTTCTCATTTGTGCACATCTCCATGTAATTTTGCAAGATATACCATATCTCCAAAGGGGAGGCTGATAATTGAAAATACTTTGTGGGACAACACAGCTAGATTGTCTCTATCTTCTCTGAACTCCAAAAATGACATTAGGTAAGTACTCTCATCTTCTAATTTGACCACATGGGAAAAAATCCTTTCGGTACTCAGAATTTGCTTCTTGGTACTTTTCCTTGGTGGCATCTTTAACCAAACATCTAATTTATTCAGTTTCACAAAAGAGATTTTTGGAAATAAAGGTGCAGTCCTCAAGCATCTGCAGTCTTTCATATGTTTTGCGTGTGTCAGTCATGGTAGCCTGACTATGACTTTTGAGATTTTCTTCAGGTTTTCTGATAGTAGGACTGCACTAAGAGAGATGATGCAACTTGAGGCCACCCTGTCCCCTCTAAAAGAACAGACTAAAAATTTTTGGGGGAATTCTTTGCTTTCCATTTACTCAGTAACTTAGTTTTGTACTCCCCAGTCCCTTGCTTTCCTTGCTTTTTTAAGGCAATAAGAATAGAATTTTTTTTCTTTTGGGGCTTGGAGAGGTCAAAAGGAAAGAGAGCACTACGCTGACTGGATGAGATTGTATAGAATTCATTCAGGCTATTGGGTCTTATGAGCAATAGACACAAAATTTGCAAACATATGTGAAATTCATGTTTTTCATGTTTAAACTCTTTGGCCTATTCGGGTAAACTGACATGCAATAAGTTGACTCAAAAAATGCAAAGAAGGACTACATTCAGATGGATTAGTGGAAAAGCCTGTGCAAACTGTAGTTGATGTTGACAAGTGAACTATTGAGTCTGTGTTTTATTGAATTTTGTTCAGTTAAATAATGTATGAAAGTGACAGAAGGAAATGTATTAAACTTATACATATGGATGTTACAGTCATGCATGAACATTTTGGACATAAAAAGCTACTTAATCATCTTTCTCAGATAATAATGTTTGATGTTGTTCTCAGAAGTACTTTAAATATAAGCAGATAGTATTAATAAAGCAAAGGAATTGAATTTTAACAGGAATTTTGGTCGTTCATGAATATTCATCTAGGTAACTTCTGCCTTTGGACTAGACACCCATGATTTTCAATTCCAGCATAGCATGACTGTAGTCCTGAGTAGTCAATTAAAATCTTATTATTCATAACAATAGATGAATAAACCAAGACCTCCTACATAGATACAAGCCTATATTGTAAGAGACATTCAATTTCATGTAGACAAAATTGGAAGTTTCTGAACAGTAATTATGCTTTTACAATGTGTTATAATTGGACAAATAAGGTTGAAAATGCTTTTCCTTTTATATTCTGTAGAACAGTGTTGAGCGAGATATGCTAAAAATACATGAAATCAATTTCTCTTGCTTATTTCACATGGCATTTTATGTTCCATTGCACATTTACAATTAGACTTTGTGAGTATGCAAATGGTACAATGAGTGACAAAATGCTAAATTTTTAAAAACATATTATTATAGTAATGTTTAAAAACTTTTTAAAACATCTATACTTCTACTATGTCATTATCAGTGAGTGAATTGTGGGGGTTTCAGAAAATGGAGGAAAAATGCAAAATCTATTCATTGCAGAAAGATTATAAAGGACTCTACAATTACTTAATCCTTGCTTAAGGGTTTGTAAATTCACTCTGTATTTTATCTCACTGGTGAGGTATTTCTTCATTGAAAGAAGAAAGTTTGGCCATTGGCTTCAGCAGAAGCCGAAATTTTTAGCCATGAAGTGCAGAGTATTGTAGACATTTCACTTATTTTCTCAATAGGGTGCTTATTATAAGGTATTAGAGAAGGTTCTCCAGGTCTGTACTCAAATAAATTCCATCCCATCAATATTGAACATCATAATGCCATTCTGGGTTCCAGCAACTAAATTCTCCTTTAGGAAGGATTGAGTGGATATATTCAGTAACAAGAATTTAAAAATGCTGTGTTTTGGAATCCATTTCAAACACAGATGTACTCACTCAAAGCTCTTTTCAGATTCAACCCAACTCCCCTTATCTGGCTGAGTGGTCCCACCTACCTGGAAATTTCCACAGGGATTCACATGATTTGTGAATGTCCTGTCTTGTCTCTCATGTGTTTTTTATGTGAGTGGTGCTACTTAGTGTGAATCTCATTACTCACCAGCTGGCACCTGAGTAGAAATGTTCAGAAACACTAACATACATGTCAAAACAGGTTTTGTTTTAAGATGCATGTAAATTAGTAATACTGTTTAACTGAAGACTGTGTCGTCTTGAGGCATATTGTTTTACAATTGAAAAGGTTATGTTTTGTGTTTCTGCATACATAGCACAGAACAGTCTCCTCTAACAAGATAATTTGAAAGCTTAGCTAAATATAATGAGATTGTAGATTTCTTGATAATGAACTGTGCTTTGCTGTGAGACTACTCTTTTCCTTATCCTGAGATAGAAAATAATGCATGCTTGAATTTAAGAAAATGCTTTATAGTGTGGTCAGTAGGCATGGTTCACTTAATCCCACTTTAATTTAAATGAGGGCTGGAAGGGCTCCTGTATTGATTGTATAGAAAGCTAAAATATAAACAAATTATTAAAAGGAGCATTTGCTTATTAAGTAGTGGTGATCTGAAACACACCATCACCTGCCTGAATGGTTGCTTTAGTTTCAAAGTTGCAGATCATAGAGATGATTTTAAAATTCTGGCAACAAAATAAAGGAAAGGTTAGAATATTTGTTGCACTTTCTCCCTCCTTTCAGTGTTTCATTATTAAAGTGCTCCTGATAGAAGCAGCTTTAGGTTCTATGAATACACCTCCTTTAGGACAGACATTTTCAGTCTTGACAGGCAGAGAAAAAATTTTAAAAGTATTAGAAGATCTCAGAAAAAGCTTAATACCCCGCCAACCCTGCATGCCATAACACATAAAACTGATACTTCACTTTAACTACCTGTTAGTGTTTCTATTGCAACAGCATCTCACTGTACCCCATTGTACAGTACAATTCTTCCTCCAACAGCTTGTGATCTTATGATCTTTTTCAATGGATCCCAGTAACCAAATGGAGCATATAGAAAAGCCCAAAGAAAAGCCCATAATATCTGAACTAATGGACCTTTTAATTTCAGAATTGTTGAAGCAATAAGCTGTGCTAGCAGCAACAGGGAAGAAAAATTTAAAGTTCTTTATGTTAGTTCCTAACAAGGACCCACCCCATTCAGCAGTGCCTAGTGTGCCAACCAGCAGACTAGGTCAGAGTACTTTATGCAATTTCATTATAAGCCCTGCTATTGGGAAATTTATAAGACTGCTATAAAACTTCACTCAAGGCTGATCAGTGCCAAAGAACATTCCTTTTCCACTCAAAAATAGCGTGACTACTGTTGATAAATGATAGGGTTGCAAAAGTGGAGACAGAGAGAAATTTGCAAAGGCATAAATTGGGGTTTGACACCCATTCTCTCTTTCTTAGAATAGCAGCCAAAAAATTCAAAACAAAGAAAAGAAAAAACTGTTACACAATTCCCGTGTAATGAAAAATAAATTTGGATTAATAGCTGGAAGTAATAGTGGAAATTTCCCTGCATAATTCCCCCCCTGCCCCCAAACAGGAAATTCCGATTCCAACTCTGTCTTCCTAAACTTGTAATTAGATTTTGGATCATGCTTTTTTGGTGATTGAAACTTTAAAAGGACAAGTGTGCTAGAGTTTCAAAATTATCTTCTATAACTTTTCCTTCATATAATTTTATACCTGCCCATATTATCATTTTAACAACTTCCTGCTGTGATAAATTGTAATGACTATCTGTCCATGATCACCTGTCAGCTATAAAATATTGCAATATACATTTTGAAATTGGACAAATTAATCTTTACGAGATAGACTTTTTCACTGTCTTATTTTCTTACACACCTCTGTAATATTTCTTCTTCTAAATATGACTGCCAATTAAAAAAAATTAAACAAGGACAGTTAGAAAAAGGAAATTAAATTTCAGGTTGCCAAAGGACAAAAAGTTTGAGCAATACACACAAAAGACATGGCAAATCAGAGTTCTTCTTACACCTCTATTCTTCAAGGATGTACAGATAATATGTGTTATAAAATCTGTTAATTTCTATTTTAGAATAAATAGTGAGTATGCATGGTATTTTCAAGTATGTATTATCTGGATATGTTTTCTCATTTCCATCAACACTGATTTCTAGGAAGGTCTGGTTGGCCTCACTGACTTGGATATAACAGTCTCCCTATAAGCACTCTGCCTCCTCTCCAAAAACAAATTAGTCATGTTCTTTTGCAGCATGTTCTTAACCCAGACACATAAAAAATAAAAAAAGGTAGCTACCCATAAGAACACAAGGAAAAGGGGATGTTTAGGAAAAGGTGTTTCTGACTATTAGTCTAAAATGAACAATTGAACAATACCTCTGTTAACAACTCTGCTGGTTGTAACTTCCTTTCTTTTCTCTGGTGTTTCAACTCTCTGTGATGGAAGATTAAGAGAATGCTGCTTATGGAAGGCAATATAGTAGAAAAGAATGAATGCAGAATGAATATCACTAGTAAAGTGATGAGTGGTAGTAAGTTCTTGGAATACAAGAACTAGAGGATGGGATGCTCTGGCAAATTACCTGCATCCTCCTGAGTCCTTAGGTTTTGTTGAAAGAGACTAACTTATAGGGTACAGAATATCTACCTTCTCCCTCTAAAATTCTCTGACATTCAAAGAGAAAATTCCATAGATTTGCTTCTGCAGAAGACATAAATTATGTCTGGATAAGTAAAATTTCTTAAAACATCTTCTAGTTGGAGTTAAACTGCTATCCAGGTCAAACTGGGAATTAAAAACAGCCTTGTACCCCCTATTGCAAATGACAGAGTTTAGTACAAAATTCCAAATTAATTTTAGGAAGGAACAAAGGGCCTGTTAGAAATGTGAGGTTATCTTATCTCATTTAGAATTGTGTTATCTCACTGCTCTCATATATATATTGCTATACATAAGGAATAAAGGAGCAATAACATTTTTGATTTTTCTATACTTATCATTCATCATTATATACTATATCATTCATCACTTCATACATACATTTATATGTATAAAAAAGTATTTTATGTGCTGTGTGTAGAGATGTTTTGTTGTGATGTGGAAAATCTGCTTTTCACACTAGTAAATGGTGGCAGGATTTTTTTTCCCATATGTGATATGGCACTGAAATATTAGGAGTATGATTTTGCAAGAGAATAACAGTTTTAAATATATTACATGTTTAAAATCCCAACTGAACATAATATAACTTTACTAGCTCATTTCTCCTGAGGCATCAACACCGTTTATCACTAGTACTTCCATCTGGCATGTCTGAACTATCATGATCAGCATTTTATGGGGAAATGAAAGCATTCAATATGGTCTCTCTTCTCTAATGCTCTTAGGTCAGATACCATACTGCTGCAGGGAGCAAAGATGCATTTTTATCACACACTTGAGAGACATCCATTTGACATACTTTATATTTTCCTAGGCCAAGACCAGCCAAGCTTTTCCTTATTTGCACTGTCCTGGCATGGGGTCATTTGCTATAATAACAATATAAAATTAATTTCAGTGCTTTTTATACTGCAACGTTAAAGATTTGGCTCATGCAGGCAAATATCTGGGGGCTGAAACTCAAACTCTAGTAAATGTTTTGCAAATTTTAGAAAGGCAATGGAATCTCCTGCCCAATATTTTGTCCCCAAGAAAATGCTTTGTGTGGTTTTCCTAGCTGAGGTCTTTTTGAAGAGGTGGTAGTTGCTCTTATTTTCTCATGGAGGATTAATGGAATGTCGGCCGGTAACTTAATTAAGTGCTTCTTGTAGTTTGGGTTGAAAACTTGAATTCCATTGAGTAAAAATATTTGGCTGCTCCTTTTCACACCACAAATTCATGAGTCTCTGTCAATTTCTAAGCCTCAGTAAATCATTATTCAAAAAGCAGTGTTAGCACAAATGTGTTTTATCACCAGATCCTTCCCAGCCATTTGTGATCATTTTAAGATGGAGAAAAAATTGTGGAATAAAATTTTAGTCTATAACTTTTCATAGGTCATAGCACAATCCTTAAATTCTTTAGATCTCCTCCTAATAATGTAAACCTACTTACATAATTTCAAACTCCATTTTTCAGTGCAACATTAAAATAAAGACATTCTTTTTATTTACATTATATAAGCCATGAAAATGTGTAGGTAAATTTAACGTAATAGGATGTGGTATAGTTTGCTTGGAGGTTTTGGATAAATTTTATTCTGAGCATTGCCTTTTATTGCCTCATGATTTTTGTTGGTTGAAAATTATTACATTAAGGGAAAGAATCTTCTAAAAGTTACAGTTTATATGGTCACCCTCATCTCTCAAATTTCCCTTTCATTCTTTTTTAGTATCACAACTGAACCAAGTCCTGTCAACATCTGCTGCAAAATGGCTAATCAGGTATGTCTTGCACAGGACTGTGGTATTTGTTTTACATGTGTAAGCATGGAATAAGTCAACAAAAAGCAGTTCTTCTTTATCTAAATCCAGGTCCATGTTATATTAGTGCATAGCTAATAATATCAAATTGGGGCCTGAACTCAAACACCAGCTCCATAATTGCAGTCTAATCTACCAGAAAATCCAGATGTATATACAAGGAAGACTGGTGATTATTTTAAATTCCTTGTCTCTACCGTGAAACCTGACTTAAGCATTCTATTTGAGGGGTTTGAGCAGAGGAAGAACCTCTCTCATCCCAGGTTAACACATATGAGCAACAGGAAAACCATTCCAAACCTACAGGTTCTCTGGTGCAAGTGACCTCTTAGCTGCATTCCAGTCCTCTGGGTGGTGGAGTGGCACATGAGTGACTCCACTCCTGACACGAAATTCTTGTTGGAAGAAAGGAATCCCAAAGAGTGACTCCACTGTCAGTGGGAGCATCCAGGGGACCAGGAGCCTGAAGTAAAACATTACACATCCCACCTGTCTAGTGCAGATGGTTTTTATGGTGTCCAAGTTTGACATTTCCCTCTATATTTCACTTCCATATAGTTCAGGTGTTTTATCACTAAGGTCAAAATTCTTCATGTGTCTTCTTGTAAAGGCTGGTCACTTAGATCAGGAATCCAGTTAGGAAAATTTCATTTTGAAAGGCAAAGTTTGGAGATGGCTTTGAAAAATCTCACACGTCAATTGAGTGCTTAGTGTTGTGTTCAATAGCACACAGATGACATGCCAACCTTGAGGAGAAAATGACAATCACGAAGAACTAAAATCTGCTTAGAACTCTAAATTCAGCTGTGTTCATTCAGCTAGTTCTCTAATACAGACATTTAGTTTGTTTTTCGATAATAGGTAATTCTAGAAGAGAGGCAAAACAGAAAGACCTTTACTGTTATTATGACTTCTGTTAATAGAGTGAAAATTGCTTCTTATATATTAGCATTATAATGCCTGATACAAATATATTTACATTATCACAACTATTCTGCACAATTTTTTAAAACATCCATATCTGTTACTACTGAAAGAGCTAAATAACTTACTGCCTAGTCATTAATACTTCCAAATAGCTTTTCACATTCTCTGGAAATATACATTACAGTATCTCTTGAAGGAATTAAAATTAGCCCAGCTTTGGAGAACTAAACCTAACTGATTAGGACAGCAAAAAGTCCTGAAGGAATGATTCTCTACAGGTTTGCAAAATACTGTTGGAAACTTCTAGAAAATAACCAATCACCAAGGTTTTCTCTAGTTTCACATATGCTTTTATACTCTTCCCAAGGGATAAACAAATTTTATACACTTTCTAAAGGGAAGAAAGAATGGCTTGACTTATCTGTATTTGGGATTTTTTTTTAAATCTCAGGCTTGGAGTCCTTTGACCTGTCAAAACAAAAATGAAAATTCTAAAAATTAGAAATCAGAGTTCCTAAATTTCTAGCATTCCATACAAAAACAGGTGTCTGTGCAACAGCCAGTGACATAACTCTCAAAATTCCTGAAAGGCTTTAGGCATTCAATCAAAAGCAAACATTTATTATAATTAATAAAACCTGGAATTCATTGCAGTAGTTCTTATTTGACAAGAAAAGATTAGTGTAATATTGTTTATGAAACAGTAATTAATCAGTAGAATAACTATCATTTATATACTGATTTTTTTTTTCTCCCAATCATTTTATGTGACTTATCTACAGTAATCATTTTGCTATGAATGATTGTTTTGAGCTACCATCTCCCTGAAGGCTTTCAAAGTTTTATTTGAAATGTCTCTACCATCCCCCAAGCATACCTACAGAATTTGCCTTCTGTTTTGTCTGGGGCTTTTAGACACAAATAAGTAATACAATGAGAAAAACGATGGAAATTTCCACAGAAGAGCATGCCCATTTAAGTGAAAAGTACTTGTATGTTAAAATCTTTTGTTTAATCTGAGTTCATGTGCCACTTGACTAATAAGATACTAGACATGGACCTATGTCCATTTCTGTAAATCCCTTGTCCTCAGGAATAACTTGAATGTCAGTTGATGATTGGTGCACTATTACAGCTTTTGACTGGATAGAAATGGAATGTGTCTATAAATCTACCTATTAAGAAGTCATTAGAGATTAACCAGCAGTGTAACTTGGGGTTTTGCTATCCTTAGTTTGGCAATTATATGTCACATTAAAGGCATTTACTAATCCAAATTTCAAATAGCCATCAAGCCATATACTTTTCCACAAGAGCATCAACAAGAGCTTATTTTTCACTATTTTATGGTATCTAACCAATGCCCTTATATTGCTCAAAATGTGCACAAACAAGATGAGACAAGCTAAGCAAACTTCTCAAAATTCTAGGACATGGCAATCACTTTCCACGTGTGCGCTGTCCTTTGTATTACCCTGAATGAAATCCATTATGTCATCACTGTTCAATGAGGCTAGAGAAAGCAGAAGCATTAGCATCACTGAACTGTCAAAAAGCAGACCTTCTTGCAAGTGTTGAGGTTGAAGCACAGAAGAGAAAATTTTGCACAGGATGACCAGTTTTCCCTAGTAGGGACACACTTGAGATGTGGCCCAAGAGTGTTTCTGGCACCACAGCCTAAAGAAGATCTTCTGCAGAATGTTCAGGGCTCAGCACTTCCTAGGTTTTTATCATGTTTTAGACCAGTATACAGTGGAGAGGTGGTACAGCTGAGGAACCACCTCTGAATTCAGTGAAAGCAGGATTCTGCCCATCACTTCACTTCAAAAGTAGTTTTTTTAAATACAAGCAGTATCAATACTAGATTTTATAATTCTCTGGTTTAAAACATCCTACGGCAACTAACGCACAGCACTATCAAAGTGTCTGTAACAAAATGTCACTGCATACCTGCACTTCAAGATGTTTTTACTGGGTTTCTGACTGCTGTCAGTGAAGCTAATACCCTATAATTAAAGCATATTTAGGAAAAAAAAAAAAAAAAAAAAAAAAAACCAAAAAAAACCCACAAGATTGCTTGTAGAAGCAAGGTTCTGAATTAATGCACAGCAAGATGTCATAACTTTCTCCATTATCATGAAAATACTTTGGAATTAAATTATTGGAAGAACCTTCAGCTAATAAAGGGTAATTATTTAGAGAGTTGAACCCAGGTTGTAATTCAGAGGTTTTCCCTGTGAAATGAGAATGTTATTATTTTCTTGCTTTCATTCTTTGTTTGCCTTATGTAAAATACACATAAAACATCTACAAAGCAGGATTACATGGTTCTATCTTTTTTGATTAAACACCTGTCACACAAATGACCTTACTTCAAGAAATGTGAAATACTTTTTTTGCAAAGCAAAGTCAATATCTGCAAAAACTGTTGCAAAAGAATTTTCCAAAATAATCTGAGTCTCTGTGTAAATAATGATAATTATTTACAAACCATTGTGAAATTTAGAATGTATCAGGCACAGCATTGCCAGCTGGTCGAGGGAGGTGATTGTTCTGCTGTGCTCTGTGCTGGCATAGCCTCACCTTGAGTTCTGTGTGCCAAATTATAAGAAAGACATAAAGCTGTTACAGAGAGTTCAGAGGGGAATGTGAGGATGGTGAAAGGTCTAGAGGTGAAGTTGAATAAGCAGCAGCTGAGGTCACTTGGTGTGTTCAGCCTGCAGAAGAGGAGACTGAGGGGAGACCTCACTGTAGTTACAGCTTCCTCATGAATGGAAGAGGAGGGGCAGGCACTGATCTCTTTTCTGTGGTGACCAGTGACAAGACCCAAGGAAATGGTGAGATGCTGAATCAGGGGAGGTTCAGTTTGGATATCGGGAAAATTTTTTTTACCCAGAGGGTGTTTGAGCACTGGAACAGGCTCCCCAGCAAAGTGATGACATTACCAAGCCTGACAGAGTTCAAGTGTTTGGAAAATGCTCTCAGGAACATGGTGTGTTGCTTAGGGTGTTGCTGTGCAGGACCAGGAGTTGGACTCAATGATCCTTGAGAATCCCTTTGAACTCAGCATATTCTGTGATTCCAAGATTCATGATGACAATGCTGCTTTAGAGAAAAATGGTTCAATACTATTTGCATTGTCTCTATAAGAAAATGAAAACCTGATTTTGAAAGTCAATTCTTAAAAACGCTGAACAACCCACACCAGCTTTCTGTAGTTTCATTCACCTGGTTTCTGTTCTTGCAAACTTCTCCATTTCAGATAACATTTCCCATATTTGCTGCAGTTAATGGGTCTTCTGAGGTTGGATATGTATTCAACTATTCCCATCTATTTCATAAAGCCTACAATTAAGGCTATAGCTCATTTTTAAAACTCATCAGTTCTTTGAAAGAATTTTGAACCTCTACTAATCAGTAAATGTAGCAAAAAAATTGGTACATTACCTTTACACAGAGAAAAGAATGTCAAATATGATAACTTGGACCAATTTAATTTCACCTTTTATAAAATCTTTTATGAAATGCTATTCCATTATTGCTTCCACTTATTTCTCCACTAACATGACCCCTTTTCTATCCTCAATCTTTCTTTTATGCTGCTGCTTCTCACCTCCTTTCAGATTTCTACTGTTGAGTTTTTTCTGGGTTTTTGTTTAAATATTTGGTGTTCATAATCTTTTGGATTAACAACTGCTACACTGTGTCTTGCTGTATGAATACTTACTGTGGAGATAGTGCATATTTGCAATATTAATAGATCATTATGCAACTAGAGTGCTGGGACTTTTTGGCATAATTTATGTAAGATCGTTCTTTATCTAATGTACTTAACAAACTGTTATTTAATTGACAGGACATGGAGGCTTTACTTCCAAATCTGTATGTTATCCATATCTTCAATAATGAAGACAAACTAACAAACAAGATCAGGTAGTTAGATAGTTAAAAACTGTAAAGTAAAACAATAGGTTGTACCTGGCTGTTTCTTTAACTAAATAGGTATGCAGAGAGTAATAGAACGGTGAAATCCATGGATTTAATTATTCCTGGAACTGTTAAAAAACAGTCTTGAAAATGAGCCATAGATTTTGTCCTGGAAAAGGTATGATCATGAAAACTAGAAATAAACTAGACATAAACCTAGAGAAGTCAACATAAATTTTAAACAGCTAAGTGAAAGTAATACTCTTAAAGGCCAATTTCGAAGGATAATTATTCACATTGCTCAGTTCATCATTTAATATGTTTGTGTAGGGAAGTTAGAGTGCAAATAGATTTGCATCTTTTAAATAATGACCACAGATTTACACCTTATCTATCCAGTAGCAGAAATAATGTTCTTTTTGTTTTATACAGGTCTAGACCTATGACCTTGCTTAGAATTGTGGAGTACAAAACTGAGACTCTAATAGCTTTAACTTCAAAGACTCAAAATATGAAAAAGAGCTCTGTATAAATCCATGCTAAGTTTTACAGAGGTGCTGGAACTACTTTGCTGAAATGAAGAAGATAAACCATGAGTCCTGAGCGTGACACAGAGACAGCAGTATGAAAATACAAGAAAGTAACTTGAGTGAAATATGATAATAGAGAAAAGAATTAACTAGAGATAAAATTAAAGAAATAAGGAAGAAAAAACCCCTATAAACTTCAGCATGTTGCTTAATGACAAGCCTATCAATAATGAACTTTTTTTTTTTGGTAGGGGTATGACATGAATTAGTCACTTTGAAAATTATAAGTAAAGTAATTCCTGTAAGAGGGAAGGAGCCAACATGTTGAATTCAAGTAATTTAGTTAAAACACTGGGAAGAAGAGAGTAGATGAATTACCAAAAAGCTAAACTATTGTTTTAGAGTGGGGGATTTTAATACACAGCTTTTATTTTTTCTCCCTATTTCAGAAAAGGTCAATGTTTCTGAACATGCCTTTTAAGACAGCTGAGCCCTTCACCCTCACTGCCTGAAAGTGATTTTGAATCTCTTGACAGCATTAGGTATGAGTGACAGACAGCATCATGCATTTCAGAGGTTAAATGGCATTTAAAAAGTCATTCAAGTGGGTGGATTAAAAATATTTTGAATTGCACAACAAAGTTTTGTAAATTGTTGTCTTCTTTGCCTGGAAAAAGGTGGCATGAAATTAAAACTTGCATGCTCAACAAATGCCCTAAATGCCTTAATTCCATTTAGACCTCATATTTTATGCTGGTTAGATTTTTTTCTGGTACCTTGGTTTGTATAGGGAAAGTAGTGAGCTTGAAGCCACAGAAACTCATGGATAGTTTGGAAGGTATGGGTCAAACTGATCATCAGTTACCAGGTACATTTCTTACAGGTTTGTTGGGTCCGAACTGATTTTCTACTCAGAGACAAATATCATAATATATGAGACCTTACTAAACCATAATAAAAGCAAAAACCCCATAAGACAGAGGTCTTCGATAGCAGCAAAGCATTCATCTATCTGGGGGTGAGTAATCAAGTTTATTTAAGGTTATTCCTTCCTAGATTCCTGCCCTCTGTAAGATGCAGAGGGTGAGAATTTAAAGTAGAACTCTCTTCTGTGTAGATTCCAGTGAGGTTCAGGAAAGGGCCAGACTCACCCAGGCTTGCAGAAACTGAAGCAAACTCCTGACTATGTTGGTGTGACTTCTACTCCTTGGATTCTCAAGAAGACGGATGAATGAGCAAATTCATGCAGTCTACTAGAGGTTTAGGTTTTGGCAGAGTGCATTTACACACAGCTGTGGTGTCATCAAAGCCAGCCCCTGCTCTCTGTGCTGCACAAACCAATCTCTGCTATAACTTCACTCAATTCCCCCATCATCTTTCTCCTCCTTTCTACCTGATACAGAGAAGTGTGATGTGTTAATTACGTAATTAACACATCTTTGTAATTAACCTGGCCTTCTCTTCATCCTGCCTATCCACACCATAAAGAATGATGTCAGGTGGATCAATCTATAGCAATCTTAGCTGTTTACAAGCATAAAGACAGCTTAAAACAAATGCTATGTTAAAGGGTGTCAATAGGGAAAAAAAGATGATTTATTAGCACCTACAGAAGTAGAAAAAATGGCATTTCATTAGGATAATATCTATGTTGTACTCTCAATTGTACATGAAAAGCTGAGGAGCATTTGCTGGGGGAAAAAAATTGGGAAGTATCCCCTCTGGACATAAATAGAGAAAAGGGAAAGATTAGTCTGAAGCACTTGCCTGCTGGAAGGGTGCAGGTTTGGGAAAAACATTTTCTGACAGCAAGATCAGGGTGAGGCATTAGTAATGCTCTCCTGCTTGGAGAATGTTGCTATGTGTAGGTGAGTCTCCTGGGGAAAAGGGTGATTAGGAGCAAGCAGTTTTCAAGATTTGACTATTTGGTTTTTTCTACTCAATTTAGCTAGATATTATATTGGAGGGATTTTATTTTTAATTTTTATGGTTGTGAATATAACAAACTTTAAAAAAACTAGGGCTAAATCAAAAGAGAGAGTTATGTGTTGTTACAAAAGAATGCTAGTGCCTTGCTTTTAAGTCATTGACCTCCTGAGTGGAAACCAAAACCTGTGAGGAACTTTTCAGTATAGGTGTATATTATGTTCTTTCCCTCTCTAGAGCATACCTATCAGACCTACCTACCAGAGCAGGCTCAAAGTTTTAATTTTCTCTATTTTAGAACTCTGATGTGGAGGGTTTTGTTGATAGTTCTCCTTTAAAAAGGAACATTAAAGACAGGGAAAGGAGGAGGGATGAACCAAAAAATGCAGTAATTGCAATTCTGTGATATCAATTGTAGCTGATTACTGTGAGAAGTCTAGTGTGTAGTAATTTACATGTCTTACCCAGTTAATGTTTCATGGAAATATATAAATAATCTTGGCACCTAGAGTTTCCCTTCACAGGTAAGTTTTTTTTTTTCTTTTTCTACCCTAGCTGTACATTTTCTTTTTTGTTCTATTTTTAGATGCTCTAACAATTGAGTTGCTATATGAATGTTCTTGATAATATTTTTCTATGCAGTATTTAGAAGAATTAAGAGACCTCTAGTATGACTTTATGGGTAGCTTTATTCTGAAGGCATTCTATAAAAATTTTCAAGGGGTAAGAATCACAGGGGCAGGGAAAAAAAGAAACAACTTTTCATATGGTATTAGGTTTAGAAGGGAGGTCGCATGGTCTGTCTACTCAGCAGTGTCAGGATGGAGGTTTTATGGAAATGCATCAAAGAAAAACTTTCAGCTCCTGAGAACCTATTGGGATGGAGAAGTGGAGGCAGCAATGATGAAGCATTCTAAGTGTACTGAGGTAGATTAACAGGGACTTTTAGAACTATAAATTCTGGCTTAAGTCTCCATCTTCTGTCTAAGTTGTGCTTCAGATGCTGAAGTCTTATTTCAAATCAGGCTACTAAAGCTTAGGCAGGAGTGGTATAAATCCAAAAGAGTAATAATTCTGTATTGCTTGGGTGCAGAGAAGAATAGGCTGAGCATTGGGTTTAAAAAGGCTTTCAGTAAGCTTTTTCAGTTTATTTCTTTTTTATTTTTTTTTTTATTGTTAAATGCAATGTAGTAATTAACTCATCCTCAAGTTAGGTGATTCTTCAAACCTTTTCTAACAATAAAATTCTTTCTATTGGAAATGAAATTTCTGGAGCACCCTCTTGAGTGCAGTGTACACTGGTGATGCATGGCACGAAGGATGCTGTCCATACGCTGCCGTCTGTGCAAGGGAATGCTGTCAGCTTATCCTGCTTTTTTAAATTTGTGTTTAGCTGCTCTTCTGGAAACATGATCGACTTAAAATTAGTACCCAAGTCACCTTTAACAGATTTGTGTACTTAGCTGAAAGAAAGAAAAACCCCAAGACATTTTTCACTGTCTTCAGTACCAGTAATCTGTCTTGGCCAGAATATAAGACTGGGCTGTAGATGTTGGGTGTAGTCTTGTCTACAGAGGTAGACAGAAGGAAAACACAGTCTCTCAGAAATCAGTTTGCATTATTCCAAACTTTACCAGTTCCAGAACAAATATAAAGTGCCTTTTTGAGACATGTCATCAGGAACAGATCTAATGAGCTCAGACAATCAGTGTGCTGCAGGACCAGACAACCAATCTCTTGTAACTGTAGGGGATGGGCTTGTTCAAGCATGCACAGATCATGTTCTCTGTGTGGCCTTTGAAAGTGCATCTGTGTGATTCTGAAAGTGCTTCCCCTCTCCAGGCACCATGGCAGTGAGAGCTGTTGTCTTAGGAGATGCTGGGGGTGTGCACCAGCTTTTGATATCGACTCCTTTCTTAGTTAGGAAGGAATCCTAGCTAAGGGCAGGCTGCCTCCAGACTGGAAGAAATTGGCTTCCCAGTGTTCACCTAGGGAAGCTCCCTGCCTTACAGCTCTTCTTGTGTGTTCTTCAGTCCACTCTAAATCAGCATTAGGCATTTTCATTCATACCAGCACAAACAAATGCTTGTTGAAGACAGCAGAGGCCCTTCACCTGTACTACCTGATGCCTTTACAGTCAGCATCCAATCCCACAGCACTTGAGAATGAGATTCTCTGCAAGTCTCACAGTTATATTTTTAGCAAGAACATTACTGCTCAAAACAAAGGGAAGATATGACAAGCATGGATAGTTGTGTAGGTCTAAGTTAAAAAACCCTGACCAATAAAGAGTGAAATATACTGCATGTTATATCCTGGACAACAGCCAACTAAATCACCCCGATTATTCCTGACATCAGCCTCTGGGATTCCCTCATTTCTCCTGAACTCTGTGCTCTATGAAGAATTTACAAAATAAAAAATTGCCAAGTGCTATTCAAATGATAAGTGGTGCATGCTAATTACGTTTTATACGGTGATTAATTAAAAATAACCATGCAAATGTCTAATTTGAGAGTCACTCAATTCACTAAGTCTTCAGACACTGCCTAGCTGCCCTAGGCATTTGGTGGTTAGGCAATTTATTCAAGCTTTCAAAATATTCTCAAAATGTCTGAGATAATGAAGGTCCTTGAAAAAGTTCCAGCTAGCTTGGAATATATAAACAGAGGTTTCAGAACAGTAAAATAACACTGCATATATTTGCACTTTTAAGACAAGGTACGCTGTGTATACATAAAAATAGACCAGGAAAGGAATAATAGAGATCCTAAATAATCTGAATATTTAGCTGCACAGCACATAGCAGACTAGTTTGTAGATTATTTCAGGAGCTGAAGAAAATTAAGTATAGTCTTACTTATATCTAACTTCTTTACATAGAAAGCCTTTGAGTCTCATGTAGATGGGGTCTTTGACTTATTTACACATATATATATAGTTTTATCAGGAGAGCTACATCATAAATGTGATTTGGTTCAAATATACTGAGCATTAATCAGTGGAGTATGCTGTTTGCAAAACCGATTACAATGCCCTATCATATAGAAAAATAAAATATATAATATGAAGCACAGCTTCAGAAAATAATGAATAATGGAATAAAAAAGGAGGTATAATTTACCATTTTTGTTAATACAAAAATAATATTAGTACCTGAATTTCTATTTTGTGATCTGGTTCCATATGATATTTTTTGTAACATTTTTATTTAAATAAATAACAAAAGCAAGCAAAAAAAAAAAAAGAAAAGAAAAAACCCATGCACTTAATTTCATGTTTCTGCTATGGAGAAAGTGGTACTCCAATGAATATTGCCACAATTCTTCCTATACAAAATGCTTGGTGTTTTTGTATCATGCAAGAGAATTTATGCTGTTCCACAGCATCATACTCCCAAAATTTACCTTTCTGATTTTACGTTTCCCCAAAAGGTACTGAAATGTTTTCCACAGGGGTGAATGAGTCTTGGTTTATAACAATGGTCTTAAAAGCACTGCACTGGAGCAGCTTCCCTTCCGTGAAGGAATAATCAATACAGCCATCTCAAAGAAGAGAATTATGTAAGGGCTTTAGCCATGCACTTTTGGGCCAGTTGAGAACTGTTTAATCTTCAAAATTTTTTTATTAAATTCTGTGTATACAGCAAATTCATCTTCAGGAATAGTCCGGTATTATGCCATAGAAAAGTTAGATCTGTAACTTCTACCTATGTTGATCTATAATTGAATGTACTTATTTTTCCATGCATAAGAGATGTACCTACTGCTCTCCAAATATTCCACTTTTCAAAAATTAATTCAGCCTTAACAGGCTCTTATTTTCTGAGACAGTTCTGTTTACAGAAAGTTATAAATGTTCTTTAACATTTTACACTCACTGCACACACTTTACAAGCAGAAAAGTAAAATTAATTATTTGTTGTATTAATTATTAATTATTTTTTCAGGTTTTATAAATAGCAGCATTTCTTGCCACACACAGTGAAACACACAATAGCTGAGATTATACAATGAAACTTTCAGCTATTCTATAAAAGGAGTTTTAAAGACAGAATAAATATTTTACTTTTGAGTGTTTAAATAGAGTTTACTGTTTAAACACTTCACATACCAGCTGGACAGAATCATGAATACTGGAAATGGGAAAGGCAGGACATGGGGGGTTATTTTATCCTTTGTTCACACAAACTGACTACCCTTTTAAAAAAATAATGTTTGGAGGTGTTTTGTTTGTTTGTTTGTTTCAAATGATGGAATTCAGATTACTTTCTACTGGCAACACCCACTGTAGGTGCATCAACACTGGATGCAGGAGTCTATGGAATTCTCTCTTTGTGCATCTAGAAATTATGTTTGGTGTCTCTTATTCTGGTACAGTCCCCAAATTAAGGGAGGTTTTCCAGTTTACTAGTTATCTGCCAGTGGAGGTGTCTGGTATAGTTTGAGACTTTGCTAGGTGATAGTTCAAACACTACACTAATTATAGAGAAGTATTTAATAAGCTGTGTCATCCCACAATATCTCTAGTTCCAAATAAAGTCACTTTATGGAGCTAAGGTTCTGGATTTTCATAAGTGCATTTAATGTGTAATTTCTTTAACTTCGAATGAGGTGCCAGAATATGTATTTATAGCTTTCTCCAGATTTGCAAATACAGCTCAGACCCAGCATCTGGACTCTTGATCAGAAACTCTGGTTACTGGAATGGCTGTTTTTTCCAATATAGATTATTTATATAAAAACATCCTAGATCCCACCTATAGGCCAATAATTAGAAGTGATTCCTTGTTTCTCCAGAACATTTAAATTAGAAACTAAATTAGAAAATGATTTTTTAGAAATCTATAGAATAATAAATGAAAAGAAGCAAAATACAATACATATCCTCAGCAAAATAATCTTTTGCTCTCCCATTTTTTGATCAAATTCCCTACTCTGAAAGTTCGTGAGATAGGTTACATCATAATATTAGTCAGAAAAAGTTATGATCTTAGGTCAAAATATGTGACCATCTATTGAAAATATGCCGTGTGTAAACCAGAGTATTTCTATAATGTCTCTTTTCTCATGCATTTTTGGACAGTCACAGGAAGCTTTATTGCTTCAGTACCATAAGTGTGATTTATTTCCACTTGATATCTGGCAGATTGACTCTCAGCATGGAAATTATTTCCAGAGAAGCTCAAAAAGCCAATTGAATCATTGCTGGGAACCAACCAAGTAAGGAATAGAGTTGCTCTTTTTGGCAGAGCATTGTATATTCAACATTAATAAGGCCTGTGTCACATTGGCCAGCAACACAAAAGATCAGGTTAAGAGCACAAAGCAGTCAGTGAATCAAAAGCATCAATGTCTTGTCTTGCAGCTGCTCTCTCTTTGTTGAAGCAGTGACAAAAGACAGCACTCACACTGCTCTGGACCTCATGCCTGTGTGGTCCAGAAGTGCAGGACTTCCCTGTCTCTTCCTTCCAGTGCCTGCTCCACAGCATCCTGGCAGCCCCGACAGGTGTGGCTCCGCCAGGCGTGCTGTGGGCAAACCCAGGCAGCCAGTCTGGGAAAGAATGTTGGCACTGGGCAGATGGGAGCTCCCCTTGTCCCAGACATTGACTCCTCTGTGTGCACTACACTACACTACTACAGCTTGCAGAACACTATGATTCAAACAAGTTGCTAATTCTGATGCACCCTAAAAACTTCTGTTAGTCAAAGCAACTGCCTGTGACTGCCTTTTATTCTTTTCCTTATTTCCTTTTTTGAGCAAATTTTAAAATTAGAATGAAATGGGCATCTGGCTAATAGGCTATCTCATTGAGCTTGTACTCCCTTTCTTTCAGAGTATACAAATATTACACGTGTTAACATATAAGGAGTGTAAACAAAATTGGTGTTTATATTTCAGAACGTTAATGATCACTCTATCTCTGTATAGCTCTTTTGTTCCATACTTTATCCTCAGAATCAGTTCAAAAGAATTTTAATGGGAAAACGGAATATAAAAAGTTCTGCAAAAAAAAATTAAATATTTTGTAAGCTCATTTACTCTTTCCACAGACTCTGTTACCATAACTACTCAAACTGTCACTATAATAATATTCTTTTATTATGAAGCACAGTAATTTTTTTGTATGCAAGGTGTTTTCATAATCTACACCTCCAAAACTAGGATTGTTTAAAACATTTTCTGGACTATATTTCACATTTTCATAAGATGGTATATGCAAGGGACAATTTTGAAAAAAAAAAAGTTTGGTTTCTATTTAAAAAACCAAAAAGCTTCTCCTAAGAAACAAATGAAAATTTACATATTTATGTTGTGAGGGCCTTACTATCTTCCTACAAATTTATTTTTCTACTCACTTAACTTGTTGGCTTATGAAAATCAGAAAATGTAAAGATATTTTTAAAAGCTTATTTTTGCTTCCCACATGTTTCTCTTCTCACCTTTATAAGAGTGATAAGTAGTACTTAAAAGCTGATAATTTCTTTTTATATATGTAAGAACCTAAGAATCATAAAAAAGTGAGTGTTGAAAAATGTCTTTAATTTAAAAGACAAACAACCACTATAATAAAATAGCAATATATTAATTGATATAAGTAATAGAATGTATATTATTTCATATCATATATAATTTATAAATACTAATAATTTTCCCTTTCTTATGCAGCTTCTAAAGGTTCTGAGACAAAAAGTCTAAATTTTCTGGATCCAAACAAAAGTGTACTGTAAGTTTATTATATTTTTGTACCAAGTTCTGTTTACTTCTCCCATTGCAGTTTCCTAATTTTTTCCCTTTGTGAAATTTTGTCTTGCTTTTTCTGTATGATGAAAGGCTGCTTTCCAGCTCTCACACTAGTTCTCCAAGGGCAGAAGACTGTGTTCTAAAAAGAGCCTTGGCAGATAAATCAAAGCAGTTATAAGTTAGGCTCTCTAAAGCAAGCTGGTTTTTAAAAAACAAACAAGAACATAAAAAAACCCACCTGAAACAATAGAACTGAAGTTTTCAGAGAGATGTTATTTTTGAGCAAGCTATTTTAAATCATTTGTATATAAACTCCATCAGAATTCTAGTGTGTGTTAGAAAGAAAATTGGATAGTGAGGTCGATAATGCAAATTAATTGATATTTTAATTTCATCAGGACTGATTGTAGTTCTGGTATCTGTTGTTAGACTCATGTTTTCCCTACAGGTTTGTCTTGCCTGAGGGCCACTTATTTTGAATACACTGTCCTCAGAGCTTGGGGGAGAGGTGCACATGTTTCCCTGTGTAACTGCCCACTCCTGAAGGGTTGCATAAGTGCTATAAATAGATCCCCTGGGGCAGATCAGAGTGAAACAACTCAGAATGATCAGTGTTTGGAGATATACATACAGGTGGCTTTGTTTTAGAACAATTTGGTTCAGGGCTGGGGAAAGCCCACAGAACATGGAGATCCATCGGTTACTGTAAGTTCAGGTTTTAGGTGGGAATGCCCAAGTACCTCCCCAAAGGGGGAGTTCTGTGCTGCCTCTTGCAACACTGTGGATCTGTTATAACACTCTGATCCTGTGATCACGTCCTCTGGTGAGAAACTTCAAGATCAAAACCTTGAAGGCAGTGCAGTTAAACTGTGTTATAAGATGGAATTTGAGACAATTTTGGTGCTTGAGGCTTGGAATTTTGTAGTTGAACTGCGGGAAAACTCAGCCAAGTCCTGATTCAAAAGCCTTCCTTCCGAGGGATAAAAACTGCAGAAAGATTAGAAGTGTTGGTAAATTTTCTCTGTGATGTCATGTAGTGACTGCAAGATATCTATGTTCTGATGTAAACAGTGTTTAACAAGTGCAGTGTCTCAATATTTAAGTATTCTGGTACAGAATATCTGTTCTAGATGACATTTGCTGCTTCAGTGTGGCCAAAGCCGTATCCTCCATAATGAAGCCACTAAGCTTGTTCATTTATTTCTTGTTTGTATGCAACTCTTTTCTTGGATGTTGTGTGGAAGACTACAGTCATTCATCAGACACTCTTTATCTGAGCAAATTTCCATTTCTCTTACTATGAATGTGTTGACCTATGCATATGTAACAATATGATGAATGCTGGAGGTCAGTTTTGTATGCATTTTAATGCCATTATTGCAAAATCTACAAGTGTTCATTTTCTAGAAAGAAGGTCTATAAAGTATACAAATTATAAAGGATTTCCCAATTACATTCTGTTATTTTCTGTTCCCACATTTAGCATTTTTTCATACTGTATAGTCTTTTAAAAAATATTCACATTTTCAGTAATTGCATTGAGAAAACACCCAAAGGACTTTCAGTACTGTCTTTTGCTATTTTTCATTTTCATCTTACTATAATTATCTCATTTCTCATTGCTGTCTAGTCTGACACTATGTAATAGGTCTTTAGGACAGAGTGGGAGCTTTCAAGTAGATATGATACCATTTTTATTCATAGTATTTGTCTCTATAAGCATATATCTACTCTATAGACACTGGCAATATGCATGCATAACACATTAGTTACATATATGGAAATTCATAGTGGACATAACACCCAGTGTCTATATAGTGTTCTGTTTCTATACAACATCTTAAATAAACTCCTAGGGCACTACTACAGTGGCAAATTTATGGACACAACATAGACACTCTGAAGCAGTTACACTGGTAGGTCTTAGTTTTAATAATGTGAAAATTCATCTTTTATATTTTGAGAGCGAGAGTCCAACAGTAGCCACCCTACTACCTTTTCTGGTAAGTTGTTGTGAGAGGTATTTAGTCTTTTGTTTTAATGTTTACATTTGGGGGTATGCGACATTCAACAAGGGTTTAAGTAGTGTATATTTGTAAAATATTTTTATGCCTTGAAATATTCAGAGTCAGTTATTCATATCCAGAAATATTTCATTTTTGTTATTGGAAACAATGAAAGAGTTCTTGCAATAACAAAAATTAATTTACCTAATGAATTGTGGGAAAAATCAAGTCACCTTTATAAGATCAAACTCTGATACTAGTATGAAGTCTGTAGAGAACTGGTTTTTACTCCCAATTTTGTCCTGTGCCCAAGTTGTTGGAATACAAAATTGTGCTTACAGTGCTGTAAGGGAAAATTTGTGTACAAGAGCCAAAAAGCACTCCTGCTTGTAGAAGCCAGGCAGAGGTGTAACTAGCCCTTGCTTGTATATTTATTCTGCCCCTGCAGCAATATCGAATGATCAATGTCATGCAGAAGATCTGAAACCTTGGAGGGGTTCCAGTACTGGGTTTTCAAAGGATGCTAAGATCCGTAAGTCAGCCTGTGCTCAAGTGGAATAGAGTAGCTCTGGATAAAGCTAGACATCATTCTGCTACTAGTGTAGGTGCCTGGAGCAGGGCTTAGGGCAAATGCTGTGCTGCAACCTGGTTTTTTAACATTCATAACTCCAAAATTTTCATGTTTAATAAGTGGTGTGAACAATCATAGATTGACTTGATTTTTGCATACTGTCATCTACTTATTCCCTTAACAGAGTTTGTGTGGAACAAATCTTCTAGGCTCCCCTATATTCTTCCACATCTTGTTTTGCACAAGGGATCCTGTAGTAATGCTGTTTACAAGTCCATGCTGTCCTTTGAATCTGAGGTACTAACAATGCTAATTAATTAGCTTTCTTTCCAGTCCTACCTTCCTCTTCATTTGTAAGCATTCTGTAAGCCTGCCAGAGCAGTCATGCAGTACCTGTCAAATAGGTTGGCTTGTATTTTCAGGGTCAGTTTGGAAAATATTTTTCTTTATGTTATGAACTCCCTAAATACAGTCAAGTTTGGGGTTTTTTTTGCTCTCTCACCATGCCCATTCACAGATTTCAATGAAAAACCTACTTAAAAGTAAGGCTGTATTCACTACATTCTTTACAGCATGAAAGGAAAAATATGTGAATATGTTGGACTTTATAGGTAATTACAGGATTTTTGTACAAATAGAACTAAATGGTTCCCAAATTTCAAGTTCTAAAAATTATGTTTTATCTTGCAGTGCTAGTGGAACTAGAGACCTAGAGACAAATTTAGTAACATAAAATCCACTTAGACTTCTGAATTGAAAAATACACTGAGTTACTATTCAAACCTTAACATCAGGATCGGTAGTTTGAAGTTAGTAGGTGATTCCACACTCCTCAGAAAGACCTACCACTTGTCCAGGTGGTCTGTGGATGAGAAGAAAATGTCCCATCACATTACAAATACTACAATTGTGAGGGTCTTGGGGCACTGGTGTCAAAACCACAGGAGACAGTTATTTTCTTTCTAGTAGTTGGTATGGTACTCTGTTTTGGATTTATTTTTACTTTATTGCATTAAAATTACAATGAAGACACTCTACAATTTATTGTCCAAGCTGCTGTGACAGTCGTCTTCTCATAGAATTGTTTGGATTGGAAGGGACCTTAGAGATCATTTGTTCCAATGCCCCCAGCATGGACAGGGACACCTTCCACTCAGCCAGGTTTCTCAAAGCCCCATCCAGCCTGGGCTTCAACATTTCCAGGGATGGGGCATCCATTTCTCTGGGCAAGTGGTTCTAGAACCTCACCAGCTCACAGTAAAGAATTTCTTCCAATTTTCTAATCTAAACCTGCCCCCTGTCAGTTTAAGGCCATTCCTCCCTGTCCTATTACTTCCTGCCCATGTCAAAAGTCCCTCTCCAGCTTTCTTCCCCAGGCAGAACAACCACAGTTCTCTCAAATTACCTGCATATTGAAGGTATTCCTTCCCTCCTTTTCTCCTGTTTTTGAAAATAACATCCTTGAATGCTAGACTAAATTACACTCCAATTCTTTTCTGTATTTCCCAGTAAAATTTGTAAAAAATTAGTTAAGTCACTTTAGCTACTCTTTCTTATACCAATATTAACTAAAGCACAACACAATCAAGTTTATCCCTTTTCATAATTAAGTGTATCTAAAAATCTACATAATGTGATAATTTATTAACTTACTAAATACAATATCCAGTTTTAGGCAACTTAAAATAACACTTGCTGAATTTAGGAAATTCAGTTTCCCATGTAATAATGCCCATAGGTGGCTAAAGATTATCTGAAGCTAAAATGATGGAGGAGAACACTAAATCCTAAATCCTTTATGACTATATAGAAGACCTTTAGCCATCCAAAGCAACCTTTTAAGGGATTAATCCCAAACAGCATAAGCTTGCCATTGATTTCTGAAGGCAGGGAATATTTGGAAAAGGTGAACAATCTTAAAATGCTTGTTAAGAATCAGAGATAAATTAGATTTTAAGGAATTTCTTAGAGGTGGATCATTGTGAGAAGGGAATAGGATGAAAGTTACCTTTGTCATATTGAAATACAAGGAAGAATTCATAAAAATATAATACACTTGAATAATTTTGGACAAATTTAAATAATACAAAATTGGAAAGAGAGGTATAACAGTAAGATTTTGATGCAAATAAACTCTCCATTTTTCATTACCCACATCCTTGATTCCTAATGATTCCTAGCTCTATAAAACAAAATGAGTAAGTAATGACAGCTCAATTTCATGCTCTTCAGCAGTAGTAGCTGGGTCTTGCTCACAAATGAGAAAGCTTGAAGCCCAAATCATTCTCAAGTTCCCCCTGCAACAGCGATTGTGCATTTGCATTACTGTTCATGTTTTCTTTTGAGAGCCAACAACCCATTCAGTGCCTTCTGAAGCACAAGTGTGTTATTTTTAAAAGATTAATGGTTCTGCAGAGTGGTAACATACAAAATTAGGAAGCTTGTATTTCCACATTTAACCTAATTCAATGCCCTTCACTTCAAAGAAATGTAGAATTTGGCATTCTAGCTGCGTTCTGTCAAAACATGAACCAAAAGCAATGTAGTTATAAAAGAAAGTAGAATTAAAGCAAGACTGAAATTAACTTGATTTAGATAGAGTCAAAGGCACCTTTTCATCAGGTAAGACAGGTGAAATTATGAAGAGCAGTGATATAATTGGTAAATCTGGAAAAATTAGGAACAGTATCACATAAGGAAGGCTATGGCTAATGGCAGCATTTATGATAGGTACTTGAAAGGTAATGGAGCCTGCAGTGGTTAGCATGGCAATAAGCTAAAGCTGAGCCATTATATTCAAAATACTATGTAACTGTAACCAGCAGGTAGGTATCCATAAATTCTAAGATTACTGCACAGGATATTTAGAGCTGTCTGAATAGCTGTTTCTTGTTTAACCATAAGAAATAAAAAACACAAATTCACCAGAGAGCATCAAGTGTAACTATAACTTTTCTTTATATTTGTATTTTCTTTGAGTAGTGTGAGACATGTTTTTTATTTCCCCATTAATGTTTTATTTTTCCCCACTGTGTCTATCTCTAAATTGGTCCTGATTATGTCTGAAACCAGGAATTATAAGGGAATACAAATGTGGTGTGTTATAGTATGTAAACATTTAGCATATTTCATCCAAGAGTTATGGCTGAAATATGGATCATATACAATTTGTTATAAAACTTCTGTTAAACTTTTTTCTTTTACTACTATTCATCCCTGAGATTATTTTAATTGAAAAGTAATTCTAAGAGTGTGAAAAATATTTAGATCAGGTAATAGATTTCAGGGTAGCACATGTATATAGGAGGAAAAAGAACGGGGAAAGCATCCTCTGCAAAACCAAGATGTAGTAAAACACAGGTATCATGGGAGTTAAAGCATCTTGCAAATTTTAGGGACAAGAAATTGTGGTTTGATAAACATGCAGACAAAATTCTTAGCTAGTTCTAGAAATTCCAAGGGGAACTAAAGTCTTTCTAAGTAACAGTTCTTTAATAATGGGTCTTGAGTAAACTGCCAACAAGTGCAAAACAGTGTGTTACACAGTAATATAAGGATATTGGAAAGATACAAAAAAGAAAATTCCTTTTGAAAAGGGTTTTCCTAGTTTTTATGGGTAAAATAATAATCTTGGAAACATAGATGATTCCTCTCCCCTCTACTGGTGAGTCATGTGCTCTTTCTAGGTGTGGGCTCCTCACCAGGACAAACTGAAGCCAGTCTAGCAAAGCACATGAAGATGATGAAGGGCTTGCAGCATCTTTCATATGAGGAAATGCTGAGTTGGGACTGTTCAGCCTGGAGAAAAAAGGCTCAGGCTTATCCATGTGTACAAATACCTGATGGTGAGATGGGGAGGGAAGCAAAGGCAACAGATGGTATTTACTATTGCTTGTTTTTATGAGTACCTTTAATGGATTGTTACATCTACCAATAAGGAGTCTTATTGGTAGATGTATGCAGCTCAATTTAAATAATCAAATAATTACAAATAGTGTAAAAGTTATGTAAGGTTAGACTAGGAAGAAAATGTTGCTGTGACTAGATCAATGAAAGTGAAAAGACAGAGTTATGAAAATCTCTTCTGTATAACAAAATCTGCCATGGTAAAAAATATAAATTTTGCACAACCTCTACTGCTCCTAAAATAATAGATTGGAGTGGACATAATCTTCATAAATTGAATTCTTTTTAATGTCCACCATCTCTATAGAAAACACTGATAAGGCATAGGAAGAGGGAAGGAGAAAAAGCTGGTGAATAGTAATGATGTTTGGCAAACCTTCATAAATGATTTGATAATGTCAATTATGATACAAATATCTACAGCAGTGGAAAAGTTCAGTGGACCTCTGATAGTAAATATAATTAGTAAGAAGTCCAGAATGGACATTGACTATAATCTGTGTCCTATGAGGGTTTTGGTTTTTTTCTTTTTTTGTTTTTAACCAACCCTGCTTACATTAGTAGTTTGCACACTAATTACTCACTGGTCTTGCCTAGTTCTTGACCCAGCCACTACAATGACTCAATTGCAATCTATTAGAGAGCATGAGGCTGCATTGTATTACTGCTTGTTATGTGATCTTTTTACTTCTCATCCAGATGTAATACTCAAACAGTAACACTCACACAATTCACTATTTTTCAGTGTAACACAGCACATCAATGTAACACATTGATGTTATTTTCTCAAGACTACAGGTTTGGGTAGCAATTCTTGATTCATGGAAGAGGTTTCCAGCTGAAATGTGCAGTCCTAAGGAGAAACAGTATGTGAATGCTTTCATATTTTCAGCTGCTTGACTAGACTGCTGCTTTTATACTATTAGACTTTGTTGACAGAAAAGTACAACAGTACCTTTACATCAATTAAAAAGTTTACAGAAAAGAATCACAGTAAGGCACATAGTATTTCTTTGGCTTGCTTCCTAAGTCAAGCTCTTCCTAGACAGTATGACAATCTCTCCATGCCTTCAGTAAAACAAAAAGCAAGGAAACCTTGGAAGTCCACAGAAACACTTGTAGAATGACCTAATATTCTTTCTGGTTATCAGTTGATGAGAATGTATGATAAGGTGAACTTGGGGATGTGCTAACAACTAAAAGAATAGACTGGAATGGTGGTGCAATCTGAAAATCTGATACACAACACGATTAAAATTAGGTAATTTTAATATGTTACTTAGTCACTGTTATACCTTTCACTATTTACCTATCAAAAAACACAGAAGAGGATTTTTTTACCATACCCCACAGGAAAAACACTTGAATATGACTTGCTAAAATTGACCTTTACTTATACATAGTGACTTTTACATGACAGTATTATGATAAACTGACTCTAGCTTCAGATTTATTACTCAACCCTGACCTTTGGTTATATTAGAATATTGCTTTCAACCAGACTAAATAATAATGTCTCTGTGAATGTAAGGAACTGGCAGATCGGAGATGTCAATTGCCAGCTCAGTTTTCCTTTCACCTGGGATTACAGCATGTCACAGTGCTTTATTGATCTGAGAGTCATTAGAGTTCAGTGTTATAACTCTTCAGTTTTCCACACAGTGCAATACAGTGCACTGTAAAAAGGGATGAAGCATGAACTGGAGCATGATTCCAGGTGACACTGGTCAAAATTTGGAATGTTTATTTCGTCAGAAATAAGTATAGTGGTTTTGATTTTTTTCCCCTAAATTAGAACATGCAGCCAAAATAGCTTTGGAAAGATATTCAAAAGGATCCTTCCAAAATGATTAGTGCAGGGTATTGTCCTGGTTTAGGGTCATCCTAGGACAGATATTTAGTATACACTGGAAAAAAAACTGTTGGAGATTTAAACAGCTTCGCTTTGAAGTTACTGGAATGCTTCAAACAATAATATCATTGCAACTATGTTGCACTCCTATTCAGTATGGCATAGTAAAATATTTTGATTTCATGATTTAATGTAATATTCATTTTTATTATGATATGATAATATTATAATTATTTATATTATGCATCATATTTCAAAGTAACTTCTTGACAACTTTTTTATTATATGTCAGCAAAGTTGATAGATTTTGCTGATATATTTCGGTTTAATAAAATCAGTAGCCATTGTTAAAAACTGTTTAGGTAGTCAGAAATTTTTCAATCTGCTGTAAGCTAGAGTATAACAATGAAGAAAAGCACCTTCTTACAACTTCCACCCATGCTTCCGAAGAATTAAGGGAATGGAATGTTGGTCAAGTGGTGCTGCAGCTTCATGTGGCCTTGCTTTTCAGATAGGGACTGAAATCAATAGGATTCTTTCTTTTTAACTATGATTATAATCCCATAGAAAGTTGCATTATTGAAATAATAATTCATTTATGTAACACATACATGAAGATTAAAGAGGTTGACCTACTGGTGGTGCCAGGATTCTTCTGGATGCCAAAGCACTTCTGTGCTGCATTCAGGCCTCAAACAATTTTTAAGTATAGAACCATAGAACAGTTTATGTTGGAAAGGACCTTGAAGATCATCAAGCTCCAACCTCATTGCCATGGGTAGGGAGACCTCCCACTATACCAGGTTGCTCAAAACCCATCCAACCTGTCCTTGAACACTTCCAGGGATGGAGCATCCACTGATAAGGACAGAAGAACAGAACAGCATTTTACTCACTTGATAAGGATAGTAGAACAGAGCAACATTTACTCTTGTCAAGGACAATGGAACACAACAGCACAGCTTTGGAGAAATAAATAAAGTATGCAATTTAGGCAAACAGAAATTATGCAGAATGTAAGCAGAATACCAGCTCAGCTCTGCAAGGCTGACAAAGCAGAAGTTTTTTAGCCTTGCAGAACAGCAATATTGCAATCACTCAAAAACAGGGGTCAAGGAACAGCCGCCTGAAAAGGACACTGGACATTGAAGACAGACCCCCAAAGAACCATATAGGACTTCTGACATATGGTCAGACTGCTGTTGCAAGGGTGCGACTATGTCAAATAAAGTCAAGGAAGTGGGTTAGCTAATGAATATGTAAACAGTGTGTATGATAAAAACTCTGTTCCAACACTTGTCACACTCAAATGGAGGAAGGATCCCCCAAGTGGCCAGCATGCTGTAATAAAGAACACCTGTTTTCTAATAATCAAAACTGTGTTAGAAAGTTTCTATTTGGCTGATTCGGTATCACCACAGCCTCCCTGGGCAACCTGTTCTAGTGTCTTACCACCCTCACAGTAAAGAATTTCTTCCGTATATCTGACTTAACTTTCCTGTCTTTCAGCTTGAACTCATTCCTTTGTCCCATCAGTACAGTTCCTTGGGAAGAGTCTCTCTCTGGCATCCTTCAGAGACTGGAATGTTTCTATGAGGCCTCCACCAAACCTTCTTTTCTCCAGGCTGAACAACCCCAAATCTCTCAGCCCATCTTCATAGCAAAGCTCTAATCCTCTTATCAACTTCATTGCCTCTCCTGGACTTGCTCCAACTTTTCCATGTCCTTCTTATGTTGGGGACTCCAGAACTGTATGAATATTCATAAAGCTCTTAGTTGTTGCATGTTACAACAGACCTTGTCATATATTTCTGACCACTCTACTGCTGCATGGATGTCTTCTCTATCCAATTATTTTTAAGGTATTTGCATTCATTGAACATGAAACTTAAGTGGGTAGGTATCCATTATAGAGAGATATATATAGACATGTTTTAACAAGGTTGTTAATGACTTCTAGAAGACATAATGTTGAATTGCTTTACTTGTTCAGTGAAATTTAGTTAACAGTGAAAAAAGAATGAATGTCTCCATAGATTAGCAGTGCTTTTATGGTTTAATATTTTCTTCAATGAAACACATGTTAGTGGGGGTTTAATATTTTAGGCAGTTTTGTGTGATTATTTTAGGTGTACATTTTTCCTTTCTTATTCATGGTGGATAAAAACATACTTTACAAGCTACCAAAGCAACTTAATAAGAATGGAGGTAAAATAAAAAACAATGATACTGTCTTATGAATAGCAATCTCCTTGAAATTCACATTTGTTAAAACCTAATTTTGTAATTATTATAGTTGAAACCATATTCAGGTATTGCACATAATCTTTTATACTTTGAAACCTCATGTAAAATGTTCACTGGCAGTCATTGAACCATCACAAAGAGATCTCCAGTCATCTTGCTTTAAAATCAGAACTGTTTACAACAGATACAGCATTTTACTAGTTTGGTGGTAGCAACAAGGTTAACTTTTAAATGTTTGTATTAAAACAAATGTGCTTTCTGAAAAAAAAAAATTCATCATGTGATGCATTGAAAACAGACCTCAGTCAGGAAAATTGTCATAGAAAAATAGTCCAACAACTATTATTCACTTTATTTGACTGATCTGATAAGGCCAGTATGCCAGAAGCAGTTTGTTATTCCAAGAAATCTAACCTTCATCTCACTTAAGAAAAAAAAATTAAACAAATCAGTTGTCATTCTCAGCTCATTAGAAGACTCTGCATCTTACTTTACAAAGCAAATACTTGTTCCTATTATGATGGAGGAAATAAAAATGCAACTTCTGTCTAGAAATTACTGCTTAGTTTATTTCTATTTTATGAGCATTTCTTCCCCCTGACTGAGAGTGCAGCTTAATTGCTCAATAAAAGTGTAAAGTTTTAAGACAAAAAACCTACTATAAAATTAAATGAGATTTAAAAAATGTATGCTAAACAATGTGTCAGTTCATTGCACCAGAGCTGGTGGCCTTGAGAGCTGAGAATTAGAGGGTCAGATTCATTAAAGCTGTATTATGTCAGACGAAGTTGAGGCAGCATTTTGTCCAAAGTTTACAGCACATTCAAATTCAGCAAAACTGATACAAAAATTTTGTGGAACTGATTACTACTGGGGATATGAGGTCTTTATTCACAGATAACCACATCTTCCCAAATGAAAGTAAAGTCAGATTGCAGCACTGTCTTGTCTGGGGACTTTGGGCTCTGTGATGATTTTTCTGTGAATTTCATTTATTGGGCAGTGACAAAGTAGACAAGCTAAATTCCCCCTGTGCTGTGCTGGCAAAATTAATGAGAAAAGACTGTAAAGCCTAGATTTTAAAGCTTCTGAGAAGAAGATGCTGGAGATGCACCACAGGGGAAGATTTTTGCCTGTAGCATTCTTACAGATTCACAGATTTGTGAATGAAGCCAGTGCCTGACAGTTGCAGAAGATGGCACTCCACAAAAACTCCTGTCAGCTATTGCCTTCCCTTCATGAGGCACTTGGTATTTCTGTGCTGTAAGAAATGCTTCAGCACCTTTAACCTTCAAACCATAACCAGGGCATGTTTTCATACAGATTTCAGCAGCCTGTCACAACAAGAGTGGCTTTTCAGGGACTGTGACCAAGCAGTGGTCAAAGGGACATGCCCAGGACTGGTGTCTAGACAGGGTTTTCCCTTTCCTCTGCCTGTGGAGGAGACGGACACTCCTGGTTCAGGTGGGACTCTGGTGGCAGGAGGCCATGCCTCCTGGCAGGCTGTCAGCAGGGAGCTGCAGTGCAGAGAGCAGGCCCTGAGAAACCATTAATGGGACAGTTTGAGGTCAAGGAGAAGTTTACAGTTTTATTTTGATATAAAATGAGAAAACTTGAGAGTGATTGCTGTTGTGAGGTTTTTTAGAATTACTTATATAAACCAAAGCAAAAATCAGGGGCTTTATAAGGCAGTGTGATATTAAATTTTAAATTGTAAATCCTTTCCATAATCCTCACCAGGATTAAAGAATATTGATGAATGAAATATTATGGACATTTTACACATACTTGCTTTCCATTTTTTAATATATACTTCATTGTTCGTTAAATCCTTGCATCACTGGAGAGCCTAAAATAGCTTGCTTCTAAAGCTGAAGCCAAATGGACTTCATTATAGTAGAAATGGTTTTTTTTTTTTTTTTTTGTGCACCTCTGCTGCTTGTCTTTGTTCTACAGTCTAGAGAAGAAACAATTCCATACTAGTAAGTCTAAATTGAGTACCAAGTTAAACTCTTTGGCCCTACCATCATCCTCAGCCAGGGAGACAGGACTTTTTCTTACAGGTTGCACCCTTGAATCTCAGTCATACCTGTTGTTAGAGAACTAGAAATATTTACAGGAATATGCTGGCAGAATCTCTCACAGTTCATATAATCTGTTATTTAAAATTCTGTTTTGTGGCTATTTCAGGAATTTATGGAATTCCTCCTTGATAAATAGTTGCATCATAATGCAGAGCTGAGCAGAAGGTGGCACAAATATTGAGTCACTGACTGATTCAGGGTGAAACATTTAGCAGTGAGGAACATTTATTGGGACTTTGGTTACTTGGCTTGATGCCTCTGTTCTTCTGAGACTGATTCTGTTTCCAGATGGCCTCTGAATATTTGCAGAAATAACAATACATGCATAAAGCATGTGGGAAAATTCCTCTTAAGGTAATAGAAAAGGAGGAAAGGATCCCACTTGGAAAAGCTCTGGTTATGATAGCTAGTGTTGTTTCTCTCCAACCTTGTTGCAACATTGTAAAGTGCCAGTAAAAGTAAGTTGACTTTCCAGTTCATGTTTGCAGTTCCTCTAACATGGTAGATTTCATAGCTAAAAGAAAAGAAATAATACTTATTTCCATTTATGCTTTTTAGAAACAGTGGTTTTGAACATGGTAAAAGCAAAGGTCTGGTGCGGCAATTCTAGAGCAGAGAAGTGCTGCTGACTTGCACAGGAGTTCTCAGATTGCCACTGAAAAATTTAATTCTGGTTTAATCTGACGCTTTTTCTCCTTCTATGTATTTTATTTTATGTATAAAAAGGTGAAGACACTAATTTTTCTGGCTACTTCTAGCACTTCAGAAAATACAAAAAACATCTCTCTTGCTTTATTTTAGAATCTGCCACCATTCATTCAAAAAAAAAAAAAAGAAGTCCTGATATCCGGACACTATAACATTACAAACATTATGTGCATGTTGAAACTATTATGTCCATTTTTAGGATTAATGCTTTTAATTTTCTACATATATATTTCTTTGTCAAACCCTTGCATCACTGAAGAACCTAAAATACCTTCAGATCTATGTAGGGCCAAATATTTTCCTTCTCTGTTCAACAGTCCCTGGTTGGACCAGGGTCTTTTAATAGCTCTTGATAATTGATTACATACAAAGACATAAACTATGTTTGCCACTGGGATTGTAGCCAGATATTTATTTTTGCTTAATTTTCCACTATTTTTTAACATATTTTTGTGAGTCAGATCAGTCAAATACTTATTAGTGTAATAAGATATGATTGTACTATAGGCATCTGAGTAAGAGGTGTATGCTTTCCTGCATAGAACCTATATTAAGAAATGCTCTATGATTCTCTGAATAAACTCATAATTCAGAATTTCAAATGTTCTTTAAATAATATTTGAGTAACTCAATGTATTACCAAAGAATTCTTTCACCCTCTTTGATATTCCTAAGTCTTTTGATTTCTTGGCACACCCAGAAAGCTTCACCTCAAGTGATCAAGGATGTGAATGACTTAAAACATTGTGGGAATTACCTTCTATCCTGATAAAATCATATAGTAAGTAATGCACTCATTCATTTTGAATAAACTTTCAGAATTTGAAGTCTGTTGGCACTGATTCTTCCACGATGTCATTTTCTGAAGCAGCCTCAGTACTCAGTCTGAACCACTTTGCCACACTTTTTGCTGCATAAATTATTAAGTTTTACTTTCATGTTTTATTTCATTTTTAAAAAATATCAATCCCCAGTTGAAGGAGCCCTGCTGTTCTTCAGTCTGTGGGACTCAGCAGACAGAAGTGAAGAAACTTTTTTATTTTGCTCTGCCAAGACTGGGTCAGTCAATGAAGCAGGCAAAATATTGAAGAGCTATCCACCTTCACCCTAGAGCAGAGAGAGATAATTCTTTGTTCTTGGCTGTTGTATTTCATGTAATTAAGATATATTTTTTCAATCATTCTGGGTGCATTCAAGTTGTAAGTGGCTCAGGATGCACACAGTGAATTATTATACTGTTGGCCTATACTGGAAGCTTTATGAGCTATTCTGCATCCTGATTTGTTAGAGGAAGATGAAACCCCATAAAAGTCAAGCTGAAAGCTACAAAAAACATTACTGCTTTGTTTTTCCTATTTATGAAGCACTGAACTGTAGAGTACTCTAATGATAGCTTGTATTAATTTTAACAAACTTGAAAATGTTGCTGACTAGTGTAACATTTAGGTACTTTTTCATTCTCTTTCTCACCAACCTTTAGCTTTTTGCTGGAGGCACCACATTTGTTATGTTACTGTAAGCAGATAATTACAAACAATTGTAAAATGTAACACTACCACTGGTAAAGTTGAGAGGCTTTTAAAAGTTTCATCCCACCCAGCTACAAAAAAAATCAATTTAAATTAAAATATATGGATTGTGAACATATCAGTTTTATTAAAACATAATCTTTTTGTTTGTTTGTTTTGCTTTTTAAATAGCTTCAATTCTGTTAAAAAATCTAGAAAACATTCTGTTTCCTAAAACTAGCATTTTCTGGTTCTTGTTTTCTACTTACACCTGAACACTACAATTTGCCTTCAGAAACTACCCATGGGATTTGGGGGGAAAAAAGTATTCCCTCTTCTCACAGATTGGTTTCTAACTAAAGGTTAAACTCTGTGGCAGTTGAATCTCAGGTGATCCTGAGTTGTCTATTGGAGGTGATCTTTAGCGTTTTGTAAGCAGGGCTTTATTTTGCAAAGACACAGGGGGTGTGTTGTGGGGGGGGGGGGTAGGTTATAATGCCTGATGTGTTGTACTGAAGACCTGAAGAAGAGAATACTAAAGAGGGAACAATCAGTGCTAAGAGAACAGCATGGGCACAGCAAGTGCCTCCTCATCAAATAAGTTTAGGATATGAAATAAACAACTCTTTCTTCATTCAAAACCTTAACCTGCAGCATCTACTGATGCTGCTTCAAACTTTATTTATGTCTAGGCAGAATATATTTTATATGTGTCCTGCAAACATTACAGCTCTTAATGCTTTCTTTGGCCTTTGTTCTGTATCCCATTATCCTGTGTGAAATCCATCTTGGGAGCAGACATTGGGCAAAACATTACATGAGAGTCAATGAAGTTGTTATAGTAAAACATAATGGGATGTGGACGATGTACTGGCCCTTTTCCAAGGATTAATTTTACCTTTTTTTCTTGAATTTCTGATTTCTTCCTTTGTGAAAGCTCCTCTATTTTTTAAGCTGTCCTTATGCTCCTTAGAAATTAATATGTATTTTAATCCTTTAGTAAAAATGTGGCAAGAATACTAGCAACAAGGTAATGTCTTTTCTGTTCTTTTATCTTAGCGAGACTACTTGCAGAAAAGGAAAAAGAAGGAAAAACAAATTCACCAGCACTTCATAAATATTATTTGTAAATCATATCCTCAAAATCATATTCCTTCTTTGTTTTCTTTCCTGTCCCATTTTAAGATCAGCACATGCCCCAGGAGACCTTGCAAAGATTGGAAATATGTTATGACCACTTTTACATTTCCATTCTACGCAAAAGAGTAATCAATATTGCAGCACTGTAGTTCTTTGATCCCTTGACTTTATTATGCATGGAGAATGCATATTGCATCCACAGGTGTTTACTAAGCTTGTCTTCATATGATTCTTCATAAAACTAAGAACAATATCCTGTCTTAAATCAGCAAATGGGGATGTATTTTATAGTAATAATTTTTTGAACATCAAGTTACATAATTCACTTTTACAGTCTGCCTAGCATTGACCTTTCAATATTTTTGTAGTATAATTTAATAATTTTCTGTCTTTTTCAACTATGGTAGTAATTTTTAGCGGGTTTTTTTCACACAATAAGTGTGTATGCAAGTATTTATGCATATTCTATTCTCTGTATGCTTCATGGAGGTCACATATTCAAGGAGAGCAGGTAGTTCAGGAAAAAATTCCTACAATACACACACACACACTCAAGAACAAATTATTTATGGCACAGTTTATTCTGATATAAACAGGAATCAAGTACATTGAGTGAATGGGAAATTTTTAGGCTAAATAAAAGTACTTCAGTTGTTGTCCTTGCACTAGGACGAGAAATAGTAACCATATGCAGTTTTCTTGCATATGGTAACTATTAATAGGTTATTAAAATAGCCTAGTGTTAGAACTGTGTAAGCAAATGTGAATTGCAAGATAGGAATAAGGTGTATGGCAAAGTGGTTGAATATCTTATTGCAGGAGTTGTAGACTGATTTCACTTTAGGTCAGTTATTTCCATTCCCCAGAACTCAAATCATAGCTTCAACAATCCTTCTTCAGCAATATTCTGCATTTGTCTCAAAAATGCTGTATTGTTAATAATGGTGTATTGTTTGAAAAATGCCCTTGCATTTTCAAAGTAGTTTTAAGAGGCAAAACCAAAAAGAAAGTGCTTTCTATCAAGCTAAATAAATGACTGAAAGAAGAGAAGGTTGTTGCTTTCCAACTTCTTTTGTATGTCACAGTTTCAAAATGTGATTAACTGGTTGTTACACTGTGTAATAAATATGCTTCAACTGAAGAAGTGTTCAATTGGCTGTTAACACTTTAAATTAATCAGTGTGTACCTCACAGCCAGCTAGAATTCATTTTTGTGACTGTAAAGTGCCATCTCTGTCATCTACTACTACAACATATATATAATATTCTCTACAAAACCTTTAAAATAGCTCTAAAGTGATCTCCAGGGACCATACTTGTCATAAGATAATTACTGTCCTGTGCTGTATGAAACTCTTGACTGCTCTTTCTGTTCTAGGGTATCCCAGGAGAATAATCACTGTATAACAATGTCTTTTCTATTGTAATTTAATATCTTCTTATGCTGATTGACAAAGCAGTCAAAGATTAATTTAATTTATCTTGTTCTTGTAGTCTTGCGGCACAGTTTGAAGCAAAAAGACATTGGGCAATGCTGCTCAGAGGTGTACAAGTGTCCTCCTTTCTGAAACCAGGCTTCAGCTACCTACATTTAAAATGGTATGCAGCATGACATCAGGTAAGATCATTTTTCTCAAGCACTTTTTATAATTAGGTTTAAGATCTCCCCAGCTATTTCTTAGCTGCACAAAGCATAGCTGCTGATATGGTTGTTAGATCTTTACATACCTGTGTGGTATATAGACACACAGGTGGAGAAGAGGCTGATATTCAGCATCTGGGCAATTCACAGTTTGGGTCTCGTTGGGGTGAGGTCACCACTGCCAGTGGGTGGGGTTGTACCAGGTAATCCAGATCCGCAAATATGGGACGGGGTAAATCAGGATGAACTCTGCAGGCTGACTTCACTGAGCAGGGAGGGGGAGGGAAATTGCTGAGGAAACCTCTGGTTATGTGTACTTTTTCCTGGGAGAATGACACAGCTGCTTCTCTTAGGCTCTCCAAAGGATGGGATATTCATCTTGGTCAGATAAAAACTTGGAACACAGCTTCTGGGGGTAAAAAGTTGCTGTTCCTGGCCACTTGCCACCAGCACTAACGTTCAGGTTCATACCACCAGTATTTCATGGAACAGTTTTTCACCTCACTCCCTTCCCAGCCTCTGTGGTGCCTATGCTACAGAACAGCACCTCCTCATTCAGGGGACAAAGCCTGCATTATTTTTAAAGACGTAATTATACATTTTGTAAGATTTTTTAAGGATTTATTTCCTTCAAAAGACATGGTATTTTGAAAGGAAAAAAGAAACCAGGTCAGAGGCAGCTTGGAAAGCACAGGATTGAAAAAAAAAAAAGCATTCACAAATGCAAATTAATATTTTAGTTGTCAAAAGAAGATGACTGCTTCTTAAATGTAGAATATTTGTTTAGCGAATGTTTTTGTGACTACATGTCCTTTTGAAGTAGATGCACCTCTTCACAAAAAAAAAAAAATTAAAAAAACCCCAAACCAACACCTTAATTTTTATTTCTTATATAATTCAGCAAGGAAGCATATGAAAACAAGGCTGGAAACCATTTAAACCATTGTTTGATTTATTTGGAGAAAAAAGTAAAGTTAAGTGAAACTTTCTGATTTCTCACTCTCCAGATGAAAGAGTTAAAAAAATAGTAATAGAACAGTGATTCATGATGAATTTTTTGATTTTTACTTAAGATATTTATTAAACTATTCTCTTTATTTCTCCTTTTTTTTCTCATATTATGTGATTTGTGGAAAAATTAATAAAAGAAATTACATACACAAAAGCAGCCCATAACTGCTGCATACTCAAATTGATAAATGTGAACCATACCCAGTGTGATATTTAACAGAAATGAAAATATGAAGGTACTAAAGTTATATCTCTTTTTTTTTCCTCTTCATTGGTTCTGTTATTGAATGAAAAGAAATCTGAATATGATGTATCTTTACAATGGCCTCTTACATAGTGAAACACCATTTAACGTTATTAAAATGTGAGTTATTCCTGTAATTGGAATTTTTTTCGACACTAAAACAATGATTGATGTACATAATATTCACTTGATAATTCACAGAAAATACAGTAACAGTAAATTTCTAAAAGCAATTAAGTTGTCTTTCGTTAACATTGCAATTACAAGCAAAGAATACTTATTAAATTAATAAAACTGATGCATATATAATTGAGATTGAGGTAGAAACTAATATAAACTGAATTAAAATGTATTTTTACATATAATAAGTTTCTAATAATACTTCTGCTTGCTTAGGCAGCATGAGCTCATTATATGCACCTTGATGCAGAAGTGAAAATATATGTTTAGGTTAAGAAATGCTAAGTTAATAGTTGTACTCAGTGATCTCAGTGGTATTTTCCAACCTCAAAGATTCTATATCACTAAAAAACTCAGGACAGAAAGGAAGTTTTATAATTAGAAAAGCCAGCCCAGTGCTTCTTTCTTTCATGCTTTAGCAGAGTGGTTTGTCTGTTTTCCACATAGAAATTAAGAACTTTTCATCACCTTATTGTTATGTTGGTTATCTGTTGTAAGATCCTGAAGATTATAAAGAAGGTCACAGATGGTATGGAAAGAGTGACTTATGAGCCTGGAGAAGCACTAAAAATCTCTTTATCATTTGAAAAAAATGAAAAATGTATTTGCTTGTAAAGACAAAGAAAATTAAAAGAAGGCTGAAAAAACTGAAAAGATAATGTGCGCAAAGCAAAAATAGGCTCAGAATGTAAGGGAAACAGTGTTGTGGTGACATGCAATGAGGAGTTTTATAGATAATTAAAAATAAGTGACTTGCAGAACCAACTGAAAAGCAGGAATTATATGAAGCCTTCCCATTCTGGTCAATAAACATTTTGCCATACTTTAGCAATGCATGTTCTATGGTTCCTATATATTTTACAGGAAAAAAAAGTTTAGAAAATACTGCTTCAAATTATTTCTACCACCATTTTTTTTATTATTAATACCTATTGTCAGTCATAAAGACTGAATACTCAGTATGTGAGGGAAAATATACAATAAATATACTTTAGAAATCTCTGAAATTGAGGTGAAATATATCCCAGCCCATGTCAGGGGCACTGGAACTAGATGATCTTTTGAGATTTCTCCTAACCCAGGCCATTCAATGACTCTGTGAAGATTCTATGAAAAGCTTCAGTCTTACTGCAATCATCCAAAGTTTCCTGCCTCTTTGTAGGTTACAAAAGAGAGGCTTCTTGTGCTTTTGCGTACTTAGACTTCTTGGATTCCAATTATTGTAGGTTCAGTGAAGTACCATGTGCTAAATATTTCTCTGATGTTGGTAGTTTAAGATTGTTTCTTGGAGAGAAAATTCTCTGCATGAAAGCAAAGCACTTTCTTTCAAACACTGTAGTTGTTTGAAGCTATTACATTGTTATACTGCAGCTTTGTCAAATTTTCCTAGAAAACTTCCTAGAGTGTGTTTCTAAGTAAATGACATTGTGTGCATATGTATGAATGTTTTTTCTAGGTAAATAGTGGCACTGAAGTCCTGCTCTGTTTCCTTCTGGAATTCCAAATAATCTTCCTAAAGCAATGTTTACTATCCATGATCAGGCTTTGGCATAACGAGTAAGAGAACCAAAGTTCAGGAAAGTCTTTGCTTCTCTGAGACTCTAGGTTTCCCTAATTTGTTCCCCAAATACTCCACATTAATATACCCAGATGAAGCAATAACAACAGGAGTTTTGCCATTGTTCAATGGGATCAAGGCTGCTCACCAATTCACTGCCCATAATTCAATGGCACAGTGTCAGCAGCAGAAAAACCCCAGCCTTGTCTTCACATACAACATGCCTGCATCTTTTCTTTCTACTGCTTTGTAAAACAAGTGAAATATGCACACCTGAGCATCCAGCTGTTACTGTTGGCAAGCCTCCACTTGCACAAGGTATAGAGGTGCAGGGTTACAAATTAACACCATCATAGTGAGAAAGTGATTCCCGTATTCTTTTTTGATTATTATTCCAAGTTTCTTCAAGTGTAGCAAAGCATAAAACTACGTTTTTGTTCTCTTCTGGATGGCAGGACTGACCTTCAACCAAATATTTAAGGAACTCTGCAGAGCCTGATGTGCTCCTCACTGCATGATTTGATGGGAAGGAAGCCTACCTCTACAGGAGGGCATTGAGAAAGTAAGATAAAACAGCACTCTGAAAGGAACAGCAGCAGGACGTATCTCAAAATATTATCAAAGGAAAAGTGTTTTCTTAAAGGGCACCAGTCTCTATTGCAGAGGTAATACATTTGCATTGCAATATTTTAGAAGGTATGTGATTTTTTGTGTGGTATCATGGCAGTAAGTCAAAATGCCACAGAAAAAAAGGGGGTTTTATAACCTATTGTATGTCCTTAAAACCTGCTTGAAAGTGTATCTGCCACTATGAAAAGCTTCAGCAGTTTAAAGTTCTACAGCTTTCTCACCCAAACAAAAAAATATTTCTTTCCCTTTTAAAGAAAGGGACACAGATAAGTATTAGAAGTACTGGTTGGAACTTTAACTATAGATGTTGTATAGAGCAGATGTGGTGACAGCACGTTGTAAAAAATATTTCTTTCCAGTCCCATTTATTTTCTTCAGAATGTATTTCTGAAGGGGTCATCTAGGCCCCTTACATATACACGTAAGGAACACTATTTTTAAAGAAAGGATTCATAAAACTTACTTTAAATTTTGATAGTTACACTCATACTGTCATATAATATTTTAGTGTGCATTTATGAAATGTTTGAATGTTCTATGATTATCATACTTGAATGTATAACATCAAGACTGAAGGCAAAGGAATGTCAGAAGAGATAAATTATGAGAATAAAAATTGCATAAAACTAGCCATCTAAGTAACAGTCAGGCATGGCACTGGCAACTGTCAAAACATATAATGATTATCATGTTCCAATTCATATCGGAATTATGCTATTGAGTAACTATGCCATGAACCCTGTACCTTGTCTGAATGTTATATTATCTTTCCCTGAGATTTAGCCAAAATTGTTTGCATTACTCTGGGCTTAAATTGTAACATGATAAAATGAACATAAACATCTAAATTTAAACGGTGTCTGTACTAGGTGCCCTGTTTAAAAAAAAAAAAAAGCTAATTCTCTCTCCCCCACAAAACAAAAACCCACCTCCCACATAATAAAAAATATAGCCATGACTAGATTTATTAAAATTAACCAAATTATTCTAGATATTGACAAACACATTCTGACTTCAAAATCCAAATGCAAATATATTATATGAGCTCTTAACTGTCCTGGTTTATCTGTGCATGACCAGATTGCCTGAGCATCCTCTTCTGCCTCAGTGCTTGTGGCATTAGAAATGTAGCAATACAGTTGCTGATGGTCCTTGTTACAGCAACAGTCCTTCACTGCTGAATCCCATCTCTGACAGGGGCCAGTCACAGGTGCATGGGGAAAATACACTGAATATATATCTAGAGCAGAGGCATGATCCTTCAGTATTTCCTCCAAAAGTCAACAATTTATATTTTGTTATAATTTTTTTTCCCATATCATATCCACTAGATTTTGATGGATGTTCTTTTATTACTTTTTTAATCATTTCTTATCCCATTTTGGTTACTACTAAGTGCCAGGACAAAGTTGTATGATTTACAGTTGTTATTTTCTTTCACTTGCTTTAAATCTGTTGCTTGATAGTTTAAGGGCATCAGATTGTTCAGATGTTTCAGCATAAAAAAGTGAATAGATTTTTTTTCCATTTAATTGAGAGCCCTCATAGTGCTCTCTATCAGATTCTCTCCAAGCTATCCCTTGTCCAAAAGTGGATAATATATACCTGCCTATATATTTTTATATAGAATCTATGCATTGGTTTGCCTCGTCACCCTTTGTTTGATGTCTAGGGGTTTTTTTAAATTTTTTTTTAAATTACTAATTGAAGCATGTGTAACAGAATGTATCAATTTTCTTTGTGCATTGTTGCAGAATAACCTAAATTTCTCTAGGAAGCTGAAATTCCATCAGTGGTCTTCCTTTCCTCTGGCATCAAAGCTGATTGAAAGTATAAGTAATCTACTTAACATGCTGGCAATATCACATTGAAATATTGAGCAAATATCACATGATCTGTGTGATTTATTACTATTCAATTTATTGATCTCTTATTGAGAATGATTTATTAGCATGTCTGACTGAAACAATTCCTCAGACTTATCTCCTATAAAGAGTGGTCTGGGTATGAGCTTCCCTTTGCTTCTCTGTACTGAAATGCCCACATTTTCTTCCCACAGCACTTCTTTCTGTATCTACAGTTCCATTCACCCTAAAATCACAGATATTTGTCACAGAATTGCATACAGCTATTGGGAAGGTTCTATGCTTATGATAAGTCTGTAAAATTGTTCATAGCCTTGGACTATTTACTAAAACATTCCTCAAATCTTTTTTTCCACTTGCATTGTTAATGGTTTCATATTAATGTTATGAAAGATAATGATTCTCCTGGTCTGATTTATTTGTAACTTTCCTATCTCTGATTTATTTTTGCTGTAAAATTCTCCTCTTTCATTATAAATGGCCCCGTTTTTCAGTGGCAGGGCCTTTTGTTGTAATGTTATTTTTATTCTGATTGGCTAGTGTGGTGCCTTTATCTATTTTCTGTGATCTATTTTACCCTGTCAGCTGTTCTTTGTAATTTCCATTTTTTTCAAGCTTCACATTTTTATATACCCCTGCTAATTGAAGGCAAGCAGATATGAGTAGTAGATACTGTTTCTCATAGTTCTGTAAGGATATAGGTGACTCTCACAAAGCCACTATTTGATAACAGTATTTTGAACCAAATCCTGCCCTTGACCCAGAACTAAAATTAGGGTGGTTTTTCTCTCTTTTTGCAAGTTCTGAAAGTAGTTGCTGTAAGTAGCAGTCATATATGACATCAAAAACATGTACTTCAAATCTGACATTTATCCACTATGGATTCTGTTTTCATTTATGGTTTTATTGACCATTTAGAACAAGATATACATTAATGAGTCTAACTGAGGCTTTCTTCTGAACTAAAAATTGATCAGTCAAACTTCTGATCCTGTTTACTTTTATGCAGTGAACTGTGTTTACTACTGAAATGCATCCCAGAATTACTTTGGGAACCTTAACTTCAAAAGGGACATGGGAAATCTCGTCCTCAGATAAGGAATGGTTTATAAACAGGAAGGGAAGAAATTTCTTCCATAAGCTGAAGAATCTGATATCAAAACAATACTTTTAAGTCCATGGTGTGATTCCTGGGGTGTCCTGTGCAAAACCAAGAGTTGGACTCGACGATCCTGATGAATCCAACTCAGAATATTCTGTGATTCTCAGAGATGTTTAAAGCAAATTTCACCAAAGAGTAGACATTAGGGATAGCCCTCAGAGGAACTGTAGAGTTTCGTAAGAGTGAAATAAAGTTGCCTACAGAGAATAATTGTGAATATTGTAAAACTTACTAGGTTACACAAGACTCAAAAGGTCCCCTTTCTCCCCAAGCAGCAGCATAGAAAATTGCTTTTATGGAGAGAAATATAAGCTAGAAATTGTGCTTTAATTTAGACTTTTGCCATGTGGTGTATTCTGTAATTTCATGTGACAAGGTTTCAAGATAAATAGAAGAAATAACTATCTTCCCACACTACTAAGGTAGGTCTCTGTTGTGCTGAGTCTGTGTATTTGCTGCAAGTTAGATTTGTACTCTAATACATAGAAAATACTCTTTCAAGAGAAAATAGAAAATACTATTTATTAGTAGAAAATGCTACTATCTATTTTCATACAAAATACTCTTTCAGAGAAGAAATACTCCAGTATTTCTTCTCTGAAATGTCAACCATAACCATGGTACTCCACACAAGATGCCATTATAAATGAAATGGTAAACTAAAGTACTCATTCTGAATTGCCTATACATGTAATCTGTAAATTACTTTCAGTAATCCATAAAAGGAAAGAGACTGTGCCATGTTAAAGGTTTTTCCTGTATCTCAAGTAGTGCAGCTCGGCAGTTGTATTTATTCACTCTGGGAAAATTTCCTAATGCTTCAGGTGAAGAAAGGTCTTCAGCATCTTATCCTTGTAGTCCAGATCTCCAAGACTGCAAGAAAAAGATGTTCCTGTAGCTGTTCAGATAAAATAGCCTCCTTCTTTGACAGACAATCCTAGAATGAATAGTTGAAGTTTGGGGAATAGTGTGGCACTAACAGGGAAGAAATGGAAAGTGTATCATGTCATTCTGATTTACTACATAGCACAATTGAAGCTTTTATATGAAAAAATCTGCAAAGTGAAGTGGGTACTTTGGGGCCTTTCTTTTAAAGATGGACTTGTAGCTCAGAACTCTCTTGATGCCATGCTCAGGGCAGTGTCATATGTAACATACATGTGCCATAATCCCGCCCCTCCAAACAATGTAACCAGGATGCTCCATCAGAAGAGGGGTCTCCCGTAGAGCTTGGTGTCAGACCTTATAGCTGCTCTATACACTGGTCAGCCTTAGACTTTGATGGCTACTCAAATGTTTACAGTGAATTACAAAAAGTTTACATTATCATTGTGAGACAGAAAAAGAACAAGCTTTTTCTTCAGAAATCCTAGCAATCATAATATAGAAAGACAAGTTTGGTTGCTTTATGATCCATACCAGAGGAAGATTTCAGCATTGCTGATATTTTAGTACAGCTGCATAGCAAGAAACAGTCAAAAGAATAAAACTGTGCAGCTGAGATACAAATATGCTCATAAAGCACAGAGTTTGGATGCTCAGTGAGTTTTGTAGCCCCAGTAATTCTCTCTTGTGTCATATCAAAAGCCTTAGGCACTCTTGTCCTATGATGGCATCTTGTTAGCAAGCAGCAGACCCCAGCAGAAACAAAGGCTTAGGGCAGCTCTGCCTAACTGCCCATGAACTCCAGTTTCATTACAACTCTGCCTAACAAGAGACTCAGTTACTAATTTGATTTGTAGAAGAGAAAACCCTGGCAAATTAAAAGCAGCAAACATTCCCAAGTGATTTGCTGCAAAGTAGAATAAATGAGTAACTGCTTTAAAAAAAATCATATTCCATTAATTTCACATAACAGCAAAAGAAGTTGGGTTTTTTCCTTGTTTATGGGTGAAATTGTATAGTTTGAAAACATCCATTATTGGAAGTATTGGTGATAAAGGTGGTTTATAGAAAATACTTGATAATAGAAGTTCTTCATGCCATTTAAAAGTTGCCATTTAAACAGTAGTATCAATGTCAGGGTACAAACAAGTCATCATTGTCTTATTCAAAATTGCTTCAGAGTTCAGGAGAGAAAGGTATTTGGAAAAGAGTAGGAATATTTTCATGCATAACATCCTTACCACACAATTTCAAGGTATGAGAAATATTTCTGTCATAGATATCTCACAGTCTAGAGAAATAATTGCTCCAACAACCAGATTCGAGATTAAACAACCTGGACATACTCAAAGTATGTTTTGCCATTGTTTTCCCCATAAGAGTTTTACAAGACATGGTAACAAGGGTTAACTGCAATAGAAGAAATTAAACAGATGAAAACTGGAACAGATGTGTCTATTCTAGGTTCTGACATATAGAAGGATTTGAGAATCCAAGATGCTTTGACCTATTTTGCAGGGTCAGAGCTAAGGCAAAGATCCTCAGCAATTCTTGAAATAGCAACATTCTTTTCAAATATAAAAATATAGAAAAAGGAGGATTCCAGTTATAATGCTAGACAGAATGAAACATTTCTCTTAAAAATGGCACTCTGTGCTCCAACTTATCATTCATTCCCCACCATATTAATGTTTTTTTCTGCAATTTCCATCACTCTTCTGTAAGCAAAATAAAACAGATGTGTCAATTTTCACACAGAAATCTCTGCATTTGGTGGTGAGCATCATTCACTGTTTTATTTCCCTTTCTTTTCAAAAACTTATTTCCTGTTACAGCTAAGCCAAAGTTTAAGTTGTAAAACCTATTCCTTTTCTGGTTTTAAAAACCAGTTTATTAATCTTTACTCATCAGGGTCACTACAGTGTAATGCTTAATTTATATTATTAATTCTAATTACTTCATTTGGTTCCTATTGCAGGCCTGAAAACCCAACACACACCTTCAATCACATCTGATGAGCCCACATGGTATTCTGACGTGCAACAGGAACCAGATGAACTAATTTGGATTATTTACCCAAGTTAAATGTGTAGGTATTTTCTGGACAAATAGCCAATTCTATTCAACTATTTCTCACAATCAGCACAAAGAACTAAAGTGAATTGGGATTATTATATAATTTCTCACAATCATTGAAGAAAAACACAAGTTCCCTCCTCAGAGGCTGCTTGGATCCTAGTACTTGTAAGGTAGTAAGAATTGCTTTAGGGCCAAGTAGCTGTGGAACAGCAGCATGGTTCAGACATGCATATTTTTATTTACTATGGTCATTGCAACAGAAGAATAGAACAGTGGGAGCTGATGGTATCTACTTTTTAAATATACTCTTCTTTATAATCATTACCCACCAGAGAGAGTTGCTCTAGAAATAATTGAAAAATAGTTTAATTGTGAATTTTGGCTTCAAGATATAATTCTTCTTCACCTTCAGCCTAAAGGAATAGGGACATTTTAGAAGTATGTGTACTGAAGTGAAAGATCAATCTTAATAAATGAAGTATGCCTTTTTATAACCATGTGTCATGCTTTTATCCTTTTTATAAACAACTTTCAATCCTAGGGTTCATGAGAAAAGCTAATGTGCAGGGCTCTGTGCCAGTCTAAGGGCATAGTTATTAGGATATGATATTAATGGAAATGACCCCTGTCAGTAAGACAGACTAGGCTGGCTTCTGAAGCCTATCTGGTCTTTGCCAGTTTCATATTTCAGTTGTTCCCTTAGGCCCATCTGTGCACTGGCACACAAAGTTACAGAATTAAAGGAATGTAAATTCCACCAGTAAAAGTATTCCCATAAGTAAAATAAGTTTAAAAGTTCAAACTTGATCAAAATTTGTTGAGCCAATGACTTTTGAATACTGAAGGCTTTCTTTTCTAAATGTGAGATTGGACTCTGCAAGAATCTTCAGTATTGGACTAATTTGATCTCCTATTTTGGTGGTGTGGTGTCTTGTTTTTGCTTTACTTCCCAATGCTCTGGATAAACACATCCAGTTTATGAATAATTTTTTTTATCTTTATTTGCAATTAAATTTTACTCTTCGGAATAACTCTATCAATCCTGAAATGCAAAGACATGAATCATCATATGTTAAACTGTTTGCCTTTACACCAACTTGTGGGAACTCAGTACATCACTCCGGATGTCCAGAGCTACCGAGACAACCCTTGGGGGGCTCGGAGGCCCTGGAATGTTGCCAAAAGTACCTGGTGGCTTGACTTTGATCCTTTTAAAGAAATGACACCTGAAGGTGAGGAGATGAGAGAATTTCAGGTCTGAATGGTGAGGGGATGTTATTCACTTGTTAGAACTTAAGTTAGAATGCACTGTACAGGGGGGTTTTATGTATTGTACAGGGGGGTCTAGAATTCTGTGCATGGATCAGGAGTCCCAAGATGGAGGAATTTGGGCGTGCCCTGTCCTTCTTCTTTCTTCTCCTTGGCATCAATATTCAGGATGATGTTGGCGTGTGTGGATTGGTTCATAGAAAGAGTACACTTGCCAACAAGGGCAGAAAGTAGTGGGAATTAAAGGTAAATATCTAATACGTAGTTTTCATTATAAAAGAGACAACCGCCTCGTGGGCGGGAGAGAGTGCCTTTGGCTGTCTTGCTGATCAGACCTCGGCTGGACAGACAGAAAATCTTTGTAGATAAGAAATAATAAACTCAACTGAAGACCTAAAAGCAAGAGTCCAGACTCCTTCTTCGAGAGCGCGGCCTACCCAGAACCACTTTTTCCCATGCTGGGGCAGAGACAAGGAACAGCCGACCCCGGCACCAACTATTTCCGAAATCCTCACTTTTAAGAGCAAATTACAAAGCAGCTTAGGTCAGCTCCACAGTTTTTAAATTGCAACTCTTTATCTTGGTCACCCGTTGCATTATTCTTTCAGATGTATAAATTACAAGGTATTTTTTAAAAATTAGTTGCTGGGATATTTGAAGTTGTTTGGTTTTCCATTGAAAGCAAGAAACTTCACACTTAAGGTGAACTGTATATAGGACAAACTGAAACAGCCCTTAAAAATATTACTGTCTATATGAATTTTCAAGTTCCATGTATGTAAAACACAAGTGGAGTAACTGGGTGCATTTTACAGTATCTATTTTATCTGTCTCACTCACAAAATATAATTACCTATCTCTAGGGTATTACAAGAAAGGACAAAGCTCAAAATACTTGGAGAGAAATACCCTAACATCCTGGGACTACATTTCTTGGCTTGAAGGATAAAGTTGTAGTATCTTATTTCCTAAGGTTATATAAAATAGTAATATATTCTAAATATTTAGATACTTTATTATCTACAGAAAATGAATATTTTTTACAAGCAGCTGCTGAGACTCATCGATTGTTCATCCACATTCTGCTTCAATGCCAGTGAATGTATTTTCAACTAAGATCTTTTGTATCAAACAGTAGGCAGATTAAATGCAATTTATTAAGTTTGAGGCAGATTTCTGAGTCAACTTGACAGCTGCATCTTTTTGAAAATCTACAGGTAGCTGAATGAGAGGCATTTAGAACTTCCTTAAGCTTAAAATCTAAATGAGCAGCAGCGTGCCTGGGGCGGTGGTGAAGAACTAGGGCAGATTCACTGCCTTAGAAGCCAATAAAGGCAAGTTTGCTACATGCTACAGCAACTGGCAGGGGAGCACATCCATTCAGCACCTGCTTTGGTTCAAGCTCCATTCAAGCTTCTCATGGGCAGCTCATCTGATAGCCCTGAAGGAGAGTTTAAATTTGAGTTAAGTCCAAAGAAAAATCGAACAAATGTTTTGTGCCTTGAAGCACTAGATAGAAAGAAGTTTTATATATTACATGAAGTAACTAACATAGATTTGTATATGCTTTACATAGTTTTATAGGTTAGTCTTCTGCTAAGCTGACAAAGGAATGCCAGCAAGCCTGCCACCATACCTTTTTTCCTAGCAGGAGATGGAGGCACTTTGGATGCACTGTGATGTGACGGGTTCTTTACTGGGAACATCCTTAGTGGTCACCGTTCCTAAGAGTCCCAGTCTTAGGTACTGTGGATTTTGGTCTTTAAACATAAATTAATAATAAGGAAGAGTTATTATTACATTTACTGTTGGTGCAATTTCAACTTTAAGTTCTTTTCTGCCTTGATTCATCTTTTAAATCATTGGTAAGGCTTCCACATTGTGAAAGATCATCAAAGCATGTGCTTTGAAGTTCAAAATATATTTATGCAGGTGGCCCCCATCATAATGGCCTTAAATTGGGACCGGTTATCCCAGTTTCACACCAGATTATCAGCAAGGTATATAATCTCTGCCTTAGGCTTTCTTACCAAGAATTGTCCTTTAATTTAATTTTAGCATTATCAGCTCATGACATGGTATTCCAGAGAGAAATGTCATGTTTCAGACACAAGCTGTAATTTTTAAAAAATATTATTTGTGTCCTGTTTTTTTCTATATTCAACTGCACAGATAAAACTGCATGAAAATAACATGGGTTTTTTTTCCATTCCAACTGGTCAAACTAGAAAGGTTACCAAGGCACTTACAGCAGAAAGGTATTTCAGGAAAGCTAATTTCCTTTTCCTATTGTTATTTTTCATAGAGGCAACTTTCTCTAAAGTGTTTTTAGAGATGAAGAAAGAACAATTGGAAGGAAATTAAATTCTGGCAAGCAGTTTCCAAGTTACTGTAGAGAAAGGGTTTTAGAAGCCTCACACAAATTTGGAGTTTCTCTCCAAAGGATATGTCTGCTTTTTCAGATTTGAGAAAACTGAGATATGTCTGAAACCCTGAAATATGAAAAGAAGAAAAGTTACTTTCTCAGCACAGAGAAAAGCTATAGATGTTTCATAGAGATATAAAGGGGGAAAGGAATATTCTGAGACTGAGGCAATTTAGTCAATATATTCTCTAAGGTAAATTACAAAGTGATTAACAACATGAATTAGACCCAGGGCATACAGCCAGGGATTTATCTCCTCTAATAAGTAAGGCATGAGAAGGGGCTATTGCAATGATATTATTTAAAGTTTCACTGATTGCACGTATTATTGGAACATTTGGCCTGATCTTTGTAGTAACCAGTCTTTCTTTTTGACCGAGATAACCTTCATTGAATGAAAAAATATTCCTGAATAAAGCAAGTCTTCAGGAAAAACAGAAGGTGGGTCCTCCCATCCTATTAATTAAAGCATGGCAATGCATAATCCCACTCATTGTTAAAAATGCATGCATTTTCTCATATGAGGGTCTGCAATTTTAGATTTCCAGTGGCTGTTTCTTAATCTTGTCCTTTTTGAGTTTCATGCAGTGTTTTCTCCCTGTAAAGATACTTAGGCACTACTTGAATTACCACTGCTGGTGGTGGGGAGGGAGTGGTCAGATGGGAAAAAGCCAGCAGTTGCAAGGTCTCTCACTGCAAGGTGTTAGTTTGTCATGCCCACTAAAAAATACACCTAATTACTCACCAGTTTGATGTGTTAACATTTAAATCTTCTTACTAAGGTTAGTTAAGCCCATCCTACCATGTATTTTTCACAATGCCTTTAAATTACCTTATAAGATATCTATATCCTGTATATATTAAGTTTCTACTTATTTATTTTCCATTTTCTTCTCACTGTTTTCTTATACTGTTAAGTATTGTCCTCACATTGTGCTGAACCAGGACATACTTTGCATGTCATTCCTACCTTGGTATTGTTGACACATGATTCTTGCTGTCTAGCAGCCATCTTTTTTCAAAAGGGTTTCCAAATTTCTTTTGACATCTTTCTCCCACAAATTCAAGAGCAATATTTTTCTCTATCCCATTTGACTTATGATGACCATGTTTTGGAGGAAATCACTCCTTTGGAAATCTGTGTATTAATACAATTCTTAGTGTCTGGGACTATATTCTTTTTCTTTGTGGAGAAATAGGTGGGCACCTGCATTATTGCTATTGGTCTGTAGGGTTTGAAACAATATCCACTTCTGTTATTATTAATCCTTAGTGAGCATAATGATGTCCAAATTAAAATAGAATTGCAGTAAAAACAATGTCTTTTGAGCTTGAATGTTTACTTTTTATTTAGCATTGCTATAATTCCCCTGTTTGGCATCTTATATGCTTTAATCAAACTGTATTTACCAAAAACCAATTTTTCTTTATGTATATTGGAAGACCAGTTAAGAATTACCTTATCCTGGTAATGCTTTCTTTTAAGTTACTATTTTCAACTATTTTTATAATCTTTCTTAATTACCACATGTTTTCTGAAACTATATTTTAAGTGATTCATATGCATTGAGGTATTACATTATGAGTGCTTGATTTAGGTACAGATTTTTCATGTAGAGAGTAATTCCCTCTTTTTTTTATGCCACCTTCTTTATCTTGGTTAGCAGCATATTGGTGACTTTTTAGCATTGCACTGGTCTGACTTTTTCTCACAGATTTCGGACAAATGCTTTGCTCTTCTCACGAGTCATAACAATTCTTTTCCTTAGCAAAACAACTGCCGTTGGTTACACAGTCAGTTTTACATTCCTTCTCGGCTCAGCTGAACTTGTTTGCAGTATGCTGAGTAGATGTTTGCATGACAGTTGTCATTTCAGCACCCTTTTCTCCCTGTTGCTAATACAACAGCCTCCTTCAGGTCCAGCTAGTCTCTGAGACCACGAGCTGCTTATAATGGCATACTTTAGCAAAAGTATGCCATTAGAAGCAGCACACAACTTTGGAATTTCATGAAATTCAGTGTTGCTTTTTCACTTTTGCTCCAGGCAATTAACACAGTATCTTGTGCTTATTCCTTCACTCTCACCTGGGCTGTAGTAATGATTCCAGCTTCTTATCTCCCATCTCTGAAATACTGCATAAGTACATACATCTCTTAACTGAAGAGCTTACAAATTAGAAGGGTACATTTTAGTTCAAACAGTACTTCTCAGGATTGATCTTACTTCAGAGCTTACTTAACCTCTAACACCAAGACAAATGGAAATTCACTACCAACTCCCAATGTATGTTTCAGTATCTAGTGTTTAAATGAATATTTTCAATGAATGGAGATGGACTGGGTATGATAGACCAATAACTATATATGAAAACGTACTGTCAGCACTCTGTATCTCCCTATGAATGGGAAGTACCCCTTCCAAAATGAGCAGAGGATGTGCATGCCTGTTGCACATGCAACAAAACTGGATGTTCTCCCTAATTGCTAGTATACTGAGTGACCATCACACATACAAACAAACAAAACTGGTTTCCATAGCTCATTTGCTTTTATAAGTATTTTTAAAGGTCACAGCCCTGAAAATTCTATCACCAGAAAGTTGCAGAAGTGACACACTTAAATGAGAAATAAATGTCATTGCTAGAGTGTTAATTACCAGTGAGGACACTCTCAGAGAAGCATGGGAGGATACTGGTAATTTTTTTAATCAGCCAGGAAAAACTGGGGCAATGCCGAAGGAATCTTCTCCAGATGTGATTTAGGAATTTAAATCTGGACTCCTCAACTCAGTGTGTTCTTTGCTTCCTCTAGAACAAGAAGTAACCCACTGTAATCAGACAAAAGCGAGTTCTTGTAAGTTTCCAAAGTGAAGGTTCACAAAGCCATAAGACTGTGCTGTCCTGTGCAACAACAAGCAGCCCCCTCTCTCAAATGCTTCTAATTGGTTTAAGAGACTATTCTCCTATGCCTGTAACAAATAGTCTGAGCTGTCTGTGACACTCAGTGGTTGATCCAGATTAATAATTTCTCATCTGAACTCTGTTTCACAAATTCAAGAGCAATGCAGTAAACTGGTAGAGCATTTTCTTTTGGGTATCCCCAATGTGAAAAGAATAATTGTATTAGAAATCACCTATTCTCCTTCTAAGATAACCTATCCTGAACTGGGGAGCATATACAAGCTCCCTGGCATGGGGAGAATATTCAAGCTTTACTCATGACATTAGCTTCGATGTTTTTTTTATTTTTCATAAAAGAACTCAACATTGGTAGTACAAAAATAGCCTAGAATTGTTTTAATTTTATGTCATTATTTTTGTTCATATTATTTTAATGTGTATCTGAACGTTAAAATTTATAATGCTTAAAAAGTAATAAAGAACAAAACAGCTTTCAGCTTTGGAAATTAGATCAATGCTTCACTAAAAATTGATGTACATGGTTCTTTGTATTTTAAAGTACATTTGTGAATAGGAAAAAATACCCATTGCTTTATGAAGCTAATTTTGGAATGATACTTTAGTAAATGAATGACTTACACACTTCATCTCAATTAAGATGCTTTATACTGAATGACGCTTTTCTTTGGCATACAAAAGTATTTATCTAAAATCAAACATGCTGATTGTCCCCAAGACACTTGATTATAATCTGAACTCTTTGTGAAGTGGCTTTGTTTGTATGATTTCCTTTCTGAAATGGATTTTTTCCCCTTGCTGTGACATGATATAATCTACACTAAGCAGCAATGAAATTTGACTGGCACACTACAAAAACAACAAGCTATTTCAGGTAATAAAACAGGCTTCCTGACACACTTCAATTGCAGCTTAGTTTAAGAAATCACTGTTCTGTAGGGTATGCTGGAACTAAGTTACCCTATAGGAAGCTGGATGCTCTCACACATTACATTTCTGAATCTCTCTCAGCAGCAAGTGTAAAGCTCATGCTTTTGGCTCCACCATGGAGCTACCAATTGTAACTGCAACTGCACTGTTGACACTCATCATACCACTTGAATCCTAAACATAAGCGTGTTTATATTGCCATCTCTACACTACCTCTGTATACTAAACCTTCAGAGTCACAAGATTTTAAAAGAACATGATGTTTTATCCAGAAATACTTACTAAGAGTAGAAAGGCTGCTAAGCTATCAAAAGTCTAGTTTGCAAAGTCAATGCATTTTTGAGACATTATTTAGAAATACAAACATGACAAAAAAAAAACCTTTTAGATGATCAATGGAGAAGCTGTTTTAGTACATTTCTATTCATCCAACAACTCTAACTTTGTAAAATTATTTAACCTCATCATCACTTTCCTATGTTTATGAAATTTGGCTAATAATAAAAAATATGTTTTCTTACTGAACTATCTCAGGGTGTATATCAAAACTGCAGAATTGTAGTCTGCTTTGGTGAAGCATTTTGTTGTTGATTCCATCTTGAAAGCTGTTATACCATTTATTTAATGTTTCATACTGTGTCATTTCCACACTAGCCTCAGCTATTAAATTCTATTGCTGTCTTCCACAATGGGCTCTTCCTCCCATGCCTTTAAGAAAAAATAGCTTTAAAAATAACCTTTCATGCAGTTTGAAATATAACAAAATGATTGCACATACTGACACATTGATTATTACTCATTTCCAAGTATTCCTTCAAATGAGGACATAACAGTTCACATTGTTAGGCTCACTGTATTTTAGACACAGGCAGCTGAAACAGGAGTTATCAGCTTTAGGACAGCTTTAGGACATGCTCTGTGTGTATGGGAAGGATTCATCAGTTGTTCCACCTGATACAGATTTGGGTGTGTAGCAACCAAGGAGAATTACTAACCAAGCCTGCCTGTGATAGATCATATTTCAAAACAGATTCTGCTCCAAAATATTGGCAACTCATGCATGAGTCCCTTTATGAAGTTCAATTTTTCAGAATTTTAAACATTTTGTCACTATGCCATATAAATAAAATAAAAATTTGTAACATCTAGCTCCACCTTACTTCAGGCATCCTCTTTCTAAAGTAGGCTTTCAGAGAGAGAATTTTCTGAAACTTTCTGGCAATTAATGTTTTGATGAACTTCAGTGGACCTTTGCAAAATACCAGACATTCCAGCCATGAAAATCACAGGATTTGAGACCTTGTTAGACTGGGAATTATATGAGGCAAATTCCCACCAAAAGTAGAATTTTCATGTTTGAATTTACACTGAGGAACTGTGGCACTTTTCACTTTATCAAGAGTGTCCTTCTACAGTGACACTGACCGAAACTACTCAGGCTGTGGACACAGATTTTTTTGTGTCAGAAATAAGCAAACAAACATCTAAAGAACTATTTTGTGTTCTGATTCCGGACCTTTGATCTGAACCAGCTAGAGATGAAATAGTAAACTTGTGGGACTCAGTACACAGTGAGTGACTCAATAGGAAGAAGCAGCATTATTGCTTCCCTGAAAAGGCACTTTGACCCTTGGTTTCAATAGCAGTTTCAGCTGGACAGAAAAAAATATTACTTTCTGTGTTATGCCTGCTTCCCTTTCTTTTCATTTAGCAGGTGATTTGTCAAAGGGACTAAGCCATCCGAACCTTCAATTGTAAGCATTTTCAAAAGGATCCAGTTTAGAAATACTAATTCTTAAACGAACAATTTGAAAACTAGGTAAGAAAGTGCTCCTGGCTCTTGGCTAGAAGTGTAATACAGAATTTTGAGAATTTCAGAGGTAGGAGTAACATTAACCAGACAGATGCAATAAGTTAAAAAAAAAAAAAACTAAGTTGCTTTTTCTCTAATTCTTGTCTACTAGAATTTTCTCTAATTTAGTCTACTAGCCAAAATTTCATTCCAAATTTTCTTTTTTTTTTCTCTGGGCATTTTATACATTATATTGTCCCAAAATATACTCAACACAGTTTTACTTTTTTTTATTCTACTCCTTAAGGTATTCTATATTTTCCTATATTCCTCAACTTCTCCTTTGTTGGTGATGGCTCTCAAAATGTTATTTGCATATACTTCTTTTGGTGCCATAATATATTAACATAATATTCAGCAGCACTTTTACCAAAGACTGATGTTTGATCATCCTCTACCAGAGCTGAATTTCACAAAGTGAAGATAGATTTATGGGGAAAAAAAAAGTATATCTAAATTGTAATCTGAAACATACCCCCTAAAGATGAAAAGATGTATATTTCTCAATTAACTTGACAGAATACAGTCAGAAGTTCAAGAATAGAGAAGAAGAAAAAACAAGATACAAAATAACTCATGCCAATAATAAAAAGTGCATATAAATAGAGGCATATATGCACATTGGCTCCTCTTTTCTTTTATAAAAATATTTCATACAGGATATGGGTGAGTTTAATAAATTATTGGCCAGCACTAGACTGACCAATGACTGACATAGTGTTGCATTATTGATAGCAAAAGCTAGGTAAGCTCGGGGTAAGCTTTCCTTTCTTGGAATTTTTTCCCATTGTCTTCTGCACTGACAAAAAACCCCTATTATCAAACAGGTTTCAGTCTTTCTGAAAATTAGGTAGCATAGATGTGCCTTTAAAAATATATTTATGCAATTATGCTTGTTAAACCTACCAAGAAAATTACTGATAGCAGCAAAAGCACTTTGTCTACATGCTGTCTGAGAGCATCTCCCCCAAAACATACCCTTCTGGCATGATTTTTGGATACTTTCCAAGGTGTTCAAAACCTGTGCTTAGGTAGTTTTTAAGTGCAGATGCACCCGCCTGGCCAAGAGCTATGTATTAAAAGCTGTTGGAACCCAGATACAGAAGAAGCTTTCCTGTGAAAAAGTTGGTGGGTGCTGGTTACAAAACAGACTCGTGTGAAAACAGGTCCTTAGCTGCAGTGGCCTAGGTCAGCAATTACCTGGTAACAGCAACAAGCAGGTTCATTGACACACACAGTGTCAGTTACATCTTCACCCAAAACCAGACATAAGCAGTGCTCAGAAAACTCCTCAAACACTGAGGGATTTCCCCCCTGCCACCCTGTTTTCATCAATAAAATTTGTGCCTCTCTGCAAGATAGAAGAGTATGTGTCATTGTTATTCATGGAAACTGTCAGGCTTTTTAACTCTGCTGAGAAACAAGAAGAGTGAATGACAGATGGTGCTTGCTTTCTTGGCAGTTCTCTGCTAGCAGAGTGCCATAGTATGAGTCCTAAAAGAGAGAAGAAATTATAATTTTACTGGTTCTTATACATAAACATCATCTGAAGAGAGGCCTTTCATTGTGAAGTAGCCTGATTTGTCATATTAACTCCTATGCATATAGGCTGATACTGTCTTCAGTCTCAGATACCAAATGGTCCTAAAAAGCTTGAAACATTTATATTAGGTGTAATACCACTAATGCAAGCTGCTTTAGTGGCTTCCTAAAAGCTGGAAAGTATTTAAGTCAAGTATGAAACCTTGAGCAGATGATCTTCAAGATTTTATAAGAAACTTCAAAAGTCCTGCCTATTGCTGAGGTGTTCAAACTGTAGTTTCTTAGTATGATATGTTTTCCCATGCTTATTATATACTCTTCAGGTCAAAAACATGAATCAGAGCAATACAATCCACTATTAGACATGTGCATGTGCCAAGGTCTGCAATGCAAGGTCATTTAAAGCATGGGAAGGAATAAGTGAAAACTCCTCAACTAAGCATGTGTGTGTGGGAACACAGGTAGGCAGGAGAAGCAGGATGATGGCTGAAAGGAAAAACTGAAACAGAAAATTAATTTTGGGCTTAGCAAAAGTGCTTGTGTACATTGAAATGGATGGAGTACTTAATGTTGAAACGGAGTATTTTCTTTGAACTTTGTTTAAAAGGTCTAAGGTTTTTAGCTGCTTCAAATTTTAAAAGTTCCCTTTCAGTGTTCATCTTTTAACCTTTTTTTCCCACAGTTTGGTGAGGGTGGGGTTTCTGATGTTTTGGTTTTTAACCAATCTGTTTACTTCTACATCAACTCAGAATATTTTTCCCATTGAGTAGAGTCTATAATTACACCAGAAAGCTTAATCCTACTTTTTTTTTCTTTCTTCTCTACGATATAGGAAATTGTAAATGCATATACTTGGAAAAGGTTCTAGAGATTTTGGGATTTACTACTTGACAGACTTCATTAATCACTTTATAAAGAGCTCTTAACATTAGCTATTCTTAAATTTATCATTAACTTCAGGATGAATGTTTTTTGAAAATCCGTTTGGCTCTATTCTTAGCTATTTTTTATCCTTGAACATTCAATGATCATCTTGATATTGTACTAAAGGACTAAAATTAGCTCCCCAAGGCATGGAGGGTCCTCAGTATCCTAGTTATAAAAAAATGTTTCCTCTAAATAATGAGGTGGGGAATTTTCTGAATTACATTTCTTAGGATTGGACAGTATCACAGAAAAATGTTTCTCTTTCAGAACGTTAGCTTTGAAAAAATATAAGTTTGCCAAGCCACACAAACAACTACTGTTTTTTTACCTTTAGCCTGATTCACCTCTCATGTACTCCCGACTGCTGCAGCTAAAATAAAGGGGTTCTTCTTGTCACTTTTACTAAAAACTTCAAGCTATATGAATGTGTTCAAGAGCTCTAACTCAAAAGTGATAGGACAGGACAAAACTCTTATTCATTTACATTGCAGCAGCAGCAGTACATTTCAGCATTGTCTAAGCACTATGAGCTCTCAAGTAAAGTTTCTGCCGCCCCAGCAGCTGGTGCTGCTTCTGATCTTCTGGAGTCACAAATTTTCTTTGTCTGCAGTTTCTTGATAGTTATTAGCTAGTCTTTTATTCAGAGTATGAGGGGAACACTCCCCCCACAAAATATTAATTACCCCCCCCCCGATTCTTTAAATTTAGAACCTCTTACACGCATGTAAGATTTTTTACATCTGATAGTAATTAGTACTTGATTTTCTCACCTTTCTGCTAATATGAAACTCACTGAAATTAAACATTTAAGTTAAAAATTTTCTATCAGCTTTTGATGAAACTCTTTGGTTAGTTTCATCTTTATTTCCTTTATAATATCCAGTGATGTTTGTATGTCTTCTGATTGAGCCTTTAATATATTCTGAGTCCTACTACAGTGGAATATCCTATGAACCTGAATGGAATCTGAGACTGAAAAGACAGCTTGTGATCTCTGAATTGCAATATCTGAAAAGTCTTCCAGTTAATATGAAGGCTATTTTGAAACATGAATAACAACTTCCATGGGAAATACAAAATATATGGTTAGTAAGACTGTAGATCAACCTGACAGCAGCTATTGGTAATAAAGATACTAGTAAGAATTTTTTCTGAGTGGCATTCTAGTCCTTTATGTTCTACCTTGGCTTATCTCTGCTCTTCAGCATTTGCATGCAAAATGTCAAAGATGTTAATCATAAAAAAGCAGAAAAATCTCTACTGATATCCCTCACAAAAATACTTTCTAATATACTTATCTTCAGTGTTGTTTCTTTTAGAATTTATTTTCTTACTTGAATATGGTAGAATCAATATTGCAAATCGCATTCACACAGCTCATCAGAAATCACTAGATTTAGTGATTAGAATTTTAAATAAAACAAAATTTTCTTTTTAATGATGGAGCAGTATGCAGTCATTAGAACACAGGTTATGTAATTGCTGGGTTGTACCCAAAATAAAAGGCCATCATCTTGCTTTCTGTGGCATCTATTATGCCTTTCTACAGTACATGATGGAATTCAATGAATTAATGTTATAGAAATGTGCTGCTTCTTATTTGCTTCATGTTTTCATATACATATATACTAGAAATTTGCAGTGATGGAACTGGAGCTGTCAGCATTATGATCTTCATTTAAATTCTCTTTGACAATTTCTTCAACTACAAACGCAGAAGGTATTTATACAGCATTCATTGTCCTAGGTTGCCACAGAAATTGGCAACCATTGGTAAGTTGGGGAAATACTACATGTAATTTTGAACTCTAAACAGCAAAGCAACATTTTAGTGTGCCCACTTCTCAAGCTGTTGAGTTCTGTCTTGAGCTCTGACACAGCATGGAGAGGAAAAGATGCAGGTCATTACTGTGTTTGAGGTGACATGAAGTGTCTGTGCAAGCCACTAAAGGGATTTTTCCAGACATCAAAGACATGCAATGTACGCTAGGGAATGGCTGGAACATAGCAAGGGTTTGGGGTATGTGATACTCAGCAGACTGGGAAAGAATGAGGATGACAGAGGTATGAACAACCTGGTGCCATCTCACCCATCCATCCTTTTAAATTTTTAACTGAAATAAACTATTCCCAGTGCAGGACCCAGGCTTAGTCCAGCCCGGCATCAGCTCAAAACAAAACAGAAGGCAAATGAGCAGCTAAGAAGTGTGGAGCTCCCTCTAGCCCATTCTGCTCTCCTGTTTATCAGCGTAGACATCTCTGAAGTTTGTTGGCGATGCCTCTAGTGAAAAATCGGAACTTAAGGTGACATCTGCTACCTTTTAATATATTCTGCACATTTTACAAGTTTGGTGAGATGAGACTTTCAATCTTGTTAAGGAAGCTTTGCAGAATGTACTGTTTTATTTCCAGTTATACAGCGTTATTTTAGATCCAACCTGAATCAGATTGTGTGATAAAAGTGTGAAGGCTCTGTGCATTATCAGGAGACCCTTGCACGTGAAAACAGTAATGTTGATGTGAGGTCTTACTAGATACCTGGAAAATGTATAGCAAGGTTGCTGAAATGGAATAGCAAGAAGACTGAAAAGGAGGGCTGATCTTAGGAAAAGCAAAATACTTTTCCTAACTACCACAGAGCTGAGTTTTTTTCTGTTCTTGCAAAGCTAATGCTTCTGTTTGTTGAAAAAGATGATCTAAAAGAAGATAACTTTTCTCATCCAAATTTCTGCAAATGCCATGTTCCTGTACCATATTTAGGCCCAAATTACTGTGGATTTGTGTGAAAGGAAGAATGAGCAACTATTTTTCCTGACATCAGTGTTTTATGATTACTGAGCTATTTAGAAGTATTTGACATTGTACTGATTTTGTCTCTCAAAATAAACTTTTCTGATTACCCTTACATTTCAGTGATTTCTTTTGTGCAGTAATGAATCTGCAGCTTGTGAGGTAACTGGCAAAAAGTCTGATCCATCAGCATTTTTGTTTGCTTTCTTGAGTTTATAGTGGCACAGCAACAATGAAGAAGCAATCATCCATCATCCAGCTAGTCAAACAGAACAAAGTTGTGAAAGTGGAAATAATTCATGTTGTTATCATTACTTATTCAACTTCCTTGTGACTTTTCTGGAGTTTTTCTTCTAAATTGTAATCAAACTGTATAATTCTGGAATAGGAGTGATGCTGTTTTCTAAATGCCAAAGGTTTGGGGGTGGGATGGGACACAAAACTTCCTCAATAATATTTTCATATGATTTAGGTTTTTTTCATTTTTATAAAACCTTTTTATAAGGTAATGGACCTTTAAGAGTACTATGACTATAAAATTTCCACTAGCTAAAAATAAGAGGTCCTCAGATTTACAAATGTTTCAATTTTAATAAATGATTTTAGTATACTTCTCAAGTAAATTTTCTGGCTCTATGCAATATTGATAAATTTAGTAATGTAAAAAACAGAAGCCAAATTTCAAGAATCTTGATAAAAGCAACTTATCTTGAATTTACTCTGGGAACTGAAGTCTCAATTTTCTATATGCATAGGTGGGCTCCTAGCTTTCCCCTTCAGCTGAATTTCTTATTTAGCTTTGAGAACAAAAGTTTGATTCCAGGAAAACCCCAACAAATGAGATTTACAAGACATATTCCCACAGCAGCAGTACAAATATGTGATGATGATTTTGAAACTTGATGACAAAACTGGAGACAGAGGAGGACCAAATGACTTAGTCAATTAAAAAAAATGTTTTATGTATTGTTGTTTATAGCCAGAGTTTGCACATAAATATTTTTTGAGGTGAATATGTTGAAATGTTTCTCTGCAGAAGATATTGAAAATAAAGGTTCTCTGTGGGAGTTTCGAGGATCTTGAATTTTGAACTTTTGCAATAGAGTACTTTTTGTTTCACATCAAATTTCCATTTCTACTCTGCTACCAGCATCATGCCTTTCTCTTGAGGTTTAAGTGAAAAGAAGACAAGTGACAGAGGATGTGAGATGCTCAGAGAGACCCTTGGATGTCTGAGGATGAAAACCAGGTGTGATAAAGCATGTCAGTACCCTAAATACCAGAATCTCCAATTGTTTGCAACTCTGTTTCAGATTAGGGTTGTACTAGCAAAAGGACAGGTCCCTTTGCCCTTCTTCTTGCCTTTGAGAGTGGCTTGCAACAGTTTCTCCCACTAAGCAGATTGAAAAAAATCACGGGAACAGACCATTTTACATCCTGCATTACCCAGAGGTAAATACTATAATCAAAGCAAACTCCCATTGCATTACCTTTATGCACTCTTTTATACAGTAATATTACAGATGGTTAATCATCATTTTACTAGATTCATCCTCTGCTTAGAGCACATCAACCTCTGATGTTTGTAACAGTGAATGTGATGGTGGGTACTTTTTCATGTGAGGGCAGACTTTCTCTTCCACAATAAATGCACTGAATTGTGGATTTCCTGTATGAGGAGAATTGATTAGCCATGACCTGAGGTCCCTTTTGAGTCATTCTATACATAAAAATATAATCTCAGAAAATTTACCTTGGAGGACTTCAGCTTCTCGGTTTGAAATGCATGGCTAAACAGCTTCTCATGTTCATCTTCTTTGCAGTTCTTAGCCCTGCTAGGGTGTTTTACACTTTTGTCCTAGGTAATATCAGAAATATTAGTGGAAGTTTTGTCTTCAGAGAATATGGAAGAGTGGAAATGAAAATACGTCCCCAATACACTAAATTGTGCCAACATGCAAATGGTTTCAGGATGCTGCTCTTTCATTATTTATCATTTATGGCTAGAGATTTCAAACATCAAATACCTGAAGGTTTGAACATATTCCCACTGAAGAATTCGTCTGTTCTGCAGCTCTACTGGAACTTCTTCTAGGACAAGCATAATTATTGCTGCAATCTTGTATATTTGCAGCTTTTAACTTGCACAGCAGTGATGGTTTCGTTTTCCTTCCTTCCTTCCTTTAAACTAGCTTAGTGCTTTAAAAATTCAGCACTGTCTAATAGGGCTAGGTGGTTTAAGATTATGTGAAAAAAAATATTTGCTGAAAAATATGCCTTTCATTCTTTACAAAGCAGACATGAATTTGCCAGTTATAGCCTATGACCCTTACTACAAAATTGTTCTCAGGATTCAGGAAATTAAATTGAATTTCATCTCAGTCAATGTCTGCATTCACTTCAACCTCCAGAGGCAGACATAACTGGCAAGATGTGGAATTCCAGATGCAACGTCTAAATCTTTCCTGCCAGTAGTCCTACTTTTCCTACAAATTATTATATGATCTCATAGCAATCATTTCTATACTTAGGATGGTTTTAGCTATTATGCTTTTTGCACTGAGTGGAAGAACATCAGGGCTGAATGTCTTCAGACAAAAAGGCAGCTGTATCAAAATTTTCAATATGCTTGGTAAATTTCCCAACTCTGGATGATGAACTACAAAAATAAGTGGAATTTCTGATAAGATCAATGCCCTTTGGTTTTCTGATCACTTCAATCTTTGGATGGATTAATCTCTTGAATATAAAACCAAATTTTTAACATTCAGTTGAACTGAACAATGTCTTGTTAATTGCAACAACAAAAAAGTGTAAATGCTTGCATAGCCTTTTTGGTGATCTTTTTTTACATCCTTATACCCTGACAGGGTGAAACGGTACCAGTGATGTACATCCTTAATCACAAGACAATAGAACAAGTCTTGCACATGACAATCTTAACCAAGATTAGTTTACTTAGGTATTTCAAATTGCCTGGAAATTAGAGAGAGTGAAGTTTCAATGGCATTCTCTTAAATGTAGGAACACACATTTTGCAGAGTTCTGTGGGGAACAAAAGTTCTTGCTAACAGTCCAGATTGCAGAACTGAAGAAATTTATTACATTTGTATATGACAGTGGAAGAAAGGCTTAAATTCAAAGTGGTTTTGACAAACTGGATAAATATTTTGGAAAGTAAGTTATATTCAATAGAGACAGTAAAAAACCAGAGAAATATTCAACCATAGAAATATGAACAATGGGTTAGGTGATCTTGAGGAAAACAAAACTGACCAGAGCTTAAATTTTATCACTAAGTGATACTGCTGTTACAACCAAAGCTTGCATTCCATATGAAAGCATGGAAAAAGAGTACACATGGTGACACCTGCATGATTATCCTTCTTTTCCTATAAACAATCACAAGATCCCTGCATGATTATCCTTTTCTTATAAACAATTACAAGATCCCAAGTAGCATATTAGCTCCAGCTTTGGACTGCAAATAAGATACAAATCAGTTGAAGACAGTCCTGATGAAAGCAGGAGAATACATCAGTTCTTGAGATGTCCTGCACTGCCTAAAGAACAGTTTCTGGAAGTGGGCTTTACCTGTGTAAAGACTTAGGGGAATACTCTGCTTGCTCTCCCTTTGGTGGCTATGCAATACTCTGAAATCTCAGCAAGGGAGGTTCAGGTTGTGCATTAAGGAACAGTTTGCAATGGCAAGTCAAAACAGGTTGCCTGAGGAGGCTGGAGTGGTGCTAGTGCTGGAGGACTTTATTCTGGGTTAGACAAACGCTTGTCAAGAATGACACATACATGTAGTTGGTTGTGCCTTGGGGCAGAGGCACGGAGGAGCTGACCTTGCAAGGTTCCTTCCAATCCTACTTTTTTAACATAAAGAGCATTATGCTGTTTCCTCCACCCCACCTTCATTATTCCAAGTTTTCCTGTTCTGCCTTCAAGCTTTCCCTTATCTCCAGCTACTCTCCTAAAAATAACCTTTTTACTGCCTCTTTTACTATTGTATGTGTATGTAGGAAATGCTTTCTGAACAAAATGGTTCTGTGGATGGACAAGACTGACCTCATCCATGGAAAAGGACAGGACTACTTCTCACCATACCATGAACTATGTACTGTGGTTACAGAAAAAAAAAAATTCTTACTGCAGGATTAAGACCTAGACATTCAGAAATATTTTAGGCACCAATAGGAACAGAGACGGTAGCTGAAGTGACAGCTTTCTGTATGCAGGGCTTATAAAAAGGAAGGAAGTTAGAGCTTTATTTTTCAATATTTGTTCTGGACATGTCAAGGTTATGACTCTGATACACTACTCATTTTCCCACTGTTTTATGTGACAGAGCTGAAAGGGCAGTAGGTCCTAGTAGGCTTAACCCGAGTGTCCTGTTTTGCTGAGAGGAGTTAGTTTGGGAGGACAAGGTAATTACACTGCGTAGTCAGAACGAGCACCTGAACTCAGATCAGAAGCCCAAATGGGTCCGACTACAACACGCTGGGTACAAATAAACATCGCTTTGAACATCTCCTTCCCTCGGTGCTGCTCCCGAAGTGGGGGACGACCTCAGCCCCCCGCGGTTCGGGAAGGCTGGAGCTGCTCAGGTGGCGGCCGGGCGGGCTCCGGAGAGGCGGCGCTGCGGGGGAGTCCGGGGAGAGCCCGCCAGGTGAGCGCCCCAGCACCCGGCAGGGAGCCGCCCGCGGGCTCTCCGCGCGGTTCCCCCCGCGTTTCACGTAGCGCCGAGGAGGACGGACCGGAACGGGAATTGCAAGCCCCGTCCCCGATGCGCGGCGGCGGCAGAACGAGCAGCAGCAGCATCATCGCCCGGCTCCGGCCCGCGGGCCCCGCACCGGGCTGTCGCTCCCCGCCTCGCCCGCCGGGGAGAACGGCGCGGAGCGGGCGGCCGGGATGAGGGGGCGCGGGGGGGCGGGCCCGACACCGCCCGTGCCTGGCCCGGCCCGGCCCGGCCCGCGCACGTGTGGCGGGGGGCGCGGGCCGCCCCTCCCTGCCCGCCTCCCAGCGCGGGGGGCGCGCTGTGGCACCAGCCCTCCTCGCCTGTTTTTTAGGTTGTGGGTTTTTTTATTTTTTTTTTCCCTTGAACTCTTGCTTAGCAAATTGCGCGTGATGAGCTCATGATGCCGCGCCCCCCCCGCCCAGGCTGGGGCAGGCAGGGGGACGTGAGGCGGGCGGGCGCGGCCAGCGGCGGGGGCTCTGCGCGGCCGGGAGGAGAGGGAGCCCTCGGTCCCACGCTGTTTACTGGACTCGGGTTGTGAGGCTTTTCCCTCCTTTTTAAAATATTTTTCAATATATATATATATGTATATTTATTTATTTATTGCCCCTGTCCCGCTGCGTGGCGGGTTGTTTGCCGCTGTGTTCGCAGGTGGATCCATGAGCTCCCCCAAGAGCGGCACCGCCGCCGCGCAGCGCCGCGCCGGGGCGGGGGGAGCGGCCGCCAGGTTCGGCCCCGCCGCCGCTGCGGGGGGCGGCCCCGCCCGGGCTCCGGGTGGGCAGGCGTGAGGCGGGCGAAGTTTCTCCGCGGCGCCGGGCCCCTCCGAGGGACTGCGGGCAGGGAAGAGCCTGGCCCCGCGGTGCTGAGGGAGCCGACACCGCCGCCGCCAGCAGAGCAGCCCGGCTTTGGCCATGAAGAGGAAACAGAAGAGGTTTCTGCAAATGACGCTGCTCTTCACCGCGGCTCTGATTTTCCTGCCTGACATCGGCCTCTGGTCTCTCTACAAGGAGAAGCACCTGGTGAAGCCGCCCGAAGCCGCCGAGCCGCAGGTAGGTGCGAAGCCGCCCGGGAGCGCAGCCCCCGCCGGGCTGGGCAGGGCAGGGCAGGGCGGCAGCCGCCCCTCGGGCACGGCCCCGCTCTCGCCCCGCGGGGCCCGGCTTCGGCCCGGGGCGCGGAGCGGGAGCGGCAGCACGTGTGCCGGTCCGACCGCCGCGCCGGAAAGTTGTGGGAGCATGAGTCTGCCGCGCTGGGCTTCCCCGGCAAGGGCGAGGGGTGAGCCGGCACAGAGGCTGTCTCTGAAATTAGGAGGACGTGGGATTTTGTGCGTTGCGTTAGTGAGCCGAGTGTGATGCTGGGCTCTAATTTTCATTACAAGAAGTGGAGGCTTTAGTGCAACTTTTTGTTTGCCTGCCTCTCTGCAATACTTCTCGAACTGGTGTGTGGCTGTAGGTCCGCTAAAATTGCTTGGGATCCATGTAGACGTCTTACCGCCGCTATTTTTTGTTTCCTCATCTGTTGTAAATTCGACAGAAGTGACTGGCAGTGTTTTTTTCTCGTCTGAATATTACTATTTTGACCTGATGTGGCGACGCTGTGTTTAACTGCTTTTCAGACTGATGTCACAAAGAACTTTCAAATATTTTCAGTTTACAGTTTTCTCGATCACTGTTATTAATAAGAGCAGTTGACATAAGCTGTTTTTTGCTTGAGTTATTCTTCAGCTTGATGGGTTTATGTATGGCTCATAAATCACAGTATGACCTGCATTAAGTGAAGTTTAGTTTTAGGGAGTTGTTGTAACGCACTTCTTTATAACCCTGCCTGTAATTTACCAAAGCTTGTGTTTGTTCTGTTCAACAGTACAACGATCATACACTGTAATTGTCAGTGTAATTTAAATATAACATGAATGTTTCATAGATCATTGGTAAGAAATTATGGGATTGTATAATCTTTTAGCTTGTTTACCACTTATGTAGCCTTCACATTAGAGTGTATTAGATGGCATCATATATCATTTTAGTGTATTAGTAGCCTTCATTTCAAGGGTCATCACCCATGTATGGTCAATGGCTTTAAGTGAGCAATAACATATTTGATTCTTTGTTAATAAGGGTATCCATTACATAAGTTAGTCCTCCAAAGTAGCTTTGGTTAATGAAATATACTGAATATTACTAGAGAAGGAAGTTAAGGATAGCTTCTTAATTTGAAGCTTACTTTGTTTCCATGGGTTTTAAAATGCAATAGGTGTCAGGTGCTAAAATTTAGTTAAAGTAATTTCTGCTGAAAGAAAATTATGCGTGCTCATAAGTGTCTGTCATTAGTTTACAAGATGCACACTGCAGTCTTTGCAGTTTCTAATTTACTTTGTGACTTAGGAAAGCTAAGGTATTCAGTGCAAGTAATGATGTCCATGTGTGTTGCATGGCTCTTTAGAACACACATGCCTTTAAGAAATTCCTAATGTTTAAGAGTGCTCTCTAAGTAGAACATTATTTGATAACACTGAATGGGAGCTTTTTTATCAAAGAAGAAAAGAAAAAAAAGGGTTCTGGATAAAGTGGTGTAAGGCATAGAAGCCACATGTCAAGGACTAGCGAGGCTTTCTAATGAGACCCAAAAAAATTTTGCATCCTCAGTTTTCTGTAAAGGTCTTTTTGCTAGCTTCCTTTTTTTCTCCCCCTTTTTTTCCCCTTTTTCCCCTTCCCTTCTCTCCCGGTCTGAATACTAATTGAACAGTAATGGGACTGGACTATTTAATGGAAAAACAATAAAAATGAGCAGTGAAACTTTGAACCTTACAGCTGACTCTAATGTAATTCCGTTATCATGGTAAGTATTGAAATCATGTTGGCAGTGTTATTACCCAGTGAGGATGGAAGGTTGAAGTACAGACAAGTAATGCAATTAGGTTACTTATGTCTTTTGATGTGCACATTATAACCCAAAATACTTACAGGGAACAGGGATTGAAATATGAGTTTGAGTTCCAACTCCCTGAAATATAAAGAAAATTGTAAGACTTTTTTGAGACTGCGCTAGAAATGAGGGTAGTTTCTTTCACACTAGAAAAGACTGCATTAGAAATAGTATCATAGTAGAAATGTAACTTCTTTTTCCCTATTAAGTTACTAGCAGGTGCAAGAATTTAAACACTCAGCACAGTTACTCTTTGCCCTTGAGGCATTCAATTTCCTGATACTTTGTGTGACTTAACACAAGTTTAGAGGTCAGTCCTACTGGAACTGCAGCAGATTTTTCTTATATATTCTAAGACTGTGCTAGGTTATGAAGATATGTGTGTAGAGTCAGTACATCATGCTAGTGATGTGCAGTTGGACTGTTGTGGTGTTTTCTGACCATGGGAGAGAGGCAGAGCTGTCTGTGACTTCAATAATTTACTTACAGGCTGAACTGGTCTTGCCTTTGTGAATGAAATGAGTATCTAGTTGGTCTTCTGACCTTGACAGTAGTGTTTATAAATGTGCTGTCTTGTTTTAAGAACAAATAAATTCATGTTACAGATCATCAGGTGGTTTTGAGGAGATGGCATGGTGAAATGATGTTTTGACTACTATAAATTAAGCTTTCCCATTCATTGCTGAAACAAACATCCCCAGCCTTCCCTGTGAATGAGGGCTCTGTCAGCCTCTCCCACCACCTCAGCTGCTTGCCATGCACCAGAGTGAAGGAGGGATGGCAGTCTGATGGAGCAGGTATTGATATCCTGGCAGCAGTAAGCAGAGAAGCTGCTCAAAAGCAGTCCACAATGCAAAAATAGTCTGTTTCTGTCAATGGTAGAACAGTGTCCCCTGGGGACTGTGTCAATTTCCAGTGCCTAGGAGAGACATTCGTGTTCTTTACTGCTATCTAGAAATTCTAATATGGCAAACTAAGTTGACTTTTTTTTTCATGAAAAGAGTGCTGCAATAAGTTACATAAGATTTTTTTTCCTTGTGCAAATTCTGTTTCTGAGTAGAGAAGCTCTTCTTTAGGAAAAATTGAAAAATAAGATGATGATACAGGTAGGATTTCAGACACCAATGATTTTACGTTAATTCTGTAAACATAATCTCTATGAACTTTCATTTCATATAAACTTTTTTAAGCTGTCATGTTTTCACTTGAGAACTTGATAGGCTTGATTTTGGTTATTGTTATTGACTTATGGTTTATCATATTATTTAAAGTGGAGCTTCAAGGGTAAATGTACATGTCAAGGTTCTGAGTTATGTGGTGCAACAAGATTTCCATAAAATACAGTTTGACATAACTGTAGACATGAGGGAAAAAATATAGTTTATTTCTAGTTTCATCTTTCTAAAACTGCCTTCCTTGCTATACTGTGGGAATAAGGGAAATTGAACAGGGTATTTTTATTGCCTTTTTAAAAAAGAAGTCTTAAAAATTTCTTAAAACATTATGGTGTCCCTGAGTTTTGATTACATTTTTTACAGTTAGTTCAACTTTGGAGGGGGAATTTATTTATTTTTGTTTTGTCACTGGGATATTATGTATGTATCTTACTGATCTTTTGATAAAATTCCAAGAGCAGGGTGTTTGCATACTAAGTTATGCTGGTAAAACTTTTAATTTCAGTTTTGTTTTCTGTTGAGGAAAAGCAACAGTTCAGTGCAACCAGTAGGATGTAATCCTGGCCCAAACCTGGTTATCTCATACCATATAAAGTTAGTGCTACTTTGTCTGGCTTTACCCTTGTCTCTTCATACACTGTCAGTATATGAAGCATAACTTCATGTAAAAGTACCAAATTTCTGGCAGCAGGTTTCCAGTGTCTCTTATGTAGGTATTGTGATGCATATTTCTTTCTATTTGTATGGGAGGCCAGTGTGGGTGGTGACTGAAAGGAGAGGATTCTGATGAAGTAACCCCTAATATAGTTCAACTTCATATCGTATTTTTTTTTCCTTTGTCATATCGCTGCTTCCTGGTGTGAAATCTCCTCGCTTAAAATTGAATTGAACAGCAGCATCTCTAAGTCACAGATGCTCTGTAGTACTTACAGGTGTATTACTGAAATGCTTTATGATGTGTGAAGTAAGGAAAAGAAGGTAGATTTCTGGCTTTGTTTCACATATGGTCTGGCATTTTTATTTCTTTTCATGCATGCATGGTGTCCAGAATAAAGAGCAAAAGCTGTGCAGTGAGGAGGCAACATTGTTCCCATGGGATAGTCATGGAGTTCTCTTTCCATTGTCCTGTGAAGCCTGTGCTTCCATCTGGTTAGCCCTAGTATTACACCTTTCTCATGGGATAGTGAGGTATGGATTTAAATGAACTCCTTAGGATAAGGAGAACTTAGTCCTTACAAATCCTAGGCCTCTATTGCAGTTGGCAAACAGACACAAAATTGACTTACTAAGCCTGGTGGTTATGAAAGTAGTGACTTTGTCTGCTAAATCCTGAAAACAACTTCAGCCTGAATTCTGTCTTGCAGACTGTCGTTAGTTTCTGAAGTCTGTGAAAGAAGTGAAAATTTAAATTTACCCCAGAATGCCGTGTTTCCTACTGTTCAGCTCATGGATTTTGATAATCATAAATTTTCTAGGACAGTTAACACTCTCAACTCACTATTGATGCCAGCAAAGTACAAAGCTTGGGTTGGTGAATTCTGTTTCTAGTGCATAAAAGCAGTATCTTGAGAGCACAAGGTTTTCTCCCCCCACCCCCACTGCTTTTATTCCCTTGCTTTTCTGGTTGATCTCAACAGCTGCAAAATCTTGTACAAAATATGGTTCAGTTAGGATATAAATATTTTCTATTATTACACTGTTAGGACACTGTCAGTTACTTCTGTATTTAGTTCCACTGTCTCAATTATTTACCTTTGCTTTCACCACAAACTTATGAGGCAGGAGAGTTTTGTTTCTCTTAGTAGAGGAGTAAATAAGGCTTAGAGTGACAAATAGGCTCAAGTCTACAAAAGTAGCTGCTTGACTGCTGCTGACATTTATTTGTACTATTTTGGGAGAGTACCTGTCAGACCATAAAAAATAATGATAATCTGAAGCCTCAGTTTCTCTGGTCAGTTTCTATTCATGTGCTGGTCCAAGCAAGTCATTGTTTCGCTCCTCAGAGCAGCAACTGGGACCTGTTGTCTTCAATAATCTTTTATTTGTTTATTTTAAAAAATTTATTAATGGTCCTGTTAATTGCTTTGCTGGTGTGTCAGCTCCAAGACTCCTTGTACCTGGCAAAACAGAGTTTAGTGCCTTAAACTGCAGAGCATTGGCAACCTGAGTTTCCCTTTTAGGTGTTTTAAGTTGCATAATTAACACTTTTTAAATTCAGTTCTTTTACCTAAATTGTTCATGTATAATTTCATTCCCTTGTATATATTGGAGCCTACTGAGGAAAATATAATTTGAGTTCTAAAACCTTTGTTACTTTATTGCCAAAAATAGTATTGTGTCTTAAAACAGTATGCTTCTGTTGCATTCAGTATACCAGAGGGAGCCCTCCTGTGGTTAATTTAATACCTATCAATTTTCAGGAGTGTTACTAAATAGAGTGTATCTTACAGGATAAAATAGACTGGTTTAGATATTTAATTTTCTTTCTATTTAACTCAGCATTTTTAATGCATTTCAGCTAATTTATTGTGCATAGTCATTTTAGCTTAATTCAAATCAAAACATAAGAGCAAGAAACCTCAGTGCATGGCGACTCTAGGACTTGTAGAAAGGCTGCTGTGATGAAAGGGATTCCATGGCCGTATTGAACCAGTGAGGTGCAAAATTGCTCAGTTATGAGGGGGGGGTACCCAAGCTATGTTTTGTTCTCCCACTGGGATGTGATGCTCAGTTCTTTCCTAAACTCCCTCATCTTCCTGTGCAGGCAGTTTCTCTAGTGTCTGGCTATGAAGGATTGCAGTGGTGCTATAGGTACGTCCTGGTGAGGAGCCAGACTGCACTGTGTCTGTGTGTGCTGTGTGTCTGTCTATGCTGTGTGTGTAGGCAGGTGGTTGTTCACACATAGAAGAAAGAACAATTCAGCTTTTCTCTTGTTTTTAATGCTCAGACAGGTAACTTATGGTCTTTGTTTAGCAATACGCTGATACACACATTTATAGCAATTGACTGCAACAAAACTGTGTGTGTGCTGACTGTTTTGATGGATTTGGGCCAGGAGCAGACATCTTGGCTACTTTAAATTAGTCTAGAACAAATTAATTCAGAGATCAACAAGTTAAATGCAGTGCAACTCAGGAATCCCAAACTAAAAATTCTGCATGTATTGTAAATGTTCCTCATGGTCAAAAGACCAAATTGTGCTGACTGAAAGAATTAGCAGTCCTATTCTTTTAATTTTTTGGGGGGCTTTTTTTTAATATGAAAAGGCTTCATTAGGAGATAGCAAACTTCTGAACCTTTGTTCTGAGTATTCCAGTGTGTCATGTTTTAACTTTGGCAGGCAAGTAAGCACCACAACACTGTGCTCCCACTCCCATCTCAGTGGGATGGAGGAGAGAATCCAAAGGGCAAAAGTGAGAAAACTCGTGGGTTGAGTTAAAGACAATTTAATAGGCAAAGCAGAAGCCCCACAGGTAAGCAAAAATCAGAATCAATTCACCATTTCCCCATGGCAGGCATGTGTTCAGCCTTCTGCAGGAAAGTCGGGCTCCATTGTGCACAACAGTTACTTGAAAAGACAAATGCCATCGGTCCTGCTGTCACCTCTTCCTTCAGTTTTATTGTGACTCTGATGCCATATGGCATAGCAGATCCCATTGCTTGGTTGTTTTCAGCTGTATCTTCTCCCAGCTTCTTGTTCAGCCCCAGCCTCCTCACTGTCAGGGCAGTATAAGAAGCAGAAAAGACACTGATGCTGTGTAAGCCCTCCTCAGCAATAACCAAAGCATCCCTGTGTTATCAGCACTGTTTTCAGCACAAAGCCAAAATATAGCTCCCTACCAGCAGCTGTGGGGAAAATTAATTTTATCCCATCTGCAATCAACATGTAATGTAAACGTGTTTTTGAGGTCAAGCTCTGTAATGGTCCATTGATTTCAACCTGATTTTGACAATTGTCACATTTGGAAGGGTTTCACTGTGATATTCTTGTCTGGTTAGTCTTATTCAAAACATGACTTCAACAGAGAAATCCTTTCCCTGTTTTTTATAAGAAACAACATGGGAGAGACCTGCTTGTGATTATTTGCTCAAGAGGTAAAGAAGACGAACAAAATCTATTGCAGGGATTTAACAGGCCTTCATGCTTATTTTTCAAATTCTTTACCTTCATTTCCATGATTTTCACACATTTTTCTGTGACATGGCTCCAAGTCTATGCAAACATCCAGTGATCCAAGTCAGCTTTAGTCACCAAACTAATAACAAAGAGAATTTCAGGAACAAATGATGAAGTGTATGTCCAGCTAACATAGAAATATGTAGGCCACAATATCCCACTCTCTTCTGGATGCTTGTATTCCACAGGGCCAGAGCTGTCATGTTTCTATTCAAGGTCATGTTTCACAGGGACAGTGTTTCCTTGTGCTGTCATTTTAAGATCTCTTGGCAGATACTATTGAAGGAATTTCCTATTATATCTTTCTCTGGTCGAATCCTGTTTATTGAACACCTCTGCCCTTAGGAAGCAGTCACTAGCTGAAATATGAGGCTTTCTTGTCACATGTGGATTTAACAGATAACTACAGCATCCATTTCCCCACCAGCACCTCCAGCTGTTGGTTACCTTCCCATGCCAGGAATTTTCAGCCAAATCCCTGATGACAGTACACAATAGTATTTGACAGACGCTTCATTGGATCCTCTGAAACCATCTCCAGAACAGTATAAGCCTAACTGCCAGACTTTTCTCTGAAGAACTTGAAGAATATTTTCATGTTGTCTTCAGAGACATGTGAACAGTTACCCCCAGGAGAACTGCAGTAACAAGAAGTTTGGAGATTGGTGCCACTGGCAGTACCATGAATGTGCAGTGCCATGAAACTTGTCATGTTTGTTTCACCTGAGAGCCACCATGTCTAGTGCAGTTTCCTGTGCATTGCCAGTTGCTGGTTTTTGTTTGTTTCTTTGTAGAGTGAAACTTACAGTGCAAATTTGATATAGTAGATTAGAAAATCTGGTCTGTATGACTGAAATGTTTCATTGATCAGTGATCAGCCATTGATTCTGTGCTTAAGAAGTAGTGGCAACTGAACAGTTTTATTCTTTGCTACACGGTAGTTTATGACAGCACGCGATACTGCTAAGAGATTTAGCTAGGCAGTGTAATTATCTAAACTAGAATTTTGTCAGGACACCAGTATTAGTACAAGGTGCTTTAGAAATTGGATTGCTTACTGAAGTGTGTAAGTGTAGATTTATCAGACTAACTTAAGGAGCTCATTTGCCTAAAGAACCACAATTTTTCATACTTGTACTTAGAATAACAGATGTGTTGATTTAGAAAATTTTAGCATGTTTACTTATTTTTGCTTTCTGTAAATACTTTTCTATCAGTTAAGTACTAGGAGAAGGCAGGCAAATATTTAGGGCAAGTAAGAACATTCATAGCGGTCTATGACAAGTTCCATTTATAGATGAAGATGGAGAAGAGGAAGGACTCCATGTGTGTCTGTTCAGAGCCAATGCCTGGGAAATAGAGGCCCTGCAGTGTTGAAGGCTCCTTTACTGTGAGATAAGTATTTTATCCCATATGTTTTTGCCTCACTGTGATTAAAATCTCCTGATTTTGCCTTGGATAAAACAATTTTCTATCACAGGCAGTTTGTCTTTCTGTTTTGTCCTCCAGTCCCTGGGCTAAAATTTTTGGTTGTAATGTAACTGTTGGGTGAACTTTGTGTAACTTTGCTGAAACTTTTTGAGTGCGTCCAAGGGAGCAAGGTCAAACAGCGCACATGGACTGGAGGGGTTTGTGATGTTCGCGCCCACAAGAGACAGCTCCAGCAGATACTGGCAACTGAAATACCCTGTGTGCAGAATAACTTCATTCACCCTTGGCAAAACTTCGCTTGTCCCTGGCAAAGCCTGCACAGATGCGGGAGTAGTTAGTCAGAGATAACTACTAGATGACTTGAGGAGAGACTATAAATTGCACCAAATCTAATGCTGAAGCCCCATCCTTCAGTGGTTCTCCAGTTTTGAATCATCTGTCTTGAACAGAATTAATACATGTTTTAATGCAGTAGTTGACTTCTATTTTTTTTAATATGAGAGCGCAATGCCTAATATAGTTTATCAGCTCTTATTTTCAACATAGCAGCACACTTCCATCTCTTTCTGCTTTGTCTCTTTTTTCTTTGCTTTTTCTTGGGGGAAAGCCCTCCACATTTCAGATTATTTAATGTTTTTGTTATCCCACTTAGTTCCTGGGTAAATTTCTGTATTGGACTGAGTTGTGTAAGTTTTTACATTGCTTTTTCTGTAGAGCAGTAATTTCACATTAGCATGGAGAATGCACTTAAAAGACACATTAATGCCATTCAACAAGCAGTATGTTTATATTTTTCTCAGACTCTGATAAATGAGCTACATTTTGAGTTGCATTTGTTATGGGTACAAAATGAATGACAGACTTGAATGGATGATGTTTTTGCAAAATTGCATAATATAAACTAAAGTGACATTCAAATTGCTGATCAAATTTTACAATTATAACACCAGTATAAAAATGTAAATTCAGAACTTTTATGACATTGAGCAACAAATTCTCCTCTAAAGTCACAGAAGCATTAAAGACATAACATAGATGAGAATAAAAAATACTTGTGATGGCTGTAAAAATTAGAGGGAGAAAATTACGTACAAAAGTCTCACAGCAAAGTATTCCTGCAGTATATGTAACCCGTGTTTCACATCAGATTAAATCTTTTCCAGCACCCTTGACGTAATTTCCAATAATGGTGAAGCAGTGGAAATTTCTCCAAGCACATGGAGAAAGATGCTCCTCCATGGAGGTCATACTTTATTTTGAGTGACGCTGTTTGAACTATATTGAGAGGAATGTGGTTTTATATCTCTATTTTCCCTAAAGTAATCCATTTCAGAAATACAAGCTCAATGTAAGTGCAGCCAGAACGTATATATAAGCCTATGCTTTGCTAATATGAAAGTGAAGTTGTGTTCACCTCCACCAACTGCTTATACTAATGGATTTTGAAATCTGCCATTTTTAGCAATGTAGATAGACATGCCATGTGAACAGGAAGTGCTTCATAGGAGGACAGGCAACTTTGGGAATTCCATCAGGGAATGGAATCAAAGCTGCAGAGGGATGGGAAATAAATTGGGCTAGAAACAAGGTCGATTACCTTCTGTAATCTTCCCCCATCTTCCCTCTCTTCTTGCTCCCTCCTTGCTCCCTCAGGAGAGTGTGCACCAAGAGCAGTAAAGATGCTGAGATATTTAAACCATTCTTACACAAAGCGTTGAGAGAAACCATTTGACAAAGCGTTGTTATTCATGTGAGATTTTGTTTCTTTTTACTTTGTGTAAAACTGAGGTGGTTTCTCAGCAAAATTCTAAGTGCTGTAGTGCATGTGCAGACCTCACAGTAGTGCAGTCACTGAAAAGAAAGGTGTTTCCTTTGAAGCAACTTCAGTATCAACATGTGAGAGACATTTTTCTTCAGATGCTCAAGACTCACAACAGATGTCTCCTTCAGAAGCAATGAAGAAAAAATGCCTTTTATATTGGGAACAAGGAAATGGAGATGGCATCATGCTAAGCAGCAACCTGCTTCTGCATCTGGAATGGATGTGAATGACAAATGAACATGGAAGATTCTGCTGGTTTCAGATGAGACAATTTACAGTAATTTTCTTCATAGTTTCTGGTATGGGGCTGTGTTTTGGATTTGTGCTGAACACAGGGTTGAGAATATAGAGATGTTTTAATTATTGCAGAGCAGGGATTGCACAGAGACAAGGCCTTTTCTGCTTTTCGTAGTGCCATGCTGGTGAGGAAGTTGGAGGTTCATGGGAGCTTGGGAGGGGACACAGCCAGGACAGGTGACCCAAACTGACCCCAGGGATATTCCAGACCATCTGGCATCATGCTCAGTATGTAAAGTGGAGGGAAGAAAGAGAAAGAGGAGCAACATTTGGAGTTGATGGTATTTGTCTTTCCAAGTAACTGTTAAATGTGGTAGGGCCGTCCTCTCCTGGACATGGCTGAGCACCTGCCTGCCCATGGGAAGCAGTGAATTCATTCCTTGTTTTGCTTTGCTTGTGTGCATGACTTTTTTTTTTGTTCTCTATGAACTGTCTTTATCTGAACCCATGAATTCTCTATTTTTTATCCTTCCAAGTCTCTACCTGATCCTGCTGGTGGGAGAGTGAGTGGCCGCATGGGGCTTGACTATTGGGTAGGGTTAGACCATGACAGAGAACAAGGCCAGGACTATGCACTTCATAACCCCTCTAAAGACATAGATTTTGGAGAAACTTGCCACTTCCTTGTGTTGTAGAAATGTTTGTTCTGTGATTTATAAGAGTAAAGTCTTTCTGAGTTAAGTTTAAAACTAAAATTCAGTGAGACTTGAAACTCTTCTTCAATGCATTTTAAAGAAATTTTTAATAGAATAGATTCCTCAGAGATAGCTGTTAGCGTGGGTTTTGAGTTTTTCCTTTTACTTACATGTATATGTGCACTCATGTATGTTTGTTTATGGGCAGAAGGTGAAGAGACCATCTTTGCTTCCTACAGGGAGATATTATAATAAAAATATATTTTTCTTAGTGTAACATGCAAACAGTCTTGAGAGGAATGGAACAATTTTGTGAAAAACACTATGTGAATACATGGAGAAGCATATGTTAATGAGGATAAATTTGGCACGATCTACAGTGTCTTTGGCATTTTTAAGTTGGGGGTTTTTTAATAAATTTGGAGTTTTTTGGTTTTGTCTCTCATCCCTCTTTAAAAGCAGATTGCGTGTGGGCTGATTTTATGTTCAGTTTTTGAACAGCCCTAACTTCCAACAATCTACTGAATGTTTTTTTCTTCCTCTACTTGAGAAGACTTGAAATCTGTAGTAAACAATGATGTTGGCTCATTTTGTTTATGCCCTTGATTGTTTCTAGTCTTTCCTGTTAGTCATGTCTACTCTTTAGACAGAGGACTCACATACAGATTTTTGTATGTGTATGTTTATTTAGGAAACCATAGACAAGATTGTTCAAAAATAACTTGCCCAAGGCTGCCGTCCTTATAACACACTTTGCTAGTCTCCTGGTATGTGTGAGCAAAAATCAAACAACTGACCTTCTCTTCCATTTAGTAACCTTCTTCAATCACAGATTGATCTGCAATTTACTGATCTGGTTGTTTGAGAAACCAGCTACTGTCTTTTAATAAAATTGGAGAAGCTTCCAGAATGTTAGAATGGAAATGACAGGAAGGAAATATGTGAGTAATGAAAATATACACCAAGGAAAATACATCTCATCAAATATATTTCTTGAACTTCTAAGTTGTGTTGCTGTTGTGTTAGCTATGCCTTCTCTTTCATGTTCTAATCTGCATGTCTGGCATATTTTGATATTATATTATTATTTTTTTAAATGCATGCTGACTGCAACCTTGCTTCTCTCTTTTAATTTATTACAGCATATTAGTAAAGCTGCTTTGGAATACCCTGGATTAATGATGCATTTAAACTGTTTTAAAACAACCCTGGGCTAGGTCAATTATTGAAGTAATGCCAGCGAGGAATATTTTATTTTGATTGCAGTAAGCTCTTAGTTTTATGTTAACTGCATTGTACAAACATGACCTGTGGGCTTTAAATGTTACAGTGAATTGGAAACATGTGAATAAAGCATGCTTTGCATTTGCATGGAGCAATCTAACTCTCCTTCTTGAGAGGAGATTCTAGCTTGTATTCCTTGGTTGTACACATGGTCACGTTTTTGTGCAAATGCTGTGAGACTACGGGGCACTGAGATGTTTTTGATATAAAAGGAAGGCATGGTGAGGTGTGGGTGCTCCTTGTGGCATGTTAGGTGTCACTGCAGCCACCCCTTCTGATACTGGTTATCTCCCAGAACCTCATTTGTAAAAGTAGTGCGTTTAAATTTTTCTTCTAAAATTCACATCCTTAATTATTGCAATGTTTCTTTTCCTTTTTGGAAGTGTGAAGTGTTACTTGCTGTGTTCTGCTTTATAATTGAGTTGGAATGAGGGCTTATTATGTATCTTTCAAAATGTGGGGATGTGTTTTTTCTCATCCTAAATATGTCTTTGTTTTAATCTAATCTACTTATCTGTTCAAAACTGCACTGTACTTGCTCTGCTAGATTCCAAAATGATGGGCAGCTTATGCTGCAAATTTAAAAAAAAAACAAACAAAAAATCAGCTCTGTATAACAAAATTTTAGTAATGCTGTCTCATGTCAATATTATTGGTATTGACCAGTCTGCAGTGATATTGGAGTTCACAGGTTTGGCAGTGCCTGGGAAGCTTGACTTGCCCATGAAGTTTTACAACTTTTAGGCTATGGCTGTTGCTTTTTGTTAAATAGGTCCTCTGGAAGAGGAGCTAAAACTGTTCCAATCATGGCCTGAAATTGCACCTATACCAAACTTTTAAGAAATTTGCTTAAAATAAACAGATGATACACTTCTCCAGAACAATGATTACAAATAGTTGTGGCCTATTATCTATATAAAGAGGGGTAAAACCAGTTCTTAAAATGAAGACGCCTACTTTGTTTAGGAGAACAGTGATTTGGTAGTGACTGAGCTGCTCGAGGTGAGCAGAGATTTTGAGCATTGAGCCACTTGCAAGGTAAAACAAAATGTAAACAAGACCAAAAAGATTCATTCCAGTTGCTTCTGAAGGATCACAAGAAGCAAAGTAAAAACTTTTTTGTGGTTTGGGGTTGTTATTAGGTTAAGGTAATTCCCAGGTGTTTGAAAACTGTGATGTTCCATGTCTAGGAAACAGAGACATAAAACAATGATCTGTGCATTCAATGACCATTGTTTGGAATATACATTATAGTGAAGAGAGTTTATGTAATGGAATAGAAAAAAAATAGGGAGGTGGGAAGTTTGGAGTAGAATATAGGCAGACTTTTGCTTCTGTATTTCAGGATCTCTCCATATAATTTTCTTTCTTTGTCTAGCCCTCTAAAGAAAAAATGTGGATAAATTATAAAATAATGTTTATGAGGAAATAAATAATCTCAGGTTTACATATGCAGCAATAACTTTTGACACAGTAATTGCTACTGAGGAAGGAGCTCTTGATGCTTATATTAGTTTTATGAAAATGTTAGCTTTCATTTCAAAGAGAATAACATTGTTATGACGACTGCGTAAATTAGTTGTGTACTCTCAAATATTGTACAATTTCTGTTCAATCATAGTCATCACAGATGGGATAGAAGAGAGAACCTATTGAGGGAGACCAAATTAAGTAAAGGTTTCATTGTTGTCTGACTGATGAGAGATCTGAGAATATGATAGAAGTACCTGAGAAAAGAGTAACATGGAAAAAATATGCAGGCATCACTTTATTGACTCTTTCTTTCAATAGAAATAATAGCATCAAATTGAATACTGTGCCAGCATCAAAACAAATGGCAGATGCAGGTTTGTGTACAATAGATTATTAAGATATGGAGCTTTCTGAAGCGGGGATTGGGGATATTAAAAGCTTATATGGCTTCAAGAAACAATTGAATACATTAATGGAAGAAAAATACATTAGGGATAAAGACAGTGCCTCTGGCTTGCACTGTCCTTGAACCATCAGTTGCTGGAGTCTGGAAGGGTATTTTAGGAAAGTGAAGTTGTTTGTTTGCCATGTATTTGTATCTTTCTGTAGGATTGCTGTTGTTTGCTGTCAGAAACAGATAATTAGCTGGATGGACCTGTTTATATAACTTAAAAAAGTCATTCTTAAACTAATAATGTGTAAGTTAAAGTTGTCCATAGTAGTTGCTGATGGGAAATCGTGTTATGGAGCAGATGATTTTGAATGAGTTTCTTGATGACAGAGAATGTTCTGGTAAGTCAGAGTAGTATTGCCAGACAGGAGCTGGCAATGTTGCTGCTCCACAGTAAATTTGAGATGTGGCACACTGAGAAAGTACACACCCCAGATTATGTATAACTGTAATAACATGCATTTTCCTATTACACATGTCTTGGTGTATGAGTTAATATCTGAGAGAGACTAAAGACACAATTTCAAGATTTGAAACTTTAATGGATACTTATAGGGGTACTTTTCTCCATCCTCTTGCTAACAGTAGGATCCTGGAATATTCTGTGTAGTTTGTTTGCTTTTATTTTTATGCAAATTTTTCTCTATTTGAAATAATGACAATTTTTTCCTCCTCAGGCTGAGATATTGGACATGGGAATTTTGAATATGGTAAAGTGTCATAAAGAATATCTTCAGTCTGAGATCTTGGTATTGTTCAATATGTGTGAAACAGCTTTGCAGGGGTTGTGGGATTTGATTTCTGCTTTTTTGTTTAATATTGAAGGGAAATATTTTCTTAAATATATATATATATTGCATGCAAAGAGGAGATTGTGACATTAAAATATTCAGATTACTCTGAGGAATGTCTACAGAGCTGTACATTGATTACCCTATAACCTCATGAGTACAGATAGCTATGAAAGTGATGTAGCCCAGAATTTGGTTGGCACTCTTCACTATAGGTGCATATTTCTGGCTCATGGCAAGCTTCTAGTCAACCAACATTTCCAAATCCTTCTCCTCTGGGCTACTATCAACTGATTCTCTGCCCAGCCTGTACTTGTACTGGGAGTTGCTTTGAGGGTCCCTCTGGATGCACCACTCTGCTTGGTGGTGTTGGGAAGCTTGCTGAGAGTATGCTCAATCCCAATGTCCATGTTGCCTACAAAGATGTTAAATGGCACCTTGTCTTGACACTGACCCCTGAGAATGCTGCTCGTCACCATTCTCTGTTTGAACACTGAACCCTTGACCACAACTTTGTCCATACATCCATGCAATTCTTTACTCACTGAGTGGTCTATCCATAAAATCCATCTCTCCAGTTCAGAGACAAGAATTTCATTCAGGACAGTGTGAAGTGCTTTGCACAAGTCTGGAACCATTGCATACTTACATCCTAGTCTGCTCCTAGACTGCACTTTTATATATGGTGTAGAAATTGGTTTAATTTCTGTCTGTCTTAAGTATGTGCCTGCTTTGTAGTCCCAGCTTTTACATACAAGTTGCAATATGATCCAGTCAATTATACTGTTGACCAGGTGTTGGGGCTTGAATTTAACAACTATAGGAGTTCTTGTAGAGTATTTCATAAAGATCAGCAGGGTTCTGAAAAAAAATAAACTTAATTGGCATAATCCCCATTGCCAGAGTAAAGCTTCTGTTGCCTTCAATGGGAGCTGAGTTTTGTAATCAGTGCTGTCAGTCACCATCTGGACTGACACAATTTTGCCATAGACAGAGTCCGTCTTTTTTGGGATGCCATCTGTTAGTCAGTTTCTTCTGACTTGTTTCCAGTATCAACCTTTATACCTTCTTTCATGTTCTCTTTTGTGCTCCAAGCAACCTCTCAAATCCTCATTCTCCCTGCTGTTTTCAAAATATGTTTCTGAACACCAGTGAACACAATGAAGTACCCTAGCAATAATGTCTATTACCAAACCCTGGGCAACATCACAATCATCTGAAGAAAATCTGTTAGGAAGCTAAGGCTTGGAAGGCGTTGATCCCAAACCCTTTTCTCATCCTTGCAAGTGGCATTTCAAAGCAGTGGCTGAGGGAGAAGTTTGAACCACTGATTACTTTGAGGCTTTGCTGTGAATAAAAGAAATCTGTTAGTATGACAGTACAAAAGTATCAGCTCATATAGGTTTAAAAATAAGATCAAGTAGCATTAATCCAATGGTATAACTGTTTTTGAAGGGCTTTTACTCAGTAAAGCCAGATTTATGAAGTCTTAAAAAAAAATAATGTTGAGCTAATGATTGCTAACAGTCCTGCACACACTGTTTTCATCCTGACATAGTTAAGTGCCAACAATTTATTTGGCACACCATAAGCAAATGGAATAAAGAGTGTGAACCTAAAACCTTTCAGTTTGAGAGAGAAAGCAAAAGAGTATATTAGGATTAATAATTACCTAAGGGGTGTATCTTCTTAATAAAACAAAGAACAGTAGTTACCATGTGGTTTCATTAATAAATTTTTAATATGATCTGTGCATGTTATTCATGCATGGGGGAGATGTCTGTGTGTCCAAATAGCAGCCTTTTTTTCAAGTAGTTTCAGGGCTGTGATTTTTCAAACAAAATTTGTGTGTACCCTTGGTTTATGAATTTGATTTGAACTGCAAGCAAGGATGATTTAGAGTTTCAAAGAGATAGAAGCAGTTACTTTTATAGTAGTAGCCTTTTTTAGTGTGGGTGTATTTATCTATCTATATCTCTAAAAAAACACCCACCAAAGTCTTTCACATTGTGGTCTACCTGTAGATAGTCCGCAGGTAGGAACAATCCAGGTGATGTGTTCATATTGTATTCATTCTCAGAGGAGTAGCCCTGGCTATTCTAAAGGTCAGAAAATGTGTCAGCAGAAAATTATGTAATGGATAATTCAAATAGATTTTACAGGATCAACCTTGCTGATGCATCACCTTATGATGCTGTGTTGCTTATGGTTATTTTGCATAAAAATTAATAGTAGAATACTGTGTTAGGAGAGTATACCTACATTGCAGTCTGATTAAAGATTGACACACAGATACTTTGTACATACTCCCATTTGTTTAAATGTCTGAAATGAGAATAAGCAATTCTTTCTGAGAAGCTAAGCTGTCATAAGATAGCTTCCTTCTTTTACTAATATAAAATCCATTTCTTGCTGGGAAATAGTGTGGATGACCAAATATTGTAGTGTTCCCTGATGACTGAGACTGTCTTCATGACTCTTCAGTCCCTCTGTTTGTGATGTCCAGCTTGTTATTTCATCTTTGTGTGATTCACTTTCTTTATTTTTAAAATTCATCTAAGAATTCTTCCTCTGGCAAGCAGTTCTTAATTGCAGATGAGAGTGTCACATAAGAACCAGATGACCAATGATTGCTGTGTGACTGATGTTACTGCTGAGATTTACCTTACAATGATTTCTTGAAGGCTTCTTTTCTCTCTGGTTGATGTTGCACAGAGCTGGCTATATACAAGCTTTTTTTTCCTCCTAGGATAAGATAGTTGTGTTTATGTTTCATCTCCACATGTATGGTATTATTCTTCTTCTGTTCCTCCTTTAGAGAAAAGTGCAGAAATGAGTCTGGCAGAAAACTTAGAGAGCTTTTTCATCCAGATTAGTGACACACTGAAGTATTTTTCAGTCTTACATTAAATTTTCAAGGTTACCCAAGCAATCAATCTGAACTATTTCTGCTGTGGAAAACTGTTTCCTTCGTTTTCCTTTTCCTTCTAAGCAGACAAGTAGATATGGGGGAAAAAAATTATCATTTGCACTTTGTCAGCAAATTTATTCAAGGTGTCTTTCTGTGGAACAATAGTAGGTGGGAGCAAGCATGAAAAATCAGGCTGCAGTGCATCAGCTTTTAGAAGCTCTGACAGGTTACTATGCTCATATTTTTCAAGGCAAAACTCTTAAGAACCAGGAGGTCTTAATTTGACTTTTTTTAGGTCTGTCTTGGAATTTTTCTGATTCAATTCAAGCACTCTTAGCTGAAAAAGGGGAAAAAATTTCAGGTCTGTGAAACCAGCACTGTCCTGTTGTCACTCAACTGCCTTGCTTTTCAGAGTCAAATACCATAGCTGGGTTCTGCCCTCGTTTAAGTGGCCTGTGTAGAAAGAGCACACATATGATCTGGTTTTCTTTCCAGGTGGTGAAATGTTTATGGTTAAGATGCTGCTTGAAATTGCAATAAAGCAGTGTCTGGAAGTTTTTCACATGCACCTGAAAGATTTGTTGTTGCTTCAGGCTTTGTTGGATGGCTTTGAGCTCTTGAAGTGCATTTTGTCAATATGGGGACTTTTATGTATTTGGGGGCACAATTCCTTAGTTTTATCACTTTCCTTAGACCAGGTGATGAGCCATGAATCAGTCTTCCTGCAAAAGCAGCTGATTTTGAACACTTTCTATGATATGGTAATCAATTATACATGTAGTCATCAGGGAATTGTAAAAAGGACTGTGGTGATGGGAGATTGTATCTAGAGCTGAATGAGCTTCTTCATATAGTTTAGTAATGTGCTGGCCGTAGAAGTCCTCTGACGCAGAGGTCTCCCAAGGGGAGTTCCCCACTTTTCAAAAGGTCACTTGGAAAATCTGGGCAGGATTAGGAACTGGGTAAAAATTACTTCTACTTAATTTTGCTATGTAAACTTTTTAATAAATAAATATCTTTTGTTTGTAACTGTTAGCTTTCATTTGTAACTTTTTGCCCTTTTCACTTTATTAACAGTGAATAATCACAGTATATTTTAAAAAAAATATGAACTTCTGTGTTGGGCAGATAGTTTTGTTTTGTTTGTCTCATGGGCATCAGCTCCTCTCCAGCTCTGTCTAGTAAGAGGTGTTAGAAAGTATTATTTTTATTCTTTTTGGTTCCTGTGATGGATGGCTGTGGAATATCACGCTCACAGGGAAAATTATTTCTTCCTAATCCTTGTCAGTTAGTGGTTGGTTTATTTCTGGTAGTCTGAAGACTTATAGCCCATATTCTAGTTCATACAGTACTTCATTTTAGTTGACTTCAAATTTTGTTCATTACTGTCTCCTAGTTTGGCAATGTTGTTATTCTTTATTGTTCGCACTTGGACAAAATCAGTCAAGAGGCCATCATTCTAACAGAAAACGGTGACCGATTGCTTTAAAAATAAATGATACTTGCACTGACACAAGAGAGAAAAAAACATTCATTAAAACTCATGTTGGAGAAGTCTCATCACTCTTTTCCTCTTGCATTTGACATTGCCTGAAAGACTGTTATATATTATGTTTATTTTTAGAGACTATTGTTCTCTTTAAATCTGCTCTACAACTTGAGGAAAGCAGTAATGCTTTTGAAGAGAAATTTACAGAAGCAAGACATTGCATCTTTGTTGTAGTAAGGGGCTTGTTTAATGAAATACCTCTTTTAAATAAGTTTGACTTTGGCAGGGAAAAAACCTGCAAAATATAAGGGAATCAGAGGCTGCTTTAGGGCATACAGATTGAAAACCTGTGCGCCTTTTCTCAAGAACATAATATTTGTAAGTGAGACCTTCAGCACGCCATGCTTATTTTAATAATTTCTTTTGAAGTGCTGAAAAAGCAAACTACTTTCAGTTTACTTTTTACCCCAAAACTGGCCTAGTCTGCTGCTCAATATCCTGTTTATGTACAGATCTTATACAAAACTAATATTGTATTACACAAAAAAAGGCGTTGACCTGTCAGAATGAGACTAGAGGAGGCCACTAATTTGATTGGAGGGCTGGGACCTCTCCTACAACGACAGGATGAGAAAGTTTAAGCTGTTAAGCTTGGTGAAGGGAAGGCATCAGACAGACATTATGGCACTGTCCGGTACCTAGAGAGGGCCTGCAAGAGAGCTGGAGAGGGACTTGTCACAAGGGTATGTAGTGACAGACCCAGGGGGAATGGCTTCAAACTGGAGAAGGGTGGGTTTATATTAAACATTAGGCTCTTCCCTGTGAGGGTGGTGAGACCCTGTAACAGGCTGCCCAGAGATGTTGTGGACTCCCCTTACCCTGGAGATGTTTAAGGCCAGACTGGATGAGGTTTTTGGGCAATCTGGTCTAGTGGGAGGCATCCCTGCTCATGGCAGTGGGGTTGTAACAAGATGATCTTTAAGGTCCATGCCAACCCAACTGTTCTGAGATTGTGTGATAATCACACAGTTGGAAAGGCAAATATCCTTTCAGAGTTAAATGAATTATGTATCTGTTCCTTCTTTAAGGAATTTCATATAAGCTAATAAGACAAATTATTTTGGTTTTATCATAGACCAAAGCTAAAATACAGCTAGTTTCAATTAGAGCATATTTAAATACATTGGAAAAAGGATATGGTATAACCAGACAAATTGTGAACAACAGGTTTCCTGTATTCTTCAAACAGGTAAACATTCAGGGAAAGCCACACATTTTGTGTGTGCTTGCCTCGTTTTTTTTGTCTTCCTCATTGTTTTGATAACTAGTTCATTTGCAAAGAAAAAAAAATACTAGTTTAAAAATGCACTAGCTATTGCAGTGGCCTTGTTTCTCCTTTCAGGTTCCTTGTAGTTTTATCCCATACAGTAAATATTGAATGAACTACAGGGTTGTAATATTCAGGGGCTGTGACTTCACCTTTGCAATCCTTTCATTTCAGTCCTCAAGACTGACTTTTGGTGACACAGAACACATCATCCTGGTTACCTGTAAGCACACCAGGCTTCTCCTCTTTGCCATTAATGCCAGAGCATCATGTCTTGCTTTCACCTAAAATGAATATTTGTAGGGAAAGAGATTCGTGACTAAATAAAAATTCAGAAGGTAAAGCTGTCATTATATATTCTACATTGCTGAAACAGATAACACATTAAAACAGCTGCCAAATTACCTGTAATGAACATCCACACAATAGAAGACACTTTGCATACTGATGAAGTTGTGATTAACACCTATTAACAGGATGGAATTTGTCAATGAAAAAATAAAGATGATTCAATGCAATATTCAGAAAGAATTGCTGTCTGTGAAATTTCCTGATTTTGGGTGTTTTTAGATTGCTGTTAGAAACCTGCTAATGGTTTGAAAACATGCCTTGGAAAACTGTGTTTATAGCTACTAAGAAAAGGAAATGTGTTGCAAAGTGATGCTTTCATGGAAAAAGTAGTGAGTCTGTCTTTCTTGCTTTTTCCTCCACTCCGATTCAATCCCCACTTCTGACTGAGTTAAATGATCATAATTAAACCATCAGAATTTTTTTTGCATGTTAGGTCTCAAATTTCCCTGGAATTGTCTGTCTAAATTGTTTATTTCTCTCTTTCCTTATTTTGTTTTGCATTCAAACACTATAAAATTTGCTGCAGTAACCTATTATAGAAGGATAAAGGAATTGCTGTGATACCAACCTTTTTAATACCCCTGGAATAATATAGAGACCACATGGGCTGCTCTGTAGAATAGTTAGTTGATTTTTGGTTTTTTGTTTTTTTTTAATGCCCCCAAAATCTACAGAGATAAGCAGAGACAATGTATTGAGTATTCCAATTACTTCTCAAGTAGGATGTGGGACTTCAGGGCACAAAACTCAGCTTTGAAACCTTGCTTGGGTTTTAACCAGCTGGGAACCCTAGGGTGGTGTCTTGGCTCTTGTAATGCCATAGAAACCCATGATAATGATTCTGTGAAATCCACCTTTGGAATTTGTGAGTTTGTCCTTTGATTTGACTTAAGGCTTGATCTGAAAAGAGTTCTGAATGTTCAAAGTGCTGGACTTTTCAATATTTCATGCTTAAGGCAAGTTTAAAATGATCCAGAACCCTGATCTCACCATCAAGGTCACATGTCTTGATCATATTCTTACTTGGGACCCACATGACTTAAAGAGCAGGGAATGAGCCTGCATGCAAGTATCTGCAAAAAGTGCTCCTCAGGGCTGCTCAGAGTGTGATTCCTTTGTGGCATCCTTCTTAAGAAGCCAAGCTGAGGGGAGATGTTGACAGCTTTCCTTGATAGTGACCCTGGAACAGTATTTTAACATCCTTATCTAGAGAAGATGCAGTGGCAGGGGGTTTTTTTGTCTTGTTTTTTTCCTTAGCATTTTTCTCTCAGACATTAACATAGCAATGAGAGCATGTGTAGATTCAGGTTCAGTTTCCTCCTTTGCCTGAAAGGAGCTGGAGGTCAGTTTCCATCTCTCTGGAGACAGAAACTACCTATTTTCAGGCAATTTTAAGGTAAGAATGCTCGCTTTTCTCCCTTCTGGGTGTACACCTGAATCATTATTCATCACTTGTTGGTTATTACCCAGGGACAGTATGTTATTTCATTGTCTTGTCTCTCAAGTGGCTTCACTTTCAGTTCACTCAGTATCCATGTTACCTAACTGGTTGAAGAAAAGGGGCTGCTGATCAACTTCCACACTGGGTGTGGGAGTGTGTGGGGTCAGTGCAGCTGGGTGAGCTCCTGAGCACTCCAGAGGTAGGTGGTTCTCTGAACTAAGAAAGCCTGTGGGTGAGGTCAGCCTGTTTCACATCAGTTCTGGAAATACAGTATCAAATCTCCCAAGCTGGCAAGAAAAAGTTTAGCTTGCCCTCAGGGCTTTGTGAAATAGTAGGTATCAACAAAGCCTGTCCTGAAACACCCTCACTGTGTTCTACCGAGACATCTCGTGTCAAGAGTTCCTGATTGCCTCTCTTTCTTGCAGTGTGTTTTGTCAGATGCTTTTTTAGACCCATTCATTGACAAAAAAGGGCTTGTCAAATCTTGTCATCATGGTTTAGAAAAGGAATAAATTTAGTAATTTAATTGAAGATTAGTCTCTGTGTTCTGCCAGCAGAGTAGCATCAGTAGCCAAATTTGGTCTTTGTTTCATCTGTGTAATCCCCGTTAGTGCTAACAGAGGCATGCCACTATAGCTAAGAAGAATACTTTGATCCAAAAAACATAAAGCCATAAGTCATATGCAGAGAACTGTTGGAGCAATGTTTTTTTCATCATTAAATACTATGTAAATTTGTTTTGGTTGATTTAAGAATGCCACTTTTTTTTTGTTTGTTTTGTTTTGTTTTTCTTTTTTTCCTCTGGGGACATGACAACTGGCAAAACTCGTGTGGCTCTGATTAGACTTTGGAGATAACTAACTTGGGCTTTGGGATTTTTTGGTGGATACATCTGTCGGTAACACTGATGCTCAAAAATTGGAAAAGTGTTTCATTTAGTTAGAAGTATCTGAAATGTTTATAAGTGACAGGGAAGAACTGTGTCTGATGTTAAGTTATTAGACAAACTTGTAATGTAGTTCTTACTTTATTTTTATAGATAGATATTTTAAAGGTACAAGGAAAAATTATTCCTTGAAGTCAACAGTTATCCATGTTAAAGGAAAGGAAGTTGAACTTTATATATAATAATGTCCAGAGTTGTTGTGTGAAAATGGAGGCTGATGATTTTATGACTTTAAGAATTTTAAAACTTGTAGGTCTCTATTTTTATATGTGTAAAATCCCTTAAAGAGGCAAAGAGCATAATGTGGGGCACTTAAAAGCATGTGGCTCTGTAACTCAGTTGTTTTACTGCTACCAGGATGGTACACATGGTCTGAACTGTGTAGAATCTGCTGCCTTGTGTTTGTATGAGCTGTGCTTCCCTAGCCCTGGACCAGTGACAGGACCCGGATGACCTCTAAAGCCTTAGTCACTGGAATCCCATTGAGATTGTTGTGGGGTTACTCAGGGGGAAAATTGGAAGGGGGTTGGTGAGGCTACACCTCAAATACTGTGTTCAGTTTTGGGCCTCTCACTACAAAAAAAGAGATCCTGAGGCACTGGAATGTGTATGGAAAAGGGCAGCAGAGCTGGGGAAGGACCTGGAGCACAAGTCAAGTCTTATGAGGAGTGGCTGAGGGAGCTGGGGCTGTTTAACCTTGAGAAAAGGAGGCTCGGAGGGACTGCTCAGTTTGGTGGGAATGGTGACCCCTGGATGAGCTGCAAGATTTGACTGTAGCTCATGCCTCTCCCCTCAGAGCCAGTTAATCTCTGAGCAGTGCCCCGTCCTTTGCTGCTATGCTTGTATCATTAACCTACAATGGGAATGATTTCAGAAATTGAATAACTTGATTCTCATCTTCTACATGACTACTTTGGTAGTACTTGAAGGAACAACCTAAAGTGTCAAAATTTCTACAAATGTATATATTGAAATGTTACAAAGTTTCAGACCACTCACAGCAAGCTAATGTGTCATCAAGGTTACTATTTAAGTTTACTCTTTTCTGCTTAGAATCTGAATAACATGCAATTAAGCAGTGTAGTTGTTTGGAAAATAATGTAAAACAATGAAATATGAGATTCATCCAGCATATGGAGGTAAGCATATTACAGAGAAAGTGATTGATTTGAGGGTTTTATTAGTGCTTTCAAGTTTGGTTTTCAAGGTGGTTTTACGTTATTGAACCTTTCTACTTATTTTCCAAGGACTAAAGGATGTAATATTAGTGCACTGTGGGTTTTTTTTTTTTTGAGATTTTTTTGATGTTGTTGTTTAATTTTTGCTTTAATCCACATTTCAAACATAAGGGACTAATTTTCCTGTGCGTTGTTTGGATTTTGGCTTGCTTTGGTTTTTAACCTTGTATTGTCACTTTTGTGCTTTTTAAGTGGGAATAAAATATTATCAGAATAGAACAGCAGTATTTCACATCTCCTTTGCATATGGTTCAGAAGGTATCAATTTCAACATAGAGTACGTAGCATGGTCTTATTCTTCATTTTTGACCAGAATGTTTTTCTTTTTTTAATGGAAAGTAGAGCAACTTAAAATATTTTTCAATTCAGTGCTGCAGGGAGTTGTCTGATAAATGTTTACTTGTTTGTATAACTATAATGTAGGCCTTTGCTTCTACTCACATGAAAATTCACATGTTTTAAAAATAAATAAAATACAATAAATAAAAATCAATAGTCTGATCTAGGCATAGTTTCTCTGTAATCAAATAAGCATGACGGGGAAATGCACGCAATCAGCACTTCATTTTTATGCCATGGTTTGCTATGTAGATGTTTTGTCTGTTTGCATTGTGTGCTGACAAAACCAGAAGTATTAAAAATCAAATATAGGCTGAACAGCCAGGAATTTTATAATATTTGAGGAATTTGATAAATTCAGATATTGCTGTTAGAATCCAATGCAGTAGTGCTAGTTTTATTTTTTTTAATCCTCTTAATACTCTTGTAGGGATAATATGGGAGTATTGCAATCACTTTTCTTCCTGTAGTATCTAGACAGACTAACCCTGAAATGTTACTCACAGTGTTGCCCTTTGGAAGACAGCAGCTGGTATTTTCTTCTCTCCTACAGGTTATGACAGTCTCTTGCCATATTGAGGTATTCTGCTTCTTGTTTTCAGATGGATTTGCTAGTCCATGAGTTTTCTGCTCTGGTGTCTGTCACCTCTTTGTTGCAGTAATCCCTCTACACCCATCTGTGCAAAAGAGGTTATTCAGGTATTGGAGTGAAAGGGAAACAAAACAGCAAGATGGATTAAGTGTAATTCCAAAATTATTGTGAAATGAAAAAAATCTACCTGATAAAGAAACCAGTCTGGTGGAGAAGAGCACAAAAAAGGAAGGGGTGTAACTGCTAAGAGCAGACATGGGTAGATTTTAATTTTGGTTCTTAACGTGTCAGTAGTTTGTAACAAAAACAATGGGTGGGAGGAATGCCATCTCGTGGATAAGAAAAAAGAATGTACGATCTCATAGACCTTGTAGAGCAAAACATAACAATCCATTTCTGCTCTGGAGGGCAGGTTCTGAACTGTATGCAAGTCCATGACTTGCAGAAATTGTAAACAAAATCATATTTCAGGAAACCAAAGTTAATTCATGCCATTGCTATTGCTGATCGACTAGAAATGTAAAGGATACAGAAAAATCATTATTTTACGCTTTTTGTATTACCACACAATGCAAGACAATAAATTAATCAAAATAGTTCTGAAGAAAGTCCAAGACCTGAATTTACCTATTTGAAATGTATTTTCTAATGTAATTCTGTGTTGCCAAAGCAGCTTATTATATGGATTCTCATGTGAAAAAATAAGTAATTATTTGTTGAGCTAGATATATGAAGTAAAACCCCCCTCACATTAGTTTAACTTGTTTTGTAATTTAATGTTTTAATATAAAGCCAGAATTTATACAACTGAAGTTAGTAAGTAAAGTTTTGCTTATCCTTAGTGATTTTCTATACTTGGGGTTTGGTTTTTTTTTTTGTGTGTGTGTTTTTTTCCCCTCTTCTAATTTTGTAATGAGCTTTACGCCTTTAGAGAAATTCAGATTGTTCCCCCTTGTCCTGTTGCCACATACAGTTGTGAAAAGTCCCTCTCCAGCTTTTTGTAGGTTCCCTTCAGATACTGAAGGAAGGCTGCAGTTAGGTCACCTGGAAGCCTTGTTTTATCCCATTTGAACAATCACAATTCTTTCAGCCTTTCCTCACAGGAGAGGTGCTTTGGTCACCTTGGTGGCCTCCTCTGGCCTTGCTCCAACAGGTTGGTGTCCTTCCTGTGCTGGGGCCCTAGAGGTGGATGCAGCACTGCAGGTGGGGTCTGAGTGGAGCAGAGGGGCAGAATCCCCTCCCTGGCCCTGCTGCTCACACTGCTTTGGATGCAGCCCAGGACATGTTTGGCTTTCTGGGCTGGGAGTGCTCATGGCCAGGTCATGTCCAGCCTCTCACCCACCAACACCCCCAAGTCCTTCTTGGCAGGACTGCCCTCCATCTGTTCATCCTCAGCCTGTGCTGATACTACAGAAATATGTCCACATAAATACATATATATACACATTCCTATTGAAATGGAATTCAGTGGCTCTACAGTTAACCATATGCGTGGCTTTCCATATGGTCATTTTAAAGGACTTCTTATGTTGAATTTATGACTTGAGTGAAAGACTGATCAAAAGGGGTATGAAGACCTGTAAGCCTTGCTGAATGTAATTTTCAACACCACTATTCAGAGACATTTTGTTTCATATTTTTTGCAGAGTTTAAAATAATAAAGCAATTAAGATGTCTCTATCCTTCCCTTAAATGTAGCCCAAATTTCTGAACTGGAGTTCTGTTTGCTCAGCTTGGCTTACTGATCATTAAAGCTCCATAAAACATGAAAAACATTTGGAAAAGGTCTCCATGGGGCAATTTGAAATGAACCTATGTGAACTACAGTTTGCTTGTTCTATATTGCAGATTTTGGGGGTTTTATTGATTGTAAGGCTGCAGACTTGTGACTGCATTTAAAGTTCTGAGTAAATAATACTTTGAAAAATATGCTGATAAAATATGAACTGATTAAAGTCAATTGCTGATTTATATAATTTACACAGGGGTTTTATTGCTTTAGTGTTGAATGTTAAATTTTCCTGCAGTTGCCCATGTTTTGATGTATTCTACTTGCCTCAAAATAAAAATAGTTTTATCTTGCATACATATTGGGCAGGTGGCAAAATGCATTTTTAAACCATGAGTCAGGGTACTTCACTACTGCCTCTAGGAAATAATCTAAAATACTTTAGGTTGACTTCCAGTAATGATGTTTTACTGAGTTCGTGAAACATGAGTTTGATAGGATCTGCACAGATGTATCCCTACACCATTTCAACAATCCCTCCTGTTGTTTTTGTATTTTCCCATGTTTTAGCAAAATGATTTGCCAGTGTTGAATCCTAGATTTAATAGTCTGAGGTTCTAGTGTTTAGCTGGGAATTAATTAATTTGGTTGGCATCTGACAACTCAGTGTAATCACTAGTATTTTTAAGTGTTAATCTTGTAAGGTGTCACCCTGGCTCCGGATAATTTCCTCTACTGTTCTAATGGAAATGGTGGTGCTGACAGCGTTTCAGTGCAAGCCCAATGTTATAGTTACAGGCTGTCCTGAAGATAGAAAGTCTCTCTTACAAGCAGGAAGGCAGCTGTCAGGAACATGGCTTTGGTGAGAAAGTGCTGACTCAATAACTTGTGGCTCTTGGCCAGATCCTGGAGAAACAGGGGTGTGCGTGTGTCTTGTGGCCCCCCTGTTTCTCCCTACCAGCTGGTTGAGGTGTCAAGGAGCAGAGGTGTTTGGGGGCATTCATCCACAGTATGTCACGCATATGTCATGCAACTGGCGGAAAGCAGGATTTCCACCTGCTGCTATCCATGAAGGTGTTTGGACTATGTGCAATGGTGTGCCAAGCAAGAGAAGCATCTGAAGTAAGGCACACACACCAACCAAGGTAATTTAAATCAGGTATGAAACATCAACACCAACTTGAATAATCAGCAAGATGTGAATTGCTTTTCTGCAGGCAGTACAGTAGCTCATGATACATAAGCCCCATTTCAAATAAAAGAAGCTCTTTCTAGAATGCAGGAGCTTGAGTTAGTCCGTAAGTGCACTTCTGTTGGAAGAAGTATTTGTACAGAATATTTTTACAGAAGCATTTCATTTAATGAGTCCTGAGTGGGTTAAATATGCAGTTTTTAGAGGTTTCTCCTTTTTAAGTATGGCAGCCCTGAATGCATTTTGCACAGCTATCAATGCACTGTCACTGCATATCTACTTTTTAAACCCAGTCTTTTTCCTGAAAATTACTCAGTGTTGTGGACTAAGTCTTTAACTCTGCTCTGTGGCTTGAAATCATTCTGGCACTATGAAGAAATTTTTAATTGCCTTAATTGGACTCATGTAATTTTATTTTTTTTTTTTTTTTTGCTGTGATTCTACATCAGTACTTAAGAGCTTATCACTGGCAGGGCCCTCACCTGCTAGAGAGTTACAGTGACTTAATAATTGCCAAAAGAATAGTGCAGTTAAATTTGAAGATGCAAAAGCAGTTGGGGCAGAATAATGAGTCAGTTCCTCAATTGTGTAGACAGTAGCAGCACTGTTGACTTCAACAAACCTGTGCCTTTATACATCAGTTGAGAATTTGACTCAAACCCTGACTAATGAACTCATTTAACTCCTGTGACTAAGAAATATGACTTTTTTTTTTCTAACTATAGCTTAAAGGGCAAGCTGTGTTTAAGCAGATTTAATTAACCTGTCTAAATTTAATCATCAGACTAATAGGTATTCCTGTTCACTTAGGAACGAGACAGAATCATTGTATTTTCTAATTAAGAACTAAACTTAAGGCTGTGTGCCCATTTGAAATATGCAGTGTTTGGATTGGAAGAGGACAGTGGGAAAGAAAAGGAGCAAGTTATCAGAACACTTAATACAAATTAACTTGATGAGGAAGGAAACATAGGCATTGCTGGTCATTAGTCCAAGATAAAAACAAGTAGATTAGAGAATATTCTTTTATTTCATGTGTTTTGCAGTGGTCTTGTGTGAGGGTTTGTACACCTGCTGCAAATTTACATCTCATTCAATTTCCTTTGTTCTCCTTGCAAGAACTGAAGCTGTGGAGGACTGGGTTTATTTCTTTCTAGAGAGCTCTGATTCATCTCACCTCCACCTCCAGCTTAAATAAAGCATTTGTGATGCTTTATTAAAGCACATGTGATTTTTGTTGCTATCTTCCCTGCTGGCCTTAGCTTTCTTTCCCTAGTTCCCCCAGTTTTCTGTGCCTGACAGCTCAGGGTCTCATTTTCTCCTCTACTGAACTTACCCCCTGCTTTGGTGCCCTTATGTGTTTTACCAATTTCAGAGCTTCCATGGCATTTCTCTGAATCACGGAAAAATTTTCTCTTTACTTTTCTCCCCTAGGGGTCTTTGTTTGCCCTTCAATTCCATCTGAAGTATTGTTGTCTTTCTCCCCCTGTCCCCTGAACCATCATCATTCCTCTGTGAGCTGAAGTGACATTGGAAATGCAGTCTCTGTCTTGCTCCTGGTTGTTCTGGGGTCATTTCTTTGCCCCTGGTTTCCTCTGTGGGCTCTGACCTTATTACAGCTACTCCTCTTCCTCTTGCCACTTGTCTCCAGGTTGCTCTGGAACTACTAGAAGGGATATTTAGGACAATACAGATTAGGCATGTGAGCAAATTGTGGTGATGCTGGTCCTTCATAGGCTGATCATAATCATCCCGATCAGAAAAGTGCACTGTCTTTGGCCTCCATTGACACTGTCTCATATGTTTGCATTTTTGTTATGTGAAATCTATCTGAATTTCTGCTTTTTAGAGCCACGTTTGCTTTGGATCCCTGTTTGCCCTGGAACAGTAGGAGGGCTTCACTGTAGTCTTCATTTCTCTCAGCTGGTGAGATTGGTTTTATTGTACTTTCTAGAAAATATATTCTTTACAGTTTGTTAGCAATTGAAAAAGCAGGAATTTAAATGAGTTTTAAAGTCGTGAATAATCCTGTACCCTTCTCATCCTCTGCATCATTAATGATTTTTTGAGATTTTCAGCATCTGTATCTTCTCAGTCATTATATTCCCAAGCTGGAGAATCTCAGTTGATCTAATCTCGCTTTTAAAAAGAAAAGTTGTCTGCTTGTGATCATCCGTTCCCAGTACTACTACAGTGTATGAAATTTCATGCATCCTTCAAAATGTAGTTAGACCTTAATTTACACAGCAGCAAAGTAATGTTCATTTATTACCTTTCTAGCAGTTCTTTGCATTCTGTGTTCCTGAATACCTGCTGAGCACTGGCTGTAGTATGTACTTCACTTTTCCATGGCACATATGATTTGCAATTCTGGGCTGTAACTGAAGAGAATGTGTTAGTGCCCTGACAATTTCAGGTAGGTAAAAATGCAAAGTATGGAATTTGAGTAAAATACTGCAATTAATTGCTGTAACTGAGTTTGAGTACAAATACACTTATATATACACATATAGATATCTATATATCTGATAATGAATTATAGATTGCTGTGATGGGAGTATTTAGAAGACTGATGTATCAGGCCAGTTCTAAACTTTAAAATTAAACTTTACTGAACTAAGCAAACACTAACAGCACACCTCCTATTAAAAGTTTCTTGCACATAATTAGTCTTTGTCACTGTGTTCAAAGTAGTCAGTCCTTCAAGCGTGCCTTCTGTGTAAGTTGGGAGTATACAACACAGCAGAGCTGGTGCACCAGGAGATGGCAAATGCTGCTTGCACAAACACTGTTAGTGTGAGCCAAGACTGCTTTAGGTTTTCCCACCTTCCTATTCCACTCTCGGACTTTTCACAACAGGTCTGGAGGAAATTTTCATTTAGCTCTGAATCACAAAGAGCTGCTTGTCAGAGGGAAATGCTGGGAGAAGCTGGGCAGCTCGGGAGGGCACTCAGGAGCTCAGATGCAGCTGATCTTTGGATCATTGTGACCTGACCCTACTCATGGCAACATGGCTGGAAAGATTATCTTTTTTTTGGTGTTATCTGGGTCCTTACAGAGCTCTGCTGTGTTAGTGTTAGGTCATATGAATCAATTCACCCAAAACCCCATAGAGAAGTTCTCTCTGTGTTGGGAACATCAACTCTCAATTCAGCAGTCATTTAAGGCCAGCAGGCACTGGATGCATGGTTTGTGGCAGCCAGTATTAACTTTCTTCACAATAATAGCTGTTAACACTGGAAAATTTTTGCTAATCTCAGGTTTGTGAGATTTAACAACATGAAAAAACACCCCATTGTATTACTGGTAGATTGCTAGTGTTAGAAGAATTTTGCTTGAGGTTAAGAACCAAAATACAAAAAGCCAAACCCGTGCTGTGACTGATCTTTAGTTACTGTAGTTTGTAATTCCAAGCTAATGGAGCTCTAAAGTTTATACTGGCTGAGAAACTCTTTAATTTTTTTTAAGTACATCCACAACATTAAGTTCTGTAAATATGGCATTTCAGCATCCAGGAATAAGAAGAGTGTAAGTTGATTTTCTGCACTAAACAAGCAAAACCTGCTCAATGGGAATTCTGAATATGATGAGCACTTCAAAATAAAAATCGTATTTAGGCACTTTAGGCGTGAAATCAAGATAATTTGGCTGTGCTTCTTGATGTACACACACACACACACACATGTATGTTCTCTGCCTCTGTCTCACACTGAATTTGGTTGCATCGTCTAAATGTAGCATTTGACCCAAATGGTGTGGTTTGCATTTGCAAACTCAAAACTGTCAAAATGTATTTGTAAATAATATGTCCATACATATGCAAAAATAGATGTTTTCAAGTAAAGATGCAAGACTGTGTTAGAAATTCTTGCTAAATTCTTACCAGAACAAAAGAACTACTGTATACAGAATTTGACATATGCCCTGGAGAATTGAGGCTTTCAAAGTTAAGAGAAGAAAAAGGCAGGGGATGGGAGGGAGAGAAATCAAGAAGCAGCAGCAGCAACAATACTTAATAACGTTCTTAAAATTTTCACTATTTTTTAAATGGGAAAAGTGATACTTTTTTCATTAAAATTGAGGGAATTCAAGAAAGTGAGTTTAAAGCATCAGCTAACAATCTGCAACATCTAGTAATATTCAAGGGTTTGCAGGAAAGAGACTGAAGTTGCTGTGATTTCAAACAAAATGTTTCAGGTTGCTCTGTGATTTAAAATCCTTGGGTTTGAGTTCAAAAGAATTGTTTAGAAAAAAATCACACAAATTTTCTGCTTTCAACAAAATCAACATAAAATCCTCCCTGAAGAATAAAAAAAATAGCTTCTTGGAAAGCATTTTGAAACTCCCATTTAAAGTTATATTTTTTATATCTGTTTCATTATGCATCTTTACAAAGCTGTTAATGATACGCATTTGCAGTCATTTTCAAATTCCTTTAATACTGTCAAATTGATACTGAGATACTTTTACTTGTCTGTAGAGCTTATCTGTAGCTTATTCTGATTATAGTGTAAATTTTGTTGTTGGTATAAGTATTATTGTGGGAAGGGAGAGCTACCTGCTTTCTGCAAATACTATTGATTCTACTAATATTGTTCTAATTTTCTGCCTTTTTTTCCTATAGTCACGCAGCACAAGCTCCATAGCATTGTACATTGTAATCACAACTGTTTGCAAAAAAATTGGTAATATGGAAGTACATCTGAAAATTGCATGCACAAATTTTCTATTCATGAACTGATAAACTGCTAGAACAGTATCATACTAATAATTTAATTGCAAAGTTGTGATGTTTCGTAACTATGAAAAGCTTAATTTTCTTGTGAAGTAAAGGACTAGAAATTGAAATTAAATCATATGCTACAAAGAGACATAAGGTGTTTTATCTCAAGCTTAGAATTCTTTCAGAAAAGAGCTCATTGTCTGGAAGCGTCAGTTAAAGAACAAACGTAGTCTAATGAGATTATTAAATAATTGCAATCTGCTGATGGGATTTTGTAGGAAAAAGGCATATGTGACTGCAATTTTAAAGGAAAGGGTGATGGAAGTGCTTCCACAGCCCTACACATTGATGAGAATACTGTATTTCTGAATGATGAATGTAAAAACATGTGCTGAGAGACCTCCTTGGTGACCAGAGGAGGGAAGAAAGAGCCTGCAGGAAGAAATTGAAAGATCCTCTTGTGAGAGAATAATTTCATTGAAGAAAATGGGGAAAAAAAAAGAAAAAAAAAAACCAACCAAACAAACAAAAAACCCCACAGCAAATAGCCACAACCCAGCTGCAAACATCCAGCAGAGCTGCAGATTTCAAAAAATTAAAAACTGCTCAGGAATAATCAAATTGAAAATGTGAAGGTGGTCCTTAAATATAAAAATCATCCAGAAATAGTCTGTCAGAGCAATAATGAAGGGGTGAAGAATCATTGAAGACTCTGTTTGACTAGTTTATGAAGTAGATTAAGCAGTTTTTGAAGTAAGAGACAGCAGGAATTGGTGTTTTCAGGGTTTTCTTGCTGTTTCTCACCCAAAAAAATACTATTTAATAGAAGAAAAACTGAAAATATTCTCCAAAAAGTAGAGAGATTGTGAACTCTAAAGGGCTAATTAATTTAATACTGAAGATTTGAGTTGGACAACAACTCAAAATACAAATGAGTCATATTTTTGAATGACTTTCTAAATCAGTGTTTTGGAGCTTTGTATTGTATTGCTCTGGATGCTTCTAATGCTGCAGTGTCATGGAAGTTCAGGGTGTCAGCCTCTTGCTTGGTTGTACTTCCTTTCATTTCTGATTTAGCTTGATTTAATTATGTTAGGTTTCTTTGAAACTGCCAAGTTACTCTGTGTGATAATACAGGTTTCTTATGCATAGGGGGTTGCAGACTTAGCATAAATATTCAGAAAGGGAATTTTAATAAGCAGATTTACTATGTGTACTGGGAACAATAATTTACAACCTAATACCAACCAACTGTGTTTCAGGACACAGCTAGTGAATTAGCACTTGCATATTTCAGTGATGGTTATGTACTTTTAAAGAAGTCTCCTAAGCTCCTACGTGCTGTCTAAATACTTAATTATTACAGGAAGTCTGCCTCCTGATTTTTAAAACTTCATTAAGTTAGAAACGAGAAGGGCAGTTTGCTAGCAATCTAAATCTTGGAAATTAAATTATAAAAATAATCTAGGGTGTTTTTGTCATAAAAGATTCAGCTTGTTTTCGGAAGCTCACAATGTCCTTCTGACAGAAATATCTCATTAAAATGTTTTCACATGTACTACGTAAAAGGATCCCTTATACAAATTCCAGGTCTCTTAGGGTGTGCCAGAAAGCAGCCAAAGTTGGCTGTTTCTGGTGTGTGTACAGGAGGGAACAAAGCCTGGGCAGTGGCAGTGAAGGCTTCATTCCTGTGTGGGCATTGCAGTGGCAGCGAGGCTCCTACAGGGGATCCTAAACACCCTTGTGTGCCGTAATGGTTGGAGCTTTTTTGTACAGTGGTGTCACTGCTGATAACTGTGCCTCGTTCTGCTAACAGTGCAGGGCCCAGCCCTGCCCTTTTATTAGGCTCATTATCGACTAATTACGATGACTTGCTGTGCAGACACTGTCGTGGTGACACTTGCTGTGAGGATGATGTGCAGCCTAGGGGCTGGGGTAATAGCAAAGGCTTTGAAAGCATGAGCATAGGAAGACCCTGTGCTCTGCTGATGGGCAGTGAGAAGAGCACCCTGGAGATCTAGCAAAAGGCTGGTTTTGTTGAAGGATATTAGCCAAGCCAAGGGGGTGAAGCAGTTTCTGTGCCCTAGGAAGGAAACACCTGTGAGTACCTTGCAGGAGGTGCTGCAGGCCAAGGGGTGGCAATTTTCTGCAGAACCAAATGTCTGACAAAAGGACAAGATTGCAAGTGGGGCCTGATCCACTTCTTGACTATCTCTCCCCTTCTGGATGAGCTCTTTTCAGTGTGTTTGCTTTGCCCTTGAGGGTTGAGACCATCAAAATTGAGGTGACCGTCAGCTCAGTGGAATCAGAAGATGTGTCAAAAAAAAATCCCACTTTAAAACATTTCTCTGGTCTTTAAGTGAATGTGTAATTTCTCTTCATTGATAGTGCCATGTTTGTATAAGCTCTGTAATACATCCATGTTGTACCTTACTGACAGAATACCCTTAGCTCCGATATTGCAAGTTGTGTTGGGCAGACTTCTGTTTATATTGAGGCCTGGGCTGCAGAGCAGCAAAGGAAGTCTGAAATTCAAAGGTGAATGCAGGGTCCTGCACCTGGGGAGGAACAGCCCTATGGACCATGTTCAGGCTAGAGGCTGGGCTGCTGGAAAGCAGCTTGTAAAGAATGGCAGGGAGATCCTGGTCGACACCAAGCTGTCCATGAGCCAGTGTGACTGTGTGGCCAAGAAGCCATAGTGTCCTGGGGTGCATTAGGAAGAACACTCCAGCAGGTCAAGGGAGGTGATCCTGCCCCTCTACTCAGCTCTGGTGAGTCCTCACATGGAGTGCTGTGTCTCATTTAGGGCTCCTCAGGACAAGGGACTTGAAGCTTCTGGAGTACATCCAATGAAGGGTGACAAAGATGATTGAGGGGCTATGGCATTTCTCTTATGAGGAAAGGCGGAGGGAGCTGGGCCTGTTCAGCCTTGAGAAGGGACAACTGAGAGGAGACCTCATCAGTGTCTGTCAGTATCTGAAGGGAGGGTGCCAAGAGGGTGGAGCCAGGCTCTGCTTGGTGGTGCTGAGCAATGGGACAAGAGGCAATGGGCAGAAACTGATGCACAGGAAGTTCTACCTGAGCTTGAGGAAGAACTTCTTTACTGTGTGGGTGACTGAGCACCGGAAAAGATTGTCCAGGGAGGTTGTGGAGTCTCCCTTACTGGAGATGTTCAAGAACCATCTGGACACAATCCTGTGCCATGTGCTCTGGGATGGCCCTGCTGTAGCAGGGAGGCTGGACCAGATGTGGTCCCTGCCAGCATTACCCATTCTGTGATTGTGGGGGCACAGACACATCTGTTAGAGCAACCTACACTGTAGTAGTCTGTAATAGACAGACATGGCAACTCATGACTGAGGAATAGCATGCACAAAATGCAGGAGGTACAGGTGAGCTGTAAGACTGACTTTCACATTCTGCAGAGTGCTTTGTTCTGGTCCAATGCGAGTAACCTCAAAGTGGAGCCTTTTGCCTGTAGGGCATTGACTGTAGGGCATTGCTTGCTGGCTGTTAGCTGCAGGGTAGTGCCAGATCCAGTCTAGCTTCCAGCAGGAAGAACTTGGTTTGTGTGGAGAGAATTGCAGTTCTAAGGGTGAAGATACTCAAAATCACTAAAGATTACTGAACAACTTCCTTATTTCCCTTCTAACTGCGTTTTGTTCTATTTTCAATCATTTCCCTGTCCTAGATTATAGAATAGAGAAAGGCTTATTTTTCAGCATGACTGAGAACCAGTTCATATTACTATAGGGAGTCTGACTAATTTGCAAGCAAGAAGCTGGAGTGATCTGAAAGGTTCAAGACAACAGAGTACTTTTTCTTCATGAGTTACTGAATAGAAAAGACTGATTATGTCTTTTGTTTTTGTGGAGGACAGAACTCATCATCACAACACTACCAACACCATCAATCTGAACAACCCAACAATTTTAAAATATTCTGTCATAGCTTCTGGTTGTGTAGTTGCTCAGCTCCTTTCTCTAGAGTGAAATAATCTGATGCAGTATTGAAACTGCCACCAAGAATTGTTAATGTATAATTTATCTTTGCAATTAAAAAGCATTTTTAACCAAGTGTCACAACACAGTGACAAGTAAATTAGGCTGTGATTTACATTACAGTACTTTGCAACTTGATTTAGTGTCACCCTGGAGGAACTGACAAACAGCCCCAGTGGAGTAAGACAGTGCTTTCAGTAAAGAATGAATTCATTTCCTATGTGTTAGCAAGGATTGAAAGATAGTTGCTGCCTGGTATTGAAACAATGATTCATATTTTTTGTTTGTTTTCTAACATGCTAAGCAATACAATAGCTAGAATTTCTAGATGGAAAGAATACTTGGGTCAGACATAGTGATTGATAACTCAGTGTTTTTATTTAAAAAGGCTTAGTTAAGCTTTTTTATCTATATGTAGTAAGAGAGAAAGATGAATCTGGTTATTTTATATTTTCCTTAGTCATTGTCCTAAACTGGGAGCTGTGGAATTTCAGAATATGAAAATCATCAAGAAGTCAGGTTAAATATAGCTAAATATAACTCACGAAAGGTAAGTTAAGTGAAACACAATGCCATTTGATTTAGAAAATTAAAGTCCCTTAAAAGTCATCAGTAATATCAAATATTCACTACATTAGTATTTTGGGATATGATTGGTTTGGGGCACTTCCACGTTTTCTTGTCTTACCTTCTTTCCAGTGAGAGAGTACTATTACAGAAAGTAAATGTGAAGCTATAATGATGGTGGGATTTTTGTTGAGAGGAAAAGACTCTTACACAATGAGCTAAATGAGCAATTTGTTCTCCTCATTAACAGCTAGCAGTTTCTAGGGAAACTATATGGACAGGGATAGAGTGAGTGTACTTGTAAACTTGCTTTGTTCTAGTTACTGGAGGTAGCTGAGTGAACTTCTCATTGTCCTGGCAATGTGAGAAATGTTCCTGCAGTCTGTGGAATAGTTGCAGTCATTAGAAGTGGTTAAGCAAAACCATTCCTGCAGTGGGAAGGAATCACATAATCATAGAACATCCTGAGTTGGAAGGAACCCACAAGGATGCACATCATGAAGACATCCACAAGGAGCTTGCATTATTATGAGAGATTCATAGCAGTCAATCCTTTAATCTATAGTTACCGAGATTTTTCTCCTCAGGTCCCTTTAGATTCTCTTCAAGAAAGATGATGAAAAAATGAGAATAGATCAATATCACACAAACAGTTACAGACAAGCTAAAAAAGGCAACACTGGTTCCACTTTCCAAGTGCATTAACTGCTTTTTGCAGTGACTTATCACAGTGAATAACCATGTGCAAACACACAGCAGCAGAGTAAACTGGTGAGTAGGGGCTCTGAGGGCATGCTGTGATTTGCTTACTCTAAGGTCACAAACTCACAAGAAACTGCAAGGAAAGAAGTGTTTTTCACAGTTTATAAAAGTTAGTTTCCCCACCATTTTTTTTCAAATGAGAGTCTGAGCAAGTGGTGTCAGTTTTGGCAAAAAGTGTAATCCTTTGTGTGACAAAGTGATTTGGCATTATTCTGACTTGGTCTCACATGCCAGCTGTTGCTGCATGAAATACAGACAAAAAGAAGACAGGTTTAGCTCCCACTAGTATTTTCAAGAGCATTTTCTTCTTGATGGGTTATTCCCATTGTTCTTATTCACCTGTGGTTGCATTAGTGCCTTAATAAAGTGTCCTCAAAGCTACTGAAAGAAACAGACTAATTTGGAAGGAATTACATGGCAATATTTTTCCCCATGGACTATTAATTCAGCCCTAAATACAAGGTGTGACTTATAAGGTCTTGTTAGACAAATGTCATGTCCTCAAGAAAAAGAATGGTGGTGAGAAGGCAAGATTATCACTTGCAAGAAGGCATTATTTTTATTTTGGTAAAGCTCAGGTGTAGTAGCTTAATTTCCTGATTTCTCAGGCTGAAGGCTTGAGTGCTTGGCATGCTTAAGGTGATGTGTGCCTTGGTGTTGTCTGCTCCAGATCACTGTAAGCCAGAAATAAAAGCAGCATAGAGTGAATTTTCCTTCTTGAGGAAATTTACTTCTGTTCTGCTCCTGCTGTTAGTGGAGTCAATAACAGGACTGACTTCAGAGCTGAAAGCTGAATCATCTTTGGTCTTTGCTATACAAAAGTCAGGGAGCAGAACAATAATAAGACTGGAGCAAGAGGTGTTTATTTTATACTGACATGCCTCTATTAGGAGGGCTATGCACTCTGTCACAGTGAAAGAAAACACTTCTCTGACCTGGCAAACTAGAAAAAAACCTAATCTTCTGCACACTTTGAAGGTCTTGTAAATTACTGATTTTCGAAGTTTTTCTTCCTTTCCCCATGCCCTCCACCTTTGAATTCTCATAAGATTCTTGTTTCTATGCTGATGACCTAATAAATACATTGAAAAGATGCTTAACAGAACTTGAGAACTTTAACAGTGCCCACTCAGTGCCGCCTTTTCTTTTTTTCTGGGTGATCCAATTAAAGTAATTGAGGTATAAATCTAGATGGATGGCAAGCTTTGTAAAGTGAGAACTTCCTACTGAAAAGCTGGGTCGGCTAATAACTGTTCTTTCACAGTTTTGCTATTAGAAAAATGTATTTTCTACTGAAAAGAAAGTAGATAAGTCCTCCTTTCAAAAGCTATGAATTACTGTTGAGAGCACAGGAGCTAAGTTTGATGTTGCTGATTTTTAGAGATGTGACTTGAAAGGTAGCCAGACTTTTGGATTTTCTCTGCTTCAGTTAATGAGTGACCTGCACTCATCTTGATTTGTACCCTCTTTTCTTTTTCTCCGTGACATCGGTCAGTATTACTGAAAACCTCTTTTATGTCTGCCTGAAGTGACTGTATCATGTGGTTGATTTATGCATGAAATATGTCCTGTTGTCCAATGTAAGATGGATTATAGGAGGGACATTACCTGAATGTGCATTGTTTTCTCAAGGTACCTAATGATGTCTTTGCAGTGCCAATATCACAGTGTGAAAAAGAAGAATATGGGTAGCAAGCACTATAGAGAAAAGGCAAATCTTGTGGCTTAAGTATTGGATAGAGGAGCTGCTAGGAGGAGAGCTGAGGAAAGGGACTGATTTTGTTTCCTGTTTTGCGTGTGGCATAGAGACAGAGACATTGGCGGACTTAGATTTAGCACTGTACTTACAAAAACAAAATATAGGAAATATTAAATGTTAATCTAGTTGAAACTAGCTGGAGGCACAAATGGATGTCTCCATTCCTTCATCCCTGCCTTTCTCCAAAGATCTGAAAACCAGTAAGAATTAGCTGCTTGGAGCTGGGCTCCGTACTTTCCATAAGCCTGCATGTGATTTATATGTTTATATACAAAATAACCTGGTTACCTACTGTGATTTACTTTATGAGTTTAATTCATTTTCTGATGCAGTTAGGGTGGATTAGAAACAGAAAAGAGGCAGTGAGAAGGGACAGAAAGTAAAAGTGATGGGGCAGGAGACTTCAGGAGAAAGGTGATGTGGCAGTAGCAGGAAAGAATCCTTTCTTAAAAAAGAAACTCCTTATTACCAGTGAAAAGATAAAGGTGCCTGGAACTGAAGATGAGTGTAAAAAAAACAAAAAGAAAATCACAGTGCCTTTGAGTTTTCTGCTACAAAGGAGGTTATAGGACCTTCATCACAGTACATGGTCAAGGAAGAAGGAAGCTAAAGGAAGGTGAAGGAATTTGCTCTCAGAGTTGTTTTACTTGTGTCTGTTTAGTGTTTTAAAATACACACTAAATGCACTAATTATACTGTTACAGTTATTGTTATAACCAACAAAAAAATCAAGAGGCAGGTTTCTGTGATACATTTTTTCCAAACCAGTTTGGGGAAGTGATAGAAGAAATAGGCATTTAAGAATTGAGGAACAAAATATTTTTGCAAAGTATATTAAAGCATGTATAATTTCCAAGGCAGTTTATTTTATTATATCACAAATTGGTAATTATTACTTAACCTCATCTCAAGTAAACTAGAATGCACAATCTTTGCTAAAAACTTTCTAGATTATTCTTAAATTATAGGGGCATTGCGACAATGCTTGCATATAATAGGAGCTTAATTTACAATAGACATACTGTGGATATATTGTTGCTTTGTGTAATGACATATTCTTAGAGCTGTTTCATGTGTGGTTAACTATAGGGAATTTGAGGGCATTTAAATTTATGGTGTAAAGAGAGATGAAAAAAGGAAAGGGTCTGCATTACTAATATGTTTATTTTAGTAGGAAGCAGCATGCTGGTAGTGATTTGGAGGGAATAAAAATTGATAAATGTTGGAATAGATTGTGGGATGATTTTTTAACTAGGAAATTAGTATTAGGTAGGATGAAACTGTGCTTCTGTACTCTCAAATTCAGTTTGTTTCTATGTTCTGGTCTTTCAGTTTTATCCAAGTAAACATCTTTTGTCCTAAAATTTCTCTGTATCCTCTTATGGCATGCAATGGAAGTCTTCAGCACTGTGTTATAAATGCAGGGACAAGCTGCCCCACTGCCTTCACAGTGCTTCAAGTGCATTGAATCAAAAAGCTCCAAATTATGCTTTGGGCCATAGAAGGCTCCCAGCTGGGGCCAAGCAGCAGCCAGGAAGGTTCTTCTGGGAGCAGTGTGCACAGGAGCCACCGTGGCCTGAGAAGCCACTTAGTTCTACCACCAGAGATTGTGCCAACTCCAAAAATATGCAACGAGGTAGATTCATGGCAGAAAAATCTGTGATGTAATCTGTTTGATTTTACTCTGAGGCAGAGTAGAGTATCGTTCTCAAAGCCAACAGCTGCTGTTCAGCATGGAGCTGGAAACTACCAGCACAACAGAGCCCAAGTGAAATGTCCGCTGTCTCTCAGCTGATAGCAGTGCCTGTCTGGATGAGCTTCTTTTCATCTACTTCCATCCAGCTCAGAGAAGTGCTGCAGACAGTGTATGTTAAAACAATTTGACGTTTTCTAAAGCAGAGGAGAACTGAAACAGGCAGGAAATAAGTCACTTTTTGTAGGAAAATACGAAAGTGTACAAATGTGCATTCAGAGACACATCTTACTGGGAAACTAACTACAAGTCATAACAGAGAAAGTGTTTGCCTGTGTGAAAGAGCAGTATTGTGTGTTTTCAGGACCCAAGCTTACAATTAAATTTGTTATGCAATCAAAATCATGCTTTTCTTATTGGCATTCTTTCTAATTGTTGAAAATTTATTGTTTTGTTTGATTCTAATAGTGTATCTGAAATCTCAGTGTAGTACTTAGAGCATTTGCCAGTTTATATTGAGAAGTAACTGCAGTGTTTCTTTCCCTTCTCGGTCCCCATTTCTCCTTCCCTTTTCTCCATTTATCTTTATGGAGAAAACCATGGTAGATTTTGTATTTATGTAGTAAGTATTATTATGTTCAGCTGTGATCATAACATTCCAACCAAAACAGTCCATAATATTAAATGTCATCAGGGAGGAATGAGACAGGGATCATTCTCTTTGTCACGAAACTGAAACTCAAATGATAGAAACATTTAATGTATAAGATATCTGTGTTAGACATTAATATTGGTGTATATAAATCCAGCAATTATTTTGTTTATAAATACATTGTATTTTAGCTAAGAGAGGGAAAGGAGAGAAAAGTGCTAATAGGAGGCATGCTATAATACTATCTGATCTTGAATTCTGATTTTTTTAAAACATACTGTAATAATCTGCTCATTGTAGTTTGGTTACAGAATTGCAAGTTCAAGCCACATAAAAGATTATGACAGCCCTAACAGTTGACACTATTCACTTTCAATAAAAATATTTCAGAGAGATACAAAATTGCAGACAAACACTTAAAACACCTGTATCAGATTTTAAGTTTTTAAGTGGTATAAAGTGCTGTAATTTTACTGACTTCAGGATTAATTCTAATGTGTTGCGAAACTTGTCTCTTTGAATCTTCAGTAATTTATTGCACTAGGGAAAATTGCTGTTAAATTCCACAAACCTGAAAGAAAATGCAAAAACTCTAGTGGAAAAAATATTTAAATGAATGTTTATAATAATTGGCATTTAACATCCTGTTCATGAACACAAATGTTTATTGATGCAGTTTATATAACAGAAAAAGCATTGTATTTTAAAACTCAGAAGGACTTCTGAAACTGCTTAAGGAAGCACTGAGCAGGTTATGGTGAACCTGAAGGAAGAGGAATACTTCAGTGTTTGGTCCTTCAGTAGCAGCTTCTTTAAAGATTCATGTGCTGTTGAAATATAATTTTTGATACACCGTATTAAAGAAGATATGATTGTAAACCCTATCACCGAATCAAATCCCTATCATGAATACCATGATAGAACTTCTTTTTTTTCCCTCTGAAATTCCAACAAGTGACAATGTGATGCTGATTGCTCCCTTCCAAAGAGACAAACAGGAGAGTTATTGGGCTTAGAGGAAACCTGTTTGATGCACAGGATCCAATGAGTATTAGCCAGAGATGCTGTGTGGTATAAGATGCTGCATGTGGAAGGCTCAGTAAACAAAGCAGGGACATAAAAATGGTCAGTGAAATATGCAGTTTACAGGCTGGAAAATGGACTGCATCAGCAAGAATAAATTGTGTTTTCTCTTTCATATAAAAATTAAATTAAGTAAATTTACAAGTGAAAATGCTCGGATAGAATGTCCAGCAGGAGCACAACATTTTGTATGCCCCCATGAAACGTTTTTCATGCAGTTTTGTCATTTTTATAGTTTTACAGTGAGTGGCTAAGCAATATAGTCCCTGCAGCTTTTAGACTGATTTATTTTATCCTAAGAATTATTAGGTGTAATAGTCAACAGAGGAAAGGAAGAAATAAGCAGATTATTGCATTTGTTCTTTATAATTTGGATTTGATAGGAACTCCAGTGAGGAAGTATGTTCTATATAGATCCTTAGAAATGAGTGAAGCAACTCATAGTCAAATCTTGTAAACTATAAACTATTTAAAGAAATAGTCAGAAATAAAAGAAAAAAATCCCAACTTTGCAGACGAGGAAGCTATTTTGGATGCTGTGAAAATAAAAGATAATCTGCAGGAGGGGGAGTAACAGCAGTGCATTAATGAGCTCTGAAGGAGAGAGAATGGCAAAAAGAATTGTTAACTCACCATTGCACATATGTAGGACTTTTAATTGGGGCTGCACTCACTTCTTTCAAGGACAGTGAGTAAGGGTTTAATTGTTGGGTTTATGAAGACATCAACTGGAGTGCTTCAACAGTTTTATTTTATATATCATCCCTGCAGTTTTGTGCAATTGGTAGTATTCTGCCTGTTCTTCCTGACCTTTTTATGGTCATGTCACTTCTTTGAGAGTGTAGAAGGACAGCTGTGGGGAGGCAGACACCTGGTGTAATGAAACTTGTTATTAATAAAGATACATGTATTGGAAGATGAGCACCTAATATTTTGGTATTTTTGTTGTGTGATTTTCTTCTCCACCTTCCCCTCCCACTGCCAATACTTTACTGTTCAGCAACTAAATGTTACTTGATTTTATTTTTTCCTTTTTTCCTAGGAAAAGTTTATTTTTCAGTTTGAAATGGGCTGTACTGCATTCAGTACAGATTATTTTTTTTTTTTTTAATGTACAGATACTGTTACAGTTTGTGGGAATATCAAGTTACATTGTTGCACAGATTACAAAACCAAACAAAGATCCCCAAGCTGGGCGGCACCTAGCTTACATGATTATAGCAAAGGAATAGAGTTTTGAAACTCTAATCCATAAGTTTGACCTGCTCATTGTTGAAAATGTCTTAAAACTTCTGGCTTGACTTGAGGGTCAGTGAGAGAGTTTTGGATGCGAATCCCAGTAAAAATTAGATTCCTTATTTCTAGGAGCTTCCATTTGATAGGTTTTTAGGGCAAAGCAGCAGAGATGGAATTGCACATTGCTTCCCGTAAAAGTAAAAAGTAGAACCTTCCTGTTGGGAGAGAGAAGGAAGAAGAAAATCTCTGCAAACCATAATCTTTATCCCAAAAGAGTATAAGAGATTTGCATGCTGTGAATACATTAACTATGCATGTTAATGCAACACTATCAGTGCAGTGATCTCTAGCATTATTGAAGTGCATTCCACATTTTGGGCTTATCTAAATTTGTTAATTAAATACTGCATTTAAAATTTGAAAAAGTATGTTTTCTGTGCATTAAGGTCTAACAAGTGTGACACATTGCTTATCTTGTAGTCATCAGCAATTTGTCTTAAGTCAAATTGTAATGAAAGTCTGCTCTTTCCTGAATACTTTGGAAGGACAATTTAAAAATAGAAGCTAGAAGCTGTAGCTAGAGCCACGGGTAAAAGCAGCAAGGATCACCTGAAGAAGTTTTGTCAAATATGGTGTTTCAAAGTTTGTATTTGTCATCATAATCAGGAATGCTAGATCTTCAACTTTTCTAAGTATTATTAGCTGCAGATACTTGGACTGGTAGGCTTTTCCTTCATAATAAGATTCTCTAGGTGTGCATACTTTTTTCACTTGAAGAAAATCCCAATGACATCCACTGGTATACAGCTGGTCCATGTCTGTGCCATTTGGCATCCGGAGCTCTTTCAGATTCATATCTGATGAAGCACTTCAAAGCCTCTTGCATATAAGCACAGGGTTTTAATCTGGTGCTTTCAAAATAAGACAGTGTGTCTCTTTTGATAAAATTAGGTGTGAGAAGTTTTAAGCTTAAAAAAAAAAAAAGGAGAAAAAAAGAATTTACCTACTGTTCAGGTTCAGAAAGAGAAAAAGAGGCTCATTCCAGACCATTGGTCTGGATATGAGCAATGCACTGTTGCTGCAGCTGAGAGGGATCAAAAATAGTATTAGTTGTGCATTGCAAAAAAAAAAAAAAAAAAAGAAAACTTTTGTGTGTTGTTTGTAAAATGCCAAATCTTTCTCCAGTGTTTTCATTTTAATCTGGTGGTAAGGGCAGATCTGTAGCATAGGAGCATTACAACTTCAAGAAGTTCAAAGCAATGTCCTACTTGATTAAAATAAGAATTATTTCCCTCAGGAATCCACCTAAAATGTCAGATACTTGAGTTGATACTGCTCAAGTAACTAAATATAACTGAAATCAGTAACTATGATTAGTTGGAGATTAGTAATGATGTGTAACAGAAACTGCTTCTGGGTTTGAAATTGCATCTACTTTGCTTGTTTATGGTGTTGTTTGGAGCCACCAGTTCATTGGGCTCTGACTCTGGTATTTTAGGCCAATACGGTGTAAACCCCACCTGTGTAGGAACAGCAAAGACCAAAGTCTTCCCCAGGTGAAAATTCATGATCACAGATCTTAAGGACAGAGGGCATTTATTTCAGGCACAGAACCAAACAGTTGCATGAGGCAGCATGACTGTAAGACTGTCATTTCATAGCAGGATTTCTCTACTGTGCATGGTTTCCAAGGTGGCTGGAGAGAAAGAAATCCTTAACAGAAGATTTGTGATAATGGAAACACTTGCTGAGTACCACTGAGTGGGATGGATGTTTTTCCATGAATGGAGTTCCGGTCTTTGCGTAGTAATGAGGTTACTCTGCCAACACTGAAATCATGTATCCAACTGTTCTAAAGTGACCATTAGAATTCCTTGTTAATTGAATCCAGTGGAGATACACAAAACAATGAAGTTACTCATGTATGGGAGGAGTTGCATATCAAATATATAACATAGGTGTTGGGGTGTCACTATAAGACATGAAAAAACATGACGTGAACATGCTGCTGTTCTCATGGTAAAAGGGGATAGTTTATTTTCTGACTTTAACATTTATAGATTTCCAAAAGTGACAGTGGATTGGAGGTTGAAAGTGCCACCTCTCTAATGACACTGGACAAAACAACAGTTTATCAAATTTCTTCTCTTCTATGAAAGAATGCAAAACAATAAGTTATTTACAGAAAGTGTGTGTGAAAGTTCATTACAAGAATGTAAACATCAGAAGGTTTAAAAAATCTTACAAAATCAGGGTGACATTGGGGTGCTTTTTTCTCAAAAAACATCAATAATTCCCTGGTATATGTGTATTTTAAAATTAAAAAAAAAAATGTGGTTGTGCAAAGTCTGGTGAAGATGCTTTGGTTCTAAAGTACCATAGAAGAATCTGATCTACTCAAACAAAGTAATTGGTGGCATAAAGCATTTTGTCTAGACAAATGAAAATCTGTTTCAGAGGTATTACTTGCTTGAATATAATCTAAAAAGAAACCTCATACACACCAGCTACCTAATAAAATTATAGAAATATATTGCCAAGTTTTCAGAAAGTTTCTGATACCTGCCTAATGTTGCTGATGATGTAATGTGTCTTCATGCCAAACAGCCAGGGTTTGCCCAGATGGAATGTGTGCAGCTGCTCTCTCTGTAGGTGGTGACCTTCAGCACAGATGTATTTCAAACCCTCACAGATGTTTGTTTCATGACTGTGCTATGAAAATATAAAGTGCAAAAGAAAGATTTCTAACAAGAAAGTACCATCACAATCTTACAGTGTTCTGGAGTAAACTTTGGAAATCATTGCTCCAGCATTTTAAATCACTCTTTAATTAATTCATTAATTCGGCTGATGGAAATTATATCAAGTTATTTCTTAATAAATTTATTTAATTCATTTTAGTGGGAAAAATGGTGTGGAAAAACCCCATATCTAATTATTAGTGAATGCTACTGCAGTTAATATCCTCTCTTCAAATAGGATACACTGTATGTCTTAAAACAAGATTTATTCTTAAGAAAATTTGCTCTTTTCCTGACGTAGAATAGAGTTGTCTTTGTAATTTCTTAGGTCTGTTATTTTTATAACTAGGTAGCATTGATGGACTTTAGCATTTTTGTTGTAAATTAATACATATTAGCCATCTTCCTAAAACGAAGCACCAAGAACATCAGCGTTGAAATACCAGGGACAGATTAGTGTATAAAGTAGGAATCATTACAGTCCTTTCCAATATAGGCTTTGATTGGTAAAATCACATATAACCACATAAATAACTAAAATGGCCTTTTTTTTTTTTTTTTACCTTATAATTACTACTACTGAAAACTGAGAGAACTGCAAATGAGGAGAGACAGGCATCCAAACCTGGATGTTTTTTATCAGCTATAGAGAAAAACCCACAATTCTGGCAAAGTTTTAAAAAAAGGGTTTATGAATCATCCTCTCCTATATGTGCATATGTCTGTATATATATTCAGTGGCAAAAATACTGTTTTCTAACATGTTCTGAAGCTGGAATTAGAAGTGGTCATTGCAGCAACGTATTGCTTAAGAGCACAGGAAAGTTACATTTTAAAAAAGCTACCCTTAATGCTTAAATGGTGATAATGTATATTCCCTGATGATTCACAGATGATTTAAACACATAAGATCCACATCCTTAGAGAGCTAATTCTTGATTTTTAAATTCAGCTTGGGAGCCTGACTCTGTCTGAATAATGGAAAACAAGATCATATGTAAATCAGTAGGACTTATAATTTTAAGTATTTCCATTTGTATTTATAAATATTTTTCTATATTTATATAAACAATATACATTTATCTTAGAATTTACTGAAAGACTGAATATGTTTGGTAGCTTATAAATACACCTTTTCAAATCTGAAATCATGTTAACTCATTTAATATGAATTTTTTATGCAGTTCTTCCTAATAATGGTTAATACAGTATATTTTAAGATCTCATCATTCTCTTCTAGCTCTGTAGAACTGAGCTATGCAATTTGCAGTGTGAGAGTTTAAATTATGAATTTCATCAGTTGATTACAAATTATTGCTAAAATAATTTTTTATAACCGCATATTTCTTACATTTTTAATTTTCTTAAATTGCTGGGTACTGGCAATAAATTTCATAGGAGCCTTAAATGCCACTTGAAGCAGCTGTTCTTCCAGAGTACTGATGCTCCTTCTTGCAAGTTTATTTTATTTTATCTCTGCTTAAACTTGTGTATTGCCCAGTCCCATTATTTTAAAGGAATATGACAAAGCGGACTGCTTTAAAATTGGACAGTTTCCAAAGTTGCCTATTCTCGAGGAAAATAGTGGGAAAATTACATTATGATGTCTCTTATTGGTTTTATATCTGATAAGCAGAAAAATAACTGTGATGAAGGCTTCATACTGCCGACAACTTCTGTCACTATGACAAGATTGACGTGGCTGTTACCTTACATGCAGGCAGGTGTACAAGATTTGTTATCCAGGAGGTATCATTGCCAAATGAGGCCTAAGATAAGAGGGCATCACCAGTGTTGCCATTCATTTCCAGTCATAGGATATTGTGTTCAATCTTAATTGACGGTGCCTTAAATTAAAGCTGAGATTTGGTTGCATAACTGGCAAAATCTTCACTAGGTAGGGACATCAAATAGAGAAGGGTTTTCCATTCTGGGTTTGGATGCCTGCCTCTCCTCATTTCCAGTTCTCTCAGTTTTCAGTAGTAGTAATTATAGGGTAAAAAACCATGACCATTTTAGTTATTTGTTATGTGGTTATATGTTCATAAATATGTGTATGTATGTATCAAAATGATAGAGTTTATGAATTAGAGTAACTGCACATTTTATCATGTGATATCCTTGCCTTTAGCTGATACAGCTATAGTTGCTACCTGTTTTATTGTCTGGCAGAGAAAGAATGAATAAAAAATTGAAAGCAAAAGATTCTCAGGTCTGGATTAAGTTTTGCATTTTCAGACTGCATTTCCAGTGAAGTCAAAGAGAATGACATTGTGAGAATAGCAGCATAGTGGCAACATGGGTATAGTTTGGTGGATACTGTTGGAAAAAAAAAATTCCAAAGATCTGAAGTGGCAGATTACCCTAGCAAAGGGTCTTAAATGTAATGCTTAAAAGCCATCTGGGACATAGGAAGTTGAATGTCATTATAGAAGAAAGTGTGATCCTCTTCATCATTTGTTTTGAGCACAGTGTGTATGATGAGAGTTTTAACAGGAGGCTGGGTTATTGCAGTTTTCAAGCAAGGATGTCATTCTAGGTATTTGTAATTAAGGGGGTACACTCAGAATTTCTGTGTAAAGATGTAGGCACAGAGTTTGTGGTAATTGGGAGTGGGGCTGTGGCCCAGCCTCATCCCCAGTGGGTGCAGCTCTGAGCAGCAGGTGAGCAGCACTGACAGCAATGAGCCATGGAGTGCCCAGGGGCTCTGACCAACCACCGAAGGGAACAGAGGGCACTCAGGTGCAGTGCATCAACGTGAGGGGTATAAAAGTTTGGGCTGAAGAGGAAGAAGGGCAGATACGTGCAGCCTTCTGAAGTGGAGTGGTGTTACTCTGTATGGGCAGATGCTGGAAGCCTTCAGATGAGGTATGGTGTTACTTTGTTTGGGCAAATGTTTAAAGCCCTCTCAAGTTGTATGGTGATACTCTCTGTATTGTGGCCGTCTCAACTGCGACATACAGAACTAATGTTTTCTGCTGTTTCAAAGTATATTTGAAGAGCTTTTTTTTTCAGCAGTGTCATACACCATTTCCGTAATAGAATGCCCTCTGATAAATTCTCTCTTCTATGAGAATGATAGGTGTTCACATTTTTAAAAGTATTTTTAAGATTGGGGAGTCTTTACTGATAAACAGTTTTTTTTTTTTTTACTAATTTCCGTAGAAGTATTGTCCGTGATCCCGATAGCCAGAGGATCCAGCAAATACTTATGTTTGGTACTCAATGCAGGACTATTAACAACCTTAAATTTAGATTATGTGAGATGAAAACTGAGGAGCAGGCAGGGGTGGAGTTTCTACTCCTTGAACTATTAACAAAGAGCATGGAAATTTGGGCAGTGAAGAATTTGGGCTGCCTCAATTCTTGCTGTGCCTGTTGGCTTTTATGTGTTTCTTAATCTGGCATAGGAGTCTCCCATTTCTAATCAGTGAAGCATTTGCACGGTGAGCCTGATGCCCCTGGCTTATGGTGAGTGTGTTAGCACATAGCTGCTAATCCTGTGTGGTCTGGGCTTGCAGGTTGAGCTTAGAAAGTCAAAGGAGTTGTGATGGTGTAGGTCCACTACTCAGGTGTCAATTTTACTGCACAGTGAACTCATCTTGGATATGTTGGGACTTGCTATTGGCACACACCTGCTGTGTGCTTACATTTCTGTAAGTTGTGCCTTTATCTTCTTCACTGTGGACAAATTTCTGAGGGAAATAAAAGCAGACTGCATGCTGCAGTTCTGACTTTAAACCCCTTGAGTGGTTGTATACATTTTTGTAGTAGGATCAAGATGCTCCTTTTTTGCAGAAATGAGCTGGTAGAATGACATTTGATTTAATATTTGTAGAATATCGAAGGAAAGTTGAGATGGCTTGTTGTAAACTTTTCCTTTTGTATTGGTCTGGCTGAACTGGAAAGGTGTTGATAACATCCCAGTGTTTGGCTACTGCTTGGGCAGGGCTGGCAGAGCATCAGCACTGTCTCTCATCATTCCCCCATCAAGGGGCTGGAGTGGGAATGATCCTCGGAGAGAAGACAACCAGTTATCTAGCAGCGAGCTCCTGTGTGGGAAGTGGAGTTTGTCAGCTGCATTGCTTATCTGTTTGCTGAATTTGGGAGCATGCTGGCACAAACAATGGCTCTGTGCTTTGCCCTGACACTGACAGCCTAGTTATATGGGATGGCTATCCTCTGTGGACAGTAAGGGACTAGACCTCCTCTTGCCTGCCAGAGATTGATGTGAATGCTTTTAAAATGCAGGCTCCCATGGTCATTACTCATCCTTATGTGTTAATAATACTAATACTGTTGGCACACTCTGAGGTTTGTGAGATCTGGTGTCATCCTGGTGTAAGAGAATGCAAATCTTAGGTGAGGAGGTACTGAAATCTGCTCTGAGGCATCCAGTTCCAGTTTAGCAGGGTGTTTGGAAGGATTTGGGCAGGTTCTCAGAATGGTTATCACCTTTTCTTACCTGGGACTTTACACCTGAACAGGTAAGCAACCCTGGCACACTGAGACATGACCTGATAGAATGCTGCCTTGCCTACCCCAGTGAAAAGCAGCAGCTTCTCACCCTACACTGGCCCTGGCCTGTGCCTGTCAAGTCCCAGTTCAGCACTTTCAGAGGGCTGTTGTGCTCTGTGGAGCACTGACCTGTTCAGGAGGTAGCTGCCTCAATAACTAGTTGGGGTGGGAGCCCCAACTACAGTTGAGGGCACTATGGCTGAGATAAGGACTTGGACAACAACTGCTACAGTAATTGCCCCAGGAGTGGCGGGGGGAAGATACAGCAAGGTACATGTCCATATCATCCATTAGAAAGGGAGGAAGAAGAAGCAGGAGGAAAACAAGGAGAAAAGGGATTGGATCAAGAAGCCAGTCCTTCAACAAAGAAATAGAAAGGAGTGAAAGAAATCAAACAGGAAACCAGTTATCTGGTCCCTGACATCATCAGAACTTCAAGACTTGTGGAAAGATTACAGCTGTTCACCAGGTGAGTGGTTTTCTGCCTGGCTGTTTGAATGCTATTATGCTAACAGTCAGCAATTAGGAGGTCAGGTCATGAAGCTCAGCAGCTGGGATCTGTTGCTAGAGATCAGGGAATTGAAAGAGGAATCAAAAGAGGAAGCAGCTTACAGTCTGGAGATGGCTCCTCTCAAGTGTGAGAGCAATACACCTGTTTAAGGAGGATTTTGTGAGCTCCCTAGGGAAGTGGACCACTGCAGATGACAGTATCCAGTACTTGAGAGAATTAGCAGTGCTGGAAATCATCCATAACAATCCAAAAAGTGGTAAGGTGTCTAAAGATCCAGAGAATGTCTGTTGTTCAATGGCCACATGGAGGAAAGTGATTCCAGGTGCCCCCACATCACATTCCAGCGGCTTGGTAGCATTGTATTATCCACAAATGAATTAATCAATTAAAGAGATGGAGCCCTTCTGTCTCTTTAACACAGAAGAAAGTGGGTACTTTCACATCTCTATGGGCCTGTGCTTCAGCTCTCAGGGGCAGCCCAAAAGATCAAAGGGTCAACCCTCACACATTTCAAAGCAAAATCTGGACTATTTCAGTCTTAACTCATGCCAATATGTGGTTCAGTGATTTGCTTTATGGCTTCAAGGATTAATTGGCAGTATAGGATAGTGAATATTTCTGATGAGTAAAGAATTTTCCCATAAGAGGAAAATGTTTCTCATGCTGTCTCTAGATTTGCACATAACTTTATTTTCAGGTAGATTGCATAACAAAAACAACATAAGAAAACAGTCTTTGAATAACTTAGGTATAGAGCTTGTTTTGTGGTTTTTTGTTCTTTTTTTTTTTTTCTTTCTATTATTATTTTTTGTGAAGCACTAATACATAAAGAATTAATGGGCCCAGGTACTTGAATTTTCCAGAATGGGGCATATATTTAAGAGGAGATGGTCACAAGAGTGATACAGCTATATGTGATAACAGTGAAAGAGGAGACTGTAACAAACCCCAACTTGCTTGTGGGATGGGATGTAAAAAAGCTGGAGGGGAGATGTACTCTACTTCTTTGGTCCTATCCAGATGTCAGAGAGAAAAAAAGTAATAAAGTGCAATAGATTGATTCGCCTCTAGGAAGTTCAGTGGAGACTTATCATGGAGCTGAGAAATCTAGATGGGAATTTCTGATAAATAATTAATATTTTATAAAGTCAGGCTCTATAGTTAGTTTTATTTAAACTGTGCATCTGATATGATTTCCTTAGTCATCTGATAACTGTAATCAGCATCACTGTCCTACAGAAAAAAGTGTATCCTTAAAGAAAATTGGGTTCCAGTCAGAGTTGACAGTTACTGGAAGGTTTTTAGACTCATACAGTCTTTTAATTTTAAATGTCATCTCTGAGGGGCATTGAGCAGAGGAATATTTTGTGCTTGACTTGCTGTATCTGTGGTTGTGCTGTGTATCCTCAGATGGTATTCCCTGGAGCAGAACAGTTGTATCATTCCCTTTCAGAAAAGGGTTGAAAATGTTGCCGTTTCTGATACCAGAAGTAATTATTTAGTATAATTTTCAAACATTTCTGTCTAATTCACAAATAGAAAATCTGAGGGAAGATATGATTAAAATGTCAGGATCTCTTCCTGATTTGAATAATGACTTGGTGAACTGAGCTCCTAAACCTGATGAAGTCATACTGTTACATCTCTTGAAGAATGGGTCAAAAAATGAGAATTTTCAATGTTTTCAGTATAACTTAAGATAGTTTCTTTCATCTTGCTGGAAGCAGCCAGATAGGATTTTAAAGACTTCCCTCTAGCTTTCGACATACTTGGGGGGATTCAGAAGAACATGGTCCTGACCCAGTTCTCTTAAGGTGGTGGTTTGTGGCTTCAAAGGAGATGTGCCTCACTGCTTTTCCTTTTGAAGTACAGTTGAGCTGAGGTCAACTGTCTTTTGAAGCCCAACAATTGCCAAAAAGAACCCAAGGTCCTGTCTGGCTGATGTAACCTCTTCTGACCAGACACTCCTGCCCATCTTTGTGAGTATACATCTGAGAGTTTCCTTTGTGTAGTGTCTGTGTTTTGTTTGTTAATTAAATGGGTGTTAGTGTATTAAATCGTTATGCAAAAAGACCTTGTTTTCTTTTGCTCCTCTTCCTTGCCCAATAGCTGAAGAATTACATCTATCAAGACCACACTAATGTCCTGACCAATCAAGTGCTGGACAGTAATTCTGTTGAAACATAAATATATAAATATGTATGTCAAGAATGTTTCCTTTCTTATATATTTCCTCAGTGTTATATTTTGATTTAGAGTTAGAAGTCTTTGTTTCTAGGTTAGTAATTTCTTTAGGCCCCAGGCTATAAATGAGAGAGATGCCTTCTTTTAAGGTTTGAAAAGACTGGTGTTATATTGTGCAACTTAAAAAAAATAATTTCTGTGAAACACTGTGGTATAAGCCTTAACCTTAAAAGCATATTATATAACTTATTTCAAAATTGTGGACTTAAACCCCCCAAAATTCCTGTTAAAATACTTGCAGGTTGTGTGGCAGATGTTGGGCAATTTTAGATAAAATATGGCTGTGTCTTTAAGAGGTACTGGTTGTAAAGAGAAGCAGGCAGTGTAACAAAAGTAACTTTACCACACAGTCAGGTATTCTTTCTGCAGGGATTAATGTGAAGTATTTGATTAGGAAAGATTTAATTTCTGTGGTAGATCACTTGCTTACACATTGCTGAAACAGTCTTGTTCTTGAGCTTGTTCCATTCAGGCAGAGCCCTCAAAGTCAGCAAGGTGGCTCACAACAGCTTGCAGAGGTGGGATGTTACATGTAAATCCAGCTGACCTAAATTCTACCCAGATCCTCACTTCATCTTTTTCTCTTTATTGACTGCCTGTAAGTCTCCAGAACCAGAGGTCTTGGGAACATAAATAGAATTCAGACTATCTGAACCTGAGCTTTTGTCCTCAAGATAAAATGAGATTCATTGCATGCACCGATTGGTGTTTATGTCCTCTAACTGATGTTCCACCTACAAGTGAATTTCACCCTTTAAAAAATACATTAGTGTCTTCAGTTCTTAAAAGAGAGGTTTTTATCCTAAAGTTTTGGCTTTTCTTTAAATAGCTCAATGCTAAACTTACAGTAAGTAGGGGGAATTCTGCTTTCATCTATTCTCATGTGACCTTTTTTTTGGTAAATGAGTACCACTAAGAGAATATAGAAGCTGTGCCCCGAACAGACAGCACATTTAATAGGGAAACTTGGGATATCTAATTTATCTACACATCACTTTTATTATCCCATAATGTATTGTTTTTGTGGAGAGTTTTGTGATAACCTTCATAAGAAGTCATATTCATTTTGCATAGTCATTCCTGTGAATTCTCTCTTGAAAATAGCAGATGAGTTGTTGTTCTGTTTTATATTTTAACTTACAGTGATTTTTTTGAAAGGAGTATGCAGTCTTTGGTTTTTGCACCAGGAGTAAACTATGGGGGGGGAACCTGCCTTCCAAAATATTTTGTTGAAAACAATTATATGCTCTTTCACTGGGCAAATGAAAAAAGAGACTGAAGGCAGAATACCATGTAATTTCCAAACTTCTTTTAAATTCAGTGTTTAATTGCAATATGATCTGCTTTTGTTGTTATTATTTACCCATGAGAACTTGTGGTTAAAAAGATCATAATCAGAGAATAGATACACTTCCCTTTGTCTCTTTTAACTGTCAATTAAAATTAAACTGAAATGTACAATAGTTTTTGCTCACTTGTGTTATTTATCATTAAAATGGTTTAGTATTTAATTTTGGTTAGAAGTTTCCCGGTATTTCTTTTCTGTCCCCCTGAGATTGTGTACTAGCAGTATTTTTTGTTACCTGTCAGAGGATGCTCTGGAAAAGCCAGCAAGGTTCCAGGTTTGCTTTGGTCTCATTTCACATTGTTGATGCAGGTAATTCAGTTGCAAAAAGTATCATCTTTTTTAGGTCTTTTAGCCTGAAAGCAATTTATTGGGTTCAGAATTTTGCACCAATCAACTTTAGAGTCTGAACCAGCTGGGAAGGAGATCTGATGAAGCCCAAGTGAGTTGGAAGTATGTTATTACACGCTAATACACGATAGCAGACATGTATAGAAATAACAAGAGGATGGTGCCAGATTTTTTTTTATGCTGCCTAGTGACGGCATGAGGAGCAGTGGTTATAAACTAAACCATGAGACATTTCATCTCAGTATGAGGAAGGACTTCTGTACATTGAGGATGGCAGAGCACTGCAACAGGCTGCCTAAGTAGGTTGTGGAGTCTCCCTGCCTGGAGACGTCGATCCCTCCCAGTTGTGTTCCTTTCTTACCTGCTGCTGGTGTCCCTGCCTTGGCAGGGGTGTTGGACTGGGTGATCTCCACAGATCATCCACAGGGTTCCTCCCAGCCCTGTCAATTTTGTGGTTCTGTGGTAATTTCTCTTTTTTTCCCTCTCCATACTCTTATAGAACAAAACTCCATATCCTTTTAAACGGTAAGGTCTCTGTGCCTATCCCTTTGTTTCAGTAGTTTATCTGTGTCATCTTTCACAGGCTCAGTCAGTGAAAATGCCCCTATGGAATAACCTTTGAAAGAGAAATAATGGGGATGTCTTGTATCACCTGACAAATAAAAAAGGAATACTGGAGAAATTGAGTATTCTCCTGCCCCTCTTCTTGCATCCTTACAGGAGGGCCGAACAGAAATCAGCTAGTATTTACTGTCTCTTTATTTTGAAGTGGATCGGAGCAGATTTTTTTTGACTGAATAAAGGTAAAATGAAAAAATACCTTTTTTTCCCTCATTCACTTGCAGTAAGTACTGTCTTAATCTCCACTAAACTGCTGGCATTAAAAAAAAAAAAAAGTCTTTTACTTATCATGTATCAAATGTGACAAAGTATGCCAGAATCTGTTCCAGGGATTCCAATGAATGAAGGGCTTTCATACAGCTATTCTTAAAATTATGGTGCTCTAAAACAGTAGTAATAACATTAGGAAATTATTTTCTGCTTCATCTTAGAAGAATGAAAGAATTGCCCACATTAGAAAGAATGTTTCTTTCTAATGTGGGCAAATAACTTACAAAAATGAGTTACTGTGTTTTTTACAAGCAATAATCTGTAATTCTGCGTGCATGTGTAGGAGATTACATGTGTGTTGATTGAAGAGTAGCAGGAAAACAAACATGCCTTGCCTTCCAAAGGTGCATGGGGACCTTTTCCTGGAAATCCCCAGTGAAGATCTTTGATCCCCAGATAGAAATACAGGGGAGGTTTATGCCCAATGTCTGTGTAATCTTTGTTGTAAGGTCAGGAAAGGTCAAGAGTACAGAAATTAAAGCATGGTTAATAACCAAAGAGAAATGCAGTGAATCGGTGGTATGGAAGCAAAGACAGAGAATATGAATAGAGATGGAATATTTTGAAACATATGCCTAAAACGCTGTATTAATTAGAAATTGCCTAGTCTCACTTTGGAACTAACTTATTCAAATTCTGTTCTTATACTTCAATAATAATGATTTAGCAAGGTGTAATAGTTAAGCTTTGTTAATACAGTTGGATGATTGACTATCCATGGAAAGGGAATGATGAGAAGTTCACTTTATTAATATCTCCCATTTATCTTTTCAACTGTTACAATGTATTGTGTCTGCCTCGTGGTGTTCCTAACAATAAAGGATTATTAATACATCCTCAGTGAACAGAGTTGAAAAATTGGTCATATGCTTTTGTTTTACTATTGAATACTTGTTTCCAAATAAATCTGCTGCAGAAGGACAATCGCTGTGAATCAGCAGCTGCTGTTATCACAAAATAGAGAATGTTGGTGACTCTGAAGGTGGAATTGTCTAGTCTTTGTGAGATATGCATAAGTGTTTTTCTGAACAATTATAATCTAGACATTTGGTGTTTTCATTTGGATCTTCCAGTCACTCTCTCGTATTCATACTAGACCTATCGTAACACAGAGGAAATCTACACAAATAAGAACAAATCTTTTTCTTCAGTGGCTTGCATATAGGATCTGGTCTTTCTCATCAAAGTCACTGGCTATACTTAGAGGTAAAAAACAAACAAAAAAAATCTAGGAACAAATATGGAATTTAAATTCACATCTTCTGTTCTTGCTGCTTTAGTGAGTTTGTTCCACACAAAGATGCATGGTCTGTGCTCTCAGCTGGTGACAGCTTTCATAAAGAAGCTCTGGCTAAGAGTCATATAATTGGAGCTTTTACAAGAGGGTTTGCTTTCCTCTCGGTGTGGCAACCCCACAATAACTAGTGGCAGGTAGAGAGCACCCTGGGAAGGTTCATGATCAATGGAAAGCAGCTGAACAAGGCAGCCCAAAGCCAGCAGGCTTGTTAAAACCTTTCAAAGGCAAAATCTGTCCTGCATGGGAAACAGCTGGTAAATGGAGTGTCTTGTTTGTATGAAGATTTGCTGTTATATGGCTTTTCAAAGAAAGGAAAATGCTTTGGAGGCAGAAGGGTCATGGAGAATTTTTTATCACTGTCTGTGGATTAAAACTCATGAAAACTGAAGAAAATGAAAAGAATATTTAAGAAAAAGGTGATTAAGGGATGTTTTACTAATAATAGATCTATAAAGGTAATATGTTAAATATGATATGTTTCTTAAATGTGTAATGAAGTATAGCTATTTTAAAATTATGTGAATCACATTTATTACAGCAATACTAAGTATTAGTGAGTTACAGTTTTGTAACTATGTACTCCTCATCCCACCATAACTGTAAACGCAAGAGCATACACAGAGAAAGGTGAGAGGTATAGAATATATAATGTACAATATAATGTGCTTATTACATTTGAGGACTGTTGTCTCCCCAAGGAGACCAGAAAAGCCTATTATAAGTTGTCACACAGAGCTTTTAGGGATGAGAGGCTGTGATTTATACCAGTGAGAAGGGTGCAAAATAGTCTTCCTGTATCTTCCAAGTATGCCCGTGACAGATGCCAACAATATTGATGATAACTATGTAATTTCAAAAGGAAAACAGAATGCTAAATAAATGTGTGGCACTACTTGATATATGAAATGATTATAGTAAAATTATTTTGTGTTTTCAGTATTAGCCTCAGTTTTATCTTGTTTAACCATCAGGGAATAGTTACTTAAGTCATATTTCTTTTGCTTGAAAGAACACGTATGTTGGCAAACAGTTCAGGAAGGAATCATGAGACTTTTCTGTTATTTATTCTCTGGAGAATTTGGACTGCTACACTTCCATAGCTTGTTCAATGACAAGTAAGTTATTTTATGAAACATATGTACTTCATGTGTACACACGTTTATTCCCCATTATTTCTTGGACCTCTTAACTGCAGTGCTTTCTCTGTTTACTGCACTGAGGTTTTTGCAGAGGCAAGCCTGTAATTCTGGTTAGCTTCAGTGTTATAATGGAAAGTATAGTTTTTGTTGGTGGTTATTAATGTTGTTTCTTCCTTTCTAAATGTAAAAGTCCTGCTGAAAAAAAAAAAAAGGAGCTGTAGAATTTTTGTTTTTCTTGCTTACTCTTTTCTTTCTTTTCCATTTCTCTACCTCTTCAGTTTCTGTCACTTGTAGAATCAAAGCTAGAGCTAATCTTGGACTGAAATTGGTCTCTTTCCTAACAAAATAAGTCTTTTTTTTCTTTTTACTGCTCCAACCTGCCTGAGTAGATAGGTCAGTGTTTCAGTCTTTTCATTCTGAAACACACAGAAAAGATGTTTTTTGAGCAAATCATTTTTCTACAAAAGCAATGAATTAAAAGAAAAAAAGAAAATACCCAACAATACACAGCAGGCAATATATGTGCTTTGCAACTTCTGTCTTCTTTTGCATATGAATCTTGTGTGGTTTTGTTATAAAATTGCAAATGTGATACATATAAATGCTATCAATATTATTGGAAAAATCCAATAATATTGATGTAGCGATTGCAAATATTATTTTAAATGGAAGAAATAGGTATCTCAGGTATCTCTTTTTTACCTTTATGCTCCCAAATTATTTTTTTACTTTGAATAACTAAAATTTGAAGTAAATCATTTTAACTAGCTAAAATATAGTCTCTTTCTCTGCCTCTTCTTTTGTTGTATTGCAAAATTTCTACCTAAGTAGGTCGGAAGTTTCTGTCATATTCCATGTGAATTATCCATGCAGTAAACTTTGTAGCGTGTGAGAATTTAACAAAGAACAGCTGTAAGATCAGCTTTCCTTTGTGGAAAGATTTTGTACCACTGAAGCAAAATAGCTGAGACGTGACTCACAGTTATTAAGAGATTTTGTTGTGGGCTTGTTTTTTTGTTTTTTTTGTCTCAGGCAGCTCCATCACACTGTTTTATATAAATGAACATGCCGTGTTTAGTAGTAATAAAACAGATGGATATAGAACTTTCATCAAAATGGACTGTATCAGAATAGAAGTTGTGTAGAACACCTTAGGCTAAGTACCTTCTTGTTGTTTTGTAAGTGCATATGCAAATATATATTCTGCAATATGTTTGTCTTTCAGCAGCTGGGTTTTTTTTTTGGCCTTTATGTGCAAGCCATTGACTAAGAAAATGTCAAAATACTGATATAAAAAGGCTTGTGTGGAAAAATACTGTTTACTATAAACATTTATACTGACAAGATTTATATATAATCACTGCAGGCACTTTTGTTTATGTTTTTTAAGGAATAGCTTTTGAACAATTTACTTACCTACAGCGATGAATCAATAAATGTGTTACGTCTGTGAACAGATTTTCCAGTGTTCACTTGAACATAAAAAAACCCTCATAGGTATTAGAAGTCTTTATGTTCTGAAACTGACATATCTTGAAATTTTTACCAAAAATGTTCTTAATATAGTCAGAAATGTTCATCGTAGCCACAAAAAATCTAATGTCAATTTAAATATTCAGTAATTTTCCCATGTAATATCTGTAAATGGTTGAGGTTGTATTCATAATTATATATGAGATTGTATTCATAATTATATAAAGTTTGTTTGTATAACAAGTTTGTTTGTGTAACTTTGTCTGAGTTCTGTGCATGTGTTGGCGGAGTTCTTAAAAACATGATGTGCTTTGAACTTGATGAATGGTTATTGCTCTCTCTGCTCTCCCCAAAGTGATTCTATGCTCCCATGCAGTTCATCAATAGAGTAGGAGAAGTAGTACCTGGTGTAGAAATACATAAAAATAACTTAATTTCCTCTGGGTTTTTTTGGTTTTGTTTTTTTTAATTCTTACATAAAAGCTATGTTGTTCCACATATATGCATCCTAGGTTATAACATGTCTTTCTCTCCTCAGGAGATTCCTTAATTTATTGTTGTAGAACTAATTTATTGGAAGAAGAAATTCAAGCTTCAAATGTAATGTTATTCCTGGTGAAATGCTGTGCATTTGATGAAGACAATAATCTTGGAGTGTCAGAATTATAATACTTTTAATTTCCCCTGACCTAATATTCTGGTTTCCAAATCACAGATGACAGCGTCTTTTTACCACTAGCATTAGTTCTTTATTGCAAAGCAGTTTACACAAGGTGGTGCAGAGTCATTATAGCAACTCTAAGTTCCAAAATCTCCTTTCATGTGGGCTATGATCTCATCTGGCAGACAAGACAGAAACAGGAGCAAAACTCTTATGTGGTGCTGAGCTGTATTAACAAATCCCAGCTTAAAGTGTAAATGTGTGCATTCATAAAAGTCTCATGTATACTTTAGAAAGTGATTTGGGAACAAGTAAAGTCCAAAATACAGTGCCATCTGCACACTCTAAAGCATTAAAGTGAAGAATCTTGTAAACAGTGTATAAATCACAGTATGTGCAGATGTCAACAGGGATTTAAGCTACACTGATTGTTTTTTCATAACATTGCCAAATTAAAGGTATTACACATTTTTTTCAAAAGAAGTGAGCTCATCACTAATTCCGCTATTAGCTCTTGTGGATTCCAAATATGTGACATTTTGTTTTAAAAGTTTTTTCTCAGTCTCATCTGGCAATTCTCCACAAGAAAAACATTTCCATTGTTGAATTAATAAACAGGTAGATTTATTTTCCTTTAATCACACTGTAAAGTCTTTCCTCTAAAGCATTTTGCAGGGTGGAATGTCAGGGAACTGATTACAAAGATATCCATGAAAGAAAAATACCAGTCTCATAATTCTGTATTGATTACCTAAACATTAGTGACTGCTGTACACTGTGTAGCAGCACGAGTGTGAATACTCTTTAAAAACTTCGTTGGCTTCAACCTGACAGTTTTATTCTCACATTAGTGAATTGTCTCAAGAGAGCTGCCTTTTTCATGTCTAGAAATTCAGTTATTGTTAGCAGAACAAATTGCAGGCACAGTCTTACCAAGAGCTGAGAAAAAATAATCTCTACATGCCTAAAACTGCAGCCTGTGTGCCTGGCTGCTGAATAACTGAAAATGCTTTCTGGTAAATATTTCAGTATTGTCTGTGAGGGCAGATGAAATCAGTTTCCCTTACTCTTCACACCTACCCATGCCCCAGAATCCTGTGGTATGTGGTTTCCAAATGACAAATAAGGGTATTTTTCATTATTAGTGACAGTTTGTGGCTGCAGATGAGCTTTTCTCATCTAATTGCTGTTGATTTTTGTTCCTGACCTTTGCTGCTGTGCCTGCTGAATGCGTATCTAAACTGGTTCATTCTAATAGCCCAGATACCTCTTTTCATGATGAAGGCTCCATTTTTTTTAAAAAGTGGTGCCATTTGGTTTGTAGCAACTTTCTTACCGCTTATGCCATAAAAAGGTCTCCAGAAATGACACAAATGTTACTTCTTTTTTCCCTCCTCACTGCTGTTGGTGTGTATCTGGTCTCTCCCAGCTAAAAGCAAAGTTCCACCCACATGGTTCCTCTTGGAGGAGGTAAAGCTTTCACTTCTCAGCTCCCTATTATCTCCCAGATGCTTTGTGTTTCAGTGTCAAAATAAGTCAGTTCTTTTGTAGGGCAGGGAAAGGTTCAAATGAAACATGGTTTATTTTTATTGGTGGTGGCCAACATGCTACAGCACAGCTCAGCAGGATTATGGAACAGTTCCTTTTATAATAAATCAAACCAATGCTCCACCAGTCTTAGTGTTGTTAGAGGTTTTGATCTAGATATGGCCAGTACAAATGCAGAAACCTCATGTACAATTAGAAACCAATATGTGAAACCTCTGTACAACTATGTAGCCAGATTTGAGCCTCATCATGATTTTTAATTTTTAAGTACCACTCTTTCTTCTTCTTTGTGTGTGTGGTTGAGAGGGGGCAGTTTCAGATTTTATTTTGTGATTTTTTTTTAAGCTGGGGAGAGAAGTTTCTCCATGGGAAACTTAAGAGTTAAGAGCATTTCCTTTTTCTCATCTTGTTTATGAAGGCATTACAAGGAAAGTAAGGTTAAGAATAAAATATAATTTCCTGTGAAAGTGACAGTAAACTAGAAAGATATTTTCTTTTGAACCAATAGGAGACATAAACAAAGAAAATGTTGCTTTGAATCGGCTTGTGGTACTTGTCTTCTGAAATAAAACTTTTGCAATAAAGTCTTTTTATTTGTTGTGACATTGCAGAATTCTTTTGTTTGAAAGTAAAATAAGTAGCATATATACCGGTGGATTTAATACTAAAACATTGAAAAATTATTACTGAGACCAGAAAATATATGGCATATTTAGCAATGGTTAGACTCTTTAATAAGTTTGCTAACATAGACTTTTTTTTTCTTTGAATAAAAGAATTTAAAAACATGTTAATTCATTTAAATTTGCTGATAATATCAATTCAGAATGTCTGAGTCTTTCATATGCATGGTAGAATGCATGAGAATATTGGTTTTGGAATGCACTTTTTAAAGACATGCTCAGTTTCTAAATGTGCTTGCCTCAGTGGAGTATCAGCAGTGATTAAAGCCTGCGTGTGCATTTGTGCGTGTGTTCCTCTGCATCCAGGGAGCAGTTATCCAATTTGTGAGCAGAACTAATTTCAAAATGTGTGTCTGGAGCAGCAAGATTCTTCTCTCCCACACTTGTAGACTAGAAACTGGTTTGACTTCCCTGTAAACTGTTTTTCCCTTGAAAGGCTTTGCTTTTTTTTTTTTTTTTCCCTTTGGTTGTGAGTTGCTGACAGTGCCAGAACCCCAGGAGCCTGTGTTGTTGTGGATGTTTGCTGTTTGCATGATGGCTGCCACTTCAGTGGCACTCTCTACTATCTCAGATTCAGCAGGCAATCCAGATATCTCCATATTTTCAAATACAAGTTTAGGAGCAATTTTGTCCTCAAATAGAAATTAAGAGTTTACTTATTTTTTTCTAAATTGGTCAGTGTGCGAGGTGCTAAAAGGAGATAGGAACCCAGGCATGTAATGATGGCTAGAGAGTCTGCCTGGAACAGAGGCTAGACAGAGCAAGGTTAGTCCTTAGATTTTAGAAAGGGTGCTCAGAAGATTTATTTTGTGGGTTGTGTTTGGGGTTTTTTTTTTTGTTGTTGTTTTTTGGGGTTTTTTTACTACTTCTGCGGATGTTGATATTTGAAAATGTTATCCGTTTCTTACAGATGTCTTTTCTTCAAAGATAAGAACAGTGATTTAATATCATTGGCATAGACAGAAGTCATATGTATTTGTATGTATTTTTTATTACTGTTGTTTATAATGCCGGGTAAGCTTTTTGAGAGCTGAAGGATCATAATACCTTCAAAACAGCTAAAGAAGGGAACACAGATAAAGCAAATTATCACTGTCGTTTCAAAAATAAATCAGATTGTGAACTCTGAAGATATCGAGGCTTGTTCATGTTATCTTATGGTATATTCTTTTTTACAGGCTTTTGTAAATCCTATAACTTCGTCACATATCATAAGCGAAACCATTTACTACTGTACACTTGCATGCTAGCATTGCAAAATGAGGAACATTCTGCCAAAATATCTAAGGATATTTTCCTCTATGTTCTTCTAGCTGACAAAGTAGGTCTAATTTAGAATGGATAATTTTCCTGTATGTATTTGAAAGTCTTTACAGAAGACTAGTAATTTTCCAATTTTTCCCCAATTTTGTTGTTTACTTTTGTTTTGTCTTCAAATAAAGCAGCTCTAAATGCTTTCTTGCTCTTGTGTTTTGTTGGCAGAGGTGCAGCAGAACAGATGTCTCCACATCAGTATCAGGTTCTGCTGTAGAGGCTGTAGTTTGCTTATTTCTTTTACTAATGGAAGTAAGGCTGTAGGTCAAATTCTTATTCTTCAAAGTCAACTTTTTTAATTACATCCTTATTATGGTTAAAATTTACCACTATTCCTATTTCAAAATGTAGTCAAATAGTGTTGATTACTTGGGGACTTGGATTAATTCCTTGTCAAAGCAATGTTTGGTTTGAAGATGCTTTTTTGCATTTCATAATTTCATTATGGTGGCCCAATGTTCTTTTCCCTGCAGTTTTAGCAAACATAAATGGCAGCAGATCAGCATTCTGATCCTAACTGAAATGTGCTATGCAAGATGATACTGATGATTTAGAGCTGACTTCTTATTTACTGAGTGTAGTGATAAATGTGTTAGGTAATTTTTCCCTGTAAAACTGAAGAATTGCTGACATTAAGGGATAAATTCATTTATCTTATGTATTGTTGGGGTTTTTTTGCATGGTTTTTTTTTTTTTGTGTGTGTGTGTGGATGGTGGTGGTGAGTTTTGGGCTATTTTTTGTAAAGCATTAACTTTTCTCCTTCCAGTTTAATTTTGAAGTTTAACTTTTCTCCTTCCAGTTTAATTTTGAAGTTTCTCTCTACATTCACTTCTACTTACTTCACTGGCTTATGTGGATCATCTTTTACCCTCTAAACATTAGATGCCTTACTCTCCTATGGAAAGCAGGAGGAATCTTTTATGAGAAATAGTTCTTTTTTTTGTTGGAAGAACAGCAATTTGTAGAAAGACTTAAAAGTAGAATGTAAAGTTAAGTTTCTTACATGGGATTGCTGCATCTGAGGGTCCCTCAAGTAACCTTCTGTAATCTGAAAGCTTCTTTTTGTTCATTTTTTAGAATACTTAAAAAAAAATAGAAGTTTCTACAAAACATGAGGCCTTTTAATGAATTTTTACTACTATATTTAGTATTTAGTAACCCTTTAAGAGCCTTCTAGGAATCTTTCTTTCAAGTTATACTTTCTAAGAACAGGCACCATCCCTGCCTTTAGCTCAATAGCAAAAAGGAAATAGTATTTATCTTCTTTACTGGGAATTGCTTTAACTGTAGTGTTCATTGATTAATGTCATTCAGTGGTGCTTCTGCTGAGATTTCCAGAAACACTTTGAATCTACAAAATAGAATGGAATTCACTGTTTGTGTGATGCCTGATAAAGTATTCTGTTGTTGGCTGGTTGGTTTTTTGTTACTTTAAGGTTGCTGTCCTATAGCTTGCATTATGAGAAACAATAAAAATAGCTCATTAGCTTTTTTATAATATTCATGATTTCTGTAGCTCACTAAGCAGAAGAATCTTGAAGCTGTTCTCGGCAGCTGTTCGTGTCTTTGATCACCTTTATTGTTTTCCTTTATACAAGGTTTTAGCTTAATTTTAGTGTAGTCACATGTTTCTGAGAAGGGGATGAACAATCTAGAGTACTCAAGGTGTCAGTCACTGTAGTTATATAGTTAGAGGCATAATAAATTATTCTCTCTTCCTTTACAACAATTCCAGAAGATTTTTTTCCTTCTGGCTTCTGCTGAAAAGTGATTACAATTTCTGGTTTTTTTCCTAAGAGATAATAACAAATTTACAACTTAGCAGAAAACTACCATAAGTATGTTATCAATGCTCAGTTTTGTTTCTTGTTTTGCCAATCCCTCTTTTCCATTTAGCTTTAATTTTATTTATTATGAATAATTTCAAATCATTATTAAACTTTGATGTGACATCACACTTAACTTCTTCATATCCTTTGTTGAACTTCCTGAAGAATGCAGAGTTCAAGAGAGATAGTGTAAAGCTCCTGAATGTTGCTTATTGTGGAAAGGACCATAGATTCTTCTATCTGCTTTCTCATCAGTAATACATAATCTTCCATGAAAATGTTTTTGATTTTATTTCATTATAAGTTGGTTTCTTGTAAGAAATTTTGAAAAACTAAAATAATTTTTGGAGTTCTTCAGTAAGACCAACCTATTCATTCTGTAATGTTCTACTTTAAAGACTCTAAGTATATTTGTCAATAATACCTTTCTTCAACACAATACATACATCCAACCATTACATAAAACACCGCCTGACATGCTTTTTTGGTGGATGAAATTTGCCTTTACCAGACCTTTAATTTAATAATTTTTAGAAGATATGCAGTAGATTGTTTTAGAGTACTGTGTAATATACACATGGTGTAGTTATTGATAGAGGTGGTACTGCATTTCTTCTTTCTAGAGGTTTCTGTCTGCTGGTCACAAATACTTGTTAGTATTTGCCTAACAAAGCCAAGGACCAACATTCTGTGTTGACAGTTCAAGATAAATGCTGTGGTGAGGTCTCTTACTCTCCACTGAATTATACCTATGCCGATATGATCATTCCCATCTGCAGTAGTTCAGTGAAGACGAATGGGTTCTCAGAGCTAACCTGAAAAAGTATATGCCATAGAGGTTCTGTGTGTGACTGTGACTATTTGAGTGCCTTTTGTGGTCCTGATGTGGTGTTGCTAAAATAACTTCGAAATCAGTTGGGTCTATATATTTTTTACATTATTAGGTGTTAGAGGACAGTGGTTATAACCAGTCATTACAATAAAACCCTCCATAGAATGTAAAAGACTGTGAATGATAAAAAAATGCTCTTTAAAACATGAAAACATTTTACAGAATATAAATATGGAATTGTCAGGCTCATAAACGAAGGAATACATTCCTTTAACCTAATAAAATATTAATATATCCTTCTCATTAACATTAAAGTAATGCTGTGAATAATTGAAAGCTGTAGGTTGTTGTCATCCTGTAAAAGGAAAATATTTTCTATTCCATTATTAGTAAATAGGATTACAGTAATTTTTTTAGATTTTTTCATTTCTCTCCATCAGAGGTGCTCAACATAGCTTTCTCTGGTCTCAGTGCTGCTTTTTTTTGTTTTTATAGAAGCTCTAAACCAGTGTGACTAAGGACATAGCCTGAAGCTTACAATTTCTGTAGCTCATTACTATTCTTTAGCAGCAAACATGCATATAACATAAAACAGTTGCATTTCCTCTTCTCACTGCATCTCTGCTTTATCTGGCATCCTACAGCTAAAGACAGCTTCACAGAAGAGACTATTTAGTGGGTATGTTTGAAAATTTATCATTTCAATTATTATTCCTCAATATCATAAATATATAAATCAGGAAAAATAATTTTCCTGTATGATGTGTTTGTTGAGAAAGTCTTCTACATACAGATGGTCTGATATATTAATCACTTAGGGCCACATTTAGTCAAAACTGTAAACAGACTGTGTCACATTTGGATAGCAGATTAAGGCAGGCTTCCTGGCTTGTTCAGGTAGCTGTAGCAAGAGGGAGAGTGCCTTGTATGTCAAAGCAGAGAAATTCTGTGTTTGCTAGAATTTGTGAGAATCATCTTTCATCTTGTAATTCATAACAGTATTGCTCACCCTGAAATATCTGGAACTGTTGTATACAGAGTTGTTAAAACTCAGCCTGTGGAAATGTCACATAGGCACTGAATTTCTGATTTTCTTTATAAGCAAAGTCGTATATAATTAAAACTGCAAGCTCATTTTAGGGCTATTGTTCTAGTTCAGCATTTTTCACTGCTAAGAGCATTTGCTGTCTTCATAGCTTTTGGTTTTTCGCTTATATGAAACTATGTCAAATATATATATCATTACTAGCTGGAAGTCCTTTAACTTAATTAACTTCTGTGCATTTTACTTGTGTTCACACAGAGCTTTTCACTTTTTGTCGCTTGTTGTATGAGACAGCATTTATAAGGTCAAATGGTACCTGGGGATATACAGAGAGGGACAGTAAAATTGGAACCTGGAAAAAAGCGCTTTCCAGCCCACACTGTATGGATGTTGCTTCAGGATCCTGGGTACTATGTGATGAGTCAGAAAATCCTGCTTAGGGTGATCCTGGAAATCTCCAGGTTCACATCACTGTAATATGTACAGAAATTCAGGCACTGCTACAGAAATCTTGAGGTCAAAGAGGATCACACTGTCTTTGTAGCAGATCAAGATAAACTTAGAAAATCAAAGAAAGTTCCTTTATGTTTCTGAGAGATGTAGCGATTTTAACATTTTGTGTGGGAATACTTTTCTGATGTTAGCAGACCTCCTTAAAATCACAGGACTGAGGGAATTTTCCAAAATGTTACACTAAACCTGTGGCCTGAGGGAAATCAAAACCAATTGTTTTTGGGTGATCTTGTAAAATAATTTAAAAATCATCATTTAAATTTCAGGACCTGGAGTGGGTAGTTTTTGATTAGTTTTTGATGATTGGGTGTGGGGGTTGAGGATGTGTGTTTTTGTGGACTTGTTTCTTGGGGTAGTGGGGGTTATTTATGCCTGTCTTGGATAATGTACAAAGTATGGTTTGTGAACTGGCTAATGTAATGCCATATGAGAAATGAACTTCTGCAGTAGGGATATCTTCACATTACTGGCATTTTAAATAGATGTGCTTTAAATGTTTATGCAAAAATAGTAGGGCTTTTGCGTTGAGGGGTGTTTTTTTCCCTCTTTATGAGAAACTACAATGTTCATAATCTATGGTGGTCAGAGCAGCTTGGAAGAGGAATAGAAGGGAGATAGGTGCTCTTGCTGCTAATCATTAATAGGAAATAAAGTAATGTGACAGTGGAAAAACATATGGAGGAAGCAGGACAAGCGAATTAGCATGGGATACAGTGTGCTGGCAGTTTTTGCCAGCCCAAATGGTACAAGATGGAAATGTCTGCCAGAATTGAACTGCAGAAGAGAATAAAAATATATAAATTGTATAAATGCCACCTTTGCCGCATGAGATTGGCCTCTGTTACACACAGACCACCTGAGAAACAAGAATTATGTAAAAAATGTTCTTTATCTGGCTGAAAACAGAGTGATTGGTAGAGTAATTACCTTGCAAAGGGCAGTGAAATGATCACTGAGGAAACAGATGTTATAGCAGTAATCTGTTGGGAGTCCAGAAACTCGTCAAAGTGTGAGCAATAATCCATTGGAAATGACTGAGAAAAAACTGTAATTGTATTGCAGCACTCACGAACGAACTGCACACAGATTTCTCAGTTATTTTCTCAAGTGTTGCCAAAATTTAGCAGTACAATAGCTTCTGTATAAGGTGTATTTCAATTTAATAATGAGCTGCTAGTTTATCTAAATGACCCCAACAGAAAATGCTGTGTTGGGTATCAACAGGTGAACAAGTTTGAGGATTTGACATAGCAGTGTGTGATACTTTAGATAACACCTGTAAATAAGCAAAAAGACCCAACAAGTAGATTGTGTGTGAAGGGGCATTTTTATTTTGAATTTTTCAGAGATATTTTCGTGATGAACTTGAGGTTTTGGTCCTCTGTAACCAGGACAGCTAACTTCAGGTGCAGAAACTCAGAAAAAACTTAAAATTTTGCTCTGAAATGATTTAATTATTGTGACAGGACTGGAGACAGGACTGAAGCAAATGCTACACCAGCAAGATTATTATCAATTTTTAACACTTCTGCTTGCCCATGGCTATTCACTCCTAATATAACTGTGCTTGGCACACATGGGTGTCTGTGTCAGTCTAACCAGAAAATAATAAAGTTCTCGTATCCATTCACACTGATGAACTGATAGTTTTCTGTTGCAATATTAGTCCAGTCCTCTGTCAAGAACTTCAGTGGACTAATGGTACTTTTCTGATCCTTTTTGCTAGTGCCGTACTTGCTTTACTGTATTTTCATGTTCAGTTTTTGATCCTTGCAAAGACGAGCACATATTGCCATTTTTTGCACTGTCTTCCATGTTTGAGCACTCCTTTTATGCTTAGACTTGTTTCCATTGCTGCAGTTTGTGTTGCTTGATGTGCATAAACTGGATTTTATGTCTTTTTGGTTTGAATGTAGAGTTTTAATCCTATTTGCTGTTCTTTTTCAAGAATATTTCTTGCACTACTTTGCATTACATGTCCATAGCATTGCCCATAGCACAGTGAGGCTGCTGACTTCTTCATACACATGAAACAAGAATTAGTGGCTGTAAACTGTTGCAGAGGAAAGTAATGTGGATTGTATTTTTGTGTGATTTTCCAGACAGAATTTCAGACATTGCCTGTTTGTGTGATATTACTCCAGAACAGGTTTGTTTGTTTTTTTTTAACAAATCCCTTAAACTTTTTGCCCATAGCCTTCTCTTATCTCATTGGTTCTTGGGTTTCTTATAAGATTAGAAAATGTCAGCACACTTGTCTGGCACATCCTGATAGTTTTTGACACATAATGGCAGGATGTGTCTTTCTGAGTGTTGTGGTCCAGAGCTGTCTGGTCATGTTTCATGTACTTGGTAGTCTGGAAGATTTTTAGGCAGATGGCAGTATCTCTGAAATTTGACACATTCTCTAACATGTTACTTTTAAGTTAACTGATACCTTATTGCCCATTAATAAAAAAATAGAAAAAAGTGCATAAGAGTCAGTTCTGTGTTCATTGAGAAGCAGCATTATCTTTTTACTAGTGCCCAATAATAATTTGAAATGCTATGTGAATTTGCTTTTTTTTTCCCAAGAAATTTCTGTTCTTTCAGAGACGCTTGTACTTAATATTCTTATTGTACACTGTTTCAGCTTTCCATTTCCGGAAATGGCATAGAGTCATGAAGCTTGACTTAACAGTGCCCATAATTGAATCTGTATATCATGGCTTCTGCATAAGACAGGAACCAGTTCCAACAACTAGTTTAAGTGTCCCAAGCCTTGTAATAGTACTCTTCTTGCCTTATATTCTGAGTATAAGTGATCACAGGGTCAGAAGTTTAAATTGTTTTAGTTTGCAGGGAGGTTGTTGCTTAGACACATGCTTGTTTTTGCATGGTAATGAGGCAATTTGTTGTTGTATGTTAATATGTTATTTTTCTATTTTAAAAGTATAATGAATGCTTGATAGGATGAAATACATTTGCATAAACTGTTATAAGTCAAATTCATGGATCTTCCTCCTTCTGAGTTTGTAATGAGACATGAAAATTCTAATGAGACTTTCTAAATGAAAGAGGTTCTTAATATGATGCTATGAATGTAGCTGTGAAATGTGTTATGAGAAATAGAACAAAACCGGAACAAGATAGTTTTTCTCTACTAAGAGATTAAAAAAAAAAATACCAACCAAACTTCCTTTTCAGGACAGCTTTCTTCTCTTACTCAATCCAAACTCCATTGAAGTCACCTTTGGGAAAAGATAAGCAATGGAGAAATCAAATGAAAATTTTATGAATTCCTTTTTTATTTTTTATAAATAAAAATTGTATTAGCTTGTGATGTGAGACAGGGAAGACATCTACAGTATTTCAGTCAAAAGACAGAAAGATTTGCTGACTCAATGTAAAGAAAGAGACAAAGTATGGCTTAGAGTGCTGGCACCCAGAATATGATGATGGTTATGTCAGCTACCAGTGCATCAACAGATTTAGGGCTTAGGATGGCTGGTTACCCTGCCAAATTTATTTGGAAATTTCTGTATTGATTTGAGGGTTTGGAGAGTTTGGCACCTGGTATATCAGTTAGTTTTGGGGGCAGAGAAGGTTGTCTCACCAAGTTTACTTACTGGTGTAGATACAGATTAAATGAGGGACTGCAAATCAAATAATCAGCTCACCTTTGTTCATCTTCGTTAGCTAATGGTGAATTTATGTACTTCTTATTCTAGGTTAGTGTACACAGTGTAAATACTGGTTTCTTTGAACTGAATTTAAAACTCTGACTGATCTCTGCATTTAACTTGTAATTTCTGAAAGGTGTTGCTCACAGCATTATGTGCTTAAGCAACCTATTGTTACAGAGACTAAGAAAATCTAGGTATAGATGATTTTTTAAAGTGATGAGTAATAGCACAAAAGATCATTTGTTATGAAAGACTGTTGCAATTGTAAGATATCAATAAAATTCTTAAATGTCATAAATATTGATAGAACAGTAATTTATTTTAAAATCAAGACATTCTGAAAGATGATGCAAAATGAATGAGTATCAGAAAACCTGAGTTAATGACAATTTTCCAGAAACTTTTGTGAAAAAAGAACTGCTGAATCCATGCTGTCATCTCCTCTCAATGATGCCTGGTGTGCCAGCACAGCTAAAAGAGTACATTTATTTTCCTACACCTCATTTGAATCCCTTATTAATGCTGACATCTGTTCAAATCTTAATTACCACATTACCACAAATAGTCCCTTGTCAAATCTAACCTAATTTAAAAATAGCTCAAAAACACAAGTGCAAAATGTGTCTCTATGTAATACAATGATGTTTTATTAATAAAGTAAATGGATACATCATTTGCTTAGTATCAAACCCATCAAGATTATAAAGGTTTTTATCCAGTTTATGGCAATTTTTTGTCATGAGAATTCATATTGCTGATAACCTTTGTATATATGAAAATTGACTCAAATGCGTTATACTTGGAAAGATGTTCATTATCTTCCTAGAAAAACTTTTTTGTACGATATGCAGTTTTTTGGAGTTAACGTGTCTCTAGCTGATACCTTTTATTGAACTGCAAACATTATTATTGAAAAAAAACCCCACCGCTACTGAAGTATTTTTGTGCCTTTTATATGACACCTAAATATTGAGCACATTATCATGTGTTTGAAATGAGTAACTGAGTAGCAGAACCAGAATGTTAGAATATTTCCCCTTGTCAAAAAAAAAAAAAACAAACATCAATGGCCTTTCTGTGTGTGCATGTTTTCAGATGCTTTGAAAGACCCTTAAAGGTCTTTACCAGGTGTATGTAGCCAGATGTGCTCTTTAATTTTTTTCAATTATATTGTTTCAGCCTTTACACAGTATCATGCCCTTTACCTATCAGGTGACGAGGCAAAATCTTAAGGCAGTCAAAATGACAGCAGAAGTCAAAATTTGCCCCCTAGGGTTATATAGATTTACTGTAGTGCTTCCAGGTGCATCTAAACCCTTGATCAGCTGTTAAAGAAGTGTAAAGAATCTCAAAGATGTGTTAGGCTAAGAATAAGGAGTGCCTTCTGGAATACTTGTCTGATTGTAACTGAACAAAAACCAAAAAATGTGAAATGGACAGGGGAAAAGTATCTTTGTATATCTGGACAAATATGTATATCTGCCTGGTTCTTAGAGATTGGTTATCAAGGCTAGTACCAGTCTGGTATTGTTCAGTGTCGTTTCACCTCAGCTGTTGACAAAATAAGATGTATGTGAAGCTTGTCAATTGCCCTTGCTACATGGGTCATTGCTTTTGTGGAATGTTATGAGACAAAATCTACCAGATTGCATTTGAGAGTTTGATAATCCATAAGATTTATTTTGTGTTCACCTTATCTGTGCAGAGGGGCTTTATTAATAGTTCTATCAAATGTAAGAATACCAAAATCCAATCACCTTGTAGACTATAACTATAAAAAGTCAGTCATTCTTGTATCAGGTTAAGTGGAGCTGCTTCAGAGCAGGATGGGAAGGTGGTTGCTTCTAAAGGCATTGAAAGAATTCAGAAGTTAGTCTGAGAAGCGGCATCAGCAAGCACTTCCAGCCAGTGCACCGAGGGAGTACTTTGTGTTGAAATAGTCCAAAAACTGTTTGACCCAGTACAACACAGGGTACCCAGCCAAGCTGCTCTGTCAGCTTCCTCCTCATCTGCACAGGGGAGAGAAAACACAATGAAAGACCTGAGTGCCAAAGTAAGGCAGGGGGAGATCACTCAACAATTACTGTCATGGGTAAACCAGACTCAGCTTGGAGAAATTAATTTATTACTAAAATAAACCCTTTCATATGTTCAAGTATGGGATCCTCTGTCCCTGGGACCACAGGCCTTGCCAGAAGCCTGTCCAAGCATGGGCTTACCATGGAGTCATGGCCTCCTTTGGGCAGAGCTGATGAATCCTGCTCTGGCCTGGATGCCTCAATGGGTTACAGCTGGAAACCTGTTCTGCCATAGATCTCCGTGGGCTGCAGGGGCACAGCTGTCTCACTGGGATCTTCACCACAGGCTGAGATGGAATCTGCTCCTGTACCTGGAGCACTGCTCCAGCTTCTTCTTTACTGACCTTGATGTCTGCAGGGCTCTTGCTCTCAGATTTTCTCACTCAACTCTCTGGCTGCAATTGGACATAACTCTTCCCCCTTGTCACATCTGTTACCCCAGTGGTGCTATCACCATCACTGATGGCCTCGGACAGCAGCAGGTCCATCTTGGATGTAGCTGGCATTGGCCCTGTCAGACCTGGGGAAGCTGCTAGCAGCTTCTCACAGAGGCCACTCCTGTAGCCACCCCGCTACCAAAACCTTGCCACACAAACCCAAATGCACCCAGTCAGATGCTGATTTCTGGTTCATAACCCTGTGGGTATAGAGAAATCAGGATGTAAAGTATTTGCTCCTTCCCTTTCTGAAAAACCCCTGTAATACACCAAACCAATGGTCATACAGCAGTGTTGTTACTTTTATGCATCACCATGCCATTTTGTGCTTCTCCAGTTAAGGCCCAGCTGTCTCATATAGACTACAAATTCTGCAGTGATCTAGATGAGATTCAGAGGACTTGTAATGTGGGGATCTAAACATTTGTGAGGGTGTCACATCTGTTCTTTGAGTTGTTTTCAATCTGTAAAAAGTAATTATAATTTAGATATTTTTCTCTTGTTTTTAGTGAATTACATCATTGTGGTCGTCAAGAGATGAGCAATGTTATTAATCAATGTTAGTGACAATCAGTGACAATTGTTCACTTAGTGTCTGTGCTGAAAGAGCTCAAGACAACACATTGTAAAAACCTGTGTGTTTTTAAACACATAAGCACTCTTAATGACTTCTCATTATTCAGTCTTCTAAATAAGTTCAATATTTGTACCTTGATATTGGGTAAGTTTCTAAATACGTATATCCTTTTGCGAAAGTAGTGTACAGGAAGCAAGATAGTGCTAAGGTACTGTAAACAGGTAAATGTTTATTATGCAGTTTGAAGCAAGCTGTTCCAGCATTAAAGATTGTGCCTTCTGATTACATAAACTTTATTTCCCCAAAATGCCAGTTTTAATTGTTGTGCTTTAATGAAAAGGTAAAGCAGAAATTGGTGTTTTGTTGCCTTCCAGCTTTATGCATACATTCATATTTAGTTTGCAGACTGAGAACATCATACATTCCTATAAAGACGGAAGTGAAAAATACCTTCAGGTAACCTAGTGAAGAAAAGGAAAACTTAAGCTTAGGTCTTATATTTCCAGTTCTCTACAAGATGTTTTAACTTCATCTTCCAGCTGACTGTTAGAGGACTTAGACGATGTTTTCTTGGAAGGTTTTTAAAACTGAGATCATGTCTTTCGACAGATCTGATGAATGTTGGTATTCAGGTAATCTATTGTGTATTTACAGAATAGATTTATCTACAGAATGAGTTTTATCTGCTGGCTTGTGAAAAATCAATAACACTGATTTTCTTCAGTAATGCCTTTTTTGAATAAAAACTTACAAGAATCTTGAAAGTTTTGTATAGGACAAGTCACTGAGCTGAAAAATCAAATAATGCTTTCCACCTAAAACTTATGGTTTCTTGATTTATTAGAAAGATATGAAATTATGACTAAAGCAGGCAGCTGATTTTTTGCTCTGTCAGTAAAAAAGTGTATTCCCCTAATTTTCTCAAACTCTTAAGTGTACTAGAAATCAATGATTTTAAAATAGCTAAAGGAGCACAGATCTGCTGGATGTAAAGCGATATATCTCAATAATCTCTTTTTGTAATGCTAAAATAATAGCAAACAATAATTTACTTGTATTTTTTCATACATTTTTGTTCTAAGGAAATTAACTTATTTCTATGATCCAGTGCATGCTAGGTTCCTTCTGCCAAAATCAGTACCAAGCTCTGCTCTCTCGCTTTCCAGAGAAAGGGGCTGAAGGGTGGTGCATGCTGGAGAAACAAGGTGTCCTTACCCTTGAGAAGCCTGATCCATGCTCAGTTAAATGCTATTTTTAACATTCCTGTGTTCTAGACTACATGTGTAAAAATGAGACCCTGAGTATTGAGTATGTTCTGGTCCTGGGTATTTTGTTACATTTAGTGGTGAATTTTGTTTTCTTCATTCTAGTGCAGTTTACCACCACTGTGCATCATTGTCTGAGCAGAATTCTCTTCCAGTGCTGAGTGGCTTACCCACAACTAATGAGTAGCATCTGTGAGGCTCAAGCAAAAGCAGCTGATGCTTTCAGTCCGTTTTGGATTACCAAACCTTTACTATGTATAATCTCATTATAGCAAAAAGATCTCTTGTCCACAGCTGGCTGATGGAGACAAATAATCTGTTTTCACATTTAAATGCAGCATATTTTTGATAGCCAGTGGAAATAGGACATTCAGTGATGCATAGTTTAAGAATTTAAACTTTCTAATGGATATCTAGGTAATTGCTTGCTTTTCCTTCTCAAAGCAAGTGAATGAGGCAAGAATCAGGCCATCTGTACAAAATTGTTTTTTAATTGGTTAGCCCACTACCTCAAAATGTACCCCAAACTACAATCACTTCTAATTTTTGTCACCTTGAATCTGCCTTCTTAGTCCTGTCAAGAGCATTAAAGAGCTATGCCTTTTATTAGTCACAGCTTGCTGTCTTTATCACAAGTGCTTAGATCAATGCCATGTATTCTACTTTCAGAGGAGATCGATGTATTTTATGCTGAAAACTGTGTTATCAACACTTTTGTTTTAGAAATGGCAATGTGAGCGTGAAGCACTGAGGACCTGGCTGAAGGCTTAGACACTTGAAGTGAGCAGCAAGTCTGCTGCTGTAATTGTAGTGTGTTGTTTCTGATTGTTATGCCTGTTGGCTGGGTTGCTTTAAATGTGTGTTCCTTTTTCCATCTTCTCATATGTCAGTCTCTCAGAAATTTGGAGAGGCTTTCAAAACAAAGTGAGATTCAGTAAATGTGTAGATGACATTCAGTGACTTTTCATGTCTTAAAAAGGATGTGAATTTCTAAAACGGATCTTTAGCTCTTCTTTCTCATCACTGAAATATTTTGGTATCCTGGTCTTATTTACTCACTTTTGCAAATACCACATACAGTTTCATATTGCTGTATTGAGAAATACAGTCTAAATGTCTCAGCAAGTAAATGAGAAGATAATCAGTCATGCAATGATCAGAATTGATGATGTCTGAAGTCAAGTTCTGAATATATGCTTTTTTGAGGCTGGTGATCCAAAAGTTACTGCAGTGATTAGAGCTGATCATTGCATTCCCTTGAACAAGAGCAGTTTGCAGAGTCTGCCTTCCTGAGGAACAAGTGCTTTCCCAAGAGCTTATTTTGAATCCACCACATTTTCCTAAAGGTCTTAAAAATTGGAATGCCTAGATGGTAAATAGTAAATCTGCTCTTCACTAACAAATTGGCACAGTAGTTGTATGGTCTCCACACACTTTAGGGAGGCAATTTTACTATACTTGTGATGGATCTTGCTGGTCATGACTTTTCTGTAGAGGCATCCTCAGTTGGTGGAAATGATTGCACAACCCAACTGATTGATTCCTGAGTCAGTATCTCTGTACAGAGGCATGAAATATCTGTTGTTCCTTCCTTTTCTGATGATGTTCATCTCTGTGTGCTGAAGACTGTCTGATTTTAGTCCTGGCAATGGTCTGTTTCCCATAAATTTATGTTCTATCCTGATGTCTTATGTAATGTTGGCATGTACATTCCCATCTCCGTCTTCAACCATGGAGCTTGTGTTACTGGAATTACATTTCTGAAAGAACTGCTCATTCAGGATTGCCTACTGCAAAAATGAGAATAGTTCAAACTAATTATTCTATCTTATTTGACTGTTAGTTTGATTTGATAACACCTGCCCATATTTATCACTTCTCCATATTTGGCTTCTTTTCTAGATATATTTGTTATCTTTCTTTCCAATTCAGTGCTTTCCCAGTGCTGGTGAATATTGAGTCTATTCATTCTCTTCTTATTCTTTGCTATAAATGGAATATCTACTCGTTCATCACAGAGGCACAGTTTTCTCTGGCTTCAAGTGGGTATTGCTTTTTTTTGAATATAGGTAATGTGCATTCTGAATTCTTGTACACTGATGGAATCTTTTTTTTTTCTTTAATATGATCATTGGATCCTATCTTCTGTGGTTTGGATTTTTTTTCTGAGTATCTACCTACCTGTGCATATGCATTATTATAATTTATACATGTTCATTCGTAAATATCTACACATGGGGATTTTTTTCTGATGCAAAACATTGCCCTATGAATTCCATATTTGCTTTGCCACAGTTTTTTCTTTGACTGCCTCTGGTCTTGTCACCCTTAGCACTTCTTTTTAGCCTTTAAACAACATCCTTAGACATAGATCTATAATTTTAGATTGCTCCAGTGTATATATTTTTATTCCATGTAGCATACATTAGAATTAGTTGTAGAGGAAAGCATATGTTGCATTTAGGTTATTGAGATTGCTGTTTAAATTTCTGTTGCTTCAATATGTAGACAGTACCATCCAGTTCATGTTCTTTTCATTTCATTAGGGACATGAGGAAAAGTTGTTTTTATTAAAATGTAAATTATTTTCTAGAACAGCATCACTTTATGGGCTGAATAAACTTAATTATATGCAAACATTTTTGTTTTCATAACTTTCTTAATAATTTGAAGTATTTTTTGAGTTCTGTTTTATTTTAAAGATTGTTTGCTTTTCATATAAGAATCCAAGTAATGGGGCTTTTGCTATTTTTCTCCCTTGAGTTTGACCATGATTAAGCAGTTCTGCAATCTGTACAGTTGTTTGTAGTTGTCTTTCTGCAAAAAAATACTCTTTACTGACTTTATTGTTCTGTGATGCCTGATACTGAAAGCAGCTAGAAAATTTCCGTAGCTGTCAGCATTCATAAGCAAGATCAAACAGTGTATCTCCCTCCTCCTGTGTCTGAAATGTTCTGTCTCATGGGAAGTCACAAAATAATTTTCAACAATTTAGACTGGATGAAGAGAGGGTTTTTTTGTCCAGGCTGCAGGTAATAGGTGTTCTTTTCAAGATAATTGTGATGCTTTTCTATGTCCCTAAGCATGTAGTCACTCTTAGCTCACTTGAAAAACTGTATTTGTCCATCATAGGAAGCTTTTTTTCTTTTGCTGAGGGTGACATTGCAAAGTGTACACCATTGAATATAAACCCAGTAAATCACAAAAAATGTTAGTAACCTTTCTTTTTGATCTGTAATTTATGCTAATATATTTCCCTGGTTCTCAGAATGTTGTTTCATTGCAGTAGGTTCTCCATCACAGGAAAAAGCACTCAATTCTGGATGTAAACTTAGGTTTATCAGCTCACAAAACAGCAACTCTTAACTTCTTCTGGACATTAAATGTATGGAAAATTTACTTGTCCATGTCATAGACAAATAGAGTGCCCATGGCACTGCTCTGTGGGTGCAGAGTTTCCCATTTAGATTTGCACCTATAACTTTAGTTGAGGTAGATTATGTTATCTCACAGATAAGGGCAGTGGATCTGGTGGACAGTCTGGAGCAGAAGTCCTGTGAGGAGCAGCTGAGGGAGCTGGGGTTGTACAGCCTGGAGTAGAGGAGGCTTGGGGGAGACCTTATCACACTCTACAACTGCCTGAGACTGAGCCACGTGAGTGGCCAAGCAACCAGCGACAGGATGGGATGATGTAGCCTGAAGCTGAGACAGGGGAGGTTCAGGCTGGACATGAAGAAGAATTCCTTTGTGGAAAGGGGTTGTTAAGCATTGGAATGGGCTGCCCAGGAAGCTGGTGGAGTCACTATCCCTGAAAGCATTCAAGAAATCACCAGATATGGCACTTAGTGCTGTGGGCTAGTTGAGAGGTTGGTGATTATTTTAGGGTTGGACTTGATGATCTTGTAGGTCTTTTCCAGCCTCAGTGATTCTGTGATGATTTGGTATTCCTACCTTTTTATGACAGCCATTGCATTTGACATTTTTACTGTGTTGCCCAAAGAAGGAAGAACCATTTCTTTTATGCTTTGACTTCATTACCTTAGTTATTTTAAAGAATAAATATACCTTGTGGTTCAGTTGTTGGAGTATGCCACAGCTGATGGCATTTAATTCTGCTCTCCTGTTTTTTAATCACATAAGCAGTAGCTGAATTATTTTGTTGACATTCTCTTTATATTAAATTTATTTAAAAATCAATAAAGAAGCCATATTATTTTTTTAACTATGTGCTTTGTTTATTCTGTAATTCTGACTATGCTGACATTTCTCCTAGGAAGACAATCAAAGAACAACAAAAATGCTGTATGACCCTTGTTACTTTTTGCTAATATTGGTTAAGGTATTTATTTGTGAATTTGTTAGGAAGGCTTTATGTAGGTGATAGCTGACCTCGACAGTATAAGCAATTCTAAGTCTGAAGACATGAAAGTTGGGTACTTTTAGGTAAACTGTATTCACAACTGTTTTGTAATAACTGACTGAAACAGTATGGAGAGTGTATAAGAGAGATTTATTTTAAAACTCTAAAGCCAAATAATTAATATTTGTAACTAACCCACATTATACTGTCAAAAGAAGGGATTTTTTTTCTCTTAACAGTGACCTTATATGTTTTAACTAGCTTTTTCTTAAGCTAATTTATTTTTATAGAATAACATTAAAATGTAATTATGTTCTTTTTTTAACTTACACCATTTTGATTCCATTAGCTGGCAACAGAATTTGGTCACTGGTGTTTCTAAAACATGTATCACAATTAAATGCTTTGTCTTGGGGCAATGTGTTTTCAGGAAATTGATTTTTGAGTTACACAGAGAACATGGTAAATCTGGGAAGCCTTTATATGCTACTAGTGCTATTTGTTATCTGTCAGATAGGGAATGGACTTCCATGTTTTGGAATGAAGTCACTCTTTGCTTCCTGATTGAAGAGAACCTGAATAGGGTGATTTAAAAGCATAGTAGCAGTCACACTGTGGCAAATCTTTTTGGTGCTTGTGCTTATACTGGTGTATGGCTGAGAAAATTACTGTATTTTTCTTCTTCTTGATCAATGGGCGTGGACTAAAAAAACTTGCATTAATGCCTCTTTCCATTATTTCTAGGAAGCAGCACAGAACATTATATTTTATTTTGGCAGCTATGAAAAACCACAGAGCCACCACTATTTTTATTTTTTAATTAGTCAGAAACTTCCTTGTCTTGGTGTTTTGTTGATTTTAAAAAGTTCTCTGAAAGTATCTAGCTTGTTTTTTTGCTAAATCTTGCAATGTTGTAGGATTGTTGGTTTCTTGTGATGCAGTCACCTTTTAACAAACATTTCTACTTGTGGGATGTGTGTAAATGTTCTGATCAGTTTTGATTTGCCTGTGTGCAGTTAGTTCTTCATATGATGCCTTGTACACCAAGAGAAGTTCTCAAGCTGTTTAGGTAATGGTCCATTTACTCTGGGAGTGGTAATGAATAAGATACTTCATGCACAGGAACTATATTAAATGTACTTACCTTTCTCTCCCACATCTTTGTTTACAGTAAGAGAGGAGCCTGGAGTAGTCAGCAGGATGCCCAGATAAGGGATTTCAGGTGTTAGTCTGGATCTCTCTATGTGGTAGATAGATCTTGCAGGTCTAGAGATGGCTTACTGGATGAGCCGGGCCACCATGCAGTGCAGCATGTGAAATCCTGAGCTGACTTCTCAGTAACTGGTGATGCAAAACATTAAAGCTCTATCTATTAATTGTTCTAGAATTATTTTGACTTAAATGCTACTACATGGAGGAATACCAGCAAAGTGGCAAAGCTAGATTAAACCCAAGTGCAGTCTTTGAGTTTAAGTCTTACCACATTTCTCGTTTCAAGTTATTTATTGCTTTTTGTCAGTTTATACATCATGTTCCTAATTACAGCCAGCTATTAAGATTAATGCTTACCTTGAGCAAGCAGTATTTGCCGGATTTACCTTTTTTGTCTGCCTGATGGATGTGCTGAAACGAGGTGGTTTACAGGATTCCCCCTCAGAAGCAGGGAAGATTGATCAAGTGTAATGATAAGAGCAGCATCATCGTTTTGGCTTTACCAGGGGATAAAAGCATATCAAAATGATATAGCTAAACAAAAGTGAAAACCATTTAGTCTGTGACTGTAGTTTTTCTGCAGGGATTTTGTTAACCTTTTATCACCTGATTAAATATCTATTTTGTACAGCTGTAGAAAATGGAAAAATGTGCACTATTTTTTTTTTAATACGGAGCTATTATCTTATAGCATTAACTTTTAATTTATTTCACTGACAGGTTGTTGCTTGCATTCCTAAAGAGGAGAACATTTGCAGTCAGTGCAATAAACACACATTAACTTGGTGACTTTCACCAGAAGTTGAATCAGAAGAGTACTCCAGTCTACCCTGGAGTAGATGCAAAAAAGCCTTCAGGGCACTTTTTAATCTTATACCTATGAAATTTGATGTTTCCTTATTTTGGTAGGCTCTGCATGAGGCCTTTCCTCCTTTTATATGAAGAGATACATACATAGTCTGTAACAGGACAGTAATGCTGGTTTGTTCAGTTGGGTTTGTTTATATTTTACTTTATGTCACAAGTTGAGCTAAATTGACTAAAAATCTGTTATTGTATTCGTCAAGGTAAGAGATACCTTTATTTAAAAAAAACTACAGTTAAATCATCTGATTATGTAATGATGTGCAGTCATAGATCTCCCTCCCTCCCTTTTTCCCAAATGTTGTTATTGGTACAACTGAAAGACATCAAGTAACAGCTCAATCCTTTAGAAAAGCTGCATCAACAACCCTTTGCCTGTGAATTTTCACAAGAGTGGGTGTGGTTGTCGTGCTGGTGCACATGGGTGGCGCTCCAGTACCATGGCAAGTTTTTATTAGGATTTAACTTTGGGCAATGTGGAATTCCTCTGTCAGAGAGACAAGCATCCCCCATAGGGACAGGACTCTGATACTGCAGCATAGAGATGGCCATGCTACAAAAATCAAAAACACTGCCTGTGGAGGTGGGTTTGAAGAAAAGAGATGGAACAGTAGTGGTATGTGTTGCTTGTCAGCCTGATGCAGATGCTGAGATACTTGGGATGCCCCAGGCAAAGATATTTCAGAATATCTTGCACATGAAGCACCAAGGGCTGGTTGATTTTAATACTAGACAAGAGGTCATATGTCATGTTTCAGTTCAGGAACTCCTAGCTCTCAAGGAGGAATAGTCTACAAAGTGGAGTAGGAGGCTAATTACCACTGCCAAGGCAGTCCTTCTCCCATTTATTGAAAAGTGGAGGTTCCTAAAAATCTTGCAGTTGTCATTGCTGATCTAATATCTCATATAATTAATTTTCTTGATTTCTTTAAAAATGCTCTGTATTCATCTGTTGAATCACAAGGCATTGCTCCCCTAAAAGAGCCTTGACATTGCCTGCAAATTTTAATGAGTCATAAATAGAAGCATGAATAACATTCCGTTGTATTTCATAAGGAACCATTTGCAATGAGTTCCCACACTGCATAATACATAAAAGACTTTGTTAATTAATTGCCCCCCTCATTTTTAAAGGTTTTTTCCAACAGATCTCAAGACTTGCTGGGTGGCTATTTTCAGCTGTGTCCCTTATCAATCACATACTTGGGTAACTGAAGCTTCCCATTCACACTAAGTCTGGAATTTTGCATGCTTCTGTTTAATCATGTCAAATGAGGCTTTCATCCATACTCTCTTTGCAGATTATCCATATTAGAACTTTATTATGAATTGAATGTATATACTTATATATAGGCCGTTAAATTGCCTTCATGGAAAAAGTGAACATGTAACATGTAGGACAGGCAAAGTTTATTTTTCTGATTGTTGTCATTTTGGAGATGATATTTTAAAAACACTTTTGTTGAAAGTATAATAATTAAAGTAATTATTTTAATATTATCTGAATACTGAAAGAATGTTCCATCTGGAGACTAAATACTGAAAAAAGTTAGAAAATATGCCAATTTTTCTCTGTAAATTATCCCCAAAAAGCTTTTATTTAATGCTTTTTATTTCTTCGTAAGACTTCATATTAAACACATCTTTGTATTCTAGTGGAGATGCTAAAGTAACAGTCACATTTTCTGAAATTCAGGCAAATCAGAAGTCAGATATTAGAATAATCTCTGAAATGGAAAGCCACATGTTGGTTCGAAGATAAGACATTGTTTTATTTAACCCAGGTTGCTCTAAATATTATCTATGTGTATCTTAAAACTGAAACAAGTGATGTAATAAGCTACTAAAAAAATGAGACTTCAGAAAAGGCTGAAATAAGTTTTTGAGAATTTATTCCAGCCACTATTCTTTCAAGAAATGTTCTTAATAAAAATCTAATCTGCATTGTTCATTTTTGTTGTCCTTTGGTTTTTCTCCCAGAGCTAAATGTGCCAGGCATTGTAATGAATTCATTACACATAGATGTCAGAATTGTCTTTGGCTCTTCACATTTGCTAACAGGTAATGAACTAGAACAATTGGCAATCTATGCAGATTTCTTACTGTGAAGGCAGTTTCTTTAATTTGAACAGATGACCTGAGGACAGGGTCCATTAGCATAACCATAGCTGGTGTGCAAAGCCCAAGCAAGGGGAGTCTCTTAGAATTTTTCCTTTTCTTTCAGTTGACAGAAATAGATATTTAGCAAGAGGAGTCTCTTAGTATTTTTCCTTTTCTTTCGTTTGACAGAAATAGATGACATTTGATTTTGCAATTACTTAAAGCCAAGAGCACTTTTGTCAAGGACGGTGTTTTGCTAACAGAAAACCCTAAATAAACTCGACACCAAAATCTAGATGTATGAATTTTTCATGTGGAGTATCTAACTGGTAAGTTGTATAATGATCATCCCACAGTATGCCACAAATAAGTTGTTTTTTGACTTAAAATAGTAAATACCAATTACAGAGTGTAGGGTCCAGAACCTGGAGTGTGGCACTGTTTTTTAAATTTAATTCTGTAGGCAACATAGACTAATTCATTTGCATCCTTCCCAGGCATTATTTCCCTAAAATTTCACCTGCAGTCATCTTCATAATTTTCTGTTTAACATTTTCATCTAACTATAAGGATGCTTATCTCAGGATTCCATCGATCCAGTTTTGTTTTGTGGAGATGGAGTGCAGTTTTTTAAATAGCACTGAAAATACCTGAAGTCACATTTTGTTCTTGAAGGGTCAAAACAGGGTGTGTGAATTGCACATTGCAAGGAGTATAAACATGGCTATTAGGATAATTTGTTAAGTCCTGACAGCATAATATAAAATAGGAAGATGTGGTCCATGTTGTAAAACAGCTTGTAAGGGTTAATTGCTGCCTCTGGCTAAGCAGGAATTGTAAATGTAGAAAACTCCTAGAATGCAGTTTGTGGTTGAACATTTCCTTGGGTGGTAGATATCAGGCTTTTTTTTAAGTGTTTCGGTAACACAAAGATAATTAGACAGAAAAAAATAAATAATTTTAAGGAAGATAACAGAATCACAACAATCTGAAGGATTATTAAGTTTCTGTGCGGATCCCTGTATTGTATTTTCCTGGTTTCTAGGTGCCCTACATTAATTCCTAACCTCTGCCTGTAAGCTGGGGTACTGCTTCCATTGCCTTCTTTGTTTTATAATTTTAAGTAAGCAAGTAAAAAAAAAAATAAAGTCAATACATTTTGCTTCCCATGCTGTATAAATGTTAGGATTGTGAGTGTCATCCTATCCATGCTAGCCTCCAAACTTAGCTGTCCTAAAAGAGTTGAAAAAACGGGGGATTCTGTGTTTGCTGTCATTTGTCAGGACTTAGAGCATTTTGCTAAATGAGCAAAAAGGAGTACTCTGTAATGCTGAAAATCATTGTAAGGCAAATTGTGTCTTCAATTAGTTTCTCTGTTAGTGAACTACTAATGTAGAAAGTAAGGAAAGAGGATCTATTTCACTAACATAAGCATAACGCTTATGTCTAAAGACATTTTAATAAAGGCTGGCTATTTTCAGTTCTTAAGAAGTGCTACTTGAAGGAAAAATGGCCACCCTTTTCATAAGCAGGCATGTTTGAAGACTGATGGAATATGTTTTAAAATGGAAGCAAAAACTTTTCATGAAGTCACCATTTTAAATCCAGTACACTGAATCTTGCTGAGTTTTATTCAACTTTTTCTCGCATTCCTTTGACCTATAACAAGATTTTCTTCTCAAAGAGAATTTTGAGTCATCTCTGTCCTTTCTCTGCTGGCACCTGAAGGCTTGTTGCACCCAGCAAATAATTCTAAGGTTTACATTTCTTCCCCTTTTTTGCCCACATGAAGCAAAAAAGCTGTTCACATACCCATGCTTGTGTCAAAGTTTAAAAAGAAGAAAACCTTTTGCTTGCATCTCTTACTGCCCTGAATTTTCTTGTGTTTCTTCTTTCCAGAACTATTCTTTTTATCAACTTATTTCTGATTTTAAAATTTCCTGCATGTGCTGGAACAACAGAAGACCTTTATTTTTATATAAGAAAACCTAGAATTACATGTGCTACAGATGGAATGCCTGTTTTAAAACTCCATCTCATTCAAACATCTTGGTTTAGGAAACCTTAATATCAAATGAAGTCCAAAGTAGAGGCAGGGGCTGACTAACCATTTATCTACTCAAACACAGTGGATAAACTGGAAAAAAATGACTAGATATATGTGAAACAGTTCTGAACAAATGGAGACTCAAGTAAAACACTGGACTTCTTCAGAGTGTTAATAATCACTTGATAAGAGAAATGAAACTTTGTGCCTTTCAGCAAAAAACACCAAGAAAATCAATAAGAAAGTAATTGTGGTCAGAACTCTGTAGAAAATAAGCTTCCTATGTATTTGTCTGTGGTTTGGGTTTTTTTCATTTGTTGTTTTGGGCTTTTTTTAGCTGTGTCCCCATTGTGTTTTTTTTTTCACATCTAATTAATCTCTACTTTAAAACAATTGGTTTTTTAATTTGTAGCCTAGCTAGTCACATTTCTTCTGAACACATGGTGTTTCCTGCATGATGCTGGGTGTCAAAGGTTTGTCTTTGGCGCATTAATCACAGGTAAAATAACAGAATGGGTCTGGTAATATATGTTTGGTTCTTGAGTATACAGTACTAAAACCCATTACCGGAAAGGTGGTAGTCTAGATTCTCCATACAGCCTTTGCAAATTTTCTAGTATTAGTGTTAAAAATATGAATTATAATTTTCTGCCTTGCCTGATGGTCATGAGATAGTGAAATGATGATCTTTTACTGAGACAGGCTGAGATAGCACCTTCAGTGAGCTGTGAATGACTCACTTGTTTTTTGGTTTGGATTGTGGTTTGGTTTGTTTGGGGTTTTTTAAATCAACTTTGTAAATGGAAGAAGGACTACTGCTGATAAATTGTTTAGATACACGTTCAGAAAAGCTCATTGGAAGCTCATGTCATTCTGGTAATACTCTCATGAATATAGGATTTATTAAGAAAAAAGCAGAGATTATTTATTTAGTCCTACAGTGTTATGCAATAATTGCTTATCTCAACCCAAAGTTTAAATCCAGATCTTACATTGAAAAAAGGGGAAGCAGTTACGCTGCTTTTTGCGCTGCTGGTGGTAATAGGAATTATGCTGTCAACAAACTAAGGACAGATAGCAGTACTTAGGTGTGAAAACAAGCTGTCATTTCTCTAGGTCTTTATTTAGTGCACGATCACAGAAGGTCTGTTGTAAGGAGATTATAGAACTCTGTAAATGAAGCTAGAGAACATGTGAAAAAAATTGCCATCTCTACACCAACTGTTAAAGCAAGTTTAAGGTAGCTTGTCTTGCATAATTTGTAAAAAATGAACATAAGGAAGTCGTAAGAAAGATTATTCAGTCAATTGGCACAAGATTTGCTGGAAAAAATGATTGGACTACTAATTCACCTGCAGGTTAATTTTGTAAACGACATCCTATGCAAATGATTGAACTACCTTACCAATTTTTTAAAAATTAACTGCCTCAGGAAGCGTGCATGAGAAATGCAAAGTGGTATAGCAAAACTATGAAATTCTTTTTATAATACAGACATCTCTAGAGAAGTCATACCGAAGTGCACTGCATGGAATTGACTCATGGTGGTAATTAACAAATGTAGCGACTAAGTGTGTGGCCATCAATCATGCTAAAGAATTAAAGAAAAATCAATTAACAATTTAATTAAAAGTCATTTGATGACCTCAGTTATTCTGTTTAAATAAGATCATAAATTCACTTCCCAGTTTAGAATTTAGACCAATTGTTTAATTAAAATGCCAATGAAATATTGACCTAATGAAACCTTTATTCTAGGTGTTTTAAATATAGATTATCAAATTATCTTAACAGCTTCATATCCCATGAGATATGAACAGTAGTGTTCCTTTATTTTATAAAATATTTTTACTGATGATTAATTATGTTATAATATGGACAATTTTCTGGGAGAAGGGTGCTCAGGCTTGTCTGTTCTGCAAATTTTTAGCTGTTATCTGAAGGCTCTTCTTCTTTTACTCGCCTTCAGTTTGCATGCATTTTCTTTCTCCTCCTTCTGATGAGAAGGCACACTGGAAGTGAATGTACTATTTTTTGTCAATCCTTTTCCAAATGTCTTTGCTGTTGTGGGTTGTCCTTTCCTTATTTACAAGAGGAATCTCAGTTCTTGATTGAGTTCTTTCTCTTGTCTGTGGGAATTTCTGTTTTCCTAAATTCAGATTTTGAATCTCTTGTAAGATGATATTTAGTCATCTAGGTTGTTTTTAAAAGGCAAATAAATTAATTTTAAATAGAATGTGATGCTGCTTAAAATATAAATTAGTTAATCAATGTGTTTTTATTTACTTGGCTTTTAACTTGTTTTTTAAAGTTCTTTGGAGCTGTAGACTTCCCTCTTGCACTTCTATCTGCCCATATTTCTACTAATAGAGGTTAAAAAATACTTAATGTCAAAAGAAGCATTGAAACTTTGAATGCTTTTATGTCTTGACCAAAGAAAATGGAGGAGAAAAAGACAGTCTATAAAACAAAACAGTGCATTATTAGTTCTGTGCTGCCACTGATATGCTTAAGATAGTAGAGGACCTAATATGAAAGAAGAAATTACCCCTTTCCTTATCTCTGCATTCAGTGGCCCTGGCCACAGAAGCATCTGCAGTGAATGAACATGTATTTCCCCATTGCTGAAATACAGGTTCCTGATAACAGAAGGTTGTCAGCATTATCACCAGTTGTCATGGATGGGAAAAGAACTTGATCTAATTAATTTCCTAGGTGTCAATTGGTGCTGGGACAGGCACAAACATGCCAAGCAGAAATGGAGCATGCAAGCTAACAGAGCCACTTAACAGTTAGCAGTGGGTTTTTGCCACTGTAAAATATGTTACAAAACTTGGAGTGATCTTCATGCATTTCTCTTGAGTAAATTTCAGTTCATCTTCCTTTGTATGCCTATGTTGAGATATTTCTAACAGACCCTGCTCATCAACATTCATGGGGGTGGGAAATAGAGCTTGGGCTCATGATCACCTACATTTTAAATGTTCCTTTATGCCAGCAAAACCAGTTTGAAGGTTCTGGTTTTTGCAGTGGTCACCAGTAGGATGTTAGAGGTGTAACACTTACTAAATCACTTGGAAAAAAAAATCACTGAATGAGTAATACAAATAGATCATCAAGTTCAGTGCCCCATCTTCCCCTCTGCCTCTTGAAGGTGACAGAAGTGTGCAATCTTACTGCACAGCTCCTGTGTGTACAGGCACTCTGTCCCTGCCCATCATTCCACACGTAGCAGATTTTAAGTAGAAAGAAGGCAGTTTACACAATGTCAGTTTTACAGCTCCCTCCGCTGACACAAGAAATTACCAATTTTTTAAAAAGATTTATATTGCAAAGGAAGCTTTGGACTATTTTTACAAAACTCTAAAGGCTCAAACTGATATCTGTGAGGACTTACACTGGAAAATTAATAATTTGAGCATTGTTTTTTTTCCTTATACAGAAGTTATTCATTAAACAGACTTTGGTGTTTAGACTGTTAAAAATGGGGAAGATGCATAATGTGATATCTTAGTCACTGACCTACTGAAGGTCACATTAAATATTTTCTGTGAACACATAGAAACATTATTGAATGAGTGTCCTGGTCTTTGGGGACTAGGAGCCTCCATCCTTCAATCCATGAACGCAAATTTAACATTCATGGCTCTCCTTTTTTACGTTGCATTTTTATACAAAAATCCAACAGATATCAAAACTTACAGCCAGAGGGCTCATGTTTTTTTTTTTTTCCCTTTTAACCAAAGTCAAAGGAGTTGAAAATTTTGTGAGAGCTGAATTATAAACGTTCTATATGGACATGGTGCACTCAATAGTTGTACTAGGGTGTATAAGATACCTATGCCATGGTACATTTGGTACTTCAGATCAGTTGCTATTACATCTTGATGTCCTTACTAAATCTTGCCCACAGTATGTGTAGTTTCAATGGACAAAAATTATAGTTGAAATGTGATTAAGTTGGTTGCCATGTGCTTTGGAACATTTTACATCCTCTTGTCTGTCAATGTGTCTTACGGATGTGCTCACCTTTGAACAGTTTTAAACATCTTGTTTCTTTTAAGCAGTCATAGTCAACTGTTACTTGTCCATTTTTATTTCACTTGTAGACCTTTATATTGCACCTTGTCATTATGTGCTGCTTCACAATTTATTTTATAACACTCAACCGTAAGACAAGGACTGTATCTATCAGTTATTTTGCACTAATCTGAAATGATGTACTTCTTGATTTAATAGACCAGATCATGAGCCACGCTTGGTTCTGCTAGCTGGAGTTTATTTTTACTGCTATAAAGTGTGCATTTATTCCCTTCTTTTTTTTTTTTCTGCTTGTAAATGTGATGATTTTGTGATTCTTCATTTTCATTTTGACTGAAATGTTAAGTTTAAAGCTAATCTTACTATAAGAATAAAACCTCAGTTTTTCTTTCATGATTTTTTACTTCAATTCTATCTTGCTCCTGCATTATTTAAATATGTTTTTTTTTTCCTAGACCCCATTGGCCTAAGTTGTTTAAATGAGTGTCTGGCTACAGTTGACTAAAACTATCTTTTTACTAAAGACTGCAACTCACCAGTTCTCTTAACAAGCAGCATTTCTGTACTAGTTTCTCTGTCATCTAGACCCTTAACAGTACTGTGAGCAAAACACTGCAATAGTTTATTGTTGGAAAAACACAAATTCCTTGTTGCTGCACGTTAGTTACTGTAAATTAAATAGACAAAGATAAATTATCCTAATGCTGTGCATCCATAAGTGGCAGGTACTGTAGCAAATTGACAACCAGGATATGAAGTCCTGCCTCTGCCCCGTTTCTGCTTTATCCCCTCCTACTCTGAGGATGTGTGTTATACTGTTCAAAATGTCATTAAAATTTTCCCCAAAAAAATTACTTTTCCCAAATGCAGTTGTAAATCCTCTTTTATCTCTAAATTACTTAAATGTAGGGATGTTTTTTTTACTGTATATAACTTTGTTATACTGAGGATCTTTTCCTCAGTTTCCTGAGATTGTGAAAATAATGTGTTCTCTTCTAAGCCATGTCCAAACAAGCAGCTTAAAACTTTTAGGTTTCCATAGATCACAGTTCTATAGAGTTTTTCTTTTGTTGGTTTGTTTTAAGAAATATCAAGATAACATAAATTTATTTAGCAAAGCAAGTTTTAAAAAAGTAGGTTTTTTTATAAAATTGGGTGATTGTAGGAGCCAGAGATTAACAGAAAAAAATCATCGCTATGGGAGTCATTTTCTATGCCGTTTCCTTACTTATGAACCTTTTCTATGACTTCTGATGGAGTCTGCATGTAGCTTCTTTTATTTTGAGCAGTTTTTCTTCTGTTTTAAGCTTAATCTTAGCTATTTATGTGCAGTCATACTTTTCTTCATCATATTACAATATAAAAGCAGGGGATTTATTTGTTACATGATCTTCTACATTTCTTTATATTCCTTTTACCATTGCTATAAACTTTAATTTTTAAAAATATTTCAGCACATGCTCTCTGAAAGATGTAATATTGTATTAAATTTTATTGTTCCCTATAAGTTTGTGAAGGAATCCTGTTAAGTGTAGTAAATAGTTTTAATGTATGGCCATGACTATTAAAAATAATATGGTAACATAAACCACCAGGAACATATATTTATAGCAAAAAGTTTGGTGATAATTATCTTTCCTACTGTTTGATGAATGTTTCAGGATGTAAGTGATAGCAATTTCTAAGTGATAAATCTCTCAGGTTTTATAAAGGCTAATAGCAAAACTTTTGCATCAAAAGCTGTCATTCTCTTCTGGTACAGCTATTTGTTAAGGCAGCCTGAAATATAAGTCTTTTTTTATAATGACATCTGAAGTTTCTCAGCATGATTATTTTATTAGCATTTCATTTTCTGAGCAGACCTATGCTAAAGGTAGTTTACCTGTCTTCAGCCTTATTTTGAGATCTTTAGTGTAGCAAAAAAAGATAATGTGGAAAAAACATCTGAGATGTGGATTGTATTTCCATCACATATTGAGAGAGGAGTGACAAAAGCCTTGCCTTCCCACTGCAGTTTTCCTTGAAGTGCATGTAGATTTTACTAACCTGAAGTTTAATTTTATACTTTTTACATCATCCTTCCTATAAGATACTACACATGAAAATTTGGACATATTTAAAGTATAGATGTGAAAGTAGACCTTTTCTAGATGAAGTTTTGACCTTGAAAACTCCTAGAACCAGTAGGGCTTTGTTATACAAAGGCCACTGCTTTTGCCATTTATCATAACAGACTGTGCCTACAGCTATTGTTGCCTTTTCCAGTGAATTATTAAAGATAGAGGAACATGACGAGTATTTATTGCAGATCATTTTATCAAGCCAGAAGAGCAGGAGTCATTTGTATGGGTTACAGCAAAAGGGATGTTTTTCCTATCTTCATTTACAGTAGACTTCTAACTTAGTGCTTTTAGAATACATCAGCTTAAAATCAATCTGCTATTAAGGGAGGATTTGATAAACCAATTGCTAAATATTAGTGTCTTCATTCACAAAAGTATCTTCAGGGTCCTTTATTCCAATCCATGTCATCTGAAACTCCTTGCATATTTAAGTGGTTCTTCTATTCCTCTGTATTTTTGGAAGCATAGGGGATGTCATCAAAAACTTCTAGGGGCTATTTGTTGGATAAAGAAACAAATACTTGGCTGCCGTTTTATCTTAATTAAATCATCATTGATGGAATGATGTATTGATTTATAGCTCACAGACATGCCAGGATCTTGAGGTTTTAAGTTCAAATGCTAAAAATACTCTTTTGAAGCAAAATTAAAATTGAATAGCAATATTACTTTTCCAAAAAGCTCATTGTTCTCTTTCTGTTGGGTTTAATTAGTTGAACCACAGCCAGAAGAAAAAAAAAAGTATAATCAGCAGTCATAAGAAATACATCACTTACATGGCAGATAAAAATAGAGTGAAGAACTGCTGAGACAATCAAACTGTGGCCCCTTAATGATGCCTGCCCAAGTCACTGAGCAGGTGGATAGAATTTTGCTGGGGAAGGTATTCATAAGAATGCTGGATGCTGTACTAGGATACACCAATTAGGGATTTCCAGTAAATTTGCAGAATTCCATTAGCTGGAAATACTAATTGATGCATCCAATGTCTAGTGCTATTCAGAACAGAGCATTGTAATTTGAGACTGACTAACAGGAGTTCCTGTGAAACACCAGTTTGCTTTATGTGTGTGTGAAGAGGCCTATTCAGCCTCAGGTACTTCAGAATTAGACTTGAGTAAAAGTAGATTGTGGGGTAGAGGGAAGACAGGTTCCTTCAGAAAGTTCCAGAACAGAGTGGAACCACAGAGGTGAATTGATTCCTACAGAGAAGACTGGAGAAACTTTGAAACCTCTTGCCGCTCAAAGTGTTTCTATGTCTTTGAGCTTGAAGAGTCAACAGTTAAATGAGTGGAAATGCTAAGTACATGATTCTCTTCTCCACCCATTGAACATGTTCAGATGGCCTGTGGGTGACATTTCATATTTGTATGTGCATTAAAACATAAATATAGATAGGTATATATTATTACTGTCTATTCTTCAATCTTAATTTAATGCCGTCAGTTCTACAATTAGATGCTATTTTTGTTAGCCAATCCTTATCAGTCTAGGGGTGCAAATATTCCCCAAAACATGTTTATAATGCCCTTTTTGTCCATGTCAGACCAGAAAGGTTTTAAACTTACCATATATGCTGAACAATTAATTGCATAGTGACTCACAGATTATGTTTATACAAGGATGCATCAGTGATGTGACCTGACAAAGATACTACCAAGATGTACTCTTGTAGCATGGCAAATTAAGTTTTAAAAAATTGTGTGCCACAGTTACCAGCTCTATTCAGCCTTTTGAGATTCAGTGCTTGAGTCTGTAAGATGATTGCAGGTGAGAAGGTATCTCATCTTTGAAATGAACTGTGAAAAAACAGTATTAGAATATTCACAGTACTTAGCAGTACAGTGGCTGCTAAGGCATACATGCTCTTTGTTTTCTTGTTGTCAGAGTAGAAGTTGAGCTTGAAAAGTTTGTTGTGTGCAGTGTCTCTTCTAAGTTCAGTTCCCTTTTTAAGGTGTCTTTACTCTCAGTATTTGGCTAATTTGGGAGGGGTTTTTTTCATGCTGTCAGTATGAAATCAAAGCTTATTTCTCTAGAATATTGCTACTAATGTAAAATGTGCTTTCAAGAACAGCATGTGTTTTTTTCTCTCTGGAACAAGTTTCTTTCCAAACAAAAACTTATTTTTCTTTTCAAGGTGATAATTTATACATAAGGTGCTGTAAACAGATACTTACATTGCGTATAATAACTTGCAGATTTTCTCTTAATCTGAAAACCCAATTAAGCATTGCCAGAGAAGCTGCTAAACCCTCTTATGGATAAACATGATTTAAATAATTCTATACCTTCCTTTCTAAGGAAACTTAGAAAAAGAAATTTATTTGTAGCTAAGAAGAGGACTGAAGTGAAACATTGCAATATAGCTATTGAAATGAGATTATAATGATTTTATACATATCTAATATCTTAAGATGGATTTTTACAATTGTTCAATATTTAGCTTTTAAAGTTTTTACAGGCATTCAGTGAATCGTTTTACTAAATGAGGATAAATAAATCCACATTGCTGGATGAAACATGAGAATGCTGTTTGTCTGGGGGGGGAAGCAAAGGAACGTTAGAGAACATTTATTTCTCACACAGTATTATTTTAAGATCCCCTCTTTCTAGGGAGTCTAAATACACTGAATTTGAGAGTTTGCAATAGGTGCAGTCTATTCCAGAGCATTATTAGTTTTCTCTCATGGTCTAACCATGCATCTTGCAGTAGTTTAAAGCTATTTCTTCTTGACCTGTTCATCAGATATGTTTTTCCTTTATATGTTTTAGAACACTCTTGCTCTTGATCTGCAGCTCAGTTTTTATTTGTGATTGAGAGCATTAGTTTGGGTATGAGAATAAATTAATGATGAAGATACCCAAAACAACGAACAGTAGCGCAAAGATGGTGACAATGATTAGAGATGGTACTTTGAAGCCAGCTCCTGGGCTCTTGGTGGGATGGTCTGAGGTCTCTTGGAAGCATTCCCGTTTTCCAGGGTGCTTCCAGGCATGTGTTAAGTCCAGGGAATAATATCAGTCTTGCTTAGTATTTCAGGTTTAAGCAAGTGATTTTAGGCCACGCAAGCTGCTGGGTCGGCATGGGCATGAACAGCAGGGCACTGCTGCTTTCAAGGTCAGGCACATGTGTTTCATACTTCTAAATGTGAATTTGACAGGGATTTAAAATGTATTAAATGTGTGAGTGTGAAAGCTGACATCCAGTTTGCTAGTGAATTACATGCTAGTATATAGACCAGATAACTGTATTACAGGTCCTGTAATTGTATTTAACTCCTATTATAAATTAGGTGATTTGTTTAGGTACATAAACCAGGCAGACTCAATTCATATATTTTTTGATATTATTAAAATTGGGGGAGAGGTCTAGTATTTCTGAAATACATTGCAGACTGAGGCTAGCAATTATGTTCTGTGATGAGAATTGAGTTCTCTGAGAAATTTTCTCATCCAAAATGGGAGAACCAAAACATAGGTAAAGTTTTGAAGAGTCTGAACTATAAATTTAAGTCCCTTCCTTCCATTGTATTGTATGGTGGATTTTAATTGTAAAAAAAAAAGTAGATTTTTTCAGAACGAATTTAATGACTGTCATAGTTAGAAGGTATGAAAAAGAGCTGCACTAGGATGTGCTCTCAGAAGAGAATTCCATTATAAATAAAAATATGCACTTGGCTTAGGTAAGTATATATATCAATATTAACAGGCATTTAAAATCTTGACTTTAATATGTTTCATAAATTTCTTTCTGCCAAAGGTGGAAGTCTGTAAGCCACTAGTAATGCTTTTGAAGCTAAGTAATACAGAAAATATAGTATAGTACTCCCAGAAGATGAAGGTGTGAATTTTCCCATACATCATCTTAATGGCAACATTTTCTACAAAATGACATGGGGTACTCCTTTCATATTTCATGACTTTTATTTGCCCAGCCTCAAAATGCCAAATGTGCCAGTGAACAGCACTTTAATATTCATGGATTTCTGGGATGGCTTTGACAGTTGTCAGCTAGAAAAAATGACTTAATTAGGAGGAGTATGACTTGTGATTTCTTCTTCATACTCAGCCTCATACACAAACATGCAGCACATACCTTCATGTTTGTCTTCCACAGAAAATACAATTCACAAATGAGTGTTCTTTTCCCATCACACTTGACTATGTTGATTGAAAATGCACTTTCATTTATTTTAATTGCCGGAATAATACCTTAGAGGAAAATATACTCTAATGTGGGGGGGGGGGGGGGAAATCCTGATCGGAACTGAAACTGGTGATTTAATATTGTAAATATGAATAAAGTAGTATTATCATTAATTTATGTTACCAAAGAGGCAAATAGAAAGCTAAACTACAGGCAGCCATTTTCCAGACAGCTGAGTTATTTGTGTAAGAAACAGATTTTTAAAGAGATTAAAGAGAAAGCCAGATTGTTTTGAAACAGCAGGAGTTCTGGTAGGTGGTCTTGCTCATACTGTATTGTTAACAGCAGGAAAGCATAAACTAAACAAACGTTCAGAAATTAATTGGACTAGTATGTAAGAAAAAGCTAATGTAGAGGCAGAACGTGTTCCTCTTAGAGGAGGAAACAGAGTGGACCTAAGACTTATCCTAGTGGATGAAACCCTGAGCAGCTGGGAGTTGTTATAACTTCACACACACTTTCAAGATTAAGAAAAAGACTGTCAGTGTCAAAACTTGGCAAGTATCTATAATATCTACTCCGTCTAGTTCGTCAAGTACTCACTAAAAGTGAGGTGTGAACAGTTGTGTTAAAGAAAAGCAGTTGTTTGGATTGCCCCAGAAGTACTTGATATAAATTAAGCATGAAAATGTAGGAAGAGTCTAAACATCTTTAAGGAAAAAAATAAGTGATCAGATAAAGTCAGAAATAGTGTATTTTGTAAACAACAATATAAAAACCAGGCCGGAACTCATTTTTAGTTCTGGCACAAAATATTTTAAGAAGGATCGTGAGTATTGTGTGTGTAAGTAGAATGACAAGACTAGGGTCTTTCATGTAACTTTATTTAAAGGTGGGAAAGCCAGAAAACGTAGTCTGTAATTAGTGTAACTTAACTCTCATTCATTGAAACAAAAAACTTCATGTTTGAGTTGTATATGGATTTTTTTGCCCTTGAAGCTCACTTGATGCAAACTGAAAAACTATTTTTTTTTTTGTTTTAGGTTTGGTTTTTTTGTTGTTGTTTTTTGTTGGGTTTTTTTTTGTTTGTTTTGTTTTAAATTTGATCTTAGTTTAGCTTTAATTAACAGGTTAGATTCAAATATAAACAGGATTCAGAGATTTATCACTAGAATTTCCTGAGTTCCAATGTCCAGCTCAAACCAGCAGCTAAGTACTTCAAACTGTTGCAATTCATGACATTTCTGCTCTGTATCTGAACTGGGAGTTAAAGGAAATTTTTTTCATCTTTAGGTCTCAGTAAGAATTAAGATCCCAAGGCAGTGCAGATTTTGTGATCCAAATGGCATAATGAGATGTATACATTTTAAAGTTGTTCTCAACCCAGGTTCTATTTCACTGGTGCTGTGCAGAGGTGATTTTTTTCTCTCTGCATTTTATTCAGTGCTTAATTGGTCCTCATATCACTTGTGGATTCCCACATAAGGAGTTCTGTGAAATCATGTATATAAACTGCAGATGCTCTACACTGCAGGCAAATTGCAAAATGGGACATCCTTATCAGTTCTTGACCAAAAGTATTTTCTGCACTAAATTCACAATCAAATTTTTTATTATATAGAGAATTCTTCATCATTCCTTGTCCTTTAGTGCTGTGTTTTTTTATTTGGTGGTAGATCCTGAGCAGTGCAGTTACTCATGCTCATGAGTAATTGCTTTGCCACAGAGAGCCTTGTAGAGCTAACTTTATGGAGGACTCATTTCTGAAAGTAAGTAGTATCTTCAAATCCATCTTTAGTCAGGGAAGCACTTAAAAAAATATTTAAAACATCCAGCTTTCTTAGCAGTCAATGAAAAGGTATGTCATCTGAATTAAATCTTGAATTCTGAATACAAGGTTTAGGCTTGATATGAAAGATCATCAGTCATAGATTTCATCTTCAGTGGGAAAATCTGCAAAACAAAAATCTGATCTTTTCCATGTAAAATCTGTGGCAGTCGACATTAATCTGTGCAGTAATTCAGGGTTGTCTGGGTTGTTCCATGATAATTTATTTCGCTTGCAGTTACTTTAGGAATCTAATACATGTTTATGTAGCTTCTGGAAGTGTTTTAGCTTTTTATTATGTTTAATCCCTGTAAAAATGTCTTTTTGAAGAAAGACATTTGATTTGTTACACCTGTTTTACCATTAGAGAACTTGTACCAGAATGCATGCATTGTTGTCACTGCTACAGATAATTAAATCTTGAGAGAGAAGGACAACAGGGGATTAATTGTTTTTATTAAGAAATTAACATGAAGTTTGATTAAGAATGATTAGGGTAGCCATGACATGTAACTATACTGACTTACTGTTTCCATTCATCAATAATTATTGGCTTTTTCTGGACTTAAATACTGATCCTCTGTATACTTTTGTTCATGTGTATATAAATTCAAATGAACTTCTATTAACATCAAAAGAGTTCTCATAAAATTATATATTCATAAGCTTTGCAGAAGTGGCATTTCAGGTTATTAATATTCTAGATAGCATCAAGAGAATTAACTTCTACCTGGCATTAGCTGAAATAAAGCCATAGATTTCCGTGATACTGAAGTGATTTATGTCACCTAATTTTTTTTTTCTCAGAAGTTTTTAGATTTGCGGATTATAAAAATTTGGATTTAGTAATTAAGTATTAGCAGTGTTCAAGGTCAGTATTGCCAGATGCAGAGATGGGAATTCAAGGAGATGATCCAGATGCTGAGGTGGCTGTGTTTATCTTGGCATCCCAAGTGCACACATACCCTGCCTTTTTCACTGAACACTACATTTTTCACTGAAGCATTATTTTACATAAGTAGTATTTCTTATTCCAGAGTAATATATTTTTTTTAATATTGCAGTTCTTTAGTTGCTGTTGTCTGATGTAAGATAATCAAGACATTTTTCAGTGCTGTGGGACTTTCAAATAAGGAATACTAATTGGGCTCTTTCATCATCTGGATGAGGAATAGGTCACTAGGGAATATAACACTTCCAGGTGACATGCCATTTTACAACAGGGACATCTGAGGTATTCTTTGACATGGCAGTATTTCATAGCCTGATTTGCCCATAGCCATTGTCAAATTTATTGTATTCCAGCACAGCTAGTAAATCTGCCATCAGACTGTCAGTTACATCAGTAAAGGTCCTTTTTCTCAGGTGTCAGTCCATAAATCCTTCATTGTATTTGAGCCACAGATTATTTCACCTTTGACCTTCAAAACAGCATGAATTTGTTTTTTTTCGTCAAAAAGAAGGTTAAATGTTAATTACAGTAACATTTGATGAAAAAAATCTGCATTCTGTTGACACATTTTGTCTTTGATGTAATTCATCTTATTTACTTTCCTTGTGAATAAAAGTAGATAACTGTGGGAATTTTTTGTGAATTTACAAGTGATTTTGTTAAAAGAAGTAGCATACTTCAGTGGAAACTCTTGGAGTTTAAATATAATCTAGAATGTTTAATTTAAAACATTCTAGAGTAGTGCTAGAATGGAGTATTTAGTATATTTTCAGAAAACAGCACAAAAGTCAGTGGAGAAAATATGGAATTTACTGTGGTTATGTGATGTATACACTAGAAAATCATGAAAGGTGTATGTTCCTCAAATTTCATTGTCTTAACTAAAATTAATAACATTATATATTCTTAGTTATATTAAACAACAAAACACAAAAGTAGCTGCACACAAATTAGGCCTATCATTGAAAAAAATCAAATCCCCTCCTTCCTTGAGTTCTCCTTCACTCTAAAAAGGCTAAAATTTAAGAACTACTCAAAATCCTAAAATATCAAACTTGACCAAATCTATGATGCAGTAGTATAAAGACAGAAGGTTGACAGAAAATTACAGAGACATATGGGCAATGTACATCACTGAAAATGTTACTGCTGTGATCAACTGCTCTCAAAGCTCTTTGATATTTTTGTTTCAGAGCTAACTGGTGCAGCCTTTTTATCCCCTTTAATTCATTATTATTGTAACTAGTTCTAGTTACACTAAAATTAGCAAGTGAAAATGAGCTGAAGTCCAGTGCATTTTACAATTAGCAAGTAGAAAATAGAAAAAAAACCCCACCAAACCAAAAAAAACAACCCAATAAGCTGTTGCCTTACAGCATCTCTTCCTTCTTTCCATACCTGCATGTCTGTTTTTTAATTACTGCAGTATGAAAAGTTTTCAGTATGTTCTGACTCAGTTTACTTCTTTCAGTTGTATCCTAACATTGTAGCTAGTTGAACAGTAAATCTCTAGAAAAGCCCACTACCTATCTACCTACTTAGCTGTTTGTATCTGTGTTTGCAGTTAATTCAGCTAGTCTGTTCATGATAATTAAGTGGCTGTACTTGTTAGCAAGGCAAAAGTTAACCATGTAAGTAATAAACAAAGAGATATGCAAGAAGTAAGTTGGGAGTAGAGACATAATTTAGAAATTTATCATAAAGCCCAGATCTTGTCATTATGCTGAAGAATTAAACGGAAAGGTCAATACTTTAATATTCTCTTTGCCTCATCACATATGCTATTAAATGTCAGGGCTTTACTAATGTGCATACTAAACTCATCTCCTGTATTTTGATCTCTCAGTCTTTGTCAGGGTCTGTTGTTTTTCGAAGACAGAAGCAGAAGACAGTCCATTCTTTTTAACAGTTCCAATAGAAAGTGTACTCAGGGAATTTTGCAGGGGAAGATGACTCACAGGTTTTGTGTGGTTATAAAACCCTGACTAGGGTTATGTTTCACAACATCATTCCACTGAGCTTAAGCATGGAGAAGGTGCCTGGTGTCCTCCTCTGCTACTCACTGTCATTGTTTAATTGACTGACCCATCAGCTGCTCTTCCGCAGTTGCTGTGTTCCCTGCAGCTCTCTATTGATTTTCTGGTAAAAGAAAGTTCACTGAGACCGCTGCGCTTGAATGTAGCTTGGTCTTTTAAGTTTTGGGCTTTGCTTTCAATTAATTTAAATTTGTCTATTTAAACTAGATGAATCTGTGGTCTCCTCTCTCAAGGGATATATATATATATATGTATGTATGTATATGTAAATTTATTGGACAATTATGGTGGCTTAAACTATTCATTAAAATTAAAATTGAGATAAAGTATACATTTATTATATAAACAATAGGAAGGTGCATACCACAGGGTAAATAATAAATGTGCCAGAAAGGCATATTAGTGGAATTTTATGTAGGTTTTGGGTTTTTTTTTACTCCATGACCTGGAAAAGAAATTCGAAATCTCTAAAGCAAAGCAACTGTTAAATGAATTGTTTAACGAATTACATAAAAACCCCTATATGTTGTTTTTATAAGAATAAATGTATAGATTTGTATTCATTCCTGATGCCTTTATAACCAGAAATGAAATTATATTTTTCATTAATTTGTAAACTCCTTGGTAAAGGAAGTTCTAAACATGAATAGTATATTTTCAGGAAATAAAACAGTTTTGAACAGTTGGATTTAATTTTATTAGTTAAGTGATTCACCCCCCTTCATCTCTACATGGAATGGAATAATGCATGGCTAACTTGGGCTCTGTAATTATCTCCATTTGCAGGTGTCTCACACCTCTGCTTACCTTGATCAAGAAGGCATTCAGGGATAGATGTGTCCAATTTGCATGTGTGAAAGACTTTGTTCCTTATCAGTCCAAGCCAATTTTTTTTTTTTGAAATTGCTAAAGATTTGAAAAAATATGAATCTGTAGAAAACCTTCCTGTGCTATCTCACATGCACTTTATTCTAGTCAGGGGTTGGAACACATGATCTCTCAAACCAGCACTGCAGCTTATCTCCTGGTGTGAAATCACTTGTGTATCTAGGCCTTTTAGATCAATAGAGTCTGAGCAGGGCAGTGGAGTTACTGATAGAGGGCAACCCAGATTAAATGAAATCAGGACACATTCAGCTAGGTTTAGTAGAGGCATTTGAAGAGAGCATGGCACAGAAAAAGAGCAGGAGAATTGTGACAGCATCACATTGCTGCTGACAGCTGATATGCACCTTAAAGTCTTTTAGATCTGCCTACAGAAATATTATTTATTGGTGCCTGGGCTGAGTTTTTTGTGTGTGCAGTAGTATAATTGCATATAAAAGCAAACAGTAATCTAACATTAGTAGAGTAGCTGTATGTAAAACACTTGATTGTTTCAAAGATACAAGTTTATGAAGCCTATCAAACAGTTCGGTCTTTCTCAAGCATAAAGCTCTGAGGAACAGGACAGAATTATTTTATCTGAAACTCTAAGACTACATGCTGCATGTAATATTTCAAAATAAATGAACAGAACAAAATGCAGCAACTGAGGTATTTGTTTGAATAGAGGAATGGAGTCTAGCCAAGAGTTTTTTCTTAACAAGAGAGCGTATGACAAGATTGTCCCATTGGCATTGGGAGTGATTCCAGAATGAAGAATTCCTTGTCTCTCAACTGTGCACTGCTATGAATTCTGTTTTGATTTTAAAAAGTCACATGTCATACTAATTTAAAATGTGGTAGATTGGATGGAGAGAGAAACAGAAGTGTAACAGATGATGATGATGCTTTTTTAAGTTTATTTGTTTGTTCTGTTTTGTGTTTTGTTTGGGGTTTCTTTTGTGCTTCAAGGCTTGTAAACTAAGCCACTATATTATGTTATCATGTGTTTAAAGCCTGTTTAGTCATCAGTGGTGGGTGCTGTGGGCTGTTTAGTGGATATAAATACCAGCTCACTGGCAGACTGAAATTTGGGTTTTTGGGCTCCCAGCCTCATCTGAGTTCCGGTCCCAGGAGTACTTGCCACTTCAGTCTCCCTGACCATACTGGCAGTGTTTTCCCTTTTTACTCCTTGACACCCTTGCCGCTCCATGATTTGTCTGGTAAAGCAATCTTACCCTCGGTGGCAGGCTGCCACAGGAGAGCTAAATATGGCCTTGGGTAAATGATGCTCAAATAAATTCTGTTATAATATTAATCAGTGTTAATTCATCGATTAATTGCAACCCCATCTGTTTTTCCCAGTTGACTATTTCTGAATATGTTGAAGGTAAAAATCAAAATCCAAAAGAATTAGGATGTTAGGAAATAATCTTCTTTCATCGTCTTTGTTGTTAGAAGGAAGAGCTGTAATCCTGCCCTCCAGCTGCTGCACAGCGCACTGCTATTAGCTGGAAATGGAGATATTACCTGTATTTTACATATTAGCATCATATATGTGACAGTCAATCCTTGATGTATTGCTAAGATTCCCCTGAGCCTCTTATTTCCCTGCCAGGTTTATTAGCCCTGTTTTTTTAACCAACCTCTTGGGAAACTTTTAATGCACAGCAGCACTAAGCTACATCTGTAAACTCTGCCGATTGTAAGAGCAGGAAGCTTGGACTTCATATTTTCATTCCAGACATTTTATTCTGCAAATAGTTGCAGTTGCAACTTTTTTGCAGAGTGATTTTGAAGCTGCTCCTCTAGAGATTCAGAGTGCAGGTTAAACATTTGTAAGATTCTTCATTATCTACAGAATTTTTGATTGGAGACTCCCTGGCCTGTACCACATGTAAAAATATTGAAAAATTAGCTGGATGTTTTTGAATTACTGGCTCAACAGATAAAAAAGCCCTGATATCTGAAGTGTACCCTGCTTACAGCTAGAAAGCAATTCTGTGTGATAAGTGTGAGTGTGAAATGAATATGAAAAGATTAATGAAAATAATGGGGAAGTTTAGGAGCAGCATTGGGTTTAAATTTGTTCTGGGTAAAAATATGTAATTATAAGTACTATAATCTTTTTTTGCTATAATTACATTCTAAAAATTAGAAGATAATTAGTGCTAAGGAGCATTCCCTTTTATTAATTTCTTGATACATGCTTTTTACAACATTCTCGAATCATTACATGCAGTGAAGTACTGCATTTAAAATGTGTAATCCATAGTATTCTAACCTCTGCTGAAAACAAGGAAGGACATTCTTCCTGTTTTTAAAGTCATTACATGTTTTCTCCTGAACATAGCTTTTTTGGGGGTGGTCTGTGTGTAGAGTTCTTTAGAGGATCAAAGATAAAGAATTTTACATGTTCTGAGATGTAGCCAGATCCTCTGTAAGTGCTGCTCACCAATGTATTTTATCCAACATAGGTACCTATAAGGTACCATCTCAAAGTATAAAATCACTCCTCCTTGTACTTCTTGTTATCAGTAGGAGACAAGATCGTTGATGGTTAACTCCTGATTGAATTTGAAAACTGAAATCTCCTTATCATTTTTCCTTACTCTGAACCAGAACAGCATTTGCCCCTTTTTCCAATTTTATAAATGAAAATTGTCCATCACAACTGAATTTCCTTCTGAAGAGTTATAGTCAGAAATAGAAAATTTAGACCAACATACTGGGGGTGCTTCATGCTTCACTGCTAGTGACATCACTGGAAACTCATTTTGACAATGTTTCAGACTCCATGTTATAACATTAAATATTTTAAATACTAGAAGGTTAAAATTAATTTAGAAATACTTTAAATTATGGAGTTGCATTATTCAGTATATTACTTCAAATAAGGTTATATTATATTAATATAATATTAATATAGTGTAATTAGTAAAGGAGTTGTTAACTGTAATGTCTCAGTAGAAAAGAGGAGGTAACAGGTTAAAGCTTCAAGATGAAAAATATGTGTACCTATTGCTGATGAGAAAAAAAGCTCAGATTAGAAAAATATGATCTTTTGAATTCAGAAATTAATATGCTTTATTCACTCACGACATTGCCTGGTAGCTTAGAAATTTACATGTCTATAACTTTTCTTGACATTATAACAGAGCTGGAATTTATGCCTTGCTCTGTTACTTTTTCCTGGGCATGTGTAAAAGCTGAGCTATTTGCTTGACCATAAGATTTAGAAGTCTGAAAAGAAAGAGAGCAATTCATCTCTCAACCCCAGCTTAAACTCTTTCTGACAGTTAGATATAATACTTTACACCTCACTAAGTGACTATCCAGTGGAGGCACTGACATCTGACACTACAAAGGCTAAAATATTCATGCATGTTAAAAATAAAGAATGCAAGAAGTACTGCTCTCTGCTCACATTCACTGCTAGAAGTTAAGGCAAATACATTAATCATATCTTTGGTATCTCTCTGTTCCTTCAATCACTTCCCCAAAACCAAAGATACAACACGCAGCTTTTGAGCAAGTTTTCATCTTTGTTTTGAATGGTGATCATGTTGGAAAAAGAAGGCAGAAATCTCCTTTTAAAATTTATAGTATTTGTCCAAGTCTCTTCAAAAATGATCTTATAAAAGAAGGAGAAAGAAATTGAAGTTTTGTTCTTTATTGTTTTAAAGTAATTATTACAATCACTTTTCTCTCTTAGTTTTGGCAAATTAGAAAATCTCAGACAACATAATGACTAGATGGAGCCATTCTGCATTGGCATGTCCACTCTTCAAAAAAAGTCATCTATATGAGAATTGAATCAGTCTGAAGAAGTCTTCTTCAAAAAATAGCTGTTGCACAGAGGGGAAGCTGTACTTTCTGTTCTGTTTTCTTACTTCTGTGCAACTATAGTTTATTTTTGGAAGTAAAGAACCAGTATTTGCACAGAGCAAATGGACAGTACAAACTGTACCAGAGCTATAATTGCTGCTAACTATTGTTTCACTGCCCCTATAGAAATCTTCTTTTGTGAATATTCCTCTAAAGTGGGAATACTTTTGGTTCTGGCAGCTCTTGTAGTGCCTTTGAAATGCTGTACTATATAGTATGCTTGTGGGAAGCTTCTGTAGGAAGGAGCTGGAGTAAAGTGGCAGAGAAGGAAAGACATTTTTCTGTCGTCACTTGGGAATCTGTGTTTTTAGCTTAATGAGAGAAACAAAGCCTGTGATCCACAAAGGCAAAAAGCATTTGTTTGAAATGTATTTCCAATATAAAGAAAATATAAATCAATTTTTTGTTTATTTCAGAAAGTTATATTTCTTTGCCATATCTGTGATTGAATAGAGAGGCAAATAATTACTTTTTGATTTGTAGGATCAGCAATATTGCTTTTTATAAAACTGTTGGTTTTTTTCCATGTCTGGTTTGTGAATTCAGTTATCTGATGGGTTTGTGCAAATATCAGGTTTCCAAACGAATTATATGTGAATACCTTAGATATACCAAAGAAATGCATGAATTCAGTTGTATTGAATATTTTCGCTTACACTTCGTCAGTCACTGCCCACTCAGTTGTTTTATCAATTTTTTTTACCTTTTAACCACAGATAAAAAGGTATCGTTTTTTGTCGTAGTGTAAGTAGTTTAAACACTTGTAAAAGGGAAACAGAGGACAATAAATTTACTTAGTTTGGAAACGTATATTTTCCAGATTATGCTGGTTTCTCCTGGGGTAATTTTCATCTTAGTAGCTATATGGGACTATGTTTTGGATTTGTGCTGGAAACAGTGTTGATAATGCAGGGATGTTTTAGTTATTGCTGAGCAGGGCTTACACAGAATCAAGGCCTTTTCTGGTCCTCACCCCAGGTCAATAGTGAGAAGACTGGGGGTGCACAAGGAGCTGGAAGGGGGACACAGCAGGGACAAGTGACCCCAGCTGGCCAGAGGGAGAGCCCATAGCATATGGCATATCCTGCTTTGGTCAGTTGGTAGCTTACAGTTGTCTTTCATTCATATCATGTGTCTGTTTTGGGTTTTATATCTCTCCTTGTTTAACCCCTGCTGTTCTTCTTTTCATTTGAATTTTTATTATTATCATCATTATTATTTACTATCATCACCATTACTATAACTATTACTGTTATCATTCTTTCAGCTATTGAACTGTTATTATTGCAATGCATGAGTTTTCTCCCTTTTACCCTTAGGTTCTCTCCCCCCATCCCACTGAGCAGTGGGAGCAAGCAGGTGGTTGTGTGGGTTTTAGTTTTCAGCTGGGTTTAGACCATGACACAGTTACACACGTGACTGACTCCCAGCAAATTTAGGGAGACATTAATTTTATTTGTTTTTTGCAGAACTGAAAGATGCTGAGCCTGCCAACATGATAAATTCCTTAGTGCCCTTCCCTTTCTTTGATGAATCCTTGAAAAGTGATACCTAGATTTAGTGTTGTTGACATCAAATTAGACTAATAATTAGCAAACAAAAGAAAACAAATAAAACCCCTATGCAAATAATTTACTATAATTCTGAAAACCAAGACAACATTAATATTCAACTGAAATCTTGATGACTAAATAGAAAACATTCTCTTTTTTGTTAGAAAACTAAGAAAATACATTAATCTATTACTCAGTGGAGTAAAAAAAATACATATAAATAAATATAAAAATTAATAACACTCTGTAAAGAACAAGAGCCATGCCACAATTATGTTCTGACACCAAAAAAAGTTAATTTATAACTTGGAGTTTTTGAATAGAACATTGTTGTAAGCATAGAAATGTCTCTCTGTCAACTTTATTCCGAATGCAAGAGGAAACAATAGCGTTTTCATCTGGAACATCACCTTTGTACTTCACGCCATGGTTTTTTTTCTGTACCAAGTGTCCTTGTTCTTGCTGTATTATTCAAGGAATCACAGATGAATGATTATCACAATAAGGATTGGGGATTATATTTTGTCTGCTGTTGTTTTGCATTGAATATCTGTCCCAACAAGTAGGAGGATTTTCAAAGTCTTAAGCAGTTTCTGATATTTTGTGACTAGCAGAGGAGCTCTGAGAGGTGAACAGGAATAGACAAAACCTAGATTATAATTCTAAGATTGGTAAAATGAGACTTTTAAAAAGTAGATTCTGATGTTACCACTTAACATTCCAAAGAGAGGGTTAAAAAATTACTTTTCAACTTCTGATATTTAAAGACCATAAAAATACTTGCTTTAGTATACATGTTTTTTGCCAGATACTTCTGTAGTACTTTTTGCTAAATATCAAGTTGACTTTCCCAAAGCACTTTTAATTGTGGCTTGAAAGTTTCTATTGAAAAGTTAAATCAGTACTTGAGAAAAAAGAGAAAATTACTACTAATATTATCTGTGCAGTAATTACTTAAATTTCTAGTTGTGCTTCTATGATGTTTTCAGAGGTAATTATAGTCTCTTGCCAGTTACATTGTGAGCAGTGCTGTCTCAAGGAAATGAGCTGAAATTCAAGAGGCTGGATGTGGTGTAAACCTTTATCTTCATTTTATCTATAAATGTGATTATCTTTCTGTGATCTGACTTAGTGTTATAGAAAATGTTTGGAGTGCATGAACTGTGAAAGTAATTAAAAACAAACAAAAAGCCCAAGAGGTTATATGCTTTCCACTACTGAAGTGGTAACTGCACTGTAAGTTTGCTAAGTGAGACTCAAATAGCAATGACAGCTACATTCTGTAATAACCATCCTGAGAGATGCAGTTTCTTTGTGATTCATGTTCTGTCAAAGCACTCATTTCATGCACTTCTGCCATATAAATCCACTCCAAAACCACTTGTCTTGATTGGCAAACTGATTCGTTTCAGATTTTAAGATGTAAGTTTGTGACTGTTGGTAAATGTAACTAAGAAAAACCTTAAATATTCTTCAGCTAGAACATTGCCTTGAATGCCTCAGCAGTTTTTATAAGGTTATTTCCATTCCTTGTTAAGTTATTTAAACTACAGAGAGTTAGGCTTTTTGTTGTTGCTATTTTTCTGTATAAGGAGTACAAAAAAATATGTGGGACTTTTTTTTCATTTTGTAAGTAGTCTTTTAGTTTTTATGAACCCTTTTCACATAGCTTAAATTTCTTGGTAGAGTTCACAATTTCTTTTTTGTGGGTCTAGAGGTCCTGAATTTCTTTTTTTTCATGAAAGCGTGCATTATGGCACAGGATGCATGGAACCTGCCATATGATATTTGATCTCTGTATTGTGTAAAAAGCTGTAAATGAGGATTATAACTGTGCAATAGTGTCTGTTTCCCCAAAACACGTGTATACAAGTCAACATGAGGTGATGTCATAGTGACTGTGGGTACATGACACCATTTTCCTCATTGTTAAGTTGGAGAAAAAAGAGCTGGAGGAGGAATCAGATCTTCAAAGATACATAAAAATGTGTTTTATTCTTTAGTCACCCACTTCTTGGATCAACAACTCTGATCCTGAAATTCCTGCTCAAACTACGACCAGTGTCAGAAAATTAATTAAGGCAGGATGAAGAATCCAGCTTACCTCCTAACCAATGCCTTATTTATTTAAATAATCACAGACATTTGGCTGTGAAAATTACTATAATTCAATTAAAAGTATCAAGATTAGTATTTACATTTATTTCTAGATAGAGCTTGTTACTTCATTTCACATTAAGGGAAACAGTTGCATGATTAATGCTATTATGTGTCATTTGGTCATACTGCTGTGCCCCATAAAAACAGCACTGACCCTGCATAATACACTGGCTTTTGTTCTTTTCCATGTTTAGTTTTCCCCCTGTTTCCAACAACTTCATGTGTCTTGGAGGAGCCCTTTTTTCCTTAATAGTTGCACCGTCCGTGAGACAGTACTTTTGTGGATGATAGGGTTCGGAGGAAGGTCTCGTTGAATGACTCAATTATAATGGCTTTGAAGTTATTTATAGCTTTCTACAGAGCACTCATTAGACTGCCCCTCTGCCTCTCTCCAGGTCTTTTGTGAACACTTTCCAAGATGGTGACCTGGTTGCCTTTCTTTCGGCAAAACAACCCAATTAGCCTCACTAAATATGCTTGCATTTATTTAGGCTTGTTTTTGTTTTCATACTTCAAGGGCCATTTCTTCATGTGCTGACAATAACTACTTCTCATTGTTTTCATTAGATCTCCTTGTGTACTTATAAAAAATTGCTATACTCTTTCATTAGTAGTTTTTTTCTAGTGTATATTAACTCATTCTAATTTTGATCATGCTTATTACTCTTGCATTACAGAATAACTCTTTACTGTTCTGCATTCTTGCTATCACACTAATTCAATCATACAGATTAGCAGCATATTTACAGTCTTCTATGTTTATCTGTATCAATACATCAGAAATTGTCCCGCTAAAACTGCCTGTACAGCCTCTCCATGTACAATCTCTAGCATATAGTGCTAGTTTTGTAACTCAGTTCACATTCAGTATATTATATTTTATTTCTTATATATTTTCCTTCAATACTCTTCCCTAGTCAGTATTTTCTGTGGTTTATATGTGGTCCTGTAGAGCTTTCCCTCTAAAGTCTCATTCAAACAATTGTAGTTTTTATCCAGTAATATTTTTGTCTTTAGTCAACATGTTAACCCCTTTGAAGTGTTTTCTCTTCCTAATTCTTGAAAACATTGATTTTATTTTTTCTTTGCTTACTCCACCTTCTTGTTTGACAGAGCACTGGTTAAGACATTGTCTTGCTTTTTATCACCTCTATAATAATCCTGTGCATTCTTTAGATGTTCTTCTATACTATTTTTCAAGTGCAGGGATTGCTGCTTCCTCTGGTTGTGTGATGTGTGATCATGGCTATATATTGCCATAAATGTAGCAATTGTTGATTTCTTTGGCTATGGTTTTGGTTATACAAGCATTTCTTAGGAACTTACTAAAACACAGAGCAATGAGGGTATGGATTTGCAAAATGTTTTATCCCTATAATGTGTTCATAAACCTTCCTATGAATAGAAACTCTTACTGTAGAGGGGAAAGGAAGGAATGCAGCTGCTGGCATCCTGAAGTAGCCAGTCTAATTAGGGTAAGGGTGTCAGCAGCACAGCACATGCAGAGGTGATCCAAGCTGCAGTGATTTTGTGGGCTGAACATTTAAATAAGATCTTCTGCTTTCACTCTGCTTTGACACTTGACATTGAATCAGAAAGCTTCGCTTTCTGTGTGCTCTTCTCTTCAGCTGCACTGTGCACAGAGCTGGGTTAGATGTCTGGCAGTGCTGCCACCTGTTTCATGTCACTCTATTTGTTCTTCAGCAACTCTTCAGTACAGTGTAAGAGAGCTCTTGATTCCATTTAAGAATATAATTTGGGCTCTCTTTCTAGTAATCAGTGACATATTTCAATTGTAAATACAGTAGAAACAGAATTGTTTATCTTCTTAAGGAGGAAGTGGAAATCCATTAGTGTAATCATAAGGCTATTTAGTGTCTGCAGTCACAGTGTCATCACTGGACATGGTAGGAAGTGCTCTTCACATTCAGTACTTAATCTTTTCTCAGCCTTACCAACACAAATGCACAGTTTTTACAACAGCCACTGGGAAGAACCCCATATATGCCAGCTGAAATGAGCTAGATAGCAAAGTAGTGGTTGAGGTATACAAAACTGAATAGTAGTGTAAGATTTTGGCAGTTAGAGATTCATTATGTTGTAAAACACTTTGAGGTGGTATGCAGAGGACCCAATTTCTGTATTTTTGTTGTATTTGATATTTTTTTTTCTTGGGTCATTAATTGACAGTTATGATATTGCAACATGAATTTGAAGAAGAAAAGGTAATATACTGAAAAACTTCTGAATATTTAATTTATCTTCTGAATAAAAATAAAGCATTATGTTATTATAGTGCATTATCAATGCAGAATTGATCTCTATTTTTTTTTCCCCTTTTAAAATTTGGTAAGGTAATAGGTCTCCTTGGATGGAGTCATCATAGAGTGGTTTGGATTGGAAGCAGTTTTAAGGATCATCTAGTTTCATGGTCAGGGATGCCACCCACTAGATCAGATTCCCTGGTACCCCATCCAGCCTGGCCTGGTCAATTCCAAGGATGGGGCATCCACAGCTTCTCTGGAGAACTTGTTTCATTGTCCCACTACCATCTGAGTGAAGAATTTCTTCCTAATATCTAATCTAAATCTCCTTTCTTTTAGTTTAAAACTATTCACCCTTGTCCTATCACATACAATGTGTCACACACTGCACAACACAGATGTAAATGTAAAAGTAGGTCTCTCACTGGAGTTTGCTAAGTGTAAAGAATATACATGCAAAATAGCAATATTCATGTTTCTTATATAATTTATGTCAAGGATTCAATTATTCCTGTTATTTAGAATAGAATAATATATGAAGAAGTATTTAGTCTTAAAAAAGTAATAAATTATATTACTACTTAATTTAATGTGACATAGATTACAGTAGGCCAATAAATCATATGCATCCTTAGATGGGCTTTGAAACATTTTATGACCAAGATCAGGATGTAAATTGAAAAACTGACATACCATTTTAGAATAATGATACAGCTGCAGCAGGGAGAGAGATGGCCAAGGATAAAGAGGCAGACTCATTTTCCGAGGTAATTGCACCTGTGTTTCTCTCATGGTTTTTGACATTGCAAGAGTGAGGCCCTAGAAAGTGACTTCAGTTTATTTCTAGAGTTCTTTCTGGGACAGGGAAAGTGCAAACCTGGAGTCACATGTCTTATGAATTAACTTTTATTCTAAAAAATATTTTTATTAATAAATTATGGATTTGTAGTTTGCCAAGAAGTTGTAGGCAGTAAATAAAAAAAATACTTCAGGTTGAATTACTTAACTCTCTATTGCTAATTGTTTTTGTGCCCTTGACTGACCAAGAGGTTTCCTTCTTGCACAGTTGTTTGTTTATTTCCTTTCCTCTACTCCTTTTGAGGTTCAAGTTCTTATATGATATTACAGGTTATCTTTAGATTCAGATATTTTGACCAAAAATCAAATTTTTTGCTTTAGGAAAGTTGTAGCTTGTATTTTTTCATTTTTGAAGAAGAGCCTTTCACAGAAGAGCTGTGAATAAGTCAAATGAGTATTAAATAAGAACATTTATTCAGGTCTTTTTTTTTTTTTTTTTTTTTAGTCCTAAGAAAATTGAATCATTGAGTATGTCACCAAACATGATATATTGGATGACCGTGGAGCTTTGAGCCATTTTAAAAGTACCAATATTGTAAGAGATACTAATGATAATCATTATGTTTAACAAGATGTCCATGTAAAGGTAATGTGTGTACAGTTTTATTTGCCTTGGAGAACAGTTTAAATGCAGATGAGCAACACAACCTACTCACATTTGAAATATGTAAGTGGAGTAGCACTATATTCAGACTTGGGGGAAGATATCAATATGGCATGACTGTTAGTATCTAATTTAGCAGGCTAAATTACCTCACTAATCTCCCTGGAATCTCTTCAAAGAATATGAGAGAACATGGCTTCTCTAGAGAGCAATTCTTCAGCAAAAGCCTAATTTAAGGTGCTGAATTGTCCTCTGGAGGAGTTTATTGCTCTCCTTTGAATAAGCCAGGAACTTGGTTAATAACTAAAAATTATTTATCATCATGCTAAGGTAGGTATCAAAACAGAAATCAGAATGTGTATGAAAAGTTGACCTAGTTATGCCCATTTTGGAAGGTCTGTAATTTTAGGTGAAATGGCTCACTTTGGTCTCTTTTTTCTATAACTCCAGACTTCTTGTTGAGGAAATGCTTACAATTATTTTTACCCAAGTATAAGGTATGAAAACAGGCCTCATATCAGGAAATCACAAGGGAATTTCACATAGGTGTTAGATTAAATGCATGGAGGAAGATCAGAAGCAGAATGAAAGAGGCTGTTTAAAAGAACTCATCAATCTACAAACTCCTGGGTGTTAGCAAGGTGAATCTTGCAAAGCCTGAGAGGCATGCCGTCCCCTCCCTGAACAGTCTTTCAAAGGCACTCTCTGCAAGAGATGCAGAGGCAGTAGCACAGCCATAAATATCACCTTCCTGAAGGAAAGTGTCTTTCCTGAGACCCCATAAATAGCAGCTGCCAAGCTGCGGCCAGAGAGCTCGGCTCAGGATTTCCACAGCTGTTGCCTTGTAGCTAGCAGAAGCTGTGGTGTTGGTGTGGGGATTCTGTTGATTTGCCTTGAAATTGCATCATGGTTGTATTAATTGAAATTAAATATTTTCAGAAAAAGTCTTTAAGTTGATGTAAGAACTATAGGATGTTTTCTACTGGGTAAGTGTTTGTTTGCTGAACATATGCAGTTTCCTATACATACAATATACATGTACAAGTGGATGAGCTCATCAGAGAAACCTCTGAGGTGAGCTCAGTTTTTAGGCTATGAAAAGCTTTTAAGCAGTACTGAGCTTCCAAAATTCAGAACAGGTGTCTTGAGATTGAGCCAGTTTGTGGCCTTGTAGGACCTCCTGAATTGAATTTGATTGAATTTGAGCTAGCTCAACCTTCTGCCTAGGCTGTTTCCCAAATTGGAGTAATTGCGCTAGAACTGTGAAGAGATTTATTATCCCTTCAGTTTTTCCATTTCATTGGTCTAATTGTGTCCACCAGACTCAAAAATATTAAAAAAAAAGAAAAAGTAAATGGCATAATAGTACAATACTAGAGAAGTCTACCTTTTTTGTTTTGTGGTTTGTTTGGAAATTTTTTTTCAGTGAGTGGGAAGGGGGGTAGCTTAATGAAAACATTCAAAATATCACCTAGGTTTTCCTGACTGTTGTGGGTATCACTGTACTGCAGTCAGAATGTATGACTACCAGATTAGTTAGGCTCACCTCTTCTGCCTTGAATTGAGCTGACCTGAATCATTGTTGATGTCATGACTACAGATTTCTACATGAATTATACTGTCTGTATTAGACCTTGTATGTCTATTTCTATGTATTCACTGCTATTTGCTCTTCATATTCCTATGATACCACTCATGGATCAGTGAAGTAATTGGATAAAACCTCTACTGATGAATTACTGGTATGTTGATTTGATCTAGAGATTTCTAACAGATGTTTCATGTGTTAATAGAGTGTCCTGTTCACTCTCTGGAAAATGAGAAGCTTCTTGAATAGTATTTGTTTAGGTTTGTGTAACACAGCAAAGCAGAGATACTGAAGCTTGCTGAACTACTTTCAGACAGCACAAGATAATTGTGTACAGCTGCAAGTTAGCAGCTAACACAGTATTCCACCTGGGTATATATCACTCTGCTTGTAGTGTAGATAATTAAATAAAGCAGAAAAGATTAAATAAAATTTCTCTCTTTTATATCTCTAGGTTAATATAAGTTCTTAGTGTCCTGTTAAATAGATGCACTTAAAATTGAAGTATTGGGAGCAATGAAACAAAAAATTGTCTAATAATGATATAATTAGTGCCATCCTACATTGTTTCATGGAAAGAAACTCTTCTTGATGCAGATGAATCATTTTGTCATTATTATTTTGGCATGTCTTTCTTGAAATAGTCAGCTATGTTTTGTAATACAGGAAGTTGTATTTTCCTAATAAATCAAATAACACAACTTTCCTGTTGTCTAACTTACAATTTGAGTTTATGAGCTCCAGTTCCTTATCACAATGTTTTAATTTACAGTTCTAACATGACCAATGCCAGTAAAATGTTCTAGTATATTATCTGGCAATAAGTAAAACCTGTCAAAAAATCGTTAAAAAGAACAGTGCTTAACAAAAGACATATGCCTCATAAATAATATGTCATGACAACTGGCAGCCCTAGTCACATATTTGAAGGAAAATGCTGAAAAAAGTAACCAACCATAAGGAGCTAATGGGTTATTTTTGCTAGAAATCTGTGATAGATTTTTCCTGTCACAATATTATTGCATTTGTGATAAAGCAAAGGGATTTGTACTGTGATTTTTCTAGCATACTATAGAAATTTCGATTAGCAAACATCATATCACATTTATTTTTATGAAGAGCAAGTCTGTCATCCTCTCACTAATCCCTTCCTAGATCAGTATTCCAATAATACTAGTCTTCTCTCTTAACCTCAGATCTGCCTCATTGTTTTCCAAAAACATATGATGCACTTTTGCAAAAAACACGTTTAACCACTTATGAATCATTAGTTCAAACCATAAAACATAACATTTTGGAAGAAAAGGTTCTGATAGTTTGAAAATGACAGGTTAATGAATTTGAGAGTAATCTGTGTTTCACTTGACCTAACAAACTAAACTTTCAAATCTCATGAATCTAGTATGGGGGTTTGGGGTTTTTTGTGGGGTTTTGTTTGTTTGTTAATGAGTATGCTGCAAATATTTGTAGTAAATGGGCATATTTGCTTTAATGCAGTATATAATGAAGTGTAAAATTGCAATAATTGCATGAAAGAGCCACACCACCACCATCTCCCTGAAAAAAGCCACCCAAACCCCTATGATCTTGTCTCCTCAAAGCAAGACGTAAAGGTATCCTGAAACATTAGATCTAAAAGTAAGCTTTTAGGGAGGTTTCACAGCAGGAGTTAATTTGCCACTGGAATGAAGCCTGATTTGATGTCACAGAAAGCTTTGAATATGAAGGCCAAATAGTTTTTATATAGAAGATGGTGAAGACATAATGTAGGGGATAGGGTATAATGGAGTAGAAAATGGTAGTAAAGTAGTAATAAAATAGAATGGCTAAGGGAGGCAATTTTGAAACTGTCTCCTTGAAAGAACTTTTGTGCTATACTCTTAATTTTTTGTCAGCTTTTCATTTAGCTGATAAATTTAGGTGCAAGTCTTCCCTGTGTTCTGATGCAAAGAAAGTGGAAATAAAGCTGTAACATAAATACAGAAGAGTTCCTGAGTACTTAATGGGCTGCTTTATTAAAAGTTCAGTACTTGTCCAATTTATCTGCGTTTACTCTGTGGGTGGCAGAATAGCTATTATTAAGTATTGTCTTCCAGTATTAACATTAAAAAAAATCATGACATTTAAGTTAAATCTGAGTCTTCTCTAATCTTAATACATTCATAGTTTTCCTTTGTTTCATTTGTGATTTTACTGTACAAAGGATTCAGTGCTCCTGTTACTGCTGGTGAATTGAAAGTGTGTTATTACCACATCAGCCTTACAGAAGCTGGCATTTGAAATTATGGTAGGAGTGCAACATCACAGCCCTCCTGATGTGTGAGGTGCAGAAGTTGTGCTATTTGCTAATTATGTGCCTTTTCTTCTGTGAAGAGAGATACTAAATAAGAACAGAAATGATAAATGGCATGGGCTACCTGTATCATGCTTTGAGGTGAGCAGTGGGTCACAATTTAAACAGCAAAAAAGATCTCTTCTTAAATAAGAAATTGTTCTTTAACGATAAGAAGCATTATTTCTGTTATTTCAGAAGAGAGGCAAAATGACCCACTAGCTTCAAAAGCTGTTCTGGATGCTTTTCAAATGTATCTGTGTCAGAAGTGCTCTCTGATGCTTTTGGTGAATAGCATGCTGTTGGATAGGGTATCAGTGCTTCTGTGTATTTACCTAGGAAGCACAGTTAGGAGAAGTATATATTGAGAGAAAAGAGTAGTTTGGATCATGTGTGAATAATATAAAAAGGATCATCTCAGCACTCGAAGAGTCTGGTATTCTGTCTCATTTGGGGAAAGAAAAACTCCAAGTAGACAGACATTTGGAAAGTTTTCTTACATTTCTCCATTGATGAGAAAATATAAAAGATGTATAAATTTTTGAATCCCCTCTGATGAGAAAATATATGATGAATGGAAAAATATTTCCAGTATAGTATCACCAAGTGTTACCTTGTGGCATTAGTAGGTCTAAGGATGGATCTCTCACTGTTTAGGATCTGCTGCTACAGTCAGAATATGGACATTTGTCCTATTCAAAACATAATTTTCTGTAGATCAGATGGAAATGTTCATTGTCTCCTTTGGGGTGGGACTGAGATTAATTATCTTCATTTTGACTTGTGCTAGCCCTGCATGTGTCTAATGTCACATGCCAGGACTGCTTACTGGCACCTTCCACTAATACGAATGCAAGAAGCCTTGAACAATTCTCTGTGCCAATATTGAAAATTTAAATTAAAATATGCTTTGAGCAAGCAGTGTTGCACAGGCCAATATGTGGATTAATATCTCTTTGCAATTAGGGCAGCATGAATGGTAGCCAAAGAAACCAGCTGTAGAAAACAAAAGAAAATATAAACGCTTATTAAAAAATACAAAAATCATATTTAGAAACCTCAAAGCACAGAGTGGAACCAAAGAAAGAGATTTATGATGTATCACTTCTAATTCTAATTTGCAGTCTGTTATTGTGATATAATCTGCGGTTCTCTTTGGGGAACAGCAAACAGCATCTGGTAGCTCTTTGGATTCCCTCCAAACTGCTTTGAAATAGATGTGAATACAGTAAAGTAGTGTGAAGGATAGGTATTCTGTTCTTTATATTCTGGTGAAGTTTATTGTTATGAATGCTGAGCTTAAAACTTAAGTAAGCTTCTTATTTCAGGTGCTGTAATACTGGTTTGCAGTGTGAATGTGTTCTCATTCTCATGTGTCCTTGAAGATTTCCATAAATTGGATAACCTAGAACTGTGGAGGCTGACTGAGCTTACCAGTCAGTCTTGAGCACTGTGCCGGAGTGACTGAACCCCGCTTTGAGGCTGTGTCTGCTGTGGGGTTCGCTGTGCCATGTCATATGACAGCCAGGGAAGGCTGTCTGGGGATGAGGCACCATTAAGTGGGAAAGCCCACGGCAGATGGCTGCCTTCTGCAGCTACAGCAGCCTTTAGAGCTGATAGCTCAAACTCTGCTGAAGGAAACCACAGTAACCTTTTGCAGATCGATGGGAGCTGACTGTGTCAATCATTTACACTGATGTGAATGACTTTGCTGCTAAGAATAGCTGACAGCTCTTTGGCTGTGTTTGCAGAATGCTGAATTGGAATTCAGCTGATGAAGGCCGTGTTGTAGTTTTGGCCTTTATGGGAGGCCACTGGTGGCTAAGCTTACATCACCAACCGGTTGATAGCACAGATGTTGCTGAGCACCCACTGCCTAGTTTACTGTGCTCTAGAGAGTGAAAGTAGCTCTAGACTGATCCCATGGACTAGCTGTGAGCCAGTAGAAGGCCTGGCAAAATTCCATTCTGTGAGTTCTGGGCAGTTAGTTCCTATTTGTCCCCAAAATCTCTAGAGATGTAGCCTAGAAGGCCAAGCAGAGGAATACTTCTTTGTAGATATAGACATAAACCACATTTTCCTTCCTTGCTTTTCTTGGTGTTTTAATAAAATACCATCACTTATTTTGGTAAATTATATTACGATTTAATTAACCTAAGTGTTATGAAATTCCTTTTAGTGTCCTGTACAATTTCTTTAAATTGTGTCATTCTTTTAATTATTTCTTATAGTAATTGCATACAAGTTCTCTGCTCTCCATAAGATGACAGTGCTTAAATCTACATAAAGGTTTTATCTTCTGCATTATGTGATTATTTTCTATTTATAGTTATTTACTTTTAAAAGATGAATAATAAATAAATGGCAAGCAAGTATATAAGAAATATAATTACAATACATAAAGGAAATTTTTTTTTGTTTTATAATTTATTAATAGTTGTCTCACACAGTGACCCTAATTGCCATTTATTTGTCAGTGTGCTGATCTCCAAAGATGCTGGTGCATGGTCAGTGACTTGATGTGAGTGCCCAGTATTGGGAATAAGGTTCTTACACTGAAATCCCTACACCTTGTGATTTGTTTTTACGTTCATAAGTTCCAGCCTGCATGCTTAAAACATATGTACCATATAATGCAAATCAAAGATTTACATAAAATCCATTATAAGAAGGATGTACAGGATTTTTCAAGCCTTTTAGTGATATCTCTGTTCTCCAAAAGTCACACGAATCGTGAACATGAATAGAGGAACTGTTAAGCTGTTTACTGACATGTCTTGTGAAATTGCTTACAGCAGTGAGAATGTTACATAAATTCTCATAGTGAAGAAATGCAAAGAAGTGGTTATTTAATTATATGAAATGTTACAGAAGTGAAATAGCAAAAACATCAAAAAAGAGCTTATTCTTAATGCTTTCAACAGTCAACTGATTATTTTTGGCTAAGAAGTTGAAGTTGCAAGAATGGCATCCAAACGAAAGATTTCCTGAAGTTAGTCTTTACTTGTAGTATGAGAAATAGTAGAATAATCTACTAGTTAAACCATGCTCTTTTAATTTCTCATCAGCTTCTTAAGATGTTCTTAAGAACATCTTAATTAGGAAATGTTATAGATGAGTGCTATTTGTAGTCTTATTAGGGAAGCAGAGTGACTCTGAATCCCCACTTGTGACTACTATAGTGCTCTTGTAGGGACAATACATTGATAGTTACATTTTTACTTCTAAAACCCACCTACCCCTATAGGGCTGAAAAATTGAGTACTTCTCTTTAATGCAGCGTGAGCTCATTTGTTCCTTAAAATCTATGAAAAATAGAATGGAAATCATTAATAAAGTAATTTTATTAGAACTTTGCTTGCAAAGCATTAGCAGTAATCACTAGAAGCTGCTGGATCAGTACCTTTGAAGTTTGCCCAGTCATTCAAGCAGACATTGTTCTGAACTCTGTCAGAATGTCTTATATGGGGACTTCTGTTGGGTTCTTCTTCTTTGAAATTTGGGGTTTTTTGGAGGTTGGGTTTATTTTTTTTGTTTTTTGCTTAAAAAAGCATGCACACCTATAGTGTGCTATTACATTATGTATTACATAATCCCAGACTGAAATGAAAGGTAGTAAAACTTACCTGTGACCAAAAAAACAATTGCTTATACTTTGTAAAATTGTTTTTATGTTTATTGTACACATGCAGTGTAACATGTGATAGACTTAAAGGGAGTTATTAGAACTCCCTTTGTTTTGAGTTCTGTGAGTTTCTGAACAATATAGCAGGAACATTTATGACTCTTAGTGATCCCAGATTTTTAAGTTAAACATTTTGGGGTTTTGTTTCTTTTACAGCCATCTGTGTCCTGGGCTGCTTCCAAAGCAGTGTGATCAGCAGGTTGAAGGAGGGGATTCTGCCCCTCTGCTTTGCTCTTGTGGGACCCCACCTGCAGTGCTGTGTCCAGCTCTGGGGTCCCCAACATAAGAAGGACATGGAGCTGTTGGAGCAAATCCAGAGGAGGGACACAAAGTTGATAAGAGGACCAAAGCACCTTCATTATGAAGACAGGCTGGGAGAGTTGGGGTTGTTCAGCCTGGAGGAGAGAAGGTTGGGTGGAGACCTCATGGCAACCTCCCCATATCTAGAGGAAGCCAAAGAGAGACTTCATCAGGAGCTGTAGTGGTAGGACAAGAAGTAATGGGTACAAATTGAAAGAGGGGAAATCTGGGTTAAATATTAGGGGAAACTTCTTTACTTTGAGAGTAGGTAAGGCACTAAAACAGCTCGCAGTGTTGAAGGGCAGGTTGGATAAGGCTTTGAGCAACCTGGTCTAGTAGGAGGTGTCCCTGACCATGGCAGGGGGCTTGGGACTGCATGATCTTTAAGGTACATTCCAATTCCTTAACATTCTATAATTCTGTGATTATTTGAGAATTAAAAGCAATATTTTTATTCAGTTTAGCTGAAGGAACTGAGATAATTTAAGCAGATTAGTTGATGACATTATTATTAAACTCTTCAAATTCATTATTACAAGTATTGTTTGTCTGCAAATCTTAAAGTGTTTAAGAGACAAATTTGCAAGAGGGATGCTGGTGCCTAAATGTCCCTGCAGGCATCTAAATCAAGCATTTAAATGTCAATGTATTCATACCTCACCTGTCAAGTACTGAGAAGAAAACTCCTTTGGATTTTTAGTTTCAAATTCCGTATCTGTATATGCTGCTCCTTTGCATTTTCCTGGCTTACGAGATGTGACCAGTGAGTTGAACTGCAAGGAACCTTTGCACCAGTGGCTTTATTTGTGAAAACAGTGCGTATGCAGCATGGATGCTCACAACTCATTTTCCATGGTGATATGCAGATGATGTCCTAAAATGCACTGATGAGCTTCCAGAAAAGATGGTGTAAAATGGTTTTGCTTAAAATACTTTGCTGAAATATTTAAGAGATGGGAGTCACACTTCTTCCCTTTTTCCAAGGGTTTTACGTTCAGGTTTTCATGTTAAACGATTGACTAGTCCTTTCAGAGACTTTCATGATGGAGCTGTTCTATTTAGAATTAAGTACTTAAATGTCTTTTAAGCTAAACAGAAGAACTCTGTAACCTAGGGATTAAGGCAGCCCTTTGGGATGGGATAACAGCCTTTCAAATTCCACAACACTGAACATTTCAGTACTCTAAATTAAGCATTCATAATAGCAGGGTCTTGAACTCAGTCCTCCATCCTCCCAAGTGAATAACTTAATCGTGGAGATATGGCAATTTCTACGTGCTTTCTGTAATCCAGGGGAAATCTTGGGACTTCTTGGGGTGCAAGGGAGGTGTGCTATGGGAGCATGAGGATGGGTGCACAGTCTGTTACCATGAGCTGGCTGTGTTAGTCTCCTGAAAATGGAGATCAAATGGGCATTGGAATAGACACCCCTGTATTTGAAGGGGTGTTGAACCTCTGCTTTCTGTTATTTCATGTGTGCATTGTAACAGCAACTCTGTCAAACGTGTTTTGAAAGAATCGATGCTGCTTATTTTTCAGAGGGAAGCTCAGGACCCTGTTTCAGAAAATTTCAGAGTTACAAATAAGGGGAATATCTGCTGCTTTCTGCCAGAGGTGAGCTGCCTGTGAAAGGGAAAGAACTCCGCTTTCTTGACAGCCTTTTGTAGTGACTAGCTCTATGCTGAGTATTCTGACTTTACTAAGCTACTTTCCTAGACACACACTTCATATATATACATACATATATATGTGTATACACACATATATCTACACATTTATAAATTTGTAGCTTTCTCTCAAAATAGAGGTGTAATAGTGCATTCTCTGATAGGTTTTTTTTTGTAAGAAAAAGTATGCATTATTTCTGTATAAGCTTCAAATTTTGAAATGCCACATTTAAAAAAAAAACCTTCATGTAATTTTCGCTATCATTAAAACCAGCAAATTAGTTAAGTGAAATAATGATAATTGAAAGTGATTTGTATGGCATGAGTGTGTGCTGCTTTGTTAAAATAATTGCAGTTCTTGTGCCAAATACTGTAAATCTCTACTTGATTTTTAGTATTTTTGACAGAAGGTTCCTTTTGTCAGCTTTGACAATTAATATTGTAATAGAGCAATCTAGGGACTCCCATGATTTAAGTGAAACAGTTTATACTCTAATACATTTGAGTATTAGTAGTAGTATTGAGTATTACATATTGAGTATCAGTAGAACTGATGAAATGTTACGTTTGTTCAGTATTTCTCAATAGAATTTTTGATTTTAGTTGGCTTATGACACTATTGAGCATAAGACATAATGGTTGGAATTCCTTATGTAAAGGGCCTGCATCACGTTGAATATTTGGAGATTTTTCAGGCAAAATGCATATTTCAGAAACCTCAAGTAGAGAGAACAGTATTTTGCTCATTAATACATATTATTTTACTTTAAATAGTCTTACTGTCCTACTTGGAAGCAGGAAGGTGAAATTACTTGGAGAAGGAGATTTTATCAAATCCATCCATATTGTCTGCTTCATAGGCCCAAATTTGGACACGTTTTAAACTTTCAGTAATAGCACTTTTTTGCATTCACAATGAAAATGTTTGGGTTCTTTCTAGGTAGCTAGATCTGCTTGTCACTTTGCATTATTAACCTTGGCTGTTTTATGGCACATCGGAGCAGAATCCTGTGGACTAGTAGGTTGGAAACATGTTGCCTGCAGAGGCAAGCTTAAAATTAAATATGTGGCACTCTAAGTCTGTGTCATAAGAGACATGGGAGAAGGAAGGGAGAAAATGGGGTACAAAATCTTAACAGATTAGGGGATGAATATGAGGGAAGGAATCTAGGACTGGGTTTATGAAGGAAAGGCAACAGAACAAAGAGAAGGAAAGACTGGGAATAGAATCTGTACAGTTTGATTGGGTGGTGGTCACTGGGCTAGGTGAGGTATTTTGGAAACAGGACAGTGGAAGCCAGATTTAGTATAGAAATGAGGCGAATTATTTCATGGAGTCTTGATTTCTTCTACATTGCTGGAGATTACGTTTGGAAGGTATTGTGAGTTAATTCCTTTTTCTCCCTTACAAGACCTGATCCAATAACCAGTCATTAGGCACTGAAGATCAGTTGCTTTCAGACAATATGTAAAAATGTGTTTTAAGTTCAAGAATAATGTTGCAGGGCAACAGTAGACATGGAAAGGCAGATAGAAGGGAAATTACTTTAACTTGATAAAATTTGTCATCAGTCATGCTGTTGTCTCTGGAGCAGTTAGGGACTATTAACATTAGGTATACATTCAAATGTGTGAATGATACCTTATTCACTGATGGCTTATTTGATTGCAGATGAGGCTGTAAATGTATTTGTATGGCAGTGATAATGGCTACAAGGTGTACTTCTTTCATCATGAGCTTTAATTTCAGAGAGATAAAATGTCTATTTTCTTATTTGATTTTGGAATAGAGATGCACACTTAAAATTGATTATTTGGAATGTTAATGCTATGGGAATCTTAAAGTAGTTTAAAATAGGAAATAACATCTGTCACTGTCTATGATTTCCCAGAGGAGGCAACCATCTCTTTTCCTTGCCTTTTCAGTGATAAGTTCCAGCAAAATTACTTGTCCATCAATAATAATTATTCATTGTCATTAAATTTAATGAAGCTTTGACAACCAATTTCACATCTAATCTACGTATTTCAAACTTAGGGACTATGGTTCCATAAGATTTCCTTGAAATACAGGATTCAGAAGGTGAGTGAGTTCATCTTTCTTCATCACTTGGGAATGCTCATTCCCATGACTTTTACCTGACAGAGGATAAGCAATACCTTGATAAACCCATATTGCTGTCACCTGGAAGCAAAACTGCCCATTCCCTTGCTATGAGGGGGTGTGTGGGAATTGGGCCACTTCCCCTCTCGTCACCTCCTCCTCCAAGCTCAAGAGGTGAACTTGTTTTTATTTGTTGTGTGTCTGAAGCCATTCTCATTAAGGTTTGTACATTTCAAATGGTACATACCACACAAAAAGAAAGATAGTAAATATATTTTCATTAAAATCTAGTTGTTAATGAGCAGGCTTTAACCGTGATTGATAATTAGCACTATTGACTTGTTACAATGCCTTAAATAATGTTTCTTGCCAAGACATCACACATCACTTTTGAATTTTTAGTGCATAGTCTTGTTTCTTAGTTGGGGAAAGGGTTTTTTTTCCATAGAAATCTTTTTTCCATAGAAGAGGTAAGAATGGTTTCTTTTCATAGTTTCTGTCAATTCCCTGTAAGCCTTTCGAAGATACTAATTTTGCATGTGTAGAAAATTAGGCCAAATTTGGTGCCTTTTGCACCAAACATAAGGTCTACTGTAATGATAAATTATGGTAAACAGCTAATTATCAAGTGCTTCAGCAGCAGGAATTGTAATACTGGTTTGGTTTGCAGTTTACAGGTTTAGATGCATTCTCCATATATGAATTATGTTTGAGTCCTGAATTTCATTTGAAAATGAGATATAACTTTTTTTTAATGTGAAGGAAGCATTTTGCAGTTGACACAATTAATTTGTTGACAAGTCATAGGGGTTTTTTTTAAGAGATAAATTAAAGAGCTTTTTACAGCACAGATCAATAAAGGTGGGACAGTATATTAGTGGGTATTCACTCAGGTCTTGGAAGACAATTTACAGGAAAATTATATTAAGAAGGAGAAAAATTTAGTTTTTGAAAGAAAACTGCATGGATTACAGGTTTCCCAGGGACGCTGTGAAATACCCACCTTTGGAGATACTGAAAAGCTCTTTAGACACCATCCTGGACACCCTGCTCTTGGTGGCCCTTCTTGAGCAGGGGATTGGACCAGATGACCTCCACAGGTCCCTTCCAACATTAGCCCTTTTGTTACACTGTGGTAAGCTTGCATTGCTTAGAGGCTGCATTTTTCACTGGATAAGGTCCTTGGAAGTGAAAATGACAGGTGCAAAAACCCACCACATTTTATTTTCTTTGCTTAAGCAGGATGATTAAAATAATGTTCATGGCTTTTATTTCCTTTTGCAAGAGTTCAGAGCAAAAGTGAATCTAATTCCATGTCAAGAGTTAATCTCTCTACTCTGATTAATCTTGATTTTCTCAGTGTCCTGCAAGTGAAACAAATACAGCTGTAGCCAGATATGGGCATTACTTAAAAAAAGATTTAGTTTACTTTACGGTTTATTTATTTTTGGAAATTGTATAGCTCAAGAGAATGGTAATGGGATATATAATCTATCACCATGAAATAACCAGTGTAAATAAGGTCACTGTGGTTAGTGATCAGAGCTGTTTTGGCATTATATTGGGTTACTGAATAGCTTGGTGAAATGAGATTGGTCTCAGTCCAGTTCACAGAGTTTCAGTTTTGGATTTTTACCTCAGGAAGCATCAGCTTTTGCTGACAGTTTCCAGAGAAAGATCAAGAACTTCTATAGTAGGTCTGTTGGAGAGAGGAATAGCATGTGTAACAGAAATATATTTAGATGCTGCCTGATGCTGTATCTATATGGAGGTGTTCAGGGCCACCAAATGTTTCTGGGGTTTCTTTGGTTTTAGAAATGTGTGTGTTACTAATTTTAAGCAAATATATATACATTTTAGTAATGCCTTATATTTTTTTCTGTTAAATCAATTCACTTTGAAACAATTTAGTTGGAACTGTTATTAGTGTTTAATTGCACACACAAAGCCGATTGGTATTCTGAGCTTTTCTGCTTTTCCTTCCCCTCTTTCAAAGATCCTTGGAGGTTTTAAATTATTTGTTTTAATAATTAGATCCTGTCACAAATTTTGATTGGTAAACCCTTGAATTAGTAGAAATCAAAAAAAGGATGGAAACATTTCTTAAATACAGGGTGTGAATGAGCATAATTTTCCTTAGAATTTTGAGATTTGTTAAAAAAATCTTCCATATGTACTGAGGGTGATTACGTAATGCATACTATGAAGGCTGATGTGAGGCACAGCTGTGGCAGCTTACTGTATCAAATCTCTGTGACTTCTCCCACACCATCTAATAATTCATCAACAGAGAAGGTATAAATTTAACTTGCCAGGGTCTAAAGTACAAACTTGTACTGCTTTCCTGCTGCCAGCCATTCTAGAAAATAAAATGGTGACATTTTTTGAACATTTATAGCAGTGAAAGACTATAATTTACAAGTTATGCATAGATAGTTTTTATTTTGGATTGGAACATGAGCATATGAAGAATGGTTGTTTTTAAACTAAATGCTCATGAAAAATTAAACTCATTTTGCATTTAGTTTGTTCATTTTGGCTAAGAAATTAAAAACCTGGAGGTTTTTGAGTTTGAAAAATGAGTTTCCCTCACCTCATTTATGCCTACATCATGGACTGTGGTTTAGCAGCTGTTTCAGCCAGTTCCCTCAGCACTCTGGGAGGAGTATCACCAGGTTCCTTACAGACATTCCGGTTCCTCAGGCTTACATACATTCCTGGTTGTGTAACTGATCTTCACTTACAGTGGGAAGCACTTTGCTCTCCCAGGCTTCTTCCTGCTGTTCGTCCTATTAAGAGGTGTGGGAAGAGAGGTTGCCACTGAAGACTGAGGAAAAAAGTTGTCGATTACCTCAGTCTTCTCAGTCTACCATCCTTGTTTATTGAGGGGTTAAGCCTTCTTTGACCTTCCTTTTCTGGCTAACAAACCTAAAGGAGCCCTTCTTGTTATTCTTTGCATCCCTTGCCAGGTTCAGTTCCAGCTTCTCCTTGACCTTCCTCACCCCTAAACAACCAAACTTCATCTCTATACTATTTCCAGGTCACCTGTGCACGTGAGCTCTGCCTGCTTATTTATTTTCCTTCAGTTTGACTAGCAGTTTCCTATTCAGCTATGACATACAAAGCCTCATAATTATTGTGCATAGGCATCTGTGGGAAGTGAGGTGGGTGAAGCATTGCACTTGCCACTCAGAGCATGGACTCCATTTGCCACAAACCTACAACTTTTACAACCATTTGCCACAAACTTTAAAACTGCTGCCTTTTCCTTGCTGAGGGATGGATAGAGGATCCCCTTGATCTTGCATTATTTCTAGTGGCTGCTCCTGTCTCAGGTAGGTTAGAGCTTGGTTCCAGTAGTCTATCTCCCCTTCTTATCTCTAGTACTCTTTAACTTTTCTAACTCATCCTGTAGCTCTGCTACCAGGTTAAGCAGGTCATCACTTGGTTGCTGACACACCTGCTCTCTCTGCTACAATTCAGTGAAAGAAATAGGCACTCCCTGCAGCCTGGTACTAGGATGGCCGTATGTGTTTTTGGGAGCTCTGGCTGGGACACTCCATCCTTTTTTGTGAGCTGGGATGACTTGACTTCCCATTGAGTGGATACCATACCAGAGCTCCTCTCCAGAGGAGCTGAGACACCAGCTGAGCTCTGAGGTGGGTAGGATATTCACATTCTGCATGGCCAATTGCCTGCTTCTGGTCGCTCACACTCCATGGGGGTGACTTGTCGCCAGGTGAGGGTAGGCATTGTCCATGCTGCTGGGTCAGAGCTGCCTCTGAGCCACAGCTTCCCCACTGCCAGCTCAAGACTAGGTGTTTGGGCCCATCTCTGCTCTACTGTCGAGGTCTTGCTGGTTAGGAAAGCTCTCTCCCCTGCTTTGCAGGGATCCTCAGCTCCTGAGTACATTTGTCTGTGCAGTTTGCCTCAGAGTCTTTACTGAAGAAGATTCATGTTTATGTAATAAATACAGCAGCCATGATATGTTCAATGTTTTGGGCATAGAATGAAAGAATCACACAGAACTTGCAAAGCATGTAAGTCTTTATACAAAAAGCTCAAGTGAATTACAGCAGTTTGAGTCTATAACAACATAGCAAGAAACATTAATCCACTTCTCCATCTAGTAGTCTGTCTCCTGACTGCTGTCATCTAGCTATATGATTATCCAGATTTTGAATATAGTGTGTAGGAACGAAATAAGGATTATTTAAGGCAAACTACTCAGGATTTTTTTTTTTGTGAGTTGGGTTACTGCTCATATTTATGATATTTGTGATTCAGTCATTGTAGATCTGAAAAAAAAGATGGTGCTCTTTGTTTTCATCAAGAGTTTGTTCATTTCTTTGGAAAGAAAAGGCTTTTCTTTTAAGTTCTCGACATGTGACGATGTTGCAATTGTTGAGCTTTGAAAAGAGGAAGTCAATACCATACAGAATGAAGAGCTAAAAGGCCCCTGAGAAAAACGAGTTAAGTGTCTTCTTTGCCTAACTAGACTACAGAAATCTCTGGGAATTGCTAGTTGGATATATCTTCCCCAGGTATGCTTCATTTATGTTGCAGTACACAGCAAAATAATGCCCATAAAAGGGTCATTTAAATGAAATCCATTCCAGATAGCTTTAATTATTTTATTATTGCTCTACTATTGGATTTGAAGAAAATACTAACTGAAAAGTGGCAGTAATACGTCATACACCTTCAGGTAATTCTGGACGTCTATCTACTCACAGTTTTCTATTAAGCAAAAAACCTGTGAAAGTAATTTTGGTGGCATTTCTTTGCTATATAATTTAAAATAAATTCTCTGTATCAGTGATCACTAAAAGTACATAATTAAGATTAAGCAGTTACTATACTTTTAGACATAAACCCCACACTTATGTAAGCCCACACATACAGACAGTCCCCTCCTAATCAATGTCAGAAGCAGGGGAGGATGAAAAGCAAGACAGGTTTTTATGGTAGTGGAAATAAGATGAGTAATAGCAAGATTACTATTGAGAGATGCAGATTGTGCTATGGGGAATCAGGCTGTGGCAGGCAGAGAAGCAGTTCTGAGATAAAACTCCTTTTCATATTACTTTTATGTGTACGCAATCACAGTGCAGCTGCGTCACAGAATTTTTTTATGTATAGCCTCCAAGCCGTAAATATGAAAATAGTGTAAAATGAAAAGCAAGTCTGATGGATAAAATCACCTATAAAGAAGTATTCATCCAGCAGTATATACCTTTTCTTTGATAAGATAATGTAATTAATTAACTTAAAATGAACTCTAGAAAATAAATTGTAATGAGTATCAAAGTTATGAGGACCACTTCTGCTGTTAACGTTTACAAGAGCATAGTTGCACACAGTTCACCTACCAAGTGCCTCACATCTCTTTTTTCTGCTTTCATCACAAGTGTTTCTGATCTGCCTTTCAAGATGGCCTTTTGGTGGAGTCACGTGTAATAGACATTATGCACATTTCACAAGTAAATTATTTTGTCACTGGAGTCTGTGCTACTGTTTGTCCAAACCTGTATTCTTATCTGTATCCACAGCTGTGAACTACTTGCATTCGTTAAAGTCTCCATGTTAATAAAGCAAAGCAGAGCACAGACTTAGCAATTGAGTGTTCTACTGAGAAGTATTTGATGTGCTTGTGAATTTTACTTTTTTTAAATTGAAATAAGAATGATGAATAGAAGCTGAAGCTCTGTTTTTTAGAGGTGCTTTGGACTGTCATCTACAGATGTGTTTCAAGAACCTTGAAATCCAGCTTTTGAATGTCAGACTTTACCTTAACAGCAGGTTTATCTCTACACTTCAGTTTTTGCATTTGGTCACTTTTCATGGTGTCTTCTGGCCTCATTGGCATTGTTTTGCTCCTGGTGGTCCATTTTGACTCCATTCTGCAAAGAAACACACCATTTAAAAAGGAAAATGGGATATGTCCCTGTTGCTGCTCTGCTGCTGACATTTACCCAGTTCCCTATCATCGGTTCCTGAGTAAATGGATGTTCAGAGTTAATGGCTGTGCTGGCAGGAAACATATTACTCATGTACAGGGAAACTTTAAGTGTAGAAAGCTCTTGATTCCTCTGTCACAGATTCCCAGACAGAGAATGGCTGCTGGCAGTCAGGCTTCTGATACAAGATGGGTACTATAATTTGCAGAGAGGGTTTTGATCATAAATAGCTCTCATGTATTAAAATAAAATTTATAACTTGAGAAAGGGTGTCTTGAAAAATCCCACGAGGATTTTGCTTTTTTTGGATATAGGAAATTAAGTTTTTAGAACTCAGTTAAATGGTTGCCTTTGGAAAAGTAATTTCTGTCATATTTTTATGGGGTTTATTTTGTTTATTTATTTATTTATTTTTAATTTATTTTAGGCTTGCCATAGTGCCCAGAAGTCCCCTTCTTGAAACAGATCTTTCTTTTGTAGGTAGAATAATGAAGGCTTCAAGGGCAGCTCTTGCATTCTCTTGTATCACCTTCACTACAGATGCTAAAACATTTGTAATACCGATGTTGTCCTGTTTTCTTCTTGTTGCCTATCATGATGAACTGTTTATACTAATTCACAGTTATTCATCAAGGCATTAACAACTGGTTTTAAGTAATTTTGTTATTTCTGCAGAAAAAATAATATAAATACTTTATTGTTCATAAGACCTTGCAAGTAGTGTTCTTGGAAGTTATAATTATCATTATTGCAGTAAGTAATTGCAGTTCTAGTTATAATCCAAAAGGTATATTTTGTTAGAAGAAGCTGATGTTCTAGTACAAGAAATTTTTAGAATTGAACCTTACTTTGAAAGGTTTAAAGAATTGCACCAGTAAATTACAGGACCAGTAATCCCTGTAAACAACAAGGTTTACAAATTAAGGAAATATTTGAAATCTGTACCTCACAGAAAAGCTAGTGCAACATGCATTTTCAATAGCGTTATGGTATCACTGTGCTAAGTTTTATTTTGTATATAATCCCTAAAAATTATTGTCCTCTATTTCTCAGTTTAGTAGACAGATACTTCTTGCTGCTAATGTTAGTAGGAATTAAGTATTAGAGTTTAAACTCTTTAAATGTTTATAGTTTGAACTTTTAAAGTGTTTTATCCGCTATCTTGGACAGGGCTTAAAAGATCAGGGAAGATGCCTAGTGAAAGAACCTGTAATTAACTTCTAATATTAATATAAGGAATTCTTTCTCAATATAAAAGTGTTGATGCATTTGGCAGTTCTCATTGTTTTCATTCTAACAGATGTAACTTTTCAGACTAGGCTGAATTTTAATATAAAGATTTTAGATAGAAATGTGAAAAACATCTTGATGATTATAAAATCACTTTGAGATAAATGATTTTTTTTTAAATCAAAGACTCTGAAGTGCTAAATGTAGAGCTTCCACAAGAATTATTTATTTTCATTACATAAAATCTGCATTTGATGGAATGGTGTGGGACATTCAGAAATTTGACGGCTAAGACTAGAAGTATTTTCTTGTGAGAGCATAGGAATGCTATCAGAGAAGGAAATAAGGTACCTGCAAAATTCTGATAAAGAAAGTGGTATATTGATGATTTTAAGCCTGTGGAAAAAGCTTGTCTAATCTATCTCAACAGCCACTAAAGCAGCTGAACTCATTATTGAACACATTGACCTATGTGCTGTACAGCCTATTCAGTTCTCTATCTTTCAGGAATTTTTTTAAGGATTATGTGTACTCTATATCACATGCTTCAGTCTCAGCATCACTGAGTTTTTGGTGCAGTGATTATGACTGAAAAATCTAAACCAATAAAACTCAAGTGCAGTTTATCTCCTCCTATAATTCTTCAGACACTATAAAAAAAAATTACTGCCCTGACACTAATGACTCGCTCACCATTTGTATTTGCTCTGTCTACAATTCTTGTTACAAGTGCTAGTGCATATTATTTACATTAATGAACATGCAAATAATATCGGTATTATGATGTATGAAGCTGGGAAGTTTGTACTAGAGGTTATTTCAGACAGGTCACATTCTATCAGCCAGACATCATGTATTTCCCTTATTTATTTTCTTAGGTATATGCCTGTGGGAATGTAGTCAAGCACAGATAGGATCATGACATCCAGGTCTTATCTGGGGATCATATGAATTAAATTAAGACCTCTTGAATGACTATTTCATTCAAGAATCCCCTTGATTAAATATATTTCAATTTTGTATTTCAGATTGAATGTTAGCAATGTGAGCATCAAAACAGAGCTGAACAAAATTGTTTTTGAAAGGTTAAAATGGTTCATTTTGAGACTTCTAACCTCAAAGTGTTTTGTGTTATAATTTGTTTTCCCATTTCAAGCAGTCTACAATTTCTTTTGTGTTATTTTGGGCACTGAACGGAAGAAAAACTGATCACCATGTCTGCATGCATAGTCATGTATTTTCACACGTTAGTTGGACTATTCTTAAGGATGATGGCAGGAGTAGGAATAACAGTTACTAGGTCAATGTGCGTCAGGCATATCCTTTTTTTTTCCCCCCCTCCCTTTTATTTCCACTTTGATTTCTGGAGCATCCACTACATTTGGACTCCGCTCTGGAACCTGATCTGCTCACTGCTCCTACCACTGCAATACAGGAGTTAATAATGCTCATGAGCTGGTGGGGAATTGCTGTAGGTGTCCCTTCACTATCTGTCACACGGTTAGCTGCTAGGTCCTGGTGTGGCTCAGAACCTGACGGATGTCAGTCCAGAGACCTGAGCATGTCCAGTGAACTGCATTCTGCTGCATGATTTTACCATGTTGGCAATAATAGTTCTCTGTGTCCTGTTGACATTATATCAAATTAAAATTAAAAATCTGACACAACGAAGGAATATGTTCCTTAGCCTGTCTGTTTAGACAAAAGCACATACACAGAAATGCAATATGGATGTGTATGGAAGCTGGTATAAATATTGAAAGCTGGTGCAATTAATATATATCATACCAGAAAAGTAGATTTATGATTGCTTGCTATTCTAGAAATACACATTCTTTGCATCAGGAATATTCACACTTTATTATCTTTCTACTCCAAGACTTTTTGCAAGGGCTTGTAATGACAGGAAAGTGTAATGACTTTACAGTGACAGAGGGTATGTTTAGATAAAGTTTTAGGAAGAAATTCCATCTTGTGAGGGTGGTGAGGCACTGGAACAGTTTGTCCAGAGAAGCTGTGGTTGCCTCGTCCCTGGAGGTGTTAGAGGCCAGGTTGCATGGGACTTGGAACAACCTGGTCTAGTGGAAGGTGTCCCTGCCCGTGGCAGAGGAGTTGGAATGAGATGGTGTTTAAATCCTTTCCACCCTAAACATCCCATGATCTTTGAAAGGTCATGTACTTGTCATGATGTATAAGACTTTTAGAAACAGGAGAAAGCTGCCCTGCTTCAGTTTTAGAATGCAGTAGTTCATCATCTATTCTTGCAGAACTGTAATGTATATTTTATAGTTCCATAAGCATTGAGCATGTGCAGTTTTTTGTTAGTTTACAGTTAAATATGTACCCCTTTAACAAAATATACCAAGATGCAATATGATACTCTATAATAAGTAATTCACCATAAACAAAGGTCACACATAGCTTGAAAATTATTATATATACACTATATTGATATCTTACATAGGTATATTATATGTGTGTATACTATATCCATGCAACAATCTGAAATGATTTGTTACATTAGGGCAATGTAGGTCTGTTACATAATTAATACACTTTTTAAAAGTAAAAAAGTATTTTAAGAAAAAAAACACCATGGTCATATCAAATAAAGCCTTCTACTGTCATGTTTCAGTGCACATTTTCTGAATTCTGTTCTTTGTCTCACCAGATCCTGTGGAAGTGAGAGCACAAGTTTAGCTGTCCTGATACCTGCACAGGATTCCTATGCTGCTGTAACACACTCAGAGATGTTCAAGACAATTCAGAGGAAAAGCAGGTGGAGAGGTTGAGATCTGATAATTATGATTGTCACAGCCCAAAGTGATATTAGCAGCTAAGCTATTTACATGGCTCCTGTTTAAAAGCTCCAAATCCACTCTATCACTTACTCACTTTGTTGGCACATCTGAAAAGTAACTGTAAATAAATTCTTGGTACTCTAATTTAATTCAAACAGAAAGAGAGGATTCCACAATATGATGTGAGGTAGCATTGCCCCATTTTAATTAAAAGAAACATACTCTCATAGGTGAAACTTGACCTGACTTGAGGAAGGACAAAAATGATAAAAATCAAAATTTAACCAGACCTCCAGAGGGTGTGTGAGGGAAGCAGCAATAATATATGGCAATTTGAAATTTGCCATTCATAACAATTCAATTCATACATGCCAAGGCCTGGCCTGCAACCATGTGATCACAGGGCTGTTGGTCTGAACTATTCAAAATCCTCAGCCTAAGGAGAGAAGCATTAGCTGCTTCTTCTTGGAGTTTCTGGCTACTCTTGTAGTCTCGGGACTCTGGTTCAACATATTTCTTTTAAACAATCTGACTAGCATGTCTGAACTCTGAAATACATGGCTTGGGTCTCCCAGTACCTCTGCCACATTGTCAACTCATCCACATTCCCTCAGCATTTAACAACATTCAGGCATCAAGCTTAACCCATTCATGGATACAGCAGGTAGCAAACAATGTCAGCACAGCAGAGAAACCTTATAGCAAGAGCCAATTTTAAAAGCACTTGGAGAAAGATACTTACAGTTCAACCTGAGTATTTGGATTGGGCAGAGAGAGCTCTTTGCCCATTATTTTTCAATATATGACATTAATATGTGACATATGGTATCAGTAGAAAACATCCTCTTATTTTAAAAGGAATCTGTTTCCATGAGTTCAGCTGGAAATTCAACTCTCTTTTCTTAGTCCCACTCATCCCATCTGTGCAAAGAAAGTGTACTGCTCTAGGGAACAGATGGAGTCAGTGGCTCTACTTTGTTGTGCTGTGGGCTCCACATTCTGGATTAGTTGCGTTCCTTGAGTAGGGTACTTTTCTGCAGTGTAAGATAGCAAGGACTGTTATGTGAGTTTATTAGATACTCAGCATATAACAAAAAAAATGGAGTTCTGAGTGCTATTAATCAGGATTCATTCTGGCATATGAGAATTTCTCTTTCAGGATGCATTTGAAATTTTATAATATCTGCCTAAGTGCTATACCTACGTTTGTGGTCATAATTTTCCTATAGTTTTGCTTTTTAATTATGTATCTGCTCTGGAAAAACAAAGTCAACAATTGTTCTAATAATAAAAAATCCATCCCTTGCAATTCGACTTTAAAAATATTTGCAGTTTCAGAAAGCACAGTATTCACCAAGCAGTAATTAGTTTCAAGAGAGATTTGTGATCAAAAGAGTCCTTTTCAGCTTGTTGAACAAGGATAGAGTCAAAAGTCATAAGAACAAATGCATAAGGAAAGCATGTGGATGGTATCACAGATGTAACATTAGTCCCTTGGGTGGAGTGGAAGATTTTGTGAGAGTTTTGCTATGAAACTTGATTGAAATTTGCTATTTAAAGAAGCCACAAAGGGAACATGAAAAAACTTGCAAGAGTATGTGAGTCATCAGTACCTGTCTTCCAGTACTACTGCTGTCAAGAGAAGACTTAAGATTTCTTATTGCAACTATGAAGTTGTTTTAAGATAAATTTCTACATCTTCTGAGTTTGGCTGAAGTATTGTATTAAATTTAAAACACTAACAAAAATATATTTTCTTTTGTAAAAAAATGCATTTACTTTTTTCAGTAGAATAAGGTTGCACTTTTTTTAGAGCAGATGGCTTTATTTTTCTGTAAAATAAAGTAAGGAACACGAGCTTTGCAAAAAGGATCAGGGGCTCAGGGCATATGAAAGTTTTAGATCATCACGAGAAGTGAGACAACACATAGCAAGGTCTTCTGTCTGTCCTCTGTCCTCACTTCTTTAGACCAGATGTCCTCAAAGGCATGTCTTTTCTTGCATGTACAGATCCTTTTTCATAATGGTGCATTAAGCAATAAAAAAACCCCTTTATTTAATAATTTTTTCTGGATTCTTATGACACACACTACTTAGCGTCACTTCAGAAATGCTCATTAGCAGAACCTTCTTTTAAGGGTCAAGTCTTTATGTTGAGATGCCATTCACCACTGTTGACACTTGTGTAAGCCATCCAAGAAGGTGACAGGCATTCCAATAACCTGTCAACACCTTACCTGTGGCAGCTACTCATGGGTTATATGCTCTTTAAACATAGGTCACATTTTTCCAAAGGAAACTGTAATGTCAAATTAAGGTCACACCTTTGATACATATGTGTACAGACAGGTGTCTGTTATACTAAGCTGTGAGAATTAAGCAGAAAACAATAAGATGGTATTTAGCATGTGGTAGAAACCGTGAAGATTTTATTCTGTCTGCATACATTTTTGACTATATAGTAGCTGTAGTACTTCAGTGTTTGTGATTGAATTGTTGTCATATTTGTAGTGCTGGCATTGGGTGTAGCAAGTAAGAGGAAGGCATAGGAAGCACTTTTGGCATTTTACTTAAATTCTCTCTACTTTCAGTAAATAAGCATCCTGTGCTTATAAGCATCCTATCTTAATCAGACTATGTAGTTATGTATAAGTGATAGACAGTGTGGGCTTTATTCCTATGTCTGCAAAGACTGTTTTATAGATTTAATTTTTACCATTTTAGATAATATTGTTGTGTCTCTTATGTGTATTTACTGTACCAGAATTGAAATATACCAACTGATGAGTCAAACTGTGTGAACTAACCGCAGTAATGGAAATTTGTTTGTATGCTGCTCAGTGCTCTGCTATACACTACAATAATACCTCTAGTCTCTTCAGCAGGCATTTTGACGTTTTGATTTTAAGACTCAAAATGAAATTTAGGAGAGTTACCAGTAACGTATTTATTTTTGTTAAGTCAGTCTACTACATTTTGCAGATATGAAGGAGTTTATATTTTTCTACTTTTTTAGGTTTTTTGTAATGTGTAGATTTTGCAACAGAGAATTTGGATGATGCAGTTTGACAGCTGATGTTTGACTGGTTTGCATAATACTTTGTCCAAGTACTGCTTTTATTGCAGGTAATACCTCAAATTATTGACACTTCCATGAATTGTGACCAACTGTTACAGAGTGGCCAGCATCCTAACTGTGCAGCTCCTGGTTTCCAAAACAAGGCATCTGGATGGAAAACACTGGATGTGAATTGATAATTAAGACATAATTGCTGCAGAAGTGTATGTGGGCTGGCTGGTAAGGGACAAAAGCATTGTTCTAATAATTCTCTGTTTTAAAAGGCCATGTTCCTTTGCCCAAAAGTACTGCTAAGCACTTCTAAAAGTGTTGCTGCACTGCATGTATACTGCCCTGTATAGCCTGTCACCTTTCATTATCTGTTATCCACTCTGTCAGACTATTACCCTTTTAAAAGCAACAAATTACATAATTTATCAGTGCTTTCATATAGTGCCTCATTTATTAATATCTGTGTTATCTGGACCTTTCTGATAGATGACAGTGGTTTTTTTCAGTACTGATTTTCAGACTTATATGTGGTACAAATGATTTTTCTTCATGATTTTCTCTTCCCTTATTGTGGGGTTTTTTTACCTTTTTTCCCCCTTTTTATGACTGAGATGTGTCATGGCAAGCTGGTTCTATGATATCTGGTCTTTCTTTTGCTTTTTAGAACCGCTTGAATGTAGCCTTGTATTTTCCTCAAAGAAAGACTGCTGTTTGTGGCAGTTTATGCTGTTTATTTCTTTTCAGGTATATTAATTTAACCAAGTGCATTATGGCCTGAGCAGTGTGATGTTTCTCTTGTCAGTGACTCATTTGGGGTCTGGAAGTCAGCTGCCTGTGTGGTTTCACCAGAGGTGCTTTGCGGAAGCCTCTGGGTGAGGCTCGCAAGCCACAGAAAGCTGACCTCCATCTGCTGTTCCCATTTTAGCTCAGGACAGGCTTAGCACATTCCTGAGGTAGTGTTGAACAAGCCCCTTGAGCAGATGGCCTGCTCTGGGCCCTGCTGGGTGTTGGGTCTATCCCGCAGAGCCCCATGTGGATGGATGGCTCCCAGGCCTCAAGAGCAGCTTTCTGTAGAGAACTTGTGAATTTCCTTAGTTCCCAGGCACAGGGTGGCCCTGTAGTGGTGGTTGGGTGGCCACAGCTGTTAAGTTTCTGGCTGACTCTACTTCACATTATGTAACAATTCATTAATTCAGTCATTATTGTGCTATGTATTAATTACCGTTATATAACAACCCACTTCGTGATTTATATTTCTGTGGGTAAGGTGTCTCCAGCTTTCTGGTGAGTTAGTGTTTCTAAAGGTACTCTCAGGCCTTTTGGACTTGGGAAAGTGAGTGATGGTGTTGATGTAGGAATGGTCAGGAGCAGCAGGTGCCCAGCTGTAGGGCCAGGCCACTCTTTGGGGGCATGGCCAAGCCAGGCCACCAGCACACAGGGATGAGCAGGGTGCTGTGGGTTGGGGACTGGCCCCAGGCCCATGGATGTGCCTGGTTTGGCCAGAGTGGTCACTTGGGTAAGGTCTGGGTCTCCCTAACAAGACCCTACAGGGGAAGACATGGCAGTCTGACAAAATTATTAAGTATTAAAAGTACCTTACATAGTGCAGTTTCCTGATATATCAATTCATTGTAACAACTGTGAAGCATTTAAAGATTACTTTAATGTGATTATTTGCCACCATAATAACTAGGATACAGTGTTAGTGAAAAATATTTCAATATAGCATTCATAACAATCACATTATGGTTGTTTGATTTCTGTTTTGAGAACCACAGTTTTTCAGATAATATAAATTCATGGAAAAAGATAAAAGCTCTGTGTAAATAAAAATTCAGATTAAATTCTTCTGAAAGATTTTTTCTGCAGTGAGTTTTCCCTTTCTACATGTGCATTAGCTATGGGAACCTGGTGATCAATCAAAGGATGATCCATCCTCTCCTTTAAAGAGATGTAGAAAACATAATTGGATGAAAAAAAAATTACAGCCAGTTGCTGGAGAAATTGAATGGGTCTTGAGTTAAATGAATTGCTTTATTTGAATTTCTTATTGAAGGAATTCCTTAAGTTGCACTTGCTGCAGAGACGGATATTAGATAGAGATTATTTTTCATCTCGGAAGAAACTGTTAGCAATAACTGCAGGGTGTTTTGCCCCCTGTGGTATGAGAAGGACAAGGTTATAACTTCTCCTAAAGCTCTTAATTCCTCTTCAGGTCAGCTTAAGGAAAATTATTTTCACTCTTAGTGAGAATGGTGTGTTGAACTGGAATTGGGTGGCAGAAACATTAAAAGAAACTGTTCTTAAATTATTTGTGTGTGGTACTAAACACAGACCATCTGATAGATTAATACTTGAGCATACACAAATGACAAGTACTGCCTTAATCAGTAATGAATGGTAGTGAATACAGAGCAGCTAACGCAAATTAAACTGTGGGCACAGAACTGGTGCATGTTTACATTCCAGACAGGAATGGATGGAGTCAGGACATGTCATGGGGAAGAAGCACTGCCCAAATGATGCATTTTCTGTTGGGTTCACATGTGCAGTATGGGCTTGATACAGGTAATTGGTCAAATACAGACCTGACAAAGTGTTGTAGCATGTGCATATTCTCCAGGAAGAGCAAAGTGACAGGAGGCCTTTTGTGACAGTGTAGTTTGGTGTCATCACCTTTGTCATCAAGGCTGTGTCTGTATGAGTGAGATAAAAAGGTATTGGGGAGGGGCAGGAATCCACGGGTCTGCTTGACTCTGTAAACCCAAGAGGAATGTTTAATAATTTGTATGAAAAAAATTGTGTCTTAAAAGATTTCCAGACCAATTACAAGAAAAATCAGCAAGCTAAGGAGCTATTTCTGAGTGAAGGATAGTGTGTGATATCTTGTTTGGAGTCAAGTGGAAAGCTTAAGCTTTTTCTCCTCCACATTTTCAGGGACATAGAACCTCTTCTATTGATCCATAGAGCTGAGGATTTGTTCAAGTGTTAGCATCCCAATTCCTGTTGTCTTTTTCTCCTTAGAACTGACAAAGAAGAAGGAAACCACTACTGCCTTGGCTATGTCTCATTGTTGTCCCTAATATAAAACACTAAACATTCTCTTCCTAATTTTAATCCCCAAGTGCTTTGGAGATTACCCCAGCTCTTTTATTAGATCTTCTAATACCAATTCTCCACAGTCCATGGATCTCAGTCTAAACCCTGGTCTTCCTTTTGTGTTGCCTCAGAGGAGCAGAAGGTACAGTTCTGTGAAATAACATAACTATTCCTAAATGAAAAAGGAAATCCATTTTTGTGATGTCAGATTCTTGAATTTAGCACTAGTTAGGTTCATAGTGCACTGAAAACATAGTTTTCCATGCTGAATAATATTGTCTCGTGGTTATATTTCTCTCCTCATTTGCTTTAATTGTAAACACATCTGGGCAAAAATTAGATTTTGCTGCTGAGCACTGTAGACTCAAAATTCTTAACTAGGGATGTTGGACACTGTCCTAGTGAAGTACCTGCAATAAAACTTTAATTGCAACTGTTGTTCATAATGCTTCTGACAGTTTGATCATTGTAAAAGCTTAATAAGATTTGCTTGCACTGTGAAATTATGTTTGAAAAGAAATCTTCTGTTCAGTCGATTTGCAGTTAGTATGAATGCAGGGGTGATGGTGTTTAATTTAGTAACAGAACTAAATCCTTTTGTTTTCCTTCTGTTAACATGGTTCACGCTGAGCACAGTTAAGAGCACAATTTCAGTTTATTCCTTCTCCTTCACCCTCACTGGGTTTGATAATTCACCTGCAATAAGAGTTTTAACAGGCTTCACCAGTCTAAACTCAGGGAGGCACATGACTGTGCACACGTGTTTCTGGGGGCTCAGATTTTGCTGCTCAGAAAATTACTTGGAGGGAAATTGTGTCAGAGTTTTGTTTCATCTAGAGTTCATGATGACCTGAGGAAGTTTATATAAGTGATGGGCTTCTTCAAATGGCTTTATCTGAGATCTGAAGATACAGATACTGATATCTGTCTTTTGAAGGTACATATATTGGTTACTGTAAAAACAGTGGTAGATGCTGTAACATATTAAAAATACCTTTTTGTATATCCATCTCTAAATTTAATTCTGAGATATTTTACAAATACTGTTGAGCTGTTCATATTTTATTGTATGGTATGTGTGCTAAGACAGTGATAATAGAAAAGATAGACCATCAGACTGAAAATAGAACATTTAGAACTGAAAATTTTCAGTTAAATTGATACTATTGATAGCCTTCAGAATGTGCGGTGCTAGGCATCATATGCTTGTGATTTCTCAGAATTACGTCTGTGAATACAGCTTGGAAACAGTTCTAGTTGCTGTTTAAAGTTAAGGAGATCCATGACTTTCATGTTGGGTTTTTGGTTTTTTTTTTGTCTAGTGTTGAATTTTGCCTCACTATATTTCTGCCAAATGTCTAAATATTGCCCAGGTTGTTTTATATTTTGTAACTAGAAATTTAGAATTTTTTTGTATTTGGGGTGGAGGAAAGGAATAGCTGCTTTTATACCTGTAGAGAGGGGTTGTGTGTATGAATAAATGATAGAGGAAGAAAGACAAATTATAAATATACAAAAAATAAATATAAAAATCATAGGTCACTTTGTTGACCTATGATCTTTTGCTTTCTTGTTCATTCTTAGATATTTCTTTCCTTGTATTTTGTGTGTACTGTCATGCAATCGGGGCATATGACTTAACCTTTCTGTGTAATCCCTGTGTGTCTGGGTTTTTGCATTATTATATCTATAGACAATGATGTCTCCAGAACAGGAGCCATGGGAGGAACAAGGGAGATCTGAATGCAACTATTGCTATGATTTTGCTTGTGCTTAATATTTCTTCAGTTTAAGGTTAGTCATCTTCCTCCACGAGTTGTTCTCAAGTCACTCAAGAAATATTTGTCATCTCTCCATTTGAATATTGTACATGAATAGAACTATATCTTTAATTACTTATTTGTGTTTTACATGAAAATTCTGCTTATGAAAATGTGTATGCAGTTCCTAATAGCCCCTTTAAAATCAGGTTTTCTTGAATTACTCTTTTTCTTCTATTTTATGTTCTGGTTTATGGTAGTTCTGTGGTTTTGACCTTTATTACCCTCCCTTGTGAACTTTCTTTCTCTGTATCCAAGCTAAGTCATAGCTCTCTGAAGTTTCACTTTAATATCTCTGTACCTGAAAACTCATTAATGTTTAATATTCATAGATGAAAAGTGAAATTTAATGTCTCCATGGATTCTAATATATATTAAACTGAAAATTTAATGTGTTTCCTTTTAGACTCTTCCCCATATCTGCGAAATTTTAAAGTTCAGATTTTTTCAGTATTGAAATATCCAGCTAAGGGAAAAGGGGGACTAACAATATTAATCTCTGTAATTGTAACAGTCATCAGTAAAAAGTCAGTTTTTAAAGAACAGCTACTTCATGGTGGTAGCTGTCATAATGTAATTTTTCCTCTGTGTGTACATGGTAATAATGGCCCTGCTTGTAGAGAGAATTGCTCTTTTAGGGAGCCCTGGAGTTTGCCTTAGAGCCACTGAAGCATAGCTGGGTATCAGCTCTGCTGGGGAACATAAGGACACTCAGTTCAGCTAAGGTAGCGTGAAGGGAATAAAAGTGTTTTATGTTTATGCATAGAGACTTTCCAAAGACAGAAGGGAGACTCTCCCAAGCTCCCAGGCAGGCCTGGTGAAAGGCAGCCTGCAGGCAGACAGGAGCCTGCTGGGATGAAAGCATCCGCAGGCCGGGGTTAACTGGTGCTGCAGCTGTGAGCCAGCAGGAGCTGCAGGAGGGTCTGCTGCCTGGACTTTGCTGGAAGCTGGCCCTCGGACAGGGGCCATCAGAAGGGTCTGTCACACCCTGCTGCACCTCCTGTTCTCAAGGGGGAGAGTGTAGTCGCATCCCTCTGGCTGCCACATTTTCTGCAGCATTTAATGGCTCTTGAGCGCAGACTCTGCCCAAATTCCTCAGTGCAATGCCACAGGGTGGTCTGAAGTACAAGATGTTTAGATATAGTAACTAACATTAGCAGTCTCAAACTTTAAAGGTAACATCTGTAGGAATTGTGCGTACTGATGAAAATTAGGCTGACTATGTTAATTTATATAAACAGAAATTTAAATACCTGGGTTTGGACATGGGATAGGTCCTAGTTCTTGAAAAACTGGATATCTTAATTAACTCAGGAAGTGAACTCACATTGGAAAAGAACTATTTTGCATTTTAAGGAGGACTTTTACAAAATCTGTGTAAGTAATCCATAGAAAAGGTGTATATAGATCTTCTTCCAAAAGAACTATGATAATTAAAATTAATGTTCATCTTCATTGGTTGCCGTGGTTTTTTCTTAAAAAAGGATTTTAGGTTTAAAAACTTTGCTGAGAGCTCCAGACCTATCAATTTGGTGTCTGTACAGTACAGGAGGGAGAAAAATTGAAGGTCAAATCTTTGAAGCTACATTTGAGCTACAGTAGCTTACACTGCTCAATGATGTGTAACCTTCATTTCCTACCAAAAGAGTGGGAGATGAGGAATTAGAAATTAAAACTCAGTGTATCAATCAAAGCTGTTCACCTTACTTTAATATGCTTTTCACATTCTGGCTGTTGATAAAATTAGATTTAACTAATCACAGTACTCCTCTTAGTGAAAGATACCGTGATTGGTTTTTTAATTGAAAACTATTGGCATAAAATGGGAAGGTCAGCTTAAATGGCATTAGACAGAGAAGATAATGAGTTTGTCCAATATCAAAATTTTTGGTTCAGAGAGAAAAAAAAAAGAGGTCATTGTTTGAATTTGAGCCTCTCATAAGTCTTCCCTTCTTCTACTCGTGTTCATGGGAATGGATTTCTTTGCATATGTGAATTCTTGAAATATGCTCTCATGCTAGGGGAAAACCCAGCATTTATTCAGGCATGACCACAAGTACAAGATGTGTTTGATCAAAATTGCTATAGTTTGGTAACTTTAAGTATATGAATCCTGTTGAATTTCAGTGTCATTTTAGGTTTATAACATAATTTAATCTTGACTATCTTAATTATTTATAAACATTTCAGTCATTGGTCCACTTTAATTAAGAGAATTTACTGCTGATTTGTGAAATAGTATTAGATTGGATAGGAAGTATGAAGTATTCATGAAGCACAACATGGGTGTGCAAAGCTATTTTATTCTCAGGGAAAAAGCATGTTACAGTAAATAACTTAATCTTGCTTATTTTTAGGAAATGTAGCCTCCTGATACTTGTCTTCATTCTTCATCCATTTGGTAATCATGTTTCTTGTTGGTTTGTTTGGGGGTTTTTAATAAGTGTTTTACGCTTGCTGTTCTTAGCCTTATCCAATTACTAACAAAGTAATGCTGTTCTCAAAGTTTCATATATTTCAGGGTCAGCAACAAGAGCTAAGAAGAAGTTGAAAAAATAAGAACATTTAATCTAGGAGAGAAAATAATTTTCATGTCCTTGAAAATGTAGCTGCTAGAAAGGAAATATGTTATTCTTGTCCCTGGTGAAAAGAACAAAGAAATGAAAGGCTTAAATTATGGCAAGTAACGCAGGTTAGATGAAAGGGTAAATTTCCTAATTGCAAGAATAATGAAGTATTGAAGGAAATTGCCTTGAGTGCTTGTGCAATCTCTGCTATTGGAAATTGGCAAAGGCAGATGTGATTTAGGCATACCCAGTCCAGATTTGAGTTGGGGTAAGATTATACCTCAAAGAAACTTCCAGATGCATTTTTATGATTCTGCAACTTCACACAAAAAATCATTTTAATTTTCTGTAGTAGTTGATTTATTTTGGTATTATTAATTTACCTGTTCTTGCAATTGACTGAATTCATTGGAAGGTGAGCCAAATCTAATGTGGTTTAGTATGTTAAGATATTTCTTATACCATTTTGTTATTGTTCCATTGGTAGAAAGTAAGAATGAAAAGCTTTTTGTCACATGAAGGGAGTATATTAAACAGTGCTATTTTATGAAATCTCTCTCAATTTACTTAATTTTTAGAGTTACCTAGAAAAAGAAGTAAGGGAATAGCTTGTCTTAAAAACTCTTACAAAAAGGTAATGACCAGGGCACTGAGTATAAAAAAGATATAGAGCTAAATCAGATTGAGAAAGCATGATTACCTAAACAAAAAATAAAGTGAAAATAAAAAAAAATTAAAAACTAATAATTGTAGTAAAAAGAGATATGGTTCAGACTTGAAAAAAAAATGCAATATACATGCAATCTGACTTTACACAGTGAAGTTAAACAATGTTTTAAGCTCAGAGCTTACTTAGGAAGTGTTTTAAGCAGAGGAGTCTCAGACTTCCATGACTATCTGGGAATATGTACAACCATGGAAAATTTTAGTTTCTTTAGGTGAGAACTTCATTATGCTGGAAGCACTAGGAAGACTGTCTTTGGTCTCAGTAAATCTGCATTGAGTTCACGCAGAGCACAGAAACTGTCATGGTTCCAAAGACCTTGCAAGAGGTCTCCTTATCAGTTTCGTGTTAAGATGACTGAACAAGAATGTAAACCTGTCAGTCATGTTTAATCGGCTTGTTTTCTGCAGCAGCCTGTGGACTTTGTTTGAAAATCTCTTACACAATGGAAATTACTATGCAGTGCCCACATAAGAAAAGAATTCTGAGAGATAAGTAATAATGCACATGCTGCAGCATCATCAAACCTGCTGATAAGAGTGTTTTCTCTCATTTGTGCAGATTAGCTTAAGGTCTTCCTTAAAGTGCAAGGTGATAGTTCTTTTCCAACATGGGTTCATTACTTTAGTTAACTAAACATTAGGGTTTTTTTCTTACATCCAATATAACATGAACTGCAAATTAAAAAATTGGTTATTAATGCCAGAAGCTTGAGTTTTCTGCAGATAGGTGCCTATGGAACATGAATTTTTGTTGTGGCATAGATCAGCAAGAAACATTAAAAATACTGTTCAAACAAATCCATATTTTCCCTCTACTATTTCTGAAAATGTGCAGACAACTACTTAAAATAAAAAGTCACTGTATTTCACCTGTATGCTGAGCTGTTTCATTGGATGATCATGTAACTGTGGAGATTATAATCTAAAGCTCATTAAAATACTTACTCAAAAATCTACTACTTTTCTTTTTGAACAATTAAAAAATTACTTCTGGAATACTATTAGCTTCTACATATACTTGGAGGTGTCAAATTAAGTTCTACCTTGTGTTGTAGTCAAAAATACAGAATAATCTATCTCATTGCTATAGAAAATGTTTTTTTGGTAACAAATTTTTGTTGTGCTCAAACGTTCCAGGTAGCAAATTTCCCTAAACTTAGTTTCTGTATCTGACCTTTCTCTTACAGTGTTTCTCCTTTAATAGAATGTGAAAAAAACAAAAAAAATAGCCATTTCTACTGAAAATATTGATCAGCGACAATAATTGGTAGATATCTCTTTTCTAATATTACTGGGTCTGGAAACCACTGCTGGAGCAGTGGTTTCAGGTTTGCTGTAAAGTTATTATCAGTTGTACTACAAGAGATTTGAACAATGTTCCAGTTATGCTGCTTATGTATTTTTATATGAGGTGCACCAGAGGAGAAAAAAAAAAAAAAGAGAAAATGCTTCTGAAATTATTCTTATTACCTCATGAACCAATATATAAGTTGAATTTTACTCATTAGAGGTAACTTAACTGTAGTGAACATTCTTCTCTCTTTATAAAATCTGTTTCCTAAAAGAGAATGCTCTTCTAATAAATTTAAAAGCAAATTACATCAGAAGTTATAAGGAAATAAGATTTTTAATCACCACTGAACACATAAAGCAAGAAAGGGATTCTTGCTTAAAACATCTGACACTTGCATCCTGCAAAAGCACTTTTTACGTTAAGCTAGTGCCATAGCAAACACAAAACTGTGTGGCACTTAGCATAGTAAAAACCTAAAGATATTTTTCTAAACTTCAGGAAAAACATGTGTATTAAGAGTCTATTAAGAAAAAGCACTGTCGTATTTTTATTATTCAGCCTTTTATAAATTATTAAATTAATAACAATGTAGTTCTTTCCATGGACATACGGTTCTGTTTTGATTTTTGTGATTTGGTGTCATGTTGGTTTTCGGTTTTGTTTTGGTTTTTTTAAGGAGAAGACAGCTGTTTATATGAAAGAACATACTTAAAATTTTCTTCATCCATGTGGCATATAATTAAACATTTCAGAAATGTAGCATATAATAATCTCTTCCAGGAGTTACTCGAAGCCATTGTTTATATTGTTTACCAGGATGGTCGTACAGATCTTTTTTGGTTCAAAATCAATCAATACTGTCAAAAATCCTGCTGAGTTTCTTCAAACCCCTTTCAGGTTTTTTGATGTTAAAAAAATTCTGAAAAAGGTAGTTATTAAAAAATGTAGCATTAACACAATTTCAAGTATAATTTTTAAACTTCCTGAAAATCAATAATCCAGCATGGACCCAGGCTCTTCTGCAAGCTGACTCTATAGTGCTGTCAAAGTCGTCTTCAATTGAAAAAGACGACCTGGAGAAAGCAGTGCATGGGCAGCATGTATTCATTTAGGTCTGTCACAGATGCTCGTATTACTTGAGTTTGGTTTCTTTTCCTTGAACTGGAAATCACACAAGAGAAAATAAAACAAGAAAATACAGGTTTAGGTGGTTTTAGTTCTTGAGCAATTCTGTGAGCAGTTGGAAAGAGATGGGAGTTGCATGGTCTGTAGAATATTTTCTTTTATTATTATTAAAAGTTTTCTTTTCTTTTATTATTATTAAATTTTTTTTTATTAACATTATTTTTTTTTTCTTTATTATCCTTTAAGTCTAGACTCTACCTCTGCCCTACAGTCAGTTCAAATTGTGTTATTTGGAAAGCCAGGGTTCACTGCCAGACTTCGTACGTCACCTTTGTCAATTCATGATGTTTCATATTCAACAGATAGAGAGTACAAACTCTTCTGGAGTTCCATGCTCATGTTTTAACTTAATCTTTTTTGCTGCAGTTTTGTGACCTGAAATATATAACCATAGTGCAGCAATAACAGCTTTTTTTTATAACTATCTATAAAAATCTCTGTAATGAAATGCTTGGGGAGCTTGGCATTTTCTAAATAACATTATTAACAGCTTTGATTTGGAATTGATGGCATGATGCTACTGGGTTGTCCATGATAGTCTAGAATCTACAAGCACAAAAGTGTGATATAAGTGTCTCGAAAATGAAATAACCTCGAGTCATTCGGATGTCACAGACTAAATCAAGTGCTGCCCTTTTTTTGATATGCTGGGCTAATTATTTCTACTAATGTAAATGTCAGTGCAATGAACACTTATTTGCTGTGGCATAGCAAATAAGTGGCACAGGAAATCTGAGCATAGGAATAAATTCATCATGTCCTGAAGTCTCTATTATATGGCTTCAAGCCAAGGATATGGAAAACAATTCAGATACACATTTTTTTTAAGTGTTTCAAAAGTACATGAAAATGGAGTAAAAATAAAAGGCAGTAATTATATCTCAATGTATTTTGATTTTTTTTCATTCTTTTTGAAATAGTCTACGTTTAGAGCCTTTACCATCTTCTCTTGATAGCAAATAGGAGTTCTATACATTTTTCTGGTCAACCTTGGCTTCATTATCAGTGCCTTTCCAATGGGCATCAATTCAGGCAGGCAGTGGCTGCCCAGCAGGGGGGCAGACCAATGGCTACTGTCTGTGGGTGGCATCGAGACCTGGGCTCCCCCTTGTGCAGGGCAGCCCAAAGCCTGCCACTGCATGTACTGCAGCCGCTACTCCCCATCCAGGGGGACAGAATCCCAGAGAAGGATCCAGACAGGAAACATGTAACCTGGAGCTTCAAAACTATCAGCTGATATTTTTAGGCCATGCTAAAATAATGCCTGTCCTGCAGTCTTTAGGGAATATTCATGGCGGACCCAAATTGTTACATAGATACTTTCATTTTATGGTGATGGCAGCTTCACAAGCACTTAAGGACTGTATTGTACCTTTTCTCTGTGTGTGGTACTTATACACAGATCTCAGTTCACATAAGGGACATATTTTGTTTTTTAGTCTTAACACTGAAGAGATACAGGAAAGAAGAGCCACACTGGCAGTGTTCAGAGCTGAAGCATAAAGATGTAGAGATGAGATAGTGTGGTGTTTGGGGTTTACACCTTTTCCATTGATCAGGCTACCTTGCAACAAGCACTTCATTAGGAGAAATAATATTTTTGTTTTCATCTTTAATATCCTCACCCAGTCACTAGAATGGATTTTGTTTGAGCACTTGACTGCAGATTTAGCTGCCATAGTGCTGAGATTTCACTTTGATGATCTTGTGCTAAAATGTACCATAATCAGGAAAAGGGAAAATCTTTCAAAATAAATTGTTTTCATGACTCTTCCAACTGCTGGGGATGAAGCTTCATGAGAATGTCTGTCTTCATATACTTTTGATAATACCAGATGAGAAATTTGGTAAATAAACATATTGTGATTTTACAACTGATATATAATGAACATATGGTCTTACACCCAGTGATACCATTCATTAAAAAGTTACCCTTAATATTATTTTGTTGAAGGATTGAATTTAATTGCTCAGTGAGTTCTGGTTCTTTTGTTATTGTCTTTTTTGATCAGAGTAGTTGGTCAGAGCTTAGAGTCCTGAGAATGATCTGTATTAGAAGGGTACAAAAAAAGTAGTGAATTATGTGTTTTACACAGCACTGTTTACAAACACTATACAGAAGCTTTTATTTCAAGAACAAAGAGGAATCAGTGGTTATTTTTATGCTTATCCTGAAATATCCCCAAAGGTGTCTAAGTACTTCTTCACCGCCTTTATTTCCCGTGTGTATCTTTTCCTGATTGTGAACAAGTGCTTATGTCTAAATAAGATTATTTCCTAAAATTCATTAAACAATTGGAAGTGGTTATGCTGATCATTATATGATGTTTTGTTAGTGCAGTATTCAATTATATGTTGTTGTTTTGTAAAATGTCCCTAGAGCCAGTGAGCACATCTTCAGGCTCAAAGTAAATCTGTAATTTTTGTAATATCTGTTGTTTTTTTTAAAGGTGCATTTCCATTGATATACCCTCTTCCCTTGCCTGAGTCCCCTCTAATTGTCTGCCTCCACAGAGTGAAATTAAAAATAAATGAATTATTCAATGAAGGCACTTGTTTCTTAGTTCAAGCTTTCAAATGTCAAAGTAGAGAAGCTTTTTTTCCTCTCTGAGGGATCTAATAGTATGTGAGTGAGTTTTGGTAATAGCTCTATTTTTTGTGCTTATCATATTCTCTGTAATTGAACCAGATGTTAAGTCTTCTCTGGAGGAGAAGAGTCTTCTCAGTTTATGTAGTACTGTATCAGTCTTGCATCCCAAAAGATTTGAGGTTAATGTGAAAATGAAATAGTAAGGCAGATGCTGTATGTAATGTTCCTGTAGGTGGGTAATCCCTTTTGGACTGAAACACATAAAAATGTGTAACTGAGAGGCACATACCACATGTAACAAATGGTTGGATGATAAATTGTTGTAGGATTGTTTTGACAATCGGTCAAAATCCAACACTTTGTATGCAATGGGATATTTGCTGTTGTAAATAGCTCTGCAATGATGAAAATAGTTCATGAGGTCAAGGCTAAGGGCTGTAGGGGCAGACTGCACCATTGTGGGTGACTTACAGAAATGTTTTGGAGGGGAAAACCCTGAGTATGTTTCAGTTACTTAACAGAGCTGGTTTCTCACCCATATGTATTTATATGTCAGTAAAGAATACATGTAAGCTTTACTTTTGTGTTAGGATAAGGTACAGGGGAGAAACAGGGGCAGGTGTGCCTGAGTCCTCTCTTTACTCATATCTTGGTTTCCACCAGAAAAAAGCCTTTCTTCATGTGAAGTCATGCTTTCCATTTCTAAGGCCCTTGTGTATACCTAAAGTCTACTAGTGCTCTTACAGGCACATGTAGAACTAACACTTCACACTATCCATGGCATGTTGCTGCCATTTAAGTACATAAAAACCCAGAATGTGCAAATAGCAAAATGTGTATTTCCAGAATGCCATGTATCTTATGGTGTATGGTTCAGTAACTTGCCTACACAGAGATAATAATCCTTGATAATTTTTTTCTTTTATGGGTTGGAACCCACCCGAATTTGGTTATTTGTGTAAACACCTAAACACATTTTTGTGCTGAATTCATTATGCATTTTATGGCATAAATTTAATAATGTGATCTGTTTATACATTGCCCCTAAAATGAAGAATTTCTTTTGTTGCCTTATTTAGCATTTGTACTTCTGTGTTGTGGTTAATTTCACTTGAGTCCATCAGTTTATGGTTAAATATATACACAGCAAAAATTCAGAATCCAGAATCCAATTTATTGGCACACTCCATCTTTTGATGTCATATTCAGCTACTCAGAACTTGTCATTCTGAGATGGGATGTACAGTTCTATGGGCTTTCTTGTATGCATTTTTTCAAGCAGCTTGGTGGTTGTTGTTATCCAGCCATTACACCAGAGAATCAGCCTGTGAACTAAACGAGAGCTGCTTCTAGTTTGATGCAAAGCAGTTTAAATTGTCAAGGTAGCAAAAAAGATGGAGAACTGAGAAAGAAAAGTATGTAGGGAGAAGACTAAGAAGAATAAGAATACTACATTATTTTTCTTTTTTTTTTTCTTTTCCTTCTTCCACAGCTAGAAATGCTTTAGAAATGGGAGCTCTTCCAGTCATTATCATCTGGGTAAAAGAGACATGTAAGCATAATTATAGTTTTACAATGGAGCTTTTTAGCAGTTTTAAAAAATTCCAGAAAGTGTGTTTTAAGGTCTTTCAAAATGCAATTTGTTTACCCTCAGGTAGAAGTGAAATGGAGAAACCCATTTTCTTGAGTTCTTTTGTATCTTGTTAAACAATATAGCAACTTGAAAAAAAGCAAAAAGCATCCTTCAGTTGCTGACAAGGGAGATGTTTAGTTGAGGGACCAAAGGCAGTTCAGATTTCTTCAGAGCTAAAGAACTTGCACTGCAAAACTCTTGCTCTTTCCCGGAGAGTTTGTCTGTGCAACTCGCCATCCCTTTCTAAGTCCTGTTTCAGGCTCACTGCACAGGTGAAACTATTGTGTACACAGAGTGAATTTCCTGAAGTCCAGTCCCTGTAGGGGTCACAGCGCTCAGTCAGCATTGAGATGGTGCTGTCTGAATGCTGGTTTTACAAAGTGACGCACGAGAGCATTCTATTGAATTCCCCTTATGCTGAAAGGATGTTAGAGCTGAAAAATTGCCATGGTACAATGTGAGGGAGTTAAGGGATTTATTAAAAAGAAATCCCAGCAATCCAAACAATACTCTCAGCAGTTAAACTGGAACTTCTAATGGCACCAGTACAGTGGTTTGTTTCCTATTTCCTCTCAGGGCAATGTTGCCATTCCAAAATATGAGCCACAGCAAGACTTCCATTAGTTTTTGTCTATCATATGATATATGGATTTATATATATCCTTTTGCTAGATAAATTTTAGGGGTATATTTATTTAACTATATTATGCTTGCAAAAGTCTCCTGATACATTAGACTTGTAAATGCTATCAGGTAAAGTAGCTACATGTAATTAATATTTTTAAAGAGTAATGGCATCAAAATGCAAATAGATAACAGGAAACCAGCTGTAAACTCTACTACGCAGCTTTCTTTGTTTCCTGCAAACTTGCCATTTAAATAACTGCTTTTAAGGAAAGAAGCTAGCACAGGAATAAAAATCATAAAAGTAAACTTTATCCTGCTTTTGATAGTTTAAATAGTTTTTCATTTTTGGATCCAAGTGATTCACACCAGCTGTGCTCATAACTGAGAAGGGTCCAAGTTTAATTGAAGTGAATCTGTCTGGGTCTGACTTTAAAGAACCAGTTACTGCTTCAGAGTTGATTATTTTAGAAATTTGTGCTTAAGAATCATGATTAATGCTGTCGCAGCCGGTTTTCTACCTTATGCTTCTGACTTTAAAACCCAAGCAATTTAATATTACTATTAGAACATTAGCCTTGTTTGAACTCAAAAATTATTGTAATTAATGTGTTCATTTTAATGACATGAAAGGTTAGATATTTTGATAACCTGATATATTTTTATCAGGAGGTATTAAGTTCTTCAGTGCTTTTATGTGTGAACCTCTGACTTTTATCATATTAAAATATGACAGCAGTATTTTCTTAGAATATGTTTGCAAAAGTGGTAGTAGAAGAATAAACAAACTAGACTGCAGTTTAGCGTTATGTAACATAAGTTGCCTTTAATACTAAAACTTAGAAATGTAGCCCATGCTAACAGAATGTGATGGATTTTCCTCAGTATTTCAGGGATTTGTTGGAGAGCACTGAGCTCACGACACTTTGCCCTGAATAGCCAGCATTCTCAACTGACCCAAAGCAGATATTTTCAGCATAAATCTTTGTCAGCCAGGATTTCTAGCACCCTTTGCTAGAAAGACTGATTACTTGAAGGTAACTGGTCGTGGTTGGCATTTCTAACTTCTTGCTTACAAATCCAAAAGCCTTTGAAAACCAGTTTAAGGATGGCTTAGCAACAAGATCTGCATCACGTAGGTTGGCAAATATTTGTCTGTCCTAGAAAAAAGAAACTCTAACTGAGCATGCTGAGACAATTTCACTCGGAGTCACTAAGTGCCATCCAGTTCTGTGCAGCCAGTGGTGAAAAATCGGTAAGTGAGTATGGGTGACTCCAGAGTTCATTTGGTTTACAAACTTCAGATATGGAGGGCAAAGCTTCACTATTACACAGGCATGGGATTTTTCTAGGGCTTTCAGGGTTTCCTAGTAGAAGGCTGATCAGATGTTGTGTCCCCAGAACTGCTGTTCGAGTGTGTTTTCTCATAACTTTGAGAGCATTTCTAGCATGGATTTCGTACATGCCTTTTGTTCTGGACAGTTTAGTGATTTAAACCTGTAATTAGCAGAGCTAAAATTTTCATGTTATTAGCAATGAATCTACATTTCATGTACTTGCAATTGTACTTTTTGATTCTTAATTTTTATAAAAATACTAGCTTTTAGCAGAAAGAATCAAGAGGGGGGGGAAAAAAAGAGCTCTCAGAGGATAATCTTGCTTAGAAGCAAAAAGTAGTTTTTACCTTTACCCAGAAATTTGGAGTTTGGAAAGGGGAAGTCAGCTTACCAACTACACATTGTATGGGGGTTTTTTTTCTGGGTGTTCTGTGGGGGGGTGTTTTGGAGTATTTTCCCCCTTATTGCCTATTGTGAAGATCTACAAGATTTGAAAGTGCTTTGAGAATTTCTTTGCTCTGGGCCTTTGATGCAGTCCTTTGACCTTGTGTGAATAACAATAACTTAGTAATAGGTGTTAAAAGACTTCCCAAAAAATGAAAGGGGAACTTTGTAAAGTGCAGAGTAACTACAACTACATTCTTACACAAGCGATACTTTAAAGACAAAAATCCACATCCTTCGTGTGTTGAAGGATAAGGCATTTTTGAACCTGTTCAGTTTAATCTCCATGAGCTACTTGCCAGGCAGTCATATCGGAACACTGCTGAAAAGAGAAATGTTAAGCTCCAGATGTCTGATATACTTCAAATGTTTGTCAAGAACTGAATTCACTGTTTTCTCACAGGGTTTAGAAAAATAACTTCATTTATCACAGTAAAGTTTCGATATTTGCACTGAATAAACTGGATATGGCTACTGCCATGTTATGAGGGTTCCTCTGTAATAACATGAACCACTTATATATGTATATATTTACTTGTTTGTTTATTCTTTTCACAGACACTACCTTTGGGGCTGGGAGATGGACAGCTTTTTACCTGGACTGATGGCCTGAAAAGGAAGGACTGGCATGATTATGAAAGCATTCAGAAAGATGCTATGCGTTCAGGTATACATGAGTTCAGAACAAATTGAAGTGGTTTGTTTACTCATTCTTTCTGTCTCTGTTTGTTCCTTTGAGTCCTTTAGGAGGCATTCCTAATAACTTTTTTTTGATTATAGCAATGTCACAAGGTCATCATGTCCTGAATTGAGAGGTCAAACCAAGCACAAATATCTTCTCTGAAAGTAGCCAAGTGACAATGAGTGTCCTGCTAGTAACTATATAATGATTGTACAACCAGCAAAAATGTTATCAACAAATTATTTTCCATGTTGAAGTCAGTTGTCAGACTGTGACCAAATAGAGTGTTGCTTTACAGAAGGACATATGTTACAAATATGGCCAAGTTGTCTTTAGATCAATGAACAAAACCTGAGTTCAATAACCTATAGTGCCAAGAGCCTTTGACACATCTACATTGTCAAATTCCAATCCTTTAGTCTTGCTAAAGCAACCTCATCTCATTCCGACAGTCTACAATTATTTTATAATGGCAGAAAATTGTGTTTGCAAATAGACTGAAGGACACTTTGTTGCAGTGAGTAATGTAATTTTAATGTACCTTCACATGCTGCATCCCCTACGTGCAGAGAGTATGGTTCGTGTTCCTCTTTCTGTCATCAGAGCATGTTCAGATTTGAGTTCTTCTTTTACAACATAATGTACAACTATTCAACATAAGATGAATTAAATTAGAAGGAAGGATGAGAAACAGCAGTTGAATTACACTTTAATCAGTGTTTCAAAGTCATTATTTTATAAAGGCCAATCTACTATTGTAAAACAAATTATGCTGTCTTGATCCCACTGTCTTGAGACAGCCAAAACCTCCCCCAAAATATCTCTATAACTGAATCTCGTTGACAGATTCATAAGACTTGGTAGGTACTTAATTTTGCAGGAGCCTGAGCTAGTAAAGTATTGCAAGTGTATGTTAATTTTTTAAGCTATTTTTCCCTTTCTCTTTTGAATCTTGATTACTTACTAAAGAAATTATCCTTTCCTCCCACATGTGCTTAGGAGGTAAAAAAGACAGGGAGGGGAAGAAAATTATTCTCGGCAATTTGGTAGTTGTCAGATCAATAATTGCTGTGTTCCAAATTGCTATATGTAAAGTGACAAATATGTAAGAGAGAATGTACAAAGTAATAGCAGCATGTGTGTGGAAACTTGCATATATGTGGAGAATATCATTGCTGATTGGAATGGACGTGCATGGATGCTTTGACAATGTACTTTTAATTTCTAAATATGGACCCCATATGTTTTGGACAATAACGGTAGTGTGGATAGATAGAAGGTAGGAGACTAGAGATAGTGGTGAAAGTAATCTCACCCCTAAAGAGTTACAGCTGTGCTAATTATCAAGCATTAAGAACAAGCCTGCCCTTAATAGGCCACAGCTGGATCCAGTTAAGAGGGGTATTATAAAAGAGCAGGTTGGCTGGTCGAGAGGGGAGATGGAGTTTGTTGGCTGTGCTGAGAAGGTGGAGTCAGTGCTATGAGGAGCTGCTCATGAGATATCATAGAGAAGGTATGAAACCTTTACAATAAGACAGCAACATGGTAGTATTTGTGATTGTCAGATGGCTAGCTTAAAGCATTGTCAATGTAATGCAAGCCATTGCATGTAGTCGGCTGAGAAACTGAAAAAAACATGTTATTTAGCTTTGTAGTTCCAGTCCTAAACCTAACATGATAACTGTAGTAGCATGTGAATATTATAAGGTATTCTGACTTATTTACATTTTTTTAGTTTTACCATTTGCTGAGTTTGACGTTTTAGAGATATCTTTTAAATAATTTATATTTTTCATCACTAGTCAATAGATGAAATTACCTTTTAGTGGTCTTCTCTTTGAAAATCACAATGTGGTAAATAAAAATGCAAAGCTAGAGCCTCTAAATGCACTCTTTTTGGATATACTATATAATTTTTCTTCCTAATAACATTAGCTGAAATACACTATTAGTTAAAAATCTATCTGAAAGCATGATGTGAAAGGGCTTCTCACGACATTTCAGAAAAGGCAGTTAATGCTTGTTGAAAAGAAGAAAGGAGTGAAGTATTTTTTAAATCCAATCTAACTGTTTATCTGTAAAGCTTACAATTTCCTAAGCACTGAGAATGTGGATTTCATAATTTCTAATTATAGAGAGGTACTAATTTCATGTAGTACTACTACTACTACTAGTAGTAGTTTCATGACTACTATTGTTTCACGGACAAATATTTTGATTACTTCTCATTCAACCAATTAAAACCTGTTTCTGGATTTCAATAGTCTTCCCTCTTGAAGTCAAGAGTAAGCCCTTTTGCAAGGCATGCAGAAGAAAAAGGTATTATTTCTATTTATTTTAAGTGTTTCTTACTTCACATTTTGTTAACATGGTGATGCTACTTGAGAAGGTACTTGAAAGGAAGGATGGAGAGTCAAGGCTTTAAATGTAGCCAGAACTTAATTTAAAAGCACTTTCAGAAGGCTTTGTAAAGACTTCCAAACCAGTTGTAACAATATTAGTTGGTTAATCTTGATAGAAAAATTCAAGAAAGGGAAATGCTGTTGGGTTGCAGAAGGTCTAATTGTTGGTGGAACAGGGAAGTTACCTATTTAGTTGACAGTTATCCAAGCCCTGATTTACGCAATGTCAGAAAGGAATATATAATGACTTAAATACACTTTTTATCATCTTATCAGTACAGAATAGATGTAGTGAAATGAAAATTAAGTTATTCAGTCAACCCAATCACTTCCATTCTTCTCTGAATATTACTGTCATTAGCTCAAAACTAGTGACTGAAATACAGCAAAAGGAAAGCAAAAGTTAACCCTAAAATAAAGAACAATTCTTAACAAAACAGTTGTGATAGATACTTTGGAAGGAAGGAAGGGAAAAAAAAGAAGTTTAATTGCTTCCATTTTCTAAAGTGAGCCATTAAGTCAATAACATATAACAATGGAGTGGGAGGGAACAAAATAAGCTAATCAGAGAAACTGACTTCATTGGAGTTTATAAGTCATGCCAGCTTTTTGACATGAAATCAGAATTTAAAATAAGACCTGTTTCTATTAATTTCTTTTCCTTTGGGAATACAACTGATGACATGCCTTGATGAATAATATACTTAATTTGCATTAAAAATATGAGAACTGTAAACAAATGCAAATCCTACATCTGTCAGTTTTTGTTTTGGTGACTAATAAACAATGTATTCTGTATATCAGAAGAATGGTCTTGCTTTGGGTTTCGGAGTGGTGCATGAACGCAGCCTGCGTAACAATGACCCCGGTGGCTCCCGGTGTGTGTTTTAGCCCAGCTACAGCAATGCCTGCTGTGTCAAATCCACCTGTATCTCCACAGAGGGTAGAGATCCTGGATGCTGAGGCTCCTGGCTTTGCCATGAATCAGTTACTGTAGTTGCCATTTCTTTTATCAGAGGCTTCCCTACTTCAGTTGTATATAGAGGACTCTCAGGACATTTCTACCAAGAGGTTAATTTCAGGGTCATGGCAGCTTCTGTGGTTCTGATAGCACTGGTTTCCCATGGTTTCTGTGCAGAACTAGGGGTCTGAGATCCCTCAATGCCCCCATCATAGATGAGATTCACAGGAGAGAGCCATGGAAGCCTAAGGTAGTGATTCAGAAGCATCCATGAGAAGACATGATGTTAGTTTCACCTCTATCTTTATGTCCTGGGTAGTGAGACTGGACGTCCTCAAAAATCAGTCAATATCATTGTTTCTTAATTTTTGAAAGTTATTTCATCTGTTTCACTCAAGAAATTCTCAGCTTTATCATCAATTACGAGTAGTAGCAGAAATTATGAATTACAGCTCTTCTCAGGCAAGAGGCAGGATTCATATGTGTGATTTCTGGGCTTTTAAAGAAGTGCAGATTGAATGTTTATGTTCAAGTACGGTGCTGTTTCTGATCATAACTTATTTCTAACTACTAGTGATAACTTTTCCAATGTAAAGTACTACAAAAGGGTAATAGATTGAATACAAAAAGAAAAAAACCAAGGTTTTATTTCTGAAAGCATCTAATCAATTATATCAGTGATATTAATAGCTGATAGATATATTTAGACTATATACTGCAAGTGGGTTTTGTTTTCAGTTTTTATTCTTTAAATGCAGTCTTTAATTTTTTCCCTTTATAATGCTTTGGAGGTATTTTTGTCTGATTGCATGTGTATGCTGAAATGATTACATTCTATGAGGTGGATTGAAAATTCAGTGTAATAAACTAATTTCTGAGAGAATGGTAAAATATAAGAAGCTGTGTTAATATAAATAAAAACCTTTGTCTTCAAAAGAAATCAGCTAAGGAGTAGAATAAGTAGCTGTCAATATTTTTATGCTTGACTCTTGAGCCATTTTGGTTTTGTCTGCTAATAAGATCTCAAAGGAAATACCTTTTAGAAGGTACTGTAGCACTGAGTGTCTATTCCAGCAGTTACTGAGCCATTTGCAGTCTTTGTTCCTCCTATTTGTACATTTAAATAGCATGTGGAAGCTTTCTGGGGAGGCAGGGAGGGAATGAAGGTTGTAATTCTTTCCTGTATTCAGTATTGTCTTTACCTTTCTTCTTCAAAATGTTACCTTGACTGGGAGAAGGGGATTTTAAAGACCTTGACCTTTATGTGCCTCAGTGCAGGCCTTTCATAGAGATTAGTTCTATAAACAAACAGACAGTATGTTTTATAGTTTTACAAACATTCATACAGATTAGTTTTATAAACAAGCTAAGCAGAGATATTGAAAAATAAGTGACCTGTACATGTTTGTGATGACAGTGGAAATAGATTGGAGCTCTGTGTTCTTGGGGTAGAATGTCAAAAGAAGGCAAAAGATATGAGCACTTTTGTACAGCAATAACAGGTAGTGAACAGCTGAAATACGACTTCAGTGGCACTTAAATTGTGCACTGGTGATGCTTTTCCATCACTTCTGCTCAAATATTTGGTTAATCCTTATAATAATTTTGAATAGTACCCATTCTTAAATTCAGAAGAACTTGTCAGTGCCAAAGCGTTTCTAGAAGATATGATACAGAATGATACAGAAAACAACATTGATTGCAATTCCCTATTTGCTATGAAAAAAATTAGCTCTGTGATACTTATCTATATAAAAGTAATAAAATTTGTGCAAGAAAATAAATGTATACTAAAATACTGATTTACTTATGCCATATTTCATGTGGAATTATGCACTGGAATTTTTTAAGCATTATATATTAAACAAGTTTACTAAATTTAATTTAGGTCTTTGAACTTGCAATTCCTTTAGAAGGAATTTGAGAATTTGCAGTATAATTGGAACTGTAGTGGTAGCCAAGGTCTCAATAAGCAGTCATAACTTAATTGTTCATAGCATTAATCATGAATATGCTTCATGCAGTTTACAATGTATTGTTTGTAAAAGAGAAAAATGTTCATCAGTTTATCTTAATGCAAGTCTAACATGATTAAAAAATTCTGAACAGTAATGTTAATCATGGCTTGTCAAGTAGAGAGCACATAAAGGATGTATAATATGAAAGATGGATGCAATCTTCTGCAGTTACATAAAGTGTTTCACATATTAAAATGCATTTGCACCATAAATAAAGTGCTGCAGACTGTGATCTGATTCTACCACTTGTAATGGTCTGGATGTCCTATTGAAAACAGTGAGATCAGCCTGGAGCTGGGTGCCAAGCATGATAAAACTATTATACTCTAAAATACTGATTTGGAAAGAGAAATTGTTTTTTTCACTAGTGCCTTCTTTAAAAGTTTAAACCCTGGTAGTTAGAAAATACAGTTTAATGTTTTGGTTTTTCATCACAAGGCCTTAAGGTTTTCTGTGGGTAACTATGGGCTGACGTCCTCAGATTGTGAAATGGCATATCACAGTATTATTTAAGCAGGAGCTTGGGTACATATTTTCACTGGCTCTCAAGTTACAACTTAAAACAGTTACACTGCAGAAGCTAGGAAGTGTAAGGCTACAGTTGTATAGAATTTGCCTCTGTCAGAAATCTCTGTGCATGCTAAAACTAACTCTTGCCACTTAAATCTACTCATAAAAACAGTGTATAGGTGGCTGTAAGTCAGAGCCAAGCTTGTATTTTAAAGCACAAAGTCTCTGTTGCCTTGGCCAGATATGAGGCCCTATTTGTGGCTGAAGTAAATGTGATTCTTTCCCTGTTCTTCCCTGTCCCCACCCCCTGCCACACACACACTTTGGAAACTCCTCAGTTAAACCATTTAAATGTAACTGGAAAGCTAATTTTTAAGAGCTACCAGGGTGACCAAGGAGGGGGAAGCAGAGTTGATAATATGACTTCTGTTATTTGGAACACTGAAAATTATCTTCTGCATGCTTTTCTGTGCTAGGACTTAGCATGTTGATTTTTACCTTAATAGGCAGGAAGAAAATTGCATTTCCAGAAACTTGGCAAGAACTATCTATTGACTCTCACTCTTATCAGTGATACATATTCTCAAATGAAACTAGTATCCAGAATTCAAGTGCTCTCCTAGAAAAATTATTAAAGTTGCTAGGTTGTCATCTTTCACTGTATTCTCATCTGTGTGGGGATATGAGGTTTCAAATCCTTAACACACCAAAGTTTACTCTCTAGTACCTTCTCCCATTGTATTTGAATGTTGATCTGAGTGCTTACACGATTTTAAAAAAGAAAGAAAGAAGCCAAAGCAAGAAGAAAATTTGAAAATTAAACAGTTGCCATCTGTGATAGTCCCAAGTATAGTATTTCTTCTTGTGTATAGCGGTGAAGACCTGTCTTGAGGGACTTGCATCAGTAATAGTGATCAAGAGCTGATATGGGTGAATGTGTTTAACAGACAATACTTGGGGATTTACTAGAGTTGCTGTCTTAAAAAAGAGGAAACCTGACTAGAAGTTTGTGTTTGGGGTTTATTTGGGAGGAAGGGTATGAGAGGACCTCTCAATTAAAATGGATCTTTTAATTTGGCATTTGCACTCTAGAATGATGGTTCATTTTTTGGCTGTTAAGACATCTTTCTCTTTGTGCTTAAACATTTTCAGGGCTCTCTAAGTAGTATTTAGTAGGAGTTCTTTGTAGGTACTTGGCTGTTTGGTTTTATGTATGGTTGTTTTTTAGAGAGAGAAATGTTCTGTGGTAATTCTGGAAAAGGAATTTTATCTGCATAGTCTTCAAAAACATGAGGCTCAGTTGCAGAGAGAGTTTGGAACAACCAGACAGCTTAGAGACCTTCGGGGTGGACCTGTCCGTGTATAAGGAGGAGGAGAGCTCTGTAGACCATCTAAATTGATCTTATTAGCTCTTGTGATGGGTGTAAAAATGATCAAGTTTGTCAGTTCAGGGCAATTATTGTTTGACTTAGTGCAACAAAGAAATATCTCTTAGTTTGCTGTGAAAACTCAAATACAGAGAAGGCAGCAGGAAGCAGGGGACATGGTTACATTCACAAGAACGTTTTTGGAGTCTTGTTTTCAGCCTTCTGGTCTTCAAGAAGCCAACAAGATGCTTGGATTCCTGAAAAAAATAAACTAATAAATAGCACCTGCTTTCCTGTTATAGCTCCTTTCTTTTGAGGATATGAATTAAGTTTGCAAGTACAAAAGTCTTGTATAGTTATCTCAATGCAGTTTATGACTGAAATATGTGTAAGGTGACTTTCTTTTCCTTTCTGTTTTCATTAAATAAGCTGACAGAGGAAATTTATTGGACTGGTGAGACCATTTGTCTGACATCCAGTGAATATATGTGAAAAGGCAGAGATGTATGATTATTTTGCTATAATTTGCTTTATAGACACTAGCTCATCAAATTATGCCCTGTAATCACTGCTTCTCAAGAAACAAAGCTACCTTTTGGACGGGATTGTGTAACACAAAGTTGTCTGCTCTGCGTGCTTGTAGTGAAGTGTTGTCTAGTGTTGCCCTCCTCCTAATATAAAGAAAGTAGGAAAAGAAATCACATTTCTAGGCATTTTGTTCTGCCAACCTGCGTAACAGTTCTACTGGCTACAAGGTAGAAAACGTTTTTGCCTTTTTTTTAGGCAATCTTGATTAAAAATTCTGCAGGTGATGTTGAAATGTGAATACTAAAACTTGCCAGGAGTTTCAGTGGAAAAATGCTCAGATTAAACAAAACATCAAGATAGATTTTTAAGTTTCATTATAGGTATTCTCAAAACATGGAAACAGTCTTTCTCTTGAAATTTCTCATGAAATGGTTTACATTTTTATATTTTCAAAAGATAGCTGAAGTAATTTCAGGTTACCCTGACCATTACTTCTGTTTTACATGCTGAGTAATTGGATAGCTTGTATGTGTTTTTGAAACTACTGTAAATATATATGAGGTTACTGGTACTTTTACTTGCTTATTGCATTTTTTTTCCCATGCTAGTTTATAAAAGATGTGACTGATCTGAAATACAGTGAATACAGGTGTGTAAAGTGGAGAAGGAGTAGTCTCCAGAGGACAAGTTGCAAACTCTCTAAAAGGATACTGATTCTGTTTTCCTCCCAGATCTTGAAAACTTCAAGGATGTTTTCATTGAGAGAATAATCTATTCCTAATATTGTCATACAAACAGAAAAGAAGCCTCTAAATAAATAACATTCGTTTATTTGGATTTTTTTCTGTATATTTTGTACCCAGCTTTAACTAAAATGGTTATACTGGAAAGAAATCCAAACTTCATATACCTCACAAAAAGAGTGCAAACTGTGAGTAAAGTTCTGGAGGGCTGACATTTTAATTAGCTGTTGTTAATGAGTAAGTTAAGCAAGTTACTAACATACTGCTGCTTCAGCCTGGTATTCAAATGACTTTTCCCCCTCAGTTTATACAATGAACAACTTTTTAAAATCTGTAATAAGCAGTGGTAAAGATCATGTTTTCATCTTTTTTCTTCTTTTTTGGACACTCCTGAAGTCATATATAGAGATTTAAAGACCCTGAGCATTTCTTGGCAATAAGATAATTTTTCACCAATTTGAGCATCTTTTACCCATGACAGCAGTTAGTGATTGATCTCTCCCTACCCATATCTCAACCCATAAGCCTTTTATTATATTTTGTCTCCACTGCCCAGCTGAGGAGGGGAGTGATGGAGTGGCTTTGGTGAGCACCTGGCATCCAGCCAGGGTCAAATGGCCACAGTAGAACATCAGTTCCTAATCCAGTCCAAGTTCTTTGTCGTAATTTCTCGTGCTATTGTAAAGGTGTTGGTTTACTACTTAAGCAGGTACAGGAAAAATTAAATATATGCAGAAACACTTTCTCAAAGTTAAATCATATGACATGCAGAGATGAATTAATAGCAAGAAAATAGACAAAGTGGGTTTTTTTCTTCTGTGGAGAATGTGAGGTGTGGTGATTTTTTATTTCTGCTTTTCTAGTGTTAAATTTACCTGACAAATTTAGTGGTGTAATTTCTGGTAATATATGTGAAACAAAAGCTACAATTAAAGTAAGTCTCTGATTTACATCCTATTCCTCTGTTACCTGTGGTTATGGACGGCTGTGAATCCTTGCTCTCTTAATATGGTTGGTAAAGATTTTTCTCCTCAAAAAATGGATTTATTGAGTGGCTCTTGATCATACAGCCATAAGTAGAATTCAGACTTATTGTGTGCTGCATAAATACATTATAAATCTGCATAATGGCCTTTAACTTTTTTTTTTAATTTTTTTCATTGAGAAAGAAATTTTTAGGGACTTTATTTATATACACCTTAAGTTTCGAGCTGTGTACATGTGAGACTTTGGGCTGGTACTTGACACTTTTTTTCTGTCTGTGAAAAAATTAGAAAGTATTGTTTTGGCTCATAACCAACATTTTTAACTTGAATGTCTATCCTTTATTAATATTTTTCAAGTTCTATAATTTATATAAGACTTGGGAAAAAAAATACTACAATTTAAAAATTTTGGCTTCCAAAATATTTTTTGTTTCTCTTAACACAGATATCATCATTTAAAAAAAATCAGAAAATACTTGTGGCTGAATCCAGACATCAGTTTTCAGTAAGCTATATTTTTCAGAAAAGTTCCCAGTGGACAAATTAGGTTCCAACTGAATTATGCATATCTATGGCCTTGGGATAAATGCTTAGTTATGTTCTGTAAATGATGAGTTGTTCTTTTGAATAGAAAGTATTTTAAACTAATTAGTTGAAAATCTGTTCAGATCCTGGCTGAAGGTGGTTCATGAAGTCTCCACTTCTGCCTCTGCATGATTCGACAGCATATACTGATTAGAAATTTCAGTTGACTTCAGGACAAGAAATTTGCTCAAATTTGTGTCAGGCATTTGAAAAATAGTTGGTGTTTTAGACTTACTCAGAAATATATGAATCGATGGGAGGGGAGGAAAAGGGCTGTGGAGAACTCTGCTGTGCTCAGAGCAGGTCAAGCATTAATTTTAGCTCTCCTTACCACGGGAATGTCCATCAGTTGAAAGGCTCTTTAAAATAAAGAATGCATTTTTAACCATTTTTAAAAACAATGCATTTAAAAATTAGTGATAAATGGCAATAGTAACAATTGCAGCATTAGTATCTTTCGTAAGAACAAGGAAAGGCAGTGGCTGGGAAGTGCAGTGATAGTGAATATACGGAGCAGTCAGTATATGTGATATAGAAAGCTTTCACAAGAGTAATGCCTAAAGAAAACATGAAAAAAAGAACAATATTGAGATTCGTAGTGCTGCTTTGGGTGTGACATAACAAAATGCATTTTATTCTAAGTAAAGCAAAAGGATTTAGGCAGGCTAGTCCCAAGAACATGGCATTACTTGTCTCAGTTTTTCATCTGGGTTTGTATTGCTTGCCTTGATGATAATTGTTGTATCTCTGAAATTGTAGGGGTGCCTGTTTTTTATACTATCCCTAGTAATTATTTGCAAACTCAGCTCATAATGTATAAATTGGAACAGACCTGAAAAAGCAATAAACCATTTCTGTACTACCTGAGAAACTTGCAAACGCTACTTGCTTATTGGCATTCTTCTCAGATTTACAGAAGGTATAAGCTTGTCCTTGTCACTGAGTCACCATGTGGGGAATCAGATGGCTTAGTTCTGCTTCTTGGGTCTGCCTCAAACTTTAACTGTGAATACTTACTATCTCCATATGTAAGAATGGTTATTTTGTATATATGTGTGTGTATGTATGTATATTTGTTGTTGCTGGTTTTTTGTGGGTGTTCATGGTTTGTTTTGTTTCTGGATTTTTTTGTAGGAGTCCTACAGGTTAAATCCAAATTTACAACTTTACAATTCAAATTTTCAATCCAAATTGTCACAACTCCCAGGTTGTGACAGCTCATGTGTTCTCTAGAGGATATACATCATAATGCTTCACGTACAAGAGTGACTACATTGTTGTACACTGTTGACTCTCACTCATTTTTTACAGGTTATTCCATCTTCTTCATGTGGCAGCCACAAAGTCAGGTTCTGGAGCTAGTTTAGGTTGAATTAACAAGAAAGAAAAAAAAAAAGATTCCATATTAAGAAATTTGTTCCATGGAACATCCCATTTTTTTCCTGTGATAGTGTAGGGTAAACAGCACATGGTTATAATGTCTTATAATGAGGAGAAATAGAGGAGCAGCAATAACTCATATGTTAATTACAGCTGTTATGACCCTATCATTTTGTATTTTAGGGTTTTCGGAAACACTATCTGTGCAACTCTAATTTTGCATTAATTTTGTGGATCTGTTTGGTTCCTGTACCTAACCCTGCTATGGACACTTTGATTTGAACTTTTTCAAGATATCAGCTTGACCATACACGTTAATTAGATAAGACTTTCTGGTATTAGATACTATTAGAATGCCATTCTTGACACATTTTGTATTACTGAATTCATTTAAGTATAGAAACAAGCACCTTACCATTAGTAGTAGATTTTTTTTTTTTTTCAGGTCATGTTCCACAGTAGATACTTTTTATCCTAGCAGGTCCTTGAGTTACTCACTGAAACTGCGAAGCCATTTTTATGGTTGAATTCTGTTTCTCACATGCTTGCTCATTCAGTGTCTGGCTCTGATTAATGGTCTACAGCCAGTCTAATGTTAAATGAAAAAAAAACATTCTGGTGGCTGTGGCATTTGGCGATAAGTAGTTAGACTAAATAGAAGATGCTCTGTGCATCCCTTGGCTACAGAGTTATGATTAGATTCAGCTCAGCCTGCAGAATACTATTGAGGATATTGCTTCTCGGCTGTAGTGATAGAGCAACTCATATCAAAATAGCATGTGTTGCTGCTTATCTTGCAGTGTACACTGTGGCATTCTAAACACACTGGACAAACTAAATAGTATGGTCTGTTTTTTTTCTTTTATTTTTGCTAGATTTATTAAAGTGTAAATGAGGGGTTAGAATGAGTCTTTCCACCCAGCAAGCCATTGTGGTACTTACTTGCAGCAAGATTTAAAAGCCATATCTTTTAAGAAAAATTCTGTTGCTTATTTTTGTGAAATGTTTATTGAAGCCTTTGGACAGTTCAGTTTTCAGGGTTCATACACAGTCATTCTTCTGCTAAAACAAAACAATCCCACTGGTTTACCTCATGATATATTTTAAAGCAATCACTTCCCTCAGACATATCCATGCTGTATTTTTATTCTGCAATGTTCATGTTGGAAATTTAGAGGCTGCATTTTTAATGTTTCAAATGAATGAAAAAGGGGAGGTGTACTTTAATATTTCATAAAGCACAGGCTGTAAGATTTAGAAATTAATTATTGATTAATTAATTAAAATGACTGATTAAAAAATGCACATGTTTAAGATGAACCACAGTTTCTTGTTTCTGTATCAATCATTTAATATTGGTTATTTGAAAGATACAGAACTGGATTTTTCTAATGGTTACCTGTGTAATGGCCTTTTTCTGCTACGACACAACTGCCAACAGTAAAGGCCAGGTTGCATTTTAAAGTGACATCTTGTAAAATGCCTAGATACCTGCAAGAATTAATCTCAAGAGCACTGAGCTAATTTTTTCTTCTTGCAAGTTAATTAACTCAACAAACAATATTTTATTCCTGATAAACAGGTAACATAAAAGAGCTAATTCCTGAAGTTATAATAATAGTTTTTCAATCCACTTTGTCAAGGCAACAGCTAGGCCATCTGATTTTTCCCCATTCCTGAGCCAAAGCTTGCCTTACTCATGGGAACTGTGGAGTCCTGTGAGGCAATGAGCCCCAGCTGAAGTTTCCAGAGCTTTGTGCTGTGGCCTGGGGCTTTTGACACTCTGCCAGATGTTGCTGTTGCTTGCTCCACTTGGTAGACTCAATTATTCTTCTGCTCACTGCCACTACTGCTCCTCATTTTTCTGCTGCTCGGCCTGACCCACTGTCATTTCGTATCATTTTCTCTTGTTTCTACTTTAAACAAATGTACACGAAATGCAGATATATACTTGATATATACAGAATATTGGTGATCAGCTTCTCCTGCTTCATGAAGTCTTAAAAAAAAATGTTGTCACATTTCTTCCTTGCAGTTTGACACAGATCATAACCTGAAGAGTTGGCCTATGCCTGTTAAGTCTGTGAAAATCTGGAAATTCTATTTAATACAGTTACAAAGCTGTAATTTACTCTTTTTTCCCACTTGGATGTTCTTTTTTATAAAAATACTTCTCAAACATCTGTAAAATAAGTGCATTTGAGAAGTTCCTATTTGTGCCTCTCATTTCCTCCCCTGGAAATGCTCTTCCTTTGCCTACTTCCTACCCACTCTGGGTTGAGGAATGGCAGAACACATCACTACTGTAGGTAGGGATTTCATTTTGTGTTTGTAACAGGTTCCTTTAATTTTTGTCTCATGTGAATGATAAGCAAAAAATACTCCAAAGATCCAACTACAGTACAATTTGAATGTACTCTTCTAAACATCTCTATACCACTTACCAAGGACAACATGATCCTTGGAGAAGAAAATCTGTATGTACTACATTTTATCTATGTTCAGATAAAATAGTAGGGACTTAAATGCTTTCTAACAAAAAACAGTGAATTTTTGATTGTTTTCTGTAATAGTTTGATATTGAAACTGAAATAAATTATATATTTATAAAGAAATAATTCTTCCTTGAAAATTTATTGTTCAGGACTTCCTTGACAATGTTTTTGCATAAGTAAGATTTGATTACTTCTGTAATGCTAAGAAAAAACCTTTTATATTGCCTCAGACCTTGATAGTTAGGTAATAAATAATTAGAAGTGTTGTAAATCTTACTATAGTGCCTTTTTAAGCTGCTACAAGGTAGAGATAAAATATTTTGAACAGATACTTTTGATCCTATTTCCATTGATGTAAAATCAGTTAAATTCCTTTCCCTATAATATAAATTAGGGTAATGAAATTGTGAAACTGAGTGAGATAGGCTGAGAAGTTTAGGAAAAGTAGAATAAACTTGAGGTAAATATACTCTAATTTCTGATGCAACTCTTATGGACTCTGAGGGGGCCTATAGTCAGTTCTCCTCCTAATTCTCATAGCATTCATAGAAATTTAAGGTTGGAATCCACCTTAATAAATGACCAGAGTTGTATCAGTCATCATTCTGAGGCATGTTACCATTTCTTGCCTGCCTATACGTGTTCCCTGGATTGCCTATTCCATTGTTTTACTACTCGCACAGTTAAAAAAAATGTTCTTTACTTTCAGTCTGAAAAGCTATTTTATATACATGTAAATATACACCTACACATTTTTTGAAAGCTGGGTACTTCCATTTGATAATAAGGAAATTAATGTGAAAAATGCAGTTTTAATTTTCTGTCTCAGTAACAAATTGTCAAAGATCATTCATGCATTTATTAAATTAAAATTTTCATCCATTTTATTGAAAATTAACATAAATGTGCAAAACCACAAAAGGCATTTGCTCAAAACAAGCAACTCCTTTTCTAACATGAAAGGAGAAGGTCATTTCTGCACCCTGCCCTCCTGTCTGTGAGGAAAAGGAAAAATAAGAAATACAATTATTTTTGTTAGTACTCAAATGGAAATTCACTTCCAAAAAAGCAGAATGTGCTGGTAGTTTGAGTTGCTAATCTGTATCTAAATAATATGAAGTTGATATCTGCAGTGAAAGATGGGAGACTTGTATAAAACTGTGCACTAGGAAAATTTCAGAAATTATGTAAAAGATACCACAGATTGCTTTAAACAGGGTTTTTGCCCTCTGACTTGGCCAGTTGCAATATCAGGGCTCAAAAAGGTTTTTTTTAATGAACATTTATGTGTCAAAATGAAGTAAGATCTCTGACTTAAGTATTTTTATTCTGTTCCTGATCTTTATTTTCCATTTTACTAATCACACTATTTCTTTGAGGCTGATGTGTGGCTGCATTCATTTGGAATTCATGTTTCTCTGTCTACCTTTGCTAAGAAATACAGTCACTCTCTCCTCGTGGGACTTCAGTTCTGTGTTGAAAGATGGCTCTAGGACAAGATTAAACATCTGTCCTCACTGTGAAAACTTTCATGAGAGAGGATGAGCTTGGAGCGTGTTTGATGAGCACAGCCGAACTGTGGTAGATTCTCAGTGGAATATTTGGAGATAATTCTTAATATGTATTTGAAAGAATGGCAGAATTAACTTAACCAAAATAATAAAATGCACTACAAGTAAGAAAACTTAATTATTTGTAGGTTTATATATTAAAATAAAGTCCTTATATGTACTAAAGCATTTAGCACATGGAGAATTCTTATTCCCCACTACTGGTTTAGGGTTAAAGGATGCTTGAATGCTTGAATTAAAGTCTGTGCTTAAATACTTCTGTGAATTATAGTGTTGAATTGGTATGGCTGTATAGTCATGCCTGAGTAAACTAATAGCAGTGAGTAGAAACAGTAAATAATTCAGTTTCTACACAGCTCTTCCCCACAGACACTGAATGGCTTATGTTCTTTATCCACTTGGTTTCCTGCGTTAAGATGTCAAGCAGTTACTTAACTTCTTAAACTTATATGGCAAAGCCAATCTTTTTTACCATGCCTGCTGAATTATAAATGAGGTTCATCTGATTTGTAAAAACAAAACCCCAAAAGAAAACCCAAAAGACCCTGCAATGAGAACCTGTTGCCACTTGATTTGTTGTTTATAGTTTTAAGCAAGGTCCCCTATCTATTGCATATAGAAGTAGTGCAGCACTCCTGTTGCATTTTCAAACTGATTTACAGTTGATCTATTTTGCAGTATAGAAGAGTATCCCTGTTCTATTTATAATTACAGTATCTGACAACTATACAATGTGGTTGATCCAGAGCCATTATTCTGCAATTAGATTTTTGTACTGAGTATACACAATGGTTTTTTTATTTTCTTCTTTCACCATAATCATCTTCCCTTTGAACCATCTGTTGAACCAGAGGGCTTATTCTCCTCCTGCTGTATCTGCATTATATATAAGCAGAAGATGCCTAACTGAGGTGTCCTTGAACTATCAGTTATCACAAGTTGCCAAGCATAGAACTGAAAATTTTTAGGGCTAGGTATACACTGTATGGTTTCCTAGGAGACTATAACATCCCTGAGCAGGGCTAAAAAAGCCTTATAGAGTCTGTAATACTTGGCCAAGCCATTACTTTATCTCGATGCTTTCAATATGCCATTACTTTATCTTGATGCCTTCAATATCTTACTCTATCTTTTTTTTTATGTGAATACCTATGGAGGATCATTTTAAGATGGTGTATTAGAACCCTTAAAATAACACAGTACTAAGCAATGTAGAGATGTTAACTCTAAAATCATCATAGTGCCTTGAGAGGAAAACCTAGCATATTTTCATGCTTCCTTACGTTGATTTCTGAAATTAAAAATCAGACTAATAATTCTGTAATCACAAAGGTAAGACGGCACTGTATGAATTAAACATTGCTCTGGGGCTTCCCATGCAGTGGAGCATTCTGATGGGATTTTTGGGCCCAGTGTTAGTGCTGGCTTGGTTTTATCCATCACATTTGGATGAGTCCCCTTTTAGATGTAAAGAGACAAAGAAATTCACCATTGGTTTTTTTACTCTCAGTTCCTACAGCACTTTTATAGCCTTGTTGAACTTTCTGTATTGCTGTTTTGCTTTCAGACAGAAGAGACAGTATAAGAGGGCTTACATCTGTCTGTCAATAGATTTAAAGTAGTCTTCTGTGCCCAGAAATTATACTTAAAATCATACTTAATCAGGGTCATTTTTATCAGTATTTTACTCTTCTTGCATTGTGGAATTTCCCCTTTTTATCCTGGCATATGGGTCCACCTCCAAACCAGTGTGCAGTGATGGAAATTACTGTCAGATCTGTAGGGAGGTGAATCAGTAACAGGAGAGTTTTCTGTGTTTATGATGTATTTTAATGCTGAGTAGGTTCATGCATGGCACTTTTCTCTATGAAGGGAATCCTTCAAGCCTAATGGTCACCCAGGAGTTGTGCTGAATTTTTTTTAATGCTTGTCTTCTGAGCTCTCTATTTTTTCCTTCCAAGGTTCCTGTTTTCATTAAGAATTTAAATGAAATTGTAAATATATGTACACATTTTGAAATTTAAAAATTACCATTTCAGCTGAAAAAAGTCTAAAATTGAGTCACTACAGTACCTTTAATTGCATATTCTGTGTTTTTAATGCCTTGTGCTTGTGCAGTGCAAAATAGGGCACTTACAGAGCCTTGCGGGCTTTAGGAATACCACTGGATGGTTCTCTCAGCCTCTGGTTCCTTTCCTTTTCATCCACTCCTGTAGCTGAGGATCACGTGCCCTTGATCACTTATTGAGTCCAGGTGATTAATTTCTCTATAAGAGCCCAGGTAAAAGGAGGTACTTTCTTCGGAAGAAGCCTGGTGGTAGAAGGACAGAGAGATTATAAACTGATCAATAAAATGTAAAGTAAAGCATATGTTCTTGAGAATCTGTGTAGGCTTGAAGGGTTTTGAAACTCTGAAGAGTACATCCTCTGCAAGAATGGGAAGAATAAAACTAGTTGAGAAGAATTGAAGGCTTTTATTTTTTGAGTTTCTTTCAAGTGCTTTTTTTTTGTTCTCTGCTCTCTTATTGGAAGAGGTAGAGGTATAATAGCCTGAGGTAAGTACTAAGCAAGCCAAATGACTGGTGATGAGAACTAACTTGGGAATAAAAAACTGGACTGAGAAGTCTGTGCTGTACTAGGGAACAAGCAGATAATTTCTTTGGGATAGCACAAAGTGAGCCGTTTCTGAAACCAGCTCCACAGTGCTGTGACATTAGAAACACTGAATACATCTGTCTTGTCCCTAGGAGTGCAAGGGTGTTCAAGGAGCCTAGAGCAAAACATCTGGTTTCCTTATTTTTTCTTCTGGAAGGTTGGACACCTTAAACCTCAGTGCTGAAATTGCATTCTGAAAACATGAGTGGGTCTTAGGTGTGCTCTAAGATAAAGTAAACTCAATAACCAGGTTTCTCATAGTGACTGAAAGGCATATTGCTGGAATTGATCCATTTGTTCCTAATTTTGCTATGGAAAAGAAAGGTCTTCGCTTAATTTGCAATTGAAATTTTTCTATGTAAAATGGCTTTAACCTGATTGTGTGTCTGGATAGAGGAAAGTTAGATGAATTGGGTGATTTTGTTTGTACCTACTTTCTGGTTTTGTACTGAAAATAACAGGAGTATTGCTAAAGACATTGCAAGAGATTCCTTTGAGATGTTCCAGGCACAGTGTACTAATTGAGGTTCACTATAACTTCTTTTTGTCTTTGTACTACATTTTTTACTGTCAGTTTGACATAAATAATTGTTTTGTTTTGTTATAGGGAAAGGTGAACATGGGAAACCATACCCTCTTACAGAGGAAGACCATGATGATTCTGCTTATAGGGAAAATGGCTTCAACATATTTGTTAGCAACAACATAGCCCTGGAACGATCCCTGCCAGACATCCGACACCCTAAGTATGTAAACTCTTTCCTGGACTATTTAATTTTTAAGATTTTTATCTTTGCATTTATCTAAATAAGTTGTTTTCCAGGAAGGTAAAAAATAGACAGTCAACAAAAACTAATCATTTCATTTTATAGGAAGTGGAAAATTTACCACTGTTGCTAAATAATTTGCTCTTTTTAAAGTGACTTCTTATCTGATTAGTTACACATCAAGAATTTAAAAGGCCTTTTTTCATTATAGAATGATTTTTATTAAATTTCTGTGTAGTGAGTTGGGCTTAAAAGCATTCACAAAACTTCTCCTGTTCTCATTTGGTTAATAGCTGCAGATCTTTGGGCTGGGGAGCGGAATGACAACTTGTATATAGTTTTTGGCTGTGATTGCAGAGTGTTTCTTCTGTTTTGTTGCATAAAAATTTAAAGCAATGCAATAGCTGCTGAGTGCTGATACATCAGCTGATTTATGCTGTGTAGAATTGTGTAAAAACAGAATATGAATGATGAGCAGGCAGAATTTGGGGGCACTGGATGTGATATTGTTCCCCAAAGCATTAATACAACACAGAGAAATGGGATTAAGGTTATTCTGGAAAATAACCACTGAGTTAAAATCATCATCCAGCAAACCTGGCTTGCTTTTCATGTTAATTTTGGCTCCTTTATGCAAAAAGTATGGGACAGGAAGAGGGGCACTATTGCCATTGTAGACTCCAGGGTCTTGTTCTCTAGAGTCATTCTGAATCTGAACTCTGAAGAGGGGGCTGATTTGATTTGTCTCCTTACCTGATATTTTCCTGCTCTTTTAATTGGATGTTATGCAACTACTATATGGCAGAAAGGTGAGACAAAACTAATTGTCCCCATGACTATGTTTTTATTTCCCTGCAGATACAATTCTCTCTCTTATACAAAGACTCATGTTAAGATATCATTCCACTTCTTATTTTGATGTGAAATGTTGTCAGAAAACAGAGCTGCACTTTAGAGCTTGACAGAAGTTCTCATTGCAGGGAGAAGAGAAACATCATGGCAACTAACACATTTTTATGTCAAATGTGCAACTGTCTTTTTCAAAGAATTAATAGTTTATAAATATTTGCATAGTAAGAGTTTAAAAAAAGAAATTCACAGCAGAGGAATTAACCTTTTTTAGAGATGTTTCTAATTGTTGATTGCCTAATGTAATTGTTGCATTGTTTTGAGGAAAAAAACCCTGTTTCTCTCTTTTGTAAGCAATATATTAGGGTTGTTTGCATAGGATTAAGTAAAAAGAAATATATTTTTATAACAAGCTGTATGTTTTATATACATTCTTTGCTTTATGCTTTGACAAATCAGCTGAAATTATATAATGAGTGCTTCCAAGAAGTTTGAGTTAAAATGTACAGCTGTATAGCATTGAACCTGTGGTAGATTACAATGTTGGTATAATAAATGTGTTTATCAAGTAACCTTCTCTGTTAATAAAACTGCAGAGGATAAAATGACTAGACACAAAAGGAAGCTGTCAGATTTGTCATCCCTTTGCACTTTTGTAAATTGGTCTTTTGGCAACTTCTTTCTCACCTGCTGCTGTCCTCACAGTCCCTGGCATTTCCATGCATGTCCCCAGAAGCGATGTGTTGTCAGAAGTGACATGGTAGGAAGAAGTCAGTGCCACACCAGGCTGTCTCTGCCCTCTTTTCCCCAGCACAAATTTTTTTCTGACTTGCACCTCAGTGTCTCATTTGGGAAGCTTGTATCCTTAGGTGCCTGCTTTGGTTCCATGTTCTGACTCAGCCAGGTTCCTGTGGCCTTCAGTGAAATCTCGTGTGGTGGGTGTTTTAGTAGTGTCCTGACTGAACTGACTGGAGTCATGGCCTCCTAACCTTCCTTGTGTTAAACACGCACAATACAAGTAGCCCATTAGTTAATTGACTGTATCACTTACTCTCTAAAGTTAAAGAGAAAAAATGTTCTTGTGCTATAATTGCCTACTAACTAGTGCATCAATTAAGGTGACAAGGCTGGGCTCAATACTTTTGATGGCTATGCCTTGAAGCAAGTGTATTTCTTGAACTTCCAAGAGATAGAGAAGTCTGACAATACTTTCTGACCTACTGTTAGAAACAAGCACATCTCTTGGCTGCTGTGTGTTAAATATGGCCAGTCTCAAACTGCGCTTCACTTTCGAAAATGTCTCCTCTCTTCAGAAGTGTGTGTGAAATTTGAAGTAGTTCACATGTCATTGTGCTGGTTATGGCTGGGGTAGAGTTAGTTTTCTTTATGAATTTGCTTGTCATCCATGCTAGAGTTGGGGGCTAAACCGTGGCAGTAATAGAGTTGCTTTCAGACAAACTATTGGAAAATTATGTAATTTCTGTCTTGAGAAAAGGGTGCTCTTCAGTAACATTATAGCAGATAAATCAGGTGTGGTATAGCAGGCAGGTCTACCTTGGGCCAGCTTTTGAACATTTTAAAGTGTTTGGCTTTGTGGAGCTTCTAAGTGCTTTGAGGCCTTTAGCTGTCATCTTATGCAAGTTTATGGGAGATGCTAGTATTATAAATTTTGAGTTTTGATCCTCTGTCTCTATTTAGTGTATTCCATTTGCACAGGAAAAATGGTTATCTTCTGCTGAAGATGTATTTCCAGACAAAAGTATTTTTTCTGTGATATGTTTTATTGAACCAAATAGAATAGTTTTATGGCCATTAGTAGAGAAAATCCACAAAAATTAGCCTTCAAATGCAACAAAACTGAGTTGCAAATGCTGTAATTTCAATAAAAACTTAAAACAGCAGCTGAAATAGTTTCTACATTCTTCCAAAATAACTTCAAAAATATTATATTCCAAAGTCAAACCAAAGAAATTTGAAGAACCACTTACAAGTGTTTGATTTTTTGGGAAGTATGCAAAGACAGCAGAAAAAACTTGTTCTTTTTAATCCAAATAAAGTTTCTTTTTCTGGGTTTCTTTGGAATTTGGGCTTAGGACTTTCAAATAACACCTTCTGCAGGGGAATGGATAGAACTAAACAAATGCTTAGATGATTGAGCTAATCAGAAATTCAGGTTTTCAGATGTGTTTAATAATACTCTTTTGTTTTTTCCTGTGATATTTATAACACTTCAGCGAGATGTTATGATTGATTCTTCTTTCCCTTTTAAGACAGCAAAATGTGTGTACTGCAAAATAGCTGTGTAATGAAATGAAACATTTAACTTCTATTCTAAGGCTGACTTGACCTTTTCTGCATCTTTAATATGTTTTATTGCATCCTTCTAATATCTCCCATGCTTTTTTTCTGTCTCTCATAGCAGTGCTCAAAGAATATTTTTTTCCATTTCTGAGTGGTCTTTGATGTCTTGTTTCTATTCCACTCTTGTGTGAAAGCCTTGGCTCAATGGGTGCTAAGCTACAGTAGCTAATTTTCTGTTCTCTGCCCACAGTCACCCATGTCTTTAAGTTTAAACAAAGAAACAATCAAACAAAACAACTTCTTTTTTCCCCCCCTAATTCTAAATAACAATCTAAAAGAGGCTTATCACATCAATTTATTTGGTTTTGCGACTGATTTAATGAAAATAAGAGTTCTGGTCACCCAAAGTGAAAGGTAACATTGAGTTTTGGGTAGCATTGAGAGAAAGCAATGAAAAATTAATATTTAGGGGTTGGAAATTCTATACCAATATAAGAAATATTTCAAACCCACAAGAAGAGTGTTTTCATTCACTTCTGTTTTCACCTGCTTTGTGCCACGTTGTGTAGTCTAGAATGCAACAAACCTGCTAATGCTAGGGAAAAAATTGGCAGTATTATTTTCTATTGTAGAAAGAGAAATGCTACTTATTCTAATGCTGAATGTACCAGTTGAAATTAATTCTTATCTTCTCCACATTATCAAATATTCTGCTGTTCATACCAGCTTTGTTCAAACAAACAAAACTGAATCTGACTTGCATTTTGAATAGTGCTCTAAACGTGATTTTAATGAGACTTGGGGGAAGGACTGCAATCATCTAGTCTGAACAGTGAATATAAATTTTGTGACCTATCCTGTTTCAAGCTCCTAAGTCTTTTTCTACTAGACAATAAATTTTTTTAAGCTTTTCATTATTGACTCAAGGAATTCAAGTTAGTCCCTGATACTAATACATTTTCAAGCTTTATAATTTAAAATATTTTGGTTTGTGTATCTTAATTTCAACAGCAGGTCTCCTTTTATCTAAAATTTGTAGATTAATTGCTGATAACCATATCCTGCAGCGTGTCAAGCACAGCATTGCAAGCAAGGCAAGGGAGGGGATTGCTCTGTGGATCCTGCGCTGTGCAGCCTCACTTTGAGTCCTGTGTACAGTACCACAATGTAAGAGGGATAAAAAAGCTACTGGAGAGCATCCAGAGGAGTATCATGAAGATGAAGGATGTACAGGTGAAGCTGTATGAGCTGTGGCTGATGTCACTTGGTCTGTTCAGCCTGGAGGAGGCAGAGTGGGGATCTCATTGCAGTCTGCCTCGGGAGGGAAAGAAAAAGGGCAGGCACTGATCTCTTCTGTGGTTACCAGTGGCAAGAGCCTAAGAAAGGGCACAAAGCTTTTCAGGGGAGGTTTAGGTTGCATATTAGATCAAAGGTGTTTTTTTACTCAGAGGGTGATCAGGCACTGGTTCAGGCTCCCCACATAAGTGGTCACAGCACCAAGCCTGACAGAGTTCAAGAAGTGTTTGGAAAATGCTCTAAGACAAGTGGTGTAATTCTTGGAGTTGTCCTTTGCAGGGCCTTGATGATCCTTGTGAATCCCTTCCAGCTCAAGCTATTCTATGATTTTATGTCTTGGGTAGTCTTAGATCAGATGTGCAAATACTCTCCAGCTTACCTGGAGTAATCTGTCACAAAAAATCTTGTCCTTTTAAGGTTTTCCTGGGCATAGATAGATTCATTGGGTAATTAAATTCTTAACATTCTTCTTGTACACTAAAATTGTCCAACCTGATTCTTGTAATGTCTGGTTTTTAGCCTGTATGCGCTGGAGTCAGTGTTTCCAGCCCCATTCTGTTGGTCTTGCTGTTGATGTGTGAAGTTCTGGCCCTTCACTGTCACTCCCAGCAATATTCCTTTTTAGAAGTCTGAACTATGCTCATTTTTCTTAGGCATTAATTTTTTCACAACCCTCAGAAGAAATGCATTTTCATAATCAAAGAAATGAGAGTGTTTAGCTGAGGGCTGGTTACATCTTCTGTGTCCTGAACAGTAATGAGGTTTTATTTTTTTCTAATAACAAAACCAAATTTCATTCCATGGGTTCTGCATAACTGAAACTCTCCTTTTCAGTAGCAGAAGCTGAGAGAGTGCCTGAATGGTTCTCTCTCAAAACATTTGAATGCAATGTGGTTGCTCTCCATTGTATTTTTAAAAGAGGCTAAAATGAATATGTAATGGGATTTCTCCAGGCAGTATGTTTTTTTGATTGGCTCTATTTTTGTGTTTCTTTAGAGTAGTTGCAGAGTTAACAGAGTTGGAGTTGCTCTTAATCTATGTTTTAGTACACTTTGCAGAGAGTTCTAGTATTACTAAACACGTGAGAAACTGATATAGTTAGATATATAGGCAGGCAGTAACACATATCTGAATCCCCTAAAAAAAATAATTATTTAATTGTATTTAGTTACTTTCTTTTTATAAATACAGTGCATTTGTCGCAATCTACCCTATGTATTATGTAAACTAAAATTTAAGAGTTTGTCTTTCATCCAATGCTCCAAGATAAATCCTAGTTAATTCCCTCTGCAGTCTGTCATCTTAAAGACAGGCTTGGGTTGTCCTGCCTTACAAAAAAAAAAAAGAAAAAAAAATTAGACTAACCATTTAAGTATGCTGAACTTACAAATATTTAATAAGTCTTATGGAAGTGATTGGTTATTTCTGTTGATCTTCTGTTGAATTTTTGATCATGTGGTGGAAGAAACAAAGACGGTAGAAGGCTTTTTCTAGTTCTCATTCATTTTGAGGAATCAGAAATGTCTTCAGACACACATATACATTGCATTGCTTCATATTGCTGATTACTCGTATTAATTTAATTTATCTGGCCTCAGAGAAACCTGTTGAAACTCAAGGTGTGCTTTCAGTGGGTAGTGGAAAAGCTAGAGATTGTTGCTCTGCTTTTCAAACTCTTTTGTGTAGTTGCTGAATAATGCAGTGAAAGTGAAAAGTTGTGGTCCAAAATACAGTCAGCAGTGTCCCCATTTCCAAGCCCGACCAGATTGTTCTCTGCAATTGCTTCAGGGCATCCCATTTGAAGTGCAGCTCCTCAAAACAGGATCAGGAATATTTTATACCAAAAGAAACCTATGGCTTTCTGTCTCTGCCATGCCTGCTGTCACTTTCTCTGCAGGATATGTATTGATAGGAACAAATAACCTGGAATAATTCCCAAGTGCTTTCTGGGTGCTTGTGTGTCTTTTTTTTTTTTAGGGCAGCAACAGCAAAAATATGGCTGAAGATTGATGATTCCTCTTCTCTCCTTTTATTGAGAAATAGGCTGCAGTGTTAAATAGGCCAGTGAGGAGAGACCAAGCCTGATGGGAATATTTCTGTTTACTGAAAATTATTTGATAAAAGAAATAATCTGTTTATACACATGGAGAGAAGTAGTTCTTGTGTATTTAGATGCCTTGCATGTTACTTAGACTCCAGTAAATCCTCCCACACTGCTGAGAAAATACCAAGCTGCAGTAAACATAACTGTGAAATCTAAACTTAATAGGGACAGGAATTCTGAAGAATATTTACCCTCTAGCCAGTTCTGTACATCTGGGATAGCCAAGTCTATTAGCATTTGGCAGTGGTTAAAGCTTAAACTTTTAACTGTCAAATAATACAATAGTAAAATTGGAAAGTACATCCAGCTTTTCTGTGGAATGTGGGATATTCTGGGGTTTTGAAGTTCATAGATGATAGTGATGATATATGTTGTTAATATAGTAGTTTTATGAAGAGCCTCAGTACACCTTGCCTCAGTAGGGTTGTACATTCTTGCCAGTACATTCTCAATGGCAACACAATTAGCTGTTGCACCTCATGTAATAAGGACAGCAGATGTGCAGCAGTGCTGGAACAGAAAAACAACTTCTATTTTGCCTGATTTGATTGTGAGTAAGCTTCTTGACCTCCAGTTTTCTGAAGGCTGTGCTGGCCACAGGATGTGGTAGTAGGCATGGGAATTTACTGAGCTTGTTGGCACACGTGGTCCATGAGGCCCAGCAGCTTTTTCACAGCATTTGTTCCCTTGTTAACCAGCTGTGATTTCAGTATTCCAAACACTGGTCAGACCCAGTACTGCCTTGCCCATTATCTCTTCTTTTGTGTACAGGTGGTCGTGTTGAGAGGTGTAAGCCTGACCACATATTGCAGTGAAAAGGGAGGTGAAGTGATGTAGGTAGATCACAGAAAGACTGTCTTTGAAAATTAAGTATTTTATGCTTAAATAAACTGGACATAGTAAGTCCATGGGCCTGAGGGATGAATGCTGAGGGAACTGATGTCTGTTTGAGGCTCCTCTCAATGGCCTTTGAATGATCACAGCAATTGAGAGAAGTACCTGAGGACTGATGCAAAACTGGGAGGAGTGACTGAGCTTTTAGAGGGTTCCTAGAAACCTATGGAGTGCCTTTGGAATATAAGGGCAAGTGGTAGTAAGATAACTAGGATTTCTGGAGTGGAAATATAAAGGGTAATTGAATGTCACAGGTTGTTTTTTTTCCTGAAGTAGTGTGCTTTAAAATGCACTTTGAAGTGAAAAGACCTGAATTCTAATCCTGTTTCTTCTTCAGCCATGAAAATGACCTTAGACTCAAAATAGAAGGTTTTTATTGATGGTCTTTTTATCGAGGTCTGCCTTACTTGTGAGAGATAATCAGATAAGTATGCTGGGATTGAATGAATGAATTTTAACTAGATTTTTTTTGAGACAAGATCAGAGAAATAACAAAGTGTTTTGAGGGTGTTTGCTTGTGTATGTATTAAATAAATTGCTCTGATGTTATTTTTGAATTTTTAGGTAATAAAGTGCAAGGTTTAAGCTAAAATATAATTAGAGTACTAGGATGCCTTCTTATGTGCACTGGCTAATGAGGAATTTTGAGATAGTATAAAATGACTACATGTATTACTCCCAAGATTTAATACATATGGTGAGTAGATAAGTTTCTTAAAATATATTAATGATTTTTTAAAATTTATAACATCTTTCCTTAAGTGATGAGGATTTTATAAGTCACTGTATCATCAACATGTTTTATGTCAATATAGTTTCTCTGACTCTTAGGCTCTTCCCTTGGTAAGAGGAACTTTTCAGTTTGAAGGACAAAGCAAGGCAAACTCAGACTTTGATTTCTTCAGAGACAGAGCGTGCTACTGAAGAAACTGTACATGACAGGCCAAAATGAGGTGATTTGACATAAAGTAACAAGCACCTAATTCAGCTCCATAAATGCTGATGAATTCCATGCTGAGGGAAGTCTACATAGAGCACAGAACTTTGCCTCCTTAGTTCCCAAGACATGTTCATAGTGCATTTAATAGCAATTTCACAAACAATTTCTACTGTGCAATTTATTTTTCTTCTTTTTCATGAAAATCCTACTTATGTTTTGGTGGAGGTTTATTTGTTCTAGTAAAGTGTTTTGACATTTATTGAGGCCCATACCCTGTAATGCCTGCTTGCTTCCCAGCTGTGAGTCACTGTGAAAATAAAGATTACTTTCCCTGCCATCAACTCACACCCAAGCTAATTTTACAGCCTTGTCAAATAGCAGGAGAAATTACTAGTTATCACTACTTAATCAGGCTCAGCTGACAAGACTAGATTGGAACAGAAACATGGTGTGACTGAAGCTTGTTGCTGTAAATTGAATACTTTGACATGCTAGGACAATTACTATGTAAATTTCACTGGGAAATGTTTTGTTCTGGTAGCTTATAGAGGTCGTATCAGTACCTGGGGGCTCAGTGGATGCTGTGGTTTCTTTTAATAAAGGCAAAGAAAAGGTCAGATCTGAAAAAGCAGCTTAGTTAGGAGAGCGAGAGCTGACAAAGCCATTGGGGGACGGTTGAAAATATCTTTCTGTTTTGCTTTAACTTTCTCTGGTACTTCCTATAAGAGGAGAAAATTAGAGGTGGGCTACTTTTTTGATCCAGAAACTGCAGTAGTAGGCTGCTACCTTATTTCCTAAATCCAGCAAAGGCATGTCTGTGAGACACTTAACTTCTCCTATGTTATTATCTCTCAAGGCAATTTTCAAGGCTGTTGATGTGTTTGGAAGGCACAGAGCCTGGTAACTGAGCACTGCATTGCTGGTGGTATCCCTTAGCCTGTATAAAACATTGCTGATATGTCTCCAGGGTCAAGCAAATTGCTGCTTTATGAATCAGCTTTTGCTGTCAAATGACTGGAATGGTGCCAGCACGGCTCTCTTTCTCGTTATTTTAGAAGCCTATATTCTTTCATTTTGCCTTCTACAGAGGCAGTGTGTTTCTGCATCTTTCTGTTAACTGGGAAGCTGTAAAGGGGGATGATTTGGAAGTTCTGCATCTTTTTTTAAGCTCAGGTGATGAGGACCTTTTTTTCCCCCCAAATATAAAGTTATCAGGGAAGCAAACAGAACTTGTCTTATTCCTTTAATAAAAAAATGCTATTATTTGTGCCTAGTAAAGTAGGCTAAACCTACAAAATGAAATCCTAACAGTCTTAGGATTCTTAGCAGTGAATAAGAAAGAAGTGTAATTATAACTTCTTCTCACTACTCTTTTTATGAATAGTCATCCTTTCAGGTTGTATTTTAAAGGTGCCTCCTGCAGATAGCTTCATGGTGTTTCTGGGACAGTTTTTTTTCCTTCCTTAGGCAGGTTAATATTTCAGAAATAGAGGAACCTCCTGCTATTTTCTTAACCTTCTGAAAGTCTCCCTGCAGCTTTGAAGCCAACTCTAAAATTGTTTTGCGCAGAAACTTGGTTTTGATTCTTGTTTCAACCCTGCAGAAGAATTCTGTATCTCAAAGGAAAAAATTAGTCGATATTGAGTGTTTTAAAGTAAGTTAAAGAGTGTGTCTGTGTGTTGTTTCTATGAATAAGCCTTTAACTCCTGGATCCAAGCGCCCAACTCCAAAACCAAACTGTAGGAGCCTCATGCACAGCTGGTGAAAAGTTCTATTTTGTCAATTATGTGTATTTAAAATTTTTACTGTATAAATTATTTTCAAATAAATTCTACCTTTTTTAAGTAATTGGGTTTCCAAAACAGTAATGAATTACAAAATTGAATCACACATATGATTAGTACTTAATTATGTTTCTAGTAGAAGGGAGAGAGGAAGGAGATTCTTCAGACAGAGATTGATTTTCAAAGCAGTAAATACAACTTGACAGTGTGGAAACAGCTTTTGGACTGGTAGATCAGGCCTCTGTTTGTAAAATTCTCATCCAGAAGTCTCTGAGGGACTAATTTAATCATGTAGGGATATTCTTTGAACGGAAATACCAGATATTAAGTTCGGAAATGTCATGGAAAGAGACTAAACTGATCGAGGAGAGCAATATTTGAAAGCATAATTCAAAGTTCATAACTTTTGATTCATTATAATCTTGAAAATGACGTTGTATCTAACTAATCAGCATATTCATAATTTGATGCCAGTTTTTGGTTGTTTGGTTTGGGTTTTTTTTACATAGGTGTTGCCATTTATAAAATATTTTTTTGCAAAGTCTACATTGCTAGTGTTATTTAATAATTTCTGAGTATTTGTGCAGTGGCAATGCATAATGCCTCTTTCATTAAATTCACATTGCTCCAAATGGTAATGTCAGAGCAAGTGAATGCAGGTGTGTGCTACTTAACTGGCAGGATGACTGTTGTTTATCGTGGTTATTTTCTTGCTAAGAATCTACCAAGACATTTCAGGTGTAACACAGAAGTTATCCTGAGACTTAAGGCTTCAGTAAATAAGCGTGAAGAAATCTATTATTTATGCCAAGAAATTTTCAGTTTTTCAACTGTGGGTGCTGAACCTCTTATTCAGCATTGTTCCATGATTAAGTGCTAGTGTACTGCACTAAAATATCTTGTGTTTCAATGTAATGAAAGAGGCATCTTCAGGAAAGCTTCTGTTGCACGTTACTAAGGCCAATCTGTAGTATTCTGTTAAGATTATGGAGAAAATGCTTCTGAGTAGGAGCCCTTCAGTACTTTCAATTGTCAGGTTCTTCACCCCCTTGAATAGTATTCCTGCCATGAGTCCTAGATGTATGCTGCTGCTTCTTCATCCCCTTTTTTCCCTCCCAGCTTGTTGATCCAGGCATTTGGATAGTGCCCTCTAGAGATAAATGACCTTGCTTTCCAAAGAGCTTAAAATAATATCTTTTGATGCCAGACATTTATTTGTTTGGAAAAGTACAACCAAAAGGTGAGTAGTTACTTGACTGAACTATTCCTGAAGAGTTGTGCATTTCTGAGTGTCTAGGATGAATGCCTTATAGTGTTAAAATGGGGGCAAGGCAGCTGCAGATTTGGCTGCCACCTGGAAATCACTTTATAAGACTTTAAAAGAATGGAAAACAGAGCAGTACAAGAGAGTGATCAACTAATACAACAAAAACTGTACAAGGAAGAAGAGAATTAAAGCAGCAGGGGGCCTGGGGAAAGAGTAACTCTATTATTTATTATGGTGTATTTGTTTGCTAATGAAACATGTGCATTTTGTTTGTGAATTACAACTATGAATCTTTGATTAAGCATAAGTTTAAAAGTTTATATTCCATAAGCATAAGTACACTCGACAGATGCTGGATCAATGTTGTTCAAGGTTCTATGGCTGTTGATAAAGTTGTGGCTGTTGATTTGTTGCTATCTTAATATGTAGCCTTTAACTTATTCTTGTGAGTTGCCTTATAAAGTTGTACAGCTGTTGATATTGTCAATATTCTAGAGATATAAGTATCGAGGTTACTGATTATATATAATGTAAATTTGGGTAATGATATGTAACAGAGGTTTGGGTAAATATTTCAGAAGTGTAAGGGTTTCTGATGATATGTAATGTAAGTTTGGGAACAAATCAAGGTAAGCACAAACACATTCCAAAGTTAAATAGAAATTACACAAAAGATGATTGTACTGGGTTTACTATCTTTTGCAAAGGGCCCTGCAAAAGATAGAAAACACAGCATTCGTTTAACTCATTCTTGTGAGTTAATCTTTGATTAGGCAATTAGGCATAGATCTAAAGATTTTGATGATAAGTACTCTGTGAATTTAGAGAATGAATCAAGTCTATACTGTGAAAAAGCAAAACTGAATTAGAATTTAGAGATATATTTTCACTGTGACAGAAGTCTAAGTAACTTTGTAATTAAAAGACAAGGGGGCATTGTGGATAGATAGAAGGTAGGAGAATAGAGACAGTGGTGAAGGTAATCTCACCCCTAAGGAGTTACAGCTGTGCCAATTGTCAAGCATTAAGAACAAGCCTGCCCTTAATAGGCCACAGCTGGATCCAATTAAGAGGGGTATTGTAAAAGAGCAGGTTGCCTGGTGGAGATGTAAGATGGAGTTTGTTGGCTGTGCTGAGAGGACGAAGGAGTCAGTGCTGTGAGGAGCTGCTCGTGAGATATCACTGAGAAGGTATGAAACCTTTGCAACAAGATGGTAACAGTGCCTTGTGTAAAAATACAGAAATTTAAACTATACACTTTAAATTTTAAGAGCTCACCTAGAGACCACAGTGGCATCCTCTTCCCTGTTTGCCTGTATGACAGGACCAGCATGTAGAAGCAAATTATTTTGGTTTAATAGTTAACTTGCTGTATGGAATAATGCTTTTCCCCTTGTTTTGTGTGGTCAAATGTGTCACTGTGGAACTCAGCAATAAAATGGATTCCCTGTCAATAAGGAAGGTATTGGTGAGGGATTCCATAAGATGAACAGTAGTACAGGCAGCATGGACTAAACTCTGAAGGCCTCTACCTTGTACAGCTCTTGAGAGTAGAGCTGGCAAGTTACTTGCATATGATGAGACTGTGTGGTGAAAGGACAAGGGAGATAACATGCTCATACATTGCTGGATTCCAGTCTTGGCTGTGAAATGGGCAAGCTGTTTAAATTCCCCAGCCTAGTCTGGCAGTCTGTAGAGCTAGGAACAATCCCCAGTTCACCCTCTGGAGAAGACTGGAGGCCTGGCTCTGTTCAGTTAGGATGAGGCACAGGATGTGCAGATGCTTACTGCTACGCTGCACTGGGTGCTGATGGTGTGGCATGGCACATGCCTAGAGGTGCAAGCAAAGAGGTGAGCTGAGCTGACTGATCAGGATTTCTTGGAATAATTTGTGGAAGACAGCATCAAACCTTGAGCATTTAAGCCTCCAGTTCTGTAAATGATCACTTAACCAGCCACTGATGAGGAGGCTGCATTAGTCCTGTAGCTGAGGAAGACGTAGTGTGAGGTTTCTGAGCAAAGTGAATGAATGGTGCCTCAAATACTAACCATTAAAAATATTGCTGGACTGAGCTATTTGGTTATCTGAAGAAACACAAGTATGGAGGTAAGGATAAAAGTGAGGAAAAGTATAATGAAAACAGTGGAATACTTGTCAAATAATGTGTTCTTAGCATCCTTAAGTATTTATCCTCTTAGCAGTATGGGAATGATGAGCATACATATGTAGCCAGGGCTGATTACAGAAAACACTTTCATGGAAATTATAGTGATCAAAGCCAAAGTGAAAAATCAGTTCAGTATACTAATTTCAGGTAGACTGATTTAGTTTTCTACCCTCAATCCCAAAATTATAAAGTATCATGGCAAGTTTTTCTTCTGAAACTTTGTGTGTGTTCATACTAATATATATCTCATTCAAATAAGCCATTTCATAATATATGTGTAGAATGAGTTAACAGAGTCAAATAACCTGTCTTCATCATCATTTGCCATTTAAATCAGTCTTGTTAGTGCAGAGTCCTCATGTTATTTTAAAAGTTAATCCAGTTTAAAATGTCACTAAGGCAAAAAACTAGTCCTGATAGAGACAGGCTAAAAATAGCAAATAAGTTCCTATAAAAATTATTTTGAAAGACCTACTATTTGTATTAATTTTTCAATTCCCCAGTGATTTTTTCTTTTTTAATTCCGTAATTAGAATATGATGTGACACTAAAGCTCTACAGTAATATTCTTGCCTTTATCAGTTGAGCTAAGATTTCATAATTAAGAGGAGATCTTAAAGTAATGTTGATTACTTTACTGACATCAGCTACATTGCAGTATTTTCTACGCTGAGTTACATCTTGGAGCAAACCCTTGCTTCACTGCGACTGGCTGAACTGCCTATCTATCCATCTTAAATCTACTAACCTTTTTTGAGTACTGATTTTAGGATTTATTTCCAGGCCTTTATAGATTTTCTATAACTTCAAGCCTCAATGAAAGTCATTGTGCTCTTTGGGGACTTTATTCTGCCATTCAAACCATCTGAATGATACTTACTGTCCACATAAAGCCTACATTCACCTAGTGTGCAAGTAATTTTCAGTGTCTTTATGAGAAGGATGACAACTGGAGTTCATGTGTGCAAGTACTATAATTTACTAAATTGATACAAGTTTGACTGAATTTTCCACCAAAATTTTTATGGTCTGGGTAGAATATTATTTTACTCAGTAGTGTTTTAAATATTTCTGTAGGTAGTCAGTTCACTTTTGTTTTACCATAATTTAGACAGTTTTACCTAATGTGTATGTGGCTATGGTAGTCTTTTATACATAGCATTTTTCCTTTCTAAAGCAAACCTTGCTTTATTTTTTATTTTAGTAAATTTTGGTAAGATTGCATTCTTCAGGAAATATGGAAGAAGCTTGAATTGCAATTTCTCATTTCTTTGGAGACTCAAGAATTTTCTTTTTAAAACAAAAAGCAACATCTATAGCTTCTAAGTAGTCTTTTTTGCAGCCAGGGTGTTGGAATCACTGCTAAAACTCAGGATATGAAGAAGCACACTTGTGGACTTGGAACAAATTGTGCATGCATTATATGTTTATTCTCATGAAAATACATAGCTTTTAGTATTGGATGGTACATCCAGTGTCTCAGCTGTGGAGGTCTAACTGCATCTTTGTTGCAGTTTGTGATCATTTCTGATCATTACAGCTGTTCCTCAGGTCTGTCCTGCAGCCCATCAGAGCACAGAGCTAGCTGCCCTCTGCTATGGACAGTGTTGAGTAGAACTTGAAATAAAATGGATTTCATGTAAGGCGTTTTAAAACAGTCATCTTCTCTTGCTGCTAGAGTCTCGTGCCAAGAGAACCAGGGGCAAAAAATGAGCAGAATTCCACTTGCTGAAGAAAGGCAAGTAAAGCACTGCTGTGAAACCTAGCAGAAAACCATGAATTTTAAGGCTTCATTTCTGTGAATTTGAAATCTGGCCATTTTTTTTTTTATAAAAGCACAAAAAGGATATTGTGATAGTGTGTGTCTTTTGCTGGAAATCAATTAACGTATAGCCTTTGCCATATACCTTTACAATGGCAATCAAAAGTAAATGTAAATGAGGATTAAAGGTCAAAGTTGAATGATGGAGAAATGTTAAGAAAGTGATAGATGCTTTCATCTTGTAAGTGTGGCTCTGTTTTAGATCAATTTGTTCAGCAGGAAGAATAGAATAGTTGTAGACTAAATCCATCAATGTTACTTCTCAGCACCTTAGCATAATGCAATTACTCTGAAACTGTCAATGAGGATATCCAAATCCAGTGATCCACCCCATCCTTACACACATAAGGTTGCAATATTAACCATGCAAATTTCAGTACAACTGCTTTCAAAAGGTATCTTGTTATACTGGAGGGGTGACTTGTTAAAAAAGAAAGTGTTTGGATGTTTTGGGTATTTTTTCCTCTTTAGAAGTAGTTAGTCTTATATATATGAAGTTCTTTTGCTTGGGTTTTTTGGTTTTTTTGGCTTGGTTTTATGGAGATGGAAACTTACTACTTTTGAGATCATATTTATTGGGGGTCAAAAATGCTGAAGGAAAAACTTTTGCTTTCAAATAGCGTGAGAGTTCCTCTATGTCTGTTAGTTGCATTTGTTCAGGTCCAAGAAGCATCACTGTTGACAAACTGCTGCCAACAATAGGTGTTGGTTTTGGTAGGTGGCTCTCTTCATTTGCCATCTGAAACAGCTATGTATTAATAATGGGCTTCATTTGTTGTACTTCTTCCTACAGATGCTGAAAAAACCAAAATTCTACTAAATTCTTTTGCTGCAGTGGATTTTCTTTTTCGCACAAAACATTTAAATATACACACTTGGACTTTCCTGTCACTAGATAATGAGCACTGCTTTTCCCAGAACTTCATTATTGCAAAGCATCTGTCCATTTTCCAATGTTCATGTATGTTTTACCAGTAAGCTGCTTACTACAATGTTTCCACAGTGCTTATTTCAGAAAATGGCTTGTCATTAAATTAATTCTCACTGTGTTTTAGGAAGGAAAGTCTGAACTGCAAATTTAAATCATATTTTTTCATGAAGTATCTAAAACCTAATTCGTTTATTTGTAGCTACATAACAGTTAATCTTTTGCAAATACAACTATAGTAGCTATGAGTTTTTATTATTTTTTTGGAGCATTTAATCAGTGTGGTAGCTGTGTAGTGTATTGGTAAATACTGATTTCTAAGTGACATTTATACAGAGGAAATGCAAATATATGTAAATCAAAACTATATTTTGTAGTTTTTGATATGCATAGTTACACTTTCTGACGAGGAGCAAAGACACCTACACTTTTTTTTAACCCTAGAATTTGCAGGGCTCAACTTTTAATTTTGTTTGTTTATTGCAAAGCTGACAGGTTTCTGCTCTAGGGATACCTTTATCAGGATAGGGCTTTCTTTTGAGGAATGAGAAATCATTCAGTTAGTTTGTCCCCAGAGGTGAAAATGCCAGGCTTTGTTAACAACAGAGGAATGTGTCCCTTTTTTCTTTTTTTCAACAAAAATGAAAGTTGCAATCCCATCGGTTGCAGTAATCTAAACATTTGTCATAAAATATTTTTTGATATTAGGAGACACTGATTTGCATGGCCATTATTTACTTTTGAGTGTTATGTTTTTTTTCATTCTGAAGTATGTAAACAACTCAATATAGAAAACAGGTTAAGCACTGATATTCCATAGCTGCTGTGTAATTAAGATGTTGAATGTACAGTGCTTTCCTTTCAAAGATGAAAGCTTGTTTACATTTCCTTGTTTACAAGTCTGCACTTCCCAAATTGTATATTGTTTTATCTCTATACTTAGTAGGAGCAGTCATTTTGAATCTGTCTATGGGAAGTTGGAGTTGTATGTGTGGATGTTGTTTTTCATATTGTAAGCTCATATGACTCAGGATAATATTGAATTGTTTTCTAGAGTTTATCTCCTTGTAGACCAAATGATCATTTCAGATTTAGGTTCATATTATGCTTCAGAATGCTTTTTGATAAGAGGATTTGGTTTTTGGAAATGATGTCATGGAAGATGTCATCTGTCATACTTCAGGAAAAAGTTTTCAGTGAAGGAAAATAATTCCAGTCAATTTTATTTTTTTCACTTATTCCACTTAAATTTTGTCATTGTTCCAATTTATTTAGTGTAGTAAGCAATGTGATTTAAACAATCCAGCTATTTTCACATGAAAAGACTACTTAATTGCACTGTTGAATTTTATGCCAGAAGCCATGTTGGTTGAATGGCCCAAATGGATGGCAAGATATGCCAACTCAGATTTTCAGTAGGCTTATACAATATATTATTATTATTATTTCCTTGCCTCTGCAGCTGTAAGCACAAGGTGTACTTGGAAGCACTACCAAACACGAGCATCATCATCCCGTTTCATAACGAGGGCTGGACTTCGCTCTTGCGCACGATCCACAGCATCATCAACCGCACTCCAGACAGCCTGATCGCAGAGATCATTCTGGTGGATGACTTCAGTGACAGAGGTAAGGCCCGGATGGTTTTGTTTTAACTTGAAATTTATAGTGCAGTGTGGTCCAGAGAGAAGCTAAAGGGACGCAAAAACAACCTTGAAGAACCCTTTGCTTGTTAGCAGGAATAAACATTTATAAGATGCTTTTGTTTTGCTTGGCATGAATGCTGAAATTCATGTCAAAGGGAAGAGAGACTGTCAACTGTTAATTAGGCTTTATTAATGTTGTATTTTGAATGTTATTACTGAAATACTGCAAATTTTAGTATTTCCTCATCTTTTCCCTTTTACTCTGAAAATACATCAACTTTGACCATTTTAGATGCAACTCATTAGCTTTTGATCCTGGAATTTTATTGAGCTAGGCAGATTCACATACTAGTACAAAAGAGCCATACCGAGAAATGAGGCGCTTTTGAATGAAATGTGAAAAAAAATGCTTTGGAATAGTTGATCAAAATTTACATTGTATATATATAGAGTAAAATTAAGAAAATGTCAATCACTTAATGTCTTATGCTACGATTACTTCTTGAATGCAACAGAAAAAAATAACGCCTCAAATTCTTTAAATGAATTTTAGCAGTTCTTTAGGTAAAATTCCTCCATGATAAGGATATAGAGCTAGGAAGATGGGTTGTTTTTTTTTTTTTTTCAAATTTTAGTTCATCTCTTAGAAGTTTAAGCATGAAGACCTTTGACTTCAGTTTTAAAGGCTAGGTTTTCTGTTGAAACATCAGTTGCTGGTGTGCAAGTTAGCTTTGTTCTGAGTATACTGATAGCAAAAGAGAGAATTGTAATCTTTGCTAATGTTCTACTTAAAAGCTTTATCTCAGCTAGGAACTTAGAGGAGCAGATTTCTGACCTACTGTTTTAAGAAGCCCCTGGGTGAGTGAGAGAAATATTAGTAGAGCACTGCAGTAGCAGAAACATTTTTGTAAGATTTTTTTTAAACTTGATATTTCAGGTTTTAGAAAGATAAATGCTCCACACATCTATCTTGCCCTTTCATATCTGCTGGTTTACTTGCAATATGTCCTTTGATGAACTGCCTCCCGATCTGTAATGCAATTTAAGTGAAATTGTAAAGTGAGTGCAGTTCTAACTATTCTATGTTTATGAAATCTAGACCACAGATGAAAGTTTTGGAAATCAGACCTGTAAAGCAGCACACCCAGGCTGTTTCTGCAGGCTAACAATTTCCTAGCAGTAAACAACTCAAAGGGAAGTATTGTAAGTTGTTTTTATGAAGTATTTGAAAAGTAAAAAAGCTGGTTTTCATTTTCTCCCCCTCTTTTTTTTTTTTTCTTTTTGGCTGAAATAGCAGCTATTGAGGCTGTGCTTGCTCAATATGGTAATCCTGTAGCACTTTTTAATGAAGAATATAATTGCTACTGTTGATGCATTTTAAAAGATGCTAGTGTTTTGTAAAGCTTATCTACTTTTTGGTAGATAAGCTTTGGTATCTACTTAGGTTTTGAGAAGAAGAATTAATGCCAGTAAACAGGCTCTTGCTCTTTCTTGCATGCTCTTAGTTTCTGCTGATTGCTGAAAGTAATATTATTGCTATAACACTATAAAAATCTCCATAGTCTTCTTCATTTCCAGTTATATAAAGCTGTATATGACTTTTCAGTGGAACAGTTTTCGGCTGGAAGAAGTGGCTCATATAGCATAGGAACGTTTAACAAAAATGTTTAATATAGGTTTGAAAAACTGAAAGAAATCTACAAAGCAGACTTACATGAAGCTGGACCTAGCACTATGGTAGCAGTAAAATTATTTACTTCTGTTTATTGGTATTATTAAAACAAAGTTCAGAAATGTGAATGGTTGCCAGTTTTGAACATATTGAGTACTGTATGCTTGAAGACAGATAACACGACAAAAATCTGCTGCAGTCTCTACTCTGAATTCAGTAACATTGACTTTGAGGTCAGATGAATCATTTTGGTACACCTGAGGTTGCTTTAATTCTTGTATTTGTGATCCTCTAAACTTTACTTAACTAAGACTATATTGTGTTTTCTTGTGCTCTTTTTTCTCTTCTGTAAGGTGGTCACACATAATAGAGTTAGATTATTTTAAGAAAATGCTGACTGATACCTAGCTCTGTCCCCTCCCAGTTCATAAAATAACCTGATTTTAACAAGTGGCAGATTATTTTACCCTTTAGTTGCCTTTCTGAGATTAATAGGAGTAAAGCAGTAAAAAAGATACTGAAACAAGATTAGGCAAAAAATAAAGTTTGTACGTTCAGATGTCAGAACTCACAGAATCATTGCAAGTAAAGTTTACTGCTGTGTTGAGGCAGTATAGTGATTAGTGATAAATTCATATCCCTTTTCCTTATTGTATAATTTCTTCATTAAGCTGCAGGTACCATATAGCTGACAAATGGCTATTATTTTGTGAAATCAGTTATATCTTATTAAAGTGAGTAAATACATTATTAATGTGTATACTATTCTTGTTCCATAACTTCATATTAAAAGGGGAGAGTTTTCTGTTAGCAATCTAAACATCATGTGTAGATAGTCAAAAGTGAAAATTAAGTATTTCAGTAACAATGATATTTTAAAAATAGTGATTAAACGTCAAACACTTTTCTCTAAAGTTTTCCGTTAATCCCGCTGTTCCTTTTTACAAACATCTAGGAAGTTAGGAAAAGTCAGTTCATATTAGAAGCAGTAAATGAGAAAAAGAAGAAATTTGAAAGCTGTGTAAAAGTTTTCCAAAAAAAGGCTCCAGCATTTTTCTTTCTTTTTAACTAATGCCAGTATAAATACTGAAATGCACCGAATAAAACATTTGATAATAAATGATGAAAATGTTTTACTGAGCAGCTCAATACCAGGAGTTTGCTAGTTCATCTGTAGAATAACTTGTATGCCTTCATTTTATTCATATGCACTCCTTTGGCTTTTATGATTAAAACCTAAATCTTTAGATAGTTCATGCATAATATGCTGCATAAATTATGACATTTAGATATTACAAAAGGACAGCTGCACGTCTTTAAATATCAATATAATGCAGACTAAAGGCTTGGTATTATGAGGGAGGTAAGGAAATGTTATGAAAAATGAAAGTGCAATATTTGGTTATGGACAGAAGTAATATAAAAAACTACATGAATATTACAAGTTATCTGTGACAGAAGGAAATGTAGATTTAAATACAGGTACACAGTTGCAAGGTTTCTTTATTAATGTAATTTAGAGAGAGTGTTTGTTTTTAAAAATGGTGAACCAATAGGTAGGAGAAAAATGTCTGATTTAGTGGAACTCTATTTCAGAAAAATACCAGCTTTGATTTATATTGTAAATGCAAATGGAAGAATGTTGGTGTACTAGTGAGATGAAAGGGGACTCAATCTGAAGTTTGTAGGTGCTCCAATAAATGTAAAAGAAATACATTGTCACTTAACAAGCACTATAAAACAGAGGAAAATAATAGGCTTCTACTTAGCTTGCCTTAGAAAGCTACAATAAGAGTACATTTTAATAATGTACATAATTTTACATTCTGAAGTGTGCAAAGTGTTTCTGGTTTTGTGATGGATGTGGGGCTGCAAATCAAGTACCTGATTTGTAAAAGCCCTGTATTTCAAACTCAAAGACCTATCAGTTTCAGTGGAACCCACCACAGAAAATCAACCTTTATATTGGAGATACCAGCACTCCTTTGCATAATTATCTGCAGTGGCTTTGTGTGCAGCTCAAGTTTGGTAATTCTGATTTCTGGGAAATGAGCCTTGTTGAACGTGGCTTTTTTTTCTGGGAAGGTTTTGGGGTTTGTGTGAAGGTTGTCTGAAATGGAAGGTGGGGAGGATTGGTTTGCAGGTTTGATGCTAAAGATTGGGTGTTTCTTGTTGACATAGTTTGCTCTGAAGTCAGTCTGCCAGCAGACAGGTATCTGAAAATGGGTAAGAAGCAGAATATGGGCAACAGTTTTAAAGGAAAGGGCAAAATGAAAAAGAAAGCAAGTTTTCATTGGCTCAGTTATGGAACAGCTTGCATTTACAGAGGAATACTAAAAAATCTAAGTAATGTTTTAAAACTTTGGGGAAACATAGATTTGCATAATTCATTAGTTAAACAGTTCATGTAAGTTGCTAACATATGATATATTTGTATATCAACTTTTATTTCTTTTTATGTTTTAATTATTTTATTATCATAGTCAGACTTGTAAACTGTTGATAAGACAGTACACGCCCATGAATGTAAAGTTGATTTACAGAGGATTTTGGCTTTACCCTGTAGTTCTTGAACCAGTACAGCATCTATTATAAGAAAAAATTAACAATGCCATAGCGAACAATAAATTTATTAGCAGTAACAATTATTTGGCAGTATTTTAGTTTGAAAAAAAGATGTGCCAATGGAAAAAAAAGAATTTGAAAACTTAGCCTACAGCTTCTTCCTCAGCTAGTTCCTATCACTGGCAATGAACTGTTTTTTGGTAGAAAATGACAAACTAGGAAGTTTTCCTTCATGTTGAGGAGCCAGCCCCTTCTCATGTTGCTGTCTATTATCTTCTCCTGTATCTGTCCCCTTGCTTAGGTCTGTTTTCTGCATTTATTTGAGAGTATCATGGTGTCTCCTGTCAGGTACCATATGGTTTGTGTCAGACCTCTGAATAGGCCAGTTTAATAACATGGAAGTCAGTGTGCAAAAGCAACTTGTAATTACTTTGTCAGAGCTGTAGCTGGTCAGTGAGCTTCAGTGCCAGTAATTGGTTTTTTTCTGTGAACATGGAAGATGACCTGGTGTATGACTGGGGTTTTTTAAACTGTAGTTCTGTAACTACATTGGTCATATTATACAATAATGGTAGAGTAAGGTAAGAGAGTTTGTGCTAAAAGCAGAGCAACTCTACCAGACTATCATATTGCACCACCTTCCACTGTAGGAACACGTGCTATTTCATGAAGTTGAAATTCCCTCTATTTTGTTTGTACACAGTTTATGTAACACGTCATTGAAATTCAAATGTATGGATGCTTGGCTTCAGATCATGGCTAGATGTAACTTTCTGGTTAAATGGAAGGGAAAGTTTTCTATTGTATGAATGAATGTCTTGTCATAGGAGAGCTCTGCTGCAGACAGAAAGTGTCAGTATGATGAAAGATCGTGTCTCCAAAAATTGCAATGTTAGGTATAGCTCATGTAAGACGTTATTTGTGAGGAAGGAAGGGTAAATATACACAAATCTGGTAGGTTTGTAGACAAATTAATTATACCTGAAGCATGCAGCCTTACCAGCTGAGAAGCCTGTTGCAGCAGTCAAGTAATTATACAAAGCTAAAGAGAGAAGTTTTCTGCTTAGTGAAGAATTTGTAGTGGCTTTGCCCTTGCTTAATGCAGCATCCTGGAAGCCAGAATGATCCCAGCCACTTGAGTTGGACTGTTTGTTTCGCTGATGGTATGAGCAGGAAAATACTCTTGGAGCAGAGTTTAACACGGCAAGGTTTTCAAGTTATGTTGACATTAATATTAACATATTACTGCATCATGTGTGCTACAGCATAAAAAAAAGATTTTATCTTTTAACCCTATATGAATGTCAGCCTCATATTTTAAAGCTATTTTAAAAAAAGGAAAAGGCCAAATAGAAAATGAAACCAATTCTATTTCAAGATGTCTGTATTGACTGGAAATCTAACGAAATACAGGATTTACATTTTTATACTTGTGATATTGAGCTATAAAATGCTTTTTTCATTCCCTCTACAATGCACTCAGTTACTTGAATTTCATGAAACTTGGACTTGCTTCTGGTCAAAATACTATCACTGTAAAAAGTGCAACTTAAAACATATCTGTGCGTAGGTTGCAGTAAACTAACTTGAATCTGTAATACCAAGTTTTCTGTTCTTCACTCTACATTCTCAGTTTTGATAATTTAACATTATAAATTCTGATATGGGTTTTTCTTCTGAAATTAGAGTACAAGATTTTACCTTCAGCTGCTTGATGTACTTCGCAGTAGTAGTTTCATTACTGAATGGATTTGACTTGACAGAATGGCTTTATCAGTAATAAAAGAAAGGGTTGGCCTGAGGTTGGTGGGGGTTCAGCTCTGAAGAACAATGGTCATTTTGAAAGCAACTGCAGCTCATCTCAAAATGCATTTCACTTGCTAGAGTAAAAGTATTGTCATGTTGTGGGAAGAGTTTCAAATAACTGAAGTTTTACGCTTTACCTACACAGAATTGGCAATGTGTCTGCATTGGGATGAATTTAGGGGTATCTCCCACATCCCAATTCTGCCTGCACTCAGGGAACTGAAATACAACTCGGCTGTAAAAATTAAAACTCCAGTGATGAAAATATTAATATGAAAACAAATTCTTACTTTTCACATAGTTGTTCAAACCGGTTATAACAGATAAGTAATTTCACTTTTGAGTACGTGTAGAGTCAGAATAACAAGTTATTGTTTCTACAAGCTCTATATTGGTCAGTCTACCTTTAGTTGCCCACCCTATGAAATGCTTGCTGGGTGTGTATCATGCCTCCATACTGCATCCCTTTTGTTTATGAACATGTGAAGAATTCTTGAGATGGGAACCAATGAGCAGCCTGCACTTAGTAAGTTCCTGTTCTCTGGGTGTCAGCATCTAAAACTGTTATACCGTGCTTGTTTCGAGTGTGGTTCATGAGATACCTGCAGTAAATCTGGTTTTCAAACAGTATAGTTACTGAGTGATTTTGAAATAATAGAAGCACATTTATTCATGTGGCAAATTTTTCTACTGTGCATCTAAGCATTGGTTTACACTTCCTTAGGGTGAAATTGAATTATGGCTGAAATGACATTATTTTAAAATTCCTCATGTGGAATACTCAAGTTTGATCTTGTAAACAGGAAGGAAAATTTCTAACTCTGCGTAAACATAGGTATCTACATTGGCTTTTCTCTGAAACATAAGCTGTTTACTTTCCACTTGAAAAAGCATTATTACATGGCAGAAATAGATTAAACAACTTAACAAGAGACTTGAACAATTAGCTCACAATTGTCTTCTTCAGCTTCAGTTAATGAGCAATGGAAAAGAAGCACATTAGTTTTGGAAAAATTTGACAAGATATTGTTCTTACACATTTCCTTATATTTCTTCCTAAGTTTCTTTTTAACTTCTTATTTCTTTTTATAAGCTTTAAGAATTTTTTTGTCTTACTTGCATTAGGCAATTCTTAACTAGTATTCCAAATTTATTACTTCCACAACTTCACTGAGTAGTGTAATGGAGATGCTAACTAATTTTTACATCTTCAAATGATATATCCCCTGAATAATCACAGTTAAAACCTGCAGACAGGTGATGTAGGATGGAAGCTGAAGTCTGTTGCTTTGGATTTATCCAAATATTCCATCTGATCAAATTCAAACTGATAAATGTTTCTTTTCTTGGTGGTGCTTTGTTATTAGGAATTGGGAGAACAGGCCTAAGGTCTTATAAAGTATTGTTTTTTCATAAGCTAATCAACTAGATTTTTCTGTAGTATCAAGAGAAAGGATTCTTGCCAAATACTAGTTGTCTATTATTTTGAAAATTTCCTTTAATTTAAAATTGAAATTTATTCATGATCCTTTTCATGCATGACTGTTGCTTCAATGTTATCTTTAAATAACTCATTATCTTCTCATTGTACACAGAAAGAGATTGCAACTTCCAGTTTGAAAGTTCATTGAAGTTTAATAAAGTGTGACAAGCTTTTGAATTGACATCCTAGTAGTATTTCCAAAAATGGTAGTTTGTTACAGTCAAGGTTGCCTTAATTGCAACTTTTGAGTTCATGTAATTAGACTTTAAAAATATATTTCACCTTTCCTGAATGTAGACTTTACTTGTAATCATCAAGCAAAATAACATCCTTAAAGAATAGGCAATAGTATTGTCCCCAGCTACTACATTTTATGCATCTTAAAGAAAATAATTCCAGAAAATGTTTTACTACATTTTCCTGTTTTATAAATGTATTTTGTCCTGTCCTTTTCTCCTGTTTGAAAATCATGGGTGAGCCTGAAACCTGCTAATATTCTAAATATATTATCAATAACATAAGAAGTTGTTTTCCTGTTCATTCACAGGTACTGAGCGTCACATAAGGTAAGAGGGAAAAAGACTGTGGATGGTATAGGAAAAGCTGTGAAATTATCAAAGCAAGAAATTATGATTGTTACTCCTAAGAGAGTTTTGAACCCAAAATTCTGGTATTAAGACACTGTGTTTTAGTAAAAGATCTGTAAAAGTCTTTGCAGTCAGATATGGGGTATAAATAGTTTCTAATAATTTCCCTGGGAGATGAGTGGGAGAATATTGATTTGGTTGTGAACTAAATGCCTTTCTTTTGTTTTTTTTTCCCCCAAACTACATGCCTTTGTCTTTTCTAGACTGATTCTTACATGTAGGATTGCTAGCAAGTGTTTAGTTTACAAATCTTGACACATCCTAAAGAAAGATGAAAAATCCTGTAATGAGATTAGCAGATGAATGCCTTCAAAGCTTTATAGATAAAGAACAAAGGTTTGTCCCGCCCTACTTGTTTTTTGGTAACCCTGACAAAATCAAACACATTTAAAGAGTTCTAGTAGGTATTCTGACCTTGCTTCACTGATGGAGTAAAACAGTTAATAATTTCCATTCAAGTTCTGGTGTATTCTATTTCTGTGAAAGTAAATGAATAAGCAACAACAACAAAAAAAAAAGCTTATAGAATACTTTCTTAGACTATTGAGTACTGAAATTCATTTATATTAATTTCATCTTGATGCTTTTCTTTTGAGGTAACCCAGTACATAATTTGATAGTATTTGTTTCTGATGAATCTTTCCTGGATAATGGCAAGCAGTTCTCATCATTTTAATTTATTTATTCTGAATAAATGGAGGCCCTGTTGCCAAAAGCATCTATTTGTTTAGTGTTGTATATGTTTATGCAGATTTTTATTTTGTGCAGTCAAAAATCAAAAGTTGTACTTAATGCATGTCTTGTTCATTGCTCTGTGCATCTTCAATGTCTCACAGGAAGCATTTGTGACATATGGAATTGTCTAGTTACAAATCTTCTTGTACAGAAATGCAATCATAATTTTGATTAACTTGAAAAGGAATGTTGTTGCTCTCAGAAATCTCTATCCAGACGTTCAGTCAGCTTTGGGGGCTTTTCTGTGTGTGCTGATTTCCCAAATTGAGCTCATGCATCTTTCAGACAGATGGGCAATTTTATGAAGCTTATAAATGGCTGAAAGCTTTAATGGCTCTGTCATGCGCAGTTTGTTTTTTAAATGCTACTGATTTGTGAAAAAAGCATTAATAAGTTGTATTGAGTAATTAGATTTATTTTAATAGGACTGGGTCAAACTGTGTTTTCTAAATTAAAATAAGTTCCATCTGCCATGGGAAATTTTGGTGAAGAAGAATGACAGAAGCAAAGCATGATTTGCTACATGCAAAGAACTTTTAGCATTCTCCTCTGCCTTCTCAAGTTACAGATATAAACTCATGGTATTGGGATAGTGATTTTTTCCCCCCACTTTTTACCCACTTGTATGTTTATGCATTATGAGAGCAGGTACACACTTTGGTTTTGGTGGCTTTACAGGACTGCTGCATAATTGAGACAGCAGAGCACAGAGGCAAACAAATATGTGGATTTCATTTATGGTCAGTGACTTTGTTCACCTGCTGTAGGAACTCTCATATCTGTCCTCCTCACAAATTAAAGAAAATATGCATTAGGATAAATGGAAAAGTGTTTGATGGAAGCAGAATGCACTACACAATATGGAAAATCCTAATCATTTAAAATAGGTGACTACTGGGGATTTCACTTTTATATGGTATAGAAAACCCTTCTAATCACACTGGTAAAATGTACCACAAACACATGCATGGCATTCAGGGCTGAAGGCCTTCCAGTCTGTGCTGATTTCTGGCTTTGGAAGTTGAGCGTTGCTATTGTTAGAATGGTGGAGTGGGGTGGTTGGGGAGATTTTGGTTTTGTTTGGTTGGGTTTTTTTAGATCTAGGTTAACATAAGTAATCTAATTTATCCTACTGTTACATCAGGATATTTTTCTACAGTATTGTCTATCTTTTTTATTTTTATTAGGGGTCTGATAATTCTTTAATAGGTAGAAATCTCTCAGCAAATGTCAAAGATGATTTCTGCCTAAGGTCTCTTCTTCCCCTTCATTTGAAGAGCAACATACTGAATTTAGAAAACAGAATTGACATTCTTTGTAAAATGTGCTGTTTATGCACATCTGTCAAAATAGCAAACCTACTGCTTTAGATTTAGCAGGATAAACATGAGTTAACTGTCTTACTTCATTCCTGCCTCATTTAATCACAGAAGAGACGCAGATTAATTGTTCTTTATTTGTGGTACACTATTTCTGGTCAACAAGGAAATCCACTCCTGTTTGTAAATATTCTAGCTTCAAAAGTTTCTTTTTAAAAATGTTCTACAGTTCTAATGAAAAGTGATGATGCTTTAAAACACATTTCAAGTATAACTGATTCATTTAGGAAAATTAGAAAAAAAATGTTTAAGGGTCTTACTCCCATAGCCTTGCATAAGTTCCTGGTGTGATGGAAGAAAGGCATACTATGTACAAGCAGATGTAATATTTTTGAAATCAGCATCCTTTAATACTACAAAGCAATACAGAACAGATGTTAGTCTCATTCTTAAGTGGTTTACCTATTGCAGTTTTTAACTGTAAAAAGCATTGACAGATTATGCTAAAGAATGGAAAAATGAAAATAATCCTTACTACGTTTGAGTTTGCATTGCAATTCTTGAATGTGTTTGAAAATGCATTCAAGTGTTTGTTTCTTATCTGCAAACCTCATTCTTGGGGTTTTGTATTGGCAGCTTGATATTCATGATAAGAAAACAAGCTTTGTGCTATGAGCTTTAATAATGCATGAACACGGCATTGAAGTGTACAATGGGCCAAATTCAGGATGTGCATCTAGTCAGTGTGTTATTTACAGGACCTTACATATCCATTTTAAACATAGATCCTGGTTGTGTATTTTTTCTTTGAATGAAAGTTAAACATGTTCTCATTGAGTGATTGACAATGTGTGTGCCAGCTGTGAATGTAAGAGTGTGAAACATGAAATAGGTTAATGGTGCCAATTATGTTGGAGCCTTTTTTGTGTGTGTACTCCTGAAGTAGAAGTGATTAAATTTTGAAAGAAATTGATGATTATTACCTCTGAACTGAATTGATTATTTCTGTAGAGTCTTGTAAGTGTTGCTAGTTCAGGTAATTTAACTGAATTTAGAGCTTCAGCAAGAGCTGTGAGCTAATCCCTTTTCTTCTTTCTCATACCCCATGTTCATTTTAGTTTTTTCAAGTGCCATCTATTTGAACTTAGTTTCCTTTATGGACTGGGCATGGAGTTAAGCTGTACCTAACAAATGTCGTATTTTTTAAATGCTATACCTTGATTATGAATGAAATAATATTTATAGAAATTCAATTACAAGCAAATTTCCTTTATTTCAATAAGGTAGAGTTTGGGAACCGTTCAAAGAAGTCTGAAATTCTGGAAAGTGTGTGCAATTATTAAATGGTGGGCTATTCTCACATACTTGTTGGTCATGGTCATGTTCATTTTCTATATGGACAATCACTTACATTTCAGTGTGCTATAGTGGGCTTTGTTTGTCCTTGGATACTTTTAGAGTTCATGTTGTAGGAGGGATGATCTTGTCATAGTATAAATCAGTTATGTTGGCAGAAAAAAAATCTGTGATTAAGTTGCTTGTGTCTCTTTTAGACTGTCCAATAAGCTGGCATATTATTTGAATTTTAGCAACATGCTTCAGGTAAAAAAAAAAGACACCTGTCATGTGCCCAAGAACAGCAGTTGCTCCCCCTACCAGCCCACCTGTTCCCCACCTCCTTACCCCAAAGATCTGCATTCCATACCATGAAATGATATTTTATTTCAGGATAGAGACCTTCTATTTCAATATATTGGCTGCTTCAAAGTAGTTTGTCTATGGTGTGAAAACTTAAACTTGTGTGGCACTCCTGCATTACTGGAGAAGCAGCCTGAGCTGTGGCGCAAGTTGGGGTACAGCAGTTTAACTGCACACTATTTGCTACAAAATAATATTCAACTCTAAGGTGTCAGTTTTGCTATTATAAATTGTACTGCAAATGCATGTGTGGGTTTTTGGTAATGCATCCTTGCAGTGATTTTGTAAAGCTGCTTAAAAACATATGCATTCTTGTTTTTAAAACGTAAATACAAAAAAGATAGGAGAATCCTGTAAGCAGAGTTACACTGCTGCTTATATACAAGAGACAAGTTTTGGAGCAAAACCAGAATTTTACTGTTTCCTGTTCTCACTCTTTTCCTTTAGGCTGTGTTTTTATCATCATGATATTCTCACTTTTAGATTTTTGTCCAAAACACAGTGTCCCTGAAGCTGTAAACCCCTTCACAGCTATGGAATGTGATACCATATCCCAGGGAACCTGAATGATTCCAGGTTTCAGTAGCTGAGAAAAAAGAATAGGGATGATGGTGAAGTTATCGTTGAAAAAATATCTGTTGATGGGATCTTGATCAGTGTAATTTGCAGGGAGCTGAGGGACAAGAATGAGAAATCTGTTTTGCAGGAAACACAGAGGGGGATCATAGGAGAAAAGGATGTTTCACAGAAAAAATCGAGACCAGAAACATAATTCGTATACCTTCATTTTAGGCTTTGGGGTGCATTTTCTCCTCAAGTTTTATCTTGCTGCATAAGGTTGTGCTTTAAGATGAATCAGCAATATTTTTCTTAATTTCTCACTGTAGAATCAGAAGGCTGGAGACCTCTCTTATGAAGACAGGCTTGGAGGGGTTGTTCAGCCTGTAGAAAGGAAGGCTCTGGGGACACCTTACAGCAGCCTTCCAGTACCTAAAAGGGGACTACAACAGAGTTGGAGAGGGACTTTTTACCTGGGCAGGTAGTGATAGGATGAAGGGGAATGGCTTTTAACTGAAAGGGGGCAAGGTTAGATGTTCTCTAGGGAAGAAATTCCTTCTGTGAGGGTGATGAGGCACTGGAACATGTTCCCCAAAAAGTTGGATGGGGCTTGGAGTAATCTGGTCAAGCAGAAGGTGTCCCTGCCCATGGCAGGAGGGTTGTAACTTGAATGACCTTTAAGGTCTCTTCCAGTCCAAACCATTCTATTGTTAATCAAGTATCAGTCACACATCTAAAAGCAAGTTCACATCTGCTGCAAAGGTAAAAGCAGCTTTTCTGAGTATATTAATAAAACAAATACAAGGTTTTACTAGAGTTCTTCTTGTCTGCTTTAGATAGCTGGACAGAGCTTTGGAATGATATGGTTGTCCTAGTTTTCTAATTAGTATGTGGTGTATACATGTTGTTGATACAATATTTCTAACTTATTGTTAGAAATATGTGCATACTGAGTGTAAATGGAATTACTTAAGCATTAGAAAGAAATTTAAACAATGTAGTAACTTTAGTATTCCCAATCAGAGACATTCTTCAGAAAAACAAGTCTAGAATTTTGAGCAATGTTGGCTGTCTGACAGTAGCATGCTTAGTTATTTGACTGTTTTATTCAAGCCATTTTGTGAGTAGTATTATATAATGCTTTTAGAGTCATTCTTGTAATAAAAATATTCTTATTGAATGTTCAAATCGAATTTTGTAGATTGTTGTCAGAAATATGTGCTATTTATCTCTGTTGCTCTTAGAATTATTACACAAGGAAACCAGTAATACTAGTTTTTTTAACATTTTTCTTGAATTCAATTACTCTTTTTTTGGTTTGCCAACATATAAAATAAGATGTTTAATATGTGGGGGTTTTTTTGAGAGAATGAAGAGAATGAATTGTTCTAGAATTGCTAAAATGAGCATATCTCTTCTGTGGCATGCCAGTTGTCTCTTTTAAGTGAGTTACAGAAATACACTGTGTGAGGAAATGCACTAAGGCTTTGAGCAACACAATTCACAGAACCACAAAACAGGATGGGACCACAGTGGGTCATCTGGTCCAATGTCCCTGCTCAAGCAGGGTCATCCCAGAGCACATGGCACAGGATTGTGTCCAAATGGTTCTTGAACATCTCCAGTAAGGGAGATACCACAACCTCTCTGGACAATCTCTTCCAGTGCTTGGTCACCCACATAGTAAAGTTGTTCTCCTATTCAGGTGGAACTTCCTGTGCATCAGTTTCTGCCCACTGCCTCTTGTCCCTTTGCTCGACACCACCAAGCAGAGCCTGGCTCCATCCTCTGACACCCTCCCTTCAGATACTGACAGACATGGATGAGGTGCCCCTTCAGCTGCCCCTTCTCAAGGCTGAACACACCTGTCTCAGCACTTGCTTTTCTCCACCTTAATGAGCAATACTACTTAAAGAGTAATGAATCAGGCCTTTGATGTTCTCTTTCATATTTGTATTTGGGTTTGAAGCTGCCAGATGTTTCCCCCAGGGTTTGGCAGGGCCAATTCCAGCCAGCTCCAAGATGGACATGCTACTGGCCAAGGCCTAGCTCATTAGCTTTGGTGGTAGCACCCTGGGATTAAGAGATATAAGTAACTGCAAGAGCTATTTCAGCCAGAGAAAAGAGAAGTGAGAATATGCCAGAGAAACAGTTCTGCACACATCAAGGTCGGGGAAGAAGGAAGGGCAGAAAATGCTCCAGGTACCAGAGCTGAAGGGTGCTGTGACACAGTGGGGAACATGGTCCTATCAGGCCCCATGGAGACAGGAGCCCATACTGGGGCAGGTTTGTTGGCAGGACTTGTGATGCTGTGGGAGACCCACACACATGCAGTCTGTTCCCAAAGAACAGTGTCCCATTGAAGGGACCTGTGCCAGAGCAGCTTCTGAAGAACTGAAGTCTATGAGAAGGACTCCATTTGGGGAAGTTGTTAGAGGAGTGTCTCCCATAGGAGGTACACCACAGTGGAATGAGGGAAAAGCATGAGAAGTCCTCCCTGTGAGCAGGAAGGAATGAGTGGCTGAGCCAAAGCTGATTGTGCAGCCTGCATTCCTTGTGTCCCTGTGCCATTTAAGGGGCAGAGGTAGAGAAAATCAGGACTGAAGTTTAATCTGGGAAGGGAGGAGTGGGGAGAAGGTATTCTAAGATTTATTTTCTCATTATCCTGCTGTAGTTTGCTTGGTAATAAATTAAACTGTTTTCTTCAAACTGAGTGAGTTTTCCTCATGGCAGTAATTGGTAAGTGGTTTTTTCTGGTCCTTACTTTGATCCATCAGCTGAGGAGGGAAGTGACAGAGAGGCTTCAATGGGCACCTGGTGTCCGGCCAGGGTCAAGCCACTATTGTTTAAATAGAACGGGGTTGCTTCAGGACCGAGGTCAGTGTCTCTGATGAGGAGTTTAGCAGCTGCCTTGCCATGTCTCACAAAAGCAATGGTTGCCTGGCTGGCACCCAGAAGCAGCCAAGCATAGTGAATGCCAAAGGAAATGGGGTAATGTGATTCATAATAATGACCTGGAAATCTGGTTTTCCGTCTTTGTGTGAGACTCAGAAAATGCTGGGGCTAATTAAAATACTTAGATTAAGCTGTGAGAAATCAAAGAGATGCAAAGCAACTTGTTTCTGGGTATCTGATGAGGCAACTCTGGGATGATATAAAATGCTATTCTTCGCTGTTTTTCCGTGTGGCTTTAGGGGACTAGTAGTTGTCAAGGAGAATTGAAGTGGAGTGATTGATGTGTTAAGATAAAAAGTCAGTGATGTAATCTTCATCCCAGAAGGCTTGTTGTTCCGTGCTATATTGCCTGTTTTACAGGGAGAGGCTTAGAGGAGATTGATTATGTATGAGAAAGAGTAAGCTAGAGGAATTAGCCAAGAGAGTATAGTATTCATCTAACCAGTCTCCTCCTTAAATTGAACAAAAAATCTCTGCAAGTGATGATAATGAAAAGCAAATAACCTGAGGGTGAAACATAAGTAAGGAATTTATTGTGTGGAAACAAGAAGAAATAAACTGTCTTTGTAATCATTGCAATAGGAAAGTGTATTTCCAGCTATATATAGATCTATCTAATGCTTGCCTCTTTTCTGTTGGGCAACTTGTAGGGAACACTATTGGATAAGATAGCATCTAGAAAAAAACATCAAGATGGTATTGTTACATTCATGTTGTGTATTTTGCCATTTTAATTCTAATTTCATAATTTATATGGATTATATCCTAGATATATGCAAAGGCTTCTAATGCAGCATCATGACTTTCATCCTGTGTTCTTTGAGTTCATAGGGCGAGCTGGCTGTGTTCCAAATGTATTTGCGAGCTAAAAAAAAAAAAAAACCCTGGTATTTGAAGAAAAAAATAGAGAATAATACATCTCATTGATTCCCATGTTGATTACATTGTTGCTTTCTGTTTATGTCAGTGGGCTTCTGTTGGGAAAAAAGCATATTAATTTTATGCTGAAAGCTGTGATGGCTATTTTTGATAAGTTGTTTTTGCTGTCTGATCAGTATAGCTAAGCACTGTGGCTTCTGCTGGTTTAGGAACAAATTGAGCAAAAGTAGAAGGAGAAGAAAATTTAGCAAAAAGTGGAGTAGAAGAAAAATTAAAATGTAATTAATTTCTCCTTTTTCTCTTGAGCAATCTGATATAAGAAACTGTCCTGATTTAAGGCAAATTTGGGAGAAAACCTCTAAAGGGGTTCCTCTAGAAAGCAGATTCAAGCAGCCCTTCCCCCAACTGGTTTGGGAAAATATTTACTTGGAGAAAACTGCTTCTTTAACAGGCAAAGCATTCACCAACTTAAAAAATGAACAATACTAAACAACAAAACCTCTCACTGTTCCAAAGAGATGACAAATTCAGAAAGTCCCCTTTGTGGCCCGTAGCTTAGCTTGCTCAGTCTCTTTCCATTCCCTCTCCTGCTGGAATGCAGCATCCTGGGCCTGGTGGACCACAGGTGTAAGTGAGCTCTTGGTGTTTTTCTTGGTTCCTCAGTCCAGAGCAGGTTGGAACAGTTCCAAGAAAAAGAAAAAAAAAAAGCTCACAGTCCAGGGAGCTTCACTGCCTCAGGTAGCTAAAGACTAACTAAAAGCAAAGGAGAGCTCTCTCTCGCTATCCATTCTGCAAGATAGCACGGTCCAGGAGCAGGAATGTGGAGGAGGGAGTGCAGTTGCTGAAAAAAAACTGCACGTTCCTTTTCTCCCTGTTTTTTGCTCTCAGAACCATTCTTAAAAGTGCAAAATTATTTCTGGGCTAAACAGACGAATGGGGATACAATTCAGCATCATAAAGTCGCCCCACGATGGAAACTTATTTTAATTGCATATCTTAGAGGGAGAGAGAGGATTTGTATACCTTAATCCTGTTTCCAGCTTTTTAAGTCATCTCTAAGATCTGTCTTGATTTTCTTCTCTTGATATATCTGTGAACATATTTAACTCCAAAGTCATTCTTGTCTGTATGGTGTTTTGATATATGCAGTAAATTTGCCAGTGTAATAAACTAATGGTACTTTGTCTATTTTCAAACCATTTTTCAACCAGGAAGCCAACAATATCTTATCTAATTGAGCAGAATGAACCTAGCCTCCTTAAAATTCTTGTTGATTTATATGACAGTCTCATAAGCAAAGAAAGCATCTCATTCACTAGTTTGCTCAGAAGTACCTTTAGCCAGCTGGAATGCTCACCCAGCAGATAAGATTATGCATTTGAGAAGCTTCATGCCAAGCGAGTATCGCTGCTGTTGGTATCCAGAGATATTCCACAGGCACAGAACATCTTATGTTAACATCTTACTGTTAACTAATATGGGCTGGGGAAGGAGATTTGCTCTGGGAACATTCTCAGGTGGGCCTCAAGATTTGCATACATTTATGCTTGTTTTGTGTTTTAAACTTGTACGTGGTTCCCTGGCGCTCTGATCGGATCTCTTGCCTTGCCAGCAGATTATCACACAGCAATTGAATATGTTCAGTTTGTGGTGTCTCAAAGCACATGTTAACGACTCCAGTGTTTGAACAGTAAAACAAATGTTTGTTGGCTGAAGGATGCAAAGAAAACAATATGTGTGTAAAGTGGGGTATACTCTAGTGGTACAGCACAAACAATGAATAATGAGCAAAGTTCAAATTGTTTTTTGCACAACTTGTTGTAGAAGTTTAGTGTCTTCCCCTTGTGCTTATATTCTATTACTGTTGAATACCCACTGTCTTGGGAATACAGCTCTAAGGTGAATGACCAAGTGTTCCTCTGTTCCCTATCTTTTAATGGCCCCTGCAATTTTAGCTTCGGTTTTTAATCTCTGTTCTGTGGATGTTGCAAGCCTTGAGAGAAGTATGTTGGGTGTGCCTCAGGTAGGTCACTACAGTGACTAAGGCAAGACATACATTTTTCTTAAGCCTACACTGAACACAATTAAGGCATTTAGGACTATTTTCCCTGCAGTTTATAATACCCTGAGGGTCACTGTTCTGCTGTTACAGTAGCTATGTAAGTCCCATGTTTTGGAAAAACGTTAACAGAATAAATGCTTTTATATTGATAAAATTGCCCACACCAAAGGGAAACAATCTTCTAAATGGCTTTCCTTAACTGTTTAATGCAGGATAAACACTGGGGTGAATCAATGGGAAGGTCAACAATCCTAACATGAAGTCGAAGGTCAGCAGCTTTGTAGGGCAAGTTGCTTCCCTAGCTTGGCTACCCTTTTTAGCATTGTATCAGTGATTTATTTCAGATTATGTCTAGCCTCAGCATAAAAGGCTTGAAAAGAATTTGATAAATCATTAAAATATGACTGAAGAATTAAAATATGAAGAATTGAAATGGTAAAGTTATTTTGGTCACGGAACTGTAGTTGAGCACCTAATGTGGTTTTAATAGAATTGTTAAACTATATTATTCTACTGGTTAATTTTTCCATAAATTGAAGGGTGCTACCAAAAGTGACACTTCAGGATACATTGACAATACTGGTCAGTATACAAGTATTGCATCATAGCATAAATTAGATTATAAAGAAAGTAAGTAAATAAAACTACTTCCATTTGGTGCACTTGATCGTTAAACACAGTTATAACTTTTTTCTCACTATGAAAATCCCTTTAACTCTTGTTTGTTTGGTTTTTTCCTAAAAAGTTGTGCATTGCAGCTAGAATGTAAAATGTGTATGATGGAGATTAACAGGAAAGAGTTACCTGTGGTTAGGAAAAAGGGAACCAATTATTCAGAATGCTCCCCTAGTTCCCAGTGCCCCAATAAGGCTTCACTACAGGTTCTGCTCACTTTTCCCCTTCTTGCCATCACTTGCCCAGTTTTGTTTCTTGATGCTGATAGTCTTGTGGTGTGATGGACTCTGCTATTTTTTGGTATCGGGAACAAATTGTTCCCATGGTGGCAATAAAGTATTTGTGTGTTTTCAGTGTTCCTAACTGCTGCTTTTCCAGCCTTTCCTCAGTATTGTCAGGGGTGATTTAAGCTGACTGTATGTTATGACTGAAGCAAGAAAGGAAAAAGTAAAGGAGAAAAAGGCATAAGGAATTCTTGACATGGCTTAACTTTCATCTCAGACAATTATGGTTACTTAAAACATCTTAACTTTTAAAGCACACGCTTTTATGGTAATTAATTATATTTGTTGGATACATGGTTTATTTTATGTTCATACAACATTGTAATCTTCAATTATACTGTAGCTTGTAATGTACTGCTCTTTTGAACACTGAGCAAGAAACTAAACAGCATCTGCTAGACTTCTAAGATGCAGATCAAGTATAATTTCTACATTAAATGTGGTCACACGTCTGGAGTATGCTGCTATGGCATTGAACAAACCATTTACCTTGGGTGGTGAATGTTGACTTTAGCTGTTTAGACACTGGAGTCTTTTGCTGTTAACCTCTTTTGCCTTCCTTTCTTGAAAGTTATGTTCTCTGCAGTTTCTTCTAAAGCTTTCTACTTGTATCCAAGAATATCCTCATTTTGGTTTTCAGTAAGGGATTGTTTCTTTTTGATTTAATCAGTTATGACTGGCAATGGTGCATGTGGAAGTGGAGTGCTAAGCGCTTCTGACCTGACCAAGTCTGAGGAGAAGAAAGCAGTTTTTTGAATAAAATAAAGGTTTTATTCTTTACTGCTACTATCCACTCCTTAACCACTGCTTCAATAATGCTATGGGTTGAGGCAGTCTTTAACTCCTATGTGTTTGCATAATTGTTGTGATAGCTAAGCAAGATGTGTAGGCAAAATTAAAATATCATTTTAGCAGAAGTCTGTATTCTGCAGGTATATGGGCACAGTTGGCTTGCCTACCCTCTGACTTAGTTAAGCCTAATTGCTCTTGTATCTTAGAATTTATTCTTATTCTAGTCATTAATTCAAATTCGGCTTTTAAAGAAATTACCTACTCAAAGGCAGAACAAAGCATCTGTATTCATCTTAAATTTTTTGAGACATTTTGTGTTCTAGGTAGTTCTTAACTGCCCGTTAATAACAGCAGCAAAATCCTCTCAGTTCCTCCAGAAAAGGCAGAAATTATGAAATTATGAAAAACTTTTTCTTTTTAAAACACTGTGAAACTATTGCTGAAATTACATTTTAAATATTTCTTCAGAATGTTTTTAGATGCATTCAAGTATCTAGCAAGTGAACAGATGCACATCCTCCAGCAGCAAGGTAAAATAAAAGAAAGAAATGCCAATGGCCCCTTTAGGGCTGAGTTTCTTCAGTTGTCATTTTATCCTATCATATGATTTTGCAGTCAGCTGGAGGCTCTCTGAAGCAAGAACTATTTTGAGATGTGTTTCTGTCTGTCTGGTATGGTTCCTGTCTCAACTGATGCATGTAGGAATTACTACAAAGCACATTGAAAATAAAAAGAAATTGATTGCCTCATTAACAGTTAATATTAATTGTCTTTTAAAGGTAACTAGTAGCAATAACTCAAATATTAAACAATGCCTCAGTATGAATGAAGCTGGCTGTTATAAGAGGCAGATATGCTTTTCTCTTCATGAATTATCTAATTCCTTTCTCATTTTGTGTAATAGGTGGTGTCTTGTTGGAAATGCTTATAGTTTTCCATGGAAATAGCTTGCAAATTTTTCGAACAATATATATTTCCAAAACTATGGTATTCCAAGTAGGAATGATCACTTAAAGCAGTAAATTGTTCCTGTTTCATGCTAATGTGCACTATTAATCCCACTCTCTTGTGTGGGTTCCTAAAGTTTCCTTCTAGAGCATGAATGTCAATGTGTATACCATCAGTCTCAGTACTACTTAGAGCACTTCTGTCAGAATTGGATCATGGTTTGGAAACTTCATTTAATTTCAATAATTCCACAACATTCCCCATTCAGCTGATTACAGACATTAAATCTTGGACTCCTTAGATTAGTGAGTTTTGCTCATTTTGTCTTGTAATTTCCTAGGATAAGTTGTCAAGACCCAGGCAACTAAATTTATTCCAGTTATGAAACATGAGTCAAACTTAATTTTTGGAGGTGAAAATCACTAGTGTATATCAAAGCATCATGCCACCTCCCTCCCTGTTTAGCAGTTTGGTTTGCACTGTGAAGATGGCAACCAAAAGTGCTAATGCAAATTACTTCCTTTATGATAGGAAAATTGGAGAGAATTGCTTGATTTCTGGCATGAAACTGTGAGAGATAAAGAGTGGAAACATAGTATCACACTGGTGACATTTTGTGAGAGACCTCAGAGAAACTTCTGTATGCTTGAAAAATAAAAGCAGCTTAAACCTTCTGGGTGAAGTTACCTAAAAAGGAAAAAACGGAAGAAAGCAGGCAGCTCTCTTCAAAATTGAACTACCATTGCATTAAAAAAAAAAAAAAAATGCAGTTATGACTTAGTATCCCTTTTATTTTATTTGATAAAGAAGATATATAAAGTTTGTATTTTTTTCCGCTACTCTTACATCTGTCCTTGCATGGACAGCATTTTCATAAAAGTACACAATATACATTCATGATATTTATTATATAAATCTCTTAGGTCTGTAACAACATTTTTCTCAGCTTTTTTGTATGTCACTAGGTGCACATAGAAGTATTTGTGTTTCTATTTGACTCATACTTATTGAGACATAAACCAAATCTCTGGGTAGCAAACTGTTCTCTTTTCATAGTTATGTTAGGATTTCATAGATACTTAAAAGTATTTTTGATTGTCAAAGTAGCAGTATTGTTATTGGTATTCATAACGATTTTATTTGTGTAATTTAGATATGTCTTTGTGCATATTAAATAAATTTATTACCTTACATTAATTGATTTTAAAGTACTTTGTCATCCCTGCTAATCTGCATGCTTAGGTTCTAGTGGAAAGCAAAGTAAACAACCCCTTTGCCTGGCACACCCCCCTTGTAATTTTTTTATCTTTTGTAAATCTTGAATATGCAAATTGGAGATGTGGTCTGGTTGGAATGCCTAAACACAGCTGAGTATTTTCCACTGTGGATATTTTGATGTATTACTGGCTTAATGAACAAAGTTGCTTGCAAAAGTCTCTAGACCATACTTCTACAAAACAGCTTTTGTAGCACATTGTTTGTATGAAATGTTTGGTATCTCTTTAAGACAAGTTTTGTCAGAAAATCTATATAATTACAGATGAATTTTAAAGAAAGCATACTCTTGCAAAGGTATTAAGTTGATTCTTTTTCATACTGGATTTTTAAAAGGTTCTGAAATGTTTGCTTTTTGCCTGAGGAATGTTATAACAGCTTCTTGTAGTGAAGTGAATTTATCACAAGCTGTTATATTTGTGACAAGGCCACAAAAATAGCAAATACAAATACAGATTTTAAGTCATGTAAATCACCTAGTAAAGAAATATTAGTGTCTTTAAAATTAACTAGAGTCAAATGTCTAAATGCTTATGAGATGAAAAGGAGAAAAAAAACAACCTTTCTCAATGGTGATTACATTACATTGCAGCCACCAGCTAGTGTAAAGTTAACAGTGTAAGATTATACTCATCATCATCATTATTCTTTTTGAATTTTGTAAAATATTTGTCCCCCCAAAAGTGGTCTTTTTAGCACACTCTCAAGATCAGCTGTTCTGTGTATTTTGTATTCATATCAGCAGTGTACTCAGAACTTGAATTTTGCTCAAAACAGGTAGTCATGCACATCAGACCTTAAATGAACACATTAAAGCAATTGGTGGCTTTCACTTGTGGCTTCACAAGGATACTTGTTTGTATCTTTTACAGTACAACATCATGATAAATGAGGCTCGCTTCAGTGCTAAATGCAGTGTTCAATTTGACTTTATTGTGATTATCTAATCTAAAAATTACAAAAACAAGAGCACTAGCCAGATTTATAGGTAGCAAAAGGTATTATTACTTGTCAAAGACCTTTCAGTTACTTTCAAGTAACTGGAAAACAGAAAAAACTTGTGCTTTCCCCTTTTGAATATCCTCAGAAAAACAGCAATCTTAATACAGTTTCTTGTTCTGTTTTTGCTCTTGAGGTGACTGGATACCATTGGCCAAAAACAACAGTTATCTATCATTGAAGTGGTACTGGATATCTGGGGCACAGTTATTTCTTAATTCTGGTGGAATATGGGAGTTACCATCAGAGCAATACTCTGCGTCCCCTTCCCGCAAGGCTAATAATACATTATTGAGAGAGTAGAACATGTCAAAAAAGGACCAATGTTTAAATGCAATACTTGTTCAACAATCTGTGGCTTAGAAACTTTTTGAGGCTGAAGTACTGTTTTCTTCATTTTTAGAACTTGGTACCTTTTCCTTCTAGAAATTTGTGTTATTATTTTGAGCAATGCTTTGTAGCGCCGAGTTCTGTTTTTTAAATGTGTGTGGTATGAAACAAGTATCTGTTTCGTTCAGTTGCCTGTGCTTTCCTACTTGCCAGTTGTTCCAAAAGGACAATCAGTAAACAAAAGCAGGCTTATCACACTATCATTCATGATTTCACAAATAAGGCTTGCCTTCAGTCTTCAGTCATCTCTTATCTACACTGAAGGGTGTCGGTCTGTTTGCCATTCCTATCATTCCTTGTTTCAGAAATACTTCTAACATATTTCTTTTTTTCCTTTTGCTTCTTTATCTGTCTTATATCTTGGCTGACAGTAGAGAAAGTGCTGTAGATACTACTAAAGATTCAGGCACACAACAGATTTGAGTGGATTTATTTATTCTTTGCATTCTGATTCTTGTTTTGAATCCTAGTGAACATTAAGATGTTTTTTTCCATTGAGATGTCTATTTATATCTATTGTCAATATTTTTTTCTGTGTAGTAGTTTTCAGCTCAGTCCAACACATATTTGAAGTTAGCCTTTCCTTTCCCGTGTGATTTATTTTGTTGATCTGCATTGAAATCCATCTACCCTCCAGTAATTGATGAAAGAATTTAGACTTTTTTTACTACTTTTTCATCAGCAAAAGGATTGTCATTTCACAATTAGCTCCTTTCTGAATCGTTTACATGTAAGTTGAAAAGCAGTGGAATTTGTGTTGTCTTTGCTGTAATGTGAAAACTAGGATTTGCCTATCATTAATCTTGTGATTAGACAATAATTCTTTCATGAAAGGAATTTTCCCTCCCTTACATTTCAGTTGCTTTCTATTTTTTTGTTTGGTGAACACAATGTATAGATACTGTAGTATGATATATTATCCATATTGCATTGATTCTAATTGATAGTGTATTGATTTTGGTTTTTTGCTTTCTGTCAGTTTTCTTGATATTGGTGTCAGACTTCAGGAGCTGTAGTTTCCCAGATTCTGCAAACACACTCTTTTGAAATACTGAGGCTATATTTGCTGCCTGGTTTTTTTTTCTAGTGTCCAGATGCTGTTTGATAGTTGTGGGCCAGAGTTGCAATTCAGTCATTTCATGTTAGTGTTCCCTTAAACCCCACGCAGGATAGCCTCTGCTTCTGACATTATGACACTGATTATGGCTGTTTTATAGCATCCTCTAGTAGTGATCAATTTTGAGACCTTCCACCAGATCTGTGCTAAGTGGGAGTTGTAGTGGGAAAAATCACCACAAACTTTTTTTACAGTGGATGCAGATGCCACTGAATATGCAAAGATTTCTGCTCTTTTCATGTCTGATTGGATTTATACAGTAGCCTCACTTTTGTCAATCTTCCCTCTTTGGAAGAGAATTTATTATTAGGGACATATACTTTTTGCAAGCTGTTTCACATTTGGTTTTTTTCCTACCCATGTGAGGTAGAACACTCAGTTTTCTGGTTATGAGGGTTTTTTGAGTCATTTAGATTTGACTTGGAGTATAACCATATTTTAAATAGGCATTGATGCCTTGCTGTTTGACCAGGTGAACTTGTTTCATTGTCTCTTTTTCTAAACAGTTGTGCATTTATTGCTTGGAGACAAGTGTAGATCATTTCAAACCATGAAAAGACTGCTAAACCCAAAAATCCGTCAATGCTTCAGGGGTGCTTTTTATCATTTAAGATGTTCCTCTTAGCAGTCTCTTACAGAACTTTTTACATTGACGTAATTCTTATTTGTCTGTCTTATGAAATCCTATGCAAAAATAGAATATAGGAAACTTCAAAATCTTCATGGAAGTTGCATAAAATTATTAACACATCGTATATTGTTTATGATAAAGTAAAAATTCAGTTTTCTTCATGTAGTTTACTAATGTATTTTTTTATTATCATGAATTAGTTTTGTGTCCTGACCTGAACTTTATATAAATAACATTGCTAATGAAGTCATTGCTGATTTAGTAGTTTCCTACTCACAAATATTTTAATATCCATTTCCATGTCAGTCATTGAGGTCACTGTTTAAATTGTAGCACAGTACTGTTTTTCCCTGATCAAACCACAAATATTAGTCTGTATTTACTATCTGTCAAACCTCCCAGCCCAAAATAAATGAGAAAAAAATCTCCAACTAACAAACAAACAAAAAAAAAAAAAAAAGGGAAAAAAAAAAAAAAACAAACAAAAAAATCTAAAACACCCCACCAAGCCAACAAAACAAAAACAAACCCACCAGCCTGGTAAAGGAATTTTTGCTGCACGGTTTGATGCTTGATTGACAGCTACTGAGAGGACTGGAGCTGTCCAGTTACACTGATAAATGTCTTACTGTGGCCTTTTCTTTAATATTAATGAAAAACAAATGCTTTAGTGATGCTGAACAGCTCAAATCATTGTTGTCAATATAATTTGGTCTGGGATGTTTTTTCAAGTAGGATCTTTATGCATATGGACTGTAAATACCAAGCTATTTGACATCTCTTCTGGCAAGCCAACACTATCCCAAATCCCCATAGAATGTAGTAGCTCTGCCATGTGAAGGAGAGTAGCTGGTAACGTTTGCCAAAACAAAATGGAAAAATAGATTATCCCTCATTGCTGCAGTGAATATATCAAACTGGCTCATAATAACAAATATTGGACTTGTTATGGGGTTTGCCTCCTTAGTGTCTGTCAGTGTACTATCTTCCAGACATTCTCATTTCTAGCTGATCCATTACAGTAGCGTAATATGAATAATTGCACCAGACTTTTCCTCCTCAGCATGCTGGCTTCAAGAGGTTTTTCCACACATTATCATCTGCCTGTATTTGTATTGTTTGTTGAATGGTTTTGTGTCTTCATGTTAGTGTGTGTCTTATAAACAACTGAATGTAAACTGAGCACTGCGTTTTCCTGTATCCTATTACAGCTTAGCCCCAAGTGATCATGGTACAGAAGAACTCCTGTTGATTAACCACTCCGTTTAGGCATTTTTGTGACATTTAAATGGTTGAGTTTGCTTTTACTCATCCAAGAGATTGACATGAAGTCATGTACCTGGAAAGGAGACATTTCTGAAATTTTTTATGACATGTAAGAAGCAAAAAGTATGTTTCCTTTTATTAACGATGTGCAAAAACAAAGCCATAGTTAATATCTCCCTGTTCCTTTTGATCTGAATAGACTTAAGTCTCCAGTGCTGACTGCAGAATAAATCATGATGAAGCAAAGCGTGACCCCCTTGATTGTATCCTCACTGCAAATTTAAGTGATTTTTGTATATATCATTAGGTGTTATCAACATGGAAGCTTAAGCTTCTGGTGGGTTTGAGGCATATAAGTCTTGGCTCCTTTTTTAATTGCCAAGAATTGTGACTATTACGTAGCTCATCTTGCAAATTCAAAAATATTCAGTACTTTAATTATGCTTACTTTATTTAAGTGCTAAAGGCCACAGCAGGCCTGCAATTGCTAGCATGCTAACAGCATATAATACAGCCAATTGCAAACAGCAGTCTAATTTGTTGATTTCAACTGAGGTGTAATTATATTGCTTCATTTGCTGAGCAAATCATACGAGAGCTTCTCTAAATCAGCCTGATTGTGTAATGAAGAGCTAATTACAAACAGCAGTGTTCTTGCAGTAAATTTATGGTGACTGCTAATGCCAGGTTGGCACCACTATGACAATGGCTCATTAGTGCATTTACAAAAGCAACAGTGGAACTCTGCCCAAAGCACAGCAACTGTTCTTTATTTCGGGAGGAGAGGAGAATGATTAACCCTTCCATTGTTACTACTCCAAGGAACAAACAAAAGCACCACACTGTTGCCACTCCTTTTGGAAAATAATTATACAGCACTTCTAGAAAAGTCCACCATAAGACAGAATCACTTGGAAAGAATTTTTCCTATCATTAAAGGCTTGTAGAATTGGAAATTGTTATTTGGCTAGAGCCTGTGCATCAGTGTCAAGTGGAGGCCTGGCTAGTCCTTTTGCAATTTCTCTTCTTCCCTACTACCTTTGCTGCATGAAGTCAAGCACTGTCTAGGCAGTTGCAAGGCTGAAAGAAAATTTGTGAGGGAGAATTATTTTTGTGTTAGCCCTTTGCTTAAAGAATTTTTAATAAATAAAGATTTTTAGATTTCTTCAATTTAATATTTTTTTCTGTTTAAGTTATAATTAGTGGTGACCTGATAGATCTTCTTTTATTTAATTCTAAATTATGTTTGCTGTCAGATCAACCAACTGAAGTTGAAAGATGAACTGGTCACTAAAAATTCACAGCACAGTATGACTTCTCTAGTCTTTCTGAAGTTTCCATTAATCTTTTGGGTTTTATTAATTTCTTTGAATTCCATGAAGCATAGATTCTTATAGGTACTTTCAAGCAATTGGAATAATTTATTTCTGAATTAGATGTGTGTAATTGCCTGTTCGATTTTAAGCCTGACACCCACAGTAGATTGAATGCTGTTTTACACAAAGGCTTCTAATCTATTAAATGGTGCACTGGGACTGATTTCCTATGAAATTGTCTGAATTACTTTTTCTCTTGGCAGAATAGCACAAAATAAATTTCTTCCTCTATATCTCCATCTGGCTTATTTCTCCTGTAACACAGAAAAATGAGACAGTGGTCTCTTTTTATTTCTTCTTTAATTCTGTTTAGTTACAAATGGCCCTTAATGGTTTGAATTGGACAACCACCCCAAATACAAAAATATGGAGTCATCAGATCCAACAGCAATGGACTTGAGTTTATAGGAAGCATAATATGAAATATTTTTCTTTGAAAAATATTTCATATTAAGGTCCAAAATAGTGATGAGGGTTTTTCCCCGACAAGCACCAAAGTGGCTGTTTGCTTTCATGCCTTTGAGTTTTGGCTAATTTTGAAACCTGTAGGTAACATGAAGACAGTCCAGACTAAATTTCTAGATCACTATCTTTTGGTCAGTAGTGAATTTGTGGAGAAATTATGGAAAAGCTAGTAGGAATAATACACTAGTCAATGATAGTTCTTGATATGGGCATGCATCTTTTGAAATTACAAGAAGGAAGTGAAGACATAAACTGTACATTTATTAGGCATGGGGCGCACTTTGTAAATGCCAATCTTCTTTGGCACCATCTTCTACCATAAAATCTGTTTCACTAACTAGATCTGCTCCAAAGCTAATATATTAATAGGTGTTAGTAAGACTCTCAAAGGAACCATATTTTCATTTTTCATGAGACATAGCCAAAATATTGCAGTAGAGAATATAAGTTAATTTATATTTCCTTAATTGTTTGCTCTCTAGAGAATAGGGGAAGGAGAGGTCAGAAAGATACAGCGAAATTTATTTTCCACAATTGTTTTCCCAGTTTTCAGACTAATATACAGAATAATTTTAACAGAACACTATCAAATTGGGAGAAGTTTGATTGAGTGAAGACTGGTCTCTAACATAGAGGTGGATTCCAGTTTTCTCTTTTGCTTTTGGATTTGCAGGCTAATCTCCTTATCCACACTTTCAAAGACCACATATTTGTCGACTTGTTCCCTTGATCTTCCTAAACAAGATTGGTGTTAGAGAGAGACCTTCCATAAATTATTCTCTTACTTTGATTTCCCATTAATATGAATTTTAAAGTTAAGTTCAAAACAAATTATCCTTTATGTGGGGTAGGAGAATGGAACAGAAAAGCAAATAACCTCAATGTGGGCTGATGCCTGAGGAATCTGCATGAATTTTTGTCTAGTTTCTCAGAAAAGTATCATCACTTTGTTCCCTCTGGTATTTGCATTTATCACTTTTTGTTATTGTGTTATATGAACTCTAGATCATATTTTCTCTGAGGAAAGCATCTTGGAGTTTTCTGGTTTTGGAAAATTAAAAGGACAGAAATCTCTCTGTCATGCTCTCTCTTTTTAAATCCCTTTGGTTTTTGCTGGTTTCCTTTTCTTGTTTGTTTTTTTTTTTCTAAAGCAAAACGAAAAAAAAAAACCCACATGAACAAAAAACTCAACAAAACCAAACTCAAACCACAAAAACACATAGGCACAAAAAATCACATCTCCACAACAAATTGGAGTTTGTTGCCTATATAAATTTAGTAAAAACTGGTTTGAGTTAGAGCAAATGTAAAACAAATTCAAAGATAAGCCTGTAGTTTTAAGAACGGTATGAAGAATCATTTAGGAGGATAAGATGGCATTATGTAGGGAAAAAACAGAAAATACTTTCATTATGAAATTCTCATGTGAGCCAGCTCAGATAAATTTGATCTTGCAGAAGTTATGATGAAGATATTGTTGAGATTCCAAATTATTATTATGGTACTCTAGTTTCCATATGCCTAATCTGTACCATATCTTACTTTGCCATTTTATATTGCTTGCTTTTAAAAAGTCTACAGTGTGGTTTGCTGGTGTCTACAGTTTGGTTTGCTGTTGCTGCGAGGTCAGACAAAGACGGGAAAAAGCCACACTTTAATGTTACAGCCTATTTTTATATAGATTTCAAAGACATTGTGTTTAATTCTAATTGGTTAGTAACTTTCTTGCCACTCAATTAATTGGTTAGAAGGTACTTGTGTGCTAGCATGCTAAGGTTTTCTCTTTACACAGATGGTTACATTTTTTCTTCAAGAATTCTCACAGGTAGAATCTTCCTCACATGTGTGAACTGCCTTTTTACAAAAATAGGTTGTTGTGATAACTGATTCTTACTGTTACAAGATTCCATTCTCATGGGAACTTATCAGGCTAGCCCATCCAGAATAGTAAGGCTTGAGCCATGTTTTGCAAGACCTTTCTATTGTAAGGTTTTACCTATATGCAAGTTTTCTGCTGAAGGAAAAATGGAGTGATGTCACAAGGTTGACTAATGATTTGGCCCGCCGAGCAGGATTCATTTATTCCTGTCATAGTGACTCAGTTGACTGGAGATGATGAACACATGTAAGTTGCAGAATTATTCATGCATGTTTCTGGGGCAATTATGCTGTTTTAAAAGTATTGATTACAGGTAATTACAGAATTACTTTTAGGAATGCTGATACTATTTTTTGTGTTGCAGCACTTCACAAATTCAGTTGTGTCTGATGTTTGCCATCAAGGAATTAATTTTTTTTTGTGTGTCCTGAAATAACATGAGAAATATTTTCCAAGAGTTTTTTAAGTGTATTTGAGACGTAAGAAGTAGAAGATATGACTTCTGCTGTGATTGTAGGAGTTTTTGTTGTGATATGGTTTGCATGTGGACATACATGTATGCGCACATGATGCACATATTTGTATGCGACATATTCTAGACTGAATAATACCATTTAATTCCAACTGTCTTTATAAGAATTAAGTTGGTATCTTGCTTAGTGATTTCATTTAAACAGTTATTTTCACTTGAAGTGTCTCATTTTGGTTAACAGATTGCTAATCATTCTGACTGAAGTAATCTTGCGCTCATGATCCTTTTGTGGAACTGTTTGGTTTGAAGTCTCCTGGAGCAAGAGTGTACTTGAGTGTTACCTACATGCTTTCACATCTATGTTTACCCTTTAATCGTGCATTTGATAACTGAAAACCATCACTGAAATGAACAGCTGAAAACAATCTGAAAGGATTTCGTACTTAGAGAAAACTAGTACTGACAAAGAGAAGAAAGGAGGCAATTAGGTTCTTCATTATCAGTTTGCATTGCAGCTGCAATGAAATGAGTTCTCCAAGGAAATCTGATATTTGTAAGCAGAATTCCAGCAAGGCCTAGAAACTCCTACATTTCTGTAGTGTCACTTTCAGGTAGCAGAAAGGTATTGTGTTACCAGTATCATAAGAGTCAACCTTGGGGCAAAGGGACCCAGAACTTTTTGGGTGAACTGTTGGTTCACCCTTTAGGAAGTAAAATTGAAAGTTACATACTCTAGTGATAGGAAACAGATAAGCATTTAAAAAAAAAATCAAAACTACCAATGAGACTGTCTGTGCATGAATTTCACAAAAGCTTTTGAAATCATACAGCTAGAGTGGTGACATGTAAATATGTTGCTTTTCTGAATCATGAATAAAAATTATGTAGTAATGTCCACAGGTCATATATATCAGATTCTTAATCTCTGAGAGGAAAAAAAAAAGGCAGTTGTCAAACTATCATTTTCTCTTGGAATATATCAATTGCAATTGAAATTGTGGTATACATGTAGGAAAATATAAACTAGAAGGTGCTGGTTTGCATTTTTTTAATTGAATGATAATTTGTTATAGGACTTGTGTTAAGGATTTGTCGCTGATATGACAAGCAGTACAATAGGTTTCAAGTGTTACAAAGATGATACAATTCCATGCTGTTAAATATCTGATGCAGTTTTGCTGTTACAGTGTTTTCAGTGTTGGCTCCAGAACATAAATGCTAAAACACATAAACTTCAATAAGAAACTATCTGAATCATATTAAGTCTATTTTGAGTATGCTTCTCATATATTTTCTAGTAAGTGGGTTTACTGATTAAAGTTTTGTTTTTTGTTTGTTTTTTTTTTTTAAATTTTGCTTGATTTCTCTTTTTAAAAGCATCTTAAACTATAATTTTGGGGAAGCTCTCGGTTGTGGGAAAACTGTAAGCTTGCACCATTTCAGATTTGAAGCCTATTATTTTTGACTTTGAATATTTCAGTGAACCTCTTAGCAAACAGAAATTTTTTGTCTAAGTGAATTGGGCCAGTGTTATTAGAAAGTCATACATTGTAGTCTTGATTAGTTCACAAATGCTGCATTAACATATTGAGGGAAATAACAGATCAGTAACAATCTTTTGGAGCATTTTTGATGTAAGTTTGGTGGCATATGTAAAAATAATAAATGATGTCTCTAGCCATGAAAAAGTACTGCATTTCTTACAGATTGCTGTCAAATGTTCTACAATTCAATGACCAATAATATAAAATGTAGTAGTTGGCCTTTAGTATCTTAAGTCATTCAGCATAGCCTTGAGTCTGGCTTTATACCACTATGTATTATTTTTTCATCAAACAACACCAGAATCAGATCATGGCCAAAAAACTTTTTCTGGAAAACATAAATTCAACAGAAATTCAATACAGTACTACCTAAATGTTTGTTATAAAGAAACTAGTATGGTACAAACTGCTGAAATTGAAATAAATTTTCTGGTTTTCTCTTGTTGGTAGTGGTGCTGGTCAAAGAGGTCCCAGTACTGGTTTGCATTTGCACACCCTTTTAATACTTGTCTCTAACACAGTGCACCTCAATCTACTGGTGAGAAGCACTTCCCTGGGGGTTCCAGCGTTGCCTGAATTCTGTGGATTGGGACTGGAGGCACAGTCACAGTTTGTCTGAGATTGCTAAATATCGGCAACAGAAGAAAGAAGACTGATTCTCTTAGTTTTTGAAACTGACAAAAAGAAGTCCCATCCTCTTTTACAAATTGTGTTGTTTTGAATCCTCTCGTGGCAAATTGCTGGCTTGAAAATCTTGGTATCTCATTCTACAGCACAGGCGAACTCCTCCTACAAATAATAAACCTTCTTATTTTCCTTTTCTTTCTTCTGATACAGTATTATGTAACAAAAAAAAAGTAAAATTTGTCATTCAATGTTTTACCATTAGAGAACATAATTTAATGTTTTCTTTAGTGTTAGAATTAAGTTGGCCTTTATATCCACGTGAAGTCAAATGCTTCATTATTTTAATATAAGTATATTAGGCAAGATGTTTTACCATTTGGCCAGTCCTACTCGGTGCCTGTCTTCATGAAGCTCTGTTCATTGGAGCTTTAGGAAATTCCCATTTAAAAGTCTCAGGAAAAAAAAATTCTGCAGACAGACTTGATTTGACAAGCAGTTTTTGGAATCATGCAAAGTTTCAATTCTTTGCAGCATCCAATTTGTGTGCAAGTCAGCTGGGGACAAATAAATTTTTGTCTAGAACAGGAGATAAACAGTACTGGGTGTCAGTATCACACTTTTCCAAGACTCACCATACATTGCACTACATCTTTGGAAACAGCATTCTATTTTTTTTTTCTTACCTGTACAGTAGGATAATATTTAGTTTTGAGGCCCTTGGAGGGAAAGTGAGCAGTAGGCAGAAATTCTCAAAGCGTTTGAATTCATGTTATTTCCTTGTAGGTTACTCTGACAAGTATTCCTTTACCTGTCTGCAAAATTTGGTTTCACACTTTGAAGGTTAATTTAGCTCACAGCAGAATTACAATGGCAGATAACTTAAATGTGACAACATATGAATGTTCTCCTATGAGAAACCCTGCCCTTGACTCTCACATTTCTAAAGCTACATGATAGTTTAGTGGTGAATACTTAGGGCCATCTGTGAAGATGGCATGTAGCCCATTTCTAATAGGTGCCAAATAAACATGTTCTTCGATGGTAATCTTGTGCAATGCTGCAAATGCTATCTTAGCTACAGAAAGGTCATGCATTGTGACAGCTTTGCCAAGCATCTCTTTACACTTTGTGATACTTGTTGACACTAATAGGCCAGAAAAGGATGATATTTCTGAACAGTGAAACTAGGCACCTGTGCCTGCCCACAAGGAAAATATAATTGTAGAAGTGACCTTGAACTATGGGATTAGTCAGAAAACTACCATACAAAACTTCAGTAACAGTTCTGTATTATTAGTCTAATTCCAGAATGCATTAGGGAATTAAAGAGCAGGGCAGATTCAAAGACATGGATAACTAGAAATGCAAACAGTGCTTCCTCCCACAAACTGTCATTGTTGGATTTTGGTGCTCCAGTTGGACAAAAAGGGATGTTACAGATTTCTTGTTTGTCATGATGCTTAGTCATCTGTATTACAGCCAGCTTAATTAGTCTCTTAATTCAGCACAGAAAAGTTTTAACTTTTGGAAAATCTCTAATTGATAAAGTGAAATGTTCTGCTTTGTGTTTTGTTAGCACTTTTTTTTTTCCTATAAATTGTGTCCTTGTTACATGTCTCAAAGAATTACTTAGTGTCATCTGCTGTAATTTTCAGTGCATTTCAGTGCAAAAACTACTAACAAAGTATCTTTAAAACATTGAATTATCATCACATAAAAGCCTCTGAATACGTTTTTATCTTATCAATGTATTGTTTTAAAAAAATAGGCAAAACCCCACACTCTACATGTGGTTAGTATTTGGAAGTTGTGCTTCCATGAAGAAATAACATGTGTTTGAGCAGCCCTATCTATACTTTTGAGCATATTTTGTCATTTCAGAACTAGTCAGAAAGTTTTTAACACTAATTCCCTCTTTACAACCTTAATAAAAATTCATGCAAGTTTTTACCCAGGAATTATTTTAGGCAGAGTTACTCTTAAGAGTCCCATTTGAATGGATAGATTCTTTGTGCAGCAGCAACATCATCAGTCTTACATTAGAGTTCCACTTCCTTCCTTTTTTTTTTCTTTATTGTAAGGGAATATAAGGTCTTATAAATAATTCTCTTGTGATCTTACTACTCCCCGCTGCATATGCACATTTTACCATGGCTAAATTACCAGAAAAAAAGGATTAATATTTCTAACTTGGTTATCCTGAAGAGAATGATCTAACTCACAAAATGAGGGAACTGGTGGAATAATTCAAATCTAACTTGTGCAACTTACTCATGAATCTGAGAGAAAGAGAAATTCATTTTTATATTGGACAGAAAAAAACTTATCTCTTCTAAACTGGTTCAGTTTTGAGTAGTGAAAATTTGCCATATAAAAATGAATGAACGGTTTAATTTTTTGTGCATTTTTCTACCTTGACTGTACTGATGATCCCAAGCTGTCTTGTCATAGCTGGGAGGTATTTCTATGGGTTTTGCATGATCTGCTCTTATTTTTCAGCAGAGGACTTGATAATGGTGCAATATAAACAGTACTGCTAGGTGACATAAACTGCAGGGGCGTAATCTGTACCATCTGTGGAATATCAGCAGCAACAGCAGAACGTCTCTGCATTGGTATGCAGTTAAGGTATTGTCTTCTGTATTTAGGACTCAATTGTTTCATTTGCCCTCGGTTACAAGAACAGTTGATGTTACTCAAATACAGCAAGTAGAATTGGTGCAGATCTGCTTTAGAGAAGGCCAGAGACTAGCACAGAAGTTGTAGTGGCTAATGAAGCACAAGCATTAAAGAAGCTTAAATGTGGGGGTTTTGTGGACTGCTTTTTGCAGCAGCATTTGATGTTTGAGGAGGGTGGTCCCTGCAAACAGCACGAATTTGAATTCAAGCAACTCTGGGCAGTTTTGCTGCTGACCTGCTGGGTGTGTTTTGGTAGCAATAATTTTCAAGGATTTAAGTTTAGAGAATTAATTTTATGAAAAAGTGTTTCTGTTCTTTTTCATACTGATTTTACATTTAAGTTGGAAATTTATTTTTATTTTTAATTGGACAACTAAAGTTGTAGTAGTATGTGGTATTAGTAGTAATAATAAATATTTGACTACCTAAGTGTTAATAAGTGTGTCATGAATGAAACATGATGGAAACTGGTATTTAAACCTGGGGTTTTGGTTTTTGTTTTTCTTTAGAGTGTTGTTTGGGACATTCTGTTTAGTAGAATCTTCAATCTAGCAGTGTTAAAAAACATTTGTCCTTTTCAAAAAGGACTAGTCATTCATAGGATTGATAGAGACTTTGAGAGTATCTAAGTATATGATCAGAATTGAAGTCAAATTTCACTTAATGTTGCTTCTGTTTGTCTTCACTCTCATTAGTTTCACCCCCATTCTATCACAGTTGGCATCTCTGAACAATATTTTTTTTTCAGTTTCTAAGACATTTATTTTCCCTCAAGGAGACGCTCCATTTAAAAGTTAATTAGTTTCCTCACAAAAGTACAAGCCAATAAAGTTGCATTATTATTATTATAATCATAAGAATTACATCAGTCTTATAGATCTGGGAATTCATCACATGCAAATATCATTGGGTTACAGATCATCTGCACTTCAGGCTCTGACAAGACAATATGCTAGGACAGGGATGATCTCCAAAAGAAAGAGAAAGATGAGGAAGGTCACGTTTGAAAAAAGTGAGATGTTAACTGGTGCCAGCCTGCAGAGCTCTCTTGCTCTCTGGGCTCTCCTTTTCTTCAATTGCTTTTCTTTCATGGTTCCAGTTTTAATTTAGGTTATTTTGGAAGTGCAGTTAAGTAACTTGCCTGTGTACATGGGCTGGTAATAACAGGAGGGTGAATGCCTGATCCAGTAGTGAATAACTTAGCTACAAGTAGAATATCTGAAGGAAGAAATGCACCAACAGGAAGCAAGCAGCAATTTAGCAGGAATTTGCATGTGTCAAATACATTTATGTTCCAAACTTCTATTTTATGCAAATATAATTTTTCAGGAAATTCAGGACTGTGTGTGGAAAAATGTCACCCAGTATATATGTCCTTCTATATTGTTAATGTACATCAGCAGCATGTAGAGTGCTACAATATTCAGACCTTAAAAATAAGTTTAAGGATGCACGTTTTCTATATGAATGTTGACTTCTGTAGGCTACTTTGTTGTGCAGGGGATTAATCTATTTTTCTCCTTCATCCCTGGTCTAAATATTTCTGAAGCTGAGATCAGTTCACAGTTTGTGTTGCTACACTTTAGTAGAGTTTTAGATAGGAATCATCTCCACTTTGGCTGAGTGTCAAGATACAGTTTTCAGTTTAAAAACCTGTGAGTGATGGTTGCATAAATTAGTAACTCATAGGTGAAGCTACTCTTGTATGTGCAACTCTGCTCACAGTGATTCTCAGTGACTGCTATTCAAAATGGTACAGTGTGTGCAGCTCCATATGGTTGTGCTCTGGCTCTGATAACGTTATGAATTTTTGCTGTTGGAAGATGGAATAGAGCATGTGCCTCTTGAATCTAGTGACAGTTAAAAGCTGTGAAGGAACCTAAACAGGTTTGGTTGCACAACTTCAGTTTCAAAACATATCGATTATTTGGAGAAATGACCTGGAAAAAAAAATGAATTTGCAACAAGGCGGTCCACAAAGGACAGATGTGTTCCTCTTTCTTTTAACAAAAATATTCAACATAATCAACGTAGGATAAGGAAATCTTGCTTATACCTAAACCTCAAAAAATGTATGTAGGTATCTTCAGTGTGTCACCTCTATGTACATGTGCGACATAGAATGGAGCTAAAGCAATGAGTCAAAACCAAAAAAGTATAGTACAAAAAATGATGTAAATTACTTTTTCTTCCACTCAGTTCTAACTTGTAAAAATTGAGAACAAATAAAACACATTCCTCTGTACACAACCAAACATGTTAGAAAACCTCCAGTTGTGTTTTGGATTTCTTTTTCTTTTTGAAGGGAAACCACCTGGAGGATCTTTTATATCACTGATTTTCTATCATAAATGACACTTGTAAAATTATACAACTTTAGCTCCTTTTTATATATCTATATAAATTGGCTTTCATTGTTTAAGCTGTAACTGCCAGATAGTTATAGCATGTAATTTATTTAAACAGTTTTATGTTTGTTCTAAATTCTTTAAAAGAGAGGTGACTGAATGCTGTGGGCATTTTCCCTGTATTTTGATTGAATCCTCTGAAGTACTTAATTTCTGTCTCACTTTCAATGGCAAGCTTCCCTGGCAGTTCAGTAGCATCTCTTTTGGACAGCAGAGCTGGCCAGACAACCCTCATAATTATCCCAGTCATGTGTGCCAAAAAACCCACTCATATTATAGCTATGTACTTTGGAGGTGGATAACATAGTGGTATCAGTTCATAGCTGTGTTAAATTAATGCTAAAGAAAGATCAAGTACTCAAATTTTAATTATTTTTACTATATTTTTATAAACATATATGGACTTTCCTTTTCTGAAATTAATTTCTGATATTTATTCTTCTTTTTATTTAATTTTTTAATGTTTTAGTCTTAATTTTTAATTTGATTGACCAAGCAAGCAAAAGCAAGGTAATGCAATGGGAGTACAAAGGCCATAACTGTTATTATAGAGCTGTGATCATAGACAATGATGGCATGGACTTGTACTTCAGCCTCACAGGGTTATTTTTCTGCAGCAGCACTTCAAGGAAGGGATTTCAAAAGCAGCAAGAATTATTTTTTTTTTCCTAAGAATGTATTCAAAATCTTATCAATTAATTTTGATGTTTGTCTTAATTGTTCAAGACACATAAGCTTTTAAAGTACATCTTGCATTTCAGGGTGATATATGCCGGTTTCTGCCAGGACAGGATTAAATTTTTTGCGTTAGCAAAAAAGAGTAGCAAGGCTGAGGCCAATGTTATTCTACATCACCTAATGCCGTGGTCCCTGTCGTCTGGGGAAAAGGGGTTCCCAGTGAATATTTGTTTATTGTGAGGGCTTTCTGTGGAAATAATTTCTTTGTCTTATACCTTTTGTTATTGGTGTTGTTGCTATTACTGTTTTCTTACCTCATTGCTTCCAGTAAATTGTTCTTACCTGAACCCATGGTCCTCACCTTTTGAGTCTCCAATTCTCAAATTCATCCTACCCAGCAGGAAGGGGAAGAGAGAGAGCAGTATGTGGTTCAGTCTTAGTGAGGGCACTGAATTAGGGAGTGCCATTGCTAAACCATGATGTGTTTGCATAGAATTCTGCTTTAGAACAGCTGCTCTACTATTCCTTATTCTAACTGAATTCCTGTAATTTCCTATGCTTTTTTTTTTAATGTACTGAAATATAATTTGGTGGTTTTGTCTTTCAAATATACTGTTATAAGCATATCTTGATGATAAGTAGATACCGCAAAGTCCAAGCTTGGCTGCCAGTGATGAAATGCACTTCCTCACATGAATGTATGAGGTGAATATATTTAGCACTCATTCTTTAACAACCATTATTTATTTTTATATTATTAGAGAATATCAGTTTAATCTGGTAGAAGCTGGTTTCTAAGCCAACCAAAGTAAGGGTAGTTTTTCCATGGAACACAAGTTATGCAGCTGTATAATGTAGTGAGCAATTCTGTGTTTGGCGTCGATGTAAGACTGGAAAATTCATTCAAACTACCTTTAACAAAAATGGTTAGACTCAAAGAGCACTAGGAGGAGTATTGTGTATGTTGTCCTACTTTTTCCTTACTTTTCCCTGGGCATCTCTTTATGGCTTTTGAAAACAAGATAGTTAAGTCAAGGTGTTGATTAATTCTGTGCACATTGCACCATGAGCTATAGCTGAGTTTGGTTTTTGAAAGTAAATTATTGCCTTCTTCCTTGCTCTCTAGATTTATTCACAGTCTAAAGTATTTTTTAAAGGCTCTTTGCACTAAAAATGTCTTTTTGGTAAAATTTCAGTATTTAATTTTTGTATGAATGGAGGTACTGTATTTAAAGGAAGTTGATTTGAAAATCAAGGTTATTGTAGCATCTGTTAGGCGTGTGTAAAAAAATGTGCAAATAAAATTTGAAATACTTACGTAATATATCTCACTTGTAGGGTATAGTATATATCTGAATTTTACTTGAATAAACTTTTAATGGAGTCCAGAAGGTTATTCCTGACTGTCTAGTAAAGCATGAGTTAACAAAGGTCAAGACTTTTAAATAGACCAATTAAAAGTAACTAAAATTAAATTTGTTTAGCTGCAGAATGGCAGATACACCTTTAAGTCCATCAGAAGATTAATATGTAAAATATTGTTTTGACTGTAAAATAATGTGTTTGTGCACCTATATTTTGCTTTTTCTTGTCTATGAGATTTCAACAGTCTGCATTTTCATAATTCTTATGATTTATACTGTGATTTTAGTTGAAGAGTGTGCTCAGGCTTAATGAATACAATGAACCTTATGGAATAACTGATGTAGATATTAGGAAGAGAAAGTGCCCTTTGGAGTGATACAAATCGGGGGTAATTTGGAGAAAAATTTTAATCTTCCCTGTGCTGCTGGGAGAGTAAGACATTGTTCTGGAAGTGATGGTGAAAGGAAGCATTTGATCATTTTATACCCTTTTAACAGTAATATTTTAAAAGTAATATTTTCTGGAATATAAACCAGGTAAGAAATAGATAAAATTTTAAGAGCTCCTTTGATCATTTAAAAAGAAATTCAACTTCAGAATCAAGTGTATTGAATTTAAGTGCAGCAGGATTTTTCTTGGAATAGCCACTTGGTGCTGAAACAAGCTTCAGCAGGGTCCTAAAAAATTTGAGAACTGCTTCAGGCAAATGTTTCATGCTGGATTACCTAAACATATAGTTTAGGATTTGATGGCCTGGAGAAAGACTGGATTTAGAGTCAGTTATGTAGACAACTTACAAAAGATAAAAGGTACACTGCCTTACTACTATTCATATCTTCACATATTCAAATCTTACAACTTGAACTTTATTGAAGCGATTCTTATGAATGAATAGTTCCATTTTGTTACTGACTTTTTACTAAATAAAGGAGTTGGAAAACCAGCTTGAAAGCTTTTTTTTTAATTGACACCATGAGTGAAACATTTTATAAAATTGGCTTTTTTACTTAAAACATTCAATTTCACATGAAGGAAAATACTCATTTTTACTCTTCTAGTAACAAAAGAAAACCCCAAAGTGTAATTTCAAAGGGCAAGCTGAAGTGCATAGGATTTAGTGGCCTGTTTTACTTTCTGTATGCTTAATTCAATGTGTTGGATTTCTATTATATAAATTTATAAAACCTGATATGTCCATTTGGATTTCTGACCTGGCTGCTTGAGGGAGACCTGTGAGTAAACTATGCATCACTGTTATAATGAGTGATATGACTGACATGACTAAATTTTGCTACATTCTTCCTTCCCTGTTTGAACATAACTTATTTCATATAAGCTTTTTCCTCTGCCCTGATCGTTCCCAAGGATCTGCAAAGGGAGGGAGTTGTCTGTAACTAGAAGTAAGTTGTTCAGTCTGGACTGAAATTTGAGTCCAAATGAACACTTTCACGATCAGCATCTATGTTTATCACATTCCACAGACCACAAATAATTTTGTAATTATGGAGTAAATTCTAATATGAAATTTGTTTCAGAACCAAATGGGAAATGGAGAGATTATATATTCCCATACTTCTCTGTTAATAGGCTATTTACTCTTTTTTCAGCAGCAGTGTTAAAAAATGTCACGATAGTCTTTGTGTTATGCTGACCCTCTCTGAACTTTAGTGTAGAAATAGCCAGTCTACTCTGAGTTTTTAAAAACTCTACGCTGTCTTGAGTTTGTTCTTTGGAGTATTTCAGTACAGTATAGCAAATTAAGGTCTCTGCAGAATCTGTTCCCATCAGCAGTGATATGGAAAGATTGTCCCCACATTTTTTACCACTTCTAAGATAATGATATTCTGTCATGCAACATTAAGTAGTTATGGGTTTGGTTTTTTTTATTTTACTAATTTGTTTCTTCCTCTTTCTCTTTGAGAAATCATTTAATGATTTCTCTAAAATTTTGTTCATTGAAAATGGTGAGCTGTTCTTCATTAAGGTTTTCAGATTTCATAAGTGGTTTTGGTCAATACCAACAAATTCACTTAAAATTCAAACATCTATTCCCCCACATTTAAACATTAATTGAAAACATGATGTGGAACTCGGAGTGATTATACCACCTAAGTGCTTTCTTTGCACTTGTATTGAATGCTTCTGGACTAATGCCGCAGGTTTAAGCCTTCTTAAAATAAGACTATTCAAATCTCACTTGAACAGATATGTGAATTGTAATTATACCAGTAACTACTGAAAAGTCATTTATAAAACATCTTAGTCAGAAATTTTGCTAATGATAATGAAAATTAATTCATTTCCAGACTTAAAAATTGAAGTCAAATTGAGTCCTTGAATTAGTCAAAATAATGGTGTCACTTGTACAGTGCTTCTTCATTAGTAGACAAAGGATAGTGATTTCTCTTTACTTGTTCTAAACTTTATTTTGACATGTTTGTTGAACATCGGTGGATTAAAATCTTATTGAATTTTGATTGCCTAGCAGACTTGTAATGAATTGCATAGCATGAGTCATTGGCTTATATTTACAGCTGTAACATACTACTTAAAATTCAACCTCTTCATAAACAATTTCGTTTAATGATTCTGTTTGGCATATGAGTCAGCAATGAACTGCAAGAACTTACCTATTGCCTTTCCTAAGCATGCTTTTATAGAACAAGAAAATAAAAATGTGAGGTTTTTCTCCATTTGGGTGAAGGGCAAAATCTAATTTAGTTATGACTGACTTAGACTATTAAGAATATATCAGATTGGGAAAATGGCAAGGCCAGGTAAGCAAGAATTTAATTTGGGGTTTTTTTAATCTCATTACACTGTGTGATGAAACTTAATGAAGAAAAGCTCTCCCTTTGTTTCATAATGACTTTTGATCTGTGTATATAATACACTGCTCCCAACAGTAAATTACCAGCAGCCTTTCAGTTAGCACAAAGTTTCATGGCCTCATTGACATTTGACCGAATATACTGTGTAAGTGTTTCTAGTAAATCTTCCAGTGGGTGAACGTCCATCAGGCAAATTTGCATTCTAAGAACTTTACACAGTCCCTCTTTGTGCACAAAAGGTAGAACAACTGAGGCATCAAATGGAAAGATGAAGGTAGTCAACAGCTGTAGGAGCAGACCCTGATCAGCGCACATTTGCTCTTTTGCTCTTTGTTTCGGGCAGATCTCACCCAGCAGTTACAGTCAATGGTGAAAAGTAAAATTATTATGCCCTGATGTCTGAAATTACAAAAAAAAAAAAAAAAAACCAAACAAAAAAAAAAAAAACCACCAAAATAAAACAACTTGTTGTAAAGAGCTGAGAGTTTTACCAGGAAGCATTCTGTCAGCATGGTATTGATTTTGAATTCTAGTTTATATGCCTTCTTTCTGGCATAAAGATGGAATTTTGCTGCACATTTCAGGTCTCACAAATTCACCTTCTATTTATGTATATATTCTGATTTTTCAGCTGTAGAACAAGTAGTAGCAGCAGGCTGCTTATTGACCTTGAAAAGCAGTCCCCTCGTGTTTTGATGTATCTCTAAATATTCTTTAAAAAATTCCTCTTCTTTATTATTTTGGCATTAGTGGCCCCTGGAAAAAAAGAAACAACCTCATTTTTAGAATAACCTCTTCTTTCCTTTGTAATTTGTTAAGGAAACTTCCTTGTCTGGCCATGCAGGATCCACTCTGTCAGTCACTCATACCACCTGAGATGGGACCGGGGTCCCTCTGCAGATTCACATCCCACACTCGCAGCACTTCCATACCTTTCATACCTAGTGCTTTTGCTGAGCTTGAGTAGATCTTTAAAGAGCTTTTCCTATTGCAGATTTAGCAATAAGGTTTAGAAAGAAATAAATGACTGTACAACATCCAAGTATTTCCTGGGAAGGGGGAAGCAGTGGCTTCATCTCTTAAGCATTTGCTGTGGCACTGGCCCTTGTCTTTCTAATGTGATTCAGCATCTGCTTTGAGAGTCAACACACATGGAGTGAGTGGCTGGAAAGCAGAGGAAGGCATTATCCTGCTTCTCAGGATGGTGATGCCCTCAAGGCTTTTTCTACTAATTACTGCAACTAAGAGTCAGAGGTGGGGCTTAGTTGCCTCACACTTCTATAGTAGAAAAAGGCTTTGGCTCTGTTAGCATTGTCTTCTCTAGGTCTGGGCTAGAGAATAGCAAAAATAGCAGGGCACGAGTAGAGTTAAAAGCTTGGATTTCTTCTGCGTTCTGGGGTCTTTTGAATGACATGCAGCTCAGAAGAGAGAGTGACAGAAGTGCTGGGTTGTGAGAAGCTGGTGGGAAAGGGGACAAAAGAGCATTCCATAGAGAAAAGGGTATAATAGTTCATTTCCTATATCAAATCTGTAAAGGTGAGCATTTGCTTGACCCTTTGCCATGCCAGTCAACCATATAATGACTTTTAGAAGTCTGGTGGCTGGGAAGCCTCAACGATTACTGCTGTTTCACTGTCGGTAACAAATTGCAAGCAGAAGCTGCTAAGTTGTCTCTCTAAATGCTTTGAGTAGGAGATCTATATGACAGCCTTTGGCTGCTTCATACAAAGAAAGCTTCCAGCCCTGGATAGCTTAGAAGTTTAGTAGTTCCTACAGAGAGCAAGTTTAAAGTCAAAATTTAAAAAAAATAACAATCTTGGGTTTCATTTTCACCCTGTGCCAAACTTTGCAATGCACACAAGTAAGTGACGTATGTCTCTTTGGATTAGTTAATTGTTTATATGAATTGATACTGTTATGTTTCATTCTGCACACTGGTAGTTTTGCACTCCATAGACAAATGGAGGAAGATTAAAAGAGGAATACTTATGGTCTTCTCAAACAATGGTGGCTTCTTTATTTTTTATGAAAGCCATTTAAAAAGGCATTTGTGAAGCCAGTATTTAATATAGTATGTATTGTGCTTCGTTTCTTCTATGCTAGAAGGTTCTTCAATGGTTTAGTGAAAACTTCCACAAGTATGCTGTGCCCTATTTCATTACTTGTTGGTCATCTGCTGAGTGTAGATGTTTATAGCATTACTTTTACATTCCAGCTGAGCATTGTATTTACCAGATTCTCTTTAATTGGCATAAAGGGCCAGATTCTGGACTAAAAATCTGATGTACCTTTGTTTCAACATACCACTATCTGAGTCCTTGTTTTTGGATCTGTGCATATCTGTTAAAAACTAACCAGTCCATTTGAATCAAACTTCCTGAATGCTAAATTCTGGCAATTCTTTCTTTCGTGGTCCTTTGGGAGTAAAGAAGAAAATTTGTTTTCCTACAGGGTCTGTGTTTCCAGTTTCTCATACATAATCTAGTAAATAGAGCTCAGTTTAATAAACTTACTCAGCCTAACCCTTCTGAGAGAGTGTTTCATGTCAAATAGAATTAGAGATGCACCAGACTCTTAATTTGAGGCCTTGGTTTGGCACAGAAATTACCCTTTCATCCTTTCACGTGTGAAATTGAAGGTTCCCTGCTGGCTTAACACAGTCTTTAACAGCTGAGCACTTGGCCACAGTGGAAAGCTGTGAGTAGCTTTCCACAAATATTTCCCCCACTATGTGTATTAATCTTGAGGGAGCAAGGCAGCCCACAGCATGTGCCAGTTGCTGACTCCTTCTGGCACTTAAAGAAAAAGTTGAGCTATACATTTTAGCACATCTTTTTCCTTTGTAATGCTTATTTGTACCAGAGGTATGCATTCAGAGGTCTGAGTATTTCCACATCAATCTGTTTGATCAAGATTTTGAAATGAGAAAGTAAGTAAATTAACTATTGTAGTTATATTTGAGTACCATAAAATTCTCCAGTTATCAATCATAGGTGCAACTGATACTCCATATGTGGAAGTCTGTTTTGTGCCAAGTGTGTTATTTACATCAGTGTGTAAGATCAATAAGTATAATTGATTGATACTGTGATTATATATTTGACAAATCAACAAACGTTTTATTTATTCATGGTGAAAAAAATCACTTGCAGAATATTTGGAATTGGAAGGGACCTCTGGAGATGATCTGGTCCAAACCTCTGCTAAAGCAGGTTTGTCTAGAACAAATTGTCTAGGATCTTCGAGCAGCCTGTTCCAGTGCTCTGTCACCCTCAAAGTAAAGTTTTCCTGATATTGAGATAGAACTTCCTGTGTTTCACTCTGTGCCCATTGCCCCTTATCCTGTTGCTGGGTGCCACTGAAAATGTCTGGCCCATTCTCTTCACACCTGTTCTTAAGATACTTGTATGCACTGGTAAGATCTCCTCCTCTGCAGGCAAACAGGACCAGCTGTCAGCTTCTCCTCATAAGAGAGATTCTCCAGCCTCCTAATAATATTTGTAGCCCTCCTTTATAAGAATGGAAAGTTTTTCCAGTGTACCTGTTCCTTCTGTGAGGTTTTTTTTTTGTCATGGCTGCCCACCCTTTTCTCAGCTCAGTCAGATTTTGGGGTTTTTTTCATGTATGATCTAAATTAAAATCCTGACTTCTGCTGGGAAGGGTCAGTCTCAGAAGAAAACAATGTATGCCAGCTCTGGTACTACTGTAGCAAAGACATCCCTTCAAAGCATTTCATCACTAAATGATTTTTCCTCATGTTCTTGTACTCTCATTGACACATTCTTCCTTACAGACTGTGATGTTCTATTTGAAACTTTTTTGTACATAACTATTTTACTTTTAGGTAGAAAATATCTGTACTTTCTTCATCTTGTTCTTTATTTTTAAATTTTGTGGTGGTGTGGCTAGAAAGCCAAAGACTAGTCTATCTATCCAGATTTTCTAAATTCAAGTAATTGTCTGATAAGCTTTAGAAAAATGTAAGCAACAATCTTACACAATCTTATGCAGTGATCATAGTTGTGGGAACATATCTTTTTCTAAAACTATTCTCATTTTAAAATACGTTTGTGTCTTTCATGCAAATATGTAAAGTAGCAAAGTACAATTAAAACAAAGGTAAGATTTTGAAATCTTTTAATTGAGAGGAAGCCCTGGCTAAATAGAGTGTTTTAATAAATACTTAAAATATGGTAGTATGTAGTCCTTTGGGGAAAAATATTTTCTGTAGCACTGTTCCACAAGGTAGTTTGCCAATTACAGGGTTGGCTCAACAGTAAGGAAGCAAAGTTTGATTCAAGTTTTAATAACTGTAAAGAAATAGAAAACTACATGCGGTTGTTAGAACACCTTAACATTTTTGGGGGGTTTGGGGTTTTTTTAATACCAGAAGACAAATATTAAAAGAGCTTCAAAAAATAAGAATTAATTGCTGCCATCCTTCGTCGTTGATATTAGCAATGTAATGAGCCTCAGGATGCAATCTAAAATACTGTGTTGTTTTAACTGTATTAAGATACACCATTAAAGAATATGTTCTACTACAACTAATAAATGTAAGATGTGGCTTTATGAAGTCAGTGGTCTTATACAAAATATATTTTAGACTAACCAATTAATTGCAAGAATAAAACTTGATGCAATTTCCTGAGCCCTGGAGATCATATTGTAACTGTATCATTTTTTCATTATTAAAATTTAAAAAGCACACATGACTTGATCTGGTGCATGCTGAGTGCATGCTCAACATTTGAAGTGCTGAATGACCAGAATTCTAAGATATCTGAGTATCTTAGATATTGATATCTGAATATCCAGATTTCTAACCTTACTGACATTCACTAACATGTGAAGGCTATTATTGATTGCATTGTCCTTTCTTGAGACTGTGTTAAAGCATGAATTGTATTGTAAAAGATTGACAGATGAATTCTCAAGAGGGTATTTCAATGTAATTTTTATTCCGTTTGGAAAATTTTTTCTTCCTTTTATTTGGTGGAAGCAGTTGTCCATCTCTAAGCCTTGTTACAGGTTTAAAACATATATTATTTCCTGCAGCTTAAAATTTTTTGGCTCATCTTCATGTATGGGTCATTTCAATGAATCCTCAGGTGAATTTACTGGATGAAGGCATTAAATGTCACAAATTTGTTTGACCCCCACCCAAATAGGCTGGAGAGGGGAGTAAATGAGAGGTTGTTCCATTTGTACATGTATCCAGCCAAGTTTTTCATTTTCAGATTAACTACAGCAACCCAATATGAGCATGAGTTGCGCTCTGAACAGAAGGAATCATTTAGGGTTTGGAATTTGGGTTTTGGTTGTTGGTTGGGTTTTTGTGTTTGTTGGGTTTTTTCCTAATCTGAAGTGTATTTAATATTAGGCCATATACAAATTAATGCGTTACACTAGTTTGGTTGTTTAAGTCCTCATTAGTTTAAGCTTTTTTGGCATTTTATTCAGTCTTCAAGGCAACTTTTCTAAGTGAAAATTAGAAGCTGTAGACTTTTATTAACTAAAAAAAAGTATTTATAAAGTGCATAAAAAGTGTATGAGAAAAAACTGAGGATTTATTTGAAAACTGTGATATCCTTACAGTCTGCTTAGTGCTTGAGATTTTTAGTCTTATTCTAGTCAAAGCCTTCTACTCATACACTTCCAGGAGCAATTTCCATTGGAGCCATAGTACTGTTCATGTGCCTGAAATTACATCTGTGCTTGAAGGATTTCTGGGTCAATGAAATGATCAAAGGTATAAGCAATTGGTTCATTATTATTTCTTCTTCCCCTTTTTCCCTCTGTTCACTAGAACCTAGTGTAAATCATTTAACTGAACTGATAATGGAGGCAGAGGTGACAAAAAGTCATTGAGATGCATTGAGAAGAACCTTATAGTGCAAGAAAAACAGTTGTCAGTGTCCATCAAGTTCTGCTTCTAGAGAAACTAATGTCTTTGAAAACCCTTTTTCTGAAAAGATCAGACTACTGAATGCATAATGGTTAGTTAAAATTAGCTTACATATCTTCAAATTCTAAAATATAAGCACTACATTGTTTAAAATGCATATAAGCAGATATTCATGGTGTTATTTCAGTGTTTCTATAAATTGTGACTGCACAAACATTCTCTTTGAGGTGGAGAGAATATCTGCTACCTACTTTTTTGTGTATTGATATATATTTTGCTTTTATTGTTGATTTTATTTTTCACTGTGGTGACAAAGTGTGAAATCATGAGTCTTAGTGACTGCAAGGAGTGTCACAAAAACTTCTCAGAGTACCACATCCGACTCAAAATTTGATCTGTTTTGCAATGAGACATGAGTGTGTCTCCGGTCTGGTGTTTAGTGTATGTATTTATTCTATTTTTAAATATAGCGACTGAAAGACTGTTTCATACGTGTTAAAAACTTTATACATTTATTTAAATATCACAGGCTTCACTTGAAACTGTGTGTCTGTATTTGAAGCCGGCTCCTTCTTGTATTAGGCTATATTTTAATTTTTTGATGTGCCTGAGATAAACATTTTTCTTATATAGTAGAACTATAATGGAAAAGAATGAAGCTTAAGATAATGGTAAAAAAAGGGTGGGTTTTTTAAAGAAAGTCCTTCAGCTCCCTTTTCCTTTTTTTTTTTGTAAATACAGGTCCATTTACTGTAGTCATCAGTTCTCTTTTTATATTTCTCTGTAAGAGACTAATAAGGCAGAATGATGTTTGAAGTAAGGAGTTTTCACTTTTTACTTTTATATGCACTTTTTTTATTGCTCATGCTGAATAGTCTGGACAATGGAATTTATAACAATAGGCTAGAATTACTGAATGATTAGCTAGCCAGTCTTCAAACTCTGGATTTCTGCTATTCAAAGCTGGCGGAATTTTGCAAATCTAATTCTCTGGTTTTTGTGCTTTAGTAAAGATGCACTTTCCATTAATACAAAGTAGATTTTGTAAAAGTAATTTGGAAGCTGTTTCCCCCCCACCACCCCCAAAAAAACCAAATTATGCTTAAAATGTAATGACATTTCAGTCTCAGTAGCTTTTGAATGTACTGATTTGTTTCTGTATATTAAATGTGAGTATGTTGCATTTAATTTTTTAGGAGGTTCACTGGCATTTATTTATTATTTTTTTTTAGTTCTTAAAGATTGCAGTAAGTCTTACTGAAAAGAATCTGGCAGACATCCAGAGGCACTTTGAGTAAATTTAGTCTTCTAATTAACTGCAGCCTTCTTAGCCCCTTTATTGTCCTTGGAAAGCATGTTTGTATTTTTTTTCCTTAAAGCAACAAAATCATTAAACTTTGCTGCCAAGGAGAACAGGAGATACTGAGAATCAGGCAGTAAGCATTCAGATTTTGAATGGAGTTTGGTTTTTTTTCTTCCCGTTAAATGTTCGCTTTTTTAACTTCTGTGTTTTTGTGCTAAACAACTGGAAACTATTCTCACTTGGCAGGATGAAAAGAATTTACTGACTTCATGCACAGATATCTCAGTTTTGCACAGTGAGCATTCATCTGTTATTAATTGCATGTGTAATCTTAGGGACCAAACCAAAAATTCAGTTAGTGTGAAAATGCTGGTAGGACCAGGAACACATTGTTACTATACATGGCAATGCTTCCAAAGCTGGAATAGAAATATTGTCTTTTCGGACTAATATCCAAGACTTGTAAAATCTTTACTTACAAGGTCTTTCATCTGGCTTGCTGAGGGGTGAGAGGCGGTTCACTGCTGAAACTCCTGTTCAGTGAAAAATGTATAGAAGAGTAATTGATGGACTGAACTGAACAAAAACTGCTTTGCAATTTTTAACACAGTTTGCAGAACAAATGTTACTACTGGTAAACATTTTTGGCTCAAACTTAATTGTGTAGTGGGGGAAAAACTGTGAAAGACCCTTCCTTTCATCATTTATGTGAAAGTAGCCAGAAGAAATGACACCATCAGTATCTCTAGACTAATGGAACTGGCTGAATAGTGAGCTGTTCTTCCTTTATTGGGTGAGTTGATATTTGGGGTAGTGAACATTATGGTGCATTTTGTCAGTTTTACTGCTTGTGGTTCCTTGTGGAAAAAATAAATCAGTAAATATTTTCTATTCAACAGTCACAAAACTTTGAAGAATGAATTGAAGGAGTAGATACCTCTTCTCAATAAATGCTCTTGTTTTATATTTTTCCTTCTCTTTCCAAATTAATTTGCTTCTTATTATTTGGGTTTGAGGTTTTGTTGGTTGGTTGGTTTGGCTTTTTGGGCTTTTTGTTAATCACTGTGATTCAATTTCTTTTTTTTTGTTTTTTTTTTTTTTTAAGACAGGGTTAATGATTCAGCCTGTGTCCCACAGAAGAGTAGAAGAGTAAAAATGCTCTTTTAGTTTTGCATGTTTTAATAATTAATGCTGTTCATTTAATCTAATCAATATAATTAGAAGTCATTCAAGTGAGATCTTTGGTTTTAACTCCAGTAAGTTTCTAATTAAATAAGGAGAAAATAACTGTTAAGGTATTTATGTAAACTTGTATGTGATTTCTATAGCTTTTAAACTATCAGGTGGTGATAATGCTAGTACCTCCAATGGTCACCATTAAAATCTTTTCTTTCTTGATGCTCTGAGTTAGTTACCTCTGAGATATGTAGGTGCTGGGGTGCAGGCTGGCAGGAATTGTTCAACTGGCACCAGCCTAGAGATTTGAATCCCAAGGGGTATGCTGGTTGCTCAGCCACTTTCAGACACCTTTGTCATGACCAAGTCTGTTCAGAACTTCTTTGCATCATCATAGTCACAGACAGGTTCTTGATTTTCAGCTTGATTTTTTTTCTTTGATTTCCTTTGCACCTGATGAGCCTGATTTAGATGGGAAGGAAAACTATTGGGTCAGCATTGTCTTAAAGGTTAGGCATTTTAACAGTATTGTCAAGCAGAAGATAACCTCAGTGAATTATCTTCATTCCTATTGAACAACTACAGGAGTGCTAATTAAATTCTGCATAGTGCATGTAAAGTGACTTGTGATTCAGGCATCCTGGTGGGTGTGGTCAGACCAACAGGCCAAATGTTACCTGATAAAAGTGTCACACTAGATAAAGCCTGTGGTTGTTTTGTTTCTATATTTGGTCCTTGAGCACATTCAAAGTCTGCCATCAGGAGGTGAGTTGCTTTGCCCAGCCTGCCGTGCAGTGCACATCCCTGAGGTTCCGTTGAATGAACTGGATGGTGGACTAATGGACTAAACCAGTGACATTTCAACAGGGAAATGGGGCATTTCACATGTGTGCTGAAAATTTCAGCTATTTTGTTGATTAAATCTCTTATATATGTTCAAAGAGAAAGTGAGGATTTCCTTTCACATATGTACTGTCATTTCACTCAGTTTAAAAGGCAGAATTTGGGTGTTCTTTCTGTGTGTTTGCAGTAATTGGAGGCATAGTCGATGCAGGGTGAGCATGCTTTGATTTGTTCAGTTTTTCAACTGGTACTCTGGAATTACAGTCACTGTGTGAAAAGGGAAAGATGTAAAAATAATGCAGAGAAAATAATTTCTGCTTTGTGATCTCACTAGCTTGCAGATGACCCAGTCTTTGTGAATTAAAATGCCCATGCCTGTACATCTGTACAGTCTATGACAGGAGCTCAGGACAGAAAAATAGCTTAAAAACGAGCATCTAACTTTCTCCTCCTCTGTTGATATTACTCCTGATGTGTAAAACCTGATGAAAAGATGTACTCGTTCAGATGAGGGAGAGCAGAATGGTAGAAGGTGGAATTTATTTCCAACTGTAGATAGTCATCGCTCTGCACATTCACATTTTTATATGAAAATGTTTATCCACAATGCATAAACTGATATCTTGCCAAAGGCAGTCTTATCTCCATATGCAAAGCAGTCAAAAAAACCCACCCAAAAATTCCATCTCGCGAGGGGATTGTCAGTGTTCTATTCTGACAAGTCTCTGTGTTTGTGTGTGTTTGCATATGTATGTCTATGCTCATTTTTCAAAGTATTTTTCAAATATGAACTCAATTTTTTCCACTGAATCCTCAGTTAGTTTTGCTTTTCTAGGAAGACAGTGGATAGAGCTTTACCATCCAGTTTCTGGATGAAATTAGTCTGATGTGACACCATATTTAACACATGTGGGGGCAGGTCCTTGCCTGATACACTGCTTAATTCTAGTGACTCACTGGTGTTTCAGCAGTACTTCTAAACTACAAAAGCTTTAAATAAACTACAAAATGGTTCTTCTTCCTTTCCTGAGAATTTCTGTACCATTGTTCCAGCAATCTTTCCTGTGGTCAGCTTGTGGTCGTTATCACAAACATTTAGGGGTATTAAATATTTTTAGAAGTTATGGAGAAATTCTAGAGTACCAGTTCTAGCTGGTACTTTTTGCATATTCATTAAGTTCACAGAAATTTTAAAACAGTGTTGGGAATAAGGATCTGTTTTGATATATTTTGCTGTTTAGGCCTGCCTTGAGTTATGATGTTCCTCTATTACAAGACAGAGCTCTTCTAAAGTCTTTTCCTCATTTTTTATTAAAATTATTTCATCATTGATTGTTCATCTATATTTCGTAAATTGCAGCTAAGATCAGAATTCAACCTTTTTATTGTGGGTGTCCAAACAAAATTGCTTTTTTTCACGATTTTTTAATTATTGGGGCCAATTCTCTGTTAAGTGTGAATTAAATATCTTGACATTTTTCTCACTAAGATTCAACCAAAAAATATAATTTTTCCAAAGATTTTACAATTGAGGTATAGAATTTCTCTTCTGTTCTTTTTATGAAAGTAATTCTAACACACACAAAGCACCCCTACTATTAATTCAGAGAGTAACATATTTGTGAATATAGAGAAGTCCTTAAAAATAAATAAAGAAGGTCAGTGAAAGAGGTAAAAAACTGTTGAATATAAATATTAACTTCATTTTCTTGATTTACCAAACAAACCACCTTAGATTATTGTGTTTGCTTCATTATCTTTGCCTCAGTGCTTGTAAGGTTGTAGGGGTGGGTCTGAAGAAAGCTGCCAATGGGAGAGTAAATGGAAGCAAATCAGGCTCACACACTTAGAATTGGAGAACTAGTCACAAATGACAAGTGTGTTTACCAATGTGTGTGAAAGAGAGAATCTGATGTGTTTTGTGCTTGTGCAGTGCTTGTTTGCTGCCTCCCTCAGTGGCTTCTCCATTGCAGGAGGCTCTTGAGCAGCCAAACAGAAAGCAGCAGCAGCAAACCTCCCTTTGGAAACTCATCACTGCTCATAGCAGTGACATGTTTTCAATTTTCTCATCCATCTCATTATGCTCCAGAAGTAACTGGGAAAATGAATAAAAGCACTGTTACTCTGTGTAAGAGAATCCCCATGATGATGGCATCTCAACAATTCCACCTGCTGTTTCCTGGGATAAGGAGGTTGGAAACAGTCTAGAAAGCCATGCCAACTGTGAAAAGTCTCTTCAAAGAAGCTAACAGAAAATTTGTAGCTACAAAAATAAAAGAAGTAAAAATCCTAAAGCAAAAATGAAAAACACTGGTAGCTTCCTATACTTAGAGGTAAGAATAAGAACCAGGTTTTTTATAAAACTAGAGTACGTATTTGTGCTGTTAATGCATGCTGCTGTGTTGAACTGTCCCCGCCCAGAAGCTTTTTGCTATTTCCCTTCCCCTGAAAGCCAACCTCTGGTATCCAAACATTCAGCAATAGAGAGAGGAAAAGTAGAAAACCACAAATAAAGCTGTGTGTCAGATTCCATATAGTTTGCATTTTCCCACAGGCCATCAAGGTAGGCCCGTTTTCAGTTTCTGTTACAGAAAATACCATGCATTCTGTTGAGCAAAAGGTCCTCCCGTGCCCCAGTGGAGTCGGAGCTGACAGCTCATCCTGCTGTTTTCCTGTGTTGCCTCCTCCCTGGAGAGAGTGTGCATGTCCTCCTAAAGCAGAACAGACACATGGCTCTCCCAGTGGGAGTCTATTTCCATATTGCCCTGTATTGTCTTTGTTTCTGAGGATGTTCTGTTCAGACTAACACTGCCTACTGCGGAACAAGGTGGTCAGTTCTCCACAGCACCTTTCCCATGGGATTTCCATCTTCACAAGTATAATGTTCTAGATGTTATTCCCCTATTTCTAATTGGTTTTGTTTTTCACTTTTAATTGACTGCAGCTTGATACTGCTTCGTCTTCTAAAGTGTACATAAAACAGAAAGCAAGCAGCTTTAGCCCTTTTCTCTAGCCAGAGCTAAAACATTATTCATTAATACTCTGTATAAATCTTGTAAGGTTAGTCACCAAGAGCCTAAATCAGTGTTTTTATACCTCATTGTAGTTATCGTCACCCTTTTTTTGGTAAAAGCTCCTTTATCTGTATTATAGTAGATTTGTTGTACTATGTGTGTTTATGGGGAGATTCTGATTCCTTTACAGATTTCTTTTCTCCCCTCCTAAGCTATTGCATTCCTGATTTTCTTTTTCTTTGTTGGTTGTTTTTCCCTTTCTTATGATAATTGAAGCCTTTTTCTTCTTGTATTTTTAGTATTTCAGCCCTCACATATAAGAACATAACTATGTTCTTACATTAAACTGAAGGTGAGATCAGATATGTTTCTGTGTTTAGCAGAATCTGCAAGTATTTGCATCTGCTCTTGAGTGCTAATATTTTGGAGGGAAAAAAAAGTTAGTAAAATGATTGCTACAATATTATGAAATCCATGACTGGAAGTCAGCTTTAAGGTGCGTGTTTGCTTATTTGATATTTTCTTACATGTACTTGAAGATATGTAACTACCATTTGCACCAGATACCATGTTGTATTTACTGATTTCTCAAACATGGTCTCTTGCTCAGATTATGGACATACACTTAGGAGGGCCGGTGCAATCCTTTAAAATATTGACATATGAAATGAAGCTTTTATTCAAAATGTTTTTATTGTGTTTCGGTCCTTATTTTGTATTTTTCTTTCTTCTTTTTCTCATCTTTAATACAAAACTTTGATTATGGCTGTTTTGTTAGTTTTTGTAGCCAAACTTTATTCTAGCCAATTCCCTGCTGCAGAATCTTAACATCAGTCTGATCTGGGGTGTCCTACATTATACTTCACAATTGTCCTCAAATCTTTATTTGATGCTTATAAATCTTATGATGCTGTTATTCATAAACAACTGTGAAGTAGTCTGTCTTCCTTGACTATGAATGAACCCCAATCCCTTTATTCTTATGTTGCTACAGTTGTGTGCTTCTTTTTTACTTAAATGTGTGTATGTCTCCCTTTATATAGAGGGAAAGCAAGAACTGAAGTTACTTCTACATCATAAGGCTTTATTGTTCTGAAAAGTTTGTGGATATCAGGCAATGCTCATTAAAATCCTGGGACATCATGTCAAATAACCTTGCTAAAATTCATTTTCTCTAAAGTGTCTCATTCAGTTGGTAGTTAATTTGTTTAGGAACAAAACTGAATTGCTTGCAATACTTTGCTATTGGAAACCTGTAGTTTTTTTTCTCATCCTATTTTACAGATGACTATGTTTTTTTCTCTTCTTTTTAGTTTGGTGCTTTTTTTAATTTGCTCTAATATTTTTTATTTTAGGGATCAAGTCTATTTGGACTAGTCTATAAACTCCCAGCTTCTCAATTGTTCTTGCATTTTATAAAGATAGGTACCATGTCTGCCCTTTTCCAGACCTCTGGGATTCTCATCCTCCTTAAATTCAAAATAATGGTGTAGAGATTGCTTCATGTGCTTACTTAGTGTAGGGTGAGTTTCATCCACTGCTCTGGGCTGGCCTGGGCCTTTTGTCCTTATAATTCATGTGTTTGAGTAGCAGTACTACATAATTTATTGTTCTTACAAATACTCTCTTTTGATTCAAGTCTCTTTGGGTCTTGAAGATCTCCTTAAGGCAGTTACATTATGTCCCTGATACCACCGTGTCTTTCCACCACATCAGGTTCGTTTTTCAGGAATTTTCCTTTCTAGCAACTTTCATCCTTGCTTCTCTGTGGTTTTCTCAGCAACCGTGTTTTGTAAAATTGCACCACAGTGTTCCTCCTCATGATGTCTCCAGTGCTGTGCTTTTGCCTCTGGTGATATTTGAATGAATCCCCATACAGTGGAGCAATCTGAGTCTGCAGTACATAATGCAGTGCGGTAGAAAATGCTTTGCAGAGGGAAACAGTAGTTGCTGATGAGCCAAAATCTGCACTGTTATTGTTAGGAGGAGTTACTGAGGACTGGTTTGTGTTGGAAGGAACCTTAAAGATCGTCTAGTTCCAAGCTCCCTGCCATAGATAGGGACACCATCCCACCACACCAGGTTGCTGAATGCCACATCCAACTGGCCTTGAACACTGCCAGGGATGGGGCGTCCACAACTTCTCTGGGCAACCTGTTACAGCATCTCATCACCCTCACAGTAAAGAATTAAAAACTACCTAACTAGTCCTGGTTTACACTAGGCATGTGCAAAAGGAGACAGTGAAAATATGTTGATGGTATTTCTCATTGATATAGGAATAGAGATAGATTTAAAAAGTTATTAGATTGACGGCATGAAAGGAAATAAACTTGCACTTTATCCTATGAAGTACAATTGAAACATGGAACTCATTCTTTCAAGATACTGCAGATGTGTAAAAATGTCGCTAGGTGAGATCATATAGGTCAGATTTGTTGATTACTAAGAAAAATTGTATTCCAGATGGAATTTTTCCTGTGGTTTCCCCACAGCTATAAATCCCTCTCTACTGTGGAGGGATTGCTCCATGCCCAGCTGTTTCCTTCTGATACTCTGCTACTGAGCAATGGAAGTGTGTCAGTGCACCATAATGCTTCCCTCTGGTCATGGGTTGGAGTGCTTTTGCCTTCAGTGAAGCCTGGTTGAAAGTGAGCCAGATCTGGTCCCTGGCAGATGGTCACACTCATCTCAGGTATCAGAACTAGCACTGCAGCACTGCAGTCAGGCACCTCTTGGCCTCTCCAGAAAGGCTTCAAAACACCAAACTCCAAAAACAGTTTGTAACATGTTTCTACCCAAATTCATCCATTTGCTGTGTGACAGAAGCAATTCAAATTTCCTTAATAGGCACCATTTTTATGGTATAGGTGATCTGTCTGCTTGGGTAGCACTTATTCTTCTGAATTCAGAGGAGTTGAAATAAAAGGATTGCATTCCAGTAAACTGATAATTTGTTTACTGATCTATTTGGTGTTTAGAAAGGGTGAACATGTAGGTGAATGTTTTTTTGCTGTTAAATGATTATATGCTGCTTTTAAGAGGTCTTGTATGAATAGGCACCACTTCATTTATACCTCCACTGAAACTTTGCAAAGGCAGCTTCAATATACATTTTTGTACATGGTGTTGTACATGTAATAGGCAAAAGATTTTAAGTGTTTAGTTATAGGCATCTAATGGTTTTCCACATTTTAAATGTGTCCTAATAGGCCTGTAGAATGTTTTTATTGCTTTCCCTCCACCCCCACTGCCCAATTAACGTACAGTTGTTAGTGGTGACATTGTACATAGTCTCTTATTCATTATAGTGCAAAAGAGCTTCTTGCGTACTATAGGAAGAAACGCATAGTCTTCTTTTGGTTTAAATGAAACATTAATACCTCAAAGAGGGCAAACACAGCATGTTGATGCTGAAGTCATGCTGCCTTCAATACATTATCTTAATATGGTTTAAACTCTTTAGTTCTAAAAGTATTTCCTACAGAAGATAAGTAAGACATTTCACCAGTCACATTACTCTTTGACTCTCTTCAGGAGGACCATTAACTTTGGTTGTAATTCCACTTTCATCTCTCATAAACATTCTTCCCAATTAAAAGACAAAAAAGACATCAATATTGTATAGCTATAGTAACTTCTCATAATCAATAATACCATTAGGCTATATAAACTTACTTACTATAGCCTATAATGACATTACAGTGATGTAAACAGGGTCTTTCACATCAAGCAAGCCAACCATAAACTATAGCATATGTTTTTGATTCTGAATTCAAAATCATGTCCCAACTGATGGTAAATTTTTATCCTTTGAAGTGACATAGGAAAAATATTATCTCCATGTTATTTATCATATTAATGCAATTGTTTTTATTTTCTCATAGTGTTGATTTCCAGATTGTGGAAAGAAATGCTTAGTCTTGCCTTCCACATGTATTCCAAGTCCATGTGAAAATCCATCCCAGGTTACTGTTATTTAGCCAACTCTGTATACAAATGGACTATTTTATATATTTATTCCATGTGCTTTGATGTTGTTTTCTTTGTTTCAGCTTTCCCTCAACAAATCTGTTCAGAAATAGGCTTTGTTCAAAGGGGTTAGGGACACAACTACAGTAAACAGAAATCCATAAAGTTGCCTTTTACTGTAATTGTTTCATGTTCCCAATCCTCCTGAGATTATTTTGCTTGTGCGTTTCTCAGAGTCACAAATTTGATTATTCTACTACAGTGATTTGCTCTAATAAAATTAATATAATCTCTTCAAAACTCTCAGCTGTGAGCCCTAACTCCCTGAACTGCTGTTTTACTTTCCAAGTGTTATAAATGCATTTCCCTGGTTGCTCCATGTGGAAGTCATCTCACAGTGAAGTGTCTTTTCCCAGTGGATTGATGGCATAGAGTAATAAGTGCAAATAATAAATATTTTTAAGACTTGCAGTACAACAATCATGGAATGCTACCCTGTTTATGAGAAATTTTCAAATGATAGCTTTGTATTTTAAGTGTTAAATACTGAGTGTGAGGTGCTGTGTGTCAAAAGGGTTCAGATCTATGTAACCTGCTGAAAGAACCTCATAAATATAAACTCAGTAACTTTGGGGATAACTTTTTGGACCATAAAATTCAGTCATGAAGATGTAGGAAAAGTATGAGAGATACTGCATCAGAGAATATTCCAAATTGTAATGAAAAATACAGCTGTGTTGCAAAATTGCAAAAGACAAATAGCAGGCTGAAAATGTGTACTTGTTGCCTCACGTTTTAGCTTTTATGTTTTTCAGATTCTGTGCTGCTTTAGTGTGTAGCCCTGGGTTTCATATTAGGAGATGGTAAACTCTCTTCACAAAGTAGGTAGACAAAATAATTCCTCCTCTTGCTGGGGACCAAGGACCAATGATCCAAATCTCAGGCAGAGAACATAAACAATGGTGGACTGAAGGGAGAAAACAAAAGAGCTTTGTAACCTAAAGCAATAATTGGACAATTAACTCCAATCTGTAAATTGACCAGAACTTTAAAAAGTGTGAGACCCCGTGACCGGTTGTCCATTTTGAGTTCATCTTGGGTGTAGCCCTGGCTGGGCTCTTCTGCTGCCCAAGGTGTATCCATTGAGATCTTTTAATAAATACCTACTCTATTTTTTAGCTCTATCTAGCCTCTGTTCTAGGTCTGCCTTCACAAGGCATCAAACTATACTTTTTCAGATAATTACTGAATGTCTTTAAAGTGCTTTAAATAGCAGGTGTTTCAAATATTAATTTTTTTAATTGCTTCAAATATTATCTTTCTGAACTCTAGCTTACCTCAATTATTTGATGACAGTATTTACAATTTATATGCATTCAGTTTTTTCATTATATCATACGGAGGATTCTTTACCCAATTCCTTGTAAAAACACTGAATCATGATTTCCAGCATGATAAAAATTCTGCAAGGGAGAAAATTTCTTACAAATGGTAAACGTACACACATGGTACAAACACACAGGTATATTTTTTTCCACGTCTAAAGGCCATGTCTTTTTATACCTAAGCAGAAAAACATATTGCTTTCATTTTTCTTGGATTGAGTTTAAACATCTTTAAATTAATTTGCTTTTTGTTACTAAGAAAAAAGTTAATATGTAGATGTGAGAACACAGATGTCAAAGGGTGAATGTTCTTTATAGTAGGAGGTACTTAGTTCTCATTACGTTGTTGTGATCCCTTGTGAATATAGATTTTTGAAGGTGGTTAAGATGATAAATTTATACAGGATTATATTTTGCTGAACGTTGCTTCCAAATGTGAATTGACAAAACAAATATGTAGCTTATCTAGAAATGCATTTGTTTCTCTCTGAAATGGAGACTCTCAGGAGGAGTTTCAGAAGACTCTATGCTCTCTGGAAGAGGAAGTCAAAAGTATAAAAAAATCTTACTTGTTTAAACAAAGTAGAAGAAAAAAGTTGCCATTTACCACATGGTTGAAGGTTTTAGTTGCTGTACAAAGCTGGTTTACCACACCTTAGTTTTCGACTGCCGTGACAACAGATTTCTCACCACTATTATTGATACAGTAAGAGGCAAAGAAATTCTGGATCTGAAGTTTTGACCAGCTCTAAGACTAAAGACAGCACTCTCAGAAGAATCACATCTGACTAAAGAGTAAAATAAAAATTAGGTTAGAGTGGTTCTCCAGTCTAGAACACGTTACGGATTTGTTCTTGTACATTTGTCCTTGCCTACAGAAATTTGGAGAACAGCATCATTACAGGTGTAAGAATTTGCATAAGCAAGCACCACAGAACCATTGCCACATGTGTTTGTTTCAATGCTGCTTTACTGTCAGCAGTGACAGTGATGTTATAATATTTGTTCTCTAAGCTGCTGCCTGAACTTCGTGAGAAATCTGTTGGCACTCACAATCACTAGGAAGCAGCTGGTTCTTTTCTCTCACTCCTTGTCATCCTGAAGAGCTGAACCTGACTTCTGGTGTTCTACTGCTCCATCATTTTGTGACAAATTTTTTTTTGTTTCTTCCCAAGTAGGTTGTGTTTCATGTGTCTTACTCCCTTTTATTACCTAGTGTACTCCTCTTGCTAACATGTAGCATTACTTACCCAGTTTAGTTTTTATTTGCACAGTTCTTGAGAAGACGTGTCAACCATGATTCCTAGTCCGTGCTGCTTCTAGCAGTGGTAGCCTCTAATTTTGTGTCATGTAGCTCTTTCATGCACCTACATGTGCCTACAGTACAAATTTGTGGCACTAGGCTACAAATTGTAATCAGTTGCATCTCAGTGACCTTGATGCCAAAGAGAAGCTCTAGTCTAGATGGACTTAGTTTTTCAGCCTTGAACTGCTGCCTTTCAGGCCTGTACAGTATGGCAGTTGAGGGAAACAGAAGGTATTGGGTGAGACTTAAAAAAGAGAATAATGATACTGTACAAGCTGAAGTAGGGAACCTTGAAAATAGGTCAGAGTAAGACAAAAGGGAGAAAGGGCTGTTAGGTAACTGATGTCAGCATCCTTTGCAGATCTAGATTAAGTTATCATTAATAACTTGCATGCTGAGCATATAAATGATGTTCGTAATTGGGATGTCCTGAAAACTAATATACTTTGTGTGTTAGTAAAATGTTTATTATTCCCAGCTTGCAGGGTCCAAGAAAATGCAGGGATTGACCATTCAAACTGAGAACAAAATAATTGTAGGCCTACTTTGTTGCCATACTTGAGTGAATTGTATGAATGTCCATGTTGGAATCATACTGAAATTAAGATTTAATCATTGTTATAATTTTGCTGTTTCAGGGTATAAATGCAAATGCTGAATGAACTTTCACTGCACATACCTCCATCTTGTCAGGGTGTGTTAATGCAGAATGATTACTACTAAGCTTTTCATTCTTCACCTCCTGTTTATGTGTATTCTGGAAATGTTAAAGCAATTGATAATTTTGCTGCTGTGTACTGTTTTTGTGGATAGGTTGCTCAGCTGCATCAGATATTTATTAAATAATGCAGTGATTATTTAATTAGAAAAATTTTAAACTGTTATGTTAGCCATATAAATTGTACCTGATGAACATGAGTTCATGAATAATTAGATACTGTTGGAGATGCCTGAAAATGTGGGTGAGCAGTCTGTGTTGTTCCTTTAAACATACACAGCTTGAAAAGCAGATGGAATTGTGTTCTCATGATGTTTAAGGACTTTTAGAGCACTGCATATCACCAGCATCTGGAGACCAATTACTGAAGAGTCTCCATAGGGGTCCTGCCTCAGGGTTTTTAGTTGGATGAATAATATATAAACTCTGTAGTTTCCCACAGAGAGCAACTGGAGCAGTATCAGAAGGAAATAAGCCTTTTAGGAGTTCAGCTAAAAATGAAATAGCACTGGATTTAAAATGAAGCAGTTTTGCTTTTACATGCAAAGTCGAGTATTGTGTTTTAGTCACATGAATTCTGATTTTTCTATTTTGAGTCTTTATCATTTTGGAATCTTGATTTTTCTAATTTTAGTACACATCTATGTGAAAGCCATAGCAAAACACTGTAAGGCTTATGCAATTATTCAAGAACTAAATTTCCTTTTGAACAAGCAGTGGAAATTAAAATATACATAATTCATTTTACAATACAGGTTCAGCATTATTGTACTCAAACCATAATCAGATTTTATCTTACCTGTTATTGTGTCTGGCTCTAGGTTTACTCAGTTTGCTTTTTACAGCTAGAAGTAGTTGCAAAATGGCATATCCACTACTATGAAACCCTCTTTCAACTCATTGTATATTCCTTAAAATGATTAACCTTGTCCTCTGCTTAAATTTAATTGAAAGCAGAATACTTTTGAAAAGGAAATAAAAATATCTGAAAGGAGATACTTGGATCTGAGAAGCAATTTTTCTTAATTGTAATAGAAATTCTTCTCAACTGGTTTGTTTCAATACAGATACCAGTCAAAATTCACTAAGCGGGCACTTTAGAGCTGAAGAATACATTACCTGAAGAACACTACTGAGACCTAGGCAGAGGAAAAAAAAAAAAGGAATGTGTAACTTTTATTAAAAACAACAAAAAGGGCCCTAAGCCAACCAACCAACCAGAAGACAACCCCAGTATTGTCATTGGTGCTATGATTGTTTTAGTTAGCACTTCCACCAGATATTTTTGGTAAATCTGAAAGTTCAGTGCCTTGAATTTCTAACTGTGGTTGTAATCTTCATGAGACTAATGTTCCTACCAACTTCAGCATAACTCTTCAGCTGAATATGCAGCTGAATCACAGAATGGGTCAGGTTGGAAAAGACCACTGGAGGTCATGTGGTCCAGCCTCTCTGCTACGGCAGGGTCATTCTAGAGCACATGGCAAAGGATTGTGTCCAAATGGTTTTCAAATATCTCCAGTGAGGGAGACTCCACAACCTCTCTGAAAAATCTGTTCTGATGCTCAGTTACCCTCACACTAAAGAAGTTACTTCATGTGTTCAGGTGGAATTTATGTGCATTGGTTTCTGCCCACTGCCTCTTGTCCTTTTGCTTGGTACTGCCAAGCACGGTCTGGCTCCGTCCTCTTGGCACCCTCCCTTCAGATACTTACAGACATTTGAGTTTTCTCCAGGCTAAACAGGGCCAGTCCCTCAATCTTTTCTCATATGAGAGGAAATAAAGTGAAGTATTTGCAGGTTTGATCATGACAACAAAATATCCTATAGGAAATCAAAATTGAAGGGAAAAAGGTAGGAGTAGAATCATGTTCTGGGAGGAAAGGATCAGGATGTATTTGGGAGCTATGTGTTTTATTATGTTGATCAATTTGATATTTAGAGCGTCAGAAAAATGAATACAGCTTGCTCTCCAAAGGAACAGAAAGTGCTTCATTATTAGTAAAATATTTATTGGCATGCAGTGGAGTGCTAGAGCCACAATAAAAACCAGAGTATAGTTGTGTCAGATTACATATCAAACTTTATTGAAGGCATGTAAATTATCCTGCTTTTTTTCTATATTGTAAAGGGAAACAAAAGTAGCTACCAGGACTAAGTGTTAGGCTAAATTGAACCTGGCTAATATCAAAATTTAGGTTGCATTTTAGTGAGATTAAAACAGTCTCTTAGCTTTGACTTCTAAAACCTGTATACTTATATGAGTAGACTTGAATTGCTCATGTGCATCATTGCTCTCTAGGGCTGGTACTCTGATTCTGAAGATGTTTGAAAAAGCAATTCACCCTCTCTCCTCAGTCCCCTGTTTCAATTTGCAGCCTCTGTTTTCAGTCATGAATGTTGTATCTAACCTGAGTTGTACCGAATGATCCTTGGTCTGGTCATAGTTGGTGCACTGGGCTACTGCTCCTCTGTGAAAACTGTCTCAAGGTAGTTGACCTTGAAGTGTAATGTACAATGCTAAACTTTGTGCTTCCAGGTTTTCTGGGAGAGTTTAAAGGGCGTTGTTCACAGCAGTGGAAATGAAAAAGGATTTAGACTGCATGGAGTAGTAGGGTAAAAAATGATGGTGTATGTTGGAGGAGGGCACTGTAAAATGGTGATAGAGAGAAGGCTTTCAGGTATCACCTCAAAAAAAAGTGGTTTTTTTTTAAATTCATGCTTCCATTATAAAGATAGCCTAAGGAGTATAGTTCAGTCTCTGATTTTTTTTTTTTATCCTGTCTGTTTCTCAGCTCTTAGTTGTGAGTGTCCAATATTAGTTGACATCTGAGCTATGGACATCATTAAGAATTGGCCAGGACGTGTAAGATTACTCAGGAGAAATGAATGGACCAACACAGTCATGGCAAAGTCAGTTAAGATGTCATAGCTGTCGCTATGAGGGAATGAAATCAAGTCAAGGAGGGAATTTTGGGGGTGCTGATGCTATGTTGTTGTTGGGTTGTGTTTTGTTTATTTTATTGTAACTGAAAAAACTGAAGACTTTAGAATAACCAAAACATGATTTATGTGGAAATAGCAGATATTGTAATTTCTAAAAGGCTTCCAGAGCATGCAGCTGAACTGAACTGAACTGAAACCCCTGAGAGCACAGAAGTATGTGATTCAGGTACAAATTGTCTCTGTGATGTCATTCCTGAGCCTGCAATCTTGAGTGATGCTGCTATGAAGCAATACAACATCTTAGGAGCATTTCAGCTTCTATGGATGCTATGAAAGAATACAGAGAGAATGCAAATGATCCCCATAAAATAGTCACTATTCACTGTGTGTGCAGAGTGCTGGCTTGGATCAGGCCAGGAGTGGGGCAGCTGCTGGTTTCTGCTGTCTGCATGCAGGGACTTAGCACTCCTTCTCAGGGAGGATTATACCTAAGATGTTTCTTTTCCTTATCCATTGGTCAACCTCAGAGATGGGGGCCGAATACGCCACTTTTCTTCTGAGCAATTTAATAGCAAGATGAAAGCTTTGTGGGCTCAGCATAGCAAGCACATAAAATGAGAAGTGTGTAAAAATAGTCAGTAATAAGGCATGTTTGATCCCTCAAGGCATCAGGCATAGGTCTCCTAAGCTGCTAGAATGAATCCCTCCACTCTTTGCTATAATATAGTTATGTCTCTTGCAATGACTGTTGGACTGGATTCCTACATGTGGGAATGGAAATGCATGCACCAAAATAAAAGTAGACAATAAAAAGATATGGCACATCATTTTGAATGCCTTTGTTTCTACTTATGCTGGCATTTTTACAGTGCCACTGCAATTCCTGAGGAGACAGAAGTATACCTGGTTTAGCATGTCATCCTAGTATGTTTCTGCTCCCTGCCCTTCCATCTGTGACAGCTGGCTTACACCAACTTTGCACAGCAGTTGAATAGAAAAGATCTAAGCTTAGCTGCTGCAACTTTGTGTGCTCTTTTTAGTATCAGATAAACTTGAAAAACTATCAATTAAACATAGTTCTTACCCTAATTTGTTGAATGTGATTGCTTTGTTGTCTCTCAGTTTCTGCATAATTGAAATGAGTTTTCTATGTTTTGCAGAAAATCATACCTTAGCAAGTTTCTTTTCTGTAAAGCTGTATTTGACTCAACGAATAAAATTATTAGTTACGTTACAAAAGCAAAAGCTTTTCTAGTGGTAGGAAAAAATTGAAGAAATATGATTTTATTTCAGTTATGGACCTTATTGCATTGAAAATGGCAAAAACTACTTGATTTTCAAACTAAACAACTTCACTAATGGACCCTTTTGGAGAAAGTAGGTATCAATGCTGGAGAAAGTCGTCTTTTTTTTTTTTTCTTTTTTCTCCTTTTTTTTTTAGGGAAACAGAATTTAGTCTATTCCAGTAAGTTGAGAGATGTTTTGCTGCATGTTCTGGCTCTCAGCCTCTGGAGAACTTACTTTCTCAACAGCCTGTAGTGATAAGCAGAGCTGTCAAGACTCTGATTTTCATCTCCTTTCAGCTTCAGTCTGCATACCTCCTTTGAAAGTTTCAATGAACATTAAAAACTTGTTTCCTCTGGTGTTTCTCAACATCTCTTCAACATGTCTGCACTCATTTCAAAAAGATACCACTTTCTCCAATCCCTCTCTAAACTGTTTGGGTCTTTTAGGACTACTTTTGAGCAGTCTCTAATGCTAAAAGTTTAAAATGCAAAGGCAATCAGTAAATACTAATCTCAAAGGATGTTTGGGTTTTTAAAAAAATAACTGCATGATTAAGTTCTTTTTTTCTGTTATGCATGCAAGAGGAATTTTTGAGTAAAAGAGTTTGTAGTTACATGCATGTGTATATAAATCACAATTTAGATTAGATAATAAGAATGAATGTTCTGCTGAAAAGGTTGCCAGGGAAGTGGTTGAGTCAGCATCCCTGGATCCCTGGAGGAATTTAAAAGCTATTTTGATGTGGCACTTCTTGGTGGGCTAGTATTGCTGGGTTGGATTCAATGATCTTAGAGCTCTTTTCCAGCCTAAATGATTCTTTAATCCTGTTTTGTCATCTTTTGTAGTGGACATAAGGTAGAACTAAGAATCATATCTTTGCTTTTTGTAGCATGAACTGTGCTCTACTTGAAATGACAGGTTGCTTGAAAAAAATTGTTCAGCAAATTTTTAATGACAAATTAATTATTGTATTAAATACGCTGCAGTTCTACATCTTTAACGTCTCTAGCTTTTTAAAGCTGGTTTAACATCTTAAAGAGACAAGAGTTTCAGCTGTCATATGGTAGCATGTGCATGATTGTACTCCATAGTCATACAATGTTTACAAAATGCAGTATTTTATTAAAAATATCTATTAAATTGTTTTTTCTTTTCTGCGTATTGTAATGCCAAGAGATGTTTAGTCAAAAGCTGTCATCTTTCCAGCAAACTAGCTCCTTTGTCTGATTTATTCTTTATTACGTGAGTATGGCATTGTGACTGCTCATCCATTTCCCAGGAGGTGAACTGTGATGTTTCATGCAATTGCACAGTTCTCCCCTTATTTTTGGTACCGTATTAAAGCAGAGTGTCTCAGAAGCAAAACTTTTCTTCGACCAGAGATACTCTGCAAGCTCCTTTGATAAAGAAATTACTTTTTTTTGTTTTGGTTTGGTTTTTTTTTTTTTACGGTCTACCACAGTGTGGCAGTAGATCGTTTTCATTCTGTGTGCTGGTCCTGCCCTCTGTTGCAAAGCTTAGGTATTTGCTATGTGAAATCTGTCAAAATTTTTAACAAATTCCTCTTGTGCCACTGGTTGTCATGAGATTCCAGGAGCATTACAGAGATGTGGTCTTTTAGCATCCAGAGTACTTTTCTCCTTCCCTTTGAAAGAGTATTCAGTGTCAAATGTTCTTATTTATTAAATGGGTAACTAAGAGCGAGGTATCTCTGACAGGATTTTCTTGGGACAAGTTCCCCTGAAGTCCTACAGGCGGTCACTAGTTTCAGGTGCACCGTTCTGTACTCTTCCTTCAGGCACTTTGTTGTTGTTTCCATCATTTAATCATTCTTTCTTGGTTGTGGTAACATTACAATGGTCATGCCATATCTCACTCTACCAGCTGATTCAGTTTTCCTTTTTCTACTTGTTGCTCTAGCCTTGTGCAAGTATGACCTCTAGGTGCAGTATTAGTGTTTTAAGGATATTGGTAGAAGTAAGTGGACTACTTTTTTAGCAGCCATGAAGACAGTAATACTGCTTCATCTTCATAATAGCCATGGGATATGATACCTGCAAGATGAAAAGATTTTGTGGGGGTTTTTCTTTTAGTTTGGGCAGCTGGGATATGCACTGGGCCTGATGACTAAGTTAGTGCTGGTATTACCCATTAAGTGGTGAAAGTTTATCAAGGGGATGCAGGTCTTCTTACAGAAAATGCCTTAAGCCTCTGAATCTAGAGAGTTCATGGAAGCTGAATTACAAAATTCATTAGCAAAAAAACTAACTGGAAGTAAGCTGGAGGGTTATGATAGTTTCTGAAGCTGTGTAGTAGCTCAGGCACTGGAGGGTGAAGGGACAAGAGAATTGCTGATATCTGGGTGATGTGTATGACATAGCACCTCAAGCTGTATTGCCAGTGATTGAGGCAAATAATTTCAGCTACTTTGATGGATAAGATTTGCTGACAGTTCCAGAAATGGAGGGTTTCTTAAAGGGAAAGTAGCAGTAAATTATCTCAGTAAATTTCTACAGAGCTTTGAAAAGTTCCATAACCCTCCTCAAAGGGGAGGGAGAGAAGGAGGAGGGAATTAGAGTTGTTATCTAGGAAACTAGTGCTATACAGTTGTCAAAGATATGATGAATACTCTTTGACATCTCTCATTTTGGTGACTTCTTCAAAGAGAGACTAGTTGTTTCTTAGATATAAAAAAATGAACCAGCTTGAAAATAGATAGCATTTTAAAAATGCCCTCTGATGTTTTGCTGACTAAAAGATGAAGCTATGCTCTCTAAAATTAGTCCTGTGAGTTTTAGTGCATGTGTAAAATTCTGATGTAGTCTTCATGTTTATATAGTTTTTACCATAAGGATGAGGTTTTCCCTCAATTCCTTGAGTTATAACATCATAATTTATGGATTTTAAGGGTATTTTTCCTCCTCAACATTGTTTAATACACTGATGACAGCTGAAAGCAGGAAATACTGACTGAAGGGTTAACTCTGAAATAGTGGCCATAAAAGTAAATTAGGAAAGGAGTTGAGCAAACAAAATGGAGACCTTGTTATGCCATTAATGTAGCTTTGATCCAGCTGCAAGTTGAATCCTGTGTGGGATGCTCTCAGTTCAGAAGTGGCAGCACTGAATGGGGATAGTTTTGTAGAAGAGTAGTGTGACTGTCCAACAATATGAAATTGCTTTGCAGCAAGTGCCACAAATGCTAAATGTTCTTATTGATTTGCAAGGCTGGAAAAAATTCAGGCAAATTCATTGAAGTTTCATAAATATGTAGGCCAACCCTTCACCTCAGGACACACTGAGGGTCACATTTATAGAAGCAGAGAGAGGCACTGGAAGACATAATGGCAAATTCATCTGTTCTCATATGCTTTAGAAATTACCCACTATCAATCTCTTAGAAGATGCTGGACTGACTAAACACACAAAGGACTACTACTCCAAAATTATTCAAGATAAAAGTGAAGCTGAGAAATTTCACACAGTAAAATTCTTTTTACAATAAAATAAAACATGAATGATACACATTTAAATCCAGGTTTAGACACTTTGACACAGCTCTGTTAGGTTGGGCACGTAACCCTGCCTTAGAGCATTTACATTCCTTTTCTGAAATAAACAAAATTTTCCTGAGTTTACAGCTGCAGAGTTATTCAACACTTATTTTTCCAAGGGAAAAAATTTCTAAAGTTATGGTCTGAGTAGACAGAGTATGGATCAGTGAACAGGTATTTAATGGGAGAAGAATATTTATGGGAAAAGAGATGCTGTTGTTTTAAGAAAGGGAAAGGGATTGATTTTAAGAGAAAGCCATTTTTATGTTTTTCTACTGTGCTTGTGGTATCATGATGAAAATTTACTGTTAAATGACCATCATATTAACTCTTTATGAGAATCTTACATTTAATTATTTGGGACTGAATTCTGCTCACAAATAGAAATCTGGAGACTTGTCTCAAATTATTAAATGTGTGCTCCAAGGTAACCAAGGTCCACTTTTGTCCCTCTTTTTTTCTTGGGAAAAAGAGATGAAATAATAAAATATAGTCTTTTAGACTACCCAAGTAATGAAAATAATAACCTATTCTTTAAAAGATAAAAATGTTCATATGTAGTGGGTTATCTCAGTCTTTTATTGCCACCATCTCTCTTTATTTCCATAGCAGAAATCATTGACAATTTAGTCTTCAGAAGTCTGGTCCCTTTCCAGTTCCCTGAAATGTGGGATTTATCCTACTTGTGTGAAATTAGCAGTATTGTCATGGTAATTTTTCTTTTGCAGGATCTGCTGCAAAGAACACATAATTTCCCCAATGCCAGGGTTAAATATTGAGACCAATTGTCATTCATTTATTGCTGCTTTTTAGTTTATACTATAGTTGTGTGCAGAATGTGTTAACCATTATAAAAACAGAAAGACTCTTCCTGCCTCAGGAGTTTTCTGTTTGTCTTTCAGATCATGATTTGACTGGCATTTACAGATTCTGCAACAAAGCAGCTAATTTAATTTTTGATGTTTGTTAGCCAAGGGAAGGAAAATAATTTCTGCTGTGAAAATAACATAGCAGGTCTTCATAATTTTTTTAATTGTTTCCCCTTGGAAAAATAAGGTTTTCTGAAAGTCAGTAATTTCTTCTGTGAAGAATCATAGCTTCCATTAAACATGTCAACAGTGTAACAATAGAAAATAAAAAATTAAAATAAATTTTAAAAATATGAGAAATTAATTCAAAATCATTTTCATTTTCACTTCCCCTTGCATCATAGTTTACTCTTGGACATTAAAATGGTTCTGACCTGTTCTCAGATTTCAGGATTGCAAATGTTTTTAGTTTTTTCAGCTTTGATAAACAGTTTTTAAGTTGTTCAAAGAACTCAGTCTGTAATTATCTCTACATCTCCTTTTTTTTTTCCTTGCTTTGCTTAGCTTTGCTAAACAGGCAAATAAGAAAGTAATAAATTATGAAGCATCTGAACAAACACTTGTACACTGCATAATGCCTTGAAAACTTTGTAACAAAGACATATCAAAGAGTAGCCCTATTGTTTTATTTTAAGACTTGGGAAATCTGGGGGTGTTTAACAATATGCTAATAAATTGCCAGGAATTCAAACTATTTCTTGAAGTCTAACTTTAAATAAAGTTTAATTAAAGTTTAATGAATGTAGAAAATGTTAGTAAGTGTGCTGTGGCAGTGCATGCTGTTGTGAATTGGTTGGCAGAACACGGCCTTCTAGAGCTTGCAGCCACAGCTTTTGTCAAACTCGCTTTTGATTTGGCCAGTTTTGCATATCTTTGAAAAGCATGGGCAGTTTGAAATGAGACCATTGTAATCCTGTGCCCAGACTGAAAACATTGTTCTGCTTTTAGTTGCAGTCCCTCATTTCCTCTGTACACTCAGTACATTTGTAGCACCTTGAATCTGCAAATGCATTTTGCTGCAGAGGTTGCTCATAGTTTGCACTTAATTTTAAACCTGTAACAGATCTAACATTTTTGAACTATTAACAATAAAAGCAGTACTTCTTGAAGAATCCTGAAGGCTGTCCTGAGGATGCCTCCTCATAAAAGACTGTAAATGCCTCAAGATGTAGAAGGTAACCAAGGGCTCAGTTAAAGCTCACTTACATGGAATCAAACCCCAACAGCTCTGCAGCTCCCTTTTTACTTGTAAAACAATTACTGTCTCATAAAACCATAGTAAGTGCCTAAAAAAAAATTAGAGGGAAAAATGGAATAGATGTTTTGCTTTATTTACACGTTTTGAGTATTAGATACAATTGAGAAGGTTCAACACTGATATTAATGACAAAAATATAGAGCTATGATATGTGTCTCTGTTCTCAAGTGTACTTTATATGGGGATAAAAAGACATTTCAGAATTTTTTTTAATCTCTTTTTACCTTAGGTGGTGTTTGCCTTCACATTAATTACTCTTTTTCTGTTTCATTCACTCCACTGCCAACATTTCTTAGGCCTTTAAAAGACTGAAGGACTCCACATTTTGAATTTTGGGAGAAAAAAGCAATCTTTTAGCACAAACAGTCCTTTGGCAGGTTTAGCACATCCGTAACAGCTGTTATAATTTGCCATAATTTTTTATGCAACATCATAAAGAAAAGGCCATAAGTCCCATCTTTAAATGCAACTGGCATATTTCTTCCTGCTTCTCCTACTGTGGACTGCCAATTATCAGGAGTGAGTAATGAAAGAGTGAAGCCTTTGGAGCAGCCAATTCTCAGAACCATTAGTTTTCTTTTATATTTAAGCCTAATTCCAGGAATGTGCTATGTGAGAAATAAGACATATCATGTCATTTCAGGATAATACCATGTAATTTTAGGGTAATAAAGAATTCATTTCTGTAGAGAGAAGTGATCTGATATGGAAAAGTTCAATTTTGTTCTCTCCAGAGAGCTTTATCTCTTCAGATGTGACCTTGTATAATTAAATATATTCCAAACATCAAAAGAAATGGCAGCGGAGCAGACAATAGAATTGTCTATTTTATGTAGAAATGAAATGAAATTATATGAAGCAGTCAGTGTAATAGAAGATGAAGTAGATTGCTGCTATTCATTGTTTCCAGTGGAATTCCTGCTGTTTGATTTTATTCATTACAGCTTCATGAGAAGGCAATCACATTGAGTCTTTGTGACTAGCTTAAGACTCACACTTAATTGCATTAATTCAGAAAGTACTGGCAAGAATCAGTACTTAATTGATGTTATTACTTGAATATAAAAAAAAAAGGTGGTGTCCACTAGACAAGAAGTTACAGCTCTCACACATGAAATATCAGGTGCCCAGAGGGTACAGTTCTGATCTGTAATAGAATATATGTTCAATAAAAGAGGATCTAAATCCTTTTCTTTTTACAACAAAAACTTCAAAATATTTCAAAACAAATACAAGAATTTCCAAACCACCTATTTTTCCTAGAATCAACCAGCCTCACTGATCTAAGTCAGAAAGTTTTTACTGTTAAGAGATGAAGGCTCAGACACATAGAATCCTAAAACAAGCTGGGATTAGCACATCATGTTTTAAAATGTTTTATTGCATGTTTAAGTGTTTTATTATAGTCCTTATAGTGAAGGAAAGTGACAAAAAGATAATGGCTGGTCATATGTTAACTGCTGAAAAGGAGTGATAATGACCGAAAATATTTTTCCTGAAGCCGATATACATCCTCTGTTGTGAAAAGACATTTCACGTTCTTTTTGAGCTGTTACTTTATTATAGTGTTAATGGTGCTCAGCAAATATTTTTTTATTGTGGTGTTTTGGTTTACTTTCAGAGTAGAGGCATAGGCCTTTGTCTTGATCTCCTGCTGTTTAAGGGAGCCTTGTAGCGCACCAAGGGGGAAAGAATAAGCATGCTCTGTCCTCACCTCGTGTCTCCTCTGCTTGCAGAGTGGCAGGCTTGTCCTTGGGCCACCCAGGCATGCTGCTCCTGAGTGAGCAGATACTTTGCAGGAGGCAGTGTGGATTCTCAAAGTCCATTTTACAGGATGCACTGAAGTTCAGCCTGCACTCCGAGATGCTGTCTGGAAGGCATGGCAAACATAAATTTTGAAAGTGCTTCCTTTAGCTCTGATTTTAAAGCTTTGGCACTGGTAATGTCAGATGATATCTAGAAAATGTATAATAGATGAAGCTCCTCATGATGAATTGAGCCTAGAGCTTTCTTTGTGAGTGGTGTCATTTTAAAACAATAACATAACGTGGTAACATGGCAACTCCTATTTTATAAGTTGAACCTGGTAGAAAATGAGATTTAGATTTCCATTCACTTAGGGTACTTGTGGTTAATGGCATTTCAATACGCACTGAAAAGGCAGTTTTAGAAACTTGTGGTCTAAGGTATATTAATAGTAGTACAGAAAGGTGACTCAGTATTGAGATGGACTTTCTGCTTCCTTCCCAGTATATGAAATGTTAAGGAGTGTAAAGCTTGAGTACAACAGTTTTTTTAATTGTTTTCTGTATGATTTGCTGTAACAAGAAGTGTTCCAGTTCCAGCATAAAATGGGACAGGGGTTTGGGTTGTTTTAGGCTTTTTCCATGGTATTCGTTATCTATTAACCCTGCACTCTGGGGTTAGGGGAATAGTGTGTTGAAGAAAGTGTGTCTCAGAACAGTACATTATATTTTAAAGATAAACTCATGTTTTATGCCAAGCTAAAGGCAAGTTAGACCACATTCTTGTGGAAAGCAGCTTCTTGGAGGTCCACAGCCAGATGAACCACTAGAATACCTTTGAACAGAAAGGCTTCTACATCTTCTCTGCTCTGGCCCAGTAACTTTGTACTCTACGAAAAAAAAAAAAAAAGACAGGTTTTTCCTGATGTTATTTATTTTGAGAAATAATATTTTAGAATGGAATGCAAAGGAGAGGCATTTTGTGCTGCATTATTTTGCCAGTGTCTCAGCTGTTGACTGACGCATCTGTGTTCAAAAGAAAGTTTCTTGCATTGTTTCCTGCAAGTGTCCTTCTGTAGATATCTAAATTAAGGTCAGAACAGGAAACAAAATTGTTATCCAGGACCAAATACACAGCTATCTTGATTCTCTCTTGTCATTTGAGAATCTAGTATGTTGAAGAGTCAAGGGGAGGAAGAGTGTTGAAGCAAGATAGGTGGTGCAACTTCAAAATTGATGTTGCATTCATTACCTTTTGCACTGTACTACAAGAAAATCATGCTTCACAGACTTTTTGCCCATTTCCATGTACACTTTTGCTGGGCTTTAGCAACTGATATGCATCTCAATTAAATTCATAAAAGTTTGTTGTCCTTCTAACTCTAGTAAAAGTTAATTTTATTGAAGGTGCCAATTCATGTATTTTTGTACTATTAAAATATTCATTTTTTATTCTGTAAATTGCAGTTTTACATTTCAGTTAATTCTAAAATTATATGATTAATTTACTGTTTATTTTTTCAAAGTGCAAATTGCAACTGGGTATCTGAACATGAATTATGCAAATGCACATCCAGTTTAATATAAAAAGTCCTAGTTTAAGCTTATTAATTTCACTAATATGATTCAGTATCAGCTACAGATATGAATTTGTTTGAAATGCTTTAAGGCTTACTCATATTAAAGCTCCTAGGAATTTAAGTAGTTTTTTTTGCTCCCCCAAGAATGCTGAATATGTAGAGTAAAAACGTATGAGATGAATACATCAAGCCACTGTTATTGTGGTGGTTGGTAGTCAAATATTCACAGATTGGAACGGAAGACTTCCATGTAGATACATACATAGTCTGTATGTTCAATCTGTGTATTATTTCTTCCAAAGGAAAGGTAGTTGATAATGTGGCCCCAGACTTCTCTAAAATAAAAGAACAAAATAAAAGTATTTTTGAATTATTGCTTAAATAAATGGCTGCTACCAGCAGGATAAGGATCTGATAGTGCATGTCATACATTTCCCCCTCTGTTCCCTTGTGTTTCCACAAAATGACTGGATAATGATTACAAAGGACTTGCTAAGATGATGACTGGTGTATTGTTTGTTTTTGCAAATATAAACATGAAAATATATACGTGAAATTGTAGTAGTCTTTGGCAGAACAACCTCAGTAACTGACCATTTTTAGCTTTTCATTCATACCTCTGTATGAGCCTGTTATGCCCTCAGTCATGATAAGATCTGAAAAAAATTGCAATTATTATGAAGTTGTAGTTATAGCACTCAGATGTAGTCCTGCACTGTTATGTGAATAAGTAAAAGTAGAAAGGAATGTGTTTCATTAGAGGAGTTTTAAGTAATAGTACTTTATAAAGAAATGTTTAAAGTAAGAAAAAAACCACTGATTTTTCTGTTACCAGTCTCTGGCATACAGGTAGATAAAGGTTCTCAATGGAAATACTGTCTTCCATAAGTTTCTTTATATAAATCAAAACAGGTTTTTAGCTACTTACAATTCAGAAAGATTATTTGTCTATTTTCTCTTTCCCTGTTCATATTTTGTTTGCCAAATAAATTTATGTTTATGGAGAACATATTTGCCTGTGGTGAGGCAGTAAATCTCAGGATGTGTGTATGTCGCTGTCACTACAGAGTTTCTTGTGAAGTGACTGCCTAAGAATGAGAGGCATGAAGACAGCACATGTTGTACATGTCTGGTATGTGCAGCATCTTCTCTGAAAATTCCTAGTCCAGATGAGTCCGAACACTGGTTTTACTCTCCAGAGGTTCTCAAGGATGAGTATGACCAGTACTGTGATCCAAGTGTGATCTTCTGTGCAGGTTAATCCAAATATTATTCTTTGTTTTAGTAACTGTAAAATGGCACAATGTATGCTGCAGACTAGATTTGTAAAAAGTTTGTCTTGAGAAAAGGTTTTTTGAATATTCACTAAAGCTGTGATCACAAGGAATATCAAGAAGAAAAAGTGAAGGGAAACTCCAAGGGATTTAGCAGCTGAAATTTACATCTCTAGGGAATATATGCAAAGTTTGTTTGAAAAGACTGCCATAAGAATGACAAAACCCAAACTTCTACACAAGCTACACCCCCACCTGTCAAATTTCATTTGCCTGTTGTGAAAACAAAGTTTCTTAACAGGATTTTTTTTCCTTTTGCCTTTTTTCCAAAACAAAGATGCTGGGAATTGTTTTTCAACAAAGAAATAAATTTTTTCTAGCTTTTGAGAAGCTGTTGAGCCATTTTCTGAAGTTACTCTGATGATTAGATAGTGCAAATAAATCTTCATTAAGACCATGACATGGAAGATTCCAGGACTGATAATTTAGTTTTTGTGAGGTTGATAGTGAAAACAGACTTATAGCAAGGAATTATTGATTTTCAATCACCATTATCATCATCATTACAGTTTTTTTGGTATGAAATAATTGCAAAGCACCTCCAGTGTGCATTGACTACTTTTTAACAGCAGTATAGTAGACCCACTATGGATTAGTACGATACCTTTCTTTTCAAAAGTAGATAATTTGTGAAACACATAATTTGTTGGACTACGTACCAAGGGATCATATGAAAGTAGCCAGTAGTACGGCAATTTCTTTTTTGATTCCTTGCACTTTGACTTACCTGTGCAGTCATGATGATGTATTGAGCAAAGAATCAATTTTCTTGAACACTGTTTTTCCATGACAATTCATATACAGTTATTCATTTACAAATGCAAAATAAGACAAGGTTTTATTTCTACTGTTTCTCATTGTATTCAGAAAACAGCATGTAATCTCTGGTATCAGAGGAGGAAAAAAAGAGAAAAAAAGTTAAATTGTTTCAGAATAACTATTCATGAGCAGCCTTAACCTTAAATTAAAATACTTAATTGAAACCTTGGATCATGCTATATATAAAAGAACAGAAAAAAAGAAGAAAACCAACAAAACAAAAAAAAAAACCTTTTCATTTTGATTAATATTTTTCTTTGATCTTCCTTTTGAAAGGCAAAGGAATTTTTAATGCAGGATTATTGTTCCCATTACCCACAATTCTCTAGTGACTTTTTTCTTGTGGGTTTCTAAGAAATGCCTTGATACATATCTCACATATTTTAAGACTAGAAGAGTGAAAATTAGTAACATTCTGATAATTTTTTTCAATACTGTGTTTTGAAGTGCCTTTTTCTTTGGTCTTTACCATTACCTTTTTGTTTTTTAAGGAGTTCCAATAAGTCTTATATGAAATATGAGTCTCTTCCAACTATATAGTGATGAACTGTGACATATTAAAGGTCTTATTTGAGTAATAATTTTCCAGTATTTACTTAATAGAAGAGCTAAACCAAGGATGTATATTTGTACTAACCACTGAAGTAGTACCACTAACTGTTTAGGTATTACTTAATCCTCAAAATATGGTCTTCAGGATGAATAAAATTAATTAACCTCAAGGTTTTAAAAATCATCTGCCCTATAAAGACAAGGGTTCTTTCATCTCTGAGCACTACACATGGATAAACCCCACTTGTAGAGTTGGGTACATTTTTTTTTTAAATCTAAAGAAGAAAACCAGTCATAGAAGGACATATGGCAGCAATGCTGATGTTTCACAGGGCTAATTATTTGCTTTTTAAAGTGTTTCTGTGCAGCACTTTAGAAAGGAAAAGGCAATTACTCTGAATGTTTGCTCTGACAAAAAAATGTATATTGCTAACTCTGAAGATAATGCATTAGGGTGCCTTTTCCAGTTCGTAGCACAAGCTATTCAGATGTCAGTAGTTATCAAGGTTGTCAATCCTGTATTGATTTGAAGAGCCACAGGATCTTGGTAGGTGTGTAGAAAGTCTATCTTGTTTCAGTCAGGGCTCTAAATTTTGCATAGCAAAACTACTTATTGTGTTCATCCTTGACTAATGCATTCTTCACACCAGCAAAATGCCATAAGACTTGGTAAAAGTGGGTGTGGTTTAAAGCAATCCCCATGGGCTGTCTTAAAGAAACTGAGAGGAGCCCACTTGATATTCTAAACTTGTGCCTCTTTGTGCCTTTCATTGCTTGTTCATACCAAAACATCTCATTCCCTCTTTATTTAGCCAACCATACAATGAGCAAATATTACCATGTTCTCTGTTTAGTTGAGATGATTGCCAGATAGTATACTTGGAGGGGAGTTTAAAAGCAACTTCTTTATTGTCTTCAATGTTTTGGGGTTTGTTTGGTTGGTTTTTTTAGCTTTAGATGGATGGTGTTGAAAGACATTAAAGAGTAAGGAGTCACAAATTGTACTGTATGAAGTCAAAGGGGTTTTTCATAAATGTTTTTATATAGAAAGGAATAAAAAATGTCATTTCCATGTTACCTATCTACATTGTTTTGAGTTTTTTAAAGTGTTCACCAGTACAAGGTTTTTAGGTTTGTTGTATAATAGACTTTTATTTCTTGCAATGTAAGGTTTTGCCAGGCACAGTTTACCTGTGCTTTTGTTTCCTTCTGCATATCTCTGAATGTTTCTGTAGCGTGCTTTTAGACATGAACCCTTATTTCTCATATTCCAGTTCCAACTGGAGACAGTCAATACTGTGATGCAGGAACCATTTGTGTTTAGCAGCTTTCTTGGTGCATGTGATGATTTTCTTGGCTGTGGACATGAGCTACAATCAGACAAGCCTTTTGAAATAGCAGTGTTTATATTCCTTATAAGAAAAACGTATTTATAAATATTCCACATTTATTTTCCTAAAGGTCTTGCTAGTCTGCAATTTCTGGGTGAAAGGATTTGCTTTCAGTTAACCTTTCCGTAAATTGTTTCTCTTCCCTTGCTCTTCACCCTTATTCTAGTTCCCTACTGTGTCTCGAGAGTGTTACTTTGTAAACCCCTGCATTCTTTTGATGTTTGTTGTGCTTCAATTGTCACTTAAAAAGCAGTCTTTTTATTTAAAGAATTATTTCTTACCTCTCCTTTAGAATTTGCAAGGAACAGACTTACCCTGAACTCTGCATTTCTATCTTTTTACCAGACCTGAAAGCAATCTAATATATATAAATATATGTTTAGTAATACATAAATGAATATATGTACCTTTTTTTAGATTTTTTTTAGTAACTTATGCACCTGCATAGCATCACCTGGTGCATGGGTAAGCAATTCTACAGTTCCTAACTTGTTTTTGAATATATTTAGGCTAAAATTATTTTATTAACTGTCAGCTTTGAGCTCCTTCTGGATCTTGATAGAATAGTTTGAGCAAAATTGTTTCCATTTCTAAGGTGAACTGAAGCCCTGAAGCACTGCCATGCAGAAACTAGATAGATATAATCATTATTTGTTTTGTACTGATATCTTGACCTGTATTAAGTCATAGATTAAATTCTCACTTTACATAAATAAGCACCATTCTGTTTATTTCAGTCTATCCATATGGATTAATTCCAGCTGCAGTTCTGTTCCAGTAAATTCCTCTTCAGCTTGCAAGTGTATAAGATTGAATCACTGTAATATACAGAGTGGCTAGGTATTATTCCAGAGGCTCAGATTCCTTAGGGTGATGAAAGAGAAAAGCTATTTCCTAAAGGATGTTATTAAACCTTTTCTATAACTTCAGTATACAGAACAAAAAATAGCTACATCATTATTGGCTAATTATGGCCATTGCTTAGAGCACCAAATACAATTATTCTGCTACTTTATTTGTACCTTGCTGCTTTCCCTCTAATTGTGATTCTTTTGGCAGTGTTGATAAAGTTGATTAGAGAAATGGAAATTACTCTCCCTAAACTCAGGAAAGCAATTTTTAGCTGCTATCTTGGTACCTCTTTAATCTGCCACATATGAAGACGTTTTCCTGGTTTTCAAAGACATGTCTTCACAGACTCTGTAACTGCCATCTTAAGCATATTAATTAAGGGGCATTAATAGTTGGATATTTTCTGAATATTCCCCAAAAGTAATTGTTAGTGTTATCCATAGCGCCCTAGAATCCAGGCTTTACAATTTGCCACTGTGATGGAATGTCCTGATATTATTTATTGGGATTTTACTTAACACAAATAAAATTAAGATGAAAGGAAAGGTGTTTAATAATGTACAAAATCCAAAGTGAACTAAGCACAGTTTAATGAAGGAGATAAAACTGTAGTTAATTCACTTACACCAAAAGCAAAAACCTGTTGTGGCCTTTTGCTCCTTCCTTCATGCAATAGACAATTAATGTAATCAGGAATTCAACCCTGGAACAATTCTTTTAGCTTCTAATTCTTTGGAGCGAAGATTCAAATTCCAATTTTTCTCCTGAAAAAGTGTTGATTGTTCAGTGCTTTCCTCTTACATTCTATATATAATGTTCTGTAAATTTAAGTTACAAATTAAGCTGTAATCACCAATTTTTCATGTCAGCATTTTACACACAAGATTTGATTTAACCGATTTAAAAGAAATAGCATATCAGAAGAACATTGCTTACTACTTTCCTCTCTCCTATCCCTCTGGAATTTTGGTTTTGTTTGCTAGGAGGTTTTTTTTGACTGAGTATATACATGGTCAGGTGAATAAAATACAGGTCTATCTCTCTTCTTTGCTTTACCTGCACCCTGTAGATTGTGTTTGACAATATCTGCCTTTCTTGAATTCCTTGCACATTGTCAAGATAAAGAAAAGTAAGTTCTCCTTTCTGTTCTACACTGCTCCTGATGTCTAGCACCTCCAATTAAATCAAAGACTACAAACCCAAGAGTTTAAAATTATTCTGTTTTCTCTTCTTCATCAGAAGATACTTCTATAAATTGCTAATTGGCAAATATTTCAAAGGCTGTCTTGGCACATCAAGTGGAATCTAGGTCTGTAAAGGGGCGTTCTGTTTTAGGGCATGTATTTACTTCCCCTTGCTGGATTTCACATTCTTGTTTCCAGTTACTCAGCACCATAGATGGGGAATGTTTCATTCACATGAGTTACTCAGCATCTATAGATTTTGGTTATTACTACCAAATTCTCCAAAACACATAGAGTTAAGAATTCTAAAGGCTGGCAATGTGATGTCTGGTATATAATCTAAGAAAAAGTCTAATTTGGACATTGTAAATGAAGAGATTAGCAAACAGGCAAACACCCAGACCTCTTCTGAGGAAAGACTGTCAGTCCTGTGTTATTTACCATTCCGGTTGTCAGTGCCTCTCACTGATGAAAAGCTGCTACTAATCTTTTCAGAGCCATTTATTGTTATGAAGCAAGGATAGCTGCCATCAAATTTTTTTTTAAATGTTTTTAATGAACAAAACTTGAAAGCAGATTTGACGCAACTTTTTTTTTTTATTTTTTTTTTTCTAAAATAGATGCTTAAATGTCTTCTGTAACACAAACAGGAAAAAAAAGATTAAGCACTTTTTTGCCCTAATTAGTTCTGTTTTCATTTTTCATCTTCATTATTGGAAGAAACAAAGAACTACAGGTTTCCAGAATTTTAATTGCTGTTTATTAACTAGTACATCTAGCAGCAAAATTACAGGATTCTGTAGTCATTCCTGTAAATTTGTGAGTATCCACTCTTGTAAATCATCCACAGCAACCAGTGGCCAGTTTTTAATGGCAAAGTGGTGGTTGCATTGCAAGACAGATTCTAAAAACTAATTTTATACCTCTTAATACTAAAACTTTAAGAGCTACAGAAGATTTAAGTTAGGAGATGTTTGTTTCCAATTCAATTATTTTCTTTGCTACATATTTTTACTTTGTTATGAATGTATCACTATTATTATATTTTGCTCTCTCTTGCATGTAAAATGTGCTTTGATAAAAACAAAGTACTTTATTAATGAATTCATTGGTGAAAAGAAGAAGCACAACAGAGGTGACTCTGGAGTCTCCTGCAGTTCACAGCAATTACTGTAACCTAGAGTCCTGCATGTTTAACTGCATAGGCACTTCTGCTGAGTATTCCGTGCTAATTAATTGGGGATAAGATCTTTAATCTTATCCCTTTTCATCTTCTTGTGAGTTTGATACATTATTAGTGCTTGTTTTAAACACTAAAAGATGCTTCGGCTCACATAACTCAAATGCATCACACAGGTGCTTTAAAAGTGTTTAAAGGCTACTTACCACATAAACTGACTCATTAAGGAGTATTGCAGTCTCAATATACAATTAATGTTCAAGTCAGATGTATGAAACTGCTTTTTTTTCCTGGTTTTTCTTCCAGTCCCCTGTTATTTTCCTCATGTTTTTCAGTGCCAATAAGTAAGCAAAAATGCTGCAATAATTGGAGTATGTATTTGGGCAGCTGATGTTTAATGATAGCTTCGATGTCAAGCCTTAATGTTGTTTACTAGTTAGCCTTGCTTTTGGAATGAACGGTTTTTTCTTTTAAATCCTCCCCAAATATTCATGAAATACAGAATCTGTATTTCCTAGAGTCATAGACTGAATCTGCTGAAATTAAAGCTTCCAATGAAGAAGATGCAAAGTGCTTTGCAGATGATGGATCACATCTTTACAGTGTAGACGATTTTTTAAGGGATGCAAAATAAGTAAGATAAAAAACTTTTAATTACTATGTATGTTTATTTGAAATGTCCTCTCAGTAATCAAGTATGCATTTATTCATGTTATATAAGCTGTTACTGTTTTTGGGATGGGCCTACTCTTACCTGGAGAATGAGTAATCTTGTGATATTTTTTTTAATTCAGAAACATTTCAGGACTTTATTTTCCTAGTACTTTATGTGGACTCCAAAACTGTATTTTAAAAAATAACTAAACCCTAATTACAGGAAGCCAGGAAAATAAACTTTTTTCCTCTTTTGATTAAGCATGGCTTAAGAATGCTAAGGGTTAAGCTGCTATAAGACAAGGTGGTAAAACTCAAATTCTATTTTGTTAAATCCTTCAATGGGTAGTACATATATAATACAGTGTTTTTATTGCAAAGGATTTTCCTATGATGGAGAATAGTGTAGGGTACTCATCAGCACAAGAATGTGTGCAGCTTTGTTCTTTGTTAGAAAGTAGAAAAGCTAAGAGTGGTTTTTTGAAGGGAAGAAAACCGTCTGTGTTCCTTTTTTTCTCTGTCTCTTCTCATGTTTACTGTGCCACTGTTGAGTAATCAAAGTCACCTGGAAGTCAGTGTTCTGACTCTGCAAAATGGTTTAAGCATTTTTTTGCCTGATTGTTTGGTCCAAATTCCTTGTGAAATGTGCCTTGTTTGTTTTTCTACCTAAATCTTCCACTGACAGCACCCCTTAATCAAGAGAATTACTGTTATTGAAACTTGGCTAATAAGAAGGGTCTAGTACCAGCAGTTACTCTCTGTCCTGCCAATAATTATCCAGCCGTATTTGTAGCTGGACCCTCTCAATATTTTTAGATACACTTAAGTAGCAAGAATTTAGCTGTAAAAAAATGAATAAAAAATGCTGAAGAGAACTTGTCATGCCCAGTCTAATATATATGATTTAACAGAGTGAGCATGGTACATGCTTCCTTCAAGGTCAGGCACTGACTGTAACAATAGTAAATGTTGGATCAGAAAGAAAAAGAGAATATTTCAAGGAACTTTGACTTGAAATTTCAGTGTTTGTGGTAGAGGGGGAAAAATACATCTCAATAATGCTTATGTTGTAGACAAGTTCATGGTGCAACATCACTGCAGCTCTAGTACATAAGTTGTTGTGTATAAAAGATAAATGCCAGAATTGCACATCTAATTCCATACATAAAAATTAAGAAAAAGAAATTGTTCAAAAGTAATAAATTCAGAAGTGACACAGTAGGATTTCCTCAATAGATTACATGTCTCACAGTATATTAATTATTTTCTCAATTTTTCACATTAGATTTGTATAAGTGTTCTTAATTACAATTCTTTGGAAAGAGATGTTGCTAGGTTGTTCAAATGCAACAAGAATCCCTGAACCTAAGGTTATCTAAAGTCTGGATGTGCAAGTTGACCTCTGTTTTATTTCATAATGGGAAGTGTAAGATGTTTGTTATAGAGGTAGAATAATAGAACAAAACCAAAAATTATTTATTCTAATTATTGCTATGCAAAGTTTTTACATTTGACATTTTTTTCAAAGCTTGAAAAGTTCTGTGAAAATATTTTTTGAATAGCTGAGATGCATCAAAAAGGCACTTATTTGTTCACATGCCCCAAAAGAAAAAGGGCCATTGCTTTGAAGGTTTTTGTATATGCAGGACTGCTTTTGAAATTTTTACTGTCAAAATGGCTTTGAGTTCTGAATGCTTGCTTATGTCTAATCCCACTGAATCCCAGCTTGGTAGCGATTTCCACGTGAAAAAAATAAAGATGTAAATGTGGGGAATACAAGGGAAAGAAAGAAATAATTTTTGAAGGTGATAATTATTTTAGGAGCCTCTAGTGTACATATATATATAGAGTTGTATCAGTAGTCTTGGGCAAAGAAAACAAACCCCAGACAGTTTTTGTACTTGTTTCAGGAAAATGGTACCTATCTACTCCAGAAGAAAACTAGAAAAATGAAATATTTAATATATTAGAAGTTGAAAAGAAATTTAATAGTACTAGGTTTTAAGGCTGTATTTTAAGATGCCTAGAAAAATTGCCTGGTGTCTTGATTATTAAGTAAAATAACCAAAAGAGCTGTATTTTGTTAAGGTAATTCAGTATTTTTTGTGCATTAGTAATAATAAATTTGTATTGATCCTAGACATTTCCAATTGCTTCAGTAGTAGAGGGCTTCTGTGCATGGTCTTTGACTTAATCTTATTGATCTGTATAGGATATTTTAAGAAATTTGGAAGTGACCTCTCTGGTTTCTTACTGAAGAGATTCCCTTAAGTGGTTTTACATTCTTAAAATGTAGCATTATTCCCTGTGGTATCCTGTCAATGTAGGAAGTCTGTGGGTTGATGATGTATGATTACTCCTATAGTTTATAAGCAAGTATTTTGCATGTTATCTCTGAGTTCTGGCCTTTTCTGAAACCTCAAGTCTTACTTGATTTGTTCTTTCCTGCTTCTATAGATTTTTTTATTATTATTATTATTTCTCAGAGGCTTGGTAATAGTTATATTTGCTGCAGAAAATTTTATGCAATGTGATGTTGCAGCTACAACCTGCTGAAAGCAGAGGAAAATTTAAAAAAAAAAAAAGCATTGGAGCAGAGTGTCAGGAATGCTAGTTAGTGGGGGAAAAGGGTGAGAAAATGTGACACATCAGGCTGATTCCAACAGGGTAGTTTCAAGGATGAAGAGTATTATAAAAGTATGAGCAAAGTCTGACTGTCCAAGCTGTCTCTCCAGCCTTCATCCAGTTTCCTGAAGCCTTTTTATTTGTGAAAAATGGCCTAGGACTCATCCCTATGACAGAAAATTCTTTTCTGCACATTGAAATGAGGAATGTTGGAGTGGTTCTGGCAGCTACAGAGAGATTTACATAAGGATCCAGCTTTCAAATTGGTACCTGGCACTCATACTGAAAAGCAGCATAAGAAATGCACATCCAACAAACTGGTTAGCACTATGTTATATTTTTTTCTTTCAAATATTTGAGGTCCACTGCTGTAGTACTTCTTGAAGTTTGTTTTAAAATGTGGATCTCTTGTTTTGGTAGTAAATGCATTAGGAAAAAAGTCAAGGAGGGGCGAGTATGTTGTGGTTGGTGGGGGGAGAGGGAAGACTCATTTGCCAGAAATATTGCCAGGTTCCAAACTGAAAGAATGTTACTATTATAATAGTTTCTTTAGGATGACAAGGCACTGGATCACATTTCTTAATCTTGAAATTAAGTATTCCTCTCCCTGGAGAGGGAATATTTAGTGGACTGTGTCAGTGTGGCAACCTTGTACATTTGTAACCCTGTCTTTTGTCAGAAAGTGAACGTTGTTTCATGTTACAGACATATATCGCAAGTTTCAAGAAGCTGCAGGAAGTCTCAGGTCTTGATTTCTATTGATCAGCTAGTGACAGAAATTATTTTATTTCTAAGCAGTCTCCACTTTTCATGTGATGTCAGACAGGTGTACTTAGGTCCTTTTCCTTTTTGAACAAGCAGTCTGGTTCTGAGTCTTATCTTTTCTTCAGCAATCTGTCTCTGAAGCTGTATATGTAAAAGAAAAAAAGATGTCTATCTTCTAGGGAATGTTTATTACGACCTGTTTGGTTATAATACTAGTGGCTTGCATTCAATATTTTTTTAACGTGAACTTTTCTTGTATAAAGAATGTTTTCATGTGACCAGCCATTTTTTGTGCTCTCAGAGCAAACTATTCTATTTGAGTATAATTAATGTGGTACAAGTATATAATCATGTAGCGTGTATTATTTTGTGAGATGCAAAACAGCTGGGTTTTGTTCTACACTTTTAGAAGACTGTTGGCCAGAAATATGTCATAACTTCAGTTTTGGTGAGCACACCACAAAGACTTAGTTCTTTGATTCTCTTAAAAGTCTTCATCCTTTTTTATGTAGATATCCTTTGTTAGCTAGAGACCTCTCAAGTTGCTCCTATAGGGCAAGCAAAACACAAATTTCTGTCAGACTCACATCTGCAAGGAATCAATCTCCTTATTTTGGGCCACAGTGCTGTCAGATATTTCTGATCCTTTTTAGAATTGTTCCATGTCTGTAGTCATGTTCTTCTACAGATTGTAATTATCTGATTACCTTATAGCACATTGAAAATTATTATATGAAGTTTTTGTAGGTACAGAATACCATCCAAATGGTAAAAAAGGATGAAAGGACAATGTTGTGTTTTAAGGACTAAACTAACATTGTGACCTGGTTACAGCACCTGACAGATCTTGCTGGCATCTCAAATATTAACCGTCCATCATATTCCTTACAATTTCTCCTCATTTATTTGTTGATAGTAAAAAATTTTCCATCCTTAATTATTAAACTCAGAATCCCAACAGCTCTTACTGTGATGAATGAATCCTCTGACTCAGCCATATAGCAAAACCATACACATACCACATTGTTGCTGTCACCAACAGTTCTACTGACTTTAACCCTAGCTTGCTAATTTTCAAAATACTGCTTGATGTGATATTACCTCATTACTCAGTTACTCAGCTGTTGAGATTCTTCGGTGTAAATAAGGTGTAGATACCTCCAGAGGCTGGGAAGATTTAAATTCTATCAGCAGTTCTCTTCTGTTTGTCTTTTTGGGGTTGTAGTGCTTGGTTGTGGGTAATACTTTGCACATTTAAGAATGTACGCGTCAGCAACTTACAATGAATATATCTGATTGCCGGAGGAGTTGTGAAAGGAATACACTTTTTAAACAGCATATCAGTAATGCTATCTTGACTTAAGAATTTGGGCCTCATCAGCAGGGTATTCCTCAGAAGACAACAAAACTAAACATGCTTCAGAAGAATCAGAGACAAGGGCAATTTTGTTTATTTCTTTAAATGAACTGATTCACAGTATGCTGTAGGATTTGGAGGGGAGGCAAAAGGCATCATACTAAACAGGTCAATTGTAATGAAATGCTGAGAAATAAAATGTGGACATGAATAAGAAGCACAGTTCTTCATCCCTCAAAATAAAGGCTACATAATTAAATCCAATTATTTATGCTATGAGGGGAGGATAGGATTAAATTTCTTATGGGTAACAGAAATGCAAAATCATAGTAATTTGACTCATGTTCTCAATATTAAAATCTGATTGTTATTCTCTGATAATATTAGCATTCTCATATGCTTGACAGTGCTTCAGTAAGGTTTATTTTCTAGCATAAGTCTACCCTATATATCAGCTCTCCAAAGTTGTAATGAGTTAATTATATTTTAGTCACGTAGTAGTCCATACTTGTGTGGCCTAATAAAACACATCTTCACTGCTAATCCAGACATGTAATTAATAATAATATTGACACAAGAAAATAAATTATTCTTTGGTTTGTATACACAGAAGGGGTTGCACACAGGGGGTGGAGGCAACAACTGCTTTGTGACTGAGGCAGTGATGGGTGCCTCTGGCAGAGGGAAGCTCTTGACCCACCAATTGAGAGCAAGGCTACTGCACTCTAGATTTTAGAAATGGAAAAAATGAGTCTTCAGCATATAGAAAGGCAACTCGGTTGTCAGCTGTCTTATGCTAAATACTGGGAGTCTTGTAGTTCTTGGTGAGTTAGATCAGTGTTTGCAAAGCAGTATATTTGATGGTGTATCCTGTCAGGAGCTAACTCATTACTTGCTCTGAGGATCTGCTGTGTGGGTGGATCACCTCTGACTCTTCAGCTGCTTGTGCTGTGAATCTCTTCTAAAATAAAAGACTATGCTGGGACCCCTACAAAATACCTGTCTTTCTTCTACTGGCGATGTTGGTTGTTTCATTGGTCAAATCAGGTGTGCTGTTTTATAAGTCAGCTGTGCCCAAGTGGCCAAGAAGGCCAATGCCATCCTGGCCTGTATCAGCAATAGTGTGGCCAGCAGGACCAGGGCAGGAATTGTCCCCCTGAACTCAGCAGTGGTGGGGCCACACCTCAAGTCCTGTGTCCAGCTCTGGCCCCCTCACTACAAGAAGGACCATGAAGGGCGGCAGCGAGTCCAGAGAAGGGCAGTGGAGCTGGTGAAGGGTGTGGAGCACTGTGAGGAATGACTGAGGGAGCTGGGGCTGTTTAACCTGGAAAAAAGGAGGCAGCGGGGAGATATTGTTGTTCTCTACTACTGCCTGAAAGGGGTCAGCATCTTTTCCCCAGGTAACAAGTGGCAGGACAAGAGGAAATGGCCTCAAATTGTGACAGGAGGGGCTTAGACTGGCTATTAGGATAAATTTCACTGAAAGGGTGGTCAAGCATTGGAACAGGCTGCCCAGGGGAGTATTTCAGTCGCTGTCCCTGGAGGTATTTAAAAGAATGTTGGTCTGGAGGTATTTAAAAGATGTTGGACTTGGTGACATTGTTCAGTAGTGGATTTGGCAGCGTTGGGTTCACAGTTGAACTCTATGATCTTGGAGTTTTTTTCCAACATAAGCAGTTCAGTGTTTCTAGCATTCTTATTATTCTCGTTGCCGTTTTGTCTTATCCATAAGCTGCATTATGTGCACTTTGTGTGGCAGTGACCAATTCTTGCTGGTGCTTCTAGAGCTGAGTTTCAGTGAAACTCTACCTGTAGATTCCTTTTGCATCCATTTTTATTTCTTTCTTTGCTTTTAGAACACATTGAAAGGTAGAAATGTATAACAGGGTTGATACTCAGGAAAGTAAATATAATCTCTGCTTCTCTTAGCAAAGCTTTTAAACATGATGCACTGTCTTGGAGAGAATCTTCCAATCTATCTCTAATCTATTAAAGAGCAGAAGACCACATACCTTGATGCACATTATTTTTGAGAAACGCCACATACCTTCCAGTATTTTGTATGAGACTGTGAGCAGTGGAATATTGCAGTAAGCAAACCTGCTTCAGGTTTTGTTTAAAAATTAATTGAATTATTTATGTATGATTTGCTAGGTAACATGTCATTCTCTGTGCCTAGCAGCTCCCCAATTCTCCTGCACAAATAATGAAAATATTTCTCCTTTGTCTGCATTTCCTAAGTATTTCAGAGTTTCAGGGGGAAAAAAAAAAGCTGTAGGACCAAGAAACTTGTAAATTAGTTTAGCTTCTCATCAGTAATGTATTCTGCAAGGCATTAGTATTTTCTTTTCTAGTCATAAAGATTCTGTTGCTATTTCTCTGTTAAAGCTAGGTTATTCTTCTGAATTCATAGGCTTCCCTTTTTCCTTGCAGAGTTCCTTTTATTGTTTTATTGTCTAGATTTTTCTCTGTGTGTCTTCTACATTGTATTTTAAACTCCTAATGTAAATGGTTGCCATTTTGTATTGTTTCTGTTTTAAACCTTTCTGTTCTGAGGAGGATTTCACTGCCATGCTCTGGTCTCTGTGCTTTCCACAGTCAGTGTAAGAAAATACTCCCAATGGCCCCACTCGTAGGTAGTGTGAAATGAGAAACTGGCAAGTAGTGCTCTGTTGGGATGCAGTTATTACACTTTGGATCCTGGATGATTAATGAGGTTTGAGTCTAGAAATGAATATTATCATAATCTGATCTCTCTTGTATACTTGTTGCAGTATACCTGTGGTTTTTTAGAAGTCATGCTCTCAGCAACACTAGTGCAGCTCGAATGTATTTCCTCTCCCCCTGCACTGGAAATGTCAGTTTCAGACTAAAGGACTTGCTGTGTAACCAGACCTCTACAGAAGAGAACAAAACTTGTCTGAAGAGTCTATCTCTCACTGCCAGTGTGTCCTTATTGTCATTCAGAGCAGTGATTAATTTTTGTAAGTGTTTAGAGAGAGAATAATGCCAATATGATTTCTAGTAGCTGTATTATTAATATTGTGATGTATTACATTTTGTGACTGCATAACTTTGTATGCTCTTGTTTAAAGTTTTTGTGTAGCTGGCATTTTTCCTATCTAATTTCAGCCTATTGATTTCTCTGAGTAAGAATGGTTTTCCTGTCTGAAAATCAGGAGAGGGACAATGTTTATCTTCTTGTGCTAAACCCATGTTGCATAAATTTTTTATATCTGTCTTCTCTGACTTTTGTAATGCTGAGATCTCTGCAGGGTTTCTAAAGCTCTCGTCACTTTCTTTCTCTTCTCTTTAAAGCTACCAAGAGATAAAACAGAGAATAATTGCTGCCATAATTACTGAAATTGTTTACACAGCTATACTATTTGTCAAATTTAATTCTGCTTAAAAATGGTTCTTTATAGATCCAATTCACCAAGCATCAATAAAGAATAAGGACAATTAAAATTGAATTTTAATGCAAATGTGGCCTTTTCCCTATTCTGCATGAACACACATTTATCAGGCTCATAAACCCTCCTGTTGACAGCATACCATTGAAATTACCAAGAAACGGCCATACTGTTATTGTTTCATGAGCCTTTGATATCAAAATTCATTTCCCTTCAGGAAAAGATTGCAAAAGGTCAGTAACATGTCATAGAAGTCTGTTCCAAAAGAGCTTGGGGACATATTTACCTAAATTTGCAAAGTCTGGAACACTGATGGGCCAGATCTGTGCAGTGACTTGTTTGAACAAACATTTAATATAAAAGTGATTCAATCCTTTATTCACATATTCCATTATTACTTAAAAGTTGTGATTATTGAATCACAAAGTGGTTGGGGTTGGAAGGAACCTCTCAAGATACTCATTAAGTGCTGTGGCTGAGCTTTAATACTTGTATTGCTTTTATTAATTAAATCTATACCAATCACTTAAAAAAGGACTGAATGAAAATTAAGTTTTCTGGGTTTTTTTTAGGACTATGCTTTTAAACCAAAAAAATTGTTGGATCAACTCCACTGACTAAGAATATTAAAATATATTTTAAAATTCTGTAATGGGGAAATGTATTTGCTTAATTTTTAAGCCATGCTGTGTAGACTTATACTTAAAAGTTGAATGTTTATTTATGTACATTAGAATGGCCTAAACTGAGGCCTCTGAATGGCAAGACTCATTTCATCTCAGAAAAATTCAGTCATGTTCTCAAAATTAGATGTAATAATAACTTCTGTGACTTCTGAAATCATAAGTGGTGTTTCATGCATTGATGTGTGATATGCCTAGCAAAACTGGACAAGCATCAGTCTTGCTGAGACCAAGCAATTCCTTAATGTTCAGAGAGAATAGAGGTTAGAATGAGCTGGACACTTTGTGACTGGGCAGCTGTTGAGTTCCCAGAACAAGCCTCCAGCTGCAGGTCAGAAACACCATGCTATGCAAGTTAAGGCAGAACTGCTAAGAAATTGAATGATACTTCAATCTTTCTGAAGTATGGATTTATTTTTTTAAAAGCTTCACTCCTTCATGAGAGTCGTGGAAATTTCACTCTTTTTCCTTTTCTGTTTTATCAGGTAGAAGCTGGTAGTGACTGGTAGTGACTTCTTGCAATTCATAGCAGTACTTTTAGAGATTTCATTGCCAGGAGCTTCGACTCCTTTCCATCCAGCAGCCAAATTCCGTGGGGAATTACACAGTCTCCCATACTTAGAGCTAAACCTGCTCACTACATACAATGTTGGATTTGGATTTTGTAATTGTGGTCAAACTTTGTGATTAAAAGCAAGAAAAACTTGACATCATGAGCATTTTCTTATATTTAAAGAACATTTTCTGTTGTGTTACTGCTCTACAGTTAAGTGTAGGCGTGTTTTGCTTAGAAGAACAAAGATCTGAGTTGGTCATATATAGATATGATGTATGATCCTCCTAGCAATATCAATAACCATGTAAAAAAAGTATTAGCCTCATTCCAGTAGTGATACTGCTTAAAATATTTTCAATGCAAGCATCATCACCATATTTTTACAGAAAACTTTGAACTGTTGTCATCTGTAATGATGTGTCCACATTGACCTGTTTGCCCACAAGATGTGGGTGATAAGCAGTAAGACTTGAGCTGTGCAATGTGTACTTATTACATGTGAGCCCCATAGTTGATTTTGGAAGGGCACAGCTCATTCAAAACTCTGAAAATGTTTGGCATGCACAGTCATGATTGTTAGTGTTTCTCTGCAATTATGCACTTTACAAAATTACAAGCACTAAAGAGAGATTCTCCTTAGAGCTTCAAATAGTATATTAATGCACACACTGAAGCTGGAGAAAGAAGGATAAAACACTGTGTCCCTGAATGTTTTCCTGGTAAAATAAAAGCTACTTTTTTTAGTTATTTTACAGAGTGATTGTTGCTGCAGACAGAGTGACTGAGAATGTATCTACATTTGGTAATTACAGACATTTAATTTTTTCTGTACCGAAACAGAAAAATTACAAAATTATTTCCCTACTTTTAGAGAGAACTTGTACGATTTCCCTTCACTTTTGACAGTTGTTTCATTCATAATGGAAATTCCTCAGATCAACTTCCTATTTTTTTCCTCTTTTGCATTGTAAACCCTTTGGTTAGGGTTTAACAGCATTAAATTCTACTGCTGAGAAAATGTGATGTAGGATAAAGGGATCATTTGATCTCACAAGATGAAAAGCATTTGTGAGTTCAGAAGTCTTCAATGTGTTTTGAACACCAAAATGTCACCCTATTACAACATGATATATAATTTAGCCCATTGGGAAGAAAAATCTATAACTTGATTATATAGCTATTGGAGCAGTGGATTTATTCAGTGGATTCCAGTGGATTTGAATGGGATTTTTGTAATGAATAATTGCTCCACCTCTGTAAATTAAGGTAAGATAACAAAACCCCCCAAGCACTCAGGTCAGGAAAATTTTACTTTTCACATTCAAACACTCTCCAAAAAACAAACCCCACAATGTAAAGATACACAAATAAAGTGACGTAGGAAGAAGGTTGTGGGGTTTTTTTTATCAGTAGATATACAGACAATAAAAATATGTAAGAGTTAAAAAACAGTAGCAGGGAAAAACTCGTGGTTAACTTCAGTTAGGTTTCATGGAGATCATGGAGGCTGAAAGCCAGGTTATAAGGGCTGGGTGTGCTGTTTAGTAGTGGTAAGGTGATCATTATTGGCTGGTTAAAATATTTTATGAAGGTTAGAATATTTGAAGAATATTGGGTTCAAATATTTTATGAAGGTTAGAATATTTAATGAAGAGTGCCTGTGATGTCCTGATGAGGACATGTAAACTCTTCGTGTTAGTTTCATGCTGTTTAGTGAACTATCACTGATGACATGTGCCATAATATGCTTGATGCTTTTTTTATTTGCTTTAGTAAAGATTAGAAATGGAATTGCTAATGCATCTTTGTTGTTCAGTAATATAAATGAAAACACTAGCTGTATAAATATTGCCAGTTGTAGTTATTGTTCCCAGAGTCCTATTCATTTGCATCCTCCTGAATCCCAGTAACTAAACTAATAGATTTGCTACCAAGGGACATTAATTAGGGGTGGCACTACTTTAGTTCTTTACACATTCCTCTTCAGTTGTCTTTATTGTAATTTGATTACTTTTCATTCAGTTCTAAAAACTGCATTATAGAAAATTACCATAGCATAGCTTCTGACATCATTTTCTCAAAAATTAAAATACTTGTTATCAGTTTACTTGGGTTAATTTAAGTCATCAATCATGCCGGATTTATTATTCTCTAGAGGAATGCTTCAGGAATCATTAACAGCCCAGGACTGCTGGGCTCTCATCATTAAGTATGGGTTACCTGTGCTTTGAATAATACAGAAAGAACTGTATTATCATGTTGGGGAAACCAGATGTTGGTTTTTTTGAAATTATGGGAAGTATTTTTAATGTATGTCACTTAGTTTGGAAGTTTCCACTTAGTAACTTACCTGGCATAGGAATAATTGCTGTAATGTGTAATGAATTGATTATTTGTACACTTTAATTTGATCAGCTCTAAGTTGGATTCAGCATTGATTTTTACTTATTGTATTGATAGCAAAGATAGAGGCATATAGGACTTCCCAGTCAATGCATTCAGTATCTGTTGAAGTTTTTAAGCCTAATAAAACCTTTAGTAGGTAGAATTTTACTTCAGTCTGTGACAGTAACTTAGCTACTAACAGAAATGTTACAGACGAGCCCAGAGCTCATCTCTTTTCTGAAACACATCTCATCTAGACATCCCTGTGCTGTTGCACAACACAAACCAATAGGACCTTGATGAGCCCTACTGCCTTGCACAGTGATTTTCAGCCAGGTCCACTTGGAACATTTTAGGGCAGATTAATATTGCTTCCATAGTCATTGGTTCTACAAGTGGATTATCTTATAAATAACTGGATAGCTAAGTCATTTTCTCTAAGAAGGTAAAATGTAATTCTGCTTTGAGCTCTTTGCCTGGGTCATTATCTAGTCGTCTTTATGTTCTTCACAGGGTCCTGAGACAGGCAAGCACCCTAGCCCTGTTATAAGCTCAGTGAACATACTCATGAAATGTAGTGAAATCTAACTTTGATACAGTATTAAATTTTTTCAGATCATAGTGGTTAGTTTTATCTGCCCTGGCTTTATAAATTTTCCTCCTATATTTAGACTACAAACCTTTCAGTTCAATGCAAGGGGAAATTTCGGCAGTTTGCAGAGTAAGGCAAAATGTCATACTCATTAGCAAATCACTTCAGAAAAATATGAGGCATGACTCAGCAAATATCAACTATTTTTCTACATTTTAGTGCTCTGGAGGCCTCTTCAATACTGTTTAAATTGAAGCAGGTATCTGCTGTTACAGAAAATCTCCCTGTCATCCCACTTGACCGTGGTTTGGCTCGCATCATGAAATGTTTCTGCTCTAAATCAGTTTACATGTGCAACCTGGTTTACTGCAAAGCCATCACAGACTCAGAAAATGGTGGAGGCTGGGAGGGACCTCTGGAAGTCATCTTGTCCAAAATGAGGCAGGCACAACTAGAGTAAGTTGCGAGGACTGTTAGACAGCTTTGAAATATGTCCAAAGATGGAGACTCCAAATCGCTAATCATTGTGGGGAAAAACTGAAGAACAAAGGTAACAAAATAGAAGTATATAAAGCAAAAAGTTCCAGTGAATAGCCAGTTCTCTGGGAAAATAGTATCATAATTATAAAGTGAATTTTGAGCCCCTCATTTATGTCATTAATGAAGATACTAATTAACACTGGTTCCAGTTGGGATCCGAAGAGATCGCTTGTCACTGGTGTCCATCGTGACTCTGCACTGTTGACCATTATTCTCCGGATGCAGCTATCCAACCAATTCCATATCCACCTAACAGCCCACCCATGAAATTCTTCTCTCAGATTTAGAGAGAAGGGTGGTAGTGGCAGCTGTGGCCTTACAGAAGTTCATATCAGTGACACCTGTAGCCCTTCCCTTGTCCACTGAAAGAGTCACACCAGCTCAGAAGGCCACTGAGTTGGTCAGGCAGGATTTGTCCTTGGTGAAGCCATGCTGGCTGTCTCAAATCAACTCCTCTTCAAGATGAGCAAAATGATTATTCAAATCATAATCAGCTATAATAGATTATTTGATAAAGTTTCATATATCTTTTCAACAATTCTTTTTCTCTGTTGTTACCGGGGTCAGGATTTTCATCTGCTGGACCCCAGCTAAATGTTTCTCTTCACCAGATAGGAGGGCTGCTCGAGTCCTGGATAATTTCAACTGATTTATTGCAGGGTCCAAAGGGATATGAAAACACGGAGAGTGGGCTGAGGGATGGTGAATCAGAAGGACAGCAGGGACGGGTAAAAACCAGCAGAAGGACCCCAGGGCGAGTGCCCCATCTTTGGGGAAAGTTACAGTTCTTGTGCACAGCTACATGGAGGCGGATGGGAGGGGAAAAGTTTTCACAGCAGTAACTAATAAAAGATACAAAGGGTACAAGATGAGTGGGATGTGAAAGGGAGTACAGCATTCGAACCTTGGGAAAGGAATTAATTTTCCCTTAGACAACAGTGCTTTCCGAGGGCATTCTTGAGAGAGCTTTCTCACCCCTGACCCCCACATGTCATAACAGTTTTCAGACATCCAATGTCTGATTAGAAGAATTATAATTTTATTTTTTCTTTCAATGAAATTAAAAGTAATTCAGGTCCACTGCCTCTAACTACTCACAGTTCTGACAACTTCTGTGTACTTCATCCAGTAGTTTTCAGACTTTCTGGTCATGTAATGCTTCTGAATTTCAGTACTAAATCAGTGTTTTTTACATAGAGCTTTTCTATTTGAAAGATGTATCCATGACATGTTAAAGAATTAAGCTATTTTGTAGACAAACTTTTAATGCTTCAGTTTATTTTTCAAAGATGAGTACGAACATGCTCTGATGCTCTAGTTTCAATTCTGATTTTAGCAGAGGGAGGTCAGGGAGTAGAACTATGACTATTCTCTTAAGTGCTTAGCTAAGCAGTCTTTTTCACCTCCAGTATGGGATTATGTGCTATATATACATATAGACATTAAGGCCCTTCCCAGGAGCAATGGGGAACTAGGAAAGAAATTCATACCCAGACATCAAGAACTTTTGGATAATGGGACTCTGAACAGAAATCCTCTCTCACTTTTCTTTAAGCTTTGGTGCATAGTGTTCTTGAGGTTTTCTTCCATACTACTTTTCACGTCTTCAATTTAAATGAAGGCATAATTTGTAATGAAATAATTTGAAAGTAATTTTTCTGAAGCAATATTATTCTTGCTCCTTTTTTGTGTACTCTTTGTAGTTTTCTGTTCTCTGTTAAGAATTTTTTTTCCACACAACCAGTAAAGCATGCAGTAAATCTCTAATTGTTCTGTCTTCTTTTTCTCTTTCTTTTGTGAAAAACCACAGAATTTTAGAGGCCTGTATCTTCCATTAAGTGGTCTTGCTTTTCCATTCTTCTGCTTGCTATCTAAAACATGAATAATGGTGACTCTTTCACCACAACAGGTTTTTAGTACCTATTGAATTGAGTCTTTCATTTTTTGATGTTCATGGCATCATCATTCTGCCAGATGTGACACAATATTAACAGCAGATATGCACATGGATTCCTGAATCAGAAAATTGTGCTGTTTGTATGACAGATGTGTTGTTCAGTGGTAAAATAAATAATATCTATATATTCTAATAGCAGAATCACCTCCTATTTCTGCCCCAAATGCTTTTTCTTGAATATATATATTTTATTTTTTTTTTAAGAGGGAAAGTGCAGTGTGTGTTGATTAACAGGACAGTGTAACTCTTTAAGTAATCTGTGATATCATAGGTAGGCATTAATCCCTTGATGCAGAAGGGCAATGCTTCCTCCTCCTTCTTCAAATTTCTTCTGTAAGATGGCAGTGCATTCCTTAAGCACAGATGCTCCTAAGTGGAACTTCCATCTCCTGTCACTGTTTGTGTTGGGTGGAAATTGAGTTGGTAGGTTTGGTTTGACCCATATACGTCAACTAATGATGTTATAATCCTCTTAATAAGAGATGTGCAAAGCATTGGGTAAACCCCATTCCCATATGAGTAAGCATTCCCATATGCAAAGCATGATTTCCAATTTTTGTCTTTTTGGAGAAACCTATCTGCTGTTTTGTGAGACCCATGAAGAACAGAAATGCTGTTTATTACTCTGTCCCCTTGGATCCTTTTTTTTTCTTTTTTTTTATGTAAACTTCATTTTGCCTTCATTTATTTGAACAAAAGTATGTGGAAAAGTTGATGTACCCTATTTCTAACAAGTACATTGGGATGATAGTCTGTAATGGTCATTCAATGTAAAGCTGTTTATATGTTTCAGGGAAGTTTATCAAAGTAACTTCAACTGCCCCAAAACTTTGTATCTGAATGAAAGAATCTACAATATTGATTTTAAAGCATATATTGCACAGAGGCAAAAATCTATGATTTGGTCCTTTGAGAGGTACTGTGTCAAATTGTTTTAGACTTGAGCAGTAGTCTTAAAATAACCGTATGGGCTACAATTCTGAGTAAAATGGGGGAAGCATTGTCAGCATTGTAAACTTAATAAGGTGGGTGATGTGGATCAATTTGTTCTGTCCTTGACTTTCTGCTTCTATTAGAATTCTGGAAGATCATTAGTCACCTCTGGGATGTATTTGATTAATAGGCTTCGTTAAACAAAAGAGGTGAGGTCAAGCGTGATTTGAAATTATGAAAAATGTGTATCCCAGTGGGCTTTTCACTTTCCGAATTACAAATGAGGGAAAGTGCTTTCTCTCTTTTGATTCTGATTAATTTAATTGGCTTTTATCATAATGATAGCCTGCAAGAGCTTAGTTTTGCCTGTTTAAAGCTATACTGCACTGTTTAAAAGTAGTATGTTAAAGTTTGTACTATTAGTATACATGTTAAGGACTCATAAACTTAAATGACAGTTCTAACAATCTAGTGTACAATACATGTTCTTTAACCTAGAATAAGGCAGGGAAGTGATCATCTTTCTGATGACCTTTTTTATCTCTGAAGATGTTAGTGTAGATTTTAGTTTGTATCTACATAATTTCAGGGCAGAAGATAATCCAGCCAATTCACATTCCGTTATCTATGCGTGTACATTTATTATGTGTCAGAGAAGAAGAACTGTTGGCTGTTTTTTTACAAATGGTGGTTTAGAAAGAGTGGAAATGAAAACATATTTTAACTGTTAACAACTTGCATGTTTTTCTACTCCCCTTGCTCTTCAGTCCTTGCTTTTTCAGGACCTGTCAAATAGCTCATTCATTTCAATCAATGATGTAAAGCAGAAATTACATAGACATATGTATTAGTATTGGTTGCTTATCAGTGGCTTTTTTTTTTTCTCTTGCTCCTATTTTCTTCTTCAGGTCCATTGGTTTGTGCAGATTGAGCATGTTTTATAGCTTAAAGATGCTATTTCTGTCTACTTAGTTCCCCATGAGATGAAAGCAATGAGTTTCATTGTCTTTATTTCTGTGCAATTCACAATTAGTTTTATGATCTATACAGAGCACGTCCGTGTCTTATAAATCCAATCCATAACTCTCACTTTTCTGATGGTGGCAGTGAGTCCCTGGAGAAAGAATATGACTTAATTTCCTTATTATAACATCCTTTTCATCTTCTAAATTACTGCTGTCCTAAAAAATGCTGCCAACACATGTAGCAGGTTTGCAGTAGCTCGATCTTACTCTGGAACTTTGGTATCATTCTCTTTAATTAATAACAAGTCATTTTCTGTTTATTAGGCTCCAAAGGCATGATTTTGTCTTGTAAAAAACATAGTTTTGCCTTTTTAATGCAATTTTTGTTTACAAAATTTTGACAGTTAGGTCAAATGCTTTACTTGTAAAGCTTAACTTGTTTTTTATCTTTTCAAAGCTTATATTACTCAGTCAGCATGTGCTTGCTTGTATTTTAAAGATCTGTACCAAATTCTTCAATAAAAAGTAATTAATACTTATTTAATTCTTCTTTATTTTCTTGGTTGCCCCTAAACAAATTAATTTTCATTAACACATGAAATTCAATGTAATTTTATATGTTTACCACAACCATTTCCTTTTTGGATAGACTTCACAAAATCTTCCTGTTCCAACTCCAGTTGCTGCTAATGTTTCTCATAAACAGAGTCACATCAGTAAAGGAAGACGTGCAAGAAACTATTAGAAGCTGAGTGTAGGGATTTCACTCTATCGTCATAGGATTTCCCAGAGTTGTTCAGTTAGTATGGACATACTGACAAATACTGTGAACATATTGTGGCCACTCTGACATGTGCAGACATTGAGTCATTGTACAGTCAGATTTACAAAAATAGGATGTAGATTGAGTGCCACCAAAGGGAAAACCCTAAATATAATCATAAGCAGCCATCAGGTCTTAATGTAATGAATCAGGTCTTAATGTAATGGATATGAGAAATCTTTTTTTTTCAGCCAAGTTGTGTTATTGATTTACTAGACTATATACTAATAATTTAGTATCCAAATTACTATAAACTTAAGCAACGATCACTTTTAGTATTTTTCTTGGTTTTATACATGAAGAATCACATGGGGCAAAATCCTGATGAAAGAAAACTTCCTATTCATTTGACAAAGGGGTAGTCCATTTTCCAACTGGCGCCTCAGTAAAAAGAGCATTTAAATTTACTTCTGGGAGAGTACTGTTACAGCAGAAGAATTGATAGGTCTTTCATAGACACTTATTTTTAAAAAGATGTTTTTCAAATATATATAACACTGGTTTTCAGACTTTAGCTGCAGCAGATGGGTGATGGTTCGTTGACCCAAGTATTGCCCAAACTCCTCTTACAGATTCTTTTGGGATTCTTCATGGCTAACCATTGACTTTATCATCAGCAAACTAATGTCACCATGCATTTTAGCCCTTGGTTTTCAGTTTGTTGGTTTTTTTTTGGTTTTTTTTTTGGTTTTTTTTTAATATATGGAATAGTGTAGGTTCTAGGACACACTATGGCAAAACTTCACTGGCTGTCTCCTGTAAGATTTGCCCTCAACAGGATGTATTTCAATCACAGCATATTTATACATGTCAGGTTTTTCATCTTAGGCTGTGGCTTACTAAATTCCTCAAAAACATTGTGGAAGTCCAAGTGGACTACATCAACGAGACCACCCTTAGCTGCAAAGAAGTCTGAAATTTTGGCAGGGAAGTATTTCCTTTTGCTGGAGTCTTGCTTTTTCTGTATTTATCTTGGTGTGAGTTGTCTTTCAGCTATACATTCTCATAATTTGTTACTGAAGCCTGTAATTCCTAAGTGTTCTTTGAAGTCTTCTCTGAAAATTTGTAGCTGAATAAGAAAGTTTGAAGATGGACATAGTTTTAAAGCCTTTCTTTTCCACAAAGTAGGCAACTTTCATGGTTTTTCTTACAAGCAAAGACAATAGTGGTGTACTTGTGCTATTCTGAGGCATTAGTGGGGCAAAAACCGGGTCTTTTCAATAAAACAAAACTGAATAAATCCTTTAGTCCCTCTTTTACACTGACTTGCCTGTAAGCATTTATTAGCCTTGCTGCAGACTCTATGTGTAATTGTATACACACACACATTTATAAAGGTATACATGTATATTACATAATTACATGTGGAGTACAAGTGTATATTATATTATCTAGTATGTAACCATACCTACATAAAAGGTTACACCTTTATTTGTGGCTGTGCATTTACTTTTGAATGTGTATGTTTATTTAAACTTCTATTTAACTTGTAAGTCTGTTTAACAGTAAGTTTCTCTTGCCATGTAAAAGACAAATAACCCCCAAATTTTATTATGCTGGTCTCATGCATTTTGGAAGTCTCATGCATAAAGGCTAAATCTGATACATTTTGAGACCCTGAAAATTAGGGACCACAGGAAAAAGAATCTGCCACACCATAGAGCTAAGTTGGGTTAATGTCTGACTTGTGCCGTCTCTTCCTATGTGTCTTTTCCCCTTACTGCCAATATGGAATGCACTGCCTCTGATTGTTGAATTCTTTTTATCACTTTATTGCCAAGTGAAGGTCAAGTCAGAGATAGAGCATTACCATAATGCCTCTTTGTAGTACCTAATTAGGAAGCACATTGCTTCTGTTGACCACACATTCTTCATCGACTCCATGCAAACTGCAGCAGCCCTATCTAATCCAGTCTTGGATGCTATATAATAATAGTATTAATATAATGTCTTAAAAATAAGGAAGCTATTATCTATATCTGTACAGAGAGAATAGATAAATACAACTTTTAAAGCCTTTAGGCAAACTTCAAATACTGCAGCACTGAGTTTCTTTTTTTTTTCTTCTTTTTTTTTTCTTTTTTTTGCTTAATCCCTGTTTTGTAATTACAGGAAGATTTGTAGGAATTATAAAACACATTATTTATTTGGTTTTTATTTATTTTTAAAGGAAACAATATGGAGTAATTGCTATTGTGAGTGCCATCCAAGTCAAACTGATAAAACTTGGTTTTGATGAGATTTTAATTCATATCCCCATGTATTCTTTTTCTCATAGCAGTCTAATGTCTTTGCAGACACTTTTCTTTCACATTTTATTATCCATGGATTAACTTTGGAGAAAATATGAAATGAGAGAGAAAATAAAAAGGGGAAAAAAAAAGGTGGCAGGGGGCAAAGGCATCATTGATTGCCTTTATATTTCTAAAATATCAAATTCCTCTAGTTTTAAGGTATTCATCAAAATCTTTCTGTAATAACAAACAAGGAAATTAATAGAACTAAACTGAGGATTCTCACAGTGTTTAGCTGCTGCATATAAGTTCAAAAATTGGGACATACCTATGAAGCCACAGGATTTCAGGTATTCTGAAATGCAGAGGATCAGACACTTGACTTTTCTAAGCAAATCTAAATTATCTGTCATTAAAAAAATGTAAAAAGTAGATTTGAAATTATAGAGAAGAAATACTGTCAAGTGCTGCAACACATTCCTTTAGTCCACAAGTATTATTAGAATGATTGAGAGAGGAATTATTTCTGACCATTAAGTAATCATTTTCAGTACTGAAATGTGAGATTTGATCACCATTGTTAAAATAGTTTTCACAGCTACAAATGTAGCTGGAAGTTAAAAAAAGCTGCTGGGCACTTCTTCCAGTCTGGGAAAAACCATCTTTTTCCACTGTTCTCCCTGAAGTCAATTGCCAGCTCCCCTAAAACCTCTTGTTTAGTCTGGGCTGTCCATCATATGGTGCTTTCTTCCTAAATTGGCTCTTGACTAGATTTACATGGAAAATTGTTTCCAGGTGGTTGCAGGGATAGGTGCTTTCCTTGACAGCATATAATAGAAATTAAGCTAATGGGTTGCATGTGTCTCCTCTTGGCTTGAATATTAAGGCATGTTTTCCACGCCATTACGTTAAAAATTTATTTTAAGGTTTTTTATTCCTCTACATGGATGCATGTACTTTTTAATGTAGAAAGTCCTTTTACTTCAGGTAAAGCCTGTGCAGCTTTACAGCCATTCCACTTGTAATTTAAAACTGAAAATTGAGGTGCTACAATTTTGAGTAAAAAAATTAAGTCTCACACTTCAAGTAACTTAAGGTTCAATTTTAGTGAGAATAGAATAATTAAGATAAAATTATGTGGCATTTCTGCTGTGTAAGGTGATATGATCATATATTGGTTTAAAAATTTTGACCTGCTGCTTGTGCTTGAAGAAGTTTTTATTCACTTAAGTCAGTCTCTAAGAGTCTTCAAAGAAAGGTGTACAGTCTGTAAATAAAGCACTTAACTTTGAATGTTGTTTCTGGCCTTTTCACTTAGCCTAGAAATATAATTAGCGATTTTCCCTCAGCTAGTCTACAGCTTTAATGGGAAATCATATATGTAAAATTCTTTGGTTTAGATGTTACTATAAAATTTTCTAAAGATCTTTAGAGAATCTTATAAGGGAGACATTTTTTAATCCATTTCTAAAAATAAAGGGGACAGACATAGAAAAATGGAAGATGAAAGACAATCAGCATAAAGAGAGTCTTACTCTGTATACTGTTGCTAAACGTAGCAATTAAAATTGCAGGTGTTTATGGTTTTCTGTGTAGTTAGTTTGTACTAGCGCATACCACAGATGATTACTGCTCTTAACTCAGAAAACTACTGCTCAGAAAAATTTGACATCATCAATTGAATCTCCCTTCATGTTAATGGTTGCTTTTTAAATTATCTGGCCATATTGGGTTATAATGTTATTAGAGCAATAACTCAAGTAGCAAAAATTGAAATAATAAAATTGTAACATTTTTAATTGAAATATTATTAATTCTAAAACTTTTAATTTGATAAGTTCTAGTGAATTTCTTGCTATGATGTGTCTAAGCTTGTAAACAAAAGAATATTTGGTTCATTTTTTTTGTTTTTGAAACCTAAATTGCTTCATTTTCTAAATAGACCAGAATAGTGTGAAATATATTGGTAATAATATATAAAAAGAGTGCACTGTATTGTTTATACTGTTATATCTTCAACAGTGTATTCCTTGGCACATTTATGAAGGATTTTGACAATAAGAATGAAGGCTACGGACAGCGTATCTTTAGGAGAACATGCTTACAGGACCTCAGTGAGGTCAGTCAGTGAGTTTGTAGTTGCATTGAATTTATATTAAAAGATGTATACAGCTCACTCACTTCTTTAAGGTGCTTTTGTGTTTTTCTGGAATTTTTCTCCAATGCCTGATGGCTGTGAAACTGAGTTTCTTGGAATAGAGTAGTAGATCTGAGTAGAACTGAGTAGTCTTGGAATAGAAAAAATACGTAGGATTCAGTCCTCTAAAAGTCAAGGATCTTCATCATAAAGCATGTCAAATTACTTACCCAGGAGAAATTTTATCAAAGATATATTAATAACAGAGAAGTTTGTCATTAGAAGAGAGCTTATTTAATCACTGACGTTTAGCATTTCTGGTGAGGTGCACCCATGGCTGGTATTTAGAGACCTCATTCCAGAGGTTTCTTGTTTTGCAGAAATGCTGGCATGTTCCTGTCAGTGTAGCCATCTGGTTTAGAACTTGCACAACCTTGCCATCGTTACTGTAGGAATAGTAATTACAATTTTTTTCCTGCTGAGTATGTGCCTATTGAGTAGATATTGATAAAGAAAAGGTGGGGATTCAGAGTAAAGTTTCACAGTATAATTTTATTAAGAATTAATGAGATGTGTGCTTTTTGCAATGCAATATTCAGAATGGTTCTGAGCAGTTTCAAGCTGACACTGTCTTCATCCTTTATCATGCTGATTCACCGCTCAGACAGTGCTGTCATTTATTTTATAGAAATGGAAAACTCTTCAATGAAACATCTTTAGTTTATAAAACAGCAACAGCAATAGAAAACTCCTTTTTGTTCCTTTTTACTCAGTTCATTAGATAGCAAATAAATACCTTAGAGGAGATGGTATGAATTTCTGTGTGCTTAATCTAATTTTGTAATTATGCATCTGCAGTTATTAGTGAAAAAGTACAAGGATATAGTATAGCTACTGAAGATGTTGCCTGTGATGTAGGGAGCACTTATCTAAGCAGTGAGCATTTAGAGTTCTTACTCCTGATTGAACCAGTTGAGAACAGTTGGGTCATTGACTAGCAAGTGCCCTTCTTAACCAAGCACAAGTTATTCTTAATGCTACAAGAAAACTGCCTGAAGACATATTTTTTCTTTAAAATCTGTCTCATTTTAGCCTGTCACTTACATGTTATTAAGTTTAAATTTATGAATTAAGACTGAACTATTACAAAATAACATCCATATACAGCTTTCCCTGCCTGAGAATTTTTCTTCTAGAACCCCAGCATTTTCACTTGTCCTTAATTACTCATAGTTCCATTTAAAAACATTCTCCTTCTCACTGTCAGAGAATAAAAAGGTGATTCTTCAAAAGGCCAATTTATTAGGTGAAAACATATATGCCTACTTTTGTTTTCTGGCTATAGCAGTTCATACAGCTGAATGCTCCTGGCTGTCTCTTCCATAACACATTCCGTTTAGATGTCAGACTTATGAGAACCCTGCTTTGTGTGACTGAATTTGTTCTAGACTACTGAAGGGTGAAATAGTAGATGTTGTCTAAGCCCATCAAAAGGTGTCCTATTGTTCACCTGCTGACTTCAGTTTTAAATTCTGAGAATGAAGCTTCAGCCTAAATATAAAGTAATGCTCAGAAGTTTTGCAGTGTATCATGGTTCAGAATCCATTTTTTCTTTGTCATCCTAAGAAGATTAATAGCCGTGGTCACTGTAGAAGTTTCAAAGTTTTCAAGTGTGTTTACAATTATAACCATAATTCATTCCCTCAAGGGTCATAAAAAGATACATGATTTTTAGAAATTATTAAGCAACACTCAAATTCCAAGTATTGGAGTCATAAGTGTATAGAGTCTGCAGACTCAGCATCTAAGGAAGCTGCATTTCCTAAATGTTTTGTTGTGAATTATTCACTCTGCTGTCAGCTATCAGTTGTTCCCTAAAGCTGAGGGATTATGACATGCTTTGGTGTGTCTTCCTTTATCTAATTGCATTTCTTTGCCCTTTCTTACAAAGTGTTTTCATTCACCTCTCAATCCTACTGGTTGGTTGCTCCACTAGCAAGGACTGTCAATGACTGTGGGTAGTAATTATGCTGATGTGGCGGACAATCCATCATACTGGATTTTGCATGTGGCGCCTGATAATTAATCATGGGGCCATGGTGCAGAAACTACACAGCAGAGTAGAAATTTGTCTTTTAAAGGCCAGTTCAGGGTTGGAATATAAAGAATAATGAGCCCATAGCTGGTAATTCCTGTCTTCCAATCAATCTATTTTGCCTTTTAAACTCTTCTGTAGGATTTGATGAAATCATCCATGGAAGTGATAATAAGAGCTTAGTAGAAAAAATTGCACATTTAAAGATTCCACTTTTTATACTCTGGGGTGTTGTTTATTTTTTTTTTAATGTTTCCATCAAGCACACAGTAAGAGGAGTTAAACACTTGATAAATCAGAAACAGATATATTAGTTTTGGCATCAGGTGAAGAAGGAGAATTGTGTGCAAGGTTGGAAGGTCTTGTTGCTATACTCAAGTCAGACATAAAGTAGGCCCCATAAGATCAACAGAGAATGCCTGAAAATGACATGAATATTTGTGATCTTGTTTTGGCAGTGTGTTTGGAGATAACTGATCGTCTGCCAAGGCATCTCCACTCAGGTTCACTGAAATGTTCTGGCTTCGAAGTGTTCAGTATCTTGGCTATAGGTTATTGTATGAAAACCATTAAAAAGCATAAAGTGATTTCCGGCTTGTGTTCCTTGAACTCGCCTAGTACTGGCTATGGTGGTGTTGTTCCCATAGACATTTTAGCCCAGTGTTTCCATAAGGATATAGAATCCCTCAGTCACACTGTACATGGTTGAGGAGAACAAATTGAACTTATCTGCAATAATAAAGGTTTATGGAGATTCAGAGCAAAAAAGGGGGAAAGTCAGCATTCATTTTTGGCACTTGACAGTAATATCTTGCAGCTTCTCCTTGAAAATTTTATTATATCATTATTATATTTTGATCTATTTGCATAAAAACAGAACAACATCTTTGTTGCGCTTTTGGACCAAATTCGATGCATGTTAATTATTAACACAGTAGCATTTACAAGGATTGTCTGCTCTGCTTCTTAGAGAATTTGTAAACATGCATATTTTGTATCATGTGTTTTATTAAATGCAAAGCCCTGTGTTCATTTCATTAATGAAGTGTCAGGGTTCACACAATGTTTATGACCCTTACTGTCTCTGGTTTGAGTGATAACTGTATTATTCTACTATTTTTTTTTTCACCCTCTCTCTTTTCTCTTCCGCTGAAATCTTTTATAATTTCAGCACATAACACCGGAAAATCATATGCTGTTTGGGAAGCTTCTTTACCTTTCTGTTACAACTGTTCTCAAGCTATTTTACTCAGAATCCGAGTCCTTGTAATCCATCTTGGTTATTAACAAGATTTCTGTAATGCTGACATATTCTATATTAAATAGTAATTCTTTTGATTGAAGTAGGACTTTTTCAGAGATATAATTGCTTTATGATGAGAAAATAGTGAATTTAGTCCAGTGGGCTCTGGATAATATTTTGCCTCTGAACTTTTGTGCAGCTGCTGCCTATAGTTGAGCAAGTCACTTTGCTTTCTGTGCTTGTCTTGTGGTCTGTTAAGTGTGGCAAGATCAGGCTCATCTTTAACAATTCTAAAAATTAAGTGTTCTTGATTTTGTTATTATTTAGGTACCCTGGGCAAAAATAGAAGAATTATCCATGAAAGTGATTTAGCATAGAAAAGACCCTAATTAAAGATCTGTCATCAAGAGGGTGAAAGATTAGAGAAATTGCCTGGTTTACCCTTTTACCAGAAACACAAGCATCAATCATGTAGCCTGAGATCTTAATCTGATCAAAAGCATTGCTCAGCAGGAAGATCTGTGAGACAATAAAGGAGCAAACGGGAAAGTGAAATCAGGATTTTCTCTGATGAGGAGAGACACATCTGGAATTCATTGTAAAAACAGAACTTTTAATATTGAAAACTTCAGTGACGCACAGTTTTCATCATACAGGGTGAGGGTCTGTACATTAAAAAATAATTCTTTTTAGTGATAAGAGCCAAGATAGGTTCTCTATTTTTTTTTTCTCTGTCCTAAATTTCACAGAAAGAATTCAACAAAGAAAAGAGATTATCTCTCCCAGTTTGTTATTCCTTTACTTCTCAGTTGCATTTCACAGCTTCTCAACAAACCAATGCTTTTACAGTTTGTTTAGTGCCACTTCTGCCTAATCTCTTTTATGTCACCCTGTTTCCTGATCTGCTCACCTTCCTCCATCATTGTGTTATAATGCTAAATGCATTAAATGAGGTTAGGAGTACAACTCACTGTCCAAGATCAGCTCATTCTGAAATTATGATATTTTTGGTCTTTTTTCTATTAACAAATAATTTGTCTATATCTAAAGTACTATCATCATCTCCTGAAATTCCTTTTTTTTTAATTTTACAAAAAGGAATGTTTTCACATTTGGGTTTCATAAAATTTCAGTTTTCCTCTGCAATTATAGAAGCCCTGATACTTATTCAAACATTGTCAAAATTGTCATTGTACTTCCTATAACCATGTCAAATGGCTAACCCAGCGGTCTGAGTTTACTTATTGGCAGTCTTTAAAACAAAACAAAAAACAAACAGTGAATGTAAAGCAAGAGAAAGGGGTAAAAAAGACTAGGCAAGGAACAACACCTTATTTGTTTTATTGTTCTCTTCAATGGGAATTGCATAATATGGTTAGATTAATTTCCTGTCCTGACATAAAAATGAGATAAGTAATAATGTAGTGCCATCATATCTGCTGACTTCATTCTTCTTTTAAACCATTAAAAATAGTACTAAATTAAATGTGTGATAAAAATTAAAATGCACAAGTAAAAACATCACTGAGGAGCACTTTATGATATCACAAGCAGTTGTGCTCTAAGGACAGCTTTAAAAATTGCAAGACCAAGATGCATTTTAATTAAGGCAAAGATATCTGCAAAAAGAAGGGACTGCAAAGCTGAAATAGTCTGTAAAAGTATTGTGTAAAATATTGAGATCTTACATGACTTGCAGCTACTATACTGCATGGTTTTGCATTTTCCTTTGCTTTGCCTGGAGCACCAATGCACATCTCCATACAGTCAGTCTCTCCATTGTATCTTTTCATAAACCTACAGCTGTCTAAGAAGGACCTCCTTTTCTCTAGTCTCATCTCCATCTTGGCTTGTTTCCTCATTTAATTATAATAATCATAAATTATCATAATTTAGTCATTATGACCACAGTAAGAAAAATAATCATAGTGACTCTCAAGTATTTAAAAAGATTCTTTTTGCCTTACTGTTTTAAAGGGAAAGGAGATGGGTCAGTATCCCAAGATGAAGTACAGGAAATATATTTAGAAGCAGCAGAACTTGGCACAAGTGTCAGACGTTGTCTGGCTTATATCACTTAGAGTTTTGCAGATTGCTAAGACTTCTTTGAGATGCCTATGTGTGCTGTTTACATGCTGTTGGGCACAAACTTTAAAATAATTGCCATAGTTTGAGGGGTGCAGATGTCACCCAAGAAGTGACCCTTTGTCTGGCTGCATTGTGAAGTTACCAATGTGTATTTCAGTACTTGAGCAGATGCCGAGAGGTGACTCTCACAGGCAGCCATAAAGCAGCAGGACTTAAAATGTGCCAGACTGACCTGCATGAAGCTGCATTAATTTGAGTCAGTACACTCTAAACTGGCAAACAGAATGATGCTAATTAAATTCTAAGGTTAAAAATGTATGAGTCAGCATAGCAGTTATCATTAAAATATTATGAAGACAACAGTCTCAGTGTTTTGAGGCTACCAAACAGTCTGGGCTACACTGTTAAAATTAGATTTGTAGACCCAACAAGTTTCTGTAGCCTTTTCTATTGTAGGAGTTAAAAACTTGTATGATGACATTAAGCATATAGATTAGACATAGAGAATGTGTTAGTAATGCTTCATAAATTTTGACCCTACAAAGTTCTACATTTCTCCTAAGTCACTAAAGTGCTGCCTACCACTGTGCTAAAAGTATTAGCACAAATGACAGATCATTTATCTGGTATAAAGTAACCCATAAAAAACAAAATTCTGAGCTGTGTTTGTCATGGATAAACATGTTCTTTGGGTATAGCAGAGTGTTGCTTCCTCCTGCTTAGTATTTCTCACTCATTATGTCCATAGTGTCAGTTTTTGAAGGCACACTGTATCATTTATGTGTGAGGTTTTTTCCTCCAGAGTACCAGCTGTAAATCAGTGCTATCAAGCCTGTGATCCATTTAAGTATGGCTTTTGTGTTTACACTGTTGTTTTTTATTAAGAGCTATGTTGATATTTATTTGTGCGGTTGAAAGAGGTGATGCTGGATTTATAGATGTGTAAGATGAGAATGTGATTATAAGTGAGAAGGATGTTGGAGCTAGACACTTGTCAGAGGGGCAGACAAGTTGCTGCAGCAGTGAGATATGAAGAAATTGAGTCACGTGTCCAGTAAGAGAGGTAGTCAAGTGGACATCTAGTTTCAAAGGTCCTCAAAACATTTCGGCTTTTAAGGATAGTTTCCAAGCTTTAGTAACAGTTTTACTTGGTGGGGAGGTCTAAAAGAGAGCAAACAAAATCCTTCTGAGTTGGATCAAAAGAAAAGTGATTTGAACAGAACACCTCCTGTGACCACTGCAGAATCCAAAGGTAGAAATAACTGTGTGTTTCTGGAAACTGCACTGCAGAAAGAAAAATGATAAGGAATTTTCTTTGTGCTTTTGGTTGAGAAAAGTGGCAGAATAATTGTTGGAAGAACATTGGGATGAATACCTTGTGTGAACAAGGACAGAAAGATTTGAAAACTTAACCAATTACTATTTCTTTTCCTTACCCTACAGAGTTTCTAGGACTTGAGCATAAAATCTGGTATGTGAAACAGGCTGAGAGTTGGTTAAGAGCCAGCTTCTGATCTTTAAGTCAGTTCATAAGAATTTATGAAGATTGAGGTGGAGATCAAAGGTTAAAAAGGGCCATTTAACTTGGCTCCTGTCTTCCTTGTTCCTTCCAGGGAGAATACATTGCATATAATTTCTGAAGATTTTTAAGTAGCAATAGTACAGTCCAACTTGAGAGAAATCGAGGTGGTTTCTTTTTTTTTTTTCCCCATAAAGGAGTATTGGACTATTTTAGCAACAAACTTGAAAAGGGCATCATGTTTCCAGGATAAAGAAAATTAAGTGATTCAAGGGAGAAAGTGCTGTTCAAGTTTTCTACAGCTTGCCCCCATTTGGGGACGTTTCTGACAGTAGTACTTACATTTATGCCATGTTTCTTTCATTCCTATCAAGCTTTCCGAGCAAATTGCCATATCTATGGGTGTTGTTCTGGGGACAGCAGGAGTATGTTCATTATCTACCAGGACTTTTTGTTTCTTCAGAAATAAGATAGAGGAGTCATGATTGCATGTGCCAGTGCCATCTGGGGAAGTTAAGTAAGATTGTTTTACAGATTGTCCTGTAAAAACATGGTTGAAATGGTAACGTCTCTAGAACTTCAGTTTTTCCTTAGGCAGAAAATACTTTTCTAATAAATACCAATACAAAGTACAGGGCTAAGTAGCATTTCAGATGTCACTCTATTTCAATTGCTGCTTAAAAAAACTATGAAAAGAAGGGGGAAAAAAAAGACAAAAACTAATACTTACTTGATTTCTTCCTGAAAGCCTAAGTGGGGGGGTGGTGATGGTGATGTATGCATTCAGTTTTCAAGTTGTATCAAAATCCTAACTATACAGAATCATAGGATTCTTTAGTTTGGCAAGACCTTTAAGGTCATTGAGTCCAACCCTTAACCCAGCATTGCCAAGTCCACCACTAAACAATGTGCCTAAGTGCCACATCTGCACATCTTTACCTTCAGGCATGGTGACTCAAATGCTCCCCTGGGCAGCCTGTTATGATGCTTGACCACCTTTCCATTTAGAACTTCTTTCAAATAACCACTGTAAACCTCTCCTGGCATAACTTGAGGCCATTTCTTCTTGTTACTTGGGAGAAGAGGCCACCTCCCACCTGGCGCACTCTCCTTTCAGGCAGTTGTAGAGAGCAGTAAGATCTCCCGAGCCTCCGTTTCTCTAGAAAGCAACCCCAGTTCCCTCAGCCACTCTTCACAGGACTTGTGCCCCAGACCCTTCATCAGCTCTGTTGCTTTTCCAAGCCCTTTTGGACACTGTCCAGCCCCTCAATGTTCTTCTTGTAGTGCGGAGCCTAAAACTGAACGCAGGGTTTGAGATGTGGCCTCACAAGTGCTGAGTACAGAGGGCAATCCCTACCCTGGTCCAGCTGGCCACACTACTGCTGATACAGACCAGGATGTCATTGGCCTTCTTGTTCACTTGGGCATACTGCTAGTCTGGAGTTGAATGCTATCAAATTAAAGTGTTGCTGTTTCCCTCAGTTTTCAGAGTGAATTACAATGGACATTTGTCCTTTGGGCAGTCAGAACACAGCATGTTTTGACTCTCTTCTGATAAATACTGGTACTGTGCATATAATTTTTTCTGCAGCCTGTAAGAGCATGTTAGACTGTTTGCCATTTTAAATAATGTTTTTTTGTGGTAACGTGTATGTTATGACCCAGAAGTGAGCTTAATTAGCCTTTGTCCAGCAGGTTCATTCAAAGCTAAAATTAGGGCATAATCCAGTGCACTTAAACCGAGTGCACACAAATGGCTTTATAATCAAATAATTAATTGAAGACTCTTAGGGACATTAAGTGAGATAGGTGCACAGAAAGCACAGGCAAATGCCAGAGAAGTCTGTAATCAGCACTCTGAATGTTTTTTTTATGAGTTTTCCATTAACTCAAAGTAAAATTGATGATTGCATAGGGAAGCACTCTAGTTTGACACCATACTGTACAAGAGGGAAGTCCACTAAATAAACTGGGCTTGGTGAGCCTGTGGAAGATTGACAATAGGTTTGCAAGACATCAAAACAATTGTGTATAGATATGGGACTGCTGTCCTCCTTGAAGAGAAACATGCTTTTGTGTGCACACACTTAGAAAGCATTTAGGTACAAAGCCACTACACTGAAGACAATAGCCAGAGGGGAATTCCATACATGGTGTGAGCCCAGCCATTAAGTACTGGGATTCTGTTGTCCTGTTAGAGACGTTTACTTTCTTGGGACACTTCCACTTACAGGCTGCAAAGTAATTGATTTTGTATGGATGTCAAAAATAATTGAGCTTTGACAAAGTTTCTTCAAAGGATTTAGAACTACAAGGATTTTATTTCTTTTTTTGAAACAGAGAGAAGTGCAAGGATTTTGTGAACTCGCTAATAGTATATGTCACATATGTGCTTATTGTATCTTGCAGGTTCTTACCATTGTCAGGTGGGTTTACTGCTTTATGTTTGAAAAATCAACTGAGATCAATTCAATTATGCATTATCCCTCAGGCTTAAATAAATATTTGTCAGGATTAAAGAGATAAGCTGACCTCTGCACAAAGGAAACAAAAATGCCATTCATTTTTAATAATTAAGACAGAGTAAAATTTTTGTCTGCAAGTATTAATATATTCTTCTGGAAATCACATGGTACAATTTAATTCATAAATCTGGCAGTTCTTAAGCAGAAAACTTTTTAAATTCTGTGAATAAATAATTGAATTAAATGATAACTGACTTAATTCCACTTTCCTGTGAAGAAAATACTATTAAAGGTGAGGACATTTGGGCAGCTGATTAAATTCTTGACTGCAACAGCTTTCATGCCTAATTTTGGCACATTTCTATTTCTACATCTTCCTTTTTCTTAGCTAAAAAATAATCATCTTCCCTGATCTCCAGCCATGCCATCAGGCGATGGCAATGCTTATAAAAGCAAAATGGCATAAAAATAAACAAACAAGGTAATTTTGACCTGGATTTCCCTACTCTGATTTACAACACAGCTGCATAAATGCTAGTGCTAACATGAGAGGAATAAGATCAAGTGGTGGGGTGAAAGGGTAGGCAAATTGCTTCTTTTGGAGCTACCAGCATCAAGTGTTTATGAAACATCATGTTTAATGGATCTTAGGGCACCTGTATGCACAAAGAGGAGTCTCAGCATGTTTTAATCATACATGAGCAGTTCTAGATGAAAAGGAAAGCTCACCAGGACTTCAAAACAAACAAGGTTGTAACTCACCTGAAAAAATAAAATTGCATCAGCTGTTTCCTATCACAGCCATGCAACTCAAGCTTAAATATGCTTATCAGTGTACAAACTCTTTGCAAGTACCTATCAATTCCCAGATTTGGAAGCTTTTTATTTTTGTTTTACTTCTCTAAGGATCAAAAGGTAATTGAGTATTTCTAATTGTGAAGATCCTGCCATCTGTGTGGTCAGGTATTCAATCCATGAAACACTACTTTGACAAAAGCAACACTGACAATCAAACATAAGAATTATGCATCTTGGTAAAACCTTACAGGCTTATCATGTCAGTGATTATAGAGAATTGCTTCAGATAATTTTTATACAGTCTGACCTGTTCCCTCATCTTCTTTGAAAATAGCACCCTTTCCAGGGTTGATGTCTCTGCCTGCAGGTTGTCACTTCTGAGGATATAGCAAAGTTCAATAGTTACCGTGAAGGAAAGCTGGAGTTGGCTTTATGCAAATAATTCTCTGTGTCACTTAGTTGACATCATGCAATGCCATTAAAAACAGTAGTGTAATAATAGTTCATTCACAAGGAAAAAATAAAACAAGTGAACACAACTGTAAATTTCTTGTAAAATATGCACGATTTAGAAGAGACAAATAGTTCAAAGGGTGTTTAATTAGATAGAAATTTAGAATTTCATTTAACTAGTATTTCTTTATTTAGTTACTGAATTTTCACATTAACTTGTTCTGTTATTGCATGCTTTCTTCTGTCTCTGTCACCTGATGGCAAAATTTGGCAGTATTTCATTAGTATAGACCAAGACTCTGAGCTTTATGTCACACTGACCCTTGTTTCACAGGCTGCCTGATGTTGCCTGCCTGCAGCCTAAGCTCCTCTACAACACACCAGTGCCATGCAGGACCAGCAGATGTCCTTAGGATCTTGAAGCTCCACCTAAGACCCCACTTTCAGCTGTAAAGTGAAGGCAGACTTGGATCTGCTCGTGATTTTGTCACACTTTGGGTGCAGTCCACTGGGACTACCTTCCCATTCCAGATTTCTGCAGTCCTGACAACTCTGGTAAGAACTGAAAACCAGATGGGGAGGATCAGTGAAAAACTCCTAGCAGGAAGTGTGCTAGCCAAAGTCTGGGCAGCAGTGGGAGCAATGCATATAAACTTCCATGGCTCCATCTTGTTCTTTTCCAATTCTGTGAGTCCTTTACCATGAACTCAAAAGCAGATTTGCAGCTGAGTAGTAGACATTTTATATCCCAGTTCAGTTTGCCCTGGAACTGGAACATTCCTACTGTTTTAGACATGGAAGAGGAAATCCCTGAGTAAAATTTTGCCATCTGTATTATGTAAAATGTTGTATTAAGTTGTAGGAACTATCTCTTCAGCTCCTAAAACCACTCTTTTATTCCCCTGAATGTGAGCTTTTCTGCAGTCCCTTCACTGTGGTGTTGGAACAGGTAATAGTAATTAATCAATGCATTCACCCAACATCCTCATCAAACAGAATTAAATATAAACTATTTGGGTTTCAAGAGCATGAATTTAGCAGCAGAGATCACATGATTTATTGAAAGTGACAGACTCTGCTAAAGTACCAAAGCAGAAAGCAGCACAAACTATTGTGAGGTGCAGTAGACATATATACAAATACACATATATTATAAATCAGCTTTCTAGTCCAGAAGGATTACTAGTATTTAATAACATTGCAGCTGTCATTACAACTGGAAGTCTGCTGAACTTTTTGTAGCAGTTACAAATACAAATACCTCAGTACCTTAGTGAGGAAGGAATAATATGTCTGGTGTCATGGTTTGTTGCAGTCAAATACAGGGGTGTGTCTGTTCTTTGAGACTTTTAATGTATAAGTCCATAGCAAATCATGGACAGCAGGATTGGAAGGATCCTCATGTAACCATCTTGTCTGTCTCCCACTTCAAGACAGGATGCTTGTGTGCTTTTCCCTGCTGAGATGTTACACTAACTTGCCAGTGTGGTACTCCCAGAATCACTTCTGCTTGCTTATTCTCTAGCTGCTTCCCATTTCAATATTTCCCATTTCCCATTAAATACTTCTAGACTGAATTTATTCTGATGCACTTTAAATACATTCCTCCTCTTACACATCATGGGTAAAAAGAAAGAGCATTCTCTCCCAATATTAATATCAATTAATATAATCTTTCCTCATGTTTTCTTGGCCCCTAATTGTTCTCATTTATGTTTTCTGGAGCCACTCCAGTTGGCAAATGTTGGTCACAATGAGTGGTGCCCAAGAGTGAGCACAGCATTTTACTTCAGATTCTGTCAATGCTGAAGGCAACTTATGGATTTGTTCTCCCTATTTTGAAGACTAGCGTTTATACAAATCTTATATGCTTATATTTTTTCACCACTATAATGATTCTCTTTTCTTCATAATTTAATATTTTTTACTTACATTCACCTTCTGATCTACTAGGAGTCAGGGAATTGCTTTAAGGAACTACTAGATGAAGGAAAATGTTTCCTGTCCAGTCTTCACACAGCTGCTTCTTTGCCCCTCAGTGCTGGAGGCTTTCCTTTGTTGAGTAAAATCCCTTTTTCTTCAGATCATCTCTCCAATTTGACCAGACAATTTTCAATTCTAAGCCCATAGTTATATAATTATTTTTGCATTTTTAGGTCCCTGTCATGTAAAACTCATCTGATATGCTTTTAAATAAACAGTATGATCTTTTCCAAATCTTAATGGGGAAAAAAATAGAGCAAATTCTGGACAGATTGTGTCAAATCCACATATGATACCTCTTTCTGTTTTAGAAAGTGAATGATTGGCAGTGAAGAAAAAAAAAAGTTATACTATGTATAATTTTCAGTGGCTAAAAAAAAGTACGCAAAGTGAGATACACATTAGTAAAAGGTGTGTGTTTCAAGTTCAGTTCATTTAACCTCCTTTAACTTAAACAAACTGTTCTGTATGAATTTGAAAGGTGTGATAGGAATGAATGACAAGTATCTGGCTCTGAAATTCAGTATTTGTTTGTTAAATGTTCATATATAGCCTGAGTTTGTCATTCATCCCTGATAGGACAATTGCATTTTTTCAATTTTTCATTGCAGCTCCTTTCTGAGGCCTGATTTTAGGCTATAGAAAGTATATTGAAAACTGCAGGGAAATAAGGAGGTAGTGGGACTTCTTTCTGGTCTCTAGAATCAGGAGCCAAGTACAGACCTCCAAGTCATCTGAAAACTTTAAACTACATAGAGAAGCTTAGATAGGATAAAATTACTGTTTTATTAATCAGTCAAGTCTGATTTCCCCTGCTAAGCATTTTTTTAGGATGTTCCAGTATTATCCTGGAGTCAGTTTTGGTCAAAGGAAGACCTTGTGAATTTCTCAAGCCTGATGCAGGTTTTAACATGATGAAAAGCTAAAGAACTCTTAAAAGTATTTGTTCCTTTAGCCCAAGACTCCATTAATACCAAAGCTGATTATGTGCTGTGGTACCTGTTCAATCTGAGGCAGGAACAGAGCAGTTTAATCATTGTTCTGATAGAGTTGTTGAACTCTTATATCTGTGGTTCCTCCTGCAGACTGGACAAACTGCTTGAGAGAGTGAAGAGGCTTTTTTGTTTGGCTAGCAGCTACCAGATACCAAAGAGTTGTGGATAGATAGAGGGTAGGAGACTAGAGATACTGGTGAAAGTAATCTCACCCCTAAAGAGTTACAGCTGTGCCAATTATCAAGCATTAAGAACAAGCCTGCCCTTAATAGGCCACAGCTGGATCCAATTAAGAGGGATACTATAAAAGAGCAGGTTGGCTGGTCGAGAAGGGAGATGGAGTTTGTTGGCTGTGCTGAGAAGGAGTCAGTGCTGTGAGGAGCTGCCCCTGAGAAACCACCGAGAAGGTACGAAACCTTTGCAGCAAGACGGCAACAAAGAGTGTCAGATTTTGTAATTTCCTTAGGCTGTGAGGAAGCATCTGAGGACAACAAATTCTGTCGCATATTTAAAAGCTCACAAATAAAGAAATTCCTGGTTTTCTCTGTAAAGACAGCAACTGTATCTTTTTATACCCATAAATAGGGCTGTGAGCATACTCATTGATGGCTTTATCTGATTACTTTCTTTAGCATATATCTAAACCAAAAAGGCATTATTATCTGGCATTTTAAGGTAGTAGTTAAAATGTCTTTTGATACTTATATATCAAGATAAATATGAAATGGCACTCTCAGTTGTAGAATATCCTGCAGCTGTTTTCCCTGCCCTGCATACTTTTCACCTGCATTCAGTCAGTTTTGGAGAGATTCCATTTAAATTCGGTAGAAAGATGTGGAAGCAGGTGTGCTACACAACTTGCCCAGCTGCAGAGGAGCCACTGAGGACTTGTGTACAGCAGGAAGGATTTGTATTTAATGTAGTGGCTTGTGAGGATTACAGAAGAGACTCTTCTGATCTGCAAATTAGTTTTCTAATGCAAAAACTTGCCCAAAGAAAGGTCTCCTAAAACTGGGAAAAATCAGGAGATTACAGACCAAGGGGTTTGTTCTGTCCCACTGAGCTCATGAAAACAGCACATGGCAGCTCCTGGACTGCCACTTGCTGCCACAGAGTGTTTTTCTACTGGAAACTGGAAGAAACTGGAGCTGGTTTTTTGCTGGTGACTTAAAAAGGTTTGGTTTTGCTTTCAGTCAGATCAAATTACAGTACTTGTGAAATGTCTTATGCAGCCTTCTGGGAAGATAAGCAACTTTAAATCTTAAATCTGTAAGCCTTACAGATGTTTTTAGGCTGACCAAGCACAAAGCAAATTACTCATGCGGGAGAAGTTGTCAGATACCTATATAGACATGATTTATGATGTATTTTTATCTAATGTGGTTTTATGAATAAAATGTCTTCACTTTCCTTAGCCATCTATTCCAGTGCTTTATGTGAGAAATTTTTTGCTACCATCTAATGTTAATCTACATTGCTGCAAGGAGTTAGGCTCATTTTGTTCTATTTTGTCTACCATGAATTTGAGATGGTCTTTTCTTTACAAACAGCTTTTTATGTACCCAGAGACTTCTCACTCCCTTCTGTGCAGGTGTCTAAGGCAGCTCATGACCTCTTCAAACAATCTCCACATGTCTAAAACCTTGCCAAATTCTGGAAGGACCTGTAGCTCAACTATGTTGGTGACCAGTGAAGAACTCATACGTTTCCGTGCTTGGGGTTCACACTTCCCAGTGCTTCCCCTGGGAAGAGTGAACTTTCCCCTCACAGTACCTAATCTACCTATGAGTGATAAAGCCTTCCATTTGAATAGGTCTTGCATCATTCATTTTATGAACTATTGAACCATAAAAGAACTCACACATGCTGAGTGCTGAATCTCAGTCTTTTCTAAGTGCAAGCACACTCTTCTGTTGCAGGCCAATATCTGTTAGGAAGATGATTTTCAGCTTTGGCTTCCTTGGATTTATCAACCCTTTTCCACAAAGAATTCATCTGGAAAAACACAGTGTGAATCATTAAATTTTAAGGAAAATATAATCTTTCAAAATATCACCAAACAAAAAATTCCTGCATTACTATAATGTCTTCACAGCAAAAACTATAGCTCACTTCTCTTCTGACATATGAGGTTTTACAAGAACTCTTTATTTTCATCCAAGGGTATTGAAGTTCTGAAAGATAAATCCAGCTTATTGGGGTACTGAAGGACTTAGAGCATTCAATAACACTGATGGTTCCTTGCCTGTGTTTGAACCTCTCCTTGAGACCTAAATGATCAGAAAGAGCTAAAAGCAAGTGTGCTATGGAAATAGTAATGGCAATTTCATAGTTTAATTTGAGCACAAATCAGAAAAAATAATTTTCCTTTATGTTCTATGAAAATAGAAATGGTTTCCCCCTTAATACTGCACTGTCATTAAGACTCTGTGTGTTTTTGCAAATTTGCACAAGCAGAGGCATGAACCTTCAGTTCACTGAAAGAACAGAGAAAAAAATCTTTACTCTTTAGCAAGAAATTGTTACAAATAGTTGAATCTTTATAGATGATAGAACTAGCTGGGGCAGAATTGATAGCAGTCTGGGAGTCTCTAATTTTGTCCTCAAACAACTAGACTTGAAAGATAAAGATAATATAAAAATATATCTATTTGAGGAGAGAACTGATTTGAAAAAATTCTGCATTTCACACAGCACTGCATGCATCACTCCTTTAACAAGCAAGCCTCTAGGAGACTTTAATGGACAACACTTCTGTAAAATTGCAAGACAACTTTGAACTGAATTTTCACTTTGATTTGAGGAATATTTTCACTTTCATTTGTGCTGTAGTACACATTAGAGGAAAGAGAGCTCTATCAAAAATTGAGACTAAACTTGTAATGTTTATGAGCAAAATGAGCAAAATTAAAATGTAGCCAATCAATGTTTGCTGTAGTTAATCTGTCTATATGATACATATGGGAAAAGTTAATTCCAGAGTCTTGGTGGAACTTTCAAGATGTGATGGTATTTGAAATGCAGTTTAGAGGTTCACTTTAATTTGTAATATTTTTAAGGGTTTTTTTTGGCGGGAATAGGGAGAAATGATTTTGAGTAAAAACTGATTTTGAACTGAATTTTAGCAACCAGTTTCTATTTCAGTGCCCCTGTTTGAAACAAATTCTGCTTTGAAAACAGAGAACACTTGGAAGCAAGTCCAAGACACACAGGTAGTGGCAGAAGTAAAACCAGCAGTCTTCTTCAGTGCTGATGTCTCATGCTATGTTACTAATTCTGATGATTTTCAAAAACACTGCAAACCTGAATTCACACTATGAATCACCTGACATGCCACTTCTGTCCCCATGCCCACCTACCACCCACTGGTACAGTTTGTGAGTTAACTATATTTTCTTGGTTCAAATCTGTTCTAAGAATTGCTTACATAAGAATGACAGCTTCAACTGATTATGGGCTTGGGAACTTTTTCATGCTTTCTGTCTTCAGTTACTATGATATTGTTTGATTTGCTCTTGACTCTGTTGACAGATTTTTGTTTATGAAGAACATGTCTTTTGAAATGTGATCAGTAATCAGTCAGCTTAAGAAGCTGTTTACTCCTGTATGGAGCAGGAATATGAGATGCCTTCTTCCACAGACCAGGATAATTTTAAAGATGAGGTATCAGGTTTGTTGTAGATGAAATGTATACTGTGAAACAAGCTGAAATTTAACAAACAAAAAAAAAAAAATCAAAAAACCACAAAGACATGGGCAGAGAATCATCTGCAATTCAGCAAAGGCAAATGTGGGGTCCTGTACATGGGAAGGAATAACCCCAGGCACCAATTCAGGTTGTGGCTGACCTGCTGGAAAGCAGCTTGTGAAGAAGGACCTGGGGGTTCTGGTGGACACCAAGCTGTCCATGAGCCAGCAGTGTGACCTTGTGGCCAAGAGGCCAATGGTGACCTGGGGTGCATTAGGAAGAACATTCCAGCAGGTCAAGGGAAGTGATCCTGCCCCTCTACTCAGCCCTGGTGAGGACATATCTGGCATGCTGTGTCCAGTTCTTGGCTCCCCAGTAGGAAAGACATGGAGCTCCTGGAGAGGGCCAAGCGGAGGGCAACAAAGACCGCTATGGAACTGGGGCATCTCTCTTATGAGGACAAGCTGAGGGAGCTGGGCCTGTTCAGACTTAAGAAGGGAGGGTGCCAAAAGGATGGAGCCAGGCTCTGCTCAGTAGGCAGAAACTGATGCACAGGAAGTTCCACCTGAGCTTGAGGAAGAACTTCTTTACTGTGTGAGTGACTGAGCACCAGAACAGATTGTCCAGGGAGGTTGCAGACTCTCCCTCACTGGAGATGTTCAGGACCGTCTGGACACAATCCTGTGCCACATGCTCTGGGATGATCCTGCTGTAGCAGGGAGGCTGATGACCACTGTGGTCCCTTCCAACCTTCCCCATCCCTGGTTCTGTAATGGCCAAGATGTAGTTTAAAGTGCTCCTTGCCATTGGCCACTGTTGCTGTCTCGCTTCTGTGATTAAATAATTAGCATTCATGCATTGTATTGTACCATCACCTAACTCATCATTGTTCGTTATATTCCACCAAAGTGACATTTTTGCATTAGATGCATTCGATTCTGCAAATCTCTCTAGCTGAGCTTGAATATCTGCTTATTTCTTATTTCTGGTTTCACTGTGTTTTACTCTGAAAAGAGGAATATATTCTTCTTGGACTTTTGAGAAACTTTACCATAGATTATTTTTTCATTGTAGTCATTCAGACCTCAAAGGTCTGAGCTTTTGAGTTCATGGGGAGAGTACAAAATTGAAAACGTGGACTTCAAAGTTTTCAGGTATTTATCATTTTTATATAAATCATATGAATCCATTAATGAATTTCAATAAATTCCTTTTAAAGATTTCACATAAGAGTTATGAGCTAAAGCCAGTGACTTTGTCATGGATTTGGATTTATCTGCATATACGTTATGGGATCACAATGTCTGTGCTATTAGTTTTTGTAGGAATTGCCACAGCCCATTCCTTTAATAAGCTTTGTGTTCATATGTTGTGCAGGAAAAATCACAAAGAGTACTTTAAGAGAGTGATGGCCAGAAAATCTGTTTGACAGTACTATATAACTATCATTTTCTTATTTTATTTTGTTCTCTATTCCTGGTTTTGCATCAGTAACAAAAAGTACTTGGTTTTATAGTGGTCTGTTACAGACAAAAAGAATGAACCAAACTGAATGGCTTGCAAAATAAAATGTTATGTTAAGCCTGAGTTGACTCAATATCTCCTGTTGTCTTTATACTGAAATTCTGAGCTGCTGCCACTTGATGGTTTCCATAATGTCCCTTTTGCATCTCAAAGTTTCTTTAAAAGCACAGACTTTACTGTTACAAAAAAGTCAGATTTTTAGCTAAATAGCAAGCAGTAAAACGGGGGAAAGGGCTACCAGAAACCTTACCTAAGCTAATTATTTGTTTGTTTACAACTCAAAGTGTTGAAAATGCCATGAGAAACTTGTAATTACTGCTGTGGGACATGGGCTTAAAGGACCAATGAGTGCAAAGGGCTACTAGAATAACCAGTTATTGTCACAGTGTAGTCTAATCAGTGCCATGTAAAATAATTCAGAAAAAAATGTCATTTTAATCTATAACAAAATTGTAAGAGTGCTTTCTTGTGTGTGGTCACATAGCTGATGCTTTTGTCTGTTCATTCTTGCTTGCAGTGAAAAGCCAAGGCAGCTATGAATGCTTGAACAGTATTTATTGTATTGCAATTCAGCATAATTGCTTCGCAAAACAAAGCCAGCCCAGCAACTAATCTGGAAGAGATTCTTTGGCTCATATCTGAAGAATGCATTAATAAATAATATACTGGGGGAAGCTAAACCAGGATGAAAATGTAAGGTATTCCATGTTGTAGGAAATAATCTCTCCAGGGGCGAGTATGATAACTTTTAAACATGCTATACGGCCGAGGTATCCCTCCTGAGGGTAAAGCCCTTTAAGATAGATGGAGACACAACGACCTGGCAGTATTCTTTTTAGATACTTGGAGAGTGCTTTCTATGTTCCTTTTGAGGCATTTGATGACTGCAGTGTTTATGTGTATGCATGTCTGCACAGTTAGGGACTGCTGCTGTTAAGCGGCATTCCAAAGAACCAGCATACAGACCTCTGCTTCTGAAGGGGACATCTGTTTAAGGGATTTATGTAATATCCCTTCATTATCTTGAGCAGGCTACAAGTGCCTGTTTGCAAGCCTTTGGCAAGAACTGCTCAGATCTGTCTCCTGGAGTTACATGCTTTCTTACAAACAATAGGAAAGGCCAAGACTATTCTTTTATGGTAAATGGGGGAGTGAAAATGATGCCATTATACTTGGCAGAGGAAGTGAAATTTACTGAGTTACAGTATGTAATATAGTTTCCCTATGGAGGTGGGAGTTTTTATTGCACAGACTGGTTACATATTTTATCTGGTGGATATTTTATTATGCAATATTGGTAGCAGGGTGTGAAATAGAGACCCCTTATCAGGCAAAGCAGATCTTTGCCATGTAGTTGGATATAGCACATGCAAGCTCACACACATGCACACAGATAACAGATATGCACAGTGCTGGGAGCCTTCACAAATGTGTTACTGGCTACGTAGGTGCTGCAAATATTTAGGTGGATTCCACCTAAATTTACAGAGGAGTTTTTGTGGGTCTCTTCTTAATATTTATTTTTAAAAGTCAGGAGGACCAATGATCTTTTTGTACATCGTTTGTCTGAAAGTGATAGTGGCTTGTTCAATTACGTTTCTTGTTCACAGAAATATTTGAGAAGTATCCATATATTCAGTCGTCTTTAGTCTGACAGCAATGGATATATGTTTTCAATCCTACCATGCAGTTTATCATTCTCAAGGAATACTGTGGCCCATGCTATCAAAATTAATTTTTTCTTCAATAAGTGCTTTTAAATAATTATTTCTGTGCAGCTAAATCATTCTAAAATTCAAATAATTATCATAAAAACAATGAAGTAGAAGACTTGTTTTTTTTTGTTCAAAAACACTACTCTCACAGAATCAAAATGGACATACGTGAATATTTCTCCCTTTCAAAGGCCTCTTGGCATGAGTCTGGTGAATTTCTTGAACACTCTATAAATATAACTTATGGCCAAGTATGGTTTACAGCTTTGAAAGCTAACTGAAGTGGATTTGTTGGACTGAGGTGTTAGGTATTACATTTGTTTGGAACTAAAATGTTGTTGTCTATGGTTTTCAACAGTTTATACTTTTATTTATGGGAAGGAGACTTCATGCCGTGCAAGGTGTTAGTCTGAAGCTTGTACTGATGAAGATCATTTCACTAGTCTTGAAGTCAGGAGTATTGAACACCAGATCTTTGCCACCACCTAGAAAGCAACTGGACTTTTTGAGGTTTTGTTTCCTCTCTGAAAACCTGATTCTTTGCTCTTAGGTTCATAACTCAAATATCTCCTAATTATCAGCAGCTGAATGAATTCTTGACAGGAAACTGCAACATTACCTTCGCTTCTGTGTTGGGCAACTCCCTCAGGAGACATCACAAGGAGGGTTCAACGTTTCCTGTCTTCTCAGCGAGTTAACAATTGTTTCCCTAGTATAACTCAAAATTAAGATAAGTCTTTGCCTAGCATTTTTGCAGTGTCAACACAGGAAAGTTTGGAAGATCACTTTCTTAACTCCCACTAGTTATTTCAGTTCAATTATGATGAACTGTATTGGTGAAGTTTGCCTTATTAAAAAATACCCAATAATTCCACAGAAAAATAGTAAAGTCAGCTTCCTATTTCCTTAGCCAACCAAAAATATATAAACTGCCATCAGACTACTTCTGCCATACCAGCCCCTTCTCACACCACTGATGGTATCAGAGAGTCACCTGAGGAACCCACACGTTGACTCTGCTTCACCTGCCACAGCTTGTGCCACCTGCCTGCCCACCACTGGAAATGTACACCAACCAGAACAGTGCTGCCTTTAGCCCTCCACTGCAGGAAGTGCACATGCTGATTGAGCTGTGACTCAGCTCAATCTTACCTGATTCTGCCCTAATTCTAAAAAGCCCATTCCAAACTAACATACAAAGAATGTCTCTATTCAAATATTCTTCAGATAAATACAAACAGATCTGTGGCATACACTCCTCTGTCATGGACCAAAATCCCACTCATTACGTGCACTGAGCATCTCCTTCTGCTGAAAGGCATAGTGCCTGAGGCTGGCAGTGTGCCAGTAATACAGTGGGTGACATCTCCTTTGGCAGCTAAGCATGCTCATCTAGAAATGCATAATCTCAATATAATGCTTAGAGAGCAGAGGAGTTCTGGTGTTCCTGAAGTCTGCAGTGGTTTGAGGCATATGCTTGAGACACTTGGGTTTCAGCAGGCCACACACCTCCAGTGTGGACCAAAAGCTCTACAGCAATTGTGGTCATAGCATTGAGTCCACACAAGAACAGTTCTGCTGTGCAGAAATGTTGCCTGTTTTGGAGCTGGATAGTGGAAGGTCTGTTTGCAGAGTGGCCTAAGCAAATGCACACTGAGTTTCCCACATAGGCACATAAACCTTCTGAGTGAATCTCAGTTTTAAAAGCCACTGTATTTTTTAGGCTTTTCAGGTTAACTTCCAGTAGCTGGTCTTGAAGTCTGTCTGCTAGCATGAGGATGAACCAGGCTCTCTCCTGTTGATATTCGGTGTATTATTTTTTCTTGGTTTTGCCCTTGAGCTTTTTGGATGAGCAGTGAGGTCTTGACCACTCAGCAGAATGGGATATGATCTCATTTATACTGTTCTATCTTCTGGCTTAGATTCAAAGGTGTTATTAGAAGGCAGGACTTCGGGCACTGTGGTTGATCTAGATTTATGTTAGAGTACAGTGTATGAAAATCTGATCTGTTTTATTTAGGAGTCATAAAATTACAGGTATTAGCCTTAGTAACTTGAGAATATTTGAGTTTGTGTGATTTTTTTAATAGAAGTATCTGTACTCTCAATTATACATAGCAGTTTTTCCTTTCTCCTCTGAACTTCTCCCTTGAGTAATGTGCTGTAAAATATTTCTTAAATTACTTCAGAAAACCAGTTTTTAATCTTAAGAAGCAATTCCTTTAGAGTTCAAGAAGAAAATTCAACACTGAGTTACATGAATATAAATCTAGGTTAACTTTACTATTTTCTCTTACCTGCATTGTTATGATTATAAAATTGTTATATAACCAAAGGCAAAAACGTTTTTGAAACATTTTTGGAAGTCAATTTTAACCTGTTTCAGAACATTATTTTATACATGGTTGTTGGCACATAATCGTGTTATACAATGCTCTGGTAGGGACATCATGGATTTTCCCTAGCTTGCACACTGTGTTTATGCCCAATGTTAAAACACATACGTGATTTATGCTAGAAAATATATAGAGAAATGCTACATGCCACAGATGGGTGTACATGTTGGAAAGGCACTTTACCTCATTTTTCCTTTTCATCCTACCTGAGAAACCTGGACATATGTAAAGCTGCCCTGGTGAGCTTTCCTTCAACCTTGACACTTTTTCCACATTTCTTAGTTGTGTTTAATAACCATGAATGCTATGCAGTGTCATAAAGGCTGAACATCGCTTGCTCGGCCAGAACCTGGAATACATTTAACAACGTATTGAGAATGAAGTCATATCAATTCAAATGTTTAGCAGCTATGCATATTAAATGGCTGTTAGTAGAATCATCAAAATCAATACTTCATTTGTGTCTCAGGATGTGACTGCACCAGAGTTTCATTCATTCCTTGTCTAATTATCCTTAATCTGCTCCTCCACATGCTCAGCAAGTGAAGCAATTGAGATATAAAGTTGTGTTAAGGTGACCCTGGCAATAATGCAAGTGTTTTGGATAATGTAAGAATTTTGTTCATTTTGTTGCTTAGTAACAAAAATACTGCAAAGAGGTTGTGTGGAAAGAAAGTTGAATTTTTAGTCAGGTATTCATATTTATAGCTCATGATTAATGTTACTGCTCAGTTTTGACAAGACATTGTGTTTAGGTTTTGAATCTGCAGTAAATAAGAACTGAAAAAGCCACTTGGCTTGAAATGGTATTTTTGTATTTCTTCATTAAGATCCCAAAGTAAGTGGCAAATAGGATTTTGTTTCAGAGCAAAATTATTTTAAATTTTATATCTATATGTTTTTTCTTCCCTGTAGGAAACCCAAAGTACAGTTTAAAAAACTGCTGCTGGTATTTTCTCAGCCTAGGCAGGAGACCGTCTAAGTGGTGTGCATTCTGGCAAGAGAGGTCCATAGAGCATGAGATCATGATAGAACAAGTGCATGTGCATAACTTTCTATATCATGAGACCATCCACATACTGTGAGACCACGTTTATTTGTCCTTGGATCCCTCATGCTGCGTACAGAATAGGTACAGGAGATTGTAGTTTTGTACATATAGATTATTCTGCTTTTTTGTATAATGGAGAGGTTTTTGCAAACCAGTGAAAAGCTCAAAAATGTACTGTTGGACCTCAGCAGCAGTTTCATTGAGAAGAGCTTAGGACAATGCTTCAGGCAGTATTAATTACAACAGATTAAAACAAGTCTTTGCATAATAAGAATAATATTTTTTTAAGAATGCTACTAGCCTATTATGTATATGAGTTTATGTGTGCATTTTTTTTACAGCCTTGGCATTACAAGACAAAAATCAATTTCTAGAGTGTGATACTGACTTCCATACTTAGTGGAATGGCCAATGGTAGAGCATGTACCCCCTTGACCCATAAGAATTATTGCAAGGTGTGTTTGTATAAAAGATCTGGAGTGTGTATAAGGAGGTAGAAATCTTTGTCTTGAGTTGTAGGAGGTTTGATGTTGACCTCAGTAAAATTACTTTACCTGAGATTTGAGAGTTTCAGACATTTTCCCCCCACTTAAACGGCGTTATGAGAAGCTTGTAGTGGATTTGTCAGTTTTTCCATTACAAATGACTGGGATGGAGGTCATTTGCAGCATGTGTAGTTCTTCTTGAGCCGAAAGTATGTCTAAGTCATTTGCTGTTGCTACTCATCCCAAAGTAGTTTAGTGCAATTTTAGAATTACAGAGTCATCAAAACTGGAAGAGGTCTTCAAGATCATGGAGGCCAACCACCAACCCAGCAGCACCATAATCACCCCTAAACCATATCCCCAAATGCCAGACACCTCTTCTACACCTCCAGAGACAGTGACTCCATCATCTCCCAAGGACCTTATTCCAATGCCAAATGCACTGTTTCAGTGAACTTTTTTTTTCCTAATATCTAATTTGAACCTTCCCTGGTACAATTTAAGGCCATTTCTTCTTGTTCTTTCTCTTCAGACATGGAAAAGAGATGACAACCTCCTTTAAGCAGAGAGCAGTAGGGCCCTCCCTGAGCCTCCTCTAGGTCAAACAGCCCCAGCTCCCTCAAATGCTCCTCATAGGACTTGTGCTCCAGACCCTTCACCAGCTCCACTGCTTTTCTCTGGACACACTCCAGCACCTCAGTGTCCTTTTCAAATGGAGGGCCCCATGACTGAACGCAGGACTTGAGGTGCAGCCTCACCAGTACAAGTATAATGGGACAATCACTGCCCTAGTCGTCGTGGTAGCCACATGATTCTTGATACAGACCAGGATGCCATTGGCCATCTTGGCCACCTGGGCACATGCTGCCTCATATCCAGCTAGCTGTTGCCCAGGACCCCCAAGACCATCACTGCTGAGCAGCTCTCAAGCCACCCTTCTCCCAACCTGTAGCACTGCCCTGTTGTGACCCAAGGGCAGGACCCAGGGCCTGGCCTTACTGAACCTCATGCCATGGTCCTCAGCCCATTGATCCAGTCTGTACAGATCTCTCTGTAGAGCCTTTCTGCCCTCCAGCAGATCAGCAGGTTGATAATAACTTGTTCCACTTACTATAGTGTCTGGTAAGAGTGGAATTACTACTCTTAATCACAGAATTATGACTGCCAGAAAACACTATAATCTAACCCCAAGGTATTATAATAATATGTGCTTCTAACAAGCAGTCAGTATTTTGAGAGCAGCATTCGCTCTTTCTAAATGCTGTTGACTAATAAAGATGTACTTTATTATGCTAGGAATCTGTATAAATTTTGGGGGGGGGGGGTTCAAGCAGTTCACTTTTGAATTTTAGTTAGTTGTAAAGCTGTTTTAAATAATATTATTTATTTCCATTTTATTTCTAATAATCATAAAATAATTACTTATAGTACAAAACTTCAATAGGAACCAAAGCAAACTTTAGATTATTGTCTTTCAAGACACCCTGAATTAGTTATGACAGCAAAGTGTAGATAGTATTGATCTTGAACGTTAACTGTCTTTCTGTAAAAGGCAAAAACATTTCAAAACTGCTGAGTTCCTTCAGCATTTCTGGGAAGTCCAAATTGTTAGTGGCTGGGGTAAAAGCTCAGAATGTTTACTCTTTCCTAAAGGTCAGTCATAAAACATTATTATAGAGAAACTAATGCTACTGAAACAAAGAAAAGACATTTATTTTTGTAGAATAGGCATTATCAGCATTATTCCAGGGCTTCCTGCCTTACCAAGAATTCAGTTGTGATTAAATTTTCATAATTTTGCAGTTTTAGAGACAAAATCCTTAATTATGAGATGTTACAATTTTTGTACTAAATTGTTGAATCTTCACGTTTTCTATGAGAGGTCCATTGCTAAAACTCAAGGTTTCACACATGGGTAAATCTCAAGCATTTAAAGTGAATCCCAAAAGCCACCTTCTTATTTGGTTTTCAAATCAATTTTTATTTTAAGTACATTAGATAGCATCCAATTACTCTAAGCTTTGAGGCACACTTGTCTCCTTTTTTTAATTATTTTTTTGTAATTATGCCATTTCCTTGTATTTTGTCTTATTTCTTCAAAATGTGCTGTGATGGTAGGATTTAAGTAGTGATTTCAGTAGCTTGTAACGTGTAAACATTCATGTCAGACATGGTTTATATAGCAAGGTGCTGAATTTCTTTTATTTCTAGTTAGTTGGGAGGTGGATTAACTGTGAAATTTTGTTATAATGACAAGTCCAGAGAAAGCTTACATGTGCTGCCTCAAAGGTGTGGAAGAAGGGGCATTGATATTTGTGTAACTACAAGAGGATGGTTCCTTCTTGGGAGCTGGCTGTATCAAGTAGTAATTGTGTTATCTTCACTGTGAGGTTTAGGACCATCCTTGAAACAAATTTGCACAGTGTTTATTTTGTCTGTAAAATATTGCTAACCCAATGTCTATAGCAGATTGCTCATAAACTTGGATCACCCACAATCTGTTCAAAGACTGGTTTTCTTCTGCATGTTTCTGTTTATTTTATCTTACGCAGGGATGGAACTTCCCTTGCTAACATTGGTAGCAAAAGACTTTTTATTTTTAAAAGGTCCATATTCAATCCTTGAAAATTTTGTGTGCTGTTTAAATTATTCCCAGCAATATTCATGCAAAGTCTTTCGCATCTGTAAATGTTTGAACTATTGTGATTTAGCAAGCACTGAATTTCCCTTCATTATTTTTCTATTTTTTCAAAGTGTGAGGAAAACATTACCTTGTTTAAATACAAGAATTATGAATTATCTTCTATAGGTCAATTCAGGACTATGCTACCTAAGAAATTAAAAATACCCTGGTTTGATATCTTTAAAACCTATAAGGTTTTTTTGCAAGTATGTGTTACTAAACACCTTGGACATATATCACTTCAAATTATAGGCTGCTAACTTGAATTCATCCTGCTCACTTCCTTACAGTGAGATTGTGTTTTGCTAATATGTTTTTTATTTGTGACATCTTCTGTTAGACCTGATGACCTAACTGAAAAAAAGTTGTCACCTACTTTAATGAAAGATGTGATCTATACTGCAAACCTTCCTGTACTCTTTGACTGTCACTGGTACAGAGCACTGATGTTTGAAATTCTCATGTAACCATAATTTTCCTAAAGCATCAGAGACTCTCTTGCCGTGAGTGACATTAGGTAACTAAGTTACCTGTGTACTTTCTAAAATAATTTACACAAAGAGAGTGAACAGAAAGGAAACTACCAGCAACAACAGGTTTAATAATTTTCTTACTTTTTCTTGGTTTTGGGTTTTATCTTGTGTCCTTTAAATCTCATATTTTTAGACTCCTGCCTTGGCATAAAGTAATGGTTGGTAGGAACTTGGTGAAACTTGGTTTCATTGAGTCTTCTTCTCATAAATTAGAAATTAACCTGGATCTCTGTTATCTTGGAATAGCATTAATAGTTTCTGACATTGTGTGTGCTACCTATTTTAAATCACCTATTATTTTATAAATATACTGAAAGAGCTTCTAAGAATTGATTTCTTGTGACATCCAATCAATATATGACTCAAGTGCCCATCAGCCTGTTCTCTGATCACTCACCTGAGCAGTAGACTATTAAATTCTTCAGCTAACTTGAATAAGAACATTTAAAGAATATCTCTGAAAGCTTAACACTGGGTTTGATTTTTGTTTGTTTTCTTAGTTTTATCACTGACTGTAGGCTTAATAAAAGCATTTTAGCTTTTTATTTTTTTTAAACAATAAAGTCCCATTTACCAGAAGCTATCCAGATTACTAAAGCAAAGACTGAACATAAATATTTGCTGCATTGAGTCTTTTCATGGTTGTCTCAACATAGATGAGCTTTGCAGGATCACAATCCAGATTTTCCAAGTATTGTGGTAATGGAAGATGTTTCATATATTCTGTCTTTCTTGTAAGCAAATATTTTATTCATCCCTCATAAGTCATTGTTAGGTGTAGTTGGACATAAATTGTAATGTTCTAATGTAGAAATTAGTGTGTAGATAATTGTATGACATGTACAGTACAGAGTGCAAATATGATGGTAAGTGTAAAGGTTTAAATTAGCAAGAGAAAATCACCATACTTCATGTGAATCCTAAGTTAATGTGCTACTGAAACTTCACACATTCCCAATTCTGTGTATGCCATGCATGATGTGTAGAAGCTGCTTAAGGCATTTTTCAGACCTTGAAGGTTATGTGGTTTGGGCATTTTAACTCAATACAAGGGATTGCTGAGGAGATAAATGTAGTATTCCCTGAAATGATTAATAACTTCTGCTATTATTACACAGTGTGTGAAAATTCATGTTCATTATAAACACCATTATAATTATTTTCCTGTATTATCATTATCAGCATTTTCTTTTCCTATATCCAGCTCAAACATCATAGGTCTCTGTCCTCTGGGGTCTAAGTCTTTCCCTTTCAGACCCATATCATGACTGAAGTTTTGAACTCCACTTGTTCAGTCCACAAACTGGTCTAATTTGGCAAATCTGGACAAGGAAATATTTCATTATGGAACTCTATATAGGGAGGAGGAAAAAAGTGAGGCTCTGTAGAAAACTTAGCAGACTTGGGCTGAAGTGAGCTACAAATCACACCCAAAAGAGCCTTACATAGCAAAGAAAATTTTGCACAATCAAATTTGTAGATAGGTTAGTATTTGGGCCCACAATGAATAAGTACCTATTGTGTCAGTGCTTAAATAGCTGCATCATGATTGAATTTTTAATGGGTAAGGCCTCTGTTTTAAATACTTTGTTATATGCACTGTATCAGTGCCAAGATTTATTCTTATTTCACTTCTTTTTTTCTTATTCCAATCCTTTTTTCCTGAAGTGAATTCTAATGCATAAGGCGTAATATGTTAATAAAGGTTGTGCCTCAAGTCATTAGACTCACAAGTTTTCATCAATACACATCAGTAATTTGGAAAACCAATCTAAACTGTCATATAGGGAAACAGATTCTATGTTCATTAAGCTTAGTCCAGTTCAGACTTGGATTACTACTTTATTTGTTTACTTATTTTTCCCAGCATGAGAAATGCACAATTCAAATTCATATTGATATTTTGAATTCTTCATGGACCAATGTTCAGAAATAATAACCACTGGAATTTTTATTATTTAAAACTAGTTTCATCTGCTAGACTTGGTATTATCTTATATTTGGCCTTCACAGCCAGCCAGGGTGAGATAGATTTCAGAGCTCCAGGCATCCCTAGACTCATAAAGACATGAGTGCATGGCTGACTTCATCCTGATTTTACTGCCTGATCATGTAGTTACTCCTCTCTGGGCTCTGGTTTCTACCTACCCAGCTGCAGAGGGCTGGTTCAAAATAAGGAAGAGGGAGGAAGGATAGACCAGAATTGGATTCATCCTCCACACAATCTGACTTTCAGCAAGCTGTGTATCAGTGAGCCACAAATGCTGGTATTACATGGTAATTGCTCTACTAAAGCTAAATTGGACAGAAGAACTTACTGGTTTTTCAAGTCTAATAGTGCCTAATGACAAAAAGTCATTTTGCTACTTAATTGCCTTGTACTACATTAGATGCATCCATGGGAACTTTGTCAGAGTTAAAGCTGCTGGATCAGATTGTTAATTTGTGCAGATATTGAGACAACTTGGCTTCAAGTACACTTACTTCTTGCATTACCCTTACTTCTGCCCAGAGAGTTTCTTCAATGTGTACATGTAATTTTAGTTCAACAGTAAGGCTTGTTAAAGTAGAGGTAAAGTGTTTAGTCCTGCGCTCTAAATATCAGAGACTATAAAAACATCCTTTCTGTGGTGGCATATGAAATGCAGCTATGTACTATTTGTTGAAATTATTCTCAAAACTTGCTGAACAGTTTTTGGTCACCACAACTTAGTTATGGTCAGTGAGAGAAAAAGGAAATATTTCTGTTAATTTTCTAACCTCTTTTCCCCCTGTTTTTGCCACTGAATAAGCGCCAACAAAATACGCTTTACTGGCTGGTATCCTAACAATCTGTAAACAGTTCCAGAGAAAGATTCCCACTGTGTCAGTCAGAGTGATAATAATCTCAATAACACATGCAGCTAGCTTGGAAGCTGATGATAAATTCTGAATGTCATGAGTCATAAAGTGATAATTATCACTTCTAATGAAGAGAATCTTCTAAGATTTTGGTTGGGATGTGCAGATTAACATTCTTCTTTCGAGATCTGTGAATCGTGGATCTGTGATCGTGGATCACTTATCTTTTTGTAATTTTTGTCAGAGATGAACTGCTTCCATATTATTAGTATTACTGGATTGTACTATCCAGTAATACTTGAAAACTTACTTGAAATATTACAAAGCCTTTTCTGAACACGCTGAATATTTCTGACTGTAATATGTCCTCACAGTCTTCATCTGCCTGAAGCTGTGGGTGTGCACACTTTATTTCTACTTGTTACCTGCAAAGCAGTTAAAAAAACCTGCAAAACATTTGCATGTGAAGGAACATGAGATTGTTAGTAACTACCAATGACCAAAATGTTTTGTTTGTAAAGGAAGTTAATTCTAAAGCATAGATTATTCAGAATGTCATCATGCAATCAAATTAATAGCAATACTCAAATTTGTGAGTTTGCTCACCACTTTCCTCCTTGTCTGAGTTACTGTGCTTTGATTAGTCAGTACTCATGCACTGGTTTTAAGCCACTGTAGAGTGATAAATACTGCTCACTAATTATATACCATTCCATTTTTCAGGTAGCTTTTACAAATGAACTTGATGAAGAAAAATAGCAGGAAGTGAGATTAAAATATTTTTACCTCTTCCCCTTTTTTGTTATTAATAAGAGTTTTAAAAGTATTTAAATACTTAACTCTCATTGTTACCAAGGACTACTCAATTCTTGAAGAGCTTTAGGATTCTGGCCATTACTTAACAATTAGTTTATCTGACATGGTTATTGCTTGTTAAAGGATCTTCTGCATTTAGTTTAGCTGTATTTTTTAATGAGGACTTACGAATGTAAGCAATGAAACTTTTCTAAAAGCACCTGAGTGACTACCATTAATTCCTCTCACTTCAGATAAAGAGGCAGAGAGATCTTCAGAGATTAAATAAATGGCAGCTCTTTTCCTAGTGCTCTGCAACGTGTGGCTGAACTGGGAAAATTTCACATTATGTAGAAAAATTTTCCTGCCTAATGTGTGCAATTCATAGCTGTCTGAAGGTTTTAATGTGAGGAATTTTTGCTAAAGCGTATCTTCATAACTTATCCTTGCACAGATGAATTGTGCAAAGTAAAAAGAACATGAATCTTTCAGTGAGGTCTTTTTGAAAGTAGTCTTTGCAGTTTTCCCTCAGCAGGAACATTTATGGGATCTTGATTATACTCGGGGAGAAATTTTTCAGTTCCAAAAGGCAGTAATTGAATTCCTGCCACAGGGCATACCATTCCATGCTTCCTGTGAGCATTGATCTGTAGTAACAGCAGTCATAGTTTTCCAGCTCTACATTGTCCTGCAGAAAGGCTGGATTCAAGAGCAGGTGTTCCTGTGACAATTACAGGGGAAAATGCAGCAACCAGGTAGAAGTCAAGTCATTTAAATGACATGAAAACTGAGGAAACATAAATCGGTGATATAGGGAAAAAAAATAAAATTTAAAAAAAAATCCAAAGCCTAGACACATGTATTTATGATTGGTGATATGCTGTGTTGTTTCAAACTGGGATGTATAACAGAAAGAAAGGAAATAAGTAATTCGTTATAAAGAATTTTCATGACTGATGACAGAAAAATCTGAGAGAAATGATACTGTGAATCAGATGAGTATTTGTGCTTTGTTATATTAGCTGAAGTTTTCCAGGAGAAATTCAGTGCAAGGTAACCACTTTTAAAACTACATACATTCACCTTGGGTTTGTTTTCAGAAAAAAAATAAGAACATTCATAAAAATTAATTGGGTGTTTAAAAGTGCATGTGGCAGTACTATGAAATATTAAAAGGTAAAAAAAGTTCTGGAGAGTCTTTTTAGTTTGGGCACTTTAGTAAGTCTTACATGACATGAAATACACTATGTTATTCCAGTGCTGAATTACTAAGTGTTTCACAAAGTTACCAGTAGTAACCCTAAGGCAATCACCTTTTCACTCAGAAATATGAAAAGGAAATTAATTTTAGCTTAGAATAATGAAAATAACACATTTTGTCTTTTTCCCCTAAAACAGTGCCCACAGTCTAATTTTTTTCTTTAACTTCATGTAAACATATCTATAATGGCAATAATGTAGAATGTATGGCTATGTATGAATACATTGTATGAACTGTCTTCAAAATCCCTCTCCATTTTTTTTGCAATCCATTTTTGCTCAGGAAGATAGACTGTGAAGAAATGTGAAACCAATAGAAAAAAAACCAAGACTAAATTCATCAGAAGCATGCAATAGATTCAGAGTTCCAGTTATTTTCTACAGATATGTTCAAAACATAGGTGAAGTTTGGGAAAAACAAGCAAATTTGGCTTCACTGAAACAAGAAATGAAAATTTCTGTAGCCTAATAATTAATTTGGTGAAAACTCCAAAGTGAACAGAAATGTTTAAAAAAACTCAGTATTGGTATTAAATTGGCTCCTACCAAATAAATAGCCCTAAGTTTGAGTTGAAGTATTTGTTCTCTGCTTTAGCCACCTGAGATGGTAATTTGTTCACTTTTGTTGTCCAGCCAGTCACCAGAGTGGGACGGGAGCTTCACAGAGAGTGAGTTTCCCACCTGCTGTCAGCTCCCATCCTCACGTGCATGAGGCACACACAGGTGGAATGTCTGTATTGCTACCTGGGGGCACTGCCTTAAGGACTTTGTGCTGCCCTGTGCCGTTCTTAGGCTGCACTGGCTCATTGCAGGCAGAAATTTCCCTGCTTCACCAGCAGTTCTTAAAGCTCCTCTTGGTAGTGACCTTGAGCCCTTCACACTCCCCAGAAATGAGATCCAGGAAAAGTGAGATGAGACAGGGACTCAGCTGGGGTCCCACAGTACCTGAGCAGCCCCGGTGAGCAGCAGCTGTCAGAGAGGTTGTACCTGGCTAGCTGAGGTTTAGTGAAGCTCCTCTGAGCTATCAAATGTGGAGATGGCTTTATATTTTCATATCTACCTCCTGTTCTTTTGTATATGCTGAAGTTTTCCCTGTATAGTTCACAAATTATCTGTGTTATATGGAAATCCTTTTCAGAAGATTTTGGCTTAAAACGAAGTGCATTTTCATAAACTTGATAAATGTATAAAGCAATTGCTTTTGTGTGTAAAGCTTCCTCAGTCTTGTGGCAGATACTGAATCTTACATTAACAAGCCCCAAGTCCCATGGTAAACTGTTGTCTGATGAAACAGATAGCTCTGGTGTTTGGAGGCTGCAAAGGGCCCTAAAAGTAAAAACAATATTGACATTGACGAATAGATGAAATACTGGCCTTGCTGACTTAGTTGCTTTCAAGGTATTCTGCAGAGTTTTGCTGGAGTAGTTGCTAAACGAAACACACAGTAGGGTTATTGAAACAAGATATTATAAGAAGTTTCTAGGACATGTTCAAAGGAAACTGAACTATTTTTTATGTTCTCACATTCTGAGAGATCCTTCTAAAAGCATGGTGTAAGTGTGCTGTTATATATACAATTTATATACAATTTGATAAACAAACGAGCACACATTTGTATCCAAGAATTAAAATGTACTGTTGATCTAATGCTTTAATTGCCTAATCAAGATATCACAGTCAGTTAACTTAGTGCAATTTAATTTGTATTTACACTTATGTAAATTATCCAATTATTCCTTGTTGTTATTAAGGATGCTACTGAAGTAGTTTTAAGCGAGCATCTTATTATCTCCCCTTTTCTCTGGTGATGTGCTCACCCTCCTTATGTGTTGCTCCACAGAGTTGAGTTTTTGCCACCAGGAGTACAAAGTAGGGATGAGGGTTTTTTTCCTCCCAGGCCTGATTTGTTAGGGTCTTTAATCCTTCCCTGTAGATGCTATTATTTCCTTTTGGGGAAAGAACCATGAAGCTACACACAGCTAAACAAAATACAACAGAAATAAAGCCAGATAGTGCAACTAAAGCTTAGAAACATAGAATAAGCAGCAACAAATTTTCCACCAGTAATTGTGGTATTACAGCTAGGGCAAGCTGGACAATAATCATCAGTTCTTTAAGCAAGTTGCAGGTATGGTCTGTGTTCCTTATATATTGTACAGATACAGCAAGTCAAGATAGAATAAGTTAAAGACACAGCACAAGTACCATGTCCTGATGTATTTAATTTTTTTCTTATAAAAACTGAGTTTTTTATAAAAAAGCACCAAAGCACTATTGCTAGTGCTTGGCCATGCCACACTAAGCCACAGAACTCCCACATAAATGAGTCCTTCAATCCTTAATTCCCTTGGAACTGAAATTTTCACTTGTTTAAAACTCTTATTTTAAAAAAGTTGTCTGGTAATCTTAATAAATGAAGCACATCACCTTCATACCAAGGGAAATTTCTTGTTAAGGGAGTCTCTTGTCCTAGAGAGAATTCCCTAGTGGCAACCTGAATGTGTGTCAGTGAAAGAAAGCAGGTAGCATGTTGTATCCTTCTTTTGAACATCTTCAGCTGTTCTTTTGGAAATTGGGTTCTTTTGTCTGAGTTCTAAGTATTTCCCTTTTGGCTCCAAGCTGCAAAGTGAACCAAATTACGGGATGTACTGCTAAAATACAGTGTACTCTTTACCGCAGAACTAAAAGCCCAACCCTACAGCAGAATGATAGTCTGGTATGAATACAAATCATATCCATATCAGAATATTGGTAGCTATTTTTATTTTACCTTATGTGGTATCTGCTGTTTTGGGTTTTATAGTGCTCCGGTATTCAGCTTTGCCCACTATAAGTTTTATTAACTCCTCTGTTATTTTTCTGTTGCTTCCTTCTTTTCTGTTACTTCCTTTCAGCTGCTTCCAAGAAAGAATTCAGACCTCCAGCTCTCAGGTAGTTTTAACATTAAACTAAACACATTTCTTGGTGTTTAAGTGCTGTCGCAGTTTATATTCCAGAGTCTGGTAAGCATCTACCACTCCAGATGATGATAAATAGATCTAGAAATGTTCTAATCTAGGTAATTAGAATGTTCTAATCTAGGTAATTATAAAATTTAGTAAAATTCCATTTATTTTCAATTTTTCAGTAATTTCTAAAAACATCACTACATGAGAACAGTTACAAAACTGGTGCATGGGTCAGTGGTGGCAGATTCTCTGTTTGTCTGTGCTTTTGCCTGTACCTATTCCACTTGTTTCCTAACTGTTCTACTTGGGCCTAAGCTGTGCCCTCACAAGCAGCAGAAAAAAAAAAAAAAGAAAAAAAAAAAACCAAACCCAAACCTTAGGTAATAAGTTATAAAAATTTAAACAAAACCTGAAAAAAAATAGAGACGTGGTTGCAATTTCCATGGGAAAAATCAACCAACTCTACAGATCAAACTACAGCTAAATGCAAAAATACTTGTGTTTTTCCCAGGAAAGCCCTTGCCGGAGCTGCTATGGAGTTGAGTAAGTTGATTTTTGGAAAGATACTGCTGCTTGTGTAATTCTGAGTAGCTGGAGGAGGTTATCTGTAGGTAGCACAGTACATCTCTTGAAATGTGACTTACACAATGAAAAGTTTTTCCAAGGAGAATATTTTCTGCCCCGATTTATTTTTGCATTGCACTTTGCTTGCTTACAACAGTAAATCTTCACATGGCTGGTTTTCAGCTGTGTAGAGGACACATAGATTAAAAAAAAAGTTTGCAGGTAATGGCAGTAGCTTTCCCACTCCTTTTGTTACACCTTTTTTTAAAAAACAAAACCTTGGTCTGCTAAAGGTGGGAAAGCTCACACCAGCACAAAACTGGGAAGAAGTGTAAGTAACACACAGTATGTGAACCACACTTCCAGTTCATTGAAAAGGTGGTGATGAGGGGAAGATTCACATAGTTCTGGTCAGGACTAGTGGAACTTCTTGGATCAGTCAAGATAATGACAGTCTACTAAATACTCAGTAAAAAGTGCTTTAAAATTAAAATGATACAATCTTTTGTTTTCCTATTCAGATATTTCTTAAATTCAGGTATTTCTATTGTAGATTTACAGGATATTTTTTTTTATATGTTGAGGAAATATCAAGGAAATATGAAGTACAAAGGTTATGTGCTCTATTAAATCCATAACCTGCAGGTTTTTTAACAGTAATAAAGGTGTAGCAATTGTGTTCAGAATTACAGCATTTTGTCCATCTTTAAGGGTCAGTAAAATGCTGTAAAGCAGACATAACCATTCCAGTTTTGAAATAGCTTTACACTTTCTAAGAGCAAGTAACCATGATCATGGCAATGATTTGTATTGCACTTGATAGTGGCTAGTCCATTAAGCCTTTACATATGAAAGATATGAATCACTAGGACAATACTGTGTTTATACAAGTAAAATGTATAGCCAGATGTACCAAGTCTTGTGTTTGAATCTGGATTCATGTGTCTGTCCATAGGAAGATGAAACAAGCCTAAAGCTCTGTTTTCCAGAGAGATTAGGAACAGTCCATGCCATCCTTATTCCTTATACCCACAGGTTACTTTTTTGCCATAAACTTTGTTGCCATGTAAAGTAAAAAATACTGTGCTATATCCTGTTTTTGATGCTGCAAAACAGGCAGCTGTTTGGGTGAGGGAAAGTGGTGAAGGAGTATTCCAAATAAGATGTATAGAAATGTATGGGTGTAGTCTAAGTCTAATCCCTTTGTCATTGTATGAAAAATGCCTGGAGCTTGGATCTACTAGTTAATATTCAATATAATATTTATTTATTTAATTAGTTAACCTTTAGGTCTTAGATGTTCATTTAATATTCAGTATGTCTTTCTCTTTCTTACCCTTAATGAGGCAACCTGCCAGACTAAAGAGAATGTGAAGAGCATTAGTGAACCTGCAGAACAGTTGTGACAACTGAGAGATATAGGAAAAGACAGGTTGGTTCAATGTTTAAAACAAAGGGAGAAAATCATAACAAAGAAATGAAAGAATTCGCTGTCTCCCTTTCTGAAGCTTGACTTATGTAGCAGCTCTTTTATTTATTCTTTTTCTTGTTTAAAATAAAAAGTGAAAAGCGGATCCTATATCTATGATAAAACACGGTGTTCTTGTTTGATTAATAGCTCACATTGATGTTAGAAGATGCCTAATTATGCATCAGTGTTTGCCTCATTATGTAGAGGAACATCATCATAGCAGATAGTCTGTGAACAGAGAATGGTTTCCTTTTTGATAATTAATTCTCATGCTTCAAAGTATGCAACCAAAACAACTCTTTCACTGTAAGATTTCAATAGACCTAATTTTGGAAGCAAACTGTTTGTTGCAAATAATGAAATGGCGTAAACAAGGTACCTGACCTAATCTAAAAAACATTACTTAAATTGATTGCTTTTCTTTGCCAGTAGGTTGTCAGAAAATTTCCATGAACTACAGCTTTTTGAAAACCTCTTCAGCAATAATAACTCCATCTCCTTTCACTGTGCTCCTCGACATAGCAGTGAGTGCAAAGGTTATGCAACTAACAGGGCTAACTTCGGCAGTTAAATGATTTAAACAGTTTTGAGAACTACAGTTCTAGCTTAGGAAAAGCCAGAAACTTTTTCGTTTCAAAGTATCAGAAAAAGGGTTGTATTTCCACTCTGGACAAAATTGAAAAAGGAAAAACTCTTGAAATAACAGATAAGAAAATGTTTGGATGATGAAATGCAGCAATTTAGAGAAGGAGCTGGATACATGCTTCATCAATAAATGTTCCTGGATCTTATGAAGGCCTGCATTCCACCTGTAAAAAAAATGTCAAGTATTGCCAGGTGCTTTGTTATAGGAAATAGAATTCGGGAGATACAGAGGATGATTAGAGGTCTATGGCTCCATGCTTCTAGCATTTGCACTGTTAGGAATTTGAGGCCTCTTTCAGTAGGTCAGAGAAACCTCATTGAGCATCTACATGTTTTATCCTGTTGCACTATGCAGAGCATAGGTAAATTCATCATTCCACAGGAAAGATTTGGTACCTCAGAACTCCAGTTCCTCCATCGGAGAGGGCATTTTTAAAAAGAAAAAGACAGATACAATGGTTGTATCAAAGGAAGACAACTTTATTATATTCTTGATATAATATCAAATTTCGAAGGCAATAAATAAGATATTGCCCATGATCTCTTTCGTGTTTTGAAATCTGAGTTTCAAAGTATATTTCAAGGGCTTCTCTTATTTACATCAAAAATTGTGTGCACTCAGGAAAAAAACCTCACTGAATTCTTAAGGAAAAGGACTCACTTCAAGCTCTGTTTAGAACCTGACCAACCTGTGATGGTTAGCACATAGAATGGAAAACACTACAGAAGTACAGTGCTTTCAGTTAGTCAGGAGGTTATTCAAAGATTCTCTGAATAGACAGCCATATTCCAGTACCTTCAGATTAGTCAAGCCTAAGGTTTGCAACATGTTAGAATGTCAGTAGAATTACTCTGGGAAATAAGTGTTCCATGTAGGGAACTGTACCAGAATCTGATGCCACTTAAAAAGTAATTACATGTGTTCTGTAACTCCTATTTCCAGTCCTCCTAAGGACCAGTGTGACCATGCTCTGCAAATATAAGGTCAATACCATCCTCACAGTGGTGTTTTACCAGTTCTCCAATACAAACTGTCCTTGGCACTTGAGAGGTTAAAAAAGGTGTAATGAGGGAAAACTGTTCTCTGGAGACAACACCTATTGCAAAAGTTAGTGATATATTTTGGAGCAAGAACTAAAAGTATGTCAAAGATAGTTTTAGGCAAAACAGAGAAAATGTCAGTATAAATACAGGTCTCAAAATCTGCAAGGCTGTTTGCAGTGTTAAAAATACATTACAAAAGTGCTGCTTGACAGGTCATCATTTACGATTTTTAACAATCAATATTTTCAGGATGCAAAATTGTGACTGTGAAAGAAAGAGAATAGCATGTGTGAGTAATATATTGATCTCAAGGAAAGTTTATCTTTCATGGATTCACTTCCAAATAACCTTCTAATTGGCCTTGCAGCCTGGAAGAAACCTCACAATATATTTCCCTTGGGTACAAGTTACTGTATAAATACCTCTGTAGTAAAACTGACCTGTTAAAAATAATCAAATTTTAATGCAGCAAGGTCACTTTTTTGACAGATCTGTGCTATGTAGTTGTTTTCAGAGAATGACCTATATGAAGAAATTCTTCCCAGTTTGATTGAAGTTTATTCCATCATCCATGCTGCTCTTCTGGTAAAGCAATTCCAGGGAGCAAAATGTTCTGCAAATGAAGGAACCTGCTATCAGCTGTACAAAAGACATGCTAACATACTATATGCCATTGAAAGTTTCAAGAACTACCTCATAGACCTGGCAGTTGGAATAAATCCCTTAAAAAATCTTTCATTGTTTCCTTATGAGGAAGGAAAACTTGAAGCTGTGTCAGTACTACCGACCAGCTATCAAACCAGCCCTAGATGCTTATGAGGTGGTTTGATGTACTGTGCTGCATTACTGCAACCTGAAAATGAAGTGTTTCACTCCTTTTCCTGTTCCAAAACCTAGAATGAAAAAAAACCTTTTGCTAAAATGAAAAAGTATCTCAAGAATTTAATGATGCTTCTGTGGCATCTGTGTAAGCAGTCACCATACCTCATATCTAGGTGTTCAATTACCTGAACGCTCATCTTGTTGACAAAGGCACTTCTCTGCTGGTGACAGAATGACTGGTAAGTCACAATTATCTGGGCTCAGGGAAGTGGAACAAAGAAGTACCAGGATCTCTGCATGCCTCTATTGAATGTCTCTATAGTTGGGGAAGTCTCAGCAAATCCAGCTTGCCTCTCAGATTCTGCAGTCCCCGTCACTCCTTTCATGACTGTATGAAAGCCCATGCGCAACAAAACAGATTTGCTCAGAGAAGTTTACCTTAAGTCTATCATTAATGAAATCAAGCTGTATTCATCTGCTCTGTTCAGCCTCTTGCTCTTAGTAATGCTGACCTTTCCATGTTGAAAGAATGTGCATTTACTATGGAGTTTGGAGGTTCTTTCAACTTTAACAGGCTGTAGTTGAAATTGAGCATCAAAATGAGGGTGCTGTCTGGGAGTTCATAGTCATTGAAGTGCAAGGAATGAACAGAACGATTGCACATTCAGGATACTCTCCACAGCCTTGTAGTATATCATGCAAGGACTTTGAGTCATTATTAACATCAGAAATCACATTTTAGCTTGACTCGTTATTAATACCAGAAAAAAAGAGATTGCATTTTAGCTTGACTCAAACCAGTTAACCCCAACATCGCAGCAAAACTAAGCTTCCAACTGTTTGTCATAAGTGTCTCTAAGCAGTGCTATTTCCAGATTAGCAGTAAATATGTGGTGATCTCAAGTGATGGCAGTCTTTGGTGTGCAAAACTGTTTGGAAGGAATGGGTTATCTAGAGCTAAAATTAGCCAATTGCTTGCTATTAAGTAGATATTAATTTTTCTCTTATTTATCAGTCTGTATCAGAACTTACCATACCAGTTTCCACACTGCGTGTCTGCTTCTGGAGCTTCTTGCTGTCTGGAATGGCTATGGATCATATATTAAATTCTGTTAGGCAGAAAACTTCCCCCTCTTTCTTCCAGATTTCCTTGGTCAGGACTAATTGGGAGAACAGCTTAGGTAAATACTGAGGTCAATGTTAGTGATTGGAAACCTGCATGATGAGACAGTGTGCCCTCAGCAAATAGGTGTATGATACAAGAACAGAGACAGGAACTGACACATTAAATAATATAAGAAGCTCAAGGATTGGGCAAAAGAAATCTCATTAAGTTCAACAAGGAGTGGTAGATTCTGCACCCAGGTGAATAACTCCATGTACCAGTAAAGATGCAAACTGGCTAGCTGGTGTGATGGACCTGCAAAGGTCATAGTGGTTACCAAGTTTATAGGAGAAAGTGTTCACCTTGTATCACCAGGAAGGCAAACTGGATTGGGATGTGCTAGGATGAGAGTAATCAGATAAAATTAAATTATGCTTTTTACAACATTGCTTCTGCACAGAACTGTAATTCTGCATCCAGTTTTGGGCTCTGCAGTTCAAGAAGGACTACAGCTGGAGTCAGCTTAGCTGAGGACTGGCAGGACTGTCATGGGCCAAAAGTATGTGACCTTTGAGAAGAGGCTGACAAACCTGGGCTTGTTTAGTCTGGCAAAGCAGTAGCTAAATGCTGATCTAACATCTGCCCACGGTAACTTGAATGGGAATTGCAGAGATGACAAAACTAAATTCCTCCTGATACTGGCAGATGGTATGAGGCAGGATGCAGCTTGGAAGATTCAGTTTGGACTTTACAAAAGACTTATTCACAAGAACAAGAGTGCAGCAGTGGATTAGTTTACCCAGAGTTATAACCAGGAGACTTGTCCTTCTTGTAGACTTTTACTTGGCTATGAAAGTGGCAGCTGACTGTGTAACCCTTCTGTGTTTAACCAGCACTTCCAATCAACCTTCTGCAAATAAGAAACTTAAAGGGAGACTAGAAGAAAGGAATATGATGTACTGAAATTCATAGGCTCACCTTGTATTCTCTGTTCAGACTGATTTGTTTTTATGGTAACAGACATACAGGCAGTGAAAGTAAAAACAATGGCAATGCACTGGAGAGGGCTATTTTGTCACTTGCAGCAGAACACAAGGAATAACTGAATAACCATAGGCCACTGAATTTCCTTTATGTATTTTCTGTCGAGCTTGAGTCAGTCATCAAAAGATGAAGCTGTTCTGGGAAAAAGGTATGTTCAAGGCTACAGGAAACAAAAGAAGGATATCCTTGCTAATTTTACCTGGGAAGATAATCCCATCTTGCAGAAAGGAACATAATAAGGTGATGGAATTTTTCTCACTATGAGAGCCATGGAGGGTGCATAAGTTTACTTGCAGGTCTGTCTGTGCATATTGGCACAAAGTTGTTTGTGAGTAAAAGCCAGAGAGTAAAAACAATAGAGAAAAATCTTCTTGAGCTGGCCTCAAAGAAGCTGGCCTTGTGGATGTTGCAAGGCAAAATAGCCATTTCACTGCTTTAATTTTCACCAAGGGAAATATTGGTTTATGTATTGTTTTACTGACCTAAGGCACAGACTACTAACATTTTGGCCACATTGCTTCCTCCCATATTCCTGTGCTAACAGGAGAGGCCAATATACTTTTACTTTATACTGTTACTGTAAGGTTTTTTTGGACTATTTTCATATGGTTCATGTTGGGAATTCCAGAGCATGGAATTACATACCTCTCAGTCAATTCAGGTTAGAAATAAACATATGTAGTTATAATTGTTTATCCAGGCATTTAGCAGACTCTGTAGCTGCTCTTCATTATTTGATAATTTGCTGATCAGTGATCCTTAACAGAAATTGTTAAGTAGTACTTCTGAGCAGAAATTTGAGGTGCTACAGGTGGAGAAGGGCTCTGTTACAGGCAAAGATTTGGGGTGGTCTTGCCTGGCTGGGCTGAAGTGGGGCTTAAAAAAATGCTTCATTTTCTTTGTATTTTCCTTCCTTTTACATGGTCCATACTGCAGTCAAGCACATCCTGAAGACCAGCTCTGGCTTTCACATAATCTTTTAAGTCTCCCTGACTCATTCTCAATAGCCCTGGAGGAACATTTCTTATCACACAGTAACATGGGTACTAATGTGATAATGAAAGACTCTCTGTATGCGTCCCAACATGAGAGGAGAATTTCAGTTCTGCTTTTTACTACTACATGATTTTTTTCCTGACAAAGACACAACCCTGGTTTCCAGTTTATTTCTGGGCACCAAATTAAGTAAATAGGTGCCCAGGTACTCTGCTTGAGTAGATCTTTAATTATTATCATCAAGCAATTGTGTTTCTGCTATTATTTTAGAAAAACTTCTCCAGACTTTAAATGAAGACAGAGGAGGCCCATGCAGAACAATTACAATGGATAATTTGTTTACAGGCTGCCACTAGAAGAGACATAATGCTTCCCTTTATCATCACTTGTCAGAGCAGTGACAGCCTGTAAACAGCCTGTCCATGCATTATTCTTTATTTGTCACTGCTTGTGCCAGCTCTTGCCCTAGCAGGTGCCTGGCATGTATCAAACTTATGATTCAGGGATTCATTTGATCAGCACTAGAAAGAAAAGTGTGATGTATTTTCTTTTCAATTACAAATTAGATATTTGCTCCCATATCTAATGGAAGGAGCCTTGGCTTCTTTATATGCAAAAGGTGCCATTTATAGCTTACTGTAGAATTTAAATACTGGCTTCTTTTTCATACCCAGTTCTGAAAGTGGAATTTATATAATACTACAGAATATAAATTAAACCATCCTACTTCCCTGTTCTATTGTCATGGCAAATCTGTTCAAACGGTTTCCTTTGGTAATGAATGGGCAGAATGTGCTGTCCTCTGAACATTTAAATGTCTTTTTATTACAGGTTGCTTTCTATTTTATGCACTGCATTATAATTTCTTTAAAATAATTTCTCTAGAATTAGTTTTGTGCTAACATTGATTCATGCATGTTTACTTGTCTGCTTGAGTTTGCTTAGATGTAAATGTATATGTGTAACATACAGGGTTTGTGTGTGAGATGCTGCTTCTGCAGATAGTATTAGCAATAAAATAGTTTGGATCTGTGAAAAAATGCAGTTGTCCTATTGGAAATAAAATATTTGGTGCTCTCGTCTGTGAGGGAAATTTATGAATTTCTGTGAAAAGGGAAAGTTTATTCTAGTAGGTTTGGCAAAAGACAAGATTTTTAAAATCTAAATTTGTTAGTAATCGCAAACAGTGATATTTTTTTAATCAAAAATGTGGTTCAAAATGAAATATATGTTTTTACTATTTATATTGATAGTAGAAAATACTACCATTTATTTAAAACTACTACTGTTCTACTGTCTCTGGTTGTTACTCTGTGTTTATTTTTGCTTTTAGAGATTGGTAAAATTTGAAACAAATTGTAGGACATTGTAGGACAAATTAAAGTATGTGATCACTTTTATAATGATTTAAGTTTAAAAAATTGTTAGTTATGGATCCAAAAGGGAATTTGTTTCCTTCACCTTAAGATATTTCATTCTCACAACCATATTGGACTTGGTCATTGAACTCAAATACTTCGTGATGTTTTTATAGTTATTTTAGTTATTGTGAATTTTTTTCCCAAATAAATACCCAAACCACCTTCTTGCTATATCTCAAAACTAAAGACACAGTAGGTATTCTTGGAGGCCTGTATTTGACTATGTCATGACTTACTGTTAGGATGTTACTAACATGTAGGTTTAGAAAATGTAGATCCCTTACGTCTCTCTAGTAATCCATATACTTTGGTTTGTATGTAGACCTGGTCTTTAAATGTCACTTGTCTAATTAAGCTCTGTAAAATTCACAAGTCATTACTTTTGTTTTCTTCATTACTACTTCCAGATATGTCTAAATGAGGATACATTTCGAATTCTGTGTAAACAAATGTGCAAATTTTATTTGTGTGTTTCTTCTTTTTTTTGACTTGTTCCTTAGCAGCTAGAAGAAAATAATAAAATCATTCAGTCAAGGGACTAATTGAATAGATGAAAATAATTTTGGGATATGTAATTCTGGCATCAAAAGATGTTTTAAAAAAAAAGATGTTTTTTTTAAAAAAAAAAAAATGGATGTTTTAATGCAGTTCTTCACAAATCAGGTGACATGCTGTCTGAAATGCATGAAGAGCTATCTGGGAGAGAGGGAGGAAGGTGGTACAGAGCTTTTGTTTGTTCCACAGAGTTTCAACCAAAGGGAAAAAAACCTAAAATTTGAGAGACCTTTTCTCTGAGTTTGCAAGGAATCTAAAGCAATGAAAGAACAGTAGGAATGACCATAGGTTTAATAGATTTCAAGCTCCAATACAACTAATGACAATCAAATCATATTATTCAACTCTATTGTTATTTAGCAATTGATATAAGAACAGAAAAGAATGTATCATAATTTGATAGTTTACATCGTCTCTCCCTGAAGTGTTTTCCTGAGGCGATAGGCACTCAGCCTTCAGAATTTGCTCACTTAAAGATGTGGAAGGAATGAAATTAATTCCTTTGTATGAGACTGAATTTCAGTGAATTAATTTTGCTCGAGAGAAGTGTTAATGATCAGAATGCATGAAAAGGGTGTGTTTGCAGGAGTTCATTGAAGCAGCAGTGGTGGCTATATTCAAGCTGTCTGCTGTAAGGAGACCATTTTGACACCCAACTAGTGAAGGCCCAACTCACGTGTGCTTACAGGCACCAGGGAGCATACCAACACCACAGACAAATTGGATTGTCCAAGTAAGGCTCCTGCTTCTCTCCATCAGAGTATTTAGGTGCTTTCTTGGTAGCTGCCTTCACTTAAAAAGAGGGGAACTGCCAAAAAACAGGGAAGAGTAAAGCAATTGTGTCTGGCACATAATGAAACTCAGAGGAATGTAGTAGCTGGTCAACTCCTCTGATCACGTAGAATCTCATCAGTGAAACCATCTGCGAGGGTAGGCTGGTGATAATGGGGGATTTGTGCTATAGCCAAGGCATTTAGTGGCTGCTGCTTCCAGAGTTAGAGAGGTATGTTCTGGCTGAGCAACCCAGCTCTTTTTTAGTGCTTGTCTGAACAATGTGCAGCAATGTGGACTTGCTCTTGGTGCTGAGTCCCTGTGCACTATTCAGTGCAAACAAACTGAAGACTTGTGGATGGAAGAGGAGAAGGGTTAGGTGACCTTCAAGAACTGCAGGAAATTTCTGGTGTCTGAGGACTAACAGAACCTATGCTACCTAACTGATTAGATTTGATTTACTTTGGAAATATATAATGACCTGTCACTTTGGAGCTTTTTCATTTTTCGTGGCTATTAGATGATACAATTTACAATATAGAAAAAAATCCAGACTGACAGCCCTAACAGACTTTCTTATATTACCTGCAAGGTCTTTGTTATCTTTGTTTTTAAGGTCTATTTCCCTTCTTCTATATTTCTGCGCTATGGGAATAGTCTCAATGGAGCTCATAAAAACAGAAAAACAGTTCAATAAATATACACTTTAAACAGTTTTGCCTGTGGGCACAAAATGATCCAGGACTTGAATAAGCCTCAGTTCAGTCACAAAACTGAATTGCAGCTGGTAGCTAAAATGCGTCAGAGTAGCACACCAGCCTTGTCCTGTGAACATGAGTCGTCATGGAAAACCCAGCATTCAAGGCACAGAACATCTCTTGACACTGTTACTGTTGGGATTTTATTGAGTATGTAAATAGTGAAATGGGATTGAAAAAGGGATAATTATTTCCTTCTTATTTAGGAATTTAAATGTGTATTCTACAGTCAGCCACAGAGCAAAAGACAAAAACTTTCTATATTTATCTGAATGTGGTTTGTTCTTTTTTTTTGTCTCAGACTTGGCTTTCCTCATAGACTTAATACTTCTCCCAGGCAATACAATGAGCACAAACCTCTCCCTTGACTCAGGATGCCTCAAGAGTGTTGAGTTTCTCCTCCCAGAGGCTCCAACCTGTTCTGTAATTCTTGCAGTGGGATGTTCCCAGTCCCTCTTCTGTGCCAGTGTGCATCAGGATTCCTCAGTATAGAGGACCATCCCATGTAGTAGTCTTCCACTAAGTACACGCCAGTGTTCTGCTTCTTCCAAATCTGCAGGTAGCTTTGAAAAGTTGTATGTGTTTGTCAGCTAGGAAAAAAACAAGATGAAAATAAACATGTCGAGGGCGCTCTATATCATTGGAGTTTAATTTTATTTTTGCACAAGATCCTGTATTGTCTGTGCTGTGACTTGTTTCCTCATTGCCTTAAATTTATATGTCACCATTATATACTCCAGGATACTGCTAAATGGAAATCCTTTTGCCTAGTCCACAGCAAACTTCTTGCAATTTGTAATGATGTAAGAACAGGATAAGGCCTGTGTTGTCCATAAATTTCCAAATAATTAGTAGCTGATATCAGAAACAAGCATAACCTGACAAAGCCATTTCCATGAGACCTAGCTTGCTATCCTTAGCATCACTAAAGGTAGCTTGTCAACATTTTCAATTATTAGAGACTAAGCTTTTCTCTCCCTTTTCCTCTGATGAATGAAATTACCATACTTTTCCAAAGTAACGAGTGGCAAGCTGAGGTGTTATAGCAAAGACAAAAGATCAGGACTTGTGTTTTAGATATGTTTAGGAAGAGGCAAAACTGTAGGGTGTTTTTTGTTGTTGGGTTTTTTTACGATTCTTAGTGTGCATTTCTTGTCAGAAGAAAAAATATTCCCAAAGATGGTGTTTAGCGATACAAACAGAACCAGATTTTGCAGATCAGAGAACCTATCAACTACTCTACATTTCAGCCTAATTTTATTAGGAAGTCAGCTGTCTGTGTGCTTCATGCTGGTATCTAACTATTAAGATCTTCCTTCATGTCTGTTTCCCTTCCCATTACAAAAACAATCCCACTGTGCTAGTTTTATTTTTTAAATTTATTTCAATGCATAGTTCTTCACAATAAGTCGATATAGGGAACTGACTTGGAAAGGTCACTGTTTAAAAAATGACATGCCAGAATGTGTATATGGCCCTGGGCTGCAGGAGCCAGGGAATGGATGAATATCCTGCAGCTGTTTTGGGCATTATATTGTGGATGGCAGGTTGCCAGCAACAACTGCAGCAGAGTGTCAGTGTCTTTGTGTGATAAAAGAGAGAATTTTTGCACTTTCTGAACCATCTCAGGAGGATTTGTGGCAGAGTTTGGAGGACTTGAAGTGACTAGAGATGGAAGTAGATAAGCAGCTTGCAGGTTGTACACCAACCTGTTCTTCTGTTGGCTCCTCCAGGCCTGGCACCGCTGACGCTTTTTTGCCCTTCTTTGTAGAACATTTGAAAGAGAAGCTGGAGGAGTACATGGTCCGCTTTGCCAAGGTGAGGATTGTGCGCACCAAGAAACGAGAAGGGCTCATTCGGACCAGGCTGCTGGGAGCCTCGCTTGCCAGAGGAGAGGTCCTGACATTTCTGGATTCCCACTGCGAAGTTAACGTGAACTGGCTGCCCCCCTTGCTTAGTAAGTGCATTAGCATTCATCAGACGTTAAAATCAGAACATACAACCAATAACTGAAGCTGTGTCCCACAGTAAGTTAGACATCAAAGTGTTCGGAGTTCTGCTGAAGTTCTGATCTGTCTGATGTGTCAGTTGTGAGAGAGAACTCCAAGAAATGTGAGCAGCTGCATTTTGTTTCTTGAGATTAAAGAATTTGTAAAATCTTGCAGTAATGCTTCAGCTTATAATAGTTACAATTTATTGTATTATTGCTACTACTAAATACATTGCTTTATCTAGTATAATATTATGTCCTTACTATACACCTGAAGTGGTTTGTTATGCAGGTGTTGTACTCCTTCCTAGTTTTTCACATTGCATTAGAACAGTTTTTGCTGTAAATATAACCAAGGCCTCAGTGTTAAATCCAATAGCAATAGCATTCACAATGGGAAGCTCAGAAAGAATGATTTGCTATTGACTGTTTTGCTGGATTCCAGCTGCAGCCAGAAAAGCTCCATTAGTTAAAGGAATGGAAAGAATAAATTGTTGTAGTCTAGGATTTCACTTCTGGAAACAATGTTCTCTTTTCTACACACCATATATACTTGCAAAGTATATATGCTTTGCAAAGTGAGTGCTTTTTGCTACCATAACCAAAGAAAATTTCTGAGTTGCCTAAAAAAGAAATTTGTATTCATTAAAAAAGTCTGCTGTAAGTACACAGAAGGTTATGGTTTTGTTAATTAATGGTTATTGTTCCTTGAATTCTGATGTTAGGACTCTTGGGCCATACAGTAAGCTGATAAAGCATTTGCAGCAACATGTGCATTCTTCTAATGAGCTATCAGTAGAGACCAAGAAAAATACTATTAACTAGTTGCTCTTCAGATCAGCAATAAGATAATGCACAAAAATCCAAGTTTTTATCCTTCTTAGCTTCCATACCAAGTCATGCATACAGTTGTTCCCCTTGTTATCCCCTTGCCATCAATCACATCTGCATTTTTAAAAATAACCTCTGTGTCTTCATGTAAAGCAGAAATGTCATAAAGGAACAGAGAGAAATCCAAGTTGAGGCCAGTTCCCCTTGTTCTGTCACTAGGAAAAGAGACTGACCCCCACCTCCCTACCACCTGCTTTCAGGCTGTTGTAAAGAGGGATAAGGTCTTCCATGAGCCTCTTTTTCTCCAGGGTAAAAACCTCAGGTCCCTCAGTTCCTCCTTATAGGACTTGTACTCGAGACCCTTCACCAGCTCTGTTGCCCTTGTGTGGACTCACTCCAGCCCCTCAATGTCCTTCCTGTATTGAGGGGCCCAGAACTGGACACACAATTTGATGTGCAGCCTCACAAGTGCAAAGTACAGAGTGACAATCCCTGCCCAGGTTGTGCTGACTGCACTATTTCTGACACAGACCAGGATGTCATTGGCTTCCTTTGCCATCTGGGCACAGCTGGCTTGTGTTCAGCCACTGCCAACCAGCATCCCAGTCCCTTTTCCTCTGGGCAGCTTCCGAGATGTGCATCTTTAGGCCTGTAGCGCTGCATGGGGTTGTTATAACCCAAGGGCCTCAGTTCTTGATCCAGCCTGTCCAGATCCGTCTGCAGAACCTTCCTGCCCTCCAGCAGATTGACACTCCCATCCAACTTGGTGTCATCTGCAACCTGACTGAGGGTGCACTTGATCCCCTCATCTAGGTCATCAATAAAGATGTTAAAAAGGACTGGCCCAGTATTGATTCCCTGGGGAACAACACTTCCAATCTTCCACCAACTGGATTTAACTTCATTCACCACGACTCTCTGGGTTGGCCATCCAGCCACTTTTTTATCCAGTCAAGTGTGCACCTTTCTAAGCTGCCTGCTTCTCCAGGGGAGTGCTGTGAGAAACAGTATCAAAGGCTTTATTGAACTCCAGGTAGACAATATCCACAGCCTTTTCCCATATCCACTAGGAGGTTACCTGCTGAAGATCATGTTAGTCAGGCAGGACCAGACTTACATAAATTCATCCTGGCTGGGCTTGATCCCCTAGCCTATGTGATGTTCCATGAGAAAATCTGTTCCATACATTTAGCTAGACTTCACCCTGTAAAAACCAAAAATTAAATAGATTGGCATCAAAGGATTCATAATTGCAGCCAGGTTGCAGTTGGGTATTGAACCCTCAGCCTCAAAACAAAAACTGGAAAGATGAGAGCGACTGCATCAGTGCCCCTCAATTCTCAAGAGGAGTGAAATCTTTCTTATTCAATATGTAGTAGAATACCTGTAGATAACCAACCAGCCAGAGGACCTAGAAATGAGTGTTGAGGAATAGTGAAGCCCAGAATCAAATCTGTTTTATTTTGGAAAAAAAAAAAAAAGTAGAGCATTACATAAAGGACAAATAGAAAATAAATACACATCTAGTATATTTTCCCTGTGCCCTTTTTTTCTAAAGGAATGAGAGAATTTTCTTACAAACTTGAGATGGCATATATTTACTATACTGAAATCAGATGACACCTGGCTGGTAATAATAGTGAAGTTAAATCAAATGTTTATCTGAAGTTACATTTTGTGATTCACTCAGCACTGCATGTGACTGAAAGTCATTCAGGAAAACCACAACAGAGGACGTGTTGAGTGTTTATTGCTTTGAAGCTGCCCTGTTTTAGCTCTGATTGCATCTGGTGTGTGTAGTGAAAAATCCTCAACAAGTACATGGCTCAGCCCTTGTCTGGACTGGCAGTCTTTGCTGAGAGGAGCAGTGGCTTCCACTGTTCTAAACCAGGTTTTGTTACAAATGATGAAAGTTAGAGGCTGGGGAGGTGGGGTGAGGAACCAAGAACAAGCACTTAAAGATGGTTCTCAGAGCTATTTAAGTATCTAACTTACATTTTCAGAATTAACTATCAGCTTTTAGGCCAAAGAAAGACTGAGTTATTTCAGTGCTTTTAGGGTATCTAAATCGCTTTGTGGAGCTGAGCCGCAGTTGTTTCCAGTTACAATCTTTTGCTTTGTTTTCTTAAAAATGGGGGTAAAATGTCTTGATTTTCTTTAAGCTTTATTTAGTTTATTTCTTTGCTTAAATGAGCTCTTAAGCTTAAGTAAGACATTCTGAGAAACTAGAGTTTTGACTGATGCTTGCTGAGTAGGCAGCTGTAGTGATGTAAAAAGGTTGGCAAACAGCTGTTTGTTGTCACTCCTCAGCAGAAGGAAAGATGTGGCTTGGACTCCAGCAGCTGACAGTTCAGTGCAGTGTGAAGTCACAGTTATTGCAGGTAAGAAACTGAGTGGCAAACCAGAAAGGTGCAGACACATATTTCCTTCTGCTGATGTTGCTGCAGGAGCAGTAAGAGGAGACACAGACAGTAGATCAGTAGTGGCATAGTCTACCAGAAGTAGGTTTGTTAAAACAGATTCCTTTCCTGATGAAGAATTAAAAATATATCATGTTTGGATTATGCTTAGAAAAAAAAAGTTGTCAAAAGTTGTCAAAACACCTGCATGTTATTCATCTTCACAACATGTATACGATGTATTGCTTGACAGTGGAGAAACTGAGGGTACAAGTACTTATGGCAACTCAGAAAACAAGAGATAATTTGCTGAATCACTCAAATTTTGTCTGAATTACAATTAATTATAATTACCTGTAATTACATATTAAAGTACGACAATAAAAATATTTACGTTGAAAAATTCCCCAAAAAAGACTATTTGCAATTTGGCATTGTTACCTTATCCAGCCCAGTTTGAAACGTGCACTTGAAATTAAAAGGGTACCTGTTTCTCATAGAGATAAAGCCTGTATTTCTGAGATAGTGACTCATCCGTTATTTAAAACTTATATTTATTGCCATATATGCTTACTCTGCTTGATCCTAAAAGTGCTGAATTCAAATATGTATGTATATATTGGTTAAAATTTCTTGGGAGAAAGCTCTGAGCAATGTCCCCTCCTGTTCTCAGGCTTTCTCTGAAATCTTCAAGATTTTTGCATGTACGGCGATGCTTATCTGTTTGTTCTTCCCTTTAACTGAAGCCTGCATGCAGTGAAATAATGGATGGATATTTTCAGACCAGTAGGAATCTGTAAGGGGATGAGGAGTAAAGGCAATGCAAGAGAAACTGTAGAGTATTTCAGCTGGCTTTCAGTGTGGCATTAGGAGCAGGTGGAGGAAAGAGCAGTGGCTGATAAAGGCAGCAGCGTGTTTGGGTATCTAAGTCTGTGATACCAGCACACTTGTGAAATGTGTTAGTCCTACAGCTTTTTCTTTCTGTTTCCTAAATTCATACTGGGGCTACATTAAAGCTTAAGTAGTATGTGTGTAATATTAATTATTTTAAGCATACTGAAGGAAACATTGAGACTGAAAGTTTGGTCTTTTGGTGTGCACAACTACAAACATCCTGGTTTTATCAAAAAGCAAGATTTTCCTTTGGTTCCTTATCTCTAAAATATTTTGGAGGCTGGTAAGTAAGCTCTGCACAAACACACTAAGGCAGGTAAGCATCATCATACTTGCAGAATTCCTGAGAGAGTTGCAGAAATGAAGACTGGGATTGAGCTTGAGCATTGCTCAAAAAAATCTCCCCCTAGCTATCTCTACATGTGACTTGGAGACTTCAAATCCTTCAGTGCATTTAAAGATAGCAGCTATTAAAGATGAAGAGAAGGATGCTAAAGCATTAAGAGTCTGCCTTTGACCTGCTCCAGAAAAATCAATCCCATTTAGTTTCTCTACTCCAATCAATTTAGAAGGGGGGATCAGAGACAGATTGTTATAAGCCCTATAACTATTAGGAGGGCCATCACAGGAAAGAGATTATGTAAAAGTGACTTTATATAATGATCATAGATAACTCTATACAGTGGGCCAGTGAATGTAATTATGTTTGGCAATAGCAACAGTAATGCAGCCATTATCTCTGTGATGAGTTTCCTAGAATTTTGTGAGATCCTGTGCCTTAAATTTATTTCACTGTTAAAGAATAAGAATGTAAAAACCTGCTGAACTTCCAGTGACAGTAATTTCTCACTAGCAGCCTTGATCCCTGAATTGGACAGTGTTTCTAAACTTAAACTTTTGAGAATAGAGACTCAGATGTTTTGTGAAAATCATCTTTTTTTCTTAACTCCAGTCCCGCAGACGCATGGAAGCAGAATCTGTATTATTAATCTTTATACCAGTATTACCTGCCTTCCTATCTAAGTGTTCAATCTGCACTCAGCCCTTTGATTATTTTTAGGGTATTATCAAGCATCAGTGAAATTTAAACAGAAACAAAATTTTTAAAACCAGATTTTCCACATAGGCTCTAAAATGTCCTAAATAATATAAAGGATCTAAGCTGCCATTCAGAGAAAAAGCTTTATTATACTTGGAATTTTAAGATTTTAGGGGGTTTTTGAGGGTTCATACATAGTTTTTACTGTCCTTTCCTGTCAGAATGGCTATAAGTTTTTTTTGTACTTCCTTATTTAGAACCATGATTCTTCTGCTTAGTTCTTGATGTTGGCCTGTCTTCTTTACTTGTCTTTCTTTTCAGAGGAGCTCTATAGGATTAAGCAATAGGACTCACCAAAGCAGTCTCAGGCTCAGCTGAGCTAATGTTGAGCTAATGCTAGGGATGGGAATTTGATTTTGTATCACAGTTCTAATTTTTTTTTTTTTAAGCAAAACTAAACTCCATTCTTTAGAAAGCAGGTACAAATAATACTGTGGAGCTTTCTTTATTATTCAAAGATTGGTACAAAAAAAAGGACACAAGCTCTGTTTTTCTCTTTGTTTTGGAGTTTGCCTTTAATTTGGAGCATTTGATTTCAAAGCTGATGCATTCTACAGCCACAGGAACAGTGACTGAGTGGTTGCAAGGGCTGAAATTCACATTTAGGAATAAATCTCCCAGGGGCTTCCCAAACACACTTCCCACAGATGAGGGAGTATTTTTACCATTTTCTTGCTGGCTTGTTCCATAGCTGACAGACTGGGGACAGCTCAGAGTAGCAATGAGAGAGAGATGCAGGTGACTAGACTCCTGTGGGTCTCATGGGGATGTGCTTCCCTTTAAAGAACCGTAAATACTTCTAATCATTGCCCAACTGCATTAATTCTACTTTAAATAAAGGTTTGAAACAGATTTGAAAAATGAAATTATTATGGGGCCACAGGGCAGAAAGAAAACAATCTTCAAACATCAGAAACCTGTGGGATTCACTTTGCAGTAATATGATACATGACTTGACATGCCGTTTCCTATTTTCTACTTTCATTTTTCAGACCAGATTGCTCTTAACCACAAAACCATCGTGTGTCCTATGATCGATGTCATTGACCACAATCACTTTGGCTACGAGGCGCAGGCGGGGGATGCCATGAGAGGAGCTTTTGACTGGGAAATGTACTACAAACGAATCCCGATTCCTCCAGAGCTCCAGAGAGCTGATCCCAGCGACCCCTTTGAGTAAGTAGCGATAAAGGGGAGAGTGGGAACATGAAGAAGGGCAAGCAAAAAGTGTAACTGTAGCAGAATCTAAGCCCAGACATTTCCATATAGGCCACTTTCTGCTAATGAAAGGTAATAGAAGAAAACACCTGAAAACTAGCAAAAAGATCAAGGCAATGATTTGTAGAAATCACAAGCTGTGCATGGAAACACAACCCAGCTCAGTGACTGTACATAAGAGAGGCACATACTTGTAGTTGAGTATTGGCATCAGGCAAGAAGTGATTGCAATGACAGGTATTCTGTTTATTTCACAGAAACTTTATTTAATGTTTTATTTGCTGAAGATTGATGCAATATATGCACCAGCAGTTGAGTCCAAGTTACACCAGCAGATAGTTAGTTTATAACTGGTGATATGGTTGCTGTATATACAGTGCTGTAACTTAAACACACAGCTATTAAACCTGAACACTGTCAAGATGATTTGTAAATAGTTTTAGATAAGACAGCCTCTGACCCCAGTATTGTGGAGATAAACTCGTTCACAGAAATTATCTTCCTTCTTTTCACAAAGGTACATCCTTTTTCCTTATCTTTTCTTATAATTATTCTCATATAAGGATCAGCTTGGATTAATCCTTATCGAATGAGAAAGGACAGACAGACATGGTTCTAATGTGAGAAAGTCTCCAGGTCTCTCACACAAGCACATCCCAGCAGGGCTGCCAGTAGGGCAGGCTCTGATACTCGTTATCCCTGGCTGAACCTCCACGCTGTAGGTTATGGCAGTTTGAAACCTCATGATCTCCCCTTCCCAAAGCAAAACGTGGAAACAATAGCAACAGAAGAACTGGGTCTCTGACCCTAATATCCAGGGAATGACCTGCAGAGAGGAGTAGGTGACTGTGGCATTTGTGGGCTCATTTTCATTATTCTATTTGTTCCTTTTTCGCTTGTCTCCATCCAGGCCCTTCAGTCTTCATCTTGCATTAGTGTAAGTGCTGATGAAGTACTTTGCATCAGGTGCCAATGTGACCACTTGTCATTGATCGAGTGGGAGATCCAGGCAAGCCCTGCTTTAGCCTCAGATTTTTGGCAGCAGTTTAAATTTAGTATGGCCTACACCTAAAATCACTCCAGCCTGGAGGATCCTGTTCTAAGGATGGCAGACCAGGTTTATTATAAAATTAGCTATTTATTGAATAGATAGGCAACCACAGACAAAAGGTCATAAACAGAGTTACTTATTACACAGCATAAAACAAAGAGAACTAGTAGATTACATAAAACAGTGCACAATATCAAGATACCTATATTAAAGCTAGCAAAAAACTAGTATAGATTGGGAGTCAATGTAATTTACCACCAAAATAACGATAGTGTACAGAGTCCTTTCTCTCAGCTCCCAGGAGAGCTGGCATCCCAGCTTTGGGGACAAAGCCTCACACATTTCCAGGGAACATGCAGAAGATTTCTGCTTTGTGAAAGTTTGGTGTAGCTTTTATAGTTTGTAAAGTGAACTGTCAGTCAGAAATTCCAGCTTATCTTTCTAGATCTCGTTTCCACAGCAAGATATCTATTGACAGCTGGAAACATGGCGTCAAAAAAAAAGTCACTGCAAGACAAGCTGTCTTGATTGAGTTATTTCACCAGTTAGCAAGCTCTCATGAAGGGCAAGATGCCCTGAGTTCACCAGCTAACAAGACACAGATAAGCTCTTCTGAAGGGTGAGATGCCCTGCTACACCATTCCACAACATAGATGCAGCTAGTGCAATCACATAGCACTCCAGAGCTGCTAGATCTTCAATTGCTCTAAGTCTTCTTGGTACTCTGAGCCGTTGTAGTTTCTTGGCACTTAGTGAAAGTAACCTTTGTATAATTTGGTTCAGCATTCAAATTCTGTATAAGTAAAACTTCTCTATTGCCAGCGTAGCCACAGGGTTTTGGCAACAGTTTAAATTTGTTAGTTTAAACTGTTGCTTATCAGTTGTTTCACATTTGCTGTTTGTAGTATGCATCTTGTAGAATCTTGTTGCGAAGACAAGACTAAAGAGAAATCTCTCATAGGAAACTTCCTAGAAAGATGAGGGGTTTTGCAGTGCAGAATAGATACGGTGGCTTTGCATGAACTGCTGTTCCACTCAGCATGGCAGCAGCTGATACCCACCTTGCCCTGCCAGAGTGAGACACAGGCAGATAAATGGCTTCTCAAGGAACAACATGCAGCCTATAAATCTCCTGTAATCTCAGTAGTTGTCAGGTGGAAAGACCTCCCTGTTCTTACACAAATCAGTGAGAGTCTTCCTTTGTTTTCCCCATAACAGGATGCACATCAGAGCAATGCTGCTGGAATAGCAGCATTGCTCAAGGAACTTTCATTTCTGTCCCCACACATGCCAGCAGGACTGAAGGCTGGCTGAGCTAGGACAATATGCTTGCTTAAAAGTATCCTCTGCCTAAAATGGCAAATGAGAATAGATACGTTTTAAATAATCAGTATGAATTTTGCTTAGGGGAAAGATTATTTTCTAATTCAAAGTCAGTACTGCTTCTCTCCTATGGCCTTCTCTGCTGAGACCTCAAGTTTTTAATACCTTGCTTACAACAAATACTGTAAATGTTGCAAACCATTTTACATATCAGTAACTTAATTGACCAAGACAGCTTCTGTGAAATAAAAGATACAGAACAGTTTTCTTTTAGTTACATATGCACTAAAAGTAGAAATTGCTTCAGCCAGCACCATAATTATTATGCTACTATTTTGTAAGCAGTAGGGTTGGGTTTTTTTTAATTTAGGTTAAATATTTTACTGTTGGTACCGTAATAGTTTTGTTTCTTGCCAGCAGAGTCAGATCTGAGATGATCCCTAATGAACTGGAAAATTGCCAGCATTTTTAATAAAACACCAGCAAATAATGGATGCATGATCCAAAAAGTGTGCTGATGAGTTTTTCCCCTCACTTAAAATGCCAGCGCAGTATATGTGTGAAGCAGAAAAGGTCACATCAGCCTAAGAAGTAATGTACATAAAACCAGATCAAACTACAGAAGACCTAAGAGCAGTTGTTGTATTATCTGCATGGTACATTTGCTTTCCATCTACACACGATCAAAGTACTGCTGCAGCAGACACGAGCAGCGTGTTTGCAGCTGACACAACCAGCTGAAGTGTTGGCAGGTAGGCTCTTGGTATGACAGGAGCACGAGTCTTACTAAGCTCCAATGCTAGCTCAGCTAGTCTTCTGGAATTAATCTTTTCCCACATTTGAATTTTTTTTTTAATAGTGTTCCACTGTGGCCAGTTTTGACCAGGTGCTCTCCCATTAGACACCATCTATCTCAACATGGTCTTCCAGTTCAAAATCCCTCTTGTGAAGAAGAGACATTCTCATCCATTTGTGGTGTGAATGTAAATGTAGTCAGGATTTATTGTTCCTGTGCCTGCAGTGCCACTTGGGGCAGCATCTCCATCCTTTGCTGTGACAGAACTTGGAGCTTCACTGCGGCTCTCAGCTTTTTCAGATGTACACTCTCACCCATTCTCAGGGCCTCTGCAGTTGTTCACAACAAGTAGCTTTACACCACAATTTGGCTTGATGTTTATGACTTTAAGACCATAAAATGCTCTCAAAAGCTTCCAGTGTCAAATTCAGGTACAGATGATATACTAGCACCAACTGGGGAGTCATATGACAAATTTGTAACTGCACCTGGATCAGGCAGCATTCATGCACAAATTTTATCAGTTTGATTCACATATAGTTTGTCATTGGCCATGCCAAATTTCCCATAGGTTTCACTGAACCGAACTACAGCCATTAAAAATACATTTTCAGTCAAAGTTCCCATGTGAATTATTGGATATTTTTCTCTGCTCACTGTAGCGTATAGGAAAGCTTAACAACTATTCCATAAATGGATCTCATGTCGCTTTTAAGATTAGCGATTTTTTGAAATATCTGTGTGACTATTTTTCAGGACATATTGACTCCTTAAAGGCATGGAAGCTGGACTTCTCCTCTAATAAGGTTGCCTCCTCATCCAGACATTAAGTCTGTGAACTTCTTGATTTCCCTTTCTCGTGTGCCACAGAAACGAGAGGTTTTACATTGCATTCAACTGATCTGTCCCAGCTGCAGATCATCATAGCAATTGTAGTGATTTTTGTCTTGCAATTTGTATGCAACTACCTGAACGTACTCTGAAGCTTCATGCTGTTTTCCTCTGTACATCTGGGGTTGTGCAAGCAACTCAAATTGCATGGTGGGAAATTGTCAGACAATTGTGGAATCGTGATCATGTCATGATGATGCTTCTGTCTTGATCATTCAGCCAAACTGAAGATCACTTGGAACGTTTTATTGTAGTCTATAAACAGGAAGGACCAGAGATGTTTATCTGCTTTGTGGCTTATCCTCTCCTGCTGGTTCATTCCTCTGTCACAGCAAAGGTTTGAGAGCTTGCCCTTACAGGACACATTGGTTTGGGACACAAGAGCATGCTCCCCTGTGTCTCTTCCTTTCCATGATGCAGGCACTCTGGTCTCCAGCAGAGTTTGCCTAACCCAAGCAATTGCCACTTAAACTAATGGGATAACCTTGTTACTATAATGGACTGAGATATACAGCATGTCAGTTAATATGATTTAATAGCCTCTCTGAGCTAAAAGCTCTGTGGAAGTTCAGCGTGGAGGTTTGATATGTTCAGGCCTGCTGGGCATGACTGCTCTTTATTTCCTGGCAGCACTTACATTGTATCAATTCATGGTATCACATGCCTGATCTGAAAACTGGCATCACTTTCATGCCAGCTGCAACATACTTTTAACCAGACAAGAAAATATCAGTCAAAAAACTATTTGGAAGGGACTGCAGAGCTCCTTGGAGCAGTTTTATGGCGGTGTAACTTTATGATGCAGAAAGGAGAGAAAGGTGCAGGAGAGACCTAACAACATTGCTATTGAATTGCAAACCAAGATGGAAAATTTAACCAATGCTATCTAACCTGTGCTATTTACTGGATACCAAGAGTCCTAGCACCTATCTGAGGAAGTTAGAAGTGTTTTGGTGTGTGGCCACTCCCTACTCTCCAAGAGTTCTTTGCCTTCCAGTGTAGAGCTGTGACCTCCAGACCTCCCTGAAGGGGGACAAAGCTGAAGAGTCATGTAACTCTAGCAAAGGACTAGGACAGTGGTTTTGCAAACACTGGGCTATTCAAGCAAGTAGAAACAACTTTGGAATATCTGACATTTTAGTTCCTATACTCAGTTTCATATTTATAATATAGAAATAGAATCACTCCACCATCACAAGGCTCTCACAGTAATAGGAGCCACTTATATTTAATGGATGTACTTTTGTGTAAAATTTTGGACATGCTCAAGGCATAAAATTGGGTGATCAGTGCATTTTTCCTTTCCCTTGCATCACAGGCTCTCAACCTTGAATGTAATTTATGACCCTAATGTAGCTAGGTGTGTGTAAAGATTGGAAGGTTACTTGACATTTTCTGTTGAATTGCGTACCTAAAATCACATTATTATTTTGCAAACTGTCATCCAGATGCTCTTTTTTTTTGAATTTGATATACTTTTAGAAATACTCTTTTTCTGCAGCTCCTTACTTTCAGTATTTAAATACATACTTTTTACAACATGTTCGTGCAAAGAAAGTCTTTGCTAAGACTACATTTCAAATCTGACAAGTACTTTTCCAATTTTATTATCGTTTTCTGAAGTTCAGAAAGTGCTTTGGACAATGATTTCTGTTCTACAGCTCCCAGAGCTTTACAGCCTATGTCTTTTATGGCTGATTTCTGCCTATAAACATATTCATAAAACCTCTCACAACCAGAAACAATCATCTATTTTTTTAAAGCCTGAGCATAATCTACTGGTTTGAACTGTGCAGCAGGAATGTTTTATATAAAGGAATTATTCTACAGTGAAGCAATCTCCAACCAGTGCTAGTTTGTGTAAGTTACGGTCTTGATTTATTGTTTTGACAAGCTATGGTCTGTAAAAGACTGCTAGTGGAGATAACAATAGTGGTTATAAAAATAGCTTTTACAGACTGTCATCTACCCGTGGCCCTTTGAAATCTCAGAATTTTTTTTCAATGAGAGATACCGACACTAACACAGAATTTGTGGGTATGCTATGCTCATATTGAGTCATTTTCTCTTGCCTTTGGTAGGATTTCAGTGTAGAGGTACTGTACAACCAGTACATTTTCTCTGAGGACCAGTACAGAGGAGAGAACTCTAAGAAAGTGTAACCTGTCAAAATGAAAAAAAAAATCAAGAATAAAATACTGCTGCTGGTTTAATTTTAATTTTCAGTCAAGGAAATCAATCACTATTAAAGTTTTTCATGCTAGTTGAATTGGGTAGATTCAGATGTGATACACAACCTTTCACTGAAATGGTCATTGTGGCTCATGCCAGCCAAGACAAAAGAGTACTCATTTTGTTCCTAATGCCTAAACTCATATTTCCAATTTTCTTTAATACTTTGGGCATCATATTTAGCATAAAAATGTAAACGCCTTGAGAATAATGCTACTAGAGCTGTTAGCCTGCTACTTCACACAAGTATCAACTTCGGAGCTTGACAGTCTATATGCCCATATGCTGGGGCAGATTCATAGAATGGGTCATGAATACTACCAGTAATTAGAAAATTAAGTAGCTTCTGGGCATGATTTTAATACAACTTTACATGAAAAAGACTAGGATGGTGGCCAAGAAGAAGACAGAGCTATGTTGCTCAGTGCATACAGGTGAGCTATTTAAAACTATCACCATACTGTTCACACAGATGGCTTCACTTTCAAAATTATAAAATCATGTCTGAACAGTTCTCCATAAAGAAAAATAAGTCACCTTTTTAAAGCAATTCTTTCTATTCTTATTTATGTGTTTAAAGCCATTTTCTCTAGAACTTTCATGCAGAATTTGGTGACACCTATTGATTCTAAGAAAGAGAAAACCAACACCCCTCTCTAACATTTTACAGTGTTTATCAGCATAAATTTGGGAGCAACCTCTGCATCCACTTAGTTGTGGTTTATTTAAAGAATGGTCTGCTCTGTCTAAAACCTCAATCTAGTGCTGCAGTTGCTTCCAACAGAAGAAAGCACAAAGGCTGAACCAATTAATTTTATGGGATCGCTCTGTGCCAAACTGCTTTCAAATGTGGAGGTTTGATGGAGGTTCCATACATGTTCACTGGCCCAGGTTTATTAATACTTCTTAGCATCTGTCCAGGGTGGGATGTGTGTGTCATTTACCCCTTGTTCTGTGAGGTCTGCAGGAGCTCCACAGTATCACAGCGCTTTCCTGCAATGCCCATGGTTCTTCTTTCAGAGGCAGTGATCAACTAAGCATGACATAGAAGCATCTTCACTTGCCAATATATACCTTCTGATTTTTTTTTTTGACTCTGCATGCAATAATTCTGCCTGTCCAGCTATCTTGGTGTAGCCCTGAGGTAATGAGATATTTCTGGCTTCCACTCTGAAAAAATTAGGCTGTCAATGCAATGTGTGCTGGAAGCATGAAAAAAGAGGAGATGGGAAAGAAATTTGTATATAGCCAGTGTTTCAGTGCTATTCTTACAATATCCAATCAGAAATTTTCCTGCCACAGCTTTAACCCCTTCTAATTTTTAATCACACTGCACAGTGGGAGCAGAGCTTTTAAGTACTTGAGAACTCATGTCAGATAAGTTCATTGTTCATTTTCATGTAAATTATATTATTTCCTTAAGCCTCTCTTAATAAATAATGTTTTCTAGATCTCTGATGATTATCTTTGCTCCTCTGCACACTGTTTCCATCCTGAGAGCATACAGCACCAGCCAACATCTTACCATTGCCTAGTGGAATAGCTGGGTGACTTTGCCTCTCTCAGACACTATGTTCCTGTTTACATTTCCTTGACAGTGTTGATTCATGCCAAGCTTGTGCTCTGGTAACCTCCACATCATTTTCTGCAGAACTGGTATCTAGCCAAGTATTCATCATCCTCCTCTTGTAATTCAGATTTTACACGTGTAAAGGCAAGGCATTTATATTCATATCTGTTTCAAGTGCCATGTCCAAAGGAGTGATCTGTCTTCATTATCTATAGATCAGTGTGATATTTTGTATCTGCACATTTGGAAATTTTTTTTTTTTTTTCCTTTCTTTACTTCACTTTTACAATTTGGTAAGATTTTTAAATTCTGCTGAACCCTCCAGTTGTTTACAGCCTATTACAATGTTACTTGAGTTTTACTTGATGTTTGTGCAAATGGCGAGTTCTGTTCTAAATCCTGATTATAATAATGTCTGTTTGGTCCATGCCAGAAATCGAGACATGCAGAGTCCCTGGCTTTCCAACAATCCATTTTCTCAGCCAGAAATGCAGTGTGTTCCACACTGTGGCCCTTGAAAATTTGTCAGCTTCCTGCTAAGCAAACCTTTATAAAATGGTACCAAACAATTCCTTCACATCCTGTAGATGGTGTCTGATTTACAGCACAATAGCAGCTTGCTCTTTAGGTCCATTTCCAGCCTTGAGATGAAGGCTAGGATGCCATGGACACATGTTCCAATCTGATTCATTTATGCACAAAGCCCTCCACTCCATGGAGCTGCTGAATTGCACCTTGGAGATTTTAATAGAACATTCAACTGAATCAGATACAGGACAATATCTGCAGATGATCTCATGACAATTTCCATTTTGATTTTGGATTGTAGGGTATCAGCAGGTTTTGCATCTGTGACATTAATTATGTAATGTTCCATATTCTTTCAGTTTTTAACCCTGGCAGTTTATCTGTGAATCAGGTTATTTATCTCAGACTTGAGTGAGAAAAGAAAAGTGAAAACATATTTTGTTTACAGTCTTAGGAGAGTTCAGTATAGGTAATGACCTGATGAGTACCTTATTCTGAATTATCCCCAGACAAACTAGCATCTGTTTCATTCTCATGTAAGTAACCAAAATATCATTATTCTACCTGGAAGACAAGTTTTTGTCAAGAGGCAAAGGTAAATGCCTCCTCCAACCTGTGAAGTGAAAATTATGATAAACACTCTGAAATATGCTGTGTTAGTTTATTTATAAAATGCTATGCATGTCTCTTGATAGACCAGGAAAAAATGAGACTCAAAAGAGTTGACATCAGTTCTTTGATAAACTGCCAATACAGTATCCTTTGTCAGGGAACAAGATTCTTGTATAAGCTTTACTCATTTCAAAATGTACCTCTTTTGCTTGTGAGAAAACAGCACAGAAATATCTCTTCACGTGAATTATTTGGAAAATCAACCCCTGTGTTGTTTTCTCTTTTTAAGATGGTGCATCAGTGTTATTTTCAGTGCTGGAGAGGCACTGTAGGCATGAAATTACAGAAGTCCATTTGCCCCCTACAGAGAATGAGATGCCTGCAAGGAGAGAGGAGATTCCATGCCCTCCACTCTCCTTGTGGAGAAAGTTTAGCTGATGCTGCAGAACTTCCCTGGCTTTTTCATGCTAGGGCAAATAGCCACTCTATTTTCCCATGAGTGCAAATGATGTGTGGACATGCAGTGAACTGGGAGTGGAGAGACGGTGATAAGTCAGGAAGAGCACAGTGGGAGAACAGTAACAATAATTTTCCTTTTCAAAGCACTGCAAGCATGCAAAGGACCTCTCAAAATATCCAGGGAAAAGGTAAACAGCAGGGAAGAAAGTAGTTTTCAGACCACTGCCTGGGGAGCACAGGGCAGTGGTTTTGAAGAGACTCCCAGAGGACCCTGAAGGAGAGCAAACCCTGAGCTCTCAGTCCACGGGAAATGTTGAGAGTCCCCAGCTCTTTCCTTTGCAGAAGGTTTTAATGCCTAGCTTGTCATTTAGTGATTTCTTTTTTTTTTGACAGAATGACAGTTTAAACAGCCAAACTGTTCAAAGCACAGTCTTTGTTCCTGGCTTGTTCAAAGGGCATTCAGGGAAGACAAAGAGTCCTTTGTCAGTCGTCTATATGTAATTAGTCAATACGGCTTAATTGTATGGGCCCTGTTATTTCCAGGGGTGTTTTCATTTGACCTTAAACCAAACAGCATAACCAAAACAAAGAAATTATTGTAAACATTGAATACAAACTACATTGCCTTAATTTTTACACTTAGCTTCCTGGATTTGCTTTCATTTCCATTTCTGCTACATAGGGATATTATTATTTTATATAAGAGTGATGTTAAGAGATGTGATTCTGTTTTCTGTAAATCACAAGGTATTATTGCTATTGCAACCAATTACCAGTATGACTTCCTATAATGGTAAGTTAATAGATAAATAAATTTTTAATGCCAAGACAGAGTATTGTGACTGTCTTAATGGAAGTAGTAATACTTTAAAAACATTTGTATATGTACCAGAAGGTAATAACATGCTCATAAATTTCTGTAGGCGTGAAAGGACTCAAAAGTTATCAAAATGTGAGTACTGGAATGTCTGAAGACTATGTTTTTTCTATACTGCCATGTTTTTTTTAATGTGGTATAACAGGATAGTGATCAAGTTTATAAAAATACTTAAATTTACATATTTGTGCATTAAAAATTATTTTTGCCTTATTACTTTCATTAATAGTGTGTTGGAAATGAAAGTTTTGTAAGCTCTGCAGGCACAGCTGGCCCTAGGCTGTAAGACAAGAAAGGCTGATAGACGGGCTGTAACTGCAGACAGATTTCATCTGTCTCATTTAATACTTATTAAGAAATCTAACCTCGGTTAAGTTGTATTATACAAACCTTCAATTGTATTAAGGACTGCCAAATAGTTGTTTTCTGCTTTTTCTGGACTTACATCTCCACCTACTGGCTGATACAACAAAGTCCCTTTAAAATATTAGTTTAAATGAAATCAAAGTAGTGGTTTTGCCTGTAAAAGCTTTTCTTATTCATTTACAGACACATTTTTCAGGTGAGATTTGTTCAAAGTTGCTTGGCCACTTATAATATATGAACTCTATAATGAAGCTACTGATTTTAAACTCCTTGACCCATGTGTATTAGCTTCAGTCTTAATAATGAAAATATGACAGAATTTTTAAATCAGAAAAAAAATCTATCTGTCTTTCAGTGGGAATGCATGAGTACATCCAATAGCCAAGTACACAATACACTTATACAAAGTTACTCCTATGTAACTCAATAAAGATTAATAGCATAAGAAAAATTATAGCAGTAGAGAAATAATTTTTAAAAAGAAAAACAGAAAAATGTCATGTAGCAGAGCACTCAGATGACCCATCGGGTGATTATCAGTATTATTGCTGCATCCAGAAGGGAAAAAAAAGGCAAAAGAAAAAAAATGGTAATTGTCAGTTTAGAGTTTAGCAAAAAGAACAGGTTGAAATTTGATAACAAAAACTTCAAAGTCAAAGTGGACTGACAGTGAGAATTTCTTTCAGAACAGTGTCACCCGTTGGTAACAGTAGAGGAAGAGAACAGTTATTTGTAGAAGCTGATGATCAGAGATAACAATGACTCTCCACTATGATAACAGCTGTGAAAAGGACAAATGCAATCCTGGAACTTATTTTGCCTCTAGCCTTTGGCCCTGATTACAGAATATTTCCAAATCCCAGCTGACCCTACTCCTTTTCCTCACAAGTCAGGATATCTCCTCACACCCTCAGGTGGGTTCTGTCTGTTCTTCTCTTGTCTTTGAGACATTATAACTTCACCCACGTTTCTGGAGGGAGAAGGTGAGAACATTAAAAAAACCGCAAAATTAGAGCACAGGATGCTCTTTCATACCTTAGTCATCTCCAAAGATTTTGCTTTCTCATTCTTTTTATGATGGGGCATTCACCTGTGAGAGCTGATCTCCTGTCCTGTCTACCACCACTTCAAAACCTTTTGACTGGCATTTCTCCTTAATTTCTGTTAAATTGGCAAGTTTCTGGCTTCAGAAAGCTTCCTTCTAAAAATACATTGATAAAATCTTAACTATTATGAGGAACCTTAAGTACACAATCTGCCTAGTGGTCATATAAAGAATAAATCCAGTACCGTGCATGGTGAAAGTAGAAATCTGCTGCTTGGGCTGAGTGATAGTAACTCACACACACTCCATTAATTTTATGGAGATCAGTTTAGATCTTGATACCAGATCAGGTGCATCTATAAAAAAGTCATATGAGCCACTTAGAATTAAATATCTTTTTCTGCAGAAGTTTGTGTTAAGCAGTGCTAGAATTCATATGCTAAATTATGTAGGTTTCTTTTCAATTTTTTTTTTCTCTGAGCAATTTCTTCAAATACTTATAATAATAACTCAAAATAAGAGCATGTCCTGAATGTAAAAGTAGCTGTTTCCCAGCTGGAACAGAAATATTCCAAAAATGTGGAAGATAACTGAAAGAGAATTGAAAAGTACTTTGCTTTGTATCTGTAAGCAATAGGCGCCAGCAGAAACCTTGAGACAATCTCTGTTGATTTTTGAATGCTTTCATTTGACTAAAATGGAAGAATTAATTATGAAACTTAAATGAATTTTTGAGTTTCTGTATGTTTCTACATGACATTCCAGACATAAAAAGTCAATAAATACCCCAAAAGAAGGGGTAAAAGCAGAAAGATGTGGAGTTCAACCCATAAAACAGGAACATCAGCAGGACTGGAGGGCTTCCTGCAGCTTGACAGCAGCAGAGATGATACCTCAGTTCTGTGAAAATACTGGTCATTCTGGAAATTAATTGAACACACCTAAGCAGTCAGGCTGTTTAAAAATATTTGATCTGTCAGATGATTCCTGGTCTGTTGCTAAAGACAACTCACATCCTGTTTCAGTCTTTACTTCCTTGGCCTTTTCCAGCCTCTTTTCATAAAAGATGAGCTCCATGTTCCTCTGGTGGTTCTGGCACAGCTCTAAGTTTATTTTCACATCTCCATTTTGAAAAGTGCAGGCCAGATTTGTATGCATCATACTGCATGCAGTCCTCAGCACTTGAACTGTATCTGCTGGAAAGATCTTTACTAATAGATCTTAAAGTTGTGTTTGACCTTTCCAGAGCTTATCTGTTGCTTGTTTCTTCCATCCCTGAGCGATCCGACCTTGCATATCTCAGATACCTGGGGCAGCTATTCTTGCAAATGTTCCATTGATCCAATTGTTGCTCTGACGAAGTAAAAGACTCAAGGTGTATGGAAGAGCAGCAAGATGAGATGTACTTGAAAGATTCCCTGAGAACTTTGATGTCACTTTTCCAATACTTGAATCCATTTTCATTCAATAAGCATTGTCCTTTTTTTTCACTTTCACTTCTAATGAAGCGTGAAGTGAAGATAGCTTTTTCTTTTCCTTTCTTATTTGCAACAGCATCATTGATACTAGTAGCTTAGCACTAGGAATAGTTATTACAAAGCTAGATGCAGAAGTTAAAAGTATTTTGGATAGATCCTATGTGTTGGGAAGAGAAGTGTTTTGAGTTATTTGGTCTATCCCAATATAACTAACACTTAACATCTCTACATTTAAACTGCAGTTTGTCTGGGGGAGAGGTAGTCCATGTGAATCTTAGTTAAAACCTATTTTGAGCTTCTTGGTGTCATCACCTTACCTTAACAGAGATTCTCTTTTATTAAAAAGCTGATATAAATGCACCAATTTTTTTTTTTTGGGGGGGGGCGGGGGTGAATTTAATTGTTGTATTGTGATTTACATGTGTAATAGCATGAAAAAAACTCTACATTTTAAGGGAAGACTATAGAAGTTGATAATTCTGAAATTTCTGAAGCCCACAGATTAACATATGCTACTGGTGAGCAAGATTTTAGTGAGCAGATTTAGCAAGGGATTCTTACAGGGATGACTAGCATTTTGATATTCAAAATGCACCTTGAAATTTCTGGTGTCTTGTGTGTTTTCTGTTTGTGTAAATAAACTTGGTGTTAGCTGTAAGTCAGTGTCTGTTAATAATTATGTTGGACAATTCTGCCTTTCTGAGCCTTTTTGTCTCTCTCTGGTTTTTGTCCCTGTAAGAGTAACGTTAACACTGTGCACATCCTTACAGAGATATAATAGTAATGGGAAAAGTAAACTGAGGGGTCCATATTCCATTTTTCAATTTAGGTAATTCAGTCTGAGGAATGCAGTGTTTTGGAGAGTCTCTTATTGGAGCACAGAAAATCTGTAGATGAGAACAATAGCTGGAGCAGTAGAGGCTCATCCCAGTGCCAGGGCTGGTCACTGACGTGCTGTCAGATTTGTTAGCTGAAACAGATCCTTGGGGATTTTCATGACAGCTTTCCTTTCTGCAAATAGATATTCCTTATTTCTGAATTATTCAGCATTGCTGCTGCTTAGCCAGAGAGTGTCTCTGGAGCATAATTAGCTAAGCAATGGGTAAAAACAGGAGAAAAGAAATGTCCCAATTATATATTCATTGTTTTGTGAGTACTTGAATAGCAGTATAAAATACCAGCTATAGTTCACAGAAACCTGGAAGCCAGGGCTGGAAAACTCTGGAAAAGATACCCTAGCCTCAGTCAAATTAATACCAAAACCCTATAGTATGAAACAGGGCAAAAGTTAAACCTTTCAAGAGGTGTAAAACAGACATAAACTAATGCTGATATATGACCTATCCTACATCTACCTGATTTTTAAAAGAAACAGAAGGACAGTCCCTTTCTCCATGTGTTAAATACTTTGGTTGTTCTTTTTCCATTCCTTACCTTTTTTGGAAATTGAAATTAATTTCGTTTTTACCAAGATAATAATGGGAATATTTGGCTAGTGTTTGATTTACTACTCTTACTGCTGGAGCTGTGTTGTGCTAAAAAGGAATGATGTTTCAGGATTGGGAGCTTGTAAGTTTTTGATTAAGTGTCTAGGTACTTTAATGTTTTTCTCATGGTCATTCAGAGTATTCCCATTTGGTTAACCTTCAATAAAAATAGGCTAGTTTAGTTTGAAGAGTGCTGTCATTCTTGACATTGATTGGGACTCTCTAATCCATGGCAAAAGTTACTATGAGGTGTGCAGAATATGTAACCTCTGTCTTTGCCATGACTGAGGTACGTGGAAGAAAGACGTACCAAAGACCTGCTGGTCCTTGGCCAGTGCCAAGTGACCCATTTTGGTTTTTCCTTTGGAAGACAGATGTTTGTGTCAGGTGGCTGCTGGCTAAAATTAAGCCTTGAAAGTCTCTGAAAAAACAATGTACACACTTGTTGGGATGGAAACAAAATTTCAAACAAAGTGAGAAAATTATTTTTTTTTTAATTCCGTGTGCATTTAATTAAAAGAAATTACTTCTTGTTTCCTTGACCTTTCATGAGGAGCTTTTAAAGAGGGTCTTTCTTAACAGCTTTTATTTGCATCACAAGTTTGAGTGTTATGAAAGCATCTTACTGAAGCAGAAAGATATTAATACTGAATTTTATGGATGAAGCACTGAACAGGTGACTTACCACAGAGCCTGAAAACTAGGAGGATCCACACAGGATGCTGTTGAGGCCAAATTTTGCTACCCTGTCTTAGACCTTCTTCCTCCATTTTCTCCAGCTGTTAGCTATCTTTATAACTAACTTAATTTAGTTAACCTAATTAACTAGTTAATTAGTTCTTTGGCAGAAATAATTTTTAAAAATCAAGCATTTCCTAAAATATTTTTGGACATATAGTCATCATGTGTATAAATTTAAGCAAATGACATGAAAATAAATTTTTTAGTGGCAATAGAATCTCTTTCACTTGGTCTTCAGCTGATCGATACAGAGTTTTATCATCTTAAAAACTGGTGGAAAATCCATTTCAGCTTTCTGTTTGCAGGCCTGATAGGAAAGCAAATGTCCAATAGGATATTTACAGAGAAGCAAGGAAAAAGAGCAGTGTCATACCAGGTGACTTGGTTGACTGGTTACAACAAAAACAGTTCAAATATGGAACTTCTGATCCATGAAGATAAATTTCAAACCATTATTAATGAAATAATTTTAAGTGGAAAAGATGCTCAGAGAAAAGTCCGTGCAAATATTTTGTAAGCCTAAGAAATAAGCTGATTTAAACAAGGAAAGTGTTTTGAATTTGAGATTTCTGAATGTAAATGTCAGTGTTATTGCAAATAAATGAGAAGAATCAGAAACGCTGGCATAAAGTCAAATGTTTTGTTAGAGTTCTTATGTTTTATCATTGTCAGAAGTAACTTGATGCCTGAGTAAAACATCCTGGAGGACAGACTTCTAGCCAAACTAGCCAGCCATCCATATTAGTTACCTGCAGGAGTGATGTCAGAGTTGGCTCCAGGCACACTCCAGCTGGTGCTCTCCAAATGAAATACTGAGTGTCATCAATCTGAGTGCTCCTTGCAGACACACTTTCCTGCCCTGAAGGAAGAGGTACCACTCTCTGATAGCAGCAACAACAAGCAGAGGAGGTGAGCCAGGGAAAAGTTGTTTGAGATGAAGGTTGTGTTCTCTGTGGCTTCCCCAGATTCTTCCAGAACTGGAGTGGTTATGTGACTCTGATTTCAAGCACCCAGAAACCTACAGATCTGGGGCATCATTGCAGGTGCCAATGATACTACTGGGAAAAGGTGGGCCTATTCTTCTGGGTCTCAGAAGCAGCCTAAAATTCAGCGTGGGCTCAGGAGCTCTCTACCGTGTACAGCAGATGCAGGGATTACCCCAGTGGTTTGAAAATCTGATCTAGTGTGAGGAGGAGGAGGATTTGTGTGGTGTGCAAAGCGTTTTGGGACAGGCAAGAGACAGGTTTATTGATTCTGGATGAGGGAAGAAGGGAAAAGAAAGGATGATGATAGATACTGTAGAATACTTAATCTGTGTTTAAGCCACCTGATTCAGGAGTGGTATTGGGTTGATGGTTAGACTAGGTGATCTTGAAGGGCTCTTCCAATCTTGATGATTCTGTGATTTTGTAATCATGCAGAAGTGCATAAGGCTCTCTTTGATCATGAATCAAAAATTTGTAAAAAATACTAAACAATGTACTTTAAGTTATCTAAAATGTAATAAAAAATATTAATACAGGCTTGTCAGGAAGTTACCCTGTCACAGAACTGTAATTTCCTTCTTTGATGGGGGATGGTGGTGCCATGAAACACAGGGATAAAATGAGCTGCCTGCCACAAGGTCAGACAGAGGATACCCCTGCTGTGGGACAGTCTGTCACACTGGTGGCTTGGTGCTGCCTCCTGTGCATTACAATACCCACCTCCAGGAGCATGTAAACTCAAGAAACCCCACTGCACTCAGGAAAATTGTCTTGTTTTCTAGTGCTTGAGTGAATTGAGCAGTTTGAGGAAGATAAAGCTGTTGTTATGTGGGGATAAGGCCACACACCTGCAGGCTATAGCAGGGAGGGTTAGAGGAGTGAGCAGGGAGTTCTCTCCCTTTGGGAGCAGAAAGATATTAGATACCTTTAGCAGTATTAGGAACTCGGCTATTTAAAAGAATAGGGAGGCAGTGATTGTGACCATTCCAAGGCTTTTGGTGTTGCCATTATTGCTTTCTCCTAAAGTTGGTAGAGTGTGGATGTACCTTTATCATCTTTATTTTTCATCAGATGACCACGACAGGCTGAGAAGTTGCTGCCAAAGAGTAGCTCTGAATGGTTTAATGTTAAATTGTGAGACTGTCACAGATATCGATACAGGACCCTGAGGGAAATGTCTCTACAAAACCACACATCCTAGTTGAGTGTCTTCATTAATTATGTGAATTACAAATTCAGGGGCTTACAAATCTTTGAGAAGATAGTCAAAATGCAGTGTTGTTTGGTCCTGGCAAATTGAAGAAATAATTAGAAGGAACTAACATGAAATTCAGCACCAAAAAGCAATGAGTGCCACTGCTGAGGAGAAATTTAAAGCATAAATGCAGATAGCTAGTTAGTCAGCACTGCAACAGGAAAGGATGAAGGTGTTACATTGTTAAATAAAGTTCCATTTTCATCATGTGGTATGTTCACATCCATAAAAGTTGCAGGTAGATATTCCAGTCTGCATATCTGTCATGGACACATTGTCATGTCCAGATTTGACCACCATATCTGGGAACCATGGAATAGTCATTTGGAGACTCCAGATGAACTTCAGAATGGAGAGGACTGAGAGAGGGAGGACATTGTATTTTTCTGATATTGAAAAAGTAATTAAAAAGAGGATAGTGTTGAGTTGTTCCAATGGAGGCTGGGGCAGGTTTTTCACAGTTGTAGCATTGTTCCGCCTTTGTTTATTTACTGAAGTCTGCATCAGGCAAAGGCAGTCTGTGACGTGATCAAGGAGAAAACTTTGGCTGAAGTTCATCCATCCTTAATATTTTAGAGAGGATTTTATAAAACTTCAGTGGCAGTGGTAGTTTACTTGTGTACAGTTAATTTTTTTGCTATGAAAATTGTTTTTCCACAAACAAGGAAAAGTGCTTAGTGATTTCCTGAACTCTCCAGCTCAGGGACTTAATTTAGTAACTGGGATGGAGGGAGGAGTATTGTTAATTCATTGATGTACTTCATTTATATGTTTGTTTCCTAAGAGGGAAACATAATAATGAAATGTTTTGTGATAAAGTCAGTTTGCAAGGCTTACAATAACAGGGAATGCTTAACTTGAAAAGGTTTTATTTTAAGATTTATTATACTGTAAAGCAATTCAAAGAAAAACTCAATATATTCTAAGTTAACATTTCAGGCATGTGTGAAATAATATTTTAAAAAATTGTTTTAACTGTAGGCTCCTATATAATGGCACTAAAAATGTACTATAGGTCAGTATAAAGGCTCAGCTAGAGTGGTTTAGTGACTGAGGAAAGAACTCCTCATGTATCTGTTTCTAAACAAACATCTTTTTTGCAAGAATTGATGTTTCAAAGGATTATTTACATCAGCAGACAAACCATGCACTTCCTGAAAATGGATTATTTCTGTGTTTTACTACTTACTGCAGTAGATAGTGTGCTGACTTCTTATTAGAAAATATATTTAAAAGATCTTACATTAGTCTCCACCTAGAGTACAAATTAGCTGTGCTTCATCAGTAGAACTGTAGCTGGGAAACTGAACTCAAAATCTTTCATGCGAGGAAAAAAATGTTCTTGATTATATTCCTTTCTCTGAAACAGGAACTTTTTATTACATACATTATTTGTCAAGAATATGATACATATCTCTTGCTGCATATTTGGCTGTTGGCTTTAGTCTTCATAATGAAATCCATACACACATGCTCTGAATGGATCATGACAGTGGAGTGAACTTCATTATTCCACAGAGAGGTGAAGGAATATTGGCTCAGTTGTGTGGTGTTCATCATGTGGACACCATTGCTCATGGCAACGGGTGTCTGTGGAGAATGACATTATTCATTTGGAGTTTTGCCTGGTAGCCATCTTTATTGTTAGTGCACAGCAAATAATGTGATGATCTTGAAGGACTACCAGGGATACATACACGGATCTTGTGCTCACATCTACTGTGAAATTTCAGAGTTGTTCAATTTACTGAAACAAAAATAGGAAGACTTTTTTCACAGTCTCCTAATTTTCTCCTTGGTCATCACTTCAGATGGCACCTGTCTGTAATTAGAGTCTGCCCTACAGCAGTCAGGGTGTGTCTTTAAAAACTTTGAAAACCCCAAACAGGTGTGCATCTCTTGCATTCGTTTCTCTCTGATTTATTAAATCCCCCAGAAAATGAAATGAAGTCTCAAGGTGAATCCCTCCCCTGTGATGCAGGAAGAGGAAGGTTGCTTTGTTTGTTGCTTCTGCTTGGGGATTTGGAGTATGCTGAGTTTTCTCTTTGGAAAACACAGGTGTATAAAACACTCCTAGATTAATGGCAAGGTATCTAAAGGGTATTGGTACAGACAGGGTGATGTATGGAGGAAGAAAACTGCTAATGCAGAGCATGCTGTGTCAGATTTGCTTGAAGCTGTTCTTCCTGCTCTGGAAAGAGAAGCAATGAAGACAAAATGCTGACCTCTGTGAAGCTCATTCTTCTTCTCAGAAAATGTACTTAGTCTTTCTTTCTTGCTATTATTCTTTGTCAAGAAGTTGTACCTTCCAGGTAGAGCAGACTTCGGCCTCCAGTAATAGTTGCACCAGCAAGTGATTGAAAGATATTGTCAGGAATCTATTTCACCTATGCCCAAAACACTGTTTAGTTGTGACCATTTCACTTTTCTGCCTCTGTGGAGAGATTAAGCCTCATCACTAATAAAAAAACTAAGTTATGAATTGAGTTCTTTTAGTAATACTTGAAAGCAGATTTTTTCCCTTTGGCTTGTTTGCTTTCCCACTTGCTCCTAATATTAATTGTTAATGGAATAACATCCTGTATAATTATTGTGGAAGCATGGTTCTGGTTTTAAGTATAGTTATGAGGAAAAAATACTCAT